>NC_139449.1:14934128-17334128 GCF_963924565.1 Ascidiella aspersa
CATCAAAATTCGTTAAGAAATGACAAAGTTACCGTTTTGGCCAAAATCGCATTTTAGCGAAAAAAGTCGATTATCAGTGCGTCAAATCTTTATTTGAGCGAAATCGACGATTTCCTACGGTAGAAGTGCTCAGATGTTGCACGTGAGTCTATAGCCGAAACGGCATCAAAATTCGTTAAGAAATGACAAAGTTACCGTTTTGGCCAAAATCGCATTTTAGCGAAAAACCTCGATTTTCAGTTAAGCGTCAAATCTTTATTTGAGCAAAATCGACTATTTCCTACAGTAGAAGTGCTCAGATGTTGCACGTGAGTCTATAGCCGAAACGGCATCAAAATTCGTTAAGAAATGACAAAGTTACCGTTTTGGCCAAAATCGCATTTTAGCGAAAAACCTCGATTTTCAGTTAAGCGTCAAATCTTTATTTGAGCGAAATCGACGATTTCCTACGGTAGAAGTGCTCAGATGTTACACGTGAGTCTATAGCCGAAATGGCATCAAAATTCGTTAAGAAATGACAAAGTTACCGTTTTGGCCAAAATCGCATTTTAGCGAAAAAAGTCGATTTTCGGTGCGTCAAATCTTTATTTGAGCGAAATCGACGATTTCCTACGGTAGAAGTGCTCAGATGTTGCACGTGAGTCTATAGCCGAAACGGCATCAAAATTCGTTAAGAAATGACAAAGTTACCGTTTTGGCCAAAATCGCATTTTAGCGAAAAAAACTCGATTTTCAGTTAAGCGTCAAATCTTTATTTGAGCGAAATCGACGATTTCCTACGGTAGAAGTGCTCAGATGTTGCACGTGAGTCTATAGCCGAAACGGCATCAACATTCATTCAGAAATGGAAAAGTTATTGTTTTCGCCAAAATCGCATTTTAGCGAAAACTCGATTTTCGGTTAAGCGTAAAATCTTTATTTGACCGAAATTGACGATTTCCTACGGTGGAAGTGCTCAGATGTTGCACGTGAGTCTATAGCCGAAACGGCATCAAAATTCATTAACAAATGACAAAGTTACCGTTTTGGCCAAAATCGCGTTTTTGCGATAAAACTCGATTTTCGGTAAAGCGTCAAATCTTTATTTGAGCGAAATCGACGATTTCCTACGATAGAAGTGCTCAAATGTTGCACGTGAGTCTATAGCCGAAACGGCATCAAAATTCGTTAAGAAATGACAAACTTTCCGTTTATGCCAAAATCGCATTTTAGCGAAAAAACTCGATTTTCGGTTAAGCGTCAAATCTTTATTTGAGCGAAATCGACGATTTCCTACGGTAGAAGTGCTCAGATGTTGCACGTGAGACTATAGCCGAAACGGCATTAAAATTCATTAAGAAATGACAAAGTTACCGTTTTGGCCAAAATCGCATTTTAGCGAAAAAACTCGTTTTTCGGTTAAGCGTCAAATCTTTATTTGAACGAAATCGACGATTTTCTACTGTAGAAGTGCTCAGATGTTAAACGTGAGTCTATAGCCGAAACGGCATCAAAATTCGTTAAGAAATGACAAAGTTACCGTTTTGGCCAAAATCGCATTTTAGCGAAAAAACTCGATTTTCGGTTAAGCGTCAAATCTTTATTTGAGCGAAATCGACATTTCCTACGGTAGAAGTGCTCAGATGTTGCACGTGAGTCTATAGCCGAAACGGCATCAAATTTCGTTAAGAAATGACAAAGTTACCGTTTTGGCCAAAATCGCATTTTAGCGAAAAAACTCGATTTTCGGTTAAGCGTCAAATCTTTATTTGAGCGAAATCGACGATTTCCTACGGTAGAAGTGCTCAGATGTTGCACGTGAGTCTATAGCCGAAACGGCATTAAAGTTCATTAAGAAATGACAAAGTTACCGTTTTGGCCAAAATCGCATTTTAGCGAAAATACTCGATTTTCGGTTAAGCCTCAAATCTTTATTTGAGCGAAATCGACCATTTCCTACGGTAGAAGTGCTCAGATGTTGCACGTGAGTCTATAGCAGAAACGGCATCAAAATTCGTTAAGAAATGACAAAGTTACCGTTTTGGCCAAAATCGCATTTTAGCGAAAAAACTCGATTTTCGGTTAAGCTGCAAATCTTTATTTGAGCGAAATCGACGATTTCCTACGGTAGAAGTGCTCTGATGTTGCACGTGAGTCTATAGCAGAAACGGCATCAAAATTCGTTAAGAAATGACAAAGTGCCGTTTTGGCCAAAATCGCATTTTAGCCAAAAAACTCGATTTTCGGTTAAGCGTAAAATCTTTATTTGAGGTAAATTGACGATTTCCTATGGTAGAATTCTCAGATGTTGCACGTGAGTCTATAGCCGAAACGGCATCAAAATTCGTTAAGAAATGACAAAGTTACCGTTTTGGCCAAAATCGCATTTTAGCGAAAAAACTCGATTTTCGGTTAAGCGTCAAATCTTTATTTGAGAGAAATCGACGATTTCCTGCGGTAGAAGTGCTCAGATGTTGCACGTGAGTCTATAGCCGAAACGGCATTAAAATTCACTAAGAAATGACAAAGTTACCGTTTTGGCCAAAATCGCATTTTAGCGAAAAAACTCGATTTTCGGTTAAGCGTCAAATCTTTGTTTGAGCGAAATCGACGATTTCCTGCGGTAGAAGTGCTCAGATGTTGCACGTGAGTCTATAGCCGAAACGGCATCAAAATTCGTAAAGAAATGACAAAGTTACCGTTTTGGCCAAAATCGCATTTTAGCGAAAAAACTCGATTTTCGGTTAAGCGTCAAATCTTTATTTGAGCGAAATCGGCGATTTCCTAAGTAGAAGAGCTCAGATGTTGCACGTGAGTCTATAGCAGAAGCGGCATCAAAATTCGTTAAGAAATGACAAAGTTAACGTTTTGGCCAAAATCGCATTTTAGCGAAAATACTCGATTTTCGGTTAAGCGTCAAATCTTTATTTGAGCGAAATCGACCATTTCCTACGGTAGAAGTGCTCAGATGTTGCACGTGAGTCTATAGCCGAAACGGCATCAAAATTCGTTAAGAAATGACAAAGTTACCGTTTTGGCCAAAATCGCATTTTAGCGAAAAAACTCGATTTTCGGTTAAGCGTCAAATCTTTATTTGAAAGAAATCGACGATTTCCTGCGGTAGAAGTGCTCAGATGTTGCACGTGAGTCTATAGTCGAAACGGCATTAAAATTCACTAAGAAATGACAAAGTTACCGTTTTGGCCAAAATCGCATTTTAGCGAAAAAACTCGATTTTCGGTTAAGCGTCAAATCTTTATTTGAAAGAAATCGACGATTTCCTGCGGTAGAAGTGCTCAGATGTTGCACGTGAGTCTATAGCCGAAACGGCATCAACATTCGTTAAGAAATGACAAAGTTACCGTTTTGGCCAAAATCGCATTTTAGCGAAAAAACTCGATTTTCGGTTAAGCGTCAAATCTTTATTTGAGCGAAATCGGCGATTTCCTAAGTAGAAGAGCTCAGATGTTGCACGTGAGTCTATAGCAGAAGCGGCATCAAAATTCGTTAAGAAATGACAAAGTTAACGTTTTGGCCAAAATCGCATTTTAGCGAAAATACTCGATTTTCGGTTAAGCGTCAAATCTTTATTTGAGCGAAATCGGCGATTTCCTAAGTAGAAGAGCTCAGATGTTGCACGTGAGTCTATAGCAGAAGCGGCATCAAAATTCGTTAAGAAATGACAAAGTTAACGTTTTGGCCAAAATCGCATTTTAGCGAAAATACTCGATTTTCGGTTAAGCGTCAAATCTTTATTTGAGCGAAATCGACCATTTCCTACGGTAGAAGTGCTCAGATGTTGCACGTGAGTCTATAGCCGAAACGGCATCAAAATTTGTTAAGAAATGACAAAGTTACCGTTTTGGCCAAAATCGCATTTTAGCGAAAAAACTCGATTTTCGGTTAAGCGTCAAATCTTTATTTGAAAGAAATCGACGATTTCCTGCGGTAGAAGTGCTCAGATGTTGCACGTGAGTCTATAGTCGAAACGGCATTAAAATTCACTAAGAAATGACAAAGTTACCGTTTTGGCCAAAATCGCATTTTAGCGAAAAAACTCGATTTTCGGTTAAGCGTCAAATCTTTATTTGAAAGAAATCGACGATTTCCTGCGGTAGAAGTGCTCAGATGTTGCACGTGAGTCTATAGCCGAAACGGCATCAAAATTCGTTAAGAAATGACAAAGTTACCGTTTTGGCCAAAATCGCATTTTAGCGAAAAAACTCGATTTTCGGTTAAGCGTCAAATCTTTATTTGAGCGAAATCGGCGATTTCCTAAGTAGAAGAGCTCAGATGTTGCACGTGAGTCTATAGCAGAAGCGGCATCAAAATTCGTTAAGAAATGACAAAGTTAACGTTTTGGCCAAAATCGCATTTTAGCGAAAATACTCGATTTTCGGTTAAGCGTCAAATCTTTATTTGAGCGAAATCGACCATTTCCTACGGTAGAAGTGCTCAGATGTTGCACGTGAGTCTATAGCCGAAACGGCATCAAAATTCGTTAAGAAATGACAAAGTTACCGTTTTGGCCAAAATCGCATTTTAGCGAAAAAACTCGATTTTCGGTTAAGCGTCAAATCTTTATTTGAGCGAAATCGACGATTTCCTACGGTAGAAGTGCTCAGATGTTGCACGTGAGTCTATAGCCGAAACGGCAACAAAATTCGTTAAGAAATGACAAAGTTACCGTTTTGGCCAAAATCGCATTTTAGCGAAAAAACTCGATTTTCGGTTAAGCGTCAAATCTTTATTTGAGCGAAATCGACGATTTCCTACGGTAGAAGTGCTCAGATGTTGCACGTGAGTCTATAGCCGAAACGGCATTAAAATTCATTAAGAAATGACAAAGTTACCGTTTCGGCCAAAATCGCATTTTAGCGAAAAAACTCGATTTTCGGTTAAGCGTCAAATCTTTATTTGAGCGAAATCGACAATTGCTTACTGAAGAAGTGCTCAGATGTTGCACGTGAGTCTATAGCCGAAACGGCATCAAATTTCGTTAACAAATGACAAAGTTACCGTTTTGGCCACAATCGCGTTTTAGCGAAAAAACTCGATTTTCGGTTAAGCGTCAAATCTTTATTTGAGCGAAATCGACGATTTCCTGCGGTAGAAGTGCTCAGATGTTGCACGTGAGTCTATAGCCGAAACGGCATCAAAATTCGTAAAGAAATGACAAAGTTACCGTTTTGGCCAAAATCGCATTTTAGCGAAAAAACTCGATTTTCGGTTAAGCGTCAAATCTTTATTTGAGCGAAATCGGCGATTTCCTAAGTAGAAGAGCTCAGATGTTGCACGTGAGTCTATAGCAGAAGCGGCATCAAAATTCGTTAAGAAATGACAAAGTTAACGTTTTGGCCAAAATCGCATTTTAGCGAAAATACTCGATTTTCGGTTAAGCGTCAAATCTTTATTTGAGCGAAATCGACCATTTCCTACGGTAGAAGTGCTCAGATGTTGCACGTGAGTCTATAGCCGAAACGGCATCAAAATTCGTTAAGAAATGACAAAGTTACCGTTTTGGCCAAAATCGCATTTTAGCGAAAAAACTCGATTTTCGGTTAAGCGTCAAATCTTTATTTGAAAGAAATCGACGATTTCCTGCGGTAGAAGTGCTCAGATGTTGCACGTGAGTCTATAGTCGAAACGGCATTAAAATTCACTAAGAAATGACAAAGTTACCGTTTTGGCCAAAATCGCATTTTAGCGAAAAAACTCGATTTTCGGTTAAGCGTCAAATCTTTATTTGAAAGAAATCGACGATTTCCTGCGGTAGAAGTGCTCAGATGTTGCACGTGAGTCTATAGCCGAAACGGCATCAACATTCGTTAAGAAATGACAAAGTTACCGTTTTGGCCAAAATCGCATTTTAGCGAAAAAACTCGATTTTCGGTTAAGCGTCAAATCTTTATTTGAGCGAAATCGGCGATTTCCTAAGTAGAAGAGCTCAGATGTTGCACGTGAGTCTATAGCAGAAGCGGCATCAAAATTCGTTAAGAAATGACAAAGTTAACGTTTTGGCCAAAATCGCATTTTAGCGAAAATACTCGATTTTCGGTTAAGCGTCAAATCTTTATTTGAGCGAAATCGACCATTTCCTACGGTAGAAGTGCTCAGATGTTGCACGTGAGTCTATAGCCGAAACGGCATCAAAATTCGTTAAGAAATGACAAAGTTACCGTTTTGGCCAAAATCGCATTTTAGCGAAAAAACTCGATTTTCGGTTAAGCGTCAAATCTTTATTTGAAAGAAATCGACGATTTCCTGCGGTAGAAGTGCTCAGATGTTGCACGTGAGTCTATAGTCGAAACGGCATTAAAATTCACTAAGAAATGACAAAGTTACCGTTTTGGCCAAAATCGCATTTTAGCGAAAAAACTCGATTTTCGGTTAAGCGTCAAATCTTTATTTGAAAGAAATCGACGATTTCCTGCGGTAGAAGTGCTCAGATGTTGCACGTGAGTCTATAGCCGAAACGGCATCAAAATTCGTTAAGAAATGACAAAGTTACCGTTTTGGCCAAAATCGCATTTTAGCGAAAAAACTCGATTTTCGGTTAAGCGTCAAATCTTTATTTGAGCGAAATCGGCGATTTCCTAAGTAGAAGAGCTCAGATGTTGCACGTGAGTCTATAGCAGAAGCGGCATCAAAATTCGTTAAGAAATGACAAAGTTAACGTTTTGGCCAAAATCGCATTTTAGCGAAAATACTCGATTTTCGGTTAAGCGTCAAATCTTTATTTGAGCGAAATCGACCATTTCCTACGGTAGAAGTGCTCAGATGTTGCACGTGAGTCTATAGCCGAAACGGCATCAAAATTCGTTAAGAAATGACAAAGTTACCGTTTTGGCCAAAATCGCATTTTAGCGAAAAAACTCGATTTTCGGTTAAGCGTCAAATTTTATTTGAGCGAAATCGACGATTTCCTACGATAGAAGTGCTCAGATGTTGCACGTGAGTCTATAGCCGAAACGGCAACAAAATTCGTTAAGAAATGACAAAGTTACCGTTTTGGCCAAAATCGCATTTTAGCGAAAAAACTCGATTTTCGGTTAAGCGTCAAATCTTTATTTGAGCGAAATCGACGATTTCCTACGGTAGAAGTGCTCAGATGTTGCACGTGAGTCTATAGCCGAAACGGCATTAAAATTCATTAAGAAATGACAAAGTTACCGTTTCGGCCAAAATCGCATTTTAGCGAAAAAACTCGATTTTCGGTTAAGCGTCAAATCTTTATTTGAGCGAAATCGACAATTGCTTACTGAAGAAGTGCTCAGATGTTGCACGTGAGTCTATAGCCGAAACGGCATCAAATTTCGTTAACAAATGACAAAGTTACCGTTTTGGCCACAATCGCGTTTTAGCGAAAAAACTCGATTTTCGGTTAAGCGTCAAATCTTTATTTGAGCGAAATCGACGATTTCCTACGGTAGAAGTGCTCAGATGTTGCACGTGAGTCTATAGCCGAAACGGCATTAAAATTCATTAAGAAATGACAAAGTTACCGTTTTGGCCAAAATCGCATTTTAGCGAAAAAACTCGATTTTCGGTTAAGCGTCAAATCTTTATTTGAGTGAAATCGACGATTTCCTACGGTAGAAGTGCTCAGATGTTGCACGTGAGTATGTAGTCGAAACGGCATTAAAATTCATTAAGAAATGACAAAGTTACCGTTTTGGCCAAAATCGCATTTTAGCGAAAAAACTCGATTTTCGGTTAAGCGTCAAATCTTTATTTGAGCGAAATCGACAATTTCCTACGGTAGAAGTGCTTAGAGGTTGCACGTGAGTCTATAGCCGAAACGGCATCAAAATTCGTTACGAAATGACAAAGTTACCGTTTTGGCCAAAATCGCATTTTAGCGAAAAAACTCGATTTTCCGTTAAGCGTCAAATCTTTATTTGAGCGAAATCGACGATTTCCTACGGTAGAAGTGCTCAGATGTTGCACGTGAGTCTATAGCCGAAACGGCATCAAATTTCGTTAAGAAATGACAAAGTTACCGTTTTGGCCAAAATCGCATTTTAGCGAAAAAACTCGATTTTCGGTTAAGCGTCAAATCTTTATTTGAGCGAAATCGACGATTTTCTACGGTAGAAGTGCTCAGATGTTGCACGTGAGTCTATAGCCGAAACGGCATCAAAATTCGTTAAGAAATGACAAAGTTACCGTTTTGGCCCAAATCGCATTTTAGCGAAAAAAGTCGATTTTCGGTGCGTCAAATCTTCATTTGAGCGAAATCGACAATTCCTTACTGAAGAAGTGCTCACATGTTGCACGTGAGTCTATAGCCGAAACGGCATCAAAATTCGTTAAGAAATGAAAAAGTTACCGTTTTGGCCAAAATCGCATTTTAGCGAAAAAAATCGATTTTCGGTTAAGCGTCCAATCTTTATTTGAGCGAAATCGACGATTTCCTACGGTAGAAGTTCTTAGATGTTGCACATGAGTCTGTAGCCGAAACGGCATCAAAATTCGTTAAGAAATGACAAAGTTACCATTTTGGCCAATATCGCATTTTAGCGAAAAAACTCGATTTTCGGTTAAGCGTCAAATCTTTATTTGAGCGAAATCGACAATTGCTTACTGAAAAAGTGCTCAGATGCTGCACGTGAGTCTATAGCCGAAACGGCATCAAAATTCGTTAAGAAATGATAAAGTTACCGTTTTGGCCAAAATCGCATTTTAGCGAAAAAACTCGATTTTCGGTTAAGCGTCAAATCTTTATTTGAAAGAAATCGACGATTTCCTACGGTAGAAGTGCTCAGATGTTGCACGTGAGTCTATAGCCGAAACGGCATTAAAGTTCATTAAGAAATGACAAAGTTACCGTTTTGGCCAAAATCGCATTTTAGCGAAAAAACTCGATTTTCGGTTAAGCGTCCAATCTTAATTTGAGCGAAATTGACAATTTCCTACGGTAGAAGTGCTCAGATGTTGCACGTGAGTCTATAGCCGAAACGGCATCAAAATTCGTTAAGAAATGACAAAGTTACCGTTTTGGCCCAAATCGCATTTTAGCGAAAAAACTCGATTTTCGGTTAAGCGTCAAATCTTTATTTGAGAGAAATCGACGATTTCCTACGGTAGAAGTGCTCAGATGTTGCACGTGAGTCTATAGCCGAAACGGCATCAAAATTCGTTAAGAAATGACAAAGTTACCGTTTTGGCCCAAATCGCATTTTAGCGAAAAAACTCGATTTTCGGTTAAGCGTCAAATCTTTATTTGAGAGAAATCGACGATTTCCTACGGTAGAAGTGCTCAGATGTTGCACGTGAGTCTATAGCCGAAACGGGATCAAAATTCGTTAAGAAATGACAAAGTGCCGTTTTGGCCAAAATCGCATTTTAGCGAAAAAACTCGATTTTCGGTTAAGCGTAAAATCTTTATTTGAGGTAAATTGACGATTTCCTATGGTAGAATTCTCAGATGTTGCACGTGAGTCTATAGCCGAAACGGCATCAAAATTCGTTAAGAAATGACAAAGTTACCGTTTTGGCCAAAATCGCATTTTAGCGAAAAAACTCGATTTTCGGTTAAGCGTCAAATCTTTGTTTGAGCGAAATCGACGATTTCCTGCGGTAGAAGTGCTCAGATGTTGCACGTGAGTCTATAGCCGAAACGGCATTAAAATTCACTAAGAAATGACAAAGTTACCGTTTTGGCCAAAATCGCATTTTAGCGAAAAAACTCGATTTTCGGTTAAGCGTCAAATCTTTATTTGAGCGAAATCGGCGATTTCCTAAGTAGAAGTGCTCAGATGTTGCACGTGAGTCTATAGCAGAAACGGCATCAAAATTCGTTAAGAAATGACAAAGTTAACGTTTTGGCCAAAATCGCATTTTAGCGAAAATACTCGATTTTCGGTTAAGCGTCAAATCTTTATTTGAGCGAAATCGACCATTTCCTACGGTAGAAGTGCTCAGATGTTGCACGTGAGTCTATAGCAGAAACGGCATCAAAATTCGTTAAGAAATGACAAAGTTACCGTTTTGGCCAAAATCGCATTTTAGCGAAAAAACTCGATTTTCGGTTAAGCTGCAAATCTTTATTTGAGCGAAATCGGCGATTTCCTACGGTAGAAGTGCTCAGATGTTGCACGGGAGTCTATAGCCGAAACGGCATCAAAATTCGTTAAGAAATGACAAAGTTACCGTTTTGGCCCAAATCGCATTTTAGCGAAAAAAATCGATTTTCGGTTAAGCGTCCAATCTTTATTTGAGCGAAATCGACGATTTCCTACCGTAGAAGTGCTTAGATGTTGCACATGAGTCTATAGCCAAAACGGCATCAAAATTCGTTAAGAAATGTCAAAGTTACCGTTTTGGCCAAAATCGCATTTTAGCGAAAAAACTCGATTTCGGTTAAGCGTCAAATCTTTATTTGAGCGAAATCGACGATTTCCTACGGTAGAAGTGCTCAAAGGTTGCACGTGAGTCTATAGCCGAAACGGCATCAAAATTCGTTAAGAAATGACAAAGTTAACGTTTTGCCCAAAATCGCATTTTAACGAAAAAAATCGATTTTCGGTTAAGCCTCAAATCTTTATTTGAGCTAAATCGACGATTTCCTACGGTAGAAGTGCTCAGATGTTGCACGTGAGTCAATAGCCGAAACGGCATCAAAATTCACTAAGAAATGACAAAGTTACCGTTTTGGCCAAAATCGCATTTTAGCGAAAAAACTCGATTTCGGTTAAGCGTCAAATCTTTATTTGAGCGAAATCGACGATTTCCGACGGTAGAAGTGCTCAGATGTTGCACGTGAGTCTTTAGCCGAAACGGCATCAAAATTCATTCAGAAATGGAAAAGTTATTGTTTTCGCCAAAATCGCATTTTAGCGAAAACTCGATTTTCGGTTAAGCGTAAAATCTTTATTTGACCGAAATTGACGATTTCCTACGGTGGAAGTGCTCAGATGTTGCACGTGAGTCTATAGCCGAAACGGCATCAAAATTCGTTGACAAATGACAAAGTTACCGTTTTGGCCAAAATCGCGTTTTTGCGATAAAACTCGATTTTCGGTTAAGCGTCAAATCTTTATTTGAGCGAAATCGACGATTTCCTACGATAGAAGTGCTCAAATGTTGCACGTGAGTCTATAGCCGAAACGGCATCAAAATTCGTTAAGAAATGACAAACTTTCCGTTTATGCCAAAATCGCATTTTAGCGAAAAAACTCGATTTTCGGTTAAGCGTCAAATCTTTATTTGAGCGAAATCGACGATTTCCTACGGTAGAAGTGCTCAGATGTTGCACGTGAGACTATAGCCGAAACGGCATTAAAATTCATTAAGAAATGACAAAGTTACCGTTTTGGCCAAAATCGCATTTTAGCGAAAAAACTCGTTTTTCGGTTAAGCGTCAAATCTTTATTTGAGCGAAATCGACGATTTTCTACGGTAGAAGTGCTCAGATGTTGCACGTGAGTCGATAGCCGAAACGGCATCAAAATTCGTTAAGAAATGACAAAGTTACCGTTTTGGCCAAAATCGCATTTTAGCGAAAAAACTCGATTTTCGGTTAAGCGTCAAATCTTTATTTGAGCGAAATCGACATTTCCTACGGTAGAAGTGCTCAGATGTTGCACGTGAGTCTATAGCCGAAACGGCATCAAATTTCGTTAAGAAATGACAAAGTTACCGTTTTGGCCAAAATCGCATTTTAGCGAAAAAACTCGATTTTCGGTTAAGCGTCAAATCTTTATTTGAGCGAAATCGACGATTTCCTACGGTAGAAGTGCTCAGATGTTGCACGTGAGTCTATAGCCGAAACGGCATTAAAATTCATTAAGAAATGACAAAGTTACCGTTTCGGCCAAAATCGCATTTTAGCGAAAAAACTCGATTTTCGGTTAAGCGTCAAATCTTTATTTGAGCGAAATCGACAATTCCTTACTGAAGAAGTGCTCAGATGTTGCACGTGAGTCTATAGCCGAAACGGCATCAAAATTCGTTAAGAAATGACAAAGTTACCGTTTTGGCCAAAATCGCATTTTAGCGAAAAAACTCGATTTTCGGTTAAGCGTCAAATCTTTATTTGAAAGAAATCGACGATTTCCTACGGTAGAAGTGCTCAGATGTTGCACGTGAGTCTATAGCCGAAACGGCATTAAAGTTCATTAAGAAATGACAAAGTTACCGTTTTGGCCAAAATCGCATTTTAGCGAAAAAACTCGATTTTCGGTTAAGCGTCCAATCTTAATTTGAGCGAAATTGACAATTTCCTACGGTAGAAGTGCTCAGATGTTGCACGTGAGTCTATAGCCGAAACGGCATCAAAATTCGTTAAGAAATGACAAAGTTACCGTTTTGGCCAAAATCGCATTTTAGCGAAAAAACTCGATTTTCGGTTAAGCGTCAAATCTTTATTTGAGCGATATCGACCATTTCCTACGGTAGAAGTGCTCAGATGTTGCACGTGAGTCTATAGCCGAAACGGCATCAAAATTCGTTAAGAAATGACAAAGTTACCGTTTTGGCCAAAATCGCATTTTAGCGAAAAAAATCGATTTTCGGTTAAGCGTCCAATCTTTATTTGAGCGAAATCGACGATTTCCTACGGTAGAAGTGCTCAGATGTTGCACATGAGTCTATAGCCGAAATGGCATCAAAATTCGTTGAGAAATGACAAAGTTTCCGTTTTGGCCAAAATCGCATTTTAGCGAAAAAACTCGATTTCGGTTAAGCGTCAAATCTTTATTTGAGCGAAATCGACGATTTCCTACGGTAGAAGTGCTTAGAGGTTGCACGTGAGTCTATAGCCGAAACGGCATCAAAATTCGTTAAGAAATGACAAAGTTAACGTTTTGGCCAAAATAGCATTTTAACGAAAAAACTCGATTTTCGGTTAAGCGTCAAATCTTTATTTGAGCTAAATCGACGATTTCCTACGGTAGAAGTGCTCAGATGTTGCACGTGAGTCAATAGCCGAAACGGCATTAAAATTCACTAAGAAATGACAAAGTTACCGTTTTGGCCAAAATCGCATTTTAGCGAAAAAACTCGATTTTCGGTTAAGCGTCAAATCTTTATTTGAGCGAAATCGACGATTTCCGACGGTAGAAGTGCTCAGATGTTGCACGTGAGTCTATAGCCGAAACGGCATCAAATTTCGTTAAGAGATGACAAAGTTACCGTTTTGGCCAAAATCGCATTTTAGCGAAAAAACTCGTTTTTCGGTTAAGCGTCAAATCTTTATTTGAGCGAAATCGACGATTTCCTATGGTAGAAGTGCTCAGATGTTGCACGTGAGTCTTTAGCCGAAACGGCATCAAAATTCATTAAGAAATGGAAAAGTTATCGTTTTCGCCAAAATCGCATTTTAGCGAAAACTCGATTTTCGGTTAAGCGTAAAATCTTTATTTGACCGAAATTGACAATTTCCTACGGTGGAAGTGCTCAGATGTTGCACGTGAGTCTATAGCCGAAACGGCATCAAAATTCATTAAGAAATGGAAAAGTTATCGTTTTCGCCAAAATCGCATTTTAGCGAAAACCTCGATTTTCGGTTAAGCGTCAAATCTTTATTTTAAAGAAATTGACAATTTCCTACGGTGGAAGTGCTCAGATGTTGCACGGGAGTCTATAGACTAAACGGCATCAAAATTCGTTAAGAAATGACAAAGTTACCGTTTTCGCCAGATCGCATTTTAACGCTAAAACCTCGATTTTCGGTTAAGCGTCAAACTTTTGTTGTTTCTGGCCGAATTTTGATATCGTTTCGTTTATATACTCCCAGGTGTCACGACTTATGTCCAGTATTAGCTAAATCTAATAGGAAATTTAACTGTCAAAATCTGCCTATTTAAAAGTGGACATAAACCGCTGTGAATTCGGGTTGTTTTTCCTAGTTTGATCTTGTTTAAAACCTGTAATGAAACACACACTGCTAAATTCTAAGTGATTAGTTATTAAATGCATTAAAATTAGTTTTCATAAGTATTGCCAAAAGAATTGATCGTTGTACATAAGACACCATAGTAATACATTTCCGAGTACTTCCCCCCCTGGAATTTCAAAAAGCGATTATTAGTAATATTTGTATGTGTGATATGTATTTATTATGAAGGTTAAAAATATTATACATTATTATCCATTGCCCCCAGCGGCGTATCCAGGGGGGTTGGGGCTCTTGCCCCTTGCATGTGGCGAAAGGCGTGCTTGTAATTTAGCGCTAGTTCCGTTCATGGAATTTAGGAAACTAAGCTGCTGATAGTCGAATTATGTATGTTTCTACCACAATTAATCAAACATATTTCACGGTCTTGGTTTATTTTTTCGCCGAAGTTAACGATTGCACACTGTGATTTCGAAGCTGGCCTGGCAGGATTGTCGACGACGCACGTGTTCGCTTTGCGTCTAAAGGTTCACTTTTGCTGGTCGTTCTTTGGCTGTTTCTGATTAGTTTTTTTATGACCACTTGCAACCACCATTCTATGACGTCATACTGTCACTGTTTTATGACGTCATTATTCATGAACGTCAGACGGAAAATAGGGGAATTCCCTAAGTTGAAAATTTAGGACCCCTCTTTTAGATTTTCTGGTACCACCCTGATAAAAACTTAATTCAATTCAACTCAAGAAAGTTCTACTGGAAGCTCTAGTAGCGGAAAACAATGCTGGTGGTAGTATAATTTCTTGTGTAGGTGATAATTTCAATTCAAATTTGCAGGTAATGATAAATTACATGGCCCTGGTACAGTCTTTATTGACGCTATAAATTCTTATGCTTTCCTCGTTTTTGACTACGTTTATTCTTTTAAAAATATAAGAATTAACTTGATAAACGGTGCATTTATTTCACAAAAGATGGAAACATATATATTGCACGATGGAAGGACATAGAAGCACTGTACAATGAAGACCGGAAAAACAGCATCCGTCTTACCAAGATCACATACACAGCTGTGTACCCAAAATCTTTGCAGAGACAAAGCGTCCTTTTGTATGCCATATCTTCAGTGACAAGACAGTTGCTGCTCTTTCAACTCTAAAGGATAAACTTGGCATTAACGAGGGCACAATCATTTTTGTCAAACTCATCACTGACTGGTTGCACATGATGAATGTGAAAGGTCAATATTCCGGTATTAACATGCGTATTGAGTGTCGTTAACCATGGACCAAGAACTGCACTAGTTTCAAGAAACTTAATGAAACTTGTGACATTATAGCCTCTTGTGCATGTTCAGGTGGTCGATATCGGACGCAGAAGCTTACCATCAAACTGCAGAAGCATTTGTACTGTCTACAAGTGCTAACATCGAGGCCGCAGAGTTGCTACTGACTCAGCACAACTTCATCTACGTTCTACCTGGTGTGTTTGCTGATAAGGCCCTTGAAAAGTTCTTTGGTCAAGCAAGACAACGCAATGGAAGTAATTTCTATGGTGAAATTGTAGATATCAAGACGGCTGCAAAAACCAAAAACCTCCATGCATTTTTAAAATATGAGTAAACTCCGTGCGAGTCTCATGATGTGCCTTGCACCTTTAACATTTGCATTGATAATGATCAATTCGACATCACCATTGCTGACAGTGAAGACCTAGTGCAATCTAATGACTGTGTCAAACATAAATGTATTTTTCTGGCTGGATATTTGGAACACAAATAACGAGCTAATATCATGCGTATCGAAACTGAAAATTACGACGACCATCGGATTAATTCGGAGTCTCTCCATGCTTTGCTTCGTATCGATTTCCTAATGGTTATAATTCAAGGAGCATGTCTTCCTATATCAAACATTCTTTTAAAAGTGTAGCGGATTCTTTGGAACTCTGTGACCCCGCCAACTCTGTCCATTCTGTGAACAGCCCGCCGGCTGAATCGCTCATGCTGTCACTTTAATAAAATGTTAAATATATATTGTAGAAAAATTAACTTTCAATTATGTTATTTCAAGAATAACAAAGTTGTTCGTCTAAGATAGATTTCTGTTGAATTATCCAGGCCAAACTGTCCATGTAAAGATTTTAATTCAGTCACAGGGTAACATACTGTGTGTTTCAGTTGTTTAAGTGAGAAAATATGTATTATTTTGAGTGATTTTTCGCTATTTTTATGTGATTTGACCTTTAAATGACCTTCAGATGACCTGGTAGAAGGTTAAAAGTATGAAAAAGTATTTCCTCACCCTTCAAACCCCCCAAGAGACACCAGAATGAAGGTTCTACCATGTATTCGACACAAATTATGGTGGGACCCAAGTTCCAGATATCGAGCATAGAAGATACCAGTCCTTCTATTTAAGGTGTCTATGATTCTAACATATTACTTATGACAACCATTAACTAACAATGGATAATTAAAAACCTACAACCGATAAAATTTAACATATCCAATGAAAACCAACAAGATCACGCAACGCCGCCTTAGCCCAGCCATATTCCAGCGTTCCAGAAAGCGTCTAAATTAGTGTGACATTGAGCTTGTTACATGGCTGGCAATCCCAAAGGAATTGTTCGCCAGATTTAGCTTTAGGGACAGCCGTCTCGACGCAGGTGAGCAGGCGAGATATTAATTTGATTGATTCAACTACATTCAAGTTAAATACATTTTGCGTACGTACGAAAGTGTGACGTTACAGTGACGTAACATTTGCACGGCCCTAAAATATCTTTTTTTTTTATATTGACCTTCCGTGCTGCGAAATTGATTGTTTGGAGCGATAATATCGAGCCAATCGGGCTCGACGTTAATGCGAAATAAACACCATGTAAAACTTAAAGGAAAATTGAAATCCACTTGTTTGAGACAAATATGCTTTATTCGCGCACTCCTACAACACAATTAAATCTTCGTGATTATTTATATTAAACAGATCTCTGAGAAATGACTTAATTGCAAATGACCAATAACTGGTGTTTGTTAGTTCGTAACACCGACTTTTTCCTTAAAACATTGATGTAGGCTATAATCGACATACCGCGTAAATATGCGGAATTGTATGTAGTGGGACGAAAATGTCACCTTTCATAGCAGCTCGCCAAGGACGAAAAAAATTACGGTCGTTGCTCCAACCGGATAAGTTGAGAACTTTTTCAAGTATTTCTTTCGCGTTTTCGGGGATGAGATCTGCGTTTGTAAATTCAAACAACGAACTGGTAGCTTGAGCTATAGCTTTGCCCAAATGAGGTTAGCTGCAAGGCGCCACTGTCCTCCAGGGACGAAATGACGACAGTCAGCGCGCGTCTGTTAAATGACGCTCAGCTGATTGCTGTAATTGTTGACGATTGGAGTTATGTTGGGGTTGACAACATTTCATTATGTCTATTTGACTATGTCACAATTTGCAGGAAATTAATATTTCTTACCGCAAGAGCAACTAGACAATGAACTGACATTGGAAAAAATAAGTTTTGAGATCTAAGATTGGACAGCATCTTTGGATTGCTACCCAAACTAGGCCGGATCTTAGTTGTCTATGTTGCGGCTACCAATTTACCAAAATGATTTGGTTACGGATTTGGTGACATGAAACAAAATTATTAGAAAAGACTGTATCAAATAGAGTTGGTTAAAATTTCCAAATCTTTGTCCTATCTAGATCTACGTCTGGTTGCGTTTACGATGCAGCATTTGCAATTATATCAGATGGTGGAAGTCAGGGAGCATCATTGAGTGTTTGTTGTTAAAAGAATTCGTAAATGCAATCTGGTACGATGGCAACGCAGCCAATACGGAGGGTTGTAAGAAGCACTTTGGCTGCCGAGACATTCGCTATGTCAGGTAGGCTGGACACTACATATTTTCTCACAACTTTATGGAATGAGGTTTGGTTTGGGAATACTGAGTTGCTTGATAGGCTATATCGATTGTAGTTTATACTGACAACTGCACTTGGTGCGGCTGTTGACAGTCGGGCCACTCATAAAGCATCTATAATACCTTTTCACATTACACTCTGCGTTAAATTAATTTGAAAAACAAATTGTTCATTTAATTAACATACAAATTAAAAAATGACCACTAAAATGTTACCAATATTAAAAGTCTTTCTCATTGCTAATAAAAACCAAATAACAACAGATTACATCACATCGGTGTAACCACTAGAAAATGGCGTAAGAGATGTTAATATAGGAGACTCAAAAAAGTAAAATCTTATAGAGTAATCGATGAAATACGGTAGCTTATTTGATATACAATTTACTCTATCTTAATGAAATGTCAGAAAATAACTGGGTGGTTTAAAAATGAGTAATAAAAACAACAGATGTACACAAAGTAGGTAATGCGAAAACCAGATGAAGGGGGGAACAAAATCAATGATTGGTGAAATCATTATGAAAGAAACGTGATTAACTCGGAAATTAACAACTTTATTTTACATTTGGTAACTTTTTAGACCCGGATATTTAAATCAAAGAATTCCAAAATGAAGAAGGCAACGCAATGACAGAAAGAGTGGGGTACAGATGTTCACAATTGTGCAATCACTTGTAATTGAAATATTTGCAACCAGGTTTAAATTTTATATAATGAAATGTATAAATCATACGGACAATTAAATTTACAAGTTTTCCCAATTAAACAAAAAAATTATATTAAGGAGCGTTAATAGTATTTTGGAGGGATGCCTACTAAGCAGGGCGGCCGAGTCGGACTCGGGACTCGGGACTCGACCAAGTCGGTTTGTTTTTTCTGGAGTTAGACAAGTAGGGCGACCCGAGTCCGACGTGCGCATGCTCAGTCCCAAATTTCGAAGCTAATCAGGCCAATAGTTTGCAAATCTTCAAAATAGCATATGGAGGAATATTTTCCAAACATTTATTTTGGGTACGTAGGTTTGACACACAAAAGAATGGATCGCTGTATTTTCACCGTGATTTAGTGACGTAAATGGGTGACCTACAGGCTGTAGAGTATAAATCGGACTCGCCGAAATCGGGCTCGTGATAATTGTTTTGGCTGGAGTCTGACGGTTATTTTTAATCGACTCCGCAGCCCTGCAGTACCAGGTGCGTATGTGATTAAAACTTATAAACAACACACACATAAAAGTATGCGAGTAGACAGTAAAGGTAGCTGACTTCAAAAACACTGGCAGCAAAAATTGAGATCAAACAAAAAATGCGCAACAGCCTGCGCCGTCAAACGAGTCAATTTTTTGGTATACTTACGGAATTTAATTTTTTTTTCTATTTTTGGTCGCAGATTGTAATGCACCGTGTGAAACACGAGGTGAAAGAGATGGAGAAGCGGGCCTAAAGTTCGCTGGGCTAGTCGCTCTACCTTGCGTATCTAAACCAGTAGTGTTTGGCCGGTTTGCTATTGGCATTCGTCCCGACGTTGCGTCCGACCTCCGATTTTGAAAATTAATGCCATGTTGATGTTGTAAGCCCTGGTCAGTTGCTTGTACAACTTTGCCATTAGTGGCGCTTCTGTGTTCTTGTTTATGTTGAACGGGGGAGCGAGCGGATTTGGTTCGCGACTTATTTAATGAAGTCTTTGGCGACAATTGGCGATGAGCGAGATAATTAGTTTTGTTGTCGTGAATCTTTGTGGGAGGACCGAAGTTTTTTCTGGGGCCAGACTGTAAAAAAAAAATATGTTACAAATCATGATTAAATATATGCTAAAACTATATTAAAATAATTGTGGCTTACATAATTGTAGCTTGTAGGTATCATTGTTTCAAAGGTCAAAAAGGTCAACATTTTTACGAACTTTTTATTCTCTTGGTAAATGTTTTTTTACAATGGCAACATATGTTAAAGTGAGGAGTAGATGTGTATTGATCCTTGTACAGAGCGTCATGGCACATGACGCTATATTACAGCAGTAAAAGTTCATCAAGTAATTTCTTTTGCTAATAAATTAGAAAAGATTTCCAAAAAATAAAATAAAAAACAGCAATAATTAAGGTTTAACATTAAGCTTTATTAGTGTTATCGTGGGAAATCCCGAGAATTTAAATATTTTCTCCGATGTCGAATTTGTGTTTCTCTCCCCGTACATCGCAACAGTATTGCAAAACAGCGGGATAGCGAGTGGTTTGTGGGTCGACGTTGAACCAAGCAGTCAATCAATCAAAACACGACCTCGAGAAAGTGTTTTGGTTTAAATAACCAGCTTACAATATACCAACAGTCACGAAATTTTCTTGTTGCAATATGAGTGTTAAACCATTACGAGAAGCATTGCACGAGGCGGCCAGGAAAACACAATTAGCCATTATTATATATTTTGACTTCGCTTTTTGCTTACAGCGAATGTGGAAATAAATTTGTTCGATGAAAGATAGATGTAACTACTACTTACCGCTATATATATATATATACAATATATACTGTATAAATGGGGTGCCGTTTAAACAAAAAATTCCATCACTCGAAACACGAAAAGACAGATGTATGTATTACTACTGTTTTTTTATTTTTCTTAAATTTCGAAAATTGTTTTTATTTTGGAGCATCTGCGCCCTAAAGCGAGCAAGTGAAAAATGCAATCAAAATCATGAAAACATTCAATTTTAAAATATGTCGAAGGGTGTAAACAATTTTTCTGGGTCTGAAGGTCCAAGGAGCATATACTTTTATCTTTTAACAAGTTTTTGCAGGAATACTGTTGGTAAAACAGCCATAAAAATGATTTTTGCATGGACTCTACGAAAAGACACCGCATAAAATATACTCTTTGTCAAACTACTTTTTCATCGGTAAAATCATAGGTGATAGCGAACAACAAACACAATTAGTGAAAAAAAACTTATTTGGGGCACATGTTGTTTTTGTCCAAATTTCGAGGCCCGAATAGCAACTTCTTTTTTGAACACAACTTGTTTTTGTCTGAAGTATTTTTATTCTATAATTTCCGTGGCGCAAAAAAAAAATTCAAATTTTTTGTGGCACATTTCTTTTTGGGAAGAAAGCGGACTTACGCCGTAAAATTTTCACAATTTTTTGCTCTTTTTAGTTTTCGCCATTTAGAGATAAAAACAATGTTAAAATCAAAACACGACTTAGTAAAAGCCATTAAGTGTAAATAGCCAGCTTAAACAATACATAAACCGACGTGACGTTTTTTTGTTTACAATATGGGTGTTAAACCATTACGCGGAGCATAACACTGGGCGGCCAGCAAAACAACAATGGCTATTATTATTTAGTTTGATGTTACGGTTTGCGTAAAGCGAATGTCGATAAAAAGTCACCCATTCAGGGATGGGTGTAATAAATAATATTCTATGGTGCGTAATTGTATAAATGTGTTTTATTTATGGGAAATAAACTTTCATTGCGAAAACTAATCCCAACTTTTATCATCTGCCTTAATAAGTAGTTAAATAATAATCAAATAAAAAGTTATATTAGTAGTACGTAATTAGTTTTCCAGGCTGTTGTGATCTGTCCCCCACGAGGGTTTTTGGAGGTGTTCACGGGGATTGCAGTAAAGTGGTTTTATTGTACTCAGAAGGGGAAGTGAAGTAAACAAACTTAAGTCTTTACGAAAACACCATAACAGAAAATACATGCCTTTCCAAATTACTATTTCACAAGATGGCGGTAAATTCTCGGCCCACAATTGATTTTGCCTAGAGAATCAAGACAAGGGAATGCGGAACACGTTATATGTAGCCTAAACTAACAAACTAGTCAAATAAAATATAAATATTTTTTGTAGGGGTTGATTCAAAAAAATTAGGGATTGTTAATTTAGCGACAGAGGTGTGAGGCTATTTTTTAGGGGGGGGGGTGTCACAAAATAAATCTAAAATTACTATTTTGAAAGTAAATACCAAAATAATTTGACATAATCTTTACGACAATATACCATTACCGAAATGTATCCCTGGACAAAGCATCTCGCATCTCTAAAGTCATAGGTGAAGGCGTAAAATTGTCAGCTGATTTACTTGCAGCTAAACAAGTCAATGAAAAATAGAAAATACAATATATAGCCTAAACCAACAAACCTTATTAAATAACCACATTTATAACGGGCAATTGGCACTCAAACCTACTCATACAAAAACATCCATTGATATATACAACCCCATCTAGTTTGCATTGTTTTACCTTTTTTAATTTGCTTGCGATTTTAAAAAAAGAAAAACGTCAAAACTAAACATGATTCAGATCACGTTAACTCCGTTAACATCTAACATATTATAAAAGTATTATTACCGGAAGGCTACTTCTTCGTGCAGCACTTAGGGAAGAATGGTGTAAAGTTATAGTTGGTGGCCTTTCAGCCAAGTGATCGGATTGTGTTCCGGGTGCAGATGCAGGAGAAGGACGACTTGCCTTCTTTAGTCTAGTAATGTTTTCAGTCCCCGAGCTTCCAGAAGATTGCGCACCAGATGAGTCAGGACGTTTTCTTTCCTTAAATAAAAAAGACACACCATGACAAAGCATGCTGTTACACTAGCCGTTTGTGAGTGACACATAATATATAATTAGATCACCACCAAAAGTTTTTGGGGCGATTTTTTATTTTAACAATTTAAAATTCGGGTTTTCTTACTAAAGGCAGTGATTTATCTAAATCAGTGGTTCCCAACCTTTTTGTTGTCGCGACCCCCTTTCCGATTTTCAAAAACCTACGCGACCACCACGTGTTAGTTTATTGCACATAAATAAACCAGATTTTAATACTATGCCATTTAGCAAAATGTTCATATTTTCAGACAGAATGTTGCACAACTTGACAAGAATGTCCGCATTTAAGCCAAAAGCTTTTTGTTCAACGTTTATTTGGGCCATCACTTTTTATTTTAAAAGATATCACTTTTTATTTTAAAGAAGTGTAGAACTAAAGTAATCGTAATATAGATCAAAAATATGTTTTATAGCAGTATTTTTTATAATAGTTAGATTCTCGTTTATTTCTGGATTGTTTTAAGTGGAGAAAATGGTCTTCTGTTATAAAATGATTTGTATTAGACAAGACTGAAGCTATGCTTCAGACATTCATCAAAACTACAATAATGGTTATGTCCTCAACACGACTGATTCACTGAAGCAAAATGTCATTAACACAACTGTTAGACTGTCGGTAACTCCTGCTACTTTCTATTGTTTATTTTTTTCTTGTCAACTTTTCGTTTAACAATGAACACACGGCGACCGCCCAGACAACCTCTTGCGACCCCCTTGTGGTCGCGAGTTTGGGAACGCACTGTTCTAAAAGTTTAAAAAAAGCATAAAATATTTAAAAAAACATAACAGATCATACAGGTCAATGAAACTGCAAAACACAATATAGTAAAACCATACGCTTTTTCAAATAAAATAGCATTTATGAAAATTAACGGGATAGATGCACGCAAAAATCGCTTAATCTAATATAGTTTTAAATCTCTGTTTAGGCCAGCAAAATGAGTCCAAAAAAAAGGTATTAGGAATTTGGTTTAATAGAAATGACAACTATTAATATTGCATTTATAACCATTTATTTTATAATCAAATATACAAAACTTAATAATAGTATAAAGAAAAGTGGTTGTATCCAACAATAAAAACAGCGTTTATGGTTAGTATTTAATAATTTTAAATTTACCTCGTCAACACCATCGTTTTCGGCAAATTCATCCTAAAATTATAAAAAAAGAGTTAATTACTAATTAATATTATTCCTTGTTTAACACATATGTAGCCTAACAACCCACCGTTTCTTCCTCATCGCTAGCCATTCCCTGTCGCTGTTCTTTGGCGTACTTTTTCATCATCTCGAGAACGTTAGGTGGATTGCTAGCGCTGTCGTCAGAGTTTCCTAACGTCCATGAGTTTACAGCAAGCTCAATGGGAGTAATTCTATTTGCAGGATCTTTGTCCAAAAGACGACGTATAAGAGTTTTGGCTGTAATAAAAATTACATTCAATTCATTAACACATGTAGTTCAACAGTAAAGTGTATTTGAGAAACTTTTATATAAACTGCAACACAAACAAGTTAGATTAACGTTAATCGGTAGACTCTTTGAAAATATAAATCGACTAGACAAATTACATGACGCTTCTTAACTGAATATCACATTCACCTATTTTCTCTCTATATGTGGCCTACGTCGTAAATTGGAAGGGCGCGCCAAGGAAAATTCAATATTAAATCTAAAAGTTGACAAGCCCACTCTAAGTGAAGTAAAACAAATTATTTAGGTTAGTAACTTATTAATACGACTTAAATATAAAAAAAACAGCGAGAATAAACTTCTTGCCAGGACTGTAAATGAGATATTAGTTTCAAAACATTTTGCGATTTTTGACGAAGGCAAAAAATAACAGAATCTAAGAACTAAAGTCCTTCAAAAATGGGGGGTTGTTTGCTCTCGTAGAAAACACTCCCAAGTCCTACTGCATACCTCCTCGTGGTGTCGGTCGGAAAACAGTTAGGCTTGCTAAATGCAGGGGTCGGCAAGGAAAGGCAATGGCAAACCATCCTTGCTATTTTTTTGACTAGTCAACATGAACACTGATAGAAAATAATTAAACAATAACAGCGTTAACGGTAACCAACTCCAGTCAGGAGCAGTTACCTCGCTCAGTAGGGATCATGATGTTCGTCAGGTCATACCCGATCGTCATTCAGCTACTCGTCGAAACCAATCAAAGTTAAAAAGGATTGCAACATGGAATGTACGAACTATGCATCAGAAAGGAAAAGTGGAAAATGAGGTTAAAAATTGATATATTCTTGGCATATCTGAAATGAGATGGACAGACCAAGACGAAATTACTAAACAAGGATTTAAAATTATATGGTCTGGAGGAAGTTAGCATTAGCGTGGCGTTGGCTTCATACTCGGAAATAAAACTGCTGAAAGTTTTATGGGATGCTTGGCTGTGTCTGAAAGAATCATTCTTCTCAAACTGAAAGGTCACTAATCTCAACATTATACAGGTTTATGCTCCTACTGAAAAATCCCCTGACGATGAGATTAGAACGTTCTACACACAACTGAATTTAGCTAAAAAGAAATGCAAACACGGTGAAATAATAAGTGATGGGAGATTTCAATGCAAAGGTGGGAAGAGGAAGAGACTGAGACATTGTTGGGGGTCATGGACTTGGCGACCGCAATGATCGTGGAGATATGTTCGTGGATTGGTGCCGTATCAACGATCTCACTGTAAGCAACACATGGTTTCAGAATCATCCACGCCGCATCTGGACATGGAAATCACCAGGAGACCAGACCAGAAATCAAATAGATTACATCACAATTTCAAGGCGCTTCAGGAATAGCGTTTTAAATGCAAAGACTTA
This sequence comes from Ascidiella aspersa, assembly GCF_963924565.1. Lineage (NCBI taxonomy): Eukaryota > Metazoa > Chordata > Ascidiacea > Phlebobranchia > Ascidiidae > Ascidiella > Ascidiella aspersa. The sequence continues at coordinate 14,959,327 of NC_139449.1, forward strand.
TCCAGGTGCTGACTGCTCGAGCGACCATGTACCTGTTGTCGCAAATATCTATACCAAACTGAAGATTTGTCGAAAACCGGTAAGAAAACTGCAATACAATGTTGCCGCCTGTCAAAATGCAGAATTAAAGGAAGTACTGAAACATGAAATGGGTAATGCACTGAAAACCCTGCAAGACAAAAAACGGAGTTGGCCAGAAGACATATTCCAGGAAATCAAAACGTTACTGAGAATATCAATGGAAAACAATCTGCCGAAAGTCCATAGAGAGAACTTGCAAAGCTGGATGACAAAAAAGGCGCAAACCCAAAAGAAATCTTACGAAGTATAAGGAATTATATAGGTGTATTAAATTAAAGTGTAACTCTGCTTATGAAGAATTTCTAAAAAAAAATGTCACGAGGTAGATAAACTTTTTAATATCAGCGCGAAAGAAGCCCACCCAAAAAATAATCAGCTCAATCGAAAGAAGAAAAACTGGATAAAATCGGGTTGTGTGAAGAGTAAAATTGGTAAGATCTTGTTTGAAAAAGAGGAAATTAAACATCGTTGGCGAGAATACACTCATGAACTGTACAGTGATCCAACAAGAAACCTCCCACCAATTATGTTTAATCAACCACTAACTGGGCCAGAAGTAATGAAATGTGAGGTTGAGAAAGCCCTGGCTAGCATGAAAAACGGAAAGGCGGTTGGTCCTGATGAAATTCCAATAGAAGTTTTGAAGGCTTTGGATGACATTGGAATCGACTTACTTCTACTTTTTATAAATAGCATTTACAACACTCGTCAAATTTCAGAAGACATGCGGAAGTCGATTTTCGTCGCACTGCCAAAAAAAGCAGGAGAATCGAGTGCAAATATCATAGGACAATAAGCCTTATTGTTAAATTACTCCTAAGAATATGTATGAATCGAATGAAGAAATAAATTAATGAAACAAATATGGATTTATGACCGACAAAGGGACACGAAACGCGATATACGTGATGAGAATACTCAGCGAAAGAGCAATCGAAATGCAACAAAAACTCTATGTTTGCTTTCTTGACTACAGGAAAGCTTTTTATCGGGTCAATCATGAGCAGATGCTACAGATGCTAAAAAACATCAACATTGATGAGATCTAAGAATCAAGGATCTAAGAATCATTGAAAACCTTAATTACACCCAACATGCCGTGGTGCGCGTGGGAGACTCTGAAACCGAACTTATTACTATAGAAAAGGGTGTCCGACAGGGATGTGTGTTATGTCCAGACCTTTTCAATTTATATATCGAAATTTTCTTAAGAAGTATAGCTGACTTAGAAGGGATCAAAGTTGGTGGTGTAAACATCAACAATATTCGATATGCTGATGATACGATACTTATTGCAACATCCGAGAAGAAGCTTCAAAAGATGGTAACAACGGTTGAAAAAGAAAGTGTGAAAATGGGAATGGCTTTGATGAAGATAAAACAGAATGTATGGTAATTGCCAAAGTAGCAGGAGCGAACAAATGAAACATACTAATTTCAGATAAACCAATTAAACAAACCTGAAGATTTAGATATCTTGGTTGTATACTTACAGATGATGGTCGGTCCAAATCTGAAATTAAAGCCAGAATTGCGCAGGAAGAATTGCTTTAGAAATCTCAAGTCAATTTTGACAAACAAAAAATTAAATGTAAATACCCGTGTGAGAGTGCTTAAAAGTTATGTGTGGCCTGTTCTGCACTACGGGTGTGAAAGTTGGAATTTCTCAAAGGAACTGATTGACAACCTGAGTGCCGCTGAGATGTGGTTCCTGAGAAAAATGCAGCGTATATCATATACTTCCCATAAAATCAATCAAGAGGTATTAATTCAGACCAATCAACAGAGACACAATAAAACTTCGGCAACTCAAGTTTTTCGGCCACATAACCAGATATCAAAAACAAGAATACATAATTTTGTGTGGCAAAATATGTGGAAATCGTGCACCTGGACGGCAAAGAAAAATGCTTATAAATCAACTGAGGGACTTTCTGAACATCAAAGCAGAGAATATTTTTGAAATGGCAAGAAATAGTAACATATGGAGAAAACAGTGTTTCATGGCAGTTTTCTAACATAGTTAACGCTTTTATCTGCCGGGCCGCAAAATCAAATTAAACGTTGCGAAGTAAGACTTTCATGTTCAGTGTTTTGAAAGCAATATTAAATCATAAACCGTAATGGGGTCACCAGGGCAAGGTCCCCAACCTATATTTTCGCCAACTTTACTTTGTTTATACAATTTAGTTGTTTACTTTTTCTGTGTAAGTATGTTTTTTTCTGTGCAATTTCTGTTAAATCAGACTTGAGGTTCCGTTATTTCGAGCAATATGGGAATCTTTTCTCTGCGCTTAAAAATAACCCTCTTTATAATTAATATAATGCCTGGCAGCAACAGTATATTCATTAAATGTAGCATTGAGAACTTGTTCTTTTTATTCCACAACACATTCGCACAAGGATCAAATGTATAAAGAGGCAGAACGGCACTTGTGAAATAACCATTTCAAGTAAGACTAAATACATAAGCAATCAATAAGACCAAACAAAACCCTCACCCGCTTGGGAAACTCCCATCCACGACGCCTTGTCGAAGTCTACGTCACCTCGCTTTACCAATTCATAGAGGCGTTCTTCTTTATCGGCTATGAATGGGAATTCCTTAGAAAGTAGGGCGAAAAGTATAACTCCAGTGCTCCACATGTCGCACTGTTGTGAGTAATCATGGTTTTGAATTACTTCAGGCGCTGCAGGAAAAATAATTGTATGAATGACGTTGTGTGTTGAAGTATTTATTTTATGTTTTATTTATATAAATTTCGGCCGATATTACAGGAAACCGCTATATAAGTCTACATCTACAAATTATACACAATACTAATACCATTCTTACCCATATAAACAGGGGTTCCGCAAGAAGACTGAAGCATAGAATCGCTGCCAATTCCTTTCACAACAGACAGACCAAAATCGGTAAGCTGCAGAACAAGGTAATGTTTATTGCGATCAGCAAAATCATCGTCGTTTTACACATAAAGGCAGGTAAAGTAATATATATCTCCTACGCAATGACAAGGGCTCACGCCTAAAGCCGCGGCCAATTCTTTAAAATACACTTGGCTATGTAAAACAGAAACATATGTATTACACAAACGACTACAGTATTGTATTCCTAAATAAAAAAAATAATAAATATAAATCGTATCAAAGAACTTTGCTAAACTAACTTTTGTAGCTTACAGATAGTCCTTAACTAAATAACTTCCTGACAAATCAGGTGCACTATTCTGCTTATTTCCTCGTAGAGTGTGCTGGAGACCCATATTTTTTTAACTTGTGCAGTTGCCGATAACAACGAAGTAGTGGTATTAATAGAAACTTTGGTAGCTAATGTTGAAGTTCGGCAATTATGCGATTAAGTTGGTGGAGCAACAGGTGAAAATGTATAGCCTATACGAATTTCTGGAAAATTTAAGCACTGAATTCTGTAACAGGTTCAAGGAATTTATGAATTCAGTTCAGTTATTGAGATAATCTCTCATCCACTGTCTCCCGATGTTAATGCACCTGGGCGAAGTTGGCGCGCTGGATTGGTTTTGGACAATATCTCCAAAAGTTGTGACGATACAGAGTTGAAATTTCTCCAATCCTTATATTGTTTACATCTTCACACTTTTAGCGAAAAAATATTAATATCATTTTTATGAACATTAATATTCCGCCATATAAACACCTAACTTTTAAACTTTCTCGCTAATTTTTTCACGAAATAAACTACAAGGCACACTCTTCAAACTGAGCCAGCGCTTGTAGTCAATATCAATCGGGCCATGCTTTAATAAGCGATCAAAAAATTCATAACTGCTCAAGTTCAACATATGCCCTTTCGAGTTCAAATGCCCCAAATACCATCTAATATTCACGTTATATATTCACGCTAGAGATCTAATATTCACGTTAGAGGGCCACTAATATTTGTTGTGTTAAAAAATATAATTTTTCCAACTTATCAATAGTAATGATGTGAGGTAAACTAATTAGTCTTGTGCTGATTCTATTGATCGTCAAATGTTGATGCCAATAAACAACCAGGACTACTTTTTGTTAGTACAAGCAACTTCATTTGTTAGTACAAGCAACAAACTTTCACCGTGATATACACTGTATGTCACCACAGTCTATTAGTGGCCATGAATTAAATATAATAAATTCATCAAGTGATATTTAAAGTTATTGTATAAAAAAATAAATTGTGTTTAAATATACCTATAGTTATTTTTAAACTAAGGGTATTATTTTAAATGCATAGAATATTTACAGAAAGTTAAAGTTTTTATACTAAATAATACAAGTTAAAATTCAACGAGTTTTTTATACCTTAATATCGTATAATGGGTGATTTCCTTCAACAGAAAGTGTGACACCAGCGACAAGAACATTTTCAAGCTTTAAGTCACGATGAACAATCCCTGTTAAGCAATATCAACTGAGATCATTGGTGTAGGTCGCATTAAAGCTGCTATACACAGAATCTTTATCAACCGTTTTAGGGAATACCTAAAGATGCCTAGGTTTTCTTTCTAATTGTCATCAAAAAAACATAACCTAGTTAACTTGCTTACACATGCAACCAAGAAATTAAACTTGCGAACAAGCATTCTATGGTTAGTAAGAAAAATGGCATATTTTGGATTTCTTTTAGGATAAGCAAACAATAGTATGAATGGCACCAGAACATAAAAAAAAATAATTTTTTTTCGCATTTCACCAGTTTAAAAGTGAAAGAGATGTTATTCATGCTATCAATACAAAAATATTAATATATGATCGTAGGAATACTGTGGACTTGGCAAAAAAGTAAAAATTTTCACTTCAAAATTTATCAAAATAATAAGTTAACGCATTTAAAAAATCACAAAAAAGGTTTACAATGTAATCAAACTGTAATGAGCTTTTCTAAATTGTCGTTTAGTTTAAAATTTCATTGCATCCAACAACATTATACTGTATTATATCTTCATTGGAGCAATGTACGGTATACGCAAGCCAACATAACTACATAGCCTTGGATAATCAAATCAGGTTGAGGTATAACTTTGTATTTGCTTCAGATCGCCATGTACCCCTGATTTGGCAAATGTATTGAACAGAATTGGCTGTGTCTTATTTCTGTGGTGATTTGCAATTATCCCATTTCCTTTTTTACTAAAATGCTAACTCTTTGTTATTTTTGCAACTCTTTTTACCTTGTATTTCAAACAAACTTTTTATTTAGTAATTTACAAAAATATTTGTGATGACGTCAAGACACTAATCAAGTACTTTATACAAAATTGCGTTGTTTAAATCAATGTATTACTAATAGGTACAAATTTTTCAAAATTTTAATTTTATATGTCAAAAAATAATCACCGATTCGCCGTCATGATAAGAGATTATTTGCATAGATTTTACTAGATATGTATATTCATTGGCTTTATAAACATGTAAGTATTTTATCTTAGCAAGTTAAAATATAATAAATAAAATATAATCAGGAGTGGTGAAAGAACCTTAAGTATACAACTAAAAAATAAAATAAATATATTGTCAGAAAAGCTCCATGAACAAGGATATTACTTGCTGGTATTTGTTAATAGTCTGTAATCTCTGTCTTGTTAAAATGTTGTTTTAGCGCAAATGCAATTTAATAATAATGTTGGAAACAATTAGAAAGCCTAGCACGATAAATTTGAAACTTACAATACTCCCCCAAAACAGTTTTCTTAATCATGACTAGGGCGATTATTTTTTGACCTTAAATTAGAAATTTTGACCTAAATTTTTTGACAAATTTTGACCTAAAAATATATTTTTTTGACAAAATTTTGACCTATGAGAAATAAATTGATTTAAACAACATTTTGTTCTTTGAAGTACTGCATTAGTGTCTTGTCGTCAACCACTTTGTTGTCAACCACTCGTTTTTGATGCATTTCTAACTACAAGTGAAACGCAATTCAGTTTTTTTTTACGGGTTTATGCAATACTCTTGGGAATGTGTAGTTGATACTTTTGCCATTTCAAAAAAAACAAATAGGCTATAAAAATTCCAAAGAAAAAGAAGATGCTGGTTATTTTTGAAATATGCTGTGTAAACAGTTGAAACACAAGATATAAAATGTAAAAGAAATCAAAAAACTGTTCAATACATTTGTCCAAATCAGAGATACACATTACACACTTAATTAGGTTATATAAAGCAAAAACGAAGTTCGAGCTGAACCTAATGCAATAAACTAGATCTGGGTAGTTATTTCTACCAGCTCGCGTTTGACGTATATTATTCTAATTAAGATATAATACAGTTAAAATGTTGTTGAAAATAATTCCATACTATTCTTTTATGATAAAACATTAACTGATGAACATTTTCATAAATCTGACTACAGTTCTTTTTTTACTTTTGTAAACGGTTTATGTGCATTTACAATCGATTTTGACAAATTTTGACTTAACGTGTAAATTTTGACAAAATTTTGACTTTTTTTGACAAGTCAAAAAATAATCTCCCTAATTATGACATATAAAAAATAAGTTGAATGATTTAGTTGTTTGATGCCATTTTACCACTTCTGATGGGTCTCCCATAAATTCTGTTCTCCACTATCCCGCAACTTTTCGCCATTTAAAGCCCTTTTGAAATTTGTAGATACGCCCCTGTGGCTAAAAAATGGAATATTTAGCACACAAACCTTTGAATAAATAACTGATACGAAAGAGAACTACAGGTTTGCATAGCTTAATCTATTTCGGTCACCCAGCAGAAGTTAAATGAGATCGCATAGGGCACTTGGCATGCGTTTTATCTTTTAAGTTAAAAAATCAGTGGAGTTAAGGCTTTAACTGGGGAGTTTTGTAGCAAATAGGGATGTTCAAAGTAGAACCTCAGGAAATTCTGGAATATTAGGTTTCGAATCTAGAATGTTGAATCCTAGTGTGTATTTTTTTGGGGGGGGGGGGGGGGGGGGGGGGGGATTAAGTACAATATTCTTTTAAATTTAACATTCTAAACAACTGCCATTTTAAGCAGTTATGTAACTGTAATACATACACAACGGTATAAAACAACATGAAAAATGGTAAAAATCCCAGGTTATAGTCAAAACTTAATATTTTGGCTATGCAGTGAGTAGGATGCAACACAATCAACTTTTCAGCAATTCAGCCCATTCTATAAAACATTGTGGTGTGTCAGTTCTACTTCATTACAAACGTGATATGTTATGCAGTCAAATATGATGCTTCAAAAAAGGCAAAGTTGCTATTGCCAGTAATACATAACCAATACTTATTCTTTAGCAATACTTGACAATTACGCTGTGCATAACCTCGCTAAATATTGGCCTAAAATTGACATTGAGTAACCTCATAGTGTACTTTACATGTTTTACTATGTAATGTTACTTTTGCAACTGGTTAAAATTACGCAGTATAAGCGGAAGAATTGGATACAAATCCAATTTGAATTCAAATCTAGGGATTTAACATTATACTTTGAACATCCCTAGTAACGAATCAAGCATATTGTGCACAATGCTGGATTTTAAATGCGTCCTGTGTAAAGCAGCGTTTTGTTAAAAACAAGTTTAGTCTAAAATTACCTGTGGCAACAATAAAAATATCTATGATTGGACGGGGTGTACCCCTGGAAAAATATTTAACAACCTCTTTGTGAAATGCGATCCAAATGTAAACAGTAACTAACACTTTAATATTCCTAATAACATATCCTAAATATTTATTCTTTCAAAGAAATTACCTATCATTTTGTATGCTCCTAAAATTACTTTTTTACAAAGACAAAAAATTTACAAAGACAGCCAACAATAAACTAAAAAATAGACACTTTTCTCCCTAAACAAATCACTAGGGATGTTCAAAGTAGAATCCCAAGGTATTCTAGAATAATAGGTTTCGAATCTAGAATAACGAATCCAGAATAGCGAATCCTAGTATATTTTTATTAAATTATTTAACCTCTATTTTGTTTGGGAAAGAGATTAAACTTAATCTACCCTACAGGGCCCACAATCACAGCAATAAATCGCCCAAACAATTTTCTAACATGTGTACATTATAATAAAAATATCTCCCATATGTTTAACATTCTTAACAACTGTCATTTGAAGCAGTTGTCTAAACTGTAATATATCAACAGTCCAGGTTGTTACCAAAACTTATATTTTTGCCAATAGTGAGTACAATGCAACACTGCACACAGAAATCTTAGCAATTCGGTCCTGTTTTTTCAAGCATTGTTGGGTCTTAGGGCTTATTTTTTTACTAACGTGATTTGTTATGCAGACAAATAATGTACTGCAAAGAATACAAAGTTACTATGGACTTAACGAATTCTTGACAATTACACTGCGCATAACTGCATAACCTCGCTGAATAGTGGCCTAAAGTTGACCTTAAGTAACCCTAAAGCGCATTTTGTGGACGGCCAGCACGTTTTACAACGTAATGTTACTTTTGCAACTTAACGCATTTAGGGAAATTGCGAACTCCACACCAGACATTACACGTTGATCGCTCGCCCAATAACGCTTGATTGACACTTAATTGTTAGACGAACGTAATAGCGAGACGCGGTAATTGGTCGCCGCAGCGACGCCGCAGCGACAGGCCAACTTACCACACACGTTTGTGCAATTAGGCGCAACAATCCGCGGTAAAGCATTACATTATATCGGTTCCAATTACCCGAAATAAACGGCAGAATTGGATTTGAATCCCATCTGGAATCGAATCCAAGGATTCGATATTCTACTTTGAACATCCCTACAAATCACCCATTAAAAGAATTGAACATGTTTATATTTAACTATGTTTTCTTATTTGCCAAAAGTGATGCACAAAAATTGACTGAAGAATAATAAAAAAACAATTATTAACACAAAAAAATCTAAAAGAAAAATATTTTTGGGGGCAAGTAATTATAGTAATTATTCATACAATAAAAAACGATTTGTTACCCATTTTATGCAAATATACAATGGCGTCGGTAAGGTCAGTGATGATATGGCGAGCAGATACCTCATTAAATGGGCCTTTGTCGAAAAGAAGAGTACGAAGCTCTCCAAGCTCGCACAACTCCATGACCAAATACATTTTCTAAAAAAGTGACATCTGTTAATTCCTGAGAACTTTCAACCACAACAATTACTTCATAATAAACAGGAGTTCTAAACGTACAACTTAACAATGTTGTTACATTCCACACTTACTCTGACTGTCTCCAAAACCTCTTTAAGACAAATTATGTGATCATGTTTAACTTTCTTTAGGATTGAAACTTCCCTTTCCAATAAGGTGATTGCTGAACTGCCAGCCTACAGCAAACAAATTAAAAGTTTAAGTAGTGTTTCAAAAGAGAAATAAATTTTTTGTCTATACTAAGAATAATGTAGGCCATTCAAGAAATAAAAGGTTTAGTCAGATATGCATGTGTATGACATAATATACCAGGCATTGAAACTGTATAAGTTGTTGACATAAAGTACATGCACAAACATGAATATAACTTTGATGGCGCACATAGCCCAACACTATTGTTAAAAGAAATAAGCTTGTCACCAGAATTTGCTAAAGTACTCAAAGTTAGGCTGTTTACAAGGATCTAAGGGGCAACTATTAAACAACCATAATTATTAGAGCAATTATTGGCGCAATGTATACACCAAAGGTTGGCAGTGCCACTATAGCATTACGTAATTTGTTAAAAAGAATTGTTGCAAATATATAACACAAATCAGGCCAATGAAAGCATACAAGTGGGCGATTCGAAACTACTTTTAACAAGAACACAAGACAAGCATAATCATGTTTGGAGAATTGAAATTTTAAAATTGTCATTGCAAGCGATTAAGTTTGTACCAACCAGTGAATAAAAAGTGTTTTAGTAGAGCTTAGACATATGGTCTGTTTATTAAGCGAGAACCAATACAGATATGTGGGCATTCTGTCGAAACACATTACAGGATATTATTGTTTTTTTACAGTATATGTCTAGATTCCCACTGGAGAAAACACTCTACCAAACTTTCCTAGTTCTAAAGAATTAATTTTTGGGTTTTATTAATTTTAAAAAAAAATGGTATTATTTACTGTTTCAAAAGTAAGTGTTCTCCCTATTTTTCACTTGGTGCACAACAACAACCTTTAAGATGTTTGAGTGCACAACGACAAAAAATGCAAAAGGCGAAGAAACATTTGACGTTAATTTTTCCTCGTATTTAAATGTTTGAGACAGAAGATTTTAAAGAAAATTTTAGTTGTATAAAATAAACTTTATTGTTTACAATATGATGTAGAGTAGCAGTACCTGGTCACTTTTTTGTTTAAAGCTAAGTGTATTGATAAATTTGAGTATGTTTCTTTTACCTAGAATTTAAATGATATTATTCACACATTTAGTTGTATTTTATAGTTTGGTCGTCCAAATTCTTCAGACCATGCACTCCATGCGGTGCTCGTAGAATTCTGCAATCCTCAATGAAGTGATCTACGGTTTGTTTTTCCGCACCACATTCGCAGTCTCCTGTCGGGGCCAGGCCCCATTTGTACATTGTTGAGCTAAAACGCCCAACACCTGTTCTCAACAGGTTAAGCCTAACCCATGAAGCTCTAGGTAGGGACATTTCCTCTGGGATGAAGTTTTAAAGGCGGTTGTTGGCTGAATGCCACTCCATGTTCCATGTGTGGTTCGTCCAGTGGGCCGCGGTGGTACCAAGCTCGTCAAGGGTCTTTGTTAGCTTCAAAGCGGCTTGCATGAATGGGCATCGAGACTTAAGGCGGGGTACTCCCTTTGGAGGGAAGGCCAACACGGAGTGAAGCAGATGGTGAGGATCAAGTGCCCGACGGGCCAGGTGTAAAGTTGCTCCTTTGCGGCGAACATCAGTCGGTGGAATACCTGCAAGGATTGGCAGACAGGTCGTTGGGGTTGGCCTCAGACAACCTGTGACAATACGCAAGGCTTCGTTTAGCGTTGTGTCGATGAGGTGAGTGTGAGCACTGCGACACCATGCAGGTGTACAGTACTCAGCGGTTGAGTAAACCAAGGCCAGAGTTGCTGTTCGCAATGTTGAAGCGCATGCACCCCAGCCTGTTCCCGGCAGACAAAGTAACGCAATACGTGTTGACAATTTCTTTTGCAGTGATTGCAAGTGGCATCGAAAGGTGAGTGTCCTGTCCAAAGTTACTCCAAGATATCTCGGCTCGTTGGAAAAAGGCAGAATGCCATTGCCTAGGTGGACTTCAAGTTCACGACTTGCTTCCCTGTTGTTAGGATGGAAGGCTGCCGTAGCAGTTTTACTTATGCTGAGAGTCAGTCTCCATTTTTTAAGGTAGCCAGCGAAGGCTGTCATATCTTGTGTGAGGGTTGCCTTCAACGACCGCCAATCCCCAGAGGAATGCAAAATGGCTAAGTCGTCAGCATAAGCATACTTTTTTGAGGTCATTTTGAGCAAGTTGTAAGTGTATATATTATATAGCCGAGGTGCCAGGACTGAGCCTTGTGGTACGCCGTTCTTGAGGCGACGCAGTCTACTCAGCTTGCCGTTTCCTGTTGTCAGGGTGAAACTCCGGTTCGAGATAAGCTCCAAAATCATGCGGACCATATGCCTGTCGGGAAGCAGACGAAGAAGCTTGCATGTAAGGCCGCGGTGCCAGATGGTATCGTAGGCGGCTGTGAGGACAATAAATACAGCCCTGGCCTTTTTCTTAGCTGCAAAACTGTCCTCGATGTCCTGCGTGATTAAGGTGACCTGATCTGCTGTTGATCTCCCGTGCCGAAAACCTGCTTGCTCCCGTGGAAAAAGTGAGTCAATAGTTGGTTCAATACGCGTAGATAAGCCTTTCGAGGATCTTAAAGGGAATACAGAGCAAGGAAATTGGACGGTAGCTTTTGGGATCCTCTGGTTGTTTATTCGGTTTAGGATCGCAACCACTAATGACCTTCTCCAGATTTTCGGTATTCTGAGGCGGTGCAGACACGATGACAGAAAATCACGCAGCCATGTTTTCATAGCAGTTCCGGCATGATGTATCATCTCGGCAAAAATTGAATCAGGACCTGGCGCCTCGTCCGTTGGAAATGGGCCAGACGTGCTACCACAGTCAACCTCATCCAACTTCCAGAGGTCGGACACTTCTTTCGCGACAAGTCGGGCAGAGAAGTAACTTAGGTTTCTGCTGGGTGACTCAAATCAAAACATACACTTCAATCTATATTTTAGAATTAATTTTTTATGTTTTATAAATATACCAAAGGTCTGGACCTCGAGGATAAAGCCAGCACCATACAGGCATATTCTAAATTCCTGTGTTGCCTAAATAATGTCAAGATCCTCCTTTTGATGATGGAGTAGTTCTTGTTTTTTTGATGTACTCATTAAGGTGTATGTCATCCTTGCAATGCGCCATGACAAAATACCATATTAAAGAGCTTTTAAGGTGCATAAAGTTAATTCAATTCAATGCTGTCCAAAAGGTTAGCGCCTTCAAAACAGTGTTATTTGTATATTTAAGGATTTTTTGAGGTGAGCAGGATTCATCAAAAAAATACATTCACATAAAATGTTTTCCTTGCCAAACTACCCCTTTTGCATCCATAAAGTCTTGATAAGCTGTTAGAAAAGGATAACATAAGCATAGTACTTGTATAGCTTGTTGTCAAGGCCACAGGGAAAAGATGGTATTCTATAATGACCTAATTTGATATTGATTTTTTTAACCTAGATCAAAACAATCCTTGATCAGCCCCTGCTTGCTGTGTGTGTGCAAAAGAATTTTGTCGTCCCATAAGATTTTCAGCCATGATTCTTTTGCTAACAACACACAGATACCGCCTTTCTATTAGCAAATGGGTTATTACAATTTAACTGTCCAAAATACATCTAAATATTAAAGCAGTTGTTAAAGATTACCAATGCTCAAACATCTCATAGAAACACCATTTACTCTTGAAAATACTTAGGTCAAGTAATTACAACACTACATCACCATGAGCATTGAATGCGCAATGAAAATGTAAAATAGTAAAAATAAACTATACACTCACATACTTGACTTAATTGGCACGGAATGCCAAATTTAGTGTATTTCACAAAACTACTAAGCTACAGTATATCTTGGGTTGGTTTATACATTATTTAGCAAAAACTTCAATACTTAACCAACGATTTTGTTTTGCTATGAAGTGTCTTTAAGCCCGTTTTGAGGTGTCAAAAGCCATTAGCCCAAAGTCATGTGTAAGATTGTATTCATAATTAAGTTTTACCTTTGGCAATAGTAGTCAGAGTTATTTTCAGGGGTCTAACTTACGAAACTAAAATAAACAAATTATTCATTTGACTACAGAGAAGATTTTAAATTAAAGAATTTTGATAGCCTAGAGTTGTTTTTTTATTTGGGGGTGGGGGTGAAAATTAAAATATTTGTTTAGAAATTGTAATATTTTTGGCGGATGTCGTGTGAAACAAGCGACTGAAGAAAGATATTTTAAGCCATATCTGTTTTACATAGTTAATTTCTACATATGCATTTATTTTTGAATGGTATTATTTTAATTAGATATCGACTGATATCATTTTTGAAATTATACCAATAACTGATTTTTGTATGCCTCAGATACAGTATTTATCTCCTATTTAATGAATAGCCAGTAATTTTGCTTGGTTAAAAAAATTGAAAAAAATTGTTAGTTGTAAGAAGACACTATATAATATTTAATTTTCTGATACCGATATGTTGAAAGGAGCGGAATACCGATAATATCAGTCAACTAAAATATTGTTATATCTATTTTTAAATATAAACATGGAATCTGTTATGTTGTGTTAAAATTTTAAATCAAAAAGTGAAGTTTTTGAAGTTCCAAGCAACTACTACGCAAAATGGAGCGCACTTCTTGCCACCTGCAATAGAAAACAAGGGTATTTTTCCCAGGTGTTATTATGCCAAGATTATTTCTTAACATCTGCACTGCAACTTTGCGCTAAGTCATCTAAAATCCAAGCTCTGGTTGCCGGAAAAAGAATGTATTGCAAATTAAACGTGTGATAATAGAATATGCGTAAAGAGAGAAAAATTGTGTTAACTATCCTTTTATAAAAATGGAGACCCAAAGATGCGTACAACAGTCAAAGTTAGACGACTTTTAAAGAAAATGTTGTTACACCAACACCAGATATTAGCGTAGAATGGGAACATCCAGGAACATTAGCGGAGCCTATCTCAAAGTTTTTCACAACAAAAAATCGAAGAAGCCTTGACTTAGGGTTGTGAATTGTGTACTGTCCTTTTTTCTTCTGTGTGTGTACTCCTATTTCATTGCAAATTTCTTTCAGAGTTGGAAAAAATACATGATAAGAAGCATATTATAACTACAAATCATCGCAATTGGAAGGAAGCCAACTGTTTGTTTGGTGTATGTCAATTTACCTGACTGTTTTTTGCCACAATGAAATTACATTAAAAAATGGCATATTCCTGAAATCGACGAAGCATCGTCAAAATGGTGCCTATGCATAATACAAATTAGCATGCGATAGCAGAGATTCTAGGTAGGTCCATGAATCAAGTGTTATTGAAACATTACATTATAACTGTACAAGAACATTTACCTTGTAACCTCCCAACACTTAACAACTAAAGTACTAAAGTTTACCATTCCAAAACTATTAAGTTCCACAAGGAATAAAATAATTTCTTTACTTTTTCCTTATTGACTTTCTTGATGGCCCATCTTGTTCCGTTGTCTTGATTGGTAGCCTCTATAACAATTCCGAAGCTACCTTGACCTAACTTTGTCCCAAATCTAAGAGAAATAATAGTGTGATCACCATGATAACAATTATCCATATCAAAGTATTGCAATTGGGGATCTTTAAAACAAAACACCAGAGGATTCTGAAAAATTAGGTTTCGAATTTAAAATAAGGTATCCAGAATATAGAATCCTAGTATATTTTCACTTAATCATTTAGCTTCCAAAAGGGGGTGGGGGTATTTTTTTTAAGGGGGTGGGGGGATCATTCATAATATATCCTATAGTGACAGCAATTACCACAAAGTTGCTATCTTTTACATGGTTAACATTCTAAACAACTGCCATCACAATGGAGTGTTCCTTTTGCAACTTAAGGCATTTAAGAAAATTGTGAACTCTTCACCTGTCATTATACATTTTCAGCTTGCACAACAAGATTTGATACTTAATGATTAGGCGAAGGTCGCAAGGTAATTGATCGCAAAAAACGCTGACGCCACATTACATGACTATATTTAAAGCAAGCACTATAAATGTATCACCAACGACTACAGGCCTTTAGAAGAAAAAAATAATACTTTTTTACCTTTCAGTTATCCGATTCAATTTGTATTCCATTATATGGAGCCAATATCCTACTTTCAACATCCAACTATTATAAAAAGTAAAAAAAATATATGCAAACCTATATAATTGTTCAACAATATTTTCGTCTTCGACACGTCGATGGGGCACCTTGTGTTCAGCGCTTGTTGCACGCGGGCGACTTGATGTAGCCATCACAAAACCTGCAGTTAGGAAATATATACTGAAAGAGTACCTCTTCTTTGTATACCTTGATGGCCCAATTGCCTACCCAAATGGGTTCCTTTATAATAAAATGTAATCCTCTTAAATTGTAAAAGGCAATAAATATTATGTAACTGTCTTTTGAAGGTTCTGTATTCCCTATTCTGAAATTTATGTTAAATGTCTTGTAAAACTGTAACCTACTTTTAAAAACGGACTTGTTTTTCAGTTTAAGAAAAATTGCTCCGTTTCGGTAGATCGACAATGCCATGCAGCAATATAAGGCAAATATAAGGCGAAGGGTGATAGAAACAAATCCTACATTTTTGGTATATTAATATTAGATTAAAAAAACAGCGTGTATTTATTTTTATGACTTGTTGCTGTCAGGACTCTTTACAAAATTCATTTTATGACAAATACATCAAGTGAAACCATTTTACGTTGCTTTGCATGAATCTATACTTTTTTGCAAAAAAAAACAATAATAAGCATTAATGAATATTAAAATATTTGACAGTTTTTTGAGGAAATCCAAGATATGTTTTACATGTATTTGTGAAATTAAGGGGTTTGTATAAAGACCAATGTAAAGAAAAAACAATGATGGCTTCATCGATGTATAATACAGTGTTGTACAAAAGTCATTTTGAAATTTCAGAAAAACCATTTGAAAAATTATTGAAGGCTAACTCACAAGACGCTCAAGTCAAGTCCCAAGTCAATATGAGATCAAGTCAACTTCAAGTGACGGCATTGACATAAACATAAAATGTTAAACTGTTCAATTTATTAAACGTGTCCACAAAAACGCGACATGTAACATGCAAATTGTTTTACATGCAAAAATTAAAACACATAACACAATTTTAATGAAAAATATTTAATGAAAACACTTCAGTGACCATAGTCTAAGTCAAGTACTTTAAAAGCAGTGAATTGAGTGCATGTATAACATTACAACACTAGTATATATAATACATAATTGACATATACAAAATAAATTTTACAGACAAAATAAGGCTAGTGTCATGAGCAGTAAGCAATAAAACTTAAGGTTAACAAACCAATGATTCTACAGATGATGTTTCTTTACTTGGACAGTGAATTTACATTATAAAGCATCTGCCATTGACTTAATTGAAAACTGCATAACCACTGCTGACTAGCCTTGCTTTGTCTTAAAACTTATTTTGTTCAATTCACACTGGTCTTTATAAAAACGTTTTCTTTCAAGCAAAATCCAAAGTTGTGTTGACAAGTTATTTAAAAAAGTATATTTCTTTTTAAAAATTCTACCAAATTTATTTCAGGGGTCGGGAGCCATATATGGCTCTTTTCATGACGCAATATGGCTCTTTTGATGAAAGAATCTTGCTTGCAGATAAATCGAAGCTATCATTTGTCAGCATGACCTGAATAAAAGGCTGCAACAGCTTTCCTAACTTTATATTTCCTTTTTTACACAATTTTAGGCGAATCCTAGTTGTTTTTTGAGACTGTTATCCCCTTTCTCTTTATATCCAAAAGGCCCTTAGCTGACTCGATGAACCTTACGGTCTTTCGCTGTCTCCTGGAAACGTCAAATATTTCAAAACATTGTGATTTCGTCGATTCTCGTTTTTTGTTTTTGTTTTTTTTGATGTTCCAAATAAAATCTTATCCTATCCTATCCTATCCCTATTCTTTTAAGCTTTTATGGCTCCCTTAACTAAAAATGTTCTAAACCCCTGGTTTATATTATTGTTTTATGTTTTATACACTTTTGATTTGATATATTATGGTCTTCTTGATTTTTGTTACAAGGATAAATGCTGTGAACTGAATCTTAACTGAATCACACCTAATTATGTATATACACAGACAGTGTTTTTTTAAGGTGTTTTGGTTGACCGAAATGGTCCCCCAAATTTTGGACTTGCAACTTTTTGGTATTAAAATGAAACACTTGGGGTCTCTTAAAACTACTTAGCGGTCACCCAAACCAAACCTTAAAAAAAAAACCCTGTACACAGAAAATACACTGACAATTTACATTTAAGTGAAATAGAAGTTGAGATATTTTAAATGGCTAATATTTGCCAATCCTCACAAAAAAATTGTGTAACATTTTGTAGTTTACTATTGCCTACTGCATTGAAATTGTGTAACATTTTGTAGTTTACTATTGCCTACTGCATTGTAAGCAATTCATGGAAAATACCAAAAAAATAATTGAAGTAATGTAGGCTCAGGACTAAAAAACGTGGTGGTAGGATTCTAGACCAGCGCCCTGTTGATCTATTGATCAGAATCTAAAATGCTTACAGCTATTTTATAAGTTGTTTTTACTTTCCAAAATCAAAAATCTATTTAAAACACCGTTGAAGGTAATACATTCACGTACAAAAACAAAGTACCGTTAACACAAATAAAGGACATCCTAACACATCGTTAATCATTTAAAGTTACTTGGTATTATTGTTTCTTATCCATCTCTTAACACATAAAAAACAAACCAAATAAAGTTTAAATAAAATAACCTTGAGTGTGTGCATCAATTTGTTTAAATTAGTTTTTTCACCTCAATTCATGAAAAAAAAAAACAGTTAGCATGCCACATGTTGTGTTTTTGTTGTTGGGGAATGTAAACTTGCTCAGGATTGGATTGGTTTACGAATTTTACTTGTTTAACAATTTATTGTAAAAGATTGATAAAAATTTTGGCAAATTCATCAACTTATACTAAAGTTATTTTTCAAATCACTTGACTGGGACTTGGCAAGTAAAATATGTATTGCTTACCAAATTATTTATACAAAATGTGCACTCTAAGATTTTATTTATTTTTTGCTAAAAATATGGTTAAGGGTTTA
Organism: Ascidiella aspersa; assembly: GCF_963924565.1. Classification (NCBI taxonomy): domain Eukaryota; kingdom Metazoa; phylum Chordata; class Ascidiacea; order Phlebobranchia; family Ascidiidae; genus Ascidiella; species Ascidiella aspersa. The sequence continues at coordinate 14,977,810 of NC_139449.1, forward strand.
TATTGCAAACACTATTTAGGTTAGGGTGCGAGTTAGCATTTAGATTTGGGTGAATCCGGTATTATTCTTATTATATACATATATATATTCGGCGCTTGTCTAGAATCTTACCACAGCATTGAAACAATTACTAAAGTAACACTCATTATTTTGTTAGGCTGTCGGTTAGTGTTTGGGTGAGGGTGGTTCAAGTATTAATATTTAATAATATTGCTAAACCTCCCAAACCCAAACGCTAACTCGCACCCTGACCAAAATAATGTTTATTGTGATAGGATTCTAGACCAGCGCCATATATTCTGGGTAACACTAATTTACGGAATGATGAATGGTCGGAACGGTCGGAACGCTCACAGTATTATTATTAAATATAATAACACTTGACCCACCTTCACCCAAACGCTAACCCCACCCTAAACCAAATATTGTGCGTTGGTTTAATAATTGTTTTAACGTGGTAACACTTAAATAAGTGAGCGTTCCGACCATTCCGACCATTCATCATTCCGTAAATTAGTATTACCCTATATTCTCCCATATTTATGCGTTCCTTGCAGTTTCAACTTTCACAACACGTTTCTGTAAAAAAGTTAACTATAAAAAAATAGAATTCTAGACCAGCGCAAAGGTTGGTTTGTAAAAATACTAGATATATTGAGGGCTTTGCATACTAACAATTATGTAAAATCAATGTTTCTCTATTATTGTACTTAGTAAAACAGCTTGCCTTTTGCCTCTGTAGAGAGCCTACTGCAAAACAAAGAGATACAGGATGTTTGCAAATTTTAACTATGTTTCCTAACACAAGAATAAATTAAATCATATTGATATCACATTGAAAAACATTCCCATATAGTATTTATGTTTACCTAGACAAAAGAGTATCTTGAAAATCTTTGCCTGGACGTACCACAAAACAGCTAGATTTAGAGTGATGCCCAGAAAACTTATGTTACCAGGAAACACAAATTTCAGCATTTCAAGCATATAAAAAATTAAATATGATTACCGCAGAAAAGTTGTAATATTTTAACCTTGAATATATTGTTATTCAGATTCTTGAATTTTTTATTGAACTTGGTAGAGCATTCCTTCCTAAGAAAAATGATCTACTTATTTCAATCAGATTATTTCTATATCGGGAGACATGGCCTTTTTTGGAAGGTCACTTTTGTGTTCATTGAAGTGTAACTGAAAACGTAAAATGTGAAGGCGTGCTGGTTTATTGCATTTTCTCAGTGATGCAACTTTGTAGAAGGTTCAAATAAATTGTAAAGAAACATCAGGCATGCAACTTTTAAGTTATGCGAAATTTCTTGTTTATCCAATTGTTCTCATTGTTTATTGTCTATTGTTTACAGCGTAGTTTGCGAAATCATTCAAGCGGAATAATACTTCAGTTGGCTTTTATTGGAAACCCTTAATTTCGATTTTTCTGCAAATTATCTTGTTTGAAAGATATTTGTGCATTTCATATATCAGAAAAAATTGGAGTGTACTTTTTTGTTTAAACGTTTTTAAGGGTGTTTGATTTTTGCAAAAACTTTTGCATCCAAAGTGCAAGTATTGACATTTCGGGATGATTATTTTACCAATAAGATTTTTGGCGCTCGTCTAGAATCCTACCACAACGAACATTATTTGGGTTAGGGTGCCGGTTAGCGTTTGGGTTTGGGTGAGTCCAGTAATAGTGTTAAACAATATTACTTGACCTACCCACACCCAAACACTAACCGACACCCTAACCCACATATTACATCAGGGTTGATAGCCGAGGTCGCATATACGGGCGTTTATGTCGCATATACGGGCGATTGTAGGTCGCATATACGGGCGGAGATGTCGCATATACGGGCGTTCGCATAATGTCGCATATACGGGCGAATTTCTCTACCGAACATACTGTGTGGTGTAAGGCGTCAAAACGGCGTTCGAATAAATTTTAGTTGGCCATTATAAAATGTTTGAATTGCATGACAGTTATGACATCATATTATGTCTTCATCGTGAGGTCACACTAATCTAGTGGTGTAGCAAATTACCTATATATTTGGCTAGGTCTCAGATACGGGCGTTCGCATAATGTCGCATATACGGGCGAATTTCTCTACTGAACATACTGTGTGATTTAAGGCGTCAAAACGGCGTTCGAATGAATTTTAGTTGACCATTATAAAATGTTTGTGTTGCCTGACAGTTATAAATACAGCAGCTGCCAATTAACACACTCAAAATACATTTGTATTGGATAAATGAAAAATATAAACAAAACTATAAAACAAGACTATAAATTAGCAAACGGTTTATATAAGGTTATTTTGTTACATCATACATTCGATTTTTGTTCTGGTAATGTATTTCACATTTTGCTTGATTTCTTGTCGGTTAGCTGACCGTCATAAAATATGGCTTTGTCTCCATGGTAAATTTCGATATACAGCGAGCCAATCCAAAATTTGGCAGCAAAATCGTATAATCTTTTATTTAAAGAAAACAATTACTAAACAAATACTGTAAAACGTAAAATAAAATACCGCGAAATCCAAAAAAGAACGCAACGATATTGCAATAATAATAGTATATACTCACTTGCGGGAGGCTATTTGTATGTTTAAAACAACAGATAAGTAAATGAAAAATAAATAACAGGCGTAGTATATATCAAACTAGATTTTTTCATTAAACACAGTGTTTCTACTGAGGACCGCGACTGAAGTGACAAGAAGGATTAGGAACATAAAAAATGAATTTATTTAATTTTAAGTTAAAAAAATTATTCGAACGCCGTTTTGACGCCTTAAACCACACAGTATGTTCGGTAGAGAAATTCGCCCGTATATGCGACATTATGCGAACGCCCGTATATGCGACCTAGCCAAATATGAGCTATTTACTACAGCACTTGATGAGTATGACGTCACGATGAAGACATGATCTGACGTCATAACTGTCAGGCAACACAAACACTTCATAATGGCCTACTAAAATCTGATAGAACGCCATTCCGACGCCTTACACCACACAGTATGTTCGGTAGAGAAATTCGCCCGTATATGCGACATCTCCGCCCGTATATGCGACCAACAACCGCCCGTATATGCGACATAAACGCCCGTATATGCGACCTCGGCTACCAACCCATCTCACATATTATGCATTGCTTAATAATTATTTCAACGTTGTGATAAGATTCTAGACCAGCGCCAGATTTTCTAGTGTGCTGTAAGACAGGAATAAATATATGATCTAGTAAAAAGTTCAAAGGAAAATCTAAAAAACAAATCACTGGTAATAATGCATTTCAGTTAAAACTGTTTTTTATATCCAAGATGAAGCACAAGGATGCCATTGCACATACCACTCTTGTACCATTCATCCAGTAGTTATTTATTATAAAACAGGAGAACTTTTGGAAACAAAATCTGTTTTTTTTCTGATGATATGGAACATGATGTTTCCATGTTATATGTAATTCAAAAAAATTGTATGGCCCTAAAGAAGAAATACTGCTAAATATTACCTATGTAGAATATATAATGGTTGTGCTGTGCTGCACAATACAAAACTGTAAAATCTTTTACAATCTGTGCAAACATAAAGATGATTTTGGCATCGATGCTCAATGGTCTTTTTTGCATCAAGTCATGGAAAAGAAGCATGTGATGTAATTGGGGGTACAGTAAAAAGATTAACATCCAAAGCCAGTTTGCAAAGACCTATAAACAACCAGATTACAACACAAGACAAAATGTTCCATTACTGTCAAACTAACATTGCTGGAATCAAGTTTATATTTCTAAAATCTAATGAAATATTTAAGCAAGGGAAAATTTGTAACAACAATTTTCTAAAGTTTCTGCAGTTCAAGAAACTAGAAGCTTGCATAAATTCATTTCTTTTTTACAAACATGGCTTGCGACCAAGCTGACCAGTGAAGATGACGGTCAGAGTTTTGGCAAAAAAAGATCTTACAAACATACACCCTGGTTTCTAGGTGGCCATTATCTATGGCATTTGGCTACCATACTGGAGTTTATCTTTGATCAAGAAGATGTGTTAGTAGATTTCATGCACCCAAAAGGCAAAAGAGAGTGTTTTTATTGGCCAGAGTATAAAGATATTTATTGGGTACCATTTGACCACATTCTATGTGATTTCAGCACTTGAAGCACGTCTCACTGACCCTAAAAAATACAAACCAAATATACAATTGCAAATTTTAATTATAAAAAATGGTCATCTGTTAAATAATCAATATTGGTTCACTAAATTTATATAAAACTATGGGTGTAAAAATATTTTGCTAATGAGCATTTTATTTTTACTTTCTTTTGTTTTGCTGTGGCGGTCTTTACTTATTACAATAAAAGTGAAAAGATCAATAGTAACTAGACGGGGGTGCGGTTGTTGTATATTTTGTCAGGGGGTATATTTTCAGGGCTTAGTGTTTATTTTTAATTTTTACTTTATTTTAATTTTTTTTTTGTAATATTTTGTATTGTGTACTTTATATTTTATTTTTCATTTTTCTTAACTTGTTTCTGCAAGCAAAAACAGATATGGGCCGAAAACTTCCCCACTTAAAATATGCCTTTGATGCGAAAGGGGTTCAAATATGGCGTAGAATTTGGGGAATGATCGAAACATATATTTGATAAATAGAATTTACGTAGATAATGCGTATGGCCATTTTATTACATTTTGACCAGCTTACGTGTTTGAAAATCAAATATTATCATTCTCTTAAAGACTAAAAATGGTTTAACGCCTATGGTTTGCTATACTTTTGCAAACTTTTACTTGGCAATTTTTTACCATGGCTTGGTCCGAGCAATCACTGTTAAAACAGGCTTTAAATCTGTAGTTTCAAATAATATGAAAAACACTATTATGTTGTCAATACGCAACTATTAAATCGAAAGTTTTGCTAGATGTTTAGGCCTGATGTTGGTATGCTGGTTGGAGCAAGATGCACGACAGGTGCTAACAGAGAGGCGTAGACCACCCGATCCGTTAGAAATCAGTGCATTTCTAAGCAAAAAGGTCTACGACAATCAGGGCATCCAATGGCAGAAAAGTCTAGACTTTTAGACCTTGAGGTCCTGGCAATGCACTGATTTGGACCTTTAGGTAAACTCCCGGTGTAGATAAATTAAAAATATTCATTAAAAGTTCAGAAAAGATAACAAAAAGTATGAGATAGGATTAATAACACTTGACCCACCTAAATCCTAACGCTAACCCGAATCCTAACCCAAATAATGTGCGTTATTTTAATAATTCTTTAAATTCTGGGGAAAAAAGCCCAAACTCGGATGGTTTCTCGTCCATTGTATTTAAGATTATTACGTCACAAATTGAGGTATTGGGCCCTGAAGCGTTATAATTATTAAATCATCGCACATTATTTGGGTTAGGGCGCTGGTTAGCGTTTGGGTTTGGTTGGGTCAAGTATTGTTAAACTTAATCTTCTTATGCACATTTGTTAATGCAAATTAGTGCATTGTCCAAGACCTAAAAGTCGGACTTTTTGATCCTTTGAATGCACTGATTGTCGTAGACCTTTTTGCTTAGAACTGCACTGATTTCTGACGGATGGGGTGCGTAGACTGCCTCAAGATTTCGCATTTAAGCTTGCGGCGGTAAATACACCCTATTGACACTTAATTATTAGGCGAAGCTTATCGCGAAGTAATTGGTCGCCCGAAAAAAGCTAACGCCGCATTGAAAGCAAGCATTATAAATGCGTCGCCGATATTCTGCTTTGAACATCTCTACTCGCAATGCTTCCCTCCGTTAATTGTGGCTGAAAACTTTATTCACGGCCTTACCTCTTTGTGTATTACCGCGACAATACGATGAAATACGATTTGGAGAATATTGGAAAAATCGTATTTGGAGAATATTTGCTATTTGCACCTGTATAATATGTTACTCCAATCCAACAAATCAACACACAATTTTAAGTTGTGTAGGCCTGGTGTTGATATGTTGGATTAGAGTTGCCACCAGATTTCGCATTTAAATTTGCGGCGGTAAAATAAGTTGTTTCTTAACAGCATTAAGTAATTTTACTAAAGAGAAGCCACGTTTTAAAATGCAAGTCGCACGAGCCCAGTTTAGGACGTGCCACTTCGCACAATGAAAGTCTCACGCGCGGGACAATAAAGCCCAGCAGGCGGTAAGTCGCTTCGTCACTTCACAAGCTGGACAAAGCAAGCGAAAATGAACGAATTCTGTATGAAAGTTTTTCTGCTGCTAGATGGCAGTCGTTAGCTACAAAGTGCTAAAACGCAATATTTCAGGTTTTTACCCCCCAAGTAAAGGCCCCTGGGGGTGCAGCCTCATAAACTTTTACAAAGCACCTACATACCACTCTACGCCATGTCTGAAAATTTGAAGGTTCGACGATGTCTACTTTTTCTATAAAACTTCGGACAAAAATCGGTCTGAAACATACCATAGGAAACCATAGGAAACCAAAAAAGAACTAGACGGGGGTGCGGTTGTTGTATATTTTGTCAGGGGGTATATTTTCAGGGCTTAGTGTTTATTTTACATTTAAAAAAAAAAAATTTTTCTATTTGATTTATTTATTTTTTTTGGTGTTTTATTGATTTTTTTTTATTTTATCTTTATATTTTGTATTTTGTTGTACATTTTCCTTAACTTGTTTCTGCAAGCAAAAACAGATATGGGCCGAAAAATTCCCCAGCACTTAACTTATGCCTTTGATGCGAAAGGGGTTCAAATATGGCGTACATTTTGGCAAATAATCGAAACATATATTTGATAAATAGAATTTACGTAGATAATGTGTATGGCCATTTTATTACATTTTGGCCAGCTTACGTGTTTGAAAAGCAAATATTATCATTCTTCTAAAGACTTAAAATGGTTTAACGCCTATGGTTTGCTATACTTTTGTAAACTTTTACTCGGTAAATTTTTACCATGGCTTGGTCCGAGCAATCACTGTTAAAACAAGCTTTAAATCTGTAGTTTCAAACAATATGAAAAACACTATTATGTTCTCAATACGCAAACTATTAAATCGAAAGTTTTGCTAGATGTTTAGGCCTGATGTTGGTAGTATGCTGGTTGGAGCAAGATGCACGACAGGTGCTAACAGAGAGGGTAGACTGCCTTAAGATTTCGCATTTAAACTTGCGGCGGTAAATACACCCTATTTATACTTAATTATTAGGCGAAGATTATCGCGAAGTAATTGGTCGCCCGAAAAAAAACTAACGCCGCATTGAAAGCAAGCATTATAAATGAGTCGCCGATATTCTGCTTTGAACATCTCTAATCGCAATGCTTCCCTCCGTTAATTGTACGGTGGGTGAAACTTTATTCACGGCCTTACCTCTTTGTGTATTACCGCGACAATACAATGAAATACGATTTGGAGAATATTGAAAAAATCGTATTTGGAGAATATTTGCTATTTGCACCTGTATAGTATGTTACTCCAATCCAACATATCAACACACAATTTTAAGTTGTGTAGGCCTGGTGTTGATATGTTGGATTAGAGTTGCCACCAGATTTCGCATTTAAATTTGCGGCGGTAAAATAAGTTGTTTCTTAACAGCATTAAGTAATTTTACTAAAGAGAAGCCTCGTTTTAAAATGCAAGTCGCACGAGCCCAGTTTAGGACGTGCCACTTCACACAATGAAAGTCTCACGCGCGGGACAATAAAGCGCAGCAGGCGGTGAGTCGCTTCGTCACTTCACAAGCTGGACAAAGCAAGCGAATATGAACGAATTCTGTATGAAAGTTTTTCTGCTGCTAGATGGCTGTCGTTAGCTACAAAGTGCTAAAACGCAATATTTCAGGTTTTTACCCCCCAAGCAAAGGCCCCTGGGGGTGCAGCCTCATAAACTTTTACAAAGCACCTACATACCACTCTACGCCATGTCTGAAAATTTGAAGGTTCTACGATGTCTACTTTTTCTATAAAGCTTCGGACAAAAATCGGTCTGAAACATACCATAGGAAACCATAGGAAACCAAAAAAGAACTAGACAGGGTGTGTGGTTTTTGTATATTTTTCCAGGGGGTATAGCGCGGTTCTACTATATTATATCAGGGGGTATGGTGCGCTTCTACTATATTATACCAGGGAGGTACAGCGCAGTTCTACTATACTTTACCAGGGTGTTATTTCTTAGTTATTCTATATTCTTTCAACGGGTCTTATTTGTCAGTGTCCATATACTCCCAATGTTGTGCTTCCAGTTTCGGTGCTTTAGCAGGCAAAAGCGGATGTGGCCCGAAGTTGCGTGTTATAGGTTGGACATGGTGCACGTTTACAAGATTGATTGCCAGTGGTCTTAATATAAATTTGGCTGCGAAGCAAACCTATAACTTGTCTTTATAATTAAAAAATATTTGACAATTTTTTCTTGCACCCCTGTACGCCTCTAATTGGGGACAAAAGTCAATAGTGTGACGTAATCGATTTAGTTCTTTACAGCTATCTACTCCAATCTAGCGGCAGAAAAGCTTTAATACAGAATTCGTTCATATCGCTTGCTTTATTCTGGCCGCGAGCGGCTGGCTCCCTGCTGTGCTTATTTTGTCCAGCGCGTGCAACATTTATCGTGCAAAGTGTCTCGTCTCAGTGAAACTAAGCGCGTGCGACTTGCCTTTTAAAAAGAGGCTTCTCTTAGTAAATTAACTTATTGCTTTTACAAAACAACATATTTTACCGCCGCAGATTGAAATGAAAAATTGTGGAGGCAGTGTACACCACTCTGTTTGCAATTTTTTTTCCATCAAAAAATCACTTTAATTTCTATATTTTTGGTTAATTATTTTCCCCCTTGGGTTAATTATTTTGAGTTGAACGTCAAAATTTTGCAGTGAAGCAACTTATAATTTGTCTTTATAATTAAAAACTATTTAACAATGTTTTCTTTAGTTTTTAAGATACCTCCAAACACAAAAACGGCCGAATTTTAATTTTACCCCACTAAAATACTCCCCCTTTTTCAAGAGGTAAAATGTTTATTTTAACATCAGCTTTAAATGGTTCTCTAACATTTGTGAAATTTTCAGATGTTTATGTCATTTCCTTCTAGTGTAAATATATCATTGAAATTTCCTAAAGTGTTTTACATTTTGACCCCCCGGATGAAAAGTTCAGGGGTAAAGTTTAAAATTTTGTTACTTAGCATTGTATATGTAATGTATCCATCATCCATAAATATATCAGATTTTTTTTGCATTTTTTCATCTCTGAAAAGGGCCGAAAACCAAAATTAACAAAAAATGACAGTTTTACCCCCCTAAAAACCACCCCTTAGAACCTAGGCAATTTTTTTTATATTAGAAACAACTTTGGGAGGGTATTTAACAGTTGTGAAAATTTCATGTTCCAACTATGTTTTTTTCCTTTTCAAAATTGAGCCATAAAAAATTGACTGAAAAAAAAAAAAAAATAAAAAATAACTAGACAGGGTGTGCGGTTTTTGCATATTTTTCCAGGGGGTATAGCGCGGTTCTACTATATTATACCAGGGGGGTACAGCGCAGTTCTACTATACTTTACCAGGGTGTCATTCCTTAGTTATTCTATATTCTTTCAACGGGTCTTATTTGTCAGTGTCCATATACTCCCAATGTTGTGCTTCCAGTTTCGGTGCTTTAGCAGGCAAAAGCGGATGTGGCCCGAAGTTGCGTGGTATAGGTTGGACATGGTGCACTTTTACAAGAATGATTGTCAGTGGTCTTAATATAAATTTGGCTGCGAAGCAAACCTATAACTTGTCTTTATAATTAAAAAATATTTGACAATTTTTTCTTGCACCCCTGTACGCCTCTCATTGGGGACAAAAGTCAATAGTGTGACGTAATCGATTTAGTTCTTTACAGCTATATACTCTAACCTAGCGGCAGAAAACCTTTAATGCTGAATTTGTTCATATCACTTGCTTTATTCTGGCCGCGAAGCGTCTGGCTGCCTACTGTGCTTTTTTTGTCCAGCGCGTGCAACATTCATTGTGCGAAGTGGCTTGTCTCAGGGAAACTAAGCGCGTGCGACTTGCCTTTTAAAAAGAGGCTTCTCTTAGTAAATTAACTTATTGCTTTTACAAAACAACATATTTTACCGCCGCAGATTGAAATGAAAAATTGTGGAGGCAGTGTACACCACTCTGTTTCCAGTTTTTATTCTATGAATGAAATCACTTTAATTTCTATATTTTTGTTTAGTTGTTTTCCCCCATAGGTTAATTATTTTAAATTGAAGTTCAAAATTGGCCTGAGGAGCAATCTATAATTTGTCTTTGTAATTGAAAACTATTTAACAATGTTTTCTTTAGTTTTTTAGACACCTCTAAACACAAAAACGGCCGAATTTTAATTTTACCCCCCTAAATTACTCCCCTTTTTTTCAAGAGATAAAATGTTTATTTTAACATCAGCTTTAAATGGTTCTCTAACATTTGTGAAATTTTCAGATGTTTATGTCATTTCCTTCTAGTGTAAATATATCATTAAAATTTCCTAAAGTGTTGTGCATTTTGACCCCCCGGATGAAAAGTTCAGGGGTAAGGTTTAAAATTTTGTTACTTAGCATTGTATATGTCATGTATCCATCATCCATAAATATATCAGATTTTTTTTACATTTTTTTATCTCTGAAAAGTGCTTAAAACCAAAATTAACAAAAAATGACAGTTTTGCCCCCCTAAAAACCACCCCTTAGAACCTAGGCAATTTTTTTTTATATTAGAAACAACTTTGGGAGGGTATTTAACAGTTGTGAAAATTTCATGTTCCAACTATGTTTTTTTCCTTGTCAAAAGTGAGCCATAAAAATTGACTGAAAAAAAAAAAAAAAAAAAAAAAAATAAATAAAATAAAAAAAAAACTAGACAGGGTGTGCGGTTTTTGTATATTTTGCTAGGGGGTTATAGCGCGGTTCTACTATATTATACCAGGGGGTATAGCGCAGTTCCACTATACTTTACCAGGGTGTTATTCCTTGGTTATTCTATATTCTTTCAACGGGTCTTATTTGTCAGTGTCCATATACTCCCAATGTTGTGCTTCCAGTTTCGGTGCTTTAGCAGGCAAAAGCGGATGTGGCCCGAAGTTGCGTGTTATAGGTTGGACATGGTGCACTTTTACAAGATTGATTGCCAGTGGTCTTAATATAAATTTGGCTGCGAAGCAAACCTATAACTTGTCTTTATAATTGAAAAATATTTGACAATTTTTTCTTGCACCCCTATACGCCTCTAATTGGGGACAAAAATCAATAGTGTGATGTGTTCGATTTAGTTCTTTACAGCTATCTACTCTAATCTAGCGGCAGAAAACCTTCAATACAGAATTTGTTCATATCGCTTGCCTTATTCTGGCTGCGAAGCGGCTGGCTCCCTGCTGTGCTGTTTTTGTCCAGCGCGGGAAACATCCATTGTGCAAAGTGTCTCGTCTTAGTGAATTAACTTATTGCTCTTGCAAAGCAACATATTTTACCGCCGCAAGTTGAAATAAAAAATCTGCCAGGCAGTGTACACCACTTTGTTTGCAATTTTTTTTCCTTTAAAAAATCACTTTAATTTCTATATTTTTGGTTAATTATTTTCCCCCATGGGTTAATTATTTTGAGTTGAAGGTCAAAATTTTGCTGTGAAGCAACCTATAATTTTTCTTTATAATTGAAAACTATTTAACAATGTTTTCTTTAGTTTTTTAGACACCTCTAAACACAAAAATGGCCGAATTTTAATTTTGCCCCCCTAAAATACTCCCCTATTTTCAAGAGGTAAAATGTTTATTTTAACATCAGCTTTAAATGATTCTCTAACATTTGTGAAATTTTCAGATTTTTATGTCATTTCTTTCTAGTGTAAATATATCATTGAAATTTCCTAAAGTGTTGTGCTGTTTGACCCCCCGGATAAACAGTTCAGGGCTAATGTTTAAAATTTTGTTACTTAGCATTGTATATGTCATGTATCCATCATCCATAAATATATCAGATTTTTTTTACATTTTTTCATCTCTGAAAAGTGCCCAAAACCAAAATTAACAAAAAATTACAGTTTTACCCCCCTAAAAACCACCCCTTAGAACCTAGGCAATTTTTTTTTATATTAGAAACAACTTTGGGAGGGTATTTAACAGTTGTGAAAATTTCATGTTCCAACTATGTTTTTTTCCTTGTCAAAAGTGAGCCATAAAAATTGACTGAAAAAAAAAAAAATAAAAAAAAAATAATTCGGACAAAAACAACATGTGTCCAAAAAAAAATTTTTTTTTCGGGCCACATAATTCGGACAAAAACAACATGTGTCCAAAAAAAAATTTTTTTTTTCGGGCCACATAATAACGGCAAAAACAAGATATGTCCCGAAAATAAATTTTCGGCCCATATAATAACGGCAAAAACAAGATATGTCCCGAAAATAAATTTTCGGCCCATATAATAACGGCAAAAACAAGATATGTCCCGAAAATAAATTTTCGGCCCATATAATAACGGCAAAAACTAGATATGTCCCGAAAATAAATTTTCGGCCCATATAACAACGGCAAAAACAAGATATGTCCCGAAAATAAATTTTCGGCTCATATAACTATGTAGTAAAACATGTATGGCTTGATTTTGTAAATAACTGAACTAAAACTTAGCAACATAAACGAAAAATGGGTATGATTTTTAATTCGTTAATTAAAAAAAATATACAAAAAAGTACATTTTTATTTTTGCATATAATGTTTAGTAAAAATGTATCTTTCAAATGAGATACTTGAAGGCAAAATCGAAATTAAGGTTTTAGAGAAAAATACGTTTGAAATTTACGTTCCGCGTGACTGATTTCTTCAACTCGTGAATAAAAGTGGGTCAAACAATGCTCAAACATAAACTTTGACATTGTTTGTTAGTCGCAAGTTAAAAAGAAAGGATTCCTATTGTTGAAAGTAATTTAAAACTCTCTTAAAAACACAATAGTGGTTATAGTAAAAAGAATCACTGTTTTTGCCATAATTTTTGCAACAAAAAAACAACAAAACATACCCTCTGTTAAATGATCATATCTCAAAAAGTACTTGACGAATTTTGGAATTTTTTTCAGTTTTGAGTTAATAAGGAGTCATTCTAGATTACCCGAAAGTTTCACCAAAATCTGAAATGGTGGGTTACATTTTTCTGGTGAATTGACATGGAATGACCCAAAGCTGGATGACAGATGTGTATATTTCTACAGGTGAGAAATGACCACCGTACTATCTGAGCTCCACTAAATCGAAACTAAACAAACTGTCGTAGCATTTCAAAGGGCATACCGTCAGGTCGCTTATAGATTTGTTGTACATTCAAATAATTTAGCATAACTCCGCTTTCAATAAAATAGCTTACAGCGCAGTAAAAGGCGTTCCGCAAGTAAGGCATGCATTTGTTGACTGTAGTTTTTAATCCAGCAGCAGCGTATATAGCACAAGAGCGACTGCGTTGGGGATTAGCTAACTTGAAATGCCGGCTGGATTTTCCGAACAGCCAGGAAAGGAAAAGAGTATCGAGGTGAAATATTTAACACTTTAGCTACTAGGCGAACACGCTATATACAAGCTCAAACAGACATGCGTCGTTTCTCTACAGATGAAATAAGAGGTTTACTGGAAAAAAGGCGTAGCCTAGAACCAAAATATATCTTTGTACAAAGAATTAGATAAGTTTATTAAATCAAAGAGCAACTCTGCTTATGAGGAATTTAGGCCTATAAATAAAAAGTGTCAAGTGGTAGATAGGCTTTTTAATATCAGCGCGAAAGAAGCCCACCAAAAAACTAACCAGCTCAATGGAAAGAAGGAAAACTGGATAAAATCGGGCTGTGTGAAGAGTAAAACTGGTAAGATCTTGTGTTTGAAAAAGAGGAAATTAGACATCGTTGGCAAGAATACACTCGGGAACTATACAGCGATTCAACAAGAAACGCCCCTCCAATTATCTTTAATCAACCACTAACTGGACCAGATATAAAATGTGAGGTTGAGAAAGTCCTGGCTTTCAATAGAAGTTTTGAAGGCTTTGGATGACATTGGAATCGACTTCTACATCTTATAAATAGCATTTACAACACTCGTCAAATTCCAGAAGACATGCGGAAGTCGATTGTCGTCGCACTGCCAAACAAGTAGGAGCAATCGAGTGCAAAGATCATAGGACAATCAGCCTTATAAGTCATATTGTTAAAATACTCCTAAGAACAAAATTAATGCAGAAAATTTTAGACCGACAAAGGGACACGAAACGCGATATACATGATGGGGAAGCGAATAAGCAATCGAAATGCAACAAAATCTTTATGTTTGCTTTCTTGACTACGGGAAATCTTTTGATCGAGTGAATTACGAGCAGATGCTAAAAACATTAACATTGATGACAAGGATCTGAGAATCATTCCAAACCTTTATTACAAACCAACATGCAGTGGTGCGCGTGGGAGACTCTAAAATCAAACTTAGCCTTTTACTATAGAAAAGGGTGTACGACAGGGATGTGTGTTATCTACAGACCTCTTCAATTTATATAGCGAAAACATCTTAAAAAGTATTGCCGACTTAGAAGGGACCAAAGTTGGTGCTGTAAACATCAACAATAATCGATATGCTGATGATACGTTTTAAACGACGGTAACAACGGTTGAAAAAAAAAGTGTGAAAATGGGAATGGCTTTTAAATGAAGATAAAACAGAATTTATGGTCATTGCTAAAGTAGCAGGAGCGAACAAATGTAACATAGGCCTACTAGTTTCTGATAAACCAATCAAACAAACCCGAAGGTTTAGTTATCTTGGTTGTATACTTACAGATGATGGTCGGTCCAAATATGAAAATGAAGCCAGAATTGCGCAGGCAAAAAATTGCTTCAAAAACCTCAAGTCAATTTTGACAAACAAAAAAATCAAATGTTAATACCCATGTGAGAGTTTATGTGTGGCCCGTTCTACTCTACGGGTGTTAAAGTTGGACTTTCACAAAGGAACTATTGACAACCTGAGTGCGGCCAAGATGTGGTAACTGAGAAAAATGCAACGAATATCATATACCTCGCATAATGCCAATCATGAGGTATTAATTCAGAATCAACATAGATCACTGTTAAGCACATCAAAACTTCGACAACTCAAGTTTTCCGGCCACATAACCAGATAACAAAAACAAGAATACAAAATTTCGTGTGGCAAAATATGTGGAAATCGTTTACCTCGACCGCAAAGAAAAATTCTTATTAATCAACCAGATAATATTTTTGAACTGGCAAGAAATAGTCACATCTGGAGAAATCAGTGTTTCATGGCAGCCGAAGCCTTGTTCAGGCATGACACTAGATCAGAGGTTCTCAACCTTTTATGCTTAGTGGCCTCCTTTGAAAGGCTCTCGACCCTCGTGGCCCCCCTGCTTATAAAAATACCAAGCATTGTGTTTAACGTATTTTAATCGTTTTACTTCTTCACGTTAATAACAAATACAGCAATTAATCAACAAATAAATGCACTTACCGTACTTTTAAAAATTGTACAAATAAGTCATTTTAATTTAAATTAACTTAGTTAGTCATTACAAATCTTGTTCTTAGACGCCGCCAAGGTCTTTTTTATATTCGGTTGTGTTTTGTACTGAGCCAAGCGATGTCACTACATTCGTCGAGATAATTTTTCGATTTTCGTTTTATTAATGCGTTACTGTTAGCCTACTTGGCAAATAAGCTGTGCATGAACCGTTGAATGTTGGCCTAAAACTGACCTTGAATATTTGAATAACCCTGTAGAGTACTTATGTATTTAACGATGAAAGGTTTCTTTTGCAACTGAACGCCCGAAATTGCAAACCATTTCACCTGGCATTGCACATTAGTTGCTCGCCTAACAGCATTTTTCAGACACTTAATGATTAGGCAAGGATATCGGCAAGTAATAATTTGCATGGCTACGTTACAAGAAAGGTCAACAGTCATAATGAAAAACTCGAAATTAAGTTGAGGTAAATTTTGAAATAGTGAAACTTTGGTTTTCGCAATATCTAGCTAAAGAGTTATGCCCGTGGCCCCCCAATGACCGCTCCGAAAAAGGAAAAAAAAAGGCTCGCATTATACAGTGTATGGAACGGGCGTAATCTGAAGAGAGGCACAGCTTGGCGCTGCCTTTCTTCGTGTATTTTAACGATTTTGACCACGTGAACGCTTGATATGAATATCGCCACAGAAATCGAAAAGATTAAAGCACAGCTCTGGTATAAAAACGTAAAAATTTACTATCACAATTCACAAAAATTAAAGCACCTAAAATCGTGCAATGTTTACTACTTTAGCAAATAATATTTATTTTGTGATAACCATCTCTTTGATATACCTTTTGCTGTGTTGCCTCCCCTGACTGCACGTTCCTGTGTCTTTGCATATTGAATTTGTAACGAATATGTGGTCAATGATTTTGTAACTACACCCGAACCGTTGATCGAACACTTGTTGCCGCGATGAAAAGTTTTAATGATAAATTTGTCGATTGTTTGTTACGTTCAATTCAAGCGCATATACCGCGCTAAGAGCTGTAGCCATAATGTAGACGTTGTTGTGTAGCCTAATCGTAAGCGCTAAATCGTTCGGGCGATTAGAAGTCTGCATTAGTACTCTGTTGACTTACTGACTGATATGAAATTGACAAATCTTGAATTTATTTCGGTATGATACAAGAAACTGTAATAGACTGTTTTTCATTTATCCTTGCCATGTTGTAGTTTTTATGTTAAGGACCAATGTGAAATCGCTCAGTTTTTGTGACAAGGTATGGCCCATGACCCTATACTTCCTATAAAAATAATGATAACTAAATAATAGTTTTTCGTTCCTTATTGTGCAGGGACGGATCCGAGGGGTCACCAGGTCATGCCACACAAACTATAAAGTACGCCTGTTTTAACTAAGTAAATGCACAAAAATTTGAAAAGTTTATGGCTTTATATATGTTTACACGATTTGGGAAAACATTTTCTGCTCAAAGGCACTCTGCGTACCATAGCACTCTCAAGCATAGGTATAAAAAAGATTAAAACAATCTTATTTAAAAAGACCAGATTACTATAGTTACGCAATATGCATCATCAGTTAAAATTACAAACGCAACGAAAATATAAGAAGTAGTTACAAATTTAAGATACCAAAAACAGAATTACTATGCAGTACTGCACAGCTGTAAAACCGATGCTGAAGTAAATGAAGTAAAAAAAGAAAAACTGTAATAAATGGAATCACACAAAAATAATAAAGTCACGTACCAGAGGAGCTGTTTTTGATTTATATTACCATGCCTGGTAGCAACAGTTTATATGCTGAATATTTATGGTAACTCCTATTTTGTTTACCCAAATATTCTCGGAAAAATTCAGATGGGCCATTTCGAGTTGTGCGACAAATGTTACATTGCAACACTCGTGTATAGGAAGTACACATAAATTATACTATGATATTTGGCGTAATGTCGTAGGAATGCAACTTGGTCATTATTGCGGGAAAAATGTCAAACATTTTTCAGTGTATTTTGTGCGCAGTATGTCTGGTCGAAATGTTTGCGCACGTTAGATTACGGATTACGTTCAAGTCTGATATATCATTATTGGGTGTAGAGCTCTTTAGAAAAGTTTACCATTGAAATTTTGTATTTTTTAAAATTGCCACACAATAGCCAAGTTCATAATGAAGGAGGTCTACAGGAGCATGTCAAGTACATGAACAGTGCATACACCATTACACAAACGTGTAAAACAACTGTGTTCAATATGAAGTTATTTGGACTACTGATTAAGTTATATTAAAAAGCTTCCGGGGTAGGTTACTGTGTACCGTACTGTGATACGTTAGCCGTTCGTTGATCAAAATTGACGTCAGAAGGGTAACATTATAAACCTCAACAAATAATCGATGTAGCCTAACCCTGAGGGGTTCACAGACCATATTTTGAGAAACCCTACCCTAGTGCCACGGTCACCGAACTAGGTCCCATAGAGTAAATCTTAATGAAGTTAAAAAGCGGTTAAAACAGTTTATTGAAGGAAGTTTTTTAGGTGAAAATTTTTTATATCCGGCCCACGATCTTCAACCCCTGTAAATAACAGATAACTGGTCAGCGATCGCCAGTCCGTACAGTTATCTTTTTTTTTATTGAAAAAAGTTAGTGACCGACCCCCTGGTCTAGATGTATATGCAAATACATAAATGTTTTGAAATCACTATAGCAGCTTAAAGTAAACGATATTATCGTATACCACAGACAATGATGTCAAACATCGAACGATCCTGGATTCAGCTTTTGGTGGAATACACCGATGTCAATTTTACTGTGAAACTTTACCTTTTTTTAAAAAGTATATAAAAGCCAAAAGTTTCGATAAAATCGTGATATTTTATCTGTTTTTCACGTTTCGGCAATATGTCATGTCATTATCAAATAAAGTAAAGATAAATATTTCAAAATATATCAATTTTAACGAATGTTCTAGCCTAACACTTTTATTAAAATTTGATACCAAAACCCGTCAATTCTGTTTGAAAGTTTGTCCTTGCGTACTTCTTATTTTTTATTTTGTTGGCTAACGGAATATCGTAATAAACGAATTAACCTGAGACGTTCTGCTGTAGTATTCGTAGTCCGAAACTCAGTCTACAATTTTTGATTAACATCATAAGAATTATCCTCCAAATAAAGTCATTAATATAACGAAATGTATTTTTAACGAAGAAAATATATATATTCCAATCATATAGTGGATCTCTAAACGTTCAATGAGAAATATTGTAAAAAATGCCTGATGCTGTCGACAAAAAAAATCATTTGACTTGACTAACGCCACATGCCGGAAAAATACATAAAAATATAATTTAGGTAAAAAATAAAGCAAGCAAGTGCAATGTACAAAAAAGGACCTTCCGGAATTTTTCAATATATTTTCGGGGACTTTATTTCGAGCTATATAACAGTTTTTAACATCTAGTTTAGTTTGGAAAAAATTATAACACATTCGTGCAAATGGTGAAAAAAGCATTTGTAAAGGTGGCATTGTTTTAAATGGTACAAACCAAGTTCTAGTCGAATAAAAAACTTGCTATTGCATGTATAAAATATGCAAAAAATTATAGTTTGCTTGGTGGCCATAGCTTAGTGCAGTGGTATTCGTAATAATAGAGCTGGGGCATGGTAAGTTTATCTGCGTGCCAGATGCTGTCAGCAAAAGAGCCACACGTCGCGGGATCAAATAAGAAACAAAATAACGCTAAAGTGTTAGCGTTTCCAGTGTACAGAAATACGGTTAGCCGAAACGGAAGCAATGACGTTTAAAGCAAAACTAATTAAACCATAGATAAAATAGATCACATTAAAGAGTAGGAAACCGACTGTGTGCGCTTTATAAAGGAATATTAATAGGAGTAACAAATTGTGAATAAATGGTGAAGATCTTATGAGAGATTATTATATGTCATTGGTTTAAATTCAATAATAATATCTCATACTCTGGTACAACGTTCAGTTGTAGCCGTTGGTTCACTTAGCCATTGGTTGAGTGTAACCCAATATATTAAAATCGTTTTTGTACAAATCTCCAAGACTAAGTTTAGTTTCTGTATCAAGATGTTTAAATTGGTCTATGACTGATTGCGATCCAACTTTGGCATGAATTGTTTTAAGACTTAACTGTCGTTCCTTAGGCTCGCCTAGTTGAAGAAACTTTAGTAGGCGATTTGAATCAACAGCCAAGTCCTCAAATTTTATGATGTAGTCATAATTAATGCCGCAAGGATTGCAAAGGGTTGTTTGAGGGCGCCAATGAACGTCAAGTTCCACTGAAGATTGCTTCGATGAAGAAATGACGTAACTGCATGATTGTAATTTAATATTATGATATACATATTTATGAGAAATAATGCGAATTCACCAAAGTTATGTCCCGCCTAAAAAGCCATGTTCCAATCCATACGCTAAAATTATACAAAAATAAAATTATCTTTATTTACGACATGTCACAGACCATGTGTTATAATGGGTTGACTCAATACTTCTCCACTATAACTGTGGGAAAGGTGCAATTAATCCATTGGTGTAATATTTTAAACCAATATGCAATCCCGGTGCACCGTTCTTAGGTGGCCATCAACTTGTTGCCTGTTAATCACCTAGGCCCACATATTATGTTTAACCATGTCGTGTTAGTGTACTCATACCTCGTGGTATAACCGATAAAAACTGATTTGTAGAAATTTAATGTAACCGAAAAGTAATATTCCGTATTGAGTCTAAAATGGGTCGACGAAATGCATAACTTTTTTAATTATTGTGGCAATTTGACATGCAACCAAACTGCAACCTTGTGCATGCATTGTGGCTGAAATTGAAAGACTAAATGTTCAGCTATAGCACAAAACACTAGGCTATGTGACACAGCGTTTAACAACGAAAACACGTGACATCGATCGGGAATCACTCACAAATGTATAACCTAAGGTTGCACCAGCAATTGTTCGACTTGATATTTAAGCAATACGAAATCCAGATACCAAACTGCGCTAAACAAAAGAATACTTCAGTTGTAATTAAAATTGCTTACTGTTCAAACTGCTGCAATAAACGAGATATTTTCAAATTTACTCTAAATTTCGCGTGATTAAAAACAATGTAAGAAGCCATTAGGCTTTGGCGTAATTCACTATTAAATTATTATTATCGGGTAGGTTTGTTGTACGATGTCCGTGTAATTTTCCCTGGTACATTACACTGGTCAACAGCAAATTTTAAACGGAGATGTGATCGATTGATTCTTAATGTGTTTTCGGCGCTGATTCTGAATATGCCCTCATTCTTTTCTAGCACATCAGGTTTTTGAAATATTCGCATTTGAATTTTTTTAATGTATTGCCTTTATTATTATGAATATAGGCATATTGCGCACTGTGACATTATCCAACTATAATGTGACTCACACACCATTCTATCTGTTTTTTTACTGATATCTCTAAAATAATACAGGAAAGATCTTTTATCAACGATTTTTGTAATTATGCAGTTAATTTCCAGATGTAAAAACAGCATCCGAGCTGAGTATACATGTTGCTTAAATAAGTTCTCGTAGCACTAAAGCAGTAAAAATCAAAATCACTAAATGTTCGGTAATGCCTGATTTTAATCAGTAATGTTACATCCTTTTCAAATTTGAGTGACCCAGACAAGCAATGAATCAATTCAGATATTACTAAATTGGACAATTGTACTCAAGCTGTTAGATTTGGCTAGGAGACCTTGTAGCGTCATGGATAATAATTAATTATTGTATTAATTACACATTCAAAGGAATATTGTATGAATCGTATGGTGTAAATTTAAATGCGTTGTGTTTTCACAATTTTTAAAATATTTTGCCACTTTAAAACATTGGTGCTATCAAAACTTTCGGCCAGCGTAAAAGCTTCGGGTTATTACACATTTTTGTTTATTCGCCCGTGTGTTTTGAGAGCTAGTTGCAGATCAGTTTCGTATGACAACAGATGATTTAAAGCTCGTTTTAGTGAACATCTCAATATTTTAGTGTTAGTAATGTGTTCACCATTATCCTCTGCATTGCTGACTGTTGATATGAAATCATAGCTGTTGTTGAAACCATAAAAGGGCAAGA
Source organism: Ascidiella aspersa (assembly GCF_963924565.1). Classification (NCBI taxonomy): domain Eukaryota; kingdom Metazoa; phylum Chordata; class Ascidiacea; order Phlebobranchia; family Ascidiidae; genus Ascidiella; species Ascidiella aspersa. The sequence continues at coordinate 14,999,491 of NC_139449.1, forward strand.
AATAACATTTCCTTGTAGAAGAGAAATTCGAGAAAAAGCGAAAAGTTGAAAATTCCATAATAAAATTTCTATGACGATGAGTTGAGTTATGTGAAAAAAAAACGTTTTATTTCAGACGTTTTTACGGACCATGTATCACAGCTGTGCGTTGATTCCAATGCGTTTTTTCGGAAAATTGAAGTTTGACGATATTTCACAATGTGATGTGCTAGCGAAAAATACATCTAAAATACTCACTTTCTCGTTTAAAAAAAGGTGAACATTTGTTGACCAGTGTTGTGAAACTGCTGTATACGGTCCGTGTAGTAGAAGTAATTATTCGACTTGCGTGATATTTACATAATCCTGTTACTTAACGGCGTTCGATGTAAGAAAAACTCCAACCCGTTTGATGGTGAAATTGCTTACTGTTTAAAAGTCGCATTTCGCTATAAGTCGGCAGAAGCATGACGACCACTAAGCTAAATATATAAGAGATTAATCCAGATAGAAAACCTTTTACAAGAATTAGAAACACTAACGATTCACCCATAGAGCAACTGCACCCCAAAAGTATAAATCGTTGAAACTTGATACTGTAAGATTCCATAAAGGAAATACCAATTCCTTGGGGCGGGGGCCTAAATTTCTTTCGGGAGGAGGGCATATTAATAGAAAAAAATATTTGTGGGAAAACTGTCAGATTCATTTATTTCAAAATAAATAGAAGATTTTGTTAACGTAGGTTGACATCTATTGTGAGGGGCCATAGGGTTTGGGTGTATTTCTTGGGGTGATGTAACTCAAAGAAAATAATTTTGCCTTTTATTGTACGTGAGACTTTTAAACTGAGAGATTTGTTTTTTGGTGGGAGGGCTCAATAATTATAATTTCTATGGCTTATTTTATTGTTTTCCCGCCAGGTGTCAGGAGATGTTATTATGGGGGCAAACAAGTGGTTAGTTTTTGTTAATATGGAATTTTTACTTGCTGAACGAATGCGAAATTTATGGTTTAGGTTTTTTATTGAGGGAAGGGGCAAACATCTGTTTTTAATAAGAATTATTTTCCCATGATAGATGAAGTTTTGGAGCTTTAGGGGTCTTCGCCTTAGTGATCTTTAATTTTGTGCAAAAAAACAAAAAAAGGTTGCCATTATCGTACAGCTCTCGATGCACAGTGGTAAACAATTTTCAACTAAGGGAATTTACCCTATTTTACATCCGACGGTAATGAATAATGACGTCTTGAAATAGTGATTTTATTGACGTCTCAAATAGGAAAAACTAATCAGAATGAACCAATTAACGTCCAGCTAAAGCTAACCTTAAGACGCAATTTTAGGCGAAAAACCAAACTAAGAAAATAAGTGTGATTAGTTTTAGTAAAATAATAGTTCGACTATCAGTCGCGCAGTTTAGTAAGTTTCATGTACTGCACTGCGCTAAATTACAAGTTTTATTTCAAGTTATTTGTTTTAAATGAGAAACTTTAAATTCCATTGGACACAGTAGCAGTTTTGGTGTAATCCGAATTAGATTACTGGCAATTTGGCGAGAATTTGTTATTTCAGCATGCTTTCGCCAACTGCCATACTAAACGAAGATCTTTTTCTCCGGGTGTTGTTACGCAATAATAAGCGCAACATCTGCGCTGACCGTGTACCAAGTCAGCTAAGCTACAAGCTGCGGTTAAGGGAAAATAAGTTGCGGCAATTGCACACTAAACCCGAGGTCTTCGAATTTGCTTATCGGGAATAATTTCACGGTAATTATTATTATATATAAACGACGACTTTAAAACTCGCACGAAAGTCACAGTTAGACCTCCTTAAGAGAATCTGCTTCAGTTAAAAAAATACCATTTCATTGGATATTTGCGCAGACAGCGAACAGCGAGCAACATTAGCTGCGCCTTACTCGACGTTTTCGGAGAGAAAAAATAAGGAAGGTTTGACTTAGAGTTGTCAATTGTCCTCGAATACAAACTTGCTAATCAACCGACCTAAACGAATAAAGAAAAAGTAAAAATAGGACGGAAAAACGGCGTTTTGCGTTTGATTGTGGTTTCGCGTTAGCTTAAGAAGTGTGATCTAATTACATTAAAAATATTGACGCGTCGGACAGTAAATTAAACACTGACAAAAACGAACACAAAAAACGATAATTTAAGATACAAAAGGGCGGTTTTCGCAAGCAAATAAAAATAATTAAAAAAAATTTTTTTTAACTAAATTCGAACTCCAGTCGTATCCTGGGGCCTACATGATTATTATTTTGCAAGGTTTATTAAATGTAACACCTGAAGTGCCCAATTTAGTTTTATCCGAGCTAAGTACCGACAAAAATTAGCCAAATTAAATTTATCCGAGGTACGTACGACCAAAAAAGTAGCCAAATTTATTTTATTCAAGCTACGTACGGACAAAACACTGCCCAAATTAGTTTTGTTGGAGCTTTATACGATCAAAAAATTGCACAAATTAGTTTTAATCGAGCTACATACGATAAAAAATGCCAAATTTAGTTTTATTGGAGCCACGTGTGGACAAAAGTGTTCCCAAAATATTTTGTCTGGCCTACGTAAAAAAAAAACAATGTTTTGTGTTTTGTCCCACAAGAATCAACTAAATGACAGGCCGAACTTATGTCATTTTAAACAGGCAAGACGCGAGGGCGAGATATCATTTTTTTTAAACTTATAACGTAAGAAAAATCCGTAACTTGTTTACGCGCGATAATTCCTTGACCATTGGACGGTTAAATCACATATTTAAAAATCAAATATAATCATTCTCTTCAACTGTTTACGCCTGTGGTTTGCTATAATTTTGCAGACTTTACTCAGTAAATTTTACAATGCCTCGGTGCGTGCAATTTCTGTTAAAACAGACTTAAATTTGTTGTTTCGAGGAATATGCAAAACTATTTTATGTGCCTCATAAGCCACCTTTTCAATCGAAAATTTTGCCAATTTAAACCAAGATTTATTTTTGGATGACGCCATGTTATGACGTAAATTTGTAACTTCATCCCTGAAAAATGGATTCATCTTTCGAGATTTTTTTGTTTATGGTCCAATCTGGCGACACAGTTCATAAACGCCATATAAATAAAGCTTCTTGCAATGCTTCTCCGATGGGTGAAACTTTATCACATGGCCTCTTCATGTATTACTGTGACAACAAATTCAAATAGGCAAGGTATTTGTGAAATGATCGAAATATATATTTGATAAATAGACTTTATGTAGATAATGCGTACGGCCATGTTATTACATTTTGGCCGGCTAACACGTGTAGAAAGCAAATATAATCATTCTCTTAAATGGTTTAACGCATATGGTTTGCTATACTTTTGTAAACTTTATTCGGCAAATACATTTTTTACCATGTCTTGGTCCGTGCAATCACAGTAAAAACATGCTTTAAATCTGTTGTAGGTGCTAACACTTTACCACCAGATTTCGCATTTAAATTTGCAGCAGTAAAATATGTTGTTTTGTTAGGTTAGAGCAGTGGTTCTTAAAGGGAGCCAGTTGGCTCTCTTTGGGGGGGGCTTTAAATTTTGGGGAGGAAATTTGTTCCAGGGAGGAATTGGGGAGGAAAAGTGGATGAATAATTATTTGATAATTATAACACATAACTAACTGCTCAAAGTTTAAATAGGAACGTCTACTTGCTATACGACTTAAATTATCCATATGTGAAGACAATATGTTGCTTTAACTGTGTTAAATCTACGTCATAATAGACTCACAATATCTGGCTTACAATATCTATTGTTTCGTCACAGTAAGTAAAGTTCACTAGCACCAGGTGTCTGTTTTATACTGTTTGTTTGTTTTAGCATGGTGATAAAAGCATGGTAAAAGTAATACGTAAAAGCAAAAGTAAAGAAAGGGTAAAATATAAGATTGCCCAGATCCAGTGTATATTTTAAATTCTGCAAAATGCCAAAAAAAATGCTCGAGAGCGACTTTTTTCAAATCATTCATTTAAAAAACATGTGGTTGGATCCACAAGTTTGTGCTAAGTATGCCAAATTAACCTTTGTAGAGCAAACAACACTTTACATTTGCAAAACGCGATCTTCGGGAAAAAGGAATTAACATTGTTTAAGTCTTTAAGGGAGGAATACGAAAAAAACTTTGAGAACCACTGGGTTAGAGCAATAAGTTATTATACTAAGAGAAGCCTCTTTCTAAAAGGCAAGTCACACGCGCGGCTTAAAGCGCGCAGCATGGTGCTAATCGCTTTTTCGTTGCTTCGCCAGCGAACAAAGAAACGAATTATGAACGAATCTCGTATTGGAAATATTGTTACCACTAGGTAGGAGTAGATAGCTGTAAAGAACTAAAATGATGACGTCACACTATTGTTTTTTTGTACCCTAATTAGAAGAGCCTAGGGGTGTTTACCGGTTATTCGTAGATCTTCGTAAATGACATAAATAATGCAAACATATTTTTTTAAATGTCATAACAAATTTGCTTACGCCTAAACGTTTGAACTGAGTGTCACTACATAGAAATTTCAAATCATGTGATGTGAAGTCGGTTAACTATATCACACAACACTTGGCTAAGCATGCAATACATCTTTTAAGTAACGAAAACCCGTGACGTTTGCCAATTGAGAATAACTCGCAAACGTAAAACTTTAGGTTGCAGTAGCAATTGCTTAGACTTGCTTAAAAGCGTCATGTTTAAGCAAATACGTAATCCCGGTGCTAAACTGCGTCAAACGTGAGAAAATCCTCATTGAAAAAACAAAATGCTATAAACGCAATATTTCGCAAGTATTGCGTGGGTAAACACATTGTAAGAAGGTATTAGGCTTTGGCCTCAATCACTATCGCTAACAAACGGCTTAAAAATAAAAATCCAATTCTTCGTAAATTTGCGAACTCTACCTAAATTTTACGCGTAAACAGGCATCAATAAGTTCCTTAATATAATAGTCTTAGTTGGAAACATTAAAATTTTACTTTATGGAGGAAATGTACTTAGTTTTAAGTTTTTATTTCCCGGCAGCTAAATTAAACTTGGACTATCTTTTACTTACTGCGACAACAAACGCGATATTTTGCGAACTCTGCTTAAATTTGGCATTGTTAAACTTAAGTCTTTACTTGGAACGTTGCACACGTTTGTTAGCATAGTTTATAACAGTGGTTCTCAACCGGGGGTCCACAAAAAACTTCTAAATATACGTATATTAAATTAACTAACGCTGGGGTTTGGGATACATGCTTAAACACAATCTTGGTAACATTGTACCATGTTGTAAAACGCATTGAGTGTAACGTAACATTGTGATGCAACACATTGTAAATTGAAAGTGAGCATTATAATTTTACTTACTGCGGCAACAAACGCGATATTTTGCGACCTCTGCCTAAATTTGGCATTGTTAAACTTAAGTCTTTACTTGAAACGTTGCACACGTTTGTTAACAAAGTTTATAGCAGTGGTTCTCAACAGGGGGTCCACAAAAACTTCTAAATATACCTATATTAAAGTAACGTCAAATGCTTTTCGAAATTCATATCATAATCATCACCGACTGGGCGAACATCTTGCCACACACAGGCATCTCACAAACTTTCTCTTTTATTATGTAGATTTAGCAATTGATTATAAACTGGAATTGAAATCTAGCCGTGACTGATTATACCCAAGGTAATCCTGAATGCCTAACAAGTTGGTACGTATGAATGAAAGACACACACAAACATATGTGTTTAATAACATCTGTGATCTAGCCCCTCGGAAGTTGCTTTATGACCAACGATTACGGCTTCCGTATCAATAGTACACCGAAAAGCCATCGCAGACTCGCCGAATCTGTCGATCTATGATGCAAGCAGAGCAAGCCAGAAAAACAACTGGCCTGCAGTGAGGTTCGAACTCACGACTTTCGGTCAAGCCGGGACCGTCGCTCTACCAACTGAGCTATGCAGGCTCAGAGAGGAGCGAGTCGAGAAACAACCATGCGCCAATACTTGCACATTTTGTTAGTACAAGCAACTTCACACTGGGGGATCATCAGTCCGTATCAATCAATGAAAGACACACACAAACATATGTGTTTAATAACATCTGTGATCTAGCCCCTCGGAAGTTGCTTTATGACCAACGATTACGGCTTCCGTATGTAAAGTTGGTACGTACGTTTCTTGTGGCTATGTTTCTTTGTCAGTAATGTAAAAGCAAAATGCCAGTTGATTAACATTATTATGTGTTTGTTCTAAATTATAAATATGTGTATTTACGTATAGATTGTAAACGTTCGTGTGCCATAGCCTTGAATGACGTCATAATCGCATTTCGTTTTGTTGGTTTTTCGTACTTTTTAACAGAGAACCGCCACCGTTCAAAGACTCATACACTGTGTGACAACTATATAGGTAGTGCTGGCACGAGAGGACAGGGACGCGTTCCAACCGAACACCCATGCAACGGTTGATGTATGCCAGGCTACATAGGTCTCCTAGTGCAGGGTTTCCCAAACTGTGGTCCTCGGACCATTGGTGGTCCGTGGCGATATGACAAGAAATTAAAAAGTTACACATATGTTTTGTACAACAGGGGTCGACAACATACGGGCCGCGGGCCGGATCCGGCCCTGCAATGTAATTTATCTTTTGACAAACTAGACACGAGTCCATTTCTCATACTTTTTGACTATTTTAACTATGTAAGTGCGAAAAATTTTCACGCTTTGCGTTAACGATCTTTATACATCAAGTTGTTTACCTTATGATGCTGTCATTTGAACTAGATTAGCGCTTCTTGCGCTGTGGAAGACTGACAAGTGCCAAAGTGCGTCGCGTACAAACGGAAAACGTATTCAAAAATACGAACATACATTGTTAATTTTTATTTTTGAAATGTAATAAAAACTTGCAAGAAATTTGAAAGAAATGTCGGTATACCCCCAAAAACTACGCGCTCGCTGACTTAAAAAGGTTAACAAACACTGAACCAGATTAACTATTAAAGCGCGTTTCTATAAAGTAGTTTTATTACACTTTTTCATTAGTAGTATGGACTTTTTTTCGCTTTGCGCCAACACTTTGCTGCCTCCTTAAATATAATTAAACGCGTTTTTAAGTACAAAAAAGATCCGAGAAAAGGCGAACCTGTGCGTAACTTTAGGCGAAAAAACAAACCAAGACGGTGAAGTGTGTGTGATTGATTTTGGTAGAATCGTGTTCCCACTATCAGCAGCGATTTTTTTAAGTTCCATGTACGAGACCACGCTAAATTGCAAGCACGTCTCTCGCCATCTGCAAAACTAAATGGAGATCGTTTTCCCGGGTGTTATTATGCCACGATTAGCGCAACATCTGTGCCGAGCATTTTGCCGGATCAACTAAAATAGAAGCTGCGGTTGAGGGAAAATAAGTTGTTTCAGTAACACACTAAACACGTGGTTTTAGAATATTATTATAGAGATAACAATCATCACATAAAAAAGGCAACTTTGAAAGTCACAGTTAACCACCTCTTAAGGGAATCTGCTTCAGAAGAAAAATGCACCAACATAAGATATAATAACAGCGAGGGACATTAGCTGCGCATAACTCGACGATTTTAACGATAAAAAAGTAAGAAGGCTTGAATTTGCGTTTTCAATTGTCGAATACACCTCGATTATAATCAGCCAACGTGAACGGCGAAAGAAAAAAAAATGACGAAAGAAAAAAAATAACCTGCGTTTACGATTGACCAAACAAGAAACGAAAAAGGGCATTGTGCGTTTGATTTTGGTTTGGCCTCAGCGTTCTCACTTTTAGGGATTTAGTTCCAAATTGAAACTTTTACCCCTTTTAGGGACAAATCTAGGGTTTTGGGAGATTTTTCGCAATTTCTTGCAAAGTACTGTATAATTTGCTAACTAGTAAATTTAACCGAATTGCAATTTTATAAAAAACAGATTTAGAATATGCTGGCCAACTTGTTCCCGTTCATTTAGAAGTTTATTTAAAATTGTAAAGAGTAACTGAAACTGCTTTGCCTATTTAAAACCTGGAGTGTTTCGGAATAAATTTGTTGATTGTTGCGTTTCCTTTGTCTTCAGGATGCATGCAATTTAAGAAAAATATCGGTATACCGGTAACCGAGTGGTAAAAGTAAGCCGCTCCAAAATAGCTTTCCGGAAAAATAATTATTGTCCTTTTTACGAGGTCACAGCTGAAATATTTTGTTTCCTATTTTATTAATGTAATTGCAATAAAAGTAGCGCGTTTTCTCTTCGCGAAATGGTTTATGTGCTCCTGCCAATTTTTTTTACAATTCAACCTAATACACCAGCGATATTCTTTTTGACAGCATCTATGAACATTTTCATGCCTTCCAGTAAAAAACATTATACTTTTACTCTAGGTATACCTCTAAAAACACTGACTTGCTTAGCACGCCCGGCTGGACAAATGCGTTTTTAGGGAACTACAGGTTTGCACTGGCGTGAAAAAGGTTAGAAATGCAGCATAACAAATAATACATCAATCAAAAAGGTTAGAGACAGCATAGCAATAACACAAGAAAAGTTTGCGTTATTGTACATTATGCATTATACTAACTTAGTCAGAACATCCTGACGACATGTTGAAAATGGTGAGAAGTGTTAAAAGCAATGCCACTGATGCTGAAGTACATCAACACATTGCTGCTCAAATACGTAGCTGGACGTAATGGACAATAGTAGGCTAGACCAGTGCTCCGCAATTAACCGGTGTGCCGCCAGACCATGCGAGGTGTGCCGCGACCTCCCAGGTCTGTTACTTGCGTGATAAGGGTACTTTTCAATTGGTCGAATTGACGCGAAAAATATATATTTGATCAAGTCTGGTATTTTGACTTTATGGCACAATGTGAAATTTTATGAACTTTCTATAATATTTAAAATTTTTTTAAAACATATCCTTCTATCACCGGAAATCAAATATCAAAACAGTTTTTTTAACTGACTCAACTACCAGGTGAAAAGGGAGATTAACCATACGTTCGAAACCCACACAATGTCACTATCTATATATAATTGGCATTATGTGATTGTATAATTAATCTTGGCAGCTGTTTCGAAAAAAATAAAAAGCCTTGCAAATGGGTACAGTTTTCAGGACTTTGACAGGCTTCATAAGTTTTAGGAAGTCTGCAAATTCGCAAAAACAGAAGACAAAGGAATGTAATACGTTCAAATTTCAGCGCCTGCGGAGCGTTTTTTCTTGCGTTTTTTTGTCCTTTGTGTGTTTTCCATGTATTGTACGAGCGTTCAGTGTCATTTACCCTGAATAAAACGACTTGCATAGGTTGCCGAAACGTTGATATAGTTACAGTTACCAGAGGAGCTGTTTTTTTATTTATATTACTATGTCAGGTAGCAACAGTTTTTTATTTTTACGGTTTGCCAGTGAGAAATTTTCACTTTTTGACACGTTACGGATTTCGTTGTACGTCATTAGTACCGGGACCGGGATACGTGTTCGTCTGAATATCACACTAGACCAGCGCTCCTCAACCGGTGCGCCATGGAAGGCTGCCCGGTGCGCCGCGTGAAAAATAAAAAATAATTTAATATATACAACACATGTATTTTTTACTTTCCTATTAAGCTTAGCCCATTGATTCCACAGTAATTTAAAGTGGAAAACACAATAAGACCTACAAAGCAACAATATATGACCTACAAAGCAACAATCAGCAGCGACCTAATAACGCCAAATTCGCAGTAATAACCACGACATACTAAAATATAAAATAGATAAGACCTATACATGTCGAAATAAGTCCAAAATTAATCGGAACATGACTAAACTGAACAAAATAAGCTATAGACTGTAGGGAAAGCCGGGTATGGGATGATTGGAGATACCTGTCCGGCATTGGCCGTTTTCTGTTGACATTTGGGCGCCGCTGTATTGGCCCTGGATTTTTTGCCCCTGTTTGGGCTAATGGGTGGGTAGTTTGTGGTGTTAGCAATTGGGCTAGGTTTGAAAATATTTGGGGAGTTAGTGATAGTTATCGGTGGGGTTTGGGGTTAAAAGGGTGTTTAGGCCTTATTTTGGCCATTCAGGTCTGATTCCGATTTCGTCATTATTGCGACTATAGGTATTAGTCCTATTTTTCGCCTTATTCCTCACTGTCTTTTGTTCCGAAGTTGATATTGTTTTTATTTTGGTCTCAAGGCTAAAGTCCCTTTAAATATATGCAACTATAAAGCCTATATAACAAAAAATTGCAAGCATTTTAAGCGAAATACAGGTAAACCTAAAAAATTTCGCGCTCGCTTCGCTCACAAGGGCGGCGCCACGTTCTCAAATGTCTCTAGGTGCGCCCCCAAGTAGAAAAGGTTGAGAAACACTGCACTAGACGAACAATTACTGCTACCACACGGATCTCATCTTTAACCTACTCTGATTTAGTATCAAAAACTTTTTCGTACAACAAACCTTCCAGTGAATAATTTAATTATGAATTATGCAAACACTTAATGGCTTCTTATAGTTTTATTAAATTTGCAAAATTCAGAGTTTAGCAAAATATCGCGTTCATTGACAGCAGTTTAAACATTAGTAAGCCATTTGTTATTTTCAAAAAGAGGAAGAGGCCATGTATTACTCAAAAACATATTTACTTTATGCTATTTTGAAATATGTGTAAATGCAAAGAATTTTTGTACGTGTTCTGTCGTGTATTTCTTAGGCTAACGGCGCCTTGTAATGTTTTCTAGTATTTATAGCGCTTGTGTAGTCATACTTCCTACAAAATGCTACTTCTTCCAGATTATCTATTTAACAAAAGTTTTGTTGTTTGTGTAGATCTAGTTTACATGTCGCCATTATGTCGTGAGTAACACCTATCCAACTTTTAAAACAAGATAAACGCAATGTATGACTTTTTTTACGTGATTCGGTTCAGCCATTATGTTACTGGGGGCCGTAATTAAATACTGTTAATCCGGCCTTCAGGAGCTGTAATTGCATCCTTGTTTAACCCGAAAGAAAATTCTGACTTTTAGAATAGGAGTTTTTATATAAAACATATATAGTAAATGCAGTACGGTATTTTCCCGGGCAACCACAGTGATTTCGTCTCCATTAGTTTTGAACAACAACAAACATTTATAAACGTTACCCAAACTAGGTAATACTTACTCTACAAATTGTGGAAAAGAAATTTTTCCGGTGTTCATAGTTTCAACATATTTCAGCACTTCTTGTTTTTCCAGCAATAAGAGTTTGGAAAACTCTAAGCTATTTTTCACAGTCGTGATGTTAATAATCCTAAATTAAAGAGTTGTAAGTAATTAAATACTCAAGTAACTTTAGTATCCAGCAACGAATTTAGTTCACTTACGTGGATTTTTCGTCAAATGGGACGCCGTGCATATGTCTAAGAGACTGATCCCGCGCAATTTGTCGACCGTAACGCATTTGAAACAAATCATTGGAGGTCCTATCAGTGAATTTGCTGCTGTGGGCAGATACAAGTCGTTCATAAGGATGGCGCATCACAAAGAAAGTTGTGTACGTCGCCAATCGACGAAATGCCTCAGTTTTGTTTAGGCTAAACACATCAGTTTGGTTTGGATTAGCATGCAGTTATATCTACCAGGTTGTTAGGTATTTCCAAAAGGACCTTTCTGCATTATCTCATTATTGTTTTTACTTTTATCTATAGGCTTAGCTCATTTAGAAAACAGTAATTTTAACATTTTTAACATAATGCAACTATCAGTCCCACGTAGAAAACTTGCATGCAATTTAAGAAAAATATCTGTATACCGGTAACCGAGTGGTAAAAGTAAGCCGCTCCAAAATAGCTTTCCGGAAAAATAATTATTGTCCTTTTTACGAGGTCATAGCTGAAATATTTTGTTTCCTATTTCAGTGCTCTTCACCTTTTTTGGTTTGGTGAACCCTAAAAGTTGTTATGACAAACTCATGCACCCTGTTAACTTGAAAGGCAAACAGAGGTAAAAAGCGATATAAAAAATCATTATGCTTGTCAATATCATCATGTCAATTAAACCGAGCGGAGCTGCCGAAGTTTTACACACTGTCGGTGATAGTTCGATTATGGCTGCATGCTGCTTGTGTCTACTATTGCATGTCATACAACAGCATTCAACGTCAAATATTAATGATTCATTAAAAGTTTGTGATGCACCCTTTTAGTAATGGTGCACCCCAAGCATATTTTGGTGCACCCTAGGGTGCACCGTGCAAACCGTTGAAGAGCACTGTCCTATTTTATTCATGTAATTGTAATGAAAGTAGCGCGTTTTGTCTTCGCGAAATAGTTTATGTGCTCCTGCCAATTTTTTTTTACAACTCAACGCAATATACCAGCGATATTCTTTTTGAGGTATCTATGAAAATTTTCATGCCTTCCAGTAAAAAATCATTATACTTTTACTCTAGGTATACCTCTAAAAACACTGACTTGCTTAGCACGCCCGGCTGGGCAAATGCGTTTTTAGGGAACTACAGGTTTGCACTGGCGTGAAAAAGGTTAGAAATGCAGCATAACAAATAATACATCAATCAAAAAGGTTAGAGACAGCATAGCAATAACACATCGACCTATCATGAAGACCGGATTAAGATTTAGTTCGATTTGGGCGTTTTGCTACTATGGGGCCTATTAGTTTCATTCTGTTTATTGCTACAACCACAATTACCTTGGCATAATATAACATTAATTTCGGCTACTTATGAAACATATGTAATTAACATGTTTTCTAGATTAAGACTAAGAAAAGTTGTTAATAACATCCTCGTTGTGCCGCTTTATTTTTTTATTCACGTCTACTTTTGAGTATTAAGCCAAGGAATACAACATACTTTGGCCTATAGGCTTATTTGTTTTGAATGATATTGCATTTTGAGGGAGTCTTCTCAAAGCAAAGGCGACGTGCGCATTGAAACTATCTATGTGTGGAGATTATTCGTAGCATGGAAATATTTAAAATCAATGCGTCACGTTTCCTTAGAAATTGAAACATTTGCCAATTTAAATAAAACAAACGTATTTTTTGGGTTCGCGAGTATACCTTTTTTGTATAATTAGACCTATTTTCGATTGTATAAAACACGAGATGAACTACCCTACGTTGCCCAGGCTAATTAGAGTATTTACTAGTTAAATTCTAACATATAAAGGTATAAACGTGACGAGAATATGAATTTATCTTAAAAACACACCATTAACTCGCAAAAATTAACTAATACGCAAATTTACTGATTGTTCGCTGTATAATTTCACACTGTTTTGAAAACTCTAAGCATAAAGGTCTTAACTCGTAGTGTCAAAGAAAACGTAATCCTGATTTTGAAAAAACGCAAAAAATACAGTTTGGTGGGGTCACAATAAATTGTTGTTACAAAATTAATTGTGGACTTTGTACCGGTGTCCAATGGCGTAATGATGATAACAAATGTTTTTGTATAATTTTTCCACTATAGACTTTGTTAAAATGTCCTAAAAAGGTCTTGGTTCTAGGAATGAAAAAGTGGGATATATAAAACAAATGGAAGCCTAACCTTTTGGTTATTACATTTAGTTATCGTCTGTGAAAAAAAAATTAACATTACATTTATTAGAAGCTCTTTTCTCTTTCCATTACGCGTTAAACGGAAACTATGTTGTCTCGCTTCTGCCCTACACAATGAAACCAAATTTATAAAACAGTTATCTGTCCAATATACCTGGCGAGAGTTTGCATTAAACCTTTCCCGAGTACAATTTCACGACTAATTTGGTGAAGCTTCTTCTTTTGTGTTTCTTGCCCCAACATAAACCAGAACATTCGTTTCCAAGTGCTACATGCGGCCTAAACAGATTATAATCTTAACCTAGTTTTTATTGTATAGCTTTTTTTAATGTGGTACTGACACTGACTTTATTTTATTCGTCTTGACACACAGCAAAACGGCTTACCTTTGGTACGACGCACATCACAACCTTTCTACTATCATCAAATATCATTCGTGATAAATCGACGTACGTTTTGTCGTAGGAAGAATGCTTGCATTGTAACGAAATGTCGAGCTTTCTAGACCTGTAAGGTTCTGTTTCGGAAAGTTTGTGAAGTTTTCTTGAACCTATCGCAAAAAATATTGAACTTCCGAATTTAACCATGTCAACTTGAACATTTAGAATAAAAGCATAATATCATACATTATAAAAATGACAAGGTTCCACAAACAGCGACACAAAAGCCCAACATACACAATTACTTAAGGGAAAAATAAAATAAATGAAAATAAAAAAAATGTAAATTGAACCAGGTAAATTTGAAAAAATTGCACACTCTAAATATGCGTCCTGGAATTAATTTTTTCGAGATAAAACTAAAACATCGCAGAATACCAAGTTTACAAAATATCAACGAAGTTCAAAATTGTTTCTTTATTTTTACTTCCTACTTAAAGGTATTGTGTCAAAATGCGACAAAGGCGTAAACATTTCTTTAATGTTAGGTTTGTTGGCAGGATTGCAGTCTTGCTGAAACTTATCACGACCTCAACATCCAATAACAAAACAATAATTGTTAAAATGTGGTGAAACAGTTATCTGATCCAATACTACATTGTCTCTATAAGACAGGTGGTAGCCCAGCGGTTCCCAAACTGGGGTCCGCGGACCAAATGGGGTCCGTACAGCAGTTTCAGAGGGTCCGCAAGGAGAATTAGTCTTTAAAGTTTTTAAACATTTGTCTATGTTTTAAACATTATCTGTCATCTTTATTGTCTTTAGTTTTGCTTTATTATTCGATCATAGCGTGTTTTATGATGTCTATTGTGACATCATAAAGCATCTATTATGTTGTACTACCTGCTATCAGCGAATCGTTCGCATTAGTTAGAACAGGCTGGTCCAAACCCAGTTGCAATTTCAGCCAAATTGATCTGGTTAATTAAACCTTTTTGCGCGAAATGATAACGTTTTGCAATTTAGCGATTGGGAAGTATGCAACATCTCTTTTACGTGAACATTCTACGCTTATAAAATGCAGTCTTCTAATTAAAATTTTTGTCAAATACGCAAATTTTTCGCGCTTCGCGCACACCAGTTTTTCCAGTCTCCTAACATTCGATTTTATTTGCGCACAAGTTCGACGACAGAAGCAAGTTTCTGGAGCGTATCTGTCTTTCGATGCTACTTTGTGACGTTAAACATTTCATGCCTCGACCAAACGAAAAACGTTGATCCGCTCCTGGTACGCATTTAGCCTACTTTATGTGGCCCGCAAAGAATATGCATGAAATATTGTGGCCCGCGATGCAGTCAACCGTGGACCACCCTGAGTTAGAAGGTTGTTACATTAGGAAGAATCGTGACTGCACTAGTGTATTACAAGAAATATGGGTCAACTGACCCTTGAAATTTTATAGGGCCGCGAAATATCAAAATAATTGCAACGGGTCCGCCAGGCAAAATTTTTAGAAAAGTTTGGGAACCGCTGTGGTAGCCCATTAAACTGCTTTCGCATCCTTATTGAAACAGAGTTTAATTCGTTTAGGATGTTTTTCACCGTGTCAATTTTTACTATTTGCGATTCGTCGTCTTGTTTAACTTTGTGACGTCAATCTAGTTTTACATAAAATGCCTTTTGTCTTGGCCATAGGCCCAGTTGTAATGGAAGTACGTTTTGGGTATATGCATAAACTTGCAATGACAACGAAATACGTCTTCAAACTGGGCTAACAATTAACATTCTCGCTGTATATGCCTGCGTTGGATCCGGCAGGGTAATATACAAGGCACGCGCCATTTAATATGCGTAGAATGATTCTATTAGTATCTCTTATGTCTTCAGTTTTAATATCTAACGTCATAAGTTATACATTAGATAACTGCTTGATTGTAGCTTCGTCTTACTATTTATTTGGCAAGAACTTTAATTTACTTCAACCAAAGATTTAACTTAACGTACCGAAACCTTGCAGTCCTTTGAAACTAATTTTCATCCAGGTGTCCTTCCACAAAGTAAAATGATGCCGCTTAATGTTTGTGTAATTTCGTAAACGAAAAAAATTACGATAGTCGATTTCGTTGAGCGGTTTCCAATAATGAATTCCCTCGGTCTCGCAAAGTGCGTTGTTTAGCGTGTGTCGTCGCGTCAGCAAGTTTGGTATATTGATCCAAGACAAAAGCAGCAAAAAGGCAGAAAACAATACTGCTGACAAAACACCTAGTGTAGGTTTTCGCTTGCAGAAACGTATGCGCATTGTTTCTATGAACCTAAAATTACATTTTGATTTAAAATTGGAATTTTCACTGTCACCATATTTAACTCATATTTAGGCTAAGCCTGCACAACATTAGCTAATTTGCTGTTTAACTAAATAATACTACATAACATACAACTAAGACAACTGTATTTTGTGTTCGTATACTCGTGTAGGCTTTTAAACGGGCTAAAACACCTATTTAATTCGACTGTCTTGCAGTCAATGCCGTATCTGCTCAAACTGTTTTTTTTTTCGTGGCTCGCGTTACGTCTGCAGTTATTCCTTTGTGGGCTGTTAATGCTGTGCGCTGAAGCATAACCGAACTGTGTTACAAACCGGTATCTGGTAGATTCATTCTTGAACAAGAAAGGCAGTAACGCTAAGCAAATACGTTATTCGGAAAAGCCGTTGCGACGTTGCGTATACCGTAGTTGTGTTACACATGGACGTAAGCTGTACTTGTACGCTATGGTGTCACGTTATATGTTTTTATTGAGGGCTTAATAGGTATTTGTGCCAAATTTGTTGTTTATGAACTGGTTTTGGTTAGTTTGGTTTGATTCGATGCTTTTTGCAATGCTCCCTTTGGAAGAATATAAACCCTAAAAACATCAAAATGAATAAATGTTTTGTAATGCCAGATTTATAACTTATATTGTTAGTTATCGTTTATAAATTTGTGTGACCAAAGACAAGCAATTAAGTAACACTTCACATATCAATAAGTTGTACAATTGTACTTAAAGTGTTGGATTTGGCAGGGACACCTGTACCACATAATGCCCCAATGTTTTACTTCCTCCTCGTGGAAGTCCTAAGTTCTCCCTGATAAAGTTTAAGATGTTGGTGAGGGAACACACAATAAGAACTAAAAAGCAACAATACCTAAAGCAGAAAAATCTATAAAACCATAATATTAAGACCAACTATTTAATACAGCCTAATAGGTACGCATCATAAGATCAAAATCGTCTGAATAAGACCTAAATCTGTCGAAATAAGACCCAAATCCATCGGAATTAGTCCTAAAGTTATCGGTATAAGGCCAAAATTAATTGGAATAAGTCCTAAATTAATTGGAATAAGTCCTAAATTCATCGGAATAAGGCCTAAATTCATCGGAACAAAGCCTAAATTCATCGAAATACGCCTAAATGGTAAAAATAACACCCGATCCCGTGGGTAGAGGATATGAGACGATCCGGGGCCATCGGTCTGGCATCCGCCGTTTTGATGACTACGTTTGCACCCCCTAGTCTGACAGGCGCCGTCAGGGCGCCGCTGTTTTGGCACCGGATTATTGGTCCTGTTTCTGGTTAGTGGGGGGTAATGGGTGGGGTAAGAAAATGGGTTAGAGTTTAAATTGTTGGAAGAGTTATTGATTTTCTTGGATTTGGGGTTAGTTAAAGTGTTGTTTAGGCCTGATTCTGACCTTTTTGGTCCTATTCCAAAGAATTTTGGACATATTCCGATTTAAACGGTACCGTACTAATAGCATTAGGTATTAGTCCTGATTTGAATTTATTCCTAGTGTGTTTTATTCTGACGTTGGTGTTGTCTTATCTCGGTCTTATGGCTGGACTCCGTTGGTGAATGGCGTTACTAAGAACAAAACAAACGTTTAAAACCAATTCTGTTTTTCAGACAGATTTGAATAGTGACACTTTCAAAAAAAGTCAGAATTGCTTATATTAGAATTAGAAGGATGCATATTGTAAAAAGGTGGAATTACGTGCTATGCTGACATTTGGTGACCGTGTGCTAACTTTTAAGAACATGCAAATTGTATTCTTTTTCATTAGGTGTTGGCGATTTATTTAGGTTTACATGTTGATGGGTTATGTTTGTCACTAAAAATTCATTTTTTCAACTTCTTTTCAGAAAACCTTGGTTCAGTTAGGAACGAACAAAA
The DNA here is from genome assembly GCF_963924565.1 of Ascidiella aspersa. Taxonomy (NCBI): domain Eukaryota; kingdom Metazoa; phylum Chordata; class Ascidiacea; order Phlebobranchia; family Ascidiidae; genus Ascidiella; species Ascidiella aspersa. Next base: position 15,017,629 of record NC_139449.1, read on the forward strand.
ACGACTGAGCTATTTTTTTCATTTTAAGCTAAACCCCTTCACCAAAGATTTTAGAAAGGGGGGAATAATTAAAAAATACCTGATAGAATTTCTATGGTGATGACCTGAGTTATGTCATGTGTATTAAAAAGGTAGTATTTCAGACGTTTATAAGGGCCATGTATCATAGCTGGGTATTGTTTTTATAGCGTTTTATCTCGCAATATAAATTTGACGATATTTTAAAATGTAATAAGCTAGAGAAATACTAAAGCTATGTTAGAAATCAGAGCGAAAATTACATCTAAGGTGAAATTCTCAGATTCTAGTTAAAAAAAAAAAGTGAAAATTTGTTGACCAGTGTAATTTTAAAAAGCCTTAGTTTTCTGTAATTTGTAAGCAAAATAATTTAGACCAGAGGTTCCCAACGTGGGCGGTACCGCCCCCTTGTGGGCGTTGGCGAGTTACAGGGGGGCGTTTTGGGTCTGTTTCTAATTTGGGGGGCGCTGAATGCACATAAGGGGGCGTTACATAAAAGTACTTATAGGCTAAATTTTATAAAAAGTTTACATAACAATATTACAAACAGGACTGTAGGTAACTTTTAACCTTAAATGGCAATTTTCGTACTGCGAACATGTAGTAGTTTTCCGACCATTGTTACGTAATAATTGACTTTCTTATGTAAAGTTGTTGATTGTTGTTGCGTTCACAGTTTTATACGCGGCAAAATGTTTGTATATTTAAAGCAGGGGTCGCCAACTTACGGCCCGCCACCTCTTTGACAACTAGACACGAGTCCATTTTAAATACTTTTTGACTATTTTAACTGAGTACGGGCAAAAAGTTTTCGCGCTTCGCGCGAATGATCTTACTACGTCCAGTTTGTTTACGTTTTGATGCTGTCTTTGCAATAAATTAGCGCCTTTTTACCGTTGTGGACAAACGGAAAACGTATTCAAGAATATTAGACATGTATTTTTTAACATTTTTTTATTTTTTCGGCAATGTAGTGAATACTAGCACGAAATAAAATGAATGTTTGTATGCACCAAAATATCGCGCTCGCTTCGCTCGCCAGGACTTAAACAGCTTAACAAACACTGAATTACACTATCTATAAACACTAAGGTTATCACGTTTCCTCAAACTAGTTTTATAACACTTTTCATTAGTAGCATGAATGAAAAAAATTTGAGGTCCGCCTGATTCACAGTTTCCAATAACGCAATTCCTAGTTTACATTTTGTGCGGCCCACAGATACCTTTTTGAGTTTGATTGGTTCCCGTGACAATAAAGGTTACCGACCCCTGATTTAAAGTATTGGTGCAGAAAGTTGAGTTTTTCCTGGAAATGACATAACTTGGTGAATTAATGTATCCATAAATTCCTATAGTGAATGTATGTTAGACAACCTAAAATAAGACTGACAGCTTATCGAAACGAAAGTGAAGACATTATGATGTTAGGCAACGATTATTATAATACTTTACTGTAAAGCAATATGAGGGGGCGATATGAAATAATATTGATCCCAAGGGGGCACTAGTGTCAAAAAGGTTGGGAAACACTGATTTAGACAAAGTTTGGCCTAATGTGTAGGTTTTGACAAAATTCGTCTTTTAAGTCAAAACCTATTTTCCGCCTATTTTAACTACGTAAATGCAAAAGTTTGACCGCTTCGCGCGAACCTTTGTTTGCCCTGGGCGGCGCGCGTTTCGTTAAAATGATAGTTTTTCCAGGTCGATGTAGGCGTTTTTCGTATTTTTAAATATAACGCGCATATTCAAAGTTGGACTTTTGTCACTGTAAAATAGCGCTCTTTCGAAGTAAGTTCTCCACTTTCGTTGTGAACAAATAAAAATTCACCAAGGCATAACACAATTAGGCGATGACGTACGCCATAACATAAAGTCATAAACAAGTAACCCCAAGAAGCTGTTTTCGGTCAAACTCGTGCGCATCAATGAAACAAAATATAAATCCATTGAAGGAGGAAAAGCATTTGAAGGTTCGTATTTAAAAATAGCCATAATAAAATAATTATTAACAGTTTATATGTTTTGGCATTTTCAAACGCTAAATGTTTTACGAGACCGCAACAACCTGCTTACATTAACTTACTAATTCTCTGCTGTATTTATACACATATAGGCTTTTATTTGAGAAATCATAGTATTAGATGCCGTTTCGGTCACTTCACACCTTAGAAACACTGTTTACAAATATCAAAATGACACTAATTGGTACCAAAAAAATGCAGCAACTGATTAATGTTTTATAATACAAACAACTTCATAAATGAAAAAGTAAACTTTCTACTGCTGTTACATCGCATGCCTAACAAACATTTCCAGGCATCACCGACTGGATTAAACTTTAAAATTAACAACGTGGACTCAACGAGTTCACAAAGTCTAAGTTATACAATTCTGCTCAGACCAAAAAATAAGCACGGTACTGAAGACCAGGGGAAGATCCAGGATGCCGGGGGTGAAATCCAAGCTGTTGGAATACCGTCATCAAATAGAGTAAAAACCTAAAAACATGTATTTTTCTGTGCGCAAAACGTAGCCTAATCCCTCGAAGCGCGAAAAAATGCGTTTGTTTGAAAATGGCAAAACCATATATTTAAGAGGAGACGTGACACCCAAGGCCAGGGACACTAAACTTTTTTCTTGAAGGGCCAGATAATTGTAAATGCTAATCATCGGGGCCAAGTATCACAATTTTTGTCGAACTTACATAACTTAATTAATAAACAGTAAACGAAAAATATTAGAATATATTGAATAAAAACTGTAGTTTACCTTAATAAACTGTCGTGCAGTTTAAAATGTTATCAAACTTTAGTTGTTTCTGAATCGCATACGAACATTGTGCCGCGGTACAATAGTGCAGTGGTTCCCAACGCATGGGTCGCGATCCAAAGTTGGGTCGTCTGATTATTTTAGGGGGTCGCTTGTTTTTCAGGCATATTGTATCTTTTCACAAAACTGGAAATCATAATCACAAAATATGAAAGCTAAACAGCGAAACCGGCTGGAAGTTAAAGCTGACATGCATGACATAACGCCTCGATTTCAAAAACTCACTGAGAGCAAGCGAGCACAACTATCTCATTAGTGATTTAATAAACATATTATTTTAATAAACATAATATTATGGAAAAAGTAACTGCTTTTGTAGTGTAGTTTGTTTGCAACGTAATCTTGTATTTGCTTGGCTGGCAAGATAATACAAATTATTTTTTTTTCAAAATGGGCCGCCTTAAAAATGTGTTGGGAACCACTGCAATAGTGTACCTCTGGAGATTAATGCGCCGCGAAAGTTTTTACTCGTGACCGTGACCTGTAAATGTTTGTTGTTGCTACTGTGGAGTTTCAACGAGTTGTACGTTAGGAAATAAATAGCGTTACGATTTTTTTTTTCGTTTAACGAACCATGTTTGTGTCTCACCGACATAGAGCTTCGCGCGATTAAACTTAAATGCAGATGTTTGTTTGCTTTGTATTCTTTTTAAGCGTTAAAAAATAAGGTTGGCCTATTATGTAATAAACTGTAACAACATAATCAATTTATCTTAGTTTGCTAATATAAACTTTCAACCATTTTTGCTGGACTAAGCAGTAGCCTACGTTATTGGTAATAGACAGTGGTAAAATAACGTCCTGAATGGCGCCCTTCGCAATCTTTTTGAAGTATTTAGACTAGGGTTACCAAACGTCAGGATTTTCCCTAAAATGTCATAAAATTTTTAGTTGAAATCTGTGTCAGGGAGAAATTGCAAAATCTGCTTATATGTCCGGGATTTAACCGTAGGCCTACTGTATAAAATATATAGCATTTACAACGTCGAAAACGTTAATTGTTAATTTCAAATTTTGTTTCAATTTTGTACTGTTTAATAAATACAGTACTCAAATCACAGGGAGTAACTCGCGGGTGCAAATACAGCTCATTGTTTGCAAATACTGTCCATTGTTAAGTCACTTGCTACCAAGTTTCCGGCTTTTTAAGCATTTTGTTTTCGCTTTTTAAAAGAGTTTTTGTGTAATGCGTTCTATTTTAGTAAGCTTAGTTAGAAACTTTTAACCAGCATCTTTTTTCATTTTTGTACTTCATGTTAAAAGATGCCAAACCTTAAACAAGCAAAATTATATATTCTTCTTTATCAAATAAGGAGTTATAGGTAAACATATTTTGCCTACCACTAAACATACTGTGGAAACATTAGTTTTTGAGTTGTTTGTAATCTTATTAGGCTACATACAAAATTTGTACCTAACCAAGCTGCTGTTGCTATTTATTAGCCGAATTGCTATGGTAAACATTTTCTTGGTTTGATTAATTTGGTTTAGAGTACTGGCTAGCCATGAGTGTTTTCATTAAAAATGGCGATTAGAGGACCTTTGGAACAGTATGTTCGATTGATCTCCCGATCATTTTGTGATCATACTCTAAGATTTTAAGGATATTAGTACGCCAACTTTTAAGACAAGAACATCCAATAAGGGGTTTTTCATTGATGGCCAGGGCTGCGCAGTCGGACTCGGGACTCGAAGGAGTCGGACTCGAGTAAGACCACGTAAAACTAACGATTCCAGAGTCTGACGTGCGCATGCGCAGTACCAAAAACTGATATTGCCGTCAATTGCCGTTTGTAATAGCAAAATAGCATATGGTGGATATTTTCGAACCATTTATTCTGAGTGGATAAATTATATGACATAGCTTTGAGTGGAGTGCTGCATATCCACCGTATTTAGTTACGTAAATTGGCGGAATACAGGCTCTAGAGCAGTATTTCGTAACTTTTTTAGTTTGGGGCGCACCTTGCGAGCGAAATTTTTGAGGGTACCTGTATTTCTCTCAAATTGCCCGCAATTTTTTTAAGGGACTCCAGCCCTTAAGACTAAAAACGTTATTTTGTCCATTTCAGTCATATACAGATTAATTTTGAACTTATTTCGACATGTTTAGGTCTTATCTGGACTATTTTAGATCTTATTCTGTCGTGGTTATTACTGCGAATTTGGCTTTATTATGTCGGTGGTCTTAATAGGCCTACTAGTAACCTATTATAGATTTATTATCTGATTTAGATATTGTTGCTTTGTAGGTTTTATTACGTTTTCTACTTGAGGCTTGTGGAATCAATGAGCTAAGCTTAGTTGGAAAGTAAAAAATATATGTTTTATATAACAGGACCTATACATTATTTTTAACTTTTGCCCGCGGTGCACCTGGCAGCCTTCCATGGCGCACCGATTGAGAACCGCTGCTCTAGAGTGAGAGACGGACTCGGGACTCGACGTAATCGCACATTAGACTATTATTATTTATGCAGATATGTTCTCCTAAAAAGAAAAACAATTGATATCATAAACCTGAGTTGCAAATTATACCAAAAAAATATCATTTTAGCATTTCATGCTTGTTTCTGTAGCAGCTCGGGTCATTTGGAGTGTTTATCGCATATGTATTTTCAAATGTGTTGCAATTTCAAGCCTTTTGGCGTCCTATGTCCTTGTCACGAAAAATCTCTGAAAACCTTTTAGCTACATCGCTTACCAAAGCTTTCGTTTTCACCTGTGAACAAAGCCTCTTAAAGGTTCACAAGATAAATGGACACATCTTTCCGTTACAGATAGAAGTATTTCGCCTGTGTGAACACGTTGCTGTCACAGTTCCCGGCTGCCAAAAGACTTCGGGTTATGAAATATTTCCGCTTTTCCGTGTCGCCTTTTTTTCATGCAAGTTCTCAACTTGTATAAGCAGAGCGTTATATAAATATAACCAGTCTTGTCTAGTTAATACACAGAACGGTTGTGGCTTGCCGGCTTGCTGGCTGGCTTGCTCAACACCAGCCAACAAAAACTGTGTGGATTTGCAATCAGACTACAGCAATACCCATTGTAGAAGTTAGGTTAATTGATCGGGGCAAAAGGACATTAATGAGAACTCATATTTCCACCCACTCTCTACAAAATGGTGCCGAGTAAGGGAGAACTCTAATTTCCCGCATATCTTATGGACAAAAAAGTAGTCGAACGAACTCTGAAAACTATCATGGGTGGAACCTGCAAGAAGCCAGCTTTTGGAAGAATTCATCTCGTCAAAAGATACGCCAAGAGACGCTCAATAGCGTCATCAAGGCATTTGCTTGTAATACGAAACACTAAATATACGAGTAAAATAAAAGTAAAATATCCATGCGTCATAAATGGTGGAATTTCAATGGATAGGAGAATGGGTTTGCAAACCCAGGCACATAAATCCAAGTTTCACACAAAGGTAGCACGGATTAAAATAACACATCAGTTCTAATAAACTATTAATTTGTCAGGAATTTTGCGTTTTAAAACATGGCAACCCTAATTTAGGCATTTAGTTGCATACTTGTGAACCACAACGGTTACTTGTTTTAGCCGGCTGCTACATAACTTTGGGACGTCTTATGTATCTATTTATTAAGCGTTCCGATAAGAATTTTTTTATCGTTTCGGTAAGAAAACTATTCTACTTTCAGCTTCGAAAATATTTTTTCAGTGGAGGCATTTAACAGCGAACCATAAGTCAGGTATTTTAAATCTCATGAACTTCTGCTCGAGTCGCCGCCAACCAAAGAAATTTCAAAAGATAGAGAAGCGAAAGCAATTTTCCGGACATAATAAAAATATTTATTGTTGTACCGGCATTGCTAAACCTGCAACACCGTTGCTTCGTGTTGGGTATTTTAATATCGCATTATAGGCAAAAACTCTGATACACCTTCTGGTTTAACGAAACACAACTACATTGCTAAAAAAATAATTATTCTACTCTTAGTTAACTAATTGCTTATAGTTCTAGAAAATTATTCATTCAGACCGAAGTCAAAATTCGAACCGGTTTTAAAATATTTTTTATTCTGTACTCAGTGACAGAATAATAAGTATTGAATAGGCAAACTGTGGGGAACGTTGAAGACAAAAATGTAAAAACGATTTCCAATGCATTAAACACAAAATAATGGTACTCTTCGAAGTACAATCGTATATAGAATAATTATTATTGAAAATAAAAATGGGCTATGAGTATCCCAAAATCGAAAAATCTTTTTCATAAATTTCCATAAGTTTCTTTCTTTCTTTTTCAGTTAGAGTTTGAAGATAGCTGTTTGTCAAAGAATCATCAATGTATGGCGCTTGGTAGTTCACTTGAACTTGGTTTTCAATTGGTTCGTCGACTTGCAAGTTACGTAACAACACGTTGCTGTCTTTAGCCAGGTCATTAAACTCTATGATGTAGTCATAATTCAACGTACAAGGATTGCAAAGTGCTAGCTGAGGGCGCCAGTGAACATCCCAGGAAAACTGCGGAGTACCTCGTTTCTCCAACATTAACAGATATCTGCGTTAACGGGAATTATATTACAAGTTTTAATAACTTATTTTAATATTGCCTCGAATGCCACTATTTGCATAAATATCTAGTCGAACTTCGGGTCAACAGAATTAGGTATAGCAAATCAAATGCTTATAAAATATATTGCACAGCCGTTTTAGGTTAATAACGCCAACGACTTGGCATAACCTAATATTCTGTCATTTTATTAACCTACAATAGACTAGTAGAGTAAAGACGATATGCCCAGCGTTGCCCAGGTAATAGGGCATTTACCTGTAACAATACGAGGCAGTGACACTATTTAAGCCCCACATAATAGCAAAGGCGCTGGTCTTCCATGACAAATGCGTATTCCCGCAGCCAAAAAATTCTTGGGTATAGCTTAAACAAAATTAAGATTACATGATCTGTTGCCCTTAATTATTGTTATACATTATGCTGTGCTATAAACGTGTTAATTCTCTAAAGCAGTGTTATATTGCCGATGATTTAAAAACTGATTATCGTTTTAACATGCTACCAAAAAGTAATGTTACGGATATTTAGGTGTTAAAATGCGGCATAACATTTTTTAAAAACGTTGTACTACGTGGTACTACACGATCTACAAAAATAAATTTAAAATTATGCCATTATATGGCAACAACGTATTTTAAATTGTAAAAAATATATTAATTTCTAAAAAAGCTGTGACTTGGTTGGCCTTCCTCACAATAACAGTAAAATCTTGTTTGTACCCGGCTGGCCGTGTGAAAGCGGTAATTTATTGATTTTCGTGATATTGAAAACAAATATGTAACCCTGTGGTACCAAATCATTTTCGAGTAGGTTAAGTAAATGGGCGCTAACGCAAACGTAAAAAAATATAATAACACTGCACGTGTGGTAGCAGTAATTGTTTAACTTGCGTGATATCCAAACAAATACATAATCACAGTGCAAAACGGCGTCCACCGTGAAAAAACTCCTGCGATTTTTTATCATCGTTTAGGTTAGTCATTATTAGTGTATTGTGCAATTGCTGTTCATAAAAAAGTTATTTTTCACTTGTTACGTCATTAGCGCAAAATGCACTTTTATTCATTGGAATAAAAGTCATAATGATGCGAATGGATGCCTAATATGTAATTTTCAGCAGTCGTGCATTTTCTTGCAGAAAATACTTACAGTCTTGCCTAATTTGAAAACAATACGCCAAGAAATGTCACCATTTTGTCAATTTGAATTTGGTTTTATCGTCTTTGCCCGAATTTATTTTTTCTTTACCTGAATCTTGTTTTGCCTTTCAGTATGTTTTAGCCCCTTTTGAAAGAATCTTTCAAGCCCATGAGCATCGTACGTTTAAAGTCACTTTATAAAATGACAATTTGGCCAACATCATCCATATTAATGCGTTTATCAGTATTGCGCGCTAATGATTTCCCGACGCTGCCGATTTAACAATAGGGTGTATCTTTATAGAATCGAAAACCATCGGCGGCAGGTTTTAGCCAGTCGATCACTGCTCCGCTGACGCGTATATTAACCAGTAAAACTCATAGTTAAATGCCGATTTACCGATTTAATACCGATTAAATATAGTTTAGCGCAGGGGCGGGCAACGTGTTACATTTGTAGTGTTATAACTAATAATTAGTGGATAATTTGGAATTTATTGTATTGCATATTTTTACCTTGTTTGTTTTCACATAAAACCTGTCTTTTATCGCTATGACGTAATGGAAATTTACCATTATTTTGCCGCTCGCAAGAACCGTTTCTAACCAAAACATTCCCAGCAAAACGCGCCGTTATGTGATGACACATACTTCCGCTGCCCTAAAAATTTTTTCGTGCTGAGACATAACCTGTTTCCATCATACGAATTGTAAACATTTTCATGTGTTGGCGTTTCGATATAGGCCTACTCAGTTGGTATCAGTCTTCTCTAGTTAATAGAGTGAGCGGTTGTGCTTGCCGGCATGCTGGCCGGCTTGCCCATACCAGCCAACCAAACTGCGTGGACTTGTATTCAGAATCCGACAATCCCCATTGGAGAAGTAGGTGATTCATCAGCCAAATACATTAATGAGGCTCATAATCTTACCAACTTGCTTCACATTTCCTAACTGGCCTTTGTGTTAAAAAGGTTGCCCGCCCTGGTTTAGCGCCACTAAATAAAAATAAATAAATTAAAGGCTAAATAAATCATAAAAATGAATCGCGTTTCCCAAACAAATTATTTTTACATATTTTTAAAGTGACGATAGAATGATACCGTGACTCTTAAAATGGGCAACTCTACCAATTTAATCTACTTAATGTATTTTGTAGCATTACGCGCGAATAGATAACATCTTTGCAATATTGGATCGTAAGTAATACGCTCTAGAAACAAATTAAACTATATGCTTTTTGCACTTAAATTTATAATGCTATTCACACTAACCTTTGACGTGGTTTCCGCTGTTTGGTCAATGGCTATAAGACTTTAATCTGAATATTATTTAAACTTAGATAATAACTTGTGTGCGTTATGTGTTTCTTACCTTACAAATTGCTGAAAAGTGATCTGTCCCGACTTCAGCACATTCACGTAATCAAGGACCTCCTTTCTCTCTTTGTCACCAAGCGATTTAAAAATTGGATGAGTTATAACGGCGGTAATGTTTCTGCGTGCAATTGAAACAGGTAAAACATATTCGTTTACATACATTTATTCAACAAAAACATGTTGCAAGCCTTAAGTAATGGCCAAAAAGTATTTCTTAAAACAAAATAAAACATGAAAATGTTGGTTAAAATGGTATATTTAAACATTCCGGCAATGTGAGCGAACAAAACTGTCTAAGGATACGTTCTTCCTGATAAAAACTTGAAGTTTAAAGCTGCAAATATTCCACTGTTGGTGGGAACCATATACACGATAAAGTTATATATAGTCCCCTTTTATAGATAAAGGTAAATGTGTAGGCTACCTGTGCCTGTATGGAATGCCGTGCAAATAGTAAGGCGATTGCAAGCTTGCTATCCACCTGCCCAGGCGCAACCTGTAATTCATTGTTGAACGGTTAGTAAATTTGTTAGTGAAGGCGGAAACCAAACGGTGCATTGGGTTTCGCATCACAAACGCTGTGGTGTAAGTTGCAAGTCTTTGCACAGCTTCAGATTTGGACAGTCTGCAAAAAAATAAGATTGTACTCAGTCCCACTTGTATTTGATATTTTTAGAAATAAAGTAATACTTTAGACATAAAATGTTCTTACCCCACGTTAAGCTTTAGTTTGACGTTTTGTTATGTTTAGGAATAGTAACATAAACTTTACAAATATTACTTTACATAAAAAATTGTAAAAACAAACAATGTTCCAAAATAAAATGCTAATAAGTACTTATTTAAGGTCGGAAGGTTTCCCTCGCTTAATATCAACAAATGGGTGTCTATGTCATCAAACTTAGAAATGTTGTTTTCTTTTCCTAATAGGTACCAAAGTACACGTTTCCAAGTCGTGCAGGCAGCCTGAAGACAAATTAATAAATATCTTAGTGCATCAACTATAGTCCATTAAAACAAAAATATTGCGGTAAAGCAGTGGTTCTCAAACTGGGGTCCGCGGTCCTTATGGGGTCCGCGAGACAATTTTCTGGGACCACGAAGCAACTAACAAAAAATCCACACGACGCTACTGAAGAAGAAAATTTTTGTGAAATAAAATTTTCAGGCAACTTACTTTTCCAAACCAAGCTGATTATTATCATTAGTTGTTCATTCACGTTATTGCACGCTTCAAGTTCAATTGTCCATTGTGACGTTATAGTGGTGCGTTGTGCTAATGAGAATTACGTTTTTACAGTTTGCTGCGCTGATGCTGACGCTGACACTGTGGGCTGTACGGTCACGGTTTTAAAATTGTTCGTAATTGCGCGAAGCGCGGAAAAGTTGTGGCTATTTAGTTTGAAATGTAAAACTTAAATTTACATTTGGAGTGGGGCTTGGCGCATTGAGAAGGATAAAATAAATACACAAAGTTGGGGGGGAGGGGGGGGGGGCGTTGACCAAACAGGCTGCAAGGTTTCATAGAAAACACGTAAACATTTAGCTCGAAGCACAAAAAACTTATATTGCGTTTATCTTTTTGAGGTCTTGAGTTTATTTACAATAAATCGCAATGTTGTAAGACAGTGATTTATAAACACGTGAATGGTTCATCCTTGCGTGCATATTTTTTGCAAGGGTAAACGAACATAGAGAGGGGTAAATAAAGAGCAAATCATTTGTTTTAACTTATCGTTGTTAGTATGTACCGCCACAGTCTTAAGATCAAAAAAAGTCGTTATCAAAAAAAATATTGAAAGGTTTAAAGTGGGGTACTGAGACCATAACGTCGTGTATAAAATTGTTACGTAATTTTATTTTATAACTATGGAGCTTTTCCCTCCAAATTTGTTTGAATCTTTATTACTGTATTTAATTTTTAAAGCATTGATTAAACTGCCCATCAAAAATAAATAAATAAACTTGTTGGCAATGTTGAAACTTGAAAGTAACCATTAATTGCAAATAAAATGCATAAATAAACAACATGCAGCGTCTGAACGTTTAAACATTTGAAAAAAATCAAATTTTTTTACAAATTATTTATACTGGTATGCTTGTTTTTCTATAAATGAACTATCGCTATTAACAAGTAATCCAACTCTATCACTAAATAATTATAAATCCACTTTGCAAAATCATGCCATTTTTACCTTGGGTACAACACAGAAAACCAATTTGTGTTTATCGTCATAAACCATTCTCGAGAGATCAATATTTCCCAAACGACTCCTACAACGTTGCATTAGGTCCAGTTTTCGACTAAGGAAAGGTTTCCCCATCAAATCCTGGTGACATGATCGATTTCCTGTCGTAAGTAAAACAAAAAATCAGCCATTTTTACACGAAAATAATAAGGGATTTCCAAATAAAGGACTTTTTTAAATACAGTTCATCATATTTACTTTACATAATACTGACTATCTAGTTTGGTGGTTTCCAAATTATTGGACGACACAAATCTACTATAAATAGGACTGTAAAGTTTTTCAATGAACTCATTTTCCACTGAATTTTTGTTTTATAAGCAGTTTTGGCGGCATACAAGACTTGGACAACTAAATGATTCTTGTTCTCAAATACAATGAATTAAAGCACAGTGGTTCTTAAACTGTTGAACAATACAAAAATGGTAAAAATATTCGGCACGTTTATTTTAAAATGCAGTCTTTTATGTTTTACTCTTACTGTATGCTATGTCTAATAATGTTCTTGTTTGAAATTACAGAAAGGTTCGCGGTACAATTAGAATATATCGAGGTATACATTAGTGTGAACCGCGGCAAATAGTCGAGAGGAAATGCGTCTAATTTTAATTCTAATCTAATATGTGAATGTCTTGTGTTTTTTTATCCTAGTTCGAATCTCATTTGAATTTTACCAAAAATTCTACTTTTTCTAACGGCATATTTAGTCTCTTAGTGGAAATGTCACGCCAAAATTGGTCCGGCCAAAATCGGTCCCGCCGGATCGATTTTGGTCGTAATCAAGCGCCAAAACTGGTCCGGTCGGATCGATTTTGGCGTTGGGACAGCCGCTAAAACAGGTCTGGCTAGGGTTAGGGTTAGGCCGGACCTGTTTTAGCCTAGCCGGACCTGCTTTAGCGGCTGTTCCAACGCCAAAATTGATCCGACCGGATGGACCAAATTTCGCGCTACAGAAACAAATAGTTTATATTTAACACTCTTTGGTACGACCTTAAGGTGATTTTTATTGTCTAAAACGCATAGGCTATGCTAGAAGGTGTACAAAAAATGATACAGGAAAATTTGTCATTTACATTCTTATAAGAATCAATTGTAACTCAAACTAAACCAATTGTGAATAACTAAATGTAATTTTAGTTGATATGCTAGTTTTTAAGAGTAAATTAATGATTTAATTTTAATTTTAATCTAATTTAAAAAATAAATCAAGTTGTTAAGTCTGCATTTAAGTCACTTGCTTATCTATATAACGTATAAGTTTATTTAAACAGTTTAAAGTCAAGATTAATTGTTTGCGAAACATCTTGGAACGGAAATTATAAGCCGTTTTTTTTTAAATTCACTAAATTGACTACGCCCTTGTGTTGCGATATGTTCACAAAACTCAGATTTGAGTTGCACTTAAAAAACATTCTAGTTATTCAGTGGGACAATAACTGCCACATAATCAAAGATGGGTCCATTATAACTAACGTAAAAAAATTACCGAAGAATTGAATGCCAGCATCAGAAAGCCATAACCAATTAGACTGCAAAACATTACGATGTTTTCGTAATTCAACGCTAGTCTGCGAGTACAGACTGTTGACAAATATTGCACCACGCTGTTCGTTAATCAAACTTCTGTAGTAATGGTTGTTTCCCGCATAGTTTGGGGGCAGTTGAACTCTTTTACTTTCGATTTCGGAATCAGCAAACCGTATCAAAGAAGGAATAGCGCTTTCTTGTGAGTACGACTTTTGCATGATTACCGCTCTTGTAGCGTCGCCAATCCCAAATAATCTCCTGACAGTTTTAACATCAGCAATGTACATTGCCCAAACACATAACACAGTTATACTTACTGCAACGAATAATTTTAGACGCCCTCTTAACATAGTGATATGCCTAAACGCTCTGCCATAAAAAGGTAAAGATTTATTCATTAAAACAGTGTCCGCCTACCTTTTTGGTCGCGACCTACTTTTATTGCCACTACTAGCTATTAACATAAATGGGAATAATCAATGCATTGTTATGTAATTTATTACTAACGCAAAACTTGAGCTGGTATAATTAATTTATAAGGAGACAAACACACGCACACAATGTAGAATCAAGAGTGTCAGTCTTCCTGTGCCGTTCTCGAACTAAACAAATTACGACTCTGCCTAGTAGCTCACTTTAACTTTCCAACACGAGGTACATTGTTACCGCAAACCAACGCATAATTTTAATTCGTTAGAATAATAACATAAAAAACCTCAGATAGCAATTTGATTCACTGGTTTGGAAAGTAGGCTACTGAACTAAAACATTTTAATTTTGTAAAACGTAGTAGTCAAGTAACTAGACAATCTTTACGCTTGATATGCTCTGTTCCAACAGTAAGTCTGGCTGTAGTTTAACCGTTTTGTAGTCTCAGTCAAAGAATGATCATTTTGTCCTACAGGCATTTTTGCAGTCTGAGATCCGTTGATCAATTGGATACAGTAAGGTCGTAGTTTTCCCCAGGCAATATTTACATTTATCATCGAGCCGAGAAAAAACTTTATTTGTTGAACAGTTTACTTGTTTATAGCCACATAAACTGCGTAAACCAGTGTTCAATTGCGAGATCGACAAGGTCACAGATTCCTGTGAATTAGGTCACTAGGCTTGTTTGTTAAGATTAAACACAAACAAGAACGACTTGGACAACTAGATAATTCTAGTTTTCTAATTCATTGAATTAGAGCAAAATGGGGCGAATTCTAATTCTAATCTAATTTGTGAATTGCTTGTGTGCTCTAATTCTAATATATAATCTAATTTGGATTTTACAGAAAATGCTGCTTTGTCCAACGGCATTTTAGTCTCTCATTTCAAACACAGAATTTCAATTAAAATTTTTGGTTGGCACGACTTGTATATAATTTTTACAATCCAAAATGCAGAAAAGGGCATAACAATTAGCACACACATATTTACCATTCACGTTCTTATAAGAATAAATTGCGATTAAATTAAATTGGTTGTAAAAAATAAATGTGATTCTAGTTAAAATTCTAATGGAAATTTGATATTTTAGGAATTCTATAATTCTACTTCTACTCTAATTTGAGAAAACTCAAAATGATCTAATTCTAATCTAATTTGAGAAAACTCAAAATGATCTAATTCTAATCTAATTTGGAAAAACGAAATTGCTCTAATTTTAATTCTATCTAATCTTAAAAAGCTGAATGAAATCTAGTTGTCCAAGTCTGGTACTAAATCTCAAGGAATCCAACTTCCGCAAAGTGGTTATTTTCAAGATGACTTATCAGATGGCCACCTAACCATTAAATACCAGTAAATTGGTCATAACTCGATCATCACATGACCAAAACATCTAGTTTTGGTGTCTATATGTAGTTTTATACCCTGTGAAGTCGATGAGACCGTTCTCAAAATTGTTGGACTATCTGATAGCCTATAAATAATATGACAAAGATGGCTGCCAAAACAATTAAAAATGAACAATTACAAAGCATTGGTTATTAAAAAAAAACGATGAATTTCTATATATATATTTGGGTAAACTAAGCAGGCGTAAAGAGTTCATACAATGTGGTCTTGTAGACTTTTGACATATTCAGCTTTAAAAAAGCACATGGATCAAGTATTGCTAAAGCTCATCGCTGTCACTTTCGATGTCATCGTCTATAATTATGTGATTTCTGTACGGGTTGACACATGAACCATTTTGGCATGGTCCACATTCAGCATGGCCCAAATCTCCGCAACTACAATGACGTGGACACGATTCGCAATTGCAGTGTATCATTTTCAGTAGGTTGTCCGGGGCAGCTTTCATGTCCCATTGTCCGTCATGATTGGAACCATCTGATTATTGTCTATACTTTTCATCCCCAATCTAGACCATCCATGTTTTTGCCAGTACCCACCCAGACCATAATCTGGTAGTAAACTTTGAGACAAATATATTAAAAGGTACGTGTCTTCCCCCAATTAAAGTCGTACTTGTCGACAAGCAATGTACAACATGACAATTCAGAACTTTAACAACCTAACATATACCACCAGTGATCAACACAAGGAAACTACAGATGCACGCCTAAATAGAGACATACATGCTCTTGCCAAGATTAACATTAGTAAGCATGAGGCTAAAACCCTTTACATCCGTGGCGTATCCATATTATCGTTTTGTTCGTTTTGTCAGGGTTTTACTCACCGTCCTAAGCGGCAATGTTTTTAATGTAACTAGGTCACGCGTATTAAGCTAATGCGAAACAAAATCAAACGAAAACGACTTTTTCGTCTGCTGTTTGGTCGACCTTAAACGCAGAATACTGTATTCGACAATTGACAATGCAAAGTAAAGCCTTTTTACTTTTTTTATCGTTAAAAACGCCGAGTTAGGCGCAGCTAATGTCCCTTGCTGTTCGCGCTAATATCTTATGTTAGTGCAACAACGGCATTTTTTTAACTAAAGCAGATTCTCTAAGGGTGGTTAACTGTGACTTTTAAAGTGGCCTTTTTTATGTAATGATTGTTACCGCAAAAGTATTCTCTATAAGCATATCCTAAGACCACGTCTTTAGTGTTTAATTGACACAACCTATTTTCCCTCAACCGCAGTTATATTTTAGCGGACTTGGCGCACAGCTTGGCGCAGATGTTGGTCTAATCGTGGCATCATAACATCGGGAAAAACCGAACGTTTAGTACTGCAGGTGGCGAGACGCAAGCAATTAAGCTGGTCCCGGACATGGAACTTAAGAAACTGCGCTGCTGAAAGTCGAAAATTGATTCTTCCAAAATCAATCACATATATTAGGTCTTATGGTTTAGTTTTTCGCCTAAAGTTAACGATTGCACACTAAGCAGTTTCGACGCACGTGTTCGCTTTGCGTCTTAAAAGTTCACATTTGCTGGACGTTTATTGGCTCTAAGTATTTTTTCATGACTTCATTACAAATCACTATTTTATGACGTGATACCCGTCACTAGTTTATGACGTCATTATTCATTAACGATAGACGGAAAATTTGGAAATTCCCAAAGTTGAAAATTCGGGCCCTCCCTTTTTGATTTTCTGGTTACGCCCCTGCTTGACATTCGTCTTCCGGGCCAATTGCCCCACACCGCACGATCGATCTGGAATTGTTGTTTCAGAGATTCATCGTACTATCCTTAACAGGTGATCTTTCCCTGCAGGAAGTGATGAAGCACAGGCTCAGTACCTACCAACCCGTCTTGTTTGAAGCGAGACATACTTTCCGAGAAGTCGATGAGCCTTAAATAACTACCGCTATCACAGAACATGCCAGCAGTGTGACGTCAGGCGATGAATATGAAGTAGTGAAAGAATCCGCCCCGAAAACCGATCACTACGTCCTTGATGCAGGGTCCTTGTTGGCCCAGACTTGGACAACTAGATTTATTTTAGCTTTTCAAAATTAGATTAGAATTAAAATTAGAGCATTTTGGTTTTTCCAAATTAGATTAGAATTAGAATTAGAATCACATTTAATTATTTACAATCAATTTAATTTAATCGCAATTTATTCTTATAAGAACTTGAATAATAATTATGTGTGTGATAATTTTTATGCCTTTTTAAACATTTTAGACTGAAAAATTACATAAAAGTCGTTCAAAAAAGAACTAGACGGGGGTGCGGTTGTTGTATATTTTGTCGGGGGATATATTTTCAGGGCTGGGTGTTTATTTAATTTTTATTTTTTTTTTATTTTTAATATTTTTTATTACTTAATTTTTAATTTTTACTATGTTATATTTTGTATTGTATATTTGATATTTTATTTTTTTTCCTTGACTTGTTTCTGCAAGCAAAAACAGATATGGGCCGAAAAGATCCCCACTTGACTTATAACTTTGGTGCGAAAGGGGTTCATATATTGCGTAATATTTGGGGAATGATCGAAACATATATTAGATAAATAGAATTGACCTAGATAATGCGTACGGCCATGTTGTTACATTTTGGCCAGGTAACATGATCAAAAAGAAAACATTATCATTTTCTTAAAATGGTTTAACGCCTATGGTTTCCTATATACTTTTGCCAACTTTTACTCGGGAAATTTCTACCATGTCTTTGTCCGAGCAATCACCGTTTAAACAGACTTTAAATCTGTTGTTTTGAGCAATACGAAAAACTCTTTTATGTGACTGATACGCCACCTTTTAAATCGAACATTTTGCCAATTCAGACCGAATAAACGCAGTGTTCTTAAGACTTATTTTTGTAAGGCACCATGTTATGACGAGACTGTGTAACGTCGTCGCTAAAAAAGCAATAAACTTGAATATTTTGCTCGCTGCGCCCTTGTACAATTTTAAGTCGTGTAGGCTTGGTGTTGATATGTTTGATTGAAAGATACGAAATAGGTGCAAACGGAGTGGTGTACACTACCCTAAGGTTTCGCATTTAAATTTGAGATAGTAAAATATGCTGTTTAGTCAGAGCAATACGTTATTTTGCTAAGAGAAACCTCTTTCTAAAAAGCAAGTCGCACGCGCCCACTGTTACTAAGACAGCCCCTTCGCACAATGAACGTTGCACGTGTGGGATAATAAAGCGCAGCAGGATGCCAGCCGCCGTCGCTTTGCGAGCTGAATAATGCAAGTGATATGAACGCATTCTCTGTTGAAGTTTTTTTGCCGCTGGATAGGAGTAGATAGCTGTAAAGGAGTAAAGCGATGACTTCATTGTTTTTTTGTCCCCCAATTATAGGTGACTAGGGGTGCGGACTCCAAAAGCAAATGTAACCCTTCTCTTAAAACTTAATTTAGACTATACATACAAAATTATTTAAAAATTTAATGTTTTTTGTTTACAAAATTACAGCGACTAAATATTTCATATTTACAAAAAAAATTCTCCACCGCCCCCCGCGTCAAGTCACCCTCTACCACAACATATTATGTTTCTCATGCGTCCTGCGGTATAACAACCTAAATGCCCACCCCAGCGCTAGACTCACTTGACGCCTGAAAGCTTTACCTTCAAAAAATTTTTCAGGCTTTTTTAACTTATGATTTAATCTGGCGACATAGTTCACGAACGCCATATAAATGAAGTTTCTAGCAATGCCTCTCTGCTTTACGATCGGATGAAACTTTATTTTATACAATACGGCAAGATATTTGGGAAATAATCGAGAAATATATTTGATAAATAGAACTTACGTAGATAATGCGTGCGGACATTTTATTCAATTTTGACGAGGTAACTTGTTTAAAAAGCAAATATAATAATTCTCTTAAAATTATTAAACGCCTATGGTTTGCTATACTTTTGCCAACTTTTACTGGGTAATTTTTTACCATGGCTTGTCCGAGCAATCACTGTTGAAACAGAGTTTAATTCTGTAGTTTCGAGCAATATGCAAAACAAGTTTATGTGCCTAATAAGCCACCTTTTAAATTTAAAGTTTTGCCAATTGAAATCCACTAAACGCAGTTTTTTAATATTTATTTTAGGATGACGCAATGTTATGACGTAGCTTTGTAACGTCGTCCCTAACAATGCATTCAACTTTATGTTTTGCTTGCTGCGACCCGTTTAATTGGAGTAACATGCGCAACAGGTGCAAATAGAGAGGCGTACACTGCCACCAAATTTCATTTATATTTGCGGCAGTAAAATATGTTGTTCTGTTATTTTACTAAGTGAAGCCTCTTTCTTAAATGCAAGTCGCACGCGCCCTGTTTAATAACACAGCCTCTTCGAACAATGAACGTTGCACTCGCGGAACAATGAAGCGCAGCATGATGCCAGCAGCCACGTAGTCGGTTCGTGAGCTGAACCAAGGAAACGATATGAACGAATTCTGTATTGAGTTTTTCTGCCGGAGTAGATAGCTATAAAGAGCTAAAACGATGACGTCACAATATTTCAGATTTTTGCCCCCCCCCCCCCCCCAGTCAGAGGCCACTAGCGGTACAGCCTCATAAACCTTGACATCGCACCTTCATACCACTCTACGCCATGTCTGAAAATTTGAAAGTTTTACCATGTCTACTTTTTCTAAGAAGCTTCGGACAAAAATCGGTCTAAAAAACACTGTTTCCAAGTTATATATAAACTGGTGAATACTCTATTCACCTAGGCAACGCCCGGTATTTCATCTATATGTTATATTGTAAGAGCAATAAGCTGTTTTACAAAGGCCTAGTAACTAAGCCGACCCACTTCGAGCAAAAACGTCCACACGCTGCTTCGCGAGCTGTACCATTCGCTTCGTTGCTTCGCCAGCAGAACAAACAAGCGAATATATGACGAATCTCGCATTGGCAATATTTCTCCCGCTAGATAGGAGTAGATAGCTGTCAAAAACTAAAACGATGACGTCACACTATTGTTTTTTTTTGTCCCCCAATCAAAGGCTCCTCGGGGTGCAGACTCATAAACCTCTACAGCGCACCTAAACATACCACTCTACGTCATGTCTGAAAATTTTAAAGTTCTAAGATTTACACTTTTTCTATAAAGCTCCTGACAAAAATCGGTCTGAAACATACCAAGTAAACCATACCAAACCAAAAAAGAAACGGCAAAAACAAGATATGTCCCGAAAATAAATTTTCGGCCCATATAATACGGTAAGGGTACCACATGTCAATTAAGGTCAACACGTTAAAATCTTCACGTGACGGGCACTTACAAATTTCATTAAAAGAATAAACATTTTTAAGAATTCTAAATGCTTCACATAGCAATAGTACAAAAAACAATTGAAAACAAAAAAATACACCAAAATCAATAAACTGCTCGTTGTAGTATTCTTGTCGACCTAACATAAATTCTGACGCCGACCACACATTTTCGTCAGCGGGCCGCAGGCCATGTATAAAGTGATTGGCATAAAATGATGTGTGTTACAGCAAAAAAGTAGTTTGGAAAAATATATTTGTGTTAGAAAAACTTCATTATAAAAAATTTAAAAAAATCTGAGTGATTACTTCGCGCCCCGAATGCTAACCTCTACTTTCACCACCCCTAGAGGGCGCGCACCAAGTTTAACAACCTCTAAACCAGTGGTTTCCAACCTTTTTGTTGTCGGGATCCCTTTTCACTTTTCGAAAACTTACGAGACTAACAAATTTTGGTGTAGATAACAGTAAGGTACAATTTGAAAAAATGTTAACATGTCGGTTAATAAGGTTGCTCCTACTACTGCTAAATTTCCAATGTTGTTTTATTTCTTGTTATTTTTTGGTTTAACAGATAGTACACCACGACATCACAGACAACCTCTTGCGACACCCAGCATGGTAACCACTGCTCTGAAGCAGGGGTGGGCAACCTTTTTAACACAAGGGTCTATTCGAAAATGTAATGCTAACAGGAGGGCCGCACACCAAATAAACACTAGTTCATTTTATCAGCGTTTACTAGAAAAACTAATGAGCTACTATAGGCTGCAACTACGGCAGTTTTGTCAGTGCTGTCTACTTGTGAATTCGGAAATAACTTTTCCTACAATTCCAAGACGCCTTTCTCGTACGGATCGACTCAGTACAATTTAATTAACATCCTTAATTCAAAACCAGCGGTTAAACATAACATCTCAGGCAATATGCGTGGCAAAAGTCTGTTACACCTTGACCGTAATAGACAAGTATAATTGTTGCAAAACAATTCTTTATCATAACAAAGTGACACAAGTAAGACTTAATGAATGGAGAATGTTTTGTATTAGATGCTTTCCATTCGAGTTAAACTGCATTAGTGTAGCGGTGCAGCCTATCCCTATGGGTTACTTCGCACTTCAAACACGAAACTGATAAAGCAAAAGTCCCAACATCGTGCACATTCATAGTTATTTAGGGAAAAATAGCTGGAAGAAGGTGAAGGGCTGCACAAAAAATGAAAAAGGGCCGAATGCGGCCCGCGGGCCGCACGTTGCCCACTCCTGCTCTAAAGTAACTAATTGTGATAAGCGATGTAGTGGCCTGCTGTTACCGAATATTTGCCAGGCCAAGGCAAATACACTTCTGTTGTGACGCAATGACGAGATAACAGACTTGACTAATATAAACAGGACAGCGTTTGGGTAACAAACAGTAAAAATTTCTAGACCAGGTGGTTGTTAAAGATATTCCTCTACAAACACTGTCAATTACTAAGATTTATTTTCTATTTATGCGAACCTAATTGCACGTATGTACAACCGTAGTTTTCACACAGGCGTATTTTACCATATACTTCCTCGGTGCGCTTATCTTTTAGCGCAAGCACTGACTGGAGTAGAAGGTATTAAAACGTTAAGGGAACATTATGCGTATGACAATACTTGTCGCACACCTCAACTGGTTTCTTAATGACTGCTTTCTCGTAATGGCGCCCAGTAACATAACTACAGTGTTTGGATGACGCCAACTCTCTCCAAATAATGTTAAACACGTTACATATAATGTCATTGTAAATTTCGGTTGAGTTTTTAACAGTAAATCTTGCATAGCAAATTTGCTTAATATACTAACTGCAGTAGTGTTAAGTTAAAACACCATTACAGAATGGACCAAAATGTTGTCTAAGCTACAACAAAAAAGGGCTTTTAAATATAGGCAGCAGACTGTACAGTGTACACCGCGCCGTGTATAAACCACACACAAAAAGTCACACATACAGTTCTGTTATGGAAGTAAAGTACCAATTGATTCTAAATTTCAGCCATTGTGTTACAAAAGTTAACGTTCTATAATAACATGGCCATGTACAAACACTTTAAAGCAGCAGCAAACCGTTACAAATTCCTTGCCTCAGTTTTCCTAAACATTCACTGGAGCATAATTATATCATAGTTACAATAACTTTCAACAGAGTCATGAATTACTGTATAACTATAGGAACAAAAATCGTTTGTAGCCTTACCAAACGCACTAGCTCGTCGACCCTTATTCATAACAATTCTGTTGGGCTTTCACTTACCACTTCCTATATATTGCTTTAAGGTTTTTCCTTTGGGACTGCGTTACGTCACTTTAAAGCTTCCGATCTTCTTTACTAGCTTGAAATATTGACAATGAATATCGCGCTGACTGATTTGAAAGCTGATTTTGTCAGTTTAAAAATTTGGCTTTGTCGCGTTTTGGTGCTGTGTTCGTAATCACAAATCATTTGGAAAACATTAGCCATCGATATAACCACCTAGGTCCTAGACATATAAATTGGCATATTGGCAGATGTGTATTTTAATTTGCACTTCAAAAAAAAACTGAGTTTGAAGGGGCTGATGCAGGTTTCTGCTAAGCTTTGAGTCCGGCTCCATTTGTTACAGGTTGAAAAGGTTACGTGTTCTAACAGTTTAGCCACAGCAATATATTAAACGTATCTGAGGTTATTGAATAACATCAGATCGGCAATCAACTTACATGAATAGCTTAAGGTCCATTCACAGTATTAACAGTCTGTTACATTATTTTAGTTGAGTGAGTTGAGCCATCGTCCAATTGCGCTCAGTTCAGTTAAGTCAAGTCAAGTGAGTCTCGTTAGGCTTAATGCAAACGGCTTTTGTACACATCGCCTGGCCATAGAATCGCTTAGCAGAGGCGTGTTAACGGAATGGAAATAACATCTTCGTGTTACTTAACGCGATCAATGTTTTATGGTGAGTGACAGGACTGCGTTAGGGTCACGTCATAAAGTTGGTTATAAAACTTGGTTCGAATAACAACAATAAATAAAGACGTCCCCTATACAGGCTACATATAGCCTTATTAAAAAATATGAACAATGGAAATTAAAAGGACCCCCCCCCCCCCCTTTTTTTTTTGTAAGTGACATTATCGGTTTTTGTTCGTTTTTGTCAGGGTTTTACTCACCGTCCTAAGCGGCAATGTTGTTTATGTAATTAGGTCACTCGTCTTAAGCTAATGCAAAACCAAAATCAAACGCAAACGCCGTTTTTCGTTCCTGTTTGGTCGACCGTGAACGCAGGATTTTTTTTCTTTTTCGCATTTCGTTATTCGTTCGGGTTGGCTGATCAGCAAGCGTTTGTTGGACAATCAACAACAATAAATTAAGCGGTCTCCGCCTTTTTATCGCTGAAAACGTCGAGTTAGGCGGTGCTGATGTTTCTCGCTGTTTGCTGTCCGCGTTAATATCAGATGTCGGTGTAAGACAGGGGACGGCAACCTACGACAGACAAACTATACACGAGCCCATTTCAAATACTTTTTAGCCATTTAACTACGTAAGTGCAAAAAAGTTTCCCGCTTCGCGCGAATGTATTTCTACGTCCGGTTTGTTTACGTTTTGATGCTGTCTTTTCAGTTAGCTCAACGCTTCTTTACCGTTGCGCCATGGAAGGCTGTCAAGTGCGTCGCGGACAAACGGAAAATGTATTCAAAAGTATTGGACATATATTGTTCAACATTTTTTTATTTTTTATTTTCGGCAATGTAATAAACACTTGCAAGAAATTTAAACGAAATGCCGTTATGCCAATAAAAAATCGCGTTTGCTTCGCTCGCCAGGTGTGCCCTGACATAAAAAGGTTAACAAACGGTGAACTAGCACATTTGCCGACCCCTGGTGTGAGACGAGCTTGTATTTTAGCTGACTTGGCACAAAGCTCGGCGCAGATATCGCGCAAATCGAATAACATCCGGGAAAAACGATCTTCGTTTAGTATTGCAGGTGGTGACAGAAGTGCTTGCAATTTAGCGTAGTCCCGTACATGGATCTACCAAAATCAATCACATATATTACGCTCTTGTTTTCGCTTTTCTCCTGAAGTTAACGATTGTACAATAAGCGCCTGGAAGGAGTATGGACGACGCACCTGTTCGCTTTTGCTGGACGTTAATTCGCTGTTTCTGATGATTTTTTTATTACTTATGACGTCATTACAATCGCTATTTTATGACGTCATATCCGTCACTATTTTAGGACGTCCTTACCGTCAGAAAAAAAACGGTAAAATTTCCTAAAGTTGAAAATTCAGGACCCCCTGCCTTTTTGGATTCTGGATACGCCCCTGGAGTTTACATTTTGTTTGTTATGTGTAATGGACAGAAGTTATGCTGGACTGTTACTACCGTACTATAGATAGACCCTTTCGCTACCAGCTTAGCCCTGCAAATGGTGACCACCGCGTTAAGGAACGTCAATCAGCATCTGGAATTAAGCGCTGCCATTACACGTTAAATTTGACGCAACAAGTTAACTTCATAACTAAGCCGCAAAGTTCATCCGAAAAAAAACTAACAACCAGAAGAAGAAGACGGCCTACGAGCAACGAACTTTCCTCATCTTTTGTCTCGAAGAACATATTGCAACGAGCGCACCTAACCAAATGTTTAGAAGAGAACAAGCGTCCCCGATCAACAATTGGAGGAAATCGCACTGCAATGATGCAAATTGCAATTCGTCGCTGAATGTTTTTAAAAATTTTGCCTAAACTGCTCAATAAACAAGGTGAATGTCGATCTATTTTACAAAATATATAAAAAAAAATCTAAGTTTAACGCCGATCGAAAGATCTGTTGATGTATGTTGTGAAACACGATTAATAAGCGTAAGATAAAAAAAAAATGTATGGGACGTCTTATTATTTGTCTTTATTATTCGAAACTAAGTTTTATAACCGACTTTACGACGTGACCCAAACGCATTCTTGTCACCATAAAACATTGAACGCGTAAAGTAACACTTACCACGCCTCTGTCACACGATTCCAAGGCCGGCGATATGTACAAAAGCCGTTGGCATAAAGCCAAACGTGACGTAACGAAACTGATCTTAACTAACTGAACTGAACTGAACTGAACTGAACTGAACTGAACTATACGCAATTGGACTATGTCTTAACTCACTCAACTAAAATAATGTAACGGACAGAAGTTATTATGCTGGACCGTTAGTATTGTATTATGGTCCCTATAAGCTGTTCCTGTAAGTTAATTGCCGTTCTGATGTTATTCAATAAACCCAGTTACGTTTAATATATTACTGTAGCTAAACTGTTGGAATACGCAACCTTTCAACTTCAACCTTAACAAATGGAGCCCAATCAATCTTAGCGGAACCAGCCTAAACAAATTCAGTATTAGCCCTGCATTTTCATTAAACGGGCTTTAAACAATTTGTGTAGCACCTGGTCATAAATGTTTTAAAAAAACTAAGTAGGCCTAACAATTTTTTTATGTAAAGTAACAAATTTTACCATATACATTTTGAATTAATTAAAAAATAATGATTGTGAACAGTTAAAATCACTACAACCGTATACCTAATGGAAGGTCCGAAACTTAACTAGACAGTTTAGCAAATTGAGATTTTTTTTTCTGTTCCACTCTTATCAAAGAATCGGCATGTTTCAGTGCTTGAAAAGTCTATTGTGATATACATTTCTTATGCGGACAACCAGTTGTTAAACTTGTCACAATCAAAATACCAAGTATAATGGGTTAACCTACTGCAGATTTTATCTACAGACGCTTATCGCAGTAATAAAATGCTTTCACGCACATATTATCATTGGCTAACGGGTGCATTTGAACTCATTCTATTACAAAACTGTGCCCGTTTATGATTTAACAGTCATATTTTTTAATTCTTATGCAGTCCAGCGTGCGAACAATAAGGGCTTGATGGCAGAGCGACCAGATACGAAAATTAAGAAGGTCAACTTTCTTAAAAATAGGCTAAATATAGGAAAAAATAGGCATTTTTTATTTTAACACTTAAATATTAGTCCAAAAATAAAATAAAGCCCTGTAAATCTATCCCCCGAAAAAATATACACCAACCGCACCCCTGTCTAGTTACATTTGCAATTCCTAAATAAACCCAAAGTTTTTGTTTGGAAGTTTAACGCTGTGCCCGCACGTTACATACCTGAGCAAGAATACACGTTACACCCAGTGGTGAGATTTAACTTTTTTGTCAGCCGGTTCTATAACAAAAGTCGTATTTTTCAGCCGGTTCTGTTACAAAAAAACATATTTTGGTAAATAAACTGATTATTTTTATGTAAATGTAAAGAAGGCCGCAAGACGTCGCGTAAAACGCGAACAAATTGTGACTATATTCGTTTTAAAATGCAAACTTTAATTTAGATTTAGAGGGTGCATTGAGCACAGGTAAAACGCATTTAGCACAGATAAAAAAGTACATTGCTTGATATATTGACGTTTATCAAGTTGGTTGACCCAAAAATTAAGATTAAAATACGTAAAAATTTCGCACAAAAAATCTTTTTTTGTTTTTTAAGGCTTTATATTACCGATGTGTCACCTGCGGTACAACGGCCATATTGAAAAGACGATATAAATCGAAAGAAACACACAAAATGGCATTAACTAAATTAGGTTGACAAAATGTGAATCGGTATATTTCATAGTTTAGAAAACGGTCGGTATTTCGTTCATAATTTAAAGACGGAATACTTTCGACCGAAGCGCAGAAAACATATAAATATAAGGCTAAGTTTGTTAAACTTTCGTTGGAAAGAGTGCCACAGTGCACAGGACGCTATTTGTCTGTAAAGATGCCAAAAAATCGCGTGGAATATACGAGAAAGACGGAAGAGATTCACGCGAAGCGCGAAAACAATTTTCGTTTAGGATTTAAAACAGTCTCAAAATCAAATTAAGCGGGGTCATGCATAGATTCGTCCCTAAAAACGTGTTTACGGTACAACCAAACATGTAGAAACTCACCCTTGTTTTCGCTTCGCCTATGTATTTCAAGGAAAATACGCCGCGGGCCGGATTAAACTGCTTTGGCGTTCCGGCCCGCGAGCTGTATGTTGCCTAGGTCTGATCTAAAGTGACCGACTATTTTAGCAAAGTTAGCACAAAGTCAGGAGACGAAGTCGCAGCCGTCGAAGCCACCATGGCATTTCATACAGCGAACTTTAGCCTGCAACTACCAAGGAAATGTAAAACATTATCAAACTCAAACGTAACAATTCTACTTTTGTTTGCCTTTTTGCCTGCAAAAGATTGTCCTCTTTTTAGGTGTTGAAAATATGGTAGCCCTACAATAGTAGCAAGTGCAATAGCAAGATAAACAGTTACAGTTAAGTAGGGTACAGAAATTTGTCAAGGAATATGATGGTAAGCATGCTGGTGGTTATAAAGGCCAATCTGAGACTGGCTTGTCCTTACACAGTGGGTACAGTGGAATAAATCGAAGCTGGCAAAATTTATATCTTTCAGGAACATGTTCTCTCACTCCAAGGCATGCTGACAACAGCTTATTTCACTATCACATTCTTCAAAACTAAAAAATCTAACAACCTAATCTTGAGATTAAAGTAGTTGCAAGAACATATGTAAGCGAAGACGAATAGGCTGAATCCTGTCACTCGTAACATCTAATACAGTATTAGAATTACTTGCTGTTTTTTTTTTAATATTATTAGTTAGTTACAGTTTAGTAAAAAATTATTAAATACTTAGATCAGTGTTTCTACCCCTTTTTATTTGCGCACTTAGAGACATATGAAAACCTGGCGGCGCACCTTGCGAGCGAAATTTTTTAGGTGTACCGGTATTTGTTTTAAATTGGTGTAAATTTTCATTATATAGACTTTGAAATTGCAAATCTTTAAAGGATCTCCAGCCTTGAGACCAAAATTTGAACAACATCAACTTCGGAACAAAATACAGTTAGGAATAAAGCGTAAATAGGACCTATAACAGTCTTCCTGATAATTTCAAACCTAACCCAATTGAAACCAAAACAAGGGCAAAAAATCCGGGGAAAAATAGCGGCGCCCAAATGGCAACAGCAAACGGCCAATGCCAGACAAGTGGCCCCCAAACATCCCATACCCTTTCCCTACAGTCTTAGCGTTATTTTGTGTATTTAAGTATTATTTAGATTAATTTGGGACCTATTTTGACATGTTTAGGCCTTATCTAGACTATTTTAGATCTTATTCTGTCGTGATTACTGCGAATTTGGCGTTATTAGATCGGTGGTCTTAATACTGTGGTATTACAGATTATCTAATTAAGATATTGCTACTTTGTAGGTCTTATTACGTTTTCTACTTGGAAGTACTGTCAAATCAATGAGCTAAGCTTAATGGGAAAGTAATATATATATATATGTATATATATATGTTAAACATATTAGTTTTTCTTCTTTTTGCTCGCGGCAGACCTGGCAGCCTTCCACGGCGCACCATTGCGCCGCAGCGCACCGGTTGAGAAGCGCTGTCTTAGATCAACAAACTTTTATAAGGGCTTAGCAAGAAAAAAGTTTGATAACTGCTGCGCTGAACCCACATAAGGGGGCGTTACATCAAAAAACTTTTCGCCAAATTTTATAAAAAGTTTACAAAAAAATGGTAACAAACAGCACTGATAGGTAACATGCCTAAATGACAACTTTCGTTCTGCGAACTTGTAGTAGTTTTCCGTCAATTGGTAACTTCTGGCGTAACAATTGGCTTTCTTTTGTAAAGTAGTTGGTCGTTGTTGCGTTTCACCGTTTTATACGCGGCAAAATGCTTGTATATTTAAAGCAGGGGTCGCTAACCTACGGCCCGCGATTTTCGCACTTCGCGCGAATCATCTTTTTCGTCCGAATATTATACAGTTTGATACTGCATTTTGACCTATATCAGCGCTTCTTTAGCGTTGGGCCGTGGAAGGCTGCTAAGTACGTCGCGGACAACGGGAAACGTATTTAAAAATATTGGACATATATTTTTTAATGCAATAAAAACTAGCAAGAAATTTAAAAGAAATGCCGGTATACCCCAAAAAAATCGCCCTCGCTTCGCTCGCAAGGTGTGCCCGGAATTAAAATCGGGATTAACTATTAAAGTTATCGCGTTTTCTCAAAGTATTTGTGTTACACTTTTCATTAGTAGTATGGATGACGACGCGTGGACTCAAATTTTAAACCGAACAAAAGTTTTTTTTCGCGCTTCGCGCCAACACTGGGTTATTGCCTCCTTAGGCGCGCCTGATCGACAGTTGTTCTAATATTTTAATAGCCTATAACAATTATTAGTTAACATTTTGTGCGGCCCGCAGTTCTTTCTGAGTTTGGTTGGTGCCCGCGACTAAAAAAGGTTGTCGACCCCTGATTTAAAGTCTTGATGCAGAAAGTTAAATTTTTCCTGGGAATGACAAAAACTTGTGAAATAATGTATGTATATTAGGACTTAATCTTTTATGTTGAGCTAACTTCTAAACTGGATTTCATTATGCAACAATATGTTGATTGTTGAATTGTCAGATATTTTAATTGCAGTAGCGCAAATTAGTTTGCACAAGGGTGTTTAAACCTTAACGCAATTATTGTTGTATGTAAATTACATGTTCTGTTACCTACATGCTTTGGTTTTTTTAATAGGCACCTACTTCATTAATTTAGTTCAATTTATACATAGGCTCATGTAAATTCCTGTAGTGAATGTGTGTTAGACCAGTATTTCTTAAACAGGTGAATGGTTCACCCCAGGGTGAACAAAATTTTTGCAGGGGTGAAACAACCAAAAAGGGGTTAATAAGGGTGAACCGTCAGAAATGGATGATAGTTTGCGAAACAACCCAAGTCATTTTGTGCTGTTATATATAGACGAGATAGTTTTATCATATCATGGGACAAGGGTGAATGAAATCTGGAGATAAATACTAGGGGTGAACAAAACTAAAAAAGTTTAAGAAGCGCTGTGTTAGACAACCTAAAATATGACTGACAGCCCATCGAAACGAAAGTCCAGACAACATGATGTTAGATAAAGATTAATATAATACTTTAGTGTAAAGCAAGATGTGGGGGCGATATGAAATATTATGAAGCCCAAGGGGGCACTAGTGTAAAAAAAGGTTGGGAAACACTGTTTTAGGCCATACGTCTTCCTTGATCGCTCTTGCAAAAAACATCATGAGTGGATTTTTTTTTGATCGCACAGTCTAGTTGGAAACAGCTCCAAGTAAACCATTAACAGAGACACTTCATACTTGTGGCGTTTTTAAAAGAAGAAATACCTTAATTGGTTGCCTGTGATATGACATGTTTGACGAGGCGTAACTTTTTGACTGTGTCGATTAACAACTTATAACTTTGAACGGTCCACGAGGTTTTCTACGTTAAGGGCCGCTTGCTAAGAATTTTCTTTAAAGCTACACAAAATGATTTTATTATAGATAGACACTGAAATGTAAGTTGTTAGTTTTGCAGAATTTCACGCCAGTCAATTTGCCCACGAAAGTTCGACAAAATCTTACTCTAATCCAGGGGTTCTTAAAAAATTTTTTACCGCGGTTCAAAAATGACGCCATAAATTGACATCACAATACAAATAGACTTCATAAATCTGCTGATTTCGACCAAAAAATGTAAAAGTGAAATGGAGTGTAAATTAAGGTTGCCATATTTTAAAACGTAAAATCAAAACGTAAAAAATCAGGGCCCACACAATCCGTCTAGTTTATTTTCTGTTTTTTTTTACTTTTTTCAGTCATGCATTTGTGCATTACTTTTTACAAGATAGAAATTGGAGTTGGAACATGAAACTTTCCAACTGTAAAGAAACATCCATAGTTGTTTCTAAGAGGAAATTTTAATAAATAATGAAATTTTCTACTAATCAAAGGAATCGTCCCCACCTAGAATAAGAATCAATAACCTACATCCATATACAAAGCTCACGATGTGGTAGAGAATGCAGGTTTCAGTATATCATTCCATTGGATCGATTAATCAGTATGCATTATTGTTTGCATAATTTATGATTTGCTATGTCGTGGTATTATAAATATACGGTTAATGTGGAACATGCGATGACCACTTAGAGTCGCGTTGTACAATCTTCAATATAAATTGTTTCCCTTTAGGTTAGGAGTGGAGAATTATTTTTGACAGGTGGCCGCATGAGAAACAGAAAAGTGCCTTACGGGTCGGACCAAAAGAGGGATCTGCATTAAACGTAATATAAAGAAATCCTGAAAAATGCTTTTTGACAACAAAGCAGTACAGTAAAAATAGGTGGAGGATGTCGTACAAAATTAAACATTTTAAAATTAATAATAAAACAAATATAGGCTTATTTTTACTTAAAAGTCTTAACCTCAAATTGCATTAGGGCCACTTGTGGTCCGCAAAACACTGTTTAATCTTTGTATGGGCGCACTATATCAAGGTTAGCAAATAAGGAAGAGCAAACTTGTTTAAATTGCGCGAATTTCAGTAAATTGTGTCAAGGGTACCCCAAAAGTTTAAGAACCCCTGGTCTTCAACTTGCTTGTATCGGGCACGTGAAACAGTACAGCGCTCTTCACACTTTCTATCCGTTGTATACCTTAACAACTTAATAATAAGTTCGTGCGTTTGCAAAAACTAATGAATACTGTGCAGGCGCAACCATCGCACTGAATGCAATTTACTGTTCAAACATAATGAAATTTTTGTGTTGGTTAAATTTGAATTTATATTTTAACTAAAACTTACTAAAGGCAGTCGTTTTAGTGCACGCATATTCGCTCATGTCACTTTGTTCTAGCAATAATTGAAATATTTTTATTCGTATCTGACACAAAGTGGGGTCGCAATGTAAATTCTGATTTCATTTTGTTCAAATTGGGATCGCTTGTTCCACTGTGGTTTAGAGCATTAAATTGTTTATATTTTTTTAAACTCGATTCTATATCATTTTTTAGATGGTAAATATATCATATCAATTACCTAAAGTGTTGTGCATTAAGACCTCCAAGAAAAATACCGGAGGGGAGAGGTTTCACAACTTTCTTACTTAGCCCTGTGTAGAACATGTAGACCTATACATCATTATTTGGAATATCAGATTTTTTTACAATTTTTATCTCGCTTAAAACCAAAACTAACCAAAGTTGACACTTTTCCCCTCCTAAAATCCACTCCATAGTTCCGGGGCACAACTTGTTGCAGAAGAAACAATTTTGTAAGGGTCTTTAACAGCTGTGAAAATTTCATGATGTAACTCCGTTTCTCCCTGTAAAAAATGTGCCACAAAGAATTGACTGGAGAAAAACAATAATGCGGACAAAAATCCATTTGTATCTCGAAAAAATATTTTTTTCGGACAGAATATTAAATTTAATGGGGGAAAAGCGTCGCGCGAAGCTTCGTGGCGATTATTAGGTTTAAATTGCCAAACTTTTTATTTAGAGCAGTGGTTCCCAACGCATGGGTCGCGACCCAAGGTTGGGTCGCCTGAATATTTTTTGGCGTCGCTTGTTTTTAGGCATAACATTTCTTGGACGAAAAGATTACAATAAAAAAGTTTAAAACATGAAGAGATCACAAAACTGGAAATTAAAATATAAGTCACGAAGCGTTTTATGTCGAGACATCGGAAAGCTTTCTAGCATGTTCGTAGTGCAAGAACATTTAACAGTTTTCCTTTTAATTATTGTTATTATGGTTATTAATATAATTGTTATTGCCAAGTGAACTATATTTCAATTAAATTAAGCTTACGAAAAATGACAAAACGATCATACAATAAAGTGTTTTTAAAACTTGGTTTCACAGAACTAGACGGAAAATCAAAATGTGTGGTATGTCTGAAATTTGCTCGACAGAACCAATAAAAAAGGGCAAATTGCCACGCCACTTAGAAGAAAATCGTCCAAACTGTGTGAATAAGCCTGTTGAATTTTTTGAGAGCAAGTTAGAATCAATTCAAGGACAAATAAATATTATGACCGAATTTACAGCAATAAATAAATTAGCTGTTTACTCTTCCTGTGTTGCGTCTAAAGAGATTATCTCTTTGGTTGCGTGCTATCAAATTGCTAAGCAGAAAAAAAGAAAGCTAAAAGTTAAATGCAATCTCTTTGTCAAACATCACAGTGAAAAGACGCATAGTAGCCTGATGATGTTCTCGAGCAGTTTCTTATCCAAGTGAAGGAGTCTTTAATTCCATTTAATTGGATGAACCACCGATACTGAAGACTTCCCGTCTTTATTTCCTTATCAACAAGGAGGTTGTATCAGAAAATTTGTTATTTTGTAAACCGCTGAAACTACACAACAAGGGTAAAGATATTTTTCAACTGTTGGGTGATTTCTTGACGGAGTATCCAATTCCTCGGTTTAAATGTACTGGTATTTGCTCCGATGGTGCAGTAGCAATTGTATTGGCATGAAGTCCGACGTGGTAAAACGCATCAAACACAAAGCTCCAAATGTTGTATGGACTCCTTTGAAGGACAACACACCCTACCGATTCTGGAAACATCCACTTTTGGGCTTCTTTATAGAAAGTGTATCCTCACAGTTTCAAAATTAGTGATTGAACTCAAAATTAGTGATTGAACAATTTGCAACAAGTTGGCTTTTTGAGGCTGGATTTAGCGACATGTGTGTATTGAAAACTAAACAGCGAACCAGGCTGGAAGTTGAAGCCGTCATGCGGCTATATCCCAAAAACTCATTGACAGCAAGCGAGCACAGCTATCTCATTAGTGATTTGATAAACCTATTTTTTTCGGAAAAATTTACTGCTTTTGTAGAGCTGTTTGTTTGCAACGCAGTCTTGAATGGCTTTTAAAATATTACGACAATTTGCTTGGGTCGAAAGAATTACCGAACTGAATTTTTGTAATAAAATGGGTCGCCTTAAAAACGTGTTGGGATCCACTGATTTAGAGGATACGTGCAGTGGCGTAACTAGGATCGTTTTTAGGGAAAGGGGAGGGGGGGCAATAATATGAAATACATTGCGCCACCTAGCGGTGGCAAACTCTGGCGGTAGACTGTGCAGACCTCGCTGTTAGCACCTGTTGTGCCTAGTAAACTCGCAATATCAACTAAATGCTGGTTAGCGCAAGGCCTCGTTAAGCTCTTACTGTTGCTGTAAGGAACGAGCGTTATAGTCACGATTCGATCGTATACATGTAACAATTGGTATGTTTTTTTAACGGAAACGAATGAAGAATGAAAGAAACTCGCATACCTCCCGACTACAACTTTATGCATTGTGACATGGATGGTTTCAATCAGTTCAATTTGAGCAATAGGGAAATATACTGCGCATTGCGAGAAGCTTCATTTATATGGCTTTCGAGAACCGTGTCGCCAGATTGGATCAGAAGCTGAAGGAGAGCTCGAAAGTTTCCTTGAGGCAAAACAGGTCAAAATTTATGTGTTAGGTCAAAATTATTAGTCAAAATCATTTACAAATTGCAGAAAAAATCGTTTACAAAATTCATAAAAACTGCAGTGAGCTTTTTGAAACAGTCGTATAATAGTCGTAAAAATTTAGTTTCCAGTTACAGACCAGAACATTTTACCTGCATCAAATCTTTATTAGACTAATATATGGTGTAGGCTACACAAGCCGGCAGAGTTCACCACGCCGGCCCGGTTAATATGGCATTAGATCCACCCCGAACTTCAGATAGTTGTGTATCTCTGATTTACAGTTGACAAATGTATTCAACAGTATTGGATGTGTATTTTTTGGCGGTGGTTTGCAATTATCCTATTTATGGCTTGTATGTCGAATTAAACAGTTTACTCAATATTTTTCTCAAATATCGTTCACGTGTAATTGAAATGTTTTCCACATCGACATTCAACTAAAAGGAAAACAAACCACAAAGCCTCTCTTTTACGGACTATGCTGTTGAACACACGTCCAATCTTAAACTTAAACCCGCTATTCGGAGTAATTTTATTCAACACGAGCAAAATACTATAGTTACGCAAATAGCATCGTCGTGATTCTAGTTCAATAAGAATCTTAGCGGAAAGGACGATGATAATCGCGAAACTATATAGTATTCTGGTTTTGATAAATAAACTTGTTTTGGATCTTTTTTTACAACCTTTGTGGTTTTGCTTGGATCTTACGATATGGAAAAAAGATCAACAACTAGTAATGTCGGAGCAGGCATAGATCCCGATATTAACAAAAAAATAATAATATTATGATTATTTCATCACCGCTATTCAGAATGTTTGGAAATTATATCTTTAGAGCAGCCGTCAATCAATCAACTGGATTTTAGCGAAGCTTTGTGGTCAAAATGGGACAGACTGGTAGGTGTCACAACAGACGGTTGTCCAAATCTTACAGGAAAAAAATTTTGGTTTTGAAAACGGACACAAGATAGAGTAAATGAAATTCACACAGATCACAAAGTAACATTTCTACATTGTATTATACTCCAACACGTGTTATGCAAATCAGCACTACAAATTTACCATGTTATTACTGTTGTTACGAAACTAGTAAACTTCATCAGACAGTATGTTGCAATTTTAGAGGAGCAAGACACTGAGCAAGGTGACCAGTGTTCCCGGCTTACCCCACAGATGTCAGATGGCTTAGTCTGGGTAAAGTGCTAAAAAGGGACTTATAGACGCAAATTCAAGAGTTTTTTAGTAACAAAGGAAAACCCATCCCTGAGCTCTAATTACAAATGAGAAGTGTAGTGCAGATTCTGCATTTGCTGTTGATGTGACAGCACTAATGAATGACCTGAACACTAAACTGCAAGGCAAGGGTCTTTTTGTTCATGAAATGTTTGCCCTCGTAAAGGCTTTTGTGAGAAAAATGCTGAAGAGCAACTTTCTCACTCATATGCCAACACTGAAAGAAGTCTCACCATCACCTGATCTCCGCAGGTATACTCATCCATGTGGAAAGCGTTACATTGTGCATTTTCATGGCGGTTTGAAGATCTCAGAACAATTAAGGATGAAATGCATAATTATGATTCCCTGTCCCTTTACCTGCAGCGTTAATAACGCCCACAGTGATGTTCAATTGGAACTCATTGACTTACAGTCTGATACCATACTAGCAGATCGATTCAAGTCAGAATCTCTTCTAGATTTCTACTCTTCTCTGAAGCTAGAGAACTTTCCGAACATGAGAATACATGCTTAAAAAATCGGTTCTTTTTGGTTCTACCTCCAATATTGTGAACAAACTTTTCAGAGATAAAATTCACGAAATCCAGGTACAAATCCTCTCTTACTGATGATAATAGCTGTGCTTCGCATCTCCACCTCAGTCTTTGCCGAGCTTTAATGAACTCGTAAAAGCCTATCAGAGACTAGATTTTTCTCACTAATTGTAAATAACTTAAGTAACAGTTGTGTGGTGTTTAATGACATTTCATTATAACCCGGGAGCTAGCAGAGATTTAAATGGCATGTCGAGTACTAAGGTTTGACTATTTAGACTTTAGAGCATATAAGGGCCCCATATGCACCCCCAAAAGGCCGATTAAGTTATGAATTTGGTGCGTTTAGAAAGCGGGGCTGTTGAAAAAAAACCAAAATTTCGGTTTAAATATCATGTCGAGTACATCGATCAAACCTATCTTAAATGTTGCGCCACATATCAGTGGTCAATAAATGGCCGATCTTAAGTGCGGGAAATGGTGCAAAACCCATTTAAGATCACCCTTAATGGGGTCACCATGTCACGTTTAAATATCATTTCGAGTACATTAATGAAACTGGGTATAAAGAAACTTTATATCCCCCTGTAGCAGGAATGGTAAGTCTTAAGTTGATGTTTTGGTGCAAAATACATTTAAGACCGGGTCAAATGTAGCACATGTACCTTCTCACAAATGCCGACGGAGGGCGCTGTTTTGTTTTCAAACTATGTTCAGTTTTGTTTTCAAACTGTTTACTTAGTCTGTACTGCTTTCATATTTTGAATTTTTATTAATTTTATTATTTTTTATTTATAGGAACTTACGATTCCACATACGCCATTATAGGTGAAATATTTATTCCTTTGAAAAATGTCTGATACTGGTTTCACCCGGGTTTTTAAACATTAAGTTTTATTGTTTACACAACATTGTGTTGTTTTAATGAATGTAATTCTAGTGCGTCAGAATTGTGTCAAAATAAATTAATTTTAGTTTAAAATTTATCAAATTTGATTTTTTAGGTCAAAATTTCTTATTTTCAGGTCCAAAAACTCTCCCTGCTTGTCAATAATCACCAGCAAAACATAACTTGCACAGGGAACCGATTTCGAGAGAGTTTCTGTTACTGTTTCTGTGATGAATCGACGAAAAAACAGATGGTCATATTACCTGCTTGTACAAACATTATGAAGAACTGTTTATTTTAGGTACTCATATTTTAGACTTAAAGGTGCCAAAGGTAGACGAAACAAATTGAACTATTAAAAAACAAAGTAGGGTTTTGATTTGGTCGTATAGGCTCTTGGTCCCCTTTGGTTCACTCCCGTGTCGTTATTTGTCAGGAATAATGGGAATCAAAATCTTTAGAAAATAGCCAATTTATGACGACACACGTTTAAACAAAAAAAAATTAGGACTTTTCATGAATAGTGGGTACAATTTCTCATGAATCATTCTTAAACCAATAATTACGAAGCGAAAACGGCTTCAAAATATCTTTGAAACAAAATAGTTGACCATTTGAAAGATGTTTTCAATCTAGGTTGCCAGTTGCACATAACCGGACAAACCAGTCTTTGGAAGCAAACCGTCACAAGCAAAGTACCGACAGGCGCTACAGTAAAGACGTGGTAATTGCCTTAGGCTATTTTCAACGTACAACTCTTAACCAAATTTTCTATATTCTTCAGTCAAGAGTTCTATGAGTAGGACTATTACTGATTTTGCAACAAGCTGAATGTAAGGTTTGTAAACGATACGATATATGTTGATAAGAATGAAAGTTCTCACTTAAACGTCCATTACATTTTGAGTAAGTCAAGAGTTTTAAAGAATTGTACAATAAACATAATGAATATTTGGTGTATCTCTGCTTCATTCTTCTGTATATTTGTTAGCTGTTCAACGGCACCCACTGGTGTCGCCAAATGGAAAAGGCCACCAGATATGTTGCAGTCAGGCATTGCTCAGTTTTTTCAATCATTTTCTACGACTGTCGCAACTCCTATTCCAACGTATTCCTTCGAGCAGCTCGATGTTTACGGCGATTATGCTGATACGTATGATTATAATAATACCGATTTTAGCGATGTCAACGATACCAACGCTTTTTATGAACAAGTCAATGATACGAGAGAGGCAACACCAACAGTGACAAATTTAGCAACAACAATGACAAAAAATAGTGTCGCAGATATGTCCATTCTTTCTTTTATTGCAAACCTATTAGGCACGTCACATTCGCCTATCGATGTGATTACAACTCGAGATTCCCCAACTACGCAGCAGATGGAAATTTTAAAACAAATTACACTATATTCCAACGAATCCAAGGTAGTAACTTATAGCACGGAAACAGCTTCATCCTCTATTGAGGTTACCAAGACAGTTAAAACCGACCTTAAAGTTGATTCAACAACGTCGTACGATGAAAGCAGGAATGTCTTAAACGATATTACGTTTTTTTCAACAAAGTCGCCGAAAGCGACCAATGAAACATTAACAACGACCGTAAGAAGTATATTGGCAGCTTTGCCGTCGTCGTTCAGCGGCACAACGAATAAGTCATCAAGTTCGATGATCTACCCGCCAACTGAGTCCACGTTGTCTTTGATCAAACCGGAACAACTCTTTACTAAAACCAATGTCTTATCAAAAGTTATCTTAACTCAAAACTTTTCAGTTGAAAGTGATCGCAACTCAGAAAGCGTGACGCAAGTGAATGAAACAACGGAGCCGTTGTTAACACGCAATTCAGATGTCATTAAAAACAAGTTAAACTACGACACGACAACTCTTTCGAACCTAAATCCGACCAATAGAAATGTTTTATTCACTGAAACAGAAAAAATCGCCAAAAACTTTTTTCCAACTAATAAACAAGAAGCAAGCACTGTAGCATTTAGTGAGCATGATGAGTTTAACGTGATAACAGAAAGACAAGAAAATGGGAGAAACAGAAGTAATCAAGATTTCATTTACAAAACTTCAACGGAACAAACTAAAACACAAAGTCGTTACAACAGTATTACAACATCAGCGATCAAACAAACAACGGAACGCCCAAAACTTGTCACAACGAACATCCCTGAACACGGCCAACAAGGTTAGTATGCAACAAATTAAATTTTTAACAAACTGTAAATTTTTAACAAACTGTGGATTATTTATGTTTTTTAAGTTACTGCAAACCAAAGTTTTACAACCGCCCAAACAACACCATATGATCCTTTTTGGTGGATAAAAAACTCCTATAAAGGTAATGTCCTGTTTCAGTCTGACTTTTAAGGGCATCTAAACATTGGTAAACTTTAGAAAAAATAACTATATTACTGTTTTATATATTTTTATGACTAATGCAAGAAATAAAAATAAAGCTCTTGAATTAATTTTGGACGACATTGAATTAAAATAGTTCTGAACCAGATTAGAGTTAAAACGTATAGAGATCAGAAGCCATTTCAGCCTACTATTTCATGTTTATTTATCATTTTCATCTAAACATATCTCAAAAATGTACCCCAATTTTTCGGAGCAACAGGCTTCAAACATTTGCTCTTGAAACATTTCTGTTTCAGAACGTATAAATCAATGGTTGCTTAACAATAACGATTAATTTATTTGTGCTATAATATGTAGGTTGAAGGTTGTAAAGCAGGGGTTCCCAACCTTTTTACAATCTCGTACCACTTGGGACGCTCTGTACTGCCACGCGTACCACTTCTTTTAGAACAGTGGTTCTTAGCCATTTTTTTACCGCGCCCATTTGGTAATTGTCCTGTGCCTTGCGCCACTCTTAAATATTAAACAATAATACTAAAAGAGATTCGCTATTTTTAAAAATTAACTCTTCGTGGCGCGCTTCTTGGTTTCTATTGGCTAAACTTTAATTTGGGAGACACCCAAAAGTTGCTCGTGCCTGATATATTGATTAACATCGAGCTGATTTTGACCGACATGTTGTAAAAAATTAAAACATTGAGGTAATCGTGTTTTAAAATAACATTAAAAATTGGCGCAAAAAAGTCTGAGTTCCCCCCAATTAGTGAAGCGCAAAAAAAGTTATTCGTAGTTTGCGCGAAGCGCAAAATGTTTACGTACGTCGTCCGGGAATGTAAGGCATTTAAGGTTTTTATTGTACTGTACAGTACTTTTTTACCGGTAAATAAACGTAACAAAAGGCTTTCAATGCATGTAAAACGTAGAGCACAAGAGAGTACCTTGTACAACCCATACTATAGTAGCACCATTATAATCTAAGGAAACTGCTACCGTTTGGTTGTATATTCAACAAGAGGGACAGTGGCCACAGTTCTACCTAAATCTAATTGACCGAAACTGGACAAACTTCTTCGTCATTTTAGAGTACATATTTCCAGATTACAGAGGAGTCATTTTTAGCATTCTAATTTAACGGTATCGTGTAATTTAAAAAAGTGTTTTTGTAAGCGCTGCTCCGGTACAAAATAAAAGTCTTTATGCCCTAATAAGTAATTATTATGAGGCCCATTATGTGTCAAACGCATCAGTTATTGGTCTTTGATTTAAAAAGTCGTTTTTATGCAAAAGTGTAGCTGTATATTTTTTAGAATCCATTCGTAGATATTTTTTTCTGTTTTTGCACTTATTCCATGTTTAGCATTATTTTACCTTCAACATATAGCATGTAACAAGCAAACTGTTTAAAGAAAAACATGTAATAAATACGACAATTTTACCAAAGTTGTATTCAATTAAAAGGCTTAATTTTTAAGTCATTCGCAAAATTGGCAAATTTTAAATGCAAGGCATTTGTAAAACGACTAAGTAGAGTCACACTGCACTTAACACATATGAAGATAGCTTGCCAGGGTGGGATGGAGAGGGTGCTTATACGTCTAAAATAACGAAATATTATAAAATATTTAAATAAAATATGAACCAATTCATGAGTGTGAATGATATTTTTTAATTGTTGTTTTGGCATTGCTAAGCCTGCAATACCTAACTTCAACAGCCGTGAATAATAAGCTATAACTGTGGTGATCTAAACCTTATAACTGGATTTTCAAATATCGTTAAATGTTGTTTTGCATTTGAGTGTATAAAAGGCAGTGTACCGTGTGGTAGGGATGAACAAAAGAATTCCTGGTATAATTCAAAGCGTTAAACCAGGGGCATCCAACCCGCAACGAAGTCTCTGAAGTGACCCGCTAAACTTGCTATATTTCTACGAAGAATTTTAACTTAACTGATTGACCTTTGATAAAAGCACAGACACCAAATATACTATTATAGTTATCAATCTGTGTATGTGTGTTTAGATAATACTAAATCACTAGCTATCATGGTTTACTTAAAAGGTTTCATCAAAAGCAGTGATGGAGATAGCCATGACAAATTTAAAATGCCTGAAATTAGTTGTAGCAAATCTACAAGTGTAGTTGGCTGAATTTTAGTGTAAATCTATAGTAGCTCAAATATAAGACCAGTGCAAACCCTAAATTTTCATAACTTCAATATTTACAATCAATCACATAGAATCGTCTCATAAAACTCATTGGTTACGAGCTCAAAATAATATTATTGCTACTGAAAATGTAGCAGTAAGTTTCGCATAAATATTAGTATTCAATTTCATTTATGACCCACTTGTGTCTTTACTTAAAACAGGTCTCGTTTGTGTCCCGCGCAACGCCATTCATGGGCTATATCAGGGATGGGCAACCTAAGGTCCGCAGGCCGGTACCGGTCGCCAATTGAAATTATCAGGCATCTTTTCTAAACTGGGCCATATTTTGTTAGCTATGTTAACTACGTGAACACAATTTTTTTTTGCGCTGCACGCCAATTTGTTACTATGTGTATTATGGTCGTGTTTTTTCGAAATATTTTCAGCCTAAGGTGCCCAACAATGGAGGTATCGCCAACCCATTTCTGAATCCATTTGATCACGTTTCGGATGAATTCATTGCATGTTTTGAACATGGACACAACATCGAGTGTTTAACGACGACATTTAAAATACACGGATAACTACACTAGATTAACGATTACAGTTTTCGCGTTTAGTATTTTTATTACACCTTATCATGGATTACGTTTTGTTGACTAAAATTTTAAACCTAAAAACGCATCTTTTGGCGCTTTGTATGAACGCTTTTTCTGAGTTGTAGTTAGACATATTTTTAATTGCAAAAATATCTTAGGTCTACTCCTGCTTTTTATCAGTTGTTGTAATTAAATGCCAAAAGACTAAATGTTTTAACAGCAAAACTGGTTTATGTTATGGCGACTACAATAATATGCGCAAGTTGTGAACTAAATGTAACAAAATTAAGTAGCGGGACTTAACAGAGCAGTATTTTACAACTGTTTTGTAGTCGTGGCCCCCTTTTTCACTTTTTGAAGACTTTTTCTAACAAGCAATAAACTAATATCATTAGGTCAGGAAACAGCGATTATGCAATCCACAACATCGGGTTTCAATTGGAATCTAGTAACTGAAGACGCTTATACTAAAAAAGGTTACAGAACTTTTATTTGTTTTTATATCAACTCAGCATTATTGTTTTAAAATTAGCGCATTTTAAATTCCAGAAAAAGATTATGAAGATCCCCATGGAACGAATTATTCAACTTTTGGTAAATATAATTATTTTCAGAAAAATCGCGTAGAAGCCTATTGGTTAAATTAGTGGTCGGCAAATTGTGGGCCGTGGCCCCTAAGTGGGCCGCAGAGCTTTTTTTAGTGGGCCGCGAGCATAGTTTAATTTTATCATGTAATTGTGGGCCGCGTGAATGCTGTACATATATTGTATTTTATTTTAAAAGTTGGTGTGGCTAAGAATTTTTATAATGTTTCAACGTGGTTAAAGCCCGCGTGCCAAGTATGGCACTGTGAGTGTCTGCCAAAGCCAACTTTAGCTATGTAAACGCAAAAATTTTCGAGCTTCGGGAGTATATTCTTCGTTTTATACCTTTACCTTTTGAAATAGCAGTGTTTTTGGCATCAAGACGTGTAATTGTTCACCTTTTCTTAGTGGCCATCAGCCTAACGCTCTGTGGACTTCAACTCCCTACAAAATACAATTTCTACCGACACATATATATATATATATATATATAGTTACCAGTAATGTAATTTTTTATTCAGCATGGTAATATTGCCATTATATTGTGAGTAACCTTTATCAAAATTTTACTTCAAGGTTAACGTAATGTATTTTTGTGTTTCGTGCGGTCTTTTTACCTGATTGCGGGTGGCGCTATTGAATCATTTATGCATCAAGTACTATACGTCTAAGTTAAACGTTTTGACAAACGTATGTTAGCTTCATACTTGCGCACGGGTTCGTTCAAGAACAACAGGTGTTTCAAAGAACAATTGTTTTAAGACGTAACTTAGTGACGTCATTCTAATACCTCCAACTCAAAACAAATATCCTGGATCCGCCCTGCTTTCAAAGTGGTTTTGCTTAGTTGGCCTTTAATAGCTCTGAAAAGAGTTATTTGGGCCGCGGCAAAAAAGTTTAAAACCATTGGGTTAAATACATAAACGTTTTATCGTAAAACTAATAAATTCAAAACCGTTGGCAATCATTTAAAATTAGAAAAACACTTCGGTAATCAATAGTCATATATTAATCATTCTTTTTACTTCTTAATTCTATCACGCAATCGCATTATTGAAAGTTACAAACAGAGATCTTCGTCATTTTTCTAAGGTTTTTTTTAATTAGACCCAATTTAATTAGTGTGCCGGGTGTGTAAAAGGTTTCTGAGCAGTGTATTAAATAATAAAATACAAGCACAGATTGGGAATGGTAAAACAAAAAAGCCCCTCAAAATGACCGCAATTCATCGGTTTTATATGTGCATAATATTATAGTTAACTGGTTATTATCAATATGATATTTTAATTAAAGGTACAAACAGTAAACGTCGCTGTTGTCAGGTTACTCCTAATAAACAACATATAATTATTTAAAATATTTA
The DNA here is from genome assembly GCF_963924565.1 of Ascidiella aspersa. Lineage (NCBI taxonomy): Eukaryota > Metazoa > Chordata > Ascidiacea > Phlebobranchia > Ascidiidae > Ascidiella > Ascidiella aspersa. The sequence goes on from NC_139449.1 coordinate 15,062,612, forward strand.
AGATAACGTAACAAATATCACCTATCAAAAACAATTGTATTTTTAAGTAAAATAGAGTTCGGAGTTAAAAAAATAGAGTTAAAAAATTGTTTTTATTTCTTATATTTTGTTTTTGTCGATGTCAGAAATTAAGTTGTCTTTATCGAAACGATATAAGAAATACATATACAAGTTTAAAAAATTAAATATAGTTAGGATAATATTTTTTTATGGTTACAGATATGGATGATAAAGAATTTACTGATGACTTACCCTCCTTAGTAGCTTTTAAACATGATGGACTGGCACTAACCTTCTTCAAAAAAAACTGGTTGTGGTTTTTTGTCGGCATCATTGTGGTTATACTTTTGTTTGTTGTCCCGGGAATGATAGTCCAAATATGCTGTAACAAATATTATATTTTTTACAGGCAAGTAATTTTATTGGAAATTTTTCTAGTAATTTTCCACTCTTAGCACAGTAAAATAGGACGTCTTAATTATGTCCCTAGTAAAATAGTAGGATTTTTAATGCTTTAGCCCAACTGCAAACGATACGATCATAGACATCATGGTCGCTGTAAAAACGTCAATTACTTGGTAATTACATCCATAGTTGGAAAATATGGACTACTATACAATAAATACGGACTCTACAAAAAAAATATGAATTACCATACCAATATTAAAAACTAGGAAATCTACAGGCACTTCCTAACGCAAGTAGGCGTGTTATTATTAAGGAAATGAGTGACCTATAATTTTTATTCAATTTTTGAACAGAAATATTAACATAGTCATCCATCGTACAATTTTTATTGTCAACCGACTTGAAATATTTTTTAAAATATCCTGATGTACAGCAAACCGGAGGGGGAAACAAACCTAAGACCTTAATTCCACGAATTATATTTTTGATAAACTAATATTTAAATATATCCATAACACCAAGAATATAACGGTCCTGTTCAAATTTTTAATTTGGCCAATAGATAAGCGCTTCCAGAATGTATATTTCTTACATATTTTCTCTGTGACCACTGGCCAATCCTATGTCTAGTTTTGCCGTAATCAATTAAAAAACTATAGAACGCAAATCTATATCCATTACATTTTTATTTTTCCTACGTATATATTAGTTCAGGTTTGTTTTTGGAAGGTTGCTTTATTTGGAATTAAATGTTTTACTAATTTGGGTCACATATTTTGTCTGCTCCGGCCCTTAAACAGGCAAACAATTTACTTTTTCTTTCCGCCGGTTTAAATTGCATACTTTTTCATGTCATTATACATGTAAATGGGCGATTTTAGGTTAACGTTTCATAACTAATTCACTTTATTTAACGCAGAAGAGAAAAATCAAAGCAAAGGAATATTGAATACCCTGTCCAAACTTCAACTTCGGAACCTAGCAAAGTTTCGCCGAGTAATACTACCGTCTATCAATCAGAAGACATTCATTCGGTAACAGTTCCACATAACAAGCAGCACGAAAAAGAGACTGAAAAACTCGCTTCAACGTCCGAAAATTCTGGACATAGACGTGTGGAAATATATACAGGGCCTTGCAGTCTAATGTCGCAGAATATGTTGTGCGCCAGTAACGAAATAAGTTCGTCTCCTCTAGCTACGCTAAATCCTCTTATTAGTACAGAAAAAAGCTCCGTTTGTCCAGCGTTGTCAAATCCACAACAACCGCGATACATATACCAAGAGCGATCACCCGTGCTTAACAATGATGACGCTGAAGTAAATTCTGTTCCAGTTACAAATAAAAAAAGTCTTCTATCACCGTTGTTCTGCAATGAAGCAATAATTACAAGCAATCCGACAGACTTTGAACGACCTGCACTGCGCGTACCAAAACAAACAACAAACCCGGTCCGGCCACCTAAGCCAAAGCAGTACAAGTCTAAAACGGTACCAAAGTCAACAAATTACCAGGATTGCAAAAGGGTGACAAAGGCGAAGCGACCATGGGCTGACAATGAACAAGGACCACGTCGGCAAGTAAAATCTTTTAGACGACAAAGTACGTCTTCTGAATTCCAAAGATCCGATGTCCAGGAACGTAGTCCCGTGAATAACGACGGATGTCATCCTCCCCGTACTAACAAAAAGAATAAATTAAAAAGCTTTAAGACGCGCGAGGAACTATTAAGGCAGCTAGTTAAAGGTTTTAATGAGGCAGAGATATTGCAACGAAAGCTGGACAGAACTCGAAAGTTGACAAACAAACAAAATACAGGGGTTGGTGGCGAAAATAGTACGCTATTCGATGGGACTGGATCAAAAAACAACGTTATAAACAGGGATTCAAGAAAGAGTCATCGCAAAGATCGGCCTCCTCCGTATGAAGATGTTATGTCAGCTGTGAGCAGCAAGCTCAAACCAAGCTCACGTCGTCATCGGCGATAGTGCATTACCCTGTGCTACTGTGTATCGCACATAAATGTACTAACATGATGTTGTTAAATTTATGCTCCTAATAAACCTGGTGTATTGGTAAATTTACATAAGCCAGTTTGCTATTCTGAAACCATAAACATTTTCTTAATCTTATTTATTATCTAAATTTGCCGTTTAGAGTGACCTGTTAAAAACCATACAGAGTAGTTTTAGAATGTTTGCTTGTCACTGAAAGGATGTCAAATAAATCTAAAGATGAGTGGTTTTGAAAATTGCAGTTGTGCCCCATGAGAATGACCATGGGATGCACGATTATGCGAAAGACTAGGTTATAAAACCCGAGTAGCAACCTACCTACTAGTCTGTCACATAATTTTACCAATAATTTCAATAAATCTACCTTTTTCAATGTACCAAAGTTGTTTATATATATACACATTATCTGGTCCTAAAGATTAAAATTCCTATGGATACAATTTTACAAAAATCTGCTGTTATTATTGGGTAAAGTGGACTGATATAAATATATTTAAAACCAATGGAATTTGATTGCACATAGTGCAAAATATGTGCGCACATTTCAAGTTTTAAAGCGTGCGCATTCCCGCGCGTACATTTTTACGCACATTTAGCAGAAAATCTCACATACCCGTCGCTGTCACTTTCATAACATTTTTAAGGCTTGTTTTCGAATTCAAGCAGAGCGTCAGGCCACAAAACATTCTGGCAAGGAGTTTGGACTTCAGCCATAAGACTGTAATAAGAAGGACTAATACCTAATAGTCGTAAATAGGCCTCAACATTTTACCAAACCCTAAAACCCACCCCTAACTTAATAACGACCCTAACCCAATTTTTAACCCCAATTAGGGAAAAACAATCCGGTGCCAAAATGTCGGCGCCCCAAGGAACATCAAAACGGCCGATCACAGACAAGTGCCTTCAACCTTCCCATTCTTCCCCTACAGTGTTAAACGTTATTTTATCCATTTAGACCAGGGGTTTTCAACCTTTTTTGCTCATGGCCCACTAAATTAGGAAAAAAATGGCGGTGGCCCATTAAACGTTTAATGAAAAACATAAAGTTTTAACAACACAATAAATTAATAAAGCTTGTACATTATTTGAAATGTGTTACGTCGCTCCATACTTAATGGCGTGGATTGGGACCGCCCTGGCGAGTAGTTCAATATATAAAGCGGGGCAGTAAATATCATGAGCAGTCAATATAAAAAGAAGTAGTTTATAATAAAATGCGCCGAAGGCGCCGGAAATCTTACCATTACATTCCTTTATCTTCTGATTTCTGAAAACAGTTAGAGTCCTAAAAATTGTACTTCCTTGCAACAGCTGACAGAAAACAAAAGGCTTTTGATAGCATTTGAAAAATGAAACCAGACATTGGTGCTTTATATTTTGCAACTTCAGATAATTTTCGAAACAACTCCCAAGACTAATTATAAAATGCCAATAATATTTTTACAATGATATTTTTTGGGTTTCGAGCGCATGGTTAATCTCCCTTTCCATGTTGATGTAAAATGTAAAACCAATTGTTCTATTTTTATACTCCTGGTAGTTCCTGGTGGTTAAGTCAGTGTTCGATTTATGACGATAGAAGCTAACATAGGTTTCAAAAAAGTTTTAATTATTATTGAAGTTCATAAATTTATACCTGAAATATTGCATAAGGTCAAAATACTTACAATACGACTGATTGAAAAGTACCCTGAAACACAAGTAGGCCTAACACAACTACGGGAACGTCGCGGCACACCGGTTGCGCAGCACTATAAACGTAACAAAGAATAATACGAAAGCAAGGCGATTGCCATTGTAAAAAGAAATGATGTTACAAATATAACATTAGGTCAAGGCTTTTGTTATTTATCTGGACTCAAATGTGTTCATAATGACATGCTTTTTGACATCACTGTATGCAAAGCTCTGTGGCCCACTGAAAACAGCCTCATGGCCCACTACTGGGCCATGGCCCATAGGTTGAAAACCTCTGATTTAGACCGTATTCTGATGAAATAGGATTTATTCCGACATGTTTAAGTCTTATTTTCTGTCGTGGATATTGTAGTGCATTTCCCTCTAAGGCAGTGGTTCTTAACCAGGCAGGGTTCAACCAGCTGTATCAAGGATTCGGCGAGAACGTCCTCTGAATCATAAATGCTGTTATTTCAAGCTAAATTCAAATCTCTTTTATGTGCCAAGGTGCCATGTAACGTTATACATTGAAAGTTTGGCCAATTTAACCTACATAAATACAACTTTATAATTTGAATATGCCCGGTTTCAGCTGCTAAGACAGTGGTCGGCAAACTTTTTTGTCTAAAAGTACTCTTTTCAGAGCTATTGAAGGCACACTACGTAAAACCACTACGAAAACAATGGCGGATTTAGGATATTCTTAGACTCATTACCAAATGCAATTTGTACCAAAATACATCTATTTAATGTAATTCTCAATTCAGCTTTGTAATATGGCTATTGTATCATGAGTAGAGGGCGATTATTTTTTGACGCAAAAAATAAATTTTGACCTAAAAAATTGAAATTTTGACAAACTTTAACCTAAATTTGATACAACCAATAAGGAATTCAATTTTTTTGTCAGCCAGTTCTATTACAAAAGTCATATATTTCAGCCGGTTCTGTTACAAAAATCATAGTTTCCGAGAAATAATTAAGTAGTTGCAAGAACAGGATGCAACCCCAGGTTTGAGCGAATATTGCGAACTGATAACCGGATGAATTTCATTACTGCCAACAGCCTCACTGCTCTCACTAAAAGTAGCAGTCGTGTCATGACTTGTATTTATGATGCAACAATTATTTTTTGACAAACATCCACAAAAGAAAAATCACTACAATATTCAAATTAACACAATATATGACTGTTTTTTTCACCCCGAAAAAAATCTGAACTGCACCCCAAATATGTAAAACGTTGTGCGCATACGTTTACAGTTGAATGTATGCAATACAGTGTACATCGGAAATTTAAAAGTGCACCCTAGGTGCACTTATTTGGCTGTTGTTGCACCCGGTCATCCGGATTTTTTCGTCCGTGCACTCGCGAGATCTTGTCAAAATCTGCCATACTTTCCAAACTATAGGTGTTTTACACCCCATTAACATGGTACACCCTTTTTTTTCTGTCCCTGCGGTGTACACCGTACAATACACCCAGTTGAAAAGCACTGGTTCGCAGGATTTTATATAAATTGAATAAATTTCACAAATCTACCATGCTAAATTTATTTCATGGTTCCTTATGTTTCCTATAGAAAACATGTGTGTGTCAATATTGGACAAAAACTCTACATGGAACAATTTTGCATGGTAAACTTGTCATATCTTAGTAAATATGTGGACAAAATTTCAGTGCAATTTTCACTCGGGTTATTTGTATAACTTGGATATTAAAAAGACATCCATGATCCCAAGCCTTTTTAATTTGGTGCTGAAATTTTCTCAGTTCAACAAAACTGGATATCCTGTAAACACCATTTCTACCAAATTCTAGCCTAAACCAATTAAAAATGGGGCCTTGACGAGGATTTAAAATTTTAGAAAATTTAAGCTGAGGGCTTGAAACGGTAAACTTTGAATGTCTGCGGCTAATTTTAATCTAATTCGTAAACTGCCTGTCCTCTAGACCTAATCTAACTTTGATTTTACGAAAAGCACTACCTTGTCCAACAGACTTTCTTACAGTCCGGAAAGCATAGGTTGTGATGCCATTGACGTTTTTATAGAATAGAAAAAAATTTCATGAATATTTAAATGTAATTCTGGTTAAAATTTTGGGTTATATTTTCTATGACATTAGGGCATCCAAGGGCAGAAAAGTCTGACTTTGAGACCTTAAGGTCGTACTGGCAAAGTACTTATTTGAACTTTTAGGTAAACTGTTATTTGATGTCAGCTGGTCAATGCTTTCGCACTTATACGTGCATTAGGATTAGGGATGTTCAGATTTAACTTTTTTTTGAAAATTTATGTTTTCTGCTTGATTTCCCATTATGTGTCACATAAAAATCACTCTTCTAGTCGAATCGTAAAATTCCGCCAAAAAATTGTCAAGTCTACCAAGAATACCGTTTATGAACGTTTCTCTCTTTTTATTTTCTTTATTTAGGCCAGTATTTCAAGAGGGCTGATTGTTGTTCTGCTGGGTTGGTATGTTCCTTTCCTTTGGCGAGTTTCTTGGTTGATTTTTGGTGTTGAGATTTTCATCTAAAATTTGTTGTCTTATAGCTTCTTGTTTTTTTGCAATTATTTGTGAGGGGGTTTCTTTTTGTACTGCTTGGGATTGTTAAATAGATGGGTTTTCTGGTTGCATTTTTTTTCTGTACATTTTCGTTTTCCTGGTGGTGGTTGTGAAGGAGTTGGAGGAATTTTTCGTTTGTTGTATCTCTTTCAAATGCTTCATTTTGGCAATGGTATAGTTCTTCTAAGTTTTGGGTTTTTGTAGTGATTGTTTTCTTTTGGGTTTGGGCAGTTGTTTGAAAAGTGGCCTGTTCGGTCGCACTTTTTACATGTTGGTGTTTTCTGGTTTTCTCCGGGTTTGATGATGTTGAAGTTGAAAAGCGTTATGGCGACGGGTATTTTTTCAAGGTTCCTTTCTCTGAAGAAGATTTCTGAGAAATTTTATTTTGGTGATTTTTCCCCAGTTATATTCATTGGATAGTGTTTCCAGTTGTTAACTTTCCCATCCACACGGAGGGGTTAAAGTGATTTTGACCAGTGGTTTGGTGTGTATTTCTGCTACAATGGTTGCTGGTTGGTTGTTGACTTGTAAGATTTTTGGTTTTTCGAAGTATGTGAAGATGTCATTGCGGAATTTTGTTTCATCAAGCGCTATTTGAAAGATTTGTTTGAAGTAGTTGACGGTTCGAAATCCAGTTATGTGTTTTTGAAAATTGAATTTTTATCGTTTACGAATTGAAGCATGTTGTCCAAAGATCTGAGAAATATTGGACTTTTTACAATTAAATTTACTGATTTGGTTAGACCAGAGAACTGGTATCCGGGCCTTGCTGGTTTGGAAGTTGAAAAAGGTGAAAATGAAAAGACGCTAGGTGGCGCTATCGAGCTAAAATTTGGAAAAATTTCGCCGACTTAGACTTTTTTTTGCTTTTTTTAGGAAAAAAACTCAGAATAAAATTATTGGTATATAGTAACCAACAGTTTGTTTAGGTTTGGGCTTCCACCTCCGGACAACCGTCTACCAAGTACCAATCCTCCGAAGGAAAGGCACTGAAATCCATACGGGGAGGGGAGGTGAGGGGAGGGGAGGGGAGGGGAGGGGAGGGTGGAAAATGGTTTGGGTATGGGTGGTCTCATCATATGTTTAATGCCTCTTCGGCCAGGTGCCGGTGGTTTTATTGCTATTTGTGGGTCGCGTGAATGATATTATATTAGAGGAGCAAAAAAGTAGAGAACAAGTTTGGCATATATACAAGAAATGGCAAGAATAAACGTAGAAGGGGCATTGAAAACGTAAGAAGGTGATAATTGTAAAAGTAATGTTTTGTTGTTTAAGTATGTTTATGTTGTGTTATGGTTGTTGATTTGTTATATTTCAAAGAGGTTTTTCTTTTGTTCTTTACCAGGTTTGTTCTGATCATTCTTCTTTGGTGTTGTTAAAGTTCCATGGGCCCGTGTTGTTTTAGTTGAGGTGAAAGGTTTAGGTTTATCCAAGGTTATTTGTTGTGTGTTTTGGGGAGGAGCTTTTTCATGTGTTTTTGGATTTGAGGGTTCTGTTTCTTCGGAGGTGTCAGGGGTCGAAGTAGGTTCATGGTCATCTGTTATGTTAATCAAAGAGTTGGATGGAGGTTGTTTTTCTGAGTTTGTTTTTCAGTTTTTGGGTGTCGAGGTAGCAGGGGGTGACTTTTCATTAATTGGTGAGGGATGGGTAATTTCAGGTTGCAATGGTGGGGTTTTGTCAGGTAATTGGCATTCGTCGTTATTTGTAGTTGAAGTTGGTTTTGGACATTGGTTAGACCAGTGTCCAGGCTTTCCACATTTTGGACATTTTGGTGAAGTATTTTCTTTTGGTTGTTTGATTATATATATTTTCAATCGATTAATTGTAATTTCATCTGGTATTTTTTTGATATCAAGGTCTTCGAAGAAGAGTTGGGTGTAGCCATTGCGAAAAGTAGGATGTTCCTTGTGTGTACAGTGGATATTTTTTTTAGGTTTATCCCAATTATATTTTTTTGTTATCTCTAATGTTTCGTCGTCTCCCCACTCACAAGGGAATGGGTATAAAGTGATTTTGGTTAAGGTTTTGGATGGGTCAGATGATATAATGGTAAGGAAGTCATCAATTACTAGTAGTCCGTCTTTTATTTTTATTTTTTTTTTATTATTATTTTTTTTTGAGCAAGTTTATTTGCATAAAACAACAATGCAGAAAAAGTGATGCTGGTTTTACAGGGAGTGTAAAAGTTTCTCAAATTGTTATTATTGATGAACCTATTTGTTTATATTTACCACAGTAAATATAATCAGGACATTTTGTTTCCGACAAATGCAAGTGCTTTCATTGCAATGCAGGCACAAATAAATAGTGTCACATTGTATTTGACTTGACTGTATTCCTGTTCTTTAGCTTTCTTTAATTCTTCTTCTGAAGGAGCACCAGCTCCAGGTGTGCTTAGTCGAAACATTTTGATAACAGACAATAACCACCCTTATGTTTTTGGTTACAGTATTCGTGAGTGATAAGCGTAAAAGATTTTGATTTTTGTTCAGAGTTCGGCAGCCAATGATTGATTTTAGGTTTGTGGAGAATGGTGCGATCTTTTTAAGTAAGAACATGAATTCGTCTAAGTTACAGATGCATTTTGATTTTATTTGTATGTTTAGTGTGCGTGTGAGGGCCTTTTACCGACAGTGTGTTATGGTATATGGCGAGAAAAAAAGGTACGAAATAATACAAGTAAATAAGAATTTTGAACGTGCGGGGACGCTAGAGAGCTAGCAAAAAAGGCTAGGGCTTCGCCCTTTATGTGTTTGCATTCTGCGGCGGGGTAATTAAGACCAAAATGACGTCACCAAATGGACTTAAGAAAAAAAAGGACAGAAAAAAATGCTATTTGTGGGGTTTAGGACCAATTTGGTTGTAGATTTTTAGGAGTGAGAGGGCAAATTACTGTTATTTAAAAAAGTTAGGGGACGCAAAAGGACAGAGTACGATAAATAGATAAATAAAGCCTGCAAACTGCACCCTGCCTTGGCAAGAACGCCGAAAATAAAAATTAACGAAAAATATGAATGTTTTGTGTATTTGTGTATAGGTTGCTGCTCGCGTGATTCAATCGAAAAGGTAAGACGCCTGGGGGAACATGTGTCTGAGCCACGCCGTCGTCGACTAACAAAAGGACCGGCGACGCCCCGTGGTTTGCTCGCTTCTCCACGGGCGCGCGCGTGAAAAATAAATTTTAATATTTTTGACTTCGCAGATTAGAACATCATAATGTTGGGCGCAGATTTTGCGTAACCGTAAAAATCAAATTGAAGTCATCACAAGCTGACCTAAATAATCGCCGTTTGTCAGCGTCAAGCCGTATTGTTACTTAATCCAGTCTTGCCCATAACAATCGTTCCCAGCAATACTAACTGAGTGTTCCGTTACTGACACACAGACTAACCTACAACATCGCTGGATATCTTACATTTCGATGTTACGCTAGGCGTTCTCGCGCGGTTCACAGTTAGTTTACACGTTCGATCAACTCTTTTTTTTTCATCTGTACAGATGCCTAAAAGTTTTTATTTGTACTAGGACTGTTTTCAATTTGCGATATTACAAATGTGCCATACACTGCATTATGCGTGCCTTTTTCTTTCGCTAATTCTGTCGGAAAACATGATAAACGATTTAGCTATGATTTGGGGCATGCCTCAATTATAACGTTCCAGCCATGAAATCTCTCTTCATCCAGCTTGAATGCACACATAGTACGTGTACATTGACTTCTTGTAGTGTAAAGCTCTAAAGTTGAAGTCATAAATGAAGGCAGACCTGTTGCAAATTTAAAACTTTTGCATCAGACGACTGGACAAAAAAAATAAAACGCAACTTTCAAAGATATTGATAAAAAAGGAGTAGATGTGTAGGCGTAGCCAGGGGGGCCATGGCCATCCAAAAATTTATAAATACTGTGCTCTTAATAATAATTTGTTTTGTAGCTTTTATGAGCAGCAGCCTACCACAACAGCCGATCAGAGGAATGCCACACCTTTAATTGTCATGCACTGTTACGTCATAAACGATGTAGTCATTATTACGTTTGCTATATTTATGTAGTTTTACTACTTTTTAGTCGTTTTGTTTTTGATCTCTGAATGTTTTTTTATTTTTTTATTAGTACCGATACTATGCCGTTTTTGTGGTTGTTAAAGAAAAACGTGACTTAAAAAAAATTGTGCCTCACCCTCTAGGAATCTCACCGCACGTCACTGGATATCACACTGCATCCAACGAAAAAAAATCCCGTTTGAAAAGTTAATTTGCTTAGTGTTTAAACCGCCGCAATAAACGCAATATTTTGCAAACTCTGTCCAAATGTTGCGAGGTTTTTACTCGATTAGGCTTGCTGTACGTTGTCTGTCCTAATGCCTCATGAAGAATGTTAAGGAAAACGCTGCAATAAACGCAATATTTTGCGAACTTAAGCTCTATTTACGTGAATAAATAAACTGCAAATGTTATTAAACATAAAAGTAGAAATTTTGCCATACAAAATTTTATTTTTACCAAGGCAATGTACTTCACTTCATTTTTACGGTCACGCAGGTTATTGCCCTACAAATGTTTGGGAACGATTTACCCTTACGTTAAGACAATGGTTCTCAAACTGGGGTCCGCGAGACAATTTTCTGGGACCGCGAAGCACCCAACAAAAAAATCAACACGACGCTCCAGAAGAACAAAAATTTTTGAGCAATAACATTTTCAGGCAACCTACTTTTCCAAAGCATGCTGATTAGTAGTTCATTTACGTTATTTCACGCTCGAAGTTGAGTTATCGATTGTGACGTCATAGTGTTGCATTGTGCTGGTGAGAATTACGTCTTACAGCTTGCTGCGCTGCCACAGTGGGCTGTACGGTCACGGTTTTAAAACTGTCCATGATTGCGCGACTCAAATAAAGCGATTCGTTAGAGGTTAAGCCGAGATGATAGCAAAGAAGCAAGTGCACCCGTCCCATTGATCGAGCAACACGTGAACAATTGGAGACACCTGAGGAAAGGCAGACTCGGCTTCAGCATCAAGCTGTCCAGATGGCTGGTCTAAGATGCAACGAAAAGTAAGAACAGCGTCAGACAAGGCAGAGATCACAACGTTAAAGGCAAGCTACAGTTCGATCCCGGCCCTTTACATCTCTGCACTGGAATTTGGCTGCATTCAATTATAATCCTGTGCATGACTACACTTCAGAGAGTGCTGTTTCGGTTGGCACTATGTCAAAGCTGTTTGGCATATGTGGCGCTAAAAAGTGGAAAGAGGGTTTTATGCCGACTTTTAAAGTGCATGGACAAATTTATCAAAGGATCGGATCACTACAACCGGTCCTTAATAGTGATCTAAGTTTTTTACAACCATACTTCGTTGAGGATTTGAACACACAGGCTCACAGTAGAAACGCAATCTCCTCAGGCACAAGGTTTTCCTTGATACTACAATTGCAAGAAATGGTCCACGAAAAGAATAGTTATGCAAGAAGTCATTCAGTGTAGACTTCCATGTTGTCATTGATGCAGACAAGAGGCCTTCTGACGAACGATCTCGACGTTTCAATGCACCAGAATGCAATAAGGTCGCTATAATTATGAGCGGAGAGTAAGCTGGCAAAAGGGACATCACACTAAAGCGTAGAGATAACACTCTCAAAAATATAAACGAGACACACAGATCGTACGATGCACTGCAATACCCTCTTCTTTATGTCAATGGGGAAGATGGATATAACTTTGGAATTCCGCAAGCCAACTCGCGTTCTAACAATCTGTGTCTTGCATGGCTTCTATTCTTTCATTTTATGATTCGGGATGCTTCCTTCATCCACCTTCATCGCAGTCAAAACCATTTTCATCAGTTTGCCGTAGATATGATCGCTAAAATGCAGTCTGAAAGGTTATGTTATATCAGAACTCACCAGAAGGAGCTTAGAGCAGATTCGTATGTACATTTAAGAGATTCTATTAACAACGATGTGGACGAAAACGAACTTGGCCAACTTTGTATACTTCCTTCAAGTTTAACTGGCAGCCCCCGATACATGCATGAACGGACACAGGACGTGATGACATATGTTCGTCATAACGTTTACTTGCAATCCCAAATGGCAAAAATTCAGCAGGAACTCCTTCCAGGCCAAAGTTACGTCCACCGGCATGATTTAACTGCGCGATAGTTTCACTTAAAACTCATAAAGATGATGTGTCTGATCACTAAGTGTCAAGTTCGGGCCAGTAAGGTGTCATATGTACACGATAGAATGGCAAAAACGAGGTTTGCCGCAAGCGCACATCCTTTAATGGTTGACAAATGCCATCTACGCCAATCAAGTTGATTCCATCATATCAGCGGAACTTCCGGATCCTGGCGTTGACAAACATTTTTTCAACTGCGTTAAAACTCAAATGGTTCACGGCCCCTGTGGTGCAATTAACCGGAATTCCCCTTGCATGAAAGACAGGAAATGTACGAAACGTTTTCCGCGAGCCTTTGTTCAAGAAACCCAAACAGGCGAAGACAGCTACCCTTCTTATAGAGCACCAGAGTATGGAGGATTTCAAACGCTGGTTCGGGACCATGAGATAGACAACAGGTGGATCGTTCCCTACCGCCCACTTCTGCTTAAAATTTTCAATACGCATATTAATGTAAAGTTTTGCAATTCAATTAAGTCTATTAAATACGTTTGCGAATACGTCAAAAAGGGCTCTGACGCTGCCATGTTTTCCCTCGCACAGCAACACCACCGCGATGAAGTTACTCAGTTTCAACAGGGTCAATACATTAGCAGCAACGAGGCTTTTTGGCGTATTTTTTGCTTTCCCATCCATCAAAGATATCCAACAATTCAGCAGCTTGCAGTTCACCTCGAAAATGGTCAACGTGTTTATTTCACCTCAAACAATGTTGCGTACCAAGCTGGAAATCCAAGAGAAACCACACTTACAGTGTTTTTTAAGCTGTGTAAAGATGATTCATTTGCAAAAACATTATTCTATCACGAGGTCCCTTCGTATTATACATGGAGCAGCAAGCAATGGAGGCGTAGAAAGAAAGGTACCCCTGTCGACGGCCAGCCAGATATCAGATTTGACAGTGCTATAGGAAGAGTGTACACAATTCACCCAAGTCAGCATGAATGTTTTGATTTGAGAATGCTTCTTCACGAAGTGCGAGGTCCATGTTCGTTTGAAGATCTTCGGACAGTAGATGGCGAAGTATGCACCACATACAGAGAAACGTGTTACAGACTAGATTTGTTAGAGAATGATGCCCATTGGGATGCCACGTTGTCTGATACTTCTGTAAACCAGTGAGCAAAGAGTCTTAGGGCTCTTTTTGCCATTATTTTAAGGTGTTGTGAACCTGCAAGCCCACATCAGCTTTGGAAAAAGTTCCGTGACAACTTTGCGGAAGATTTTTAGCATCGCGCCCAACAACATCAGCCAGATTTAAAACTTGGTTACTCTGAGGAAATGTATAACGCAGCCCTTATAGATATAGACAACAAGCTAAAGGATTCGAACGGCCAGGAGCTTCAAACGTATGGCCTTCCTCAACCTAAACGTACATTTGGCTACATTTTATCTGCAGAAATCATACGAGAAACTTCCCCGACGCCGAAACCTTAGCAAGATATGTGAATCAAAATGAACCAAAGCTCACATCAGATCAAAGATTAGTAAATGCTTCGATTTTGGATAAAGGTAAACAGAAACAAGGTGGTACCTAAACGAACATTTGGCTTTATATTATATATTTTATATTTTGTTTTTTATTTCAAATATGGCGTAGATTTTGGGAATGATCGAAACATATTTGATAAATAGAATTTACGTAGATAATGCGTATGGCCATTTTATTACATTTTGACCAGCTTACGTGTTTGAAAAGCAAATATTATCATTCTCTTAAAGGCTTAAAATGGTTTAACGCCTATGGTTTGCTATACTTTTGCAAACTTTTATTCGTTAATTTTTTACCATAGCTTGGTCCGAGCAATCACTGTTAAAACAGGCTTTAAATCTGTAGTTTCAAACAATATGAAAAACACTATTATGTGCTCAATACGCTTTTAATCGAAAGTTTTGCTAGTTGTTTAGGCCTGATGTTGGTATGCTGGTTGGAGCAACATGCACAACAGGTGCTAACAGAGAGGCGTAGACTGTCTCAAGATTTCGCATTTAAATTTGTGGCGGTAAATACACCCTATTGACACTTGATTATTAGGCGAAGCTTACCACGAAGTAATTGGTCGCCCCAAAACCGATATTCTGCTGTGAACATCCCTACTCGCAATGCTTTCCTGCGTTAATTGTACGGTGGGTGAAACTTTATTCACGGCCTTACCTCTTGGTGTATTACCACAACAGTACAATGAAATACGATTTTGTTGAAAATACGAATATTTGAAAAAATCGTATTTGGAGAATATTTGCTATTTGCACCTGTATAGTATGTTACTCCAATGCAACATATCAACACACAATTTTAAGTTGTGTAGGCCTGGTGTTACTATGTTGGATTGGAGTTGCCACCAGATTTCGCATTTAAATTTGCGGCGGTAAAATAAGGTGTTTCTTAAGAGCCTTAAGTAATTTTACTAAAGAGAAGCCTCTTTTCAAAATGCAAGTCGCACGCGCCCAGTTTTATGTGAGCCACTTCGCACAATGAAAGTGTCACGCGCGGGACAATAAAGCGCAGCAGGCGTCTAGTCGCTTCTTCACTTCACAAGCTGGACAAAGCAAGCGAATAGGAACGAATTCTGTATGAAAGTTTTCTGCTCCTAGATGGCAGTCGTTAGCTACAGAGAGCTAAAACGCAATATTTCAGGTTTATGCCCCCAAGCAAAGGCCCCTGGGGTTGCAGCCTTATAAAGTTCTACAAAGCACCTACATACCACTCTACGCCATGTCTGAAAATTTGAAAGTTCTACGATGTATACTTTTTCTATAAAGCTTCGGACAAAAATTGGTCTAAAACATGCCATAGCAAACCATCGCAAACCATAGCAAACCATAGCAAACCAAAAAAGAATAGCAGCAAAAACAAGATATGTCCCGAAAATAAATTTTCGGCCCATATAATAACAAGCTCGTTAGCTTATTTGTTTTATAGCGTCAGAGTATGACGTCATATTGCGTGTATTTGAGATCCCATTTTTGATCCCGCCACAAATTATTGTAATATGTATAGTTTAGGGTTTAATCAAAGAATTATAAGTCACCAACGATCAGCAAGCATACTGCAATTGCTTGATTATGATTACATTTTTTCCGGTTACACTATTAAATAAACCAGATTACTATCGCTTATCAAGTTCGAATCCAGGGGGTGACAAAAAACGCCTAATTTTTGTGATGTATTAGACCGGTTTGAAAGTCGCACTACGTCCTATATGGGACATTTTAAACTGGCTGTTTTGCGAACTTATAAGTTACATTTTCTTTTTGTTTTCCGTTTTTAAATGAGCAAAACATAAAAATACAGCCCAATATAAATTACTATTTCTTCCACTTCAAAGTAAATAAACGATAAAATATGCCACGCTTCTGGAAAGTATCGTTTTACAGCAGTGGTTCTCAACCGGGGTGCCCTGGCGCTCTATAGGGTGCCATTTTTGACGCTCAAGAGTGCAAAAAGATATTTCAAATTCTTTAGGATTTAAATTTTTGCTCTATTAGTAAGCCACTTAAAACAATTTTTTGTGTAGAATAAAAATTCCAAAAATGGGTTTTGTCAACCTTATTGCAAGGGTTCTGTTGCAATCTCGTTTATAGTAACGTTACAATTAACCACCCAGCAAAAATACGAGCAAGGGTGTCGAGAACTATTTAAAATTTCCGTAGTGTGCAGCAAGCCAAAAAAGGTTGCGAAACACTGTTTTACAGGTTTTCAATATGACTAAAAGCTGACGCTCTCCGTGATGCAATTTTAGCCAAATTAATCTAGTTAAAAAAATGCTACGCTTATAAATGCAGTAAGCTTCTTCTAAATTGAAATTTTGTCAAATACAAAATTTGTTTCGCGCTTCGCGCGCACCTTTTAGCCAGTCTCGTTATCACTCGATTCCATTTGCGCACAAGTTCAACGATAGTAGCAAGTTTGTGGACCTTATATGTCCTTCGACGTTACTTTTTGACGATGCTTTGCGGCGTCATCATTAAACTTTTCATACCCCGACCAAACGAAAATATAGCTTGCTTTATGTGGCCCGCCAAGAGTATGCACAAAATATTGTGGCCCACGATGCTGTCAACCTTGGACCACCCTGGTCTAAGCAATGCTTGTCGCACCCCAGTGTTATATCTTAATTGACATTTCGTTAAGCCTTCATAGTTCTTGGATTGGGGATTGGACTTAGAACCAGTTCCTTTCGAGACTCACAAGTAGTTCCTATTGGGACTCACCAAAGTAACTTACAGACTGACTAGTCACTAGTTTTGGTGTATTTTAACTGGGCCCACACAACGTCTTCTTAGCTATCGACTTGTGCTGAATGGCATCTGCTATATGCTAACTTGTTTTGCCGATCTATAGTTTAATACTGGTTGTTCGTTCATCAACTAATACAATTCTAATAACCTGAGCGTCTGTGGCGGCTCGCGAATTAGATACGCACCTTGAAGTTGGAGTCAGAACGGAAGTGTCAATTAGAACGCTCTCCTGATGAATAAACCATTATAAGTTCAACAACCTAAGCCCGCGCCCCACAAAACTCACGGCTTAGATAAATTGAAAATCTTCGCTGAAAATTCACTAAAGATTACAAAAAGTGTAAGATAGAATTAATAACACTTGACCCACCCTAACCCAAACACTAACCTAAATAATGTGCGTTAATGTAATAATTATTTGAATGTTGGTGAATAAGCCCAAACTCGGGTGGGCATAAGATAGTTTCTCGTCTATGGTACCATAGGATTGTTACGTCACAAATTGGGGTATTGGGACCTAAAGCGTTTATGTAATTATGCACTAATTGTCGTAGACCTTTTTTTTACTTAGAACTGCTCGAATTTTTGACGGATCGGGTTTGATTTGAGAAACTGAAAAGCTCTAATTTTAACTAGCTTAAATTTGTCTTAGTCTGGATAGAGGCATTATAAAATACAAACTGGAACTAGATTACCGTTTCTGTGTGACACAAAGTTCCACAAAGTTTTAGGCAATGGATATCGCGAGACGCGAATTAAGTAGGCCGAATTGGTTGCCCGAAAAAACGCTGTGACTGCACTACAATGCTACATTTAAAGCAAGGGTTCTCAACCTGTGGGTCATGGCCCACTGACTTTTTGAAGGGAGCCATGAAAAAATTTAAAAAACAATATGTTTTTTTTTAGTTTATTATTTACAAGTCTACTACACTATAAAAAAAGAAACAAATTAAATATAATGAACTCTTGTAGCCGCAAGAGGAGACGGCAACTCGATTGAGCTTTGAGAAAGATAGTTTTACGATAATTTGGGCAAAACTTAGCAATGCGTACCCTTAGCTTAATAAAATTGTAATGTCATTGCTGTTGCCTTTCCCATCAACATATCGTTGTGAACATGGGTTTTCAACAATGCTACTTCTGAAGACAACGCAGCGCAGTGTCTTGGATATTCAATATGACATGCCACCGGCTCTTTCCACCACTAAACCAGCGATTAAGACATTGTCAGAGCAAAAACAAGCTCAACCATTATATTAACTGAATATGTAATAACTATGGCGATTATTTTTTGCCTTGTCAAAATTTTTATGTTAGTTCAAAATTTGTCAAAATT
Organism: Ascidiella aspersa; assembly: GCF_963924565.1. NCBI lineage: Eukaryota > Metazoa > Chordata > Ascidiacea > Phlebobranchia > Ascidiidae > Ascidiella > Ascidiella aspersa. The sequence continues at coordinate 15,081,041 of NC_139449.1, forward strand.
ATTGCAAGTCAAAATTGAATAAAATGCACATAAATTGTTTAAAAAATTAAAAAATCAGTTTTTTAAATCGTAGTTCAGTTAAAATTTTATTTAACAAATTTAGTTTTGCATTATACTCAACGACATTTTAACTGTATTAGCCTGTATCTTCATCAGAGCAATATACGGTATACGCGAACCGGCATAATTAACCCCCAGGCCTAATTTATTGCAATAGGTTCAGCTCGAATTTTGTTTTTGCTTTGTATGGTTGTTATCTCTGATTTGGACAAATGAATCGACCAATATTTGCTGTCTTCGCTTGTGATTTGCAATTTCCCATTTTCTATTTCGATAATATGCTCTGTCTTTGTTAATTTTCTGCAAATAATTTTACCTAGTATTTCAACTGTTTTACACAGCATTTTTCTAAAATAAACAGCGTCTTGTTTTGCATAAACCCGAAAAAAAAAACTGATTTGTGTTCCACTGGAAGTCAGTAAGACATCAAAAGCGTGTTGTTGACAACACTAAGACACTAATGCAGTACTTCAAACAGCAATATGGTATTTAAATTAATGTATTTTTAATAGGTCAAAAAATATATTTTTAGGTCAAAATTTTATTTTTTAGGTCAAAAAATAATCGCCCTAGTAATAACTAATTAATGTATTATCATGTTTATTGCATGTTCTATTTATATCCTTTTATCATTCTAACTACCGGTTACTGTATAAACCAATAATTTAATTAAAATGTCGTTCCTTATTTTTTTTAAAAGGTTGAAAAAATAGGGGGCCATTGATTTCTCAAAATTTTCAAAGGGGGCCACGGTGTAAAAAAGTTTGGGAACCCCGGATTACAGCAAGCACTATAAATGTGTCCGCTGAACAACACGCCTTTATCTAAACTTGCCACTCACTTATGTAGGCCTACAATTAGCCGCAACTGCAGGGCTAAACGAAGTTTTATAGCCTACCTAACTTTATGACGTTGGGTATAAAACTTAGTTACCGTCCACTACACTACTACAGCACTACCATCGGCGGTAAAACATTAAATTATATCGGTTCCAATTTACCCGAATTAAACGGAAGAATTGGATGCCATTCCCATTTGGATTCGATATTATAATTTAAACATCCTCAACTAGAAAAACGACTTTTGCCGAAAGCGACGAAGTTATCACCGCCGTACTGTATACGTAAATTGAACGACTACTAGTATGGCTTTTCTGATGGATGATGAATGGATGAAAGTGGTGATAAACTCAAAATCACCCGCTAGTCATATGAAAAAATTCGTCATCGATGAAAATTCTGTCGTCATTTGCCCGTTAAGAGAGTCCTAAATCGCACATTTGAAATGAATCATACAGCAGTTACCAGGAAAATTTGTCACAGTTTTAAAGCATATGCATCTTTTGTTTAAAATCTTTTATTTTAACTAAGCAACAACTATAGTGTTAAACTGACAGCAAAGTACAACAAAGGCAAAAAATGTTTTACTTTACAACTTGAAACGTATGAATTACGGTAACACAGGCAAAAACAGAAACGTTGTCCAATTTGGCAAATTAGGGACTATAATAAGTCGTGCCGTAATAGTTTATTTCCCGGTTGCTTTTGATAGCAAGCATACTACGCTCAATGATCATGGAAAAGAGTGCAACGAGCTGAAGAGTAAAAATAAAGTACATGAATGCGGCGAGTACACAACTCAAAGAAGCAGCATGCATCCGCCCACCTCCACCTTCCACTCTGCATAAGTAAATGACACAGCTCTATCGTGGTTTACATTCTGTCAATATTTGGTTATAAATAAATTCGAGCAATACAATTTTTGGAATAACATCATCGTTAGAGTTAGACCAAAATTTCAGTAATTACATAGTCGGGCTAAGGTCTAAAAAGGAATCAACCTAGTTACCTAAATATGTAAGTATAAGACTTGGACGGCAAGAATAAGAGCTAAACAAGGTAAAAACTTTACCCTTAACTTTATAACATAAACCTTAATTATCTCAATCCTAACCCATATTTTAACCCCACCCATTACTGATCCCTAACCCAAAACTTGGGCAAGAAGTTTGGTGCCAGCACAGCAGTGCTCAAACGTATTTAGGTCATTTAGATTTTACTCTAAAGCAGTGGTTCTTAACCTTTTTTCAGCCGCGCCCCCCTTTGGTAATTTTCTCATGCCTTGCGCCACCATATGAAAATATTTCGACATTCGGCAATTAAATAGCACTGAGAAAACAGGAAAATAGTGAAGGGTGTTGTTGATCGCGCGAAGCACGAAAAATTTTGAGTTTTATTTGGTCGAATTGGCTAAACTGCATCCGAAGAGGCGTTTCGCATTGGGCACTCAACAAATTGCGCGAGCTCGACACATTGATTTTATCGAGCTGATTTTGACAAACGTGTTGCGAGGGCATTTACTCCACAGTTGTAAGAGTCATGATGTCGAGCGCAAAAAATGTCAAGCGCAAATATTAAACATTGCGTTATCGTGTTTCAAAAGATGTAACGACACACAATACAACGGCAATATTGCAAAAACAATACAGTTTCGCGCAAAAAAAGTTCGACTCCCCCTGTTGCTATAGCCTGTTATCATATATAAAATATGGATGAAAAATAGTCCGAAAAGGCGATAGCTTTTATCGTTTATCTATAAGTTAATTTAATAGGGCGGTGATACCGTGGATTTTCTAAAAGGGAATTAGAAGATTCGCAGGCAGCGCGAAAATTTTTGCAGTTTTAATGTTAAAGTTGGCAAAAACAGAGTTTGTATGTAGGAATTAAGCCTAACCCAAACGAAACCATTAAAATCACTGCAAAAAGTTAAAATATTGAAGTCGGCTCGCGCCCCCCTAGGGGGGCGCGCCCCCCGGTTAAGAACCGCTGCTCTAAAGGTTTCAGTCTGTCGTTAATATTACTGTTTATACTTGGTTTTAATATCTCGTTTAGCATATTTGGTAGACAGTTGGATCTAATTCTGTCTCCCGTAAGCATATTTACAGTGTAGGCTCTCATGGCATCTATTACAATATTACAAATAGGAACACTTTATTTCGCCAATCAATTATCTAATCGGAGAGCCGCTGTTTGTTTTAATATAATCAACTGCGTCAGTTTTGTCCTTTACAAGGGTCACTTTAATTAGTCGGTACATAACCACAGGGGGTCAGTTATAAATTAACAGAAAACTTCTGTTTAAAATTGTTGGATTTTGTACTCTATTTACTGGCCTATATAATTTTTATAGGCCTGACGCGAAATTTCTTTGTTAGTTGTCCCATATAGCGAGACAAAGGTTTTTCATGCTAGAATCCCACATGTATATTATTGGAAAGTTAGTATTGTGAATGACCAAGAAAAAGCGTGTTATGTGCAAGATTCGAGGTATTTTAAGATTTCTCATAAAAAGAAAAGTATCTTGTTGAATAAATTTGTAGAACAAAAATGAAAATAATTTCAACAATTATTTCGTGTTAATAGAGTCCCTTCCTTTTGTATAAAGAACACCAAAGGTGTATAGTTAGAACGCGTAAATCGAGTGGCAGTGGAAATTAAATGCCAACATTGGTGTACGTTTTCGTGTTGGTTCCACTGGCTATTGGACAGCATATTAAAAAAAATCAGTATAAAACCTCTCCAGAGTCACCGAGGCCGAACTGACAAGGTCTCGCAATGAGCAGTAACTGTTTTAGATCACATTCATAAAACCAGAAGTAATACCTCAGCAGAAAAAATCCATCTAAGTAGACTAACTCAAACTTTGTAGTTACGAATAAGGATAAAAACAACCTAAATTTGGCTGTTTCCCTAAAAAAATTGTACGATGTGTGTATTCGGAACAACATGCTAAATCATTGTGTTGTACAACTAAACAACAAAAACGCTAACAAATAAACTAACTTTGGTAAAACGAATTTCTAAAAAAAAAACTCTATTTACAACTCGAGTGCATTTTTGTCTTTGCTCCCTTAGGTGATCGTAAGGGTTTGTTTGGAGGGTCGAAGTGTATAATAATCTGCCAAAGTTAACCATAAAAAAAATGTTCAACTTACGATTTGGGGGAGCCAGAAGAGAAAAACTTGTTGGCGTCCAGTTGAAAAAAACTCACAAAAGCAATCTCGGACAGTTGAATCAGGGCTAGGACCAAAAATGCAAATAGTTTAAACTTGGTTCCTTTGAAAGGTAGTTGAAACGATCTTCGACCAAAAGCTGGATTTCTGCTGTGGTACGAAGGAGTATTTGTGAGTGGTACAGAATCGTATATCGGATGGCGTTGCATGTAGGGGCGATTTGGTGAAAATGCGGAAGGAAGTGGAGTGGAATTTAGATCTGTAAACAACATCAAATACAAACGGTATTTAAAGATTCCGCAAACACTTTTGTATATGTCAAAAAAGACAAAAAGTTCTTGTTTCAAACAGTAGTTGTCGTTTATCTCGTTTTAAGCAAACAAAACCAACCATATTGGTTTAATACCACGACTTTGACCTATACGTTTTTAATTTATCTATTGGATTACCTGAAGTGTTTTTTTCACAATATTTTTGTCCTAGCGAACCTATTAATAGTTTTTAGTAAGTAACACGACCTCAAATCTTGGTGGATAAAAAAGTGCCCAAATTAGTTTTATTTTATCTACGTACGACCAAAAAAGTGCCCAAAATAGTTTTATTCGAGTTACGTACGGACAAAAAAAATTCCTAAATTAGTTTTATTTGAGCTACGTACGGAGAAAAAAGTGCCAAAATTAGTTTCATCCAAGCTACGAACGACCAAAAAAGTGCCCAAGTTTGTTACGTACGGACAAAAAAGTGCCCAAATTAGTTTTATTTGAGCTACGTACGGACAAAAAAAAATTCCTAAATTAGTTTATTTGAGCTACGTACGGAGAAAAAAGTGCCAAAATTAGTTTCATCCAAGCTACGAACGACCAAAAAAGTGCCCAAGTTTGTTACGTACGGACAAAAAAGTGCCAAAATTAGTTTTATTTGAGCTACGTACGGACCAAAAAAAATTCCTAAATTAGTTTTATTTGAGCTACGTACGGACAAAAAAGTGTCCAAATTAGTTTTATTCGAGCTACGTACGGAACAAAAAGTGACAAAATTTGTTTGATTTGAGCTACGTACGGAGAAAAGACTGCCAAAACTAGTTTTTTTCAAGCTACGAACGACCAAAAAAGTGCCCAAGTTTGTTACGTACGGACAAAAACTGCCCAAATTAGTTTTATTCGAGCTACGTACGGAACAAAAAGCGCGGCTGAAAAAAGGATAAGAACCACTGGTCTATAGCAGGGGTTCTTAACCTTTTTTGTATGTTTTACCCCTTTAACAAAGATGAATATCAGATTTACCCCCCATTATATAAAATAATTCTCATCTATTAGAAAAAGGAAAGTAACAAATTACATCAGGTATAATCAATGCGGCGGGTTCCCTTGCGTTTGGCAACAGTTGTTGTCAAAACATTTCAGTTTGGTCTATTTTTTTCATTTCAGACTGGACAGTTTTGCCTAAAAAACGCCAGATTTTGCTCATCATAATTGGATGATAATTTGCGGTGCCTTTTTAAAGGAGCCGGTTTCATGGTACTGTTTAAAAATGTTTCCACGCACGAGACACACTGAGGAACTTAAAGACCATTCTCAATAAAATATGTAAATCTAAAATTAAAATAATTTTTCCGGTACTTTCTTTTCTTTTGGGACACGCCATTTTTAAGATTACATTTTTTGTTACTTTTACAGACTATAATAATCAGTCAATGAGTTCTTTAAAGCCTTAAACATTGGACTAAAAAGATCAACAATAAACTAACTTGGCCAGTTAAGCCGTACCCAGTGACAAAATTAGGCAATCACATGCTTAACCAGCACTGAAATTTCAAAAGGTGTATCGGAACTTTCAAAACTGCTCGCAGACACGTTCTCCAGTAAAACAAGTGCTAGAATGCAGCAGAACGGGCACCTACTTCGCCGGGGAATGTATTCATAATGACAAGTAAAAAATGTTTTTAGCGATAAGCCTCTTTGCCTGTTTGTGTTTCTAAGTGTATATGCTTTCTAATTTGGCCTGTGGAATGCAACCTCAGAAAACGCAGATGTTTTACTAGAAATTAACAGCATTTGTTATGATGTTACAAATAAGGGACGATCTTAAACATCTCCGTCTACTGTCTACGTTTGACACACTTGTACATGTAACTTGGTGTGGTTTTAGAAGAAGTGCGACATTTGCTGCGCTAAATCAAAAAACACAAATTTTGTGAAATGTACGTTAACTGATATAGCAGGTCTTTAAGAGCTAAAAACAGCAATTTTTATACCTTATTGTAAAGAAAACTAAATACACAAATCGTACTAAAACATTACGAATATGGTGAGTTATGTGGCGACCCCCCAAAAATGTTAGGCGATCTCACTTGGGGTCGCGACCCACAGGTTGGTGGGGGAGACCACCGCCTTAATCTATGCCGTGACTGCCGAAGAACCTGATTTAATCAAACAGTAAATGACGTATTAATGAAGTAACTGAAAGATAAGGATATTGTCAAGAAACTAAAAAAATGATCAATTAGCGAAGCATAACGTTATCGATACAAGGCGGTAAAAAATCAATAGGGTACTATAGGCTAGCTTAAAAAAAGCAGTTCTAGGAAACTGTGCTACCAATACCTACAGCTTGCAATATTTTTTTGTCTCGTCAGCTGATGTGGATATTTTGATTTATAGCTAATTTAACCCCTAAAGTGAGGAAATTTACCCCCAGGGGAAAAAAGGCTGGTCTATAGGCTCATTTAAAGACGAATTTGGGCTTAGTTTGTCTGAATAAGATACATTTGACAGGGATCTAAGTTGTGCATAGAGGTTAGACACCAGGCCATGGTTCTCAGTAACTTGAATTGTTTTGCGATACGCTCGAATCTTTCGTTTTACAACTTTCTTTTCTCCTAACTTAGAGATATAGTTTAGCTCAAGGCATCTGTGTTTAGCACTTTGTGTTGACTGTCCGAAGATGACATTTAGGCTCGTTGTTTTGGTGAAACAGTGTAGAATGCAAAATTTTAATACACCCCCAAAAAGCAATGTCGCGTGTTGTGTCAACTAAAGGAGTAGCTTGAATTTATGTCAATATAAACAGGAAAGACGCGAGGGCGAAATCATGTTTTAATTAAAGTTGTCAACTTAAGAAGAATGCGCAACCCGTTTAAAAGTAAAAATGGTTACCGCTGCACTACGCACGATAATTACCTTGACCATTGGGCGGTTACACCGCGCTATACGCTCGACTAAGTCCGCCACACAAACTACCAAGCAATATCGCGTCTCAAGCGAGCGCGATAGTGCAAACAAAGAGAGTAGTTTTTATGTCTGGGAGAAATTAATTAGAGTATTGCTCTCCCGCGCATATTGCTCCGTCACTCCATTGCAACGAAAACATCCGTCCAAAATATACAAACTAGTTATTAGTGAAAAAGCGCGGCGGATATTACCAGACTAAAAAATTGAAGACCAAAAAAAAGGTCTTCCAAGTATCCAATTTGGGCACTCTTTTGGTGGAAATTCTGGGCACTTTGCGCACTTATTTTCGGCTTGTGCGCAAAATTTTGGGCACCTGCGCACATGGTAAAAAATTAGAGGGAATACTGATGGCCATCGTTGACATATTCGCCGGACTGAAACATAACCTAGTTTATTATCTTGTTGTAAGCAACAACAAACATATTAGTTTAGAACAGGGCTTCTCAAACTGTGGGTGGACCGCAAAACATAATTTTAGCGTCTCAAACATAATGCGTTGTTAGGTAAATCGTTTTATATACCGATTTCATCATCGTTAAGTTGCTACTCCTAAGCCTTGCATACCGTGGCTACAGATAAAATTACTTAAATGTATTTATGTTATTTGTGATGTCACAGTTACTAATGGGTAAACTGAGTTGCAGACGAATCACTATTATGGACGATATTCAAAACGCAAACAATATTATAGATCCGGGGTGTTCAAATGATTTCTGCCATGATCCACCACAGTCAAACTTGACAACATGATGATCCACCAAATACGAATAGTAAACATATTGGTCACGCTTTAATTTTTATGGTGCTTTATTTATGTAAATGTACCCTACAACATATTGATAACTTTGTAAAAGTCAAAAGTGAAGTGTGCTACTACAGCATCAAGATTGTTTCAGTGAGAAAAATGATGAGTTTTGGTTTGACCAGGGGTCGGCAACCTTTTTCTAGTCGCGGGCCAACACCAAACTCAGAAAGCGCTTTTAAAATGTTATCTGAGAATTGTGTTATTAAAATGTTAGAACAACTTTTAATCAAGCGAGCCTCGGATCTTTTTTATCACTTAAAAGCGTGTTTTCGTCAAAAGTTAAGATATCACTAAAAGGTAGAAATACTCTGCCTGTAACCTATTGTAAACCTAGCACAAATTTTGTTGTAATTACTGTAAAAATACGCATAAAATCGCGCGAACAATTTTTGGACTTACGTGATTAAAGTGGGTATAAATAAAGTTTGTATGCCTCGTAAGCCCGTGGTTTTACTTTATTCAATGTTCCAAATAAATTCGGTCAAATTAGGACAAAAAACTTACTGTCCTAATGATTTACAAACCGTCGGACACAGCAGGTAAAATTGGAACAATTTATCGTTTTTTGTCCGAATTTTGGGCCATCTGGCAACCCTGGGCGCAAAGCGCGAAAAAAGTCGTTTGTTTGGTTTAAAATTGGAGCCCAAACGTCGTCATCTATACTACTAATGTAAAGTGCAATAAAACTACTTTAAAGAAACGCGATAAATTGAATAGTTAATGTTGTTTAGTTTTTGTTAACTTTTCTAAGTCAGGACACACGTGGCGAACGAAGCGAGCGCGATTTTTTTTAGGTACACCGGCATTTTTTTTTAATTTCTTGCAAGCTTTTATTACATTGCCGAAAACTAAACGAGTTAAAAAATATATGACCAATATTTTTGAATACGTTTCACGTTAACAGCAACGAAGCGCTGATCTAAAACGAAGCGCTGATTTACAGCATCAAACGTAAACAAGTCGGACGTAGAAAGATCATTCGCGCAAAGCGCGAAAATTTTCGCACTTGCGTATAGTTAAAATAGTCAAAAAGTAAGTATTTCATTTTTTTCAAGACTACATTAGAAGATCCGCACAAAACGTTGAAAAGATCCGGAACCGGATCGCGATCCGCCATTTGAACATGACCGTTATAGATGATTCAATGAAATAATACAGCGCACATTTTTAACTGAGACCAGTACCACTAAGTCAAGTCATTATTAAACACACTTACAATGAGTATAATATAATACAGGGTTACCACAGTTAATCTAAAAATGGTAATCATGAAATTCAGACATTTTAGGGCAAGTAATTGTTTTAGCCTTAAACCTGGTGTGGGGCACAACAATATTTTTTTCAGTTTTTAACAACTTAAAATTCCCCTATTTTGGTGTACTTATACATCAACCGGAGTTAGTTTGGATCGTGTTAAAAATGACAAATTGTTAAAAAATTGCAATAAGACTGTTTGAAAATTAGGCCAGAATGTAACAAACTACACGTACGTTACGACTTCAGCAAACCTGCTAGGGAATGGCACAACAACATAACATGTAATTGTGATTGAAAGGTTACATCTTACGGTCTGTCCGTCTATCAAAAGTACATACTTGGTCTACTGAAGTAAACCAGAGTTTTACAAACTGGGTGTCGCAAAATTTAAACTGGGTTAAATCTATAGAAATTTTGTTTTCCGATAGGCAAATGTCAAATCGAATGTAAAACGTCAAAAAATGATAAATGTTCTGCATTTTTAAACATGTTTGATCCTTAAAGGTTAAAACGTCAAAGGTTTGTAAGCTCTTTTCTAAACAATGCTCTGAGTTTGTCTCCTCGCTATTTTTTGTATTTTACGTTTCTTAAAACACTCTTAAGCAAGTTGCCCTAATAACATTTCACCTATTTATACGTACAATACAAATTTCCAGACCGCGGTTAAAGATGATTACAAGGTTGCTGGACGCTAAGCATATACAATTGCCCAATTTCAAGAAACGGATAGAACGCTTTTTCAGTTAATCTAAAAAAAATTTGTAAGCAAGTCGAACTTCGCAAACTGCCAAAAAAATAACTACGCCAATAAAAAACTAATAAAACTAAAAAATTAATACAAAAAAAAACGCCTTGATGTTTTATATGGTGACTTTTTTTGAAAAAGTATCGTGCTGTACTTTTGTTAATCTGCAATTCTATGCTGGGCGCTTTAGAAGAACAGACTATTACCGATTTTGTTATTGCTACTGAAAAAATGATTAGGAATGTTGAATAATGCTACTTGATTAGATTACCAAACACTGACGAACGTCCATTAACGGTGTTTCCGTTTGAAGGCTGGCGGATGTGGTTTGCAAGTTTTGTCATGACTTTCCCGACTTCACTGATTCTTCGCTCACCAACGGCCCTTCCTATTTGAATATGGGTATTTTGGTCTTCTGTTGGTCCGGACGCTGTGCTGGTCGAAGTCAAGTGTGCAGTTTTGCGAATGCCCTGCGAGCTTTTCGTATCTGGAAGATTTTTGTGAACATCACCCGACGGTGCAGGAACTCCATCAAACTGTAATTTTGCATTACAGAATAAAACTTTAGATTATTATTTTTCACCAGCTTCTAGATTTTTAATGAAAATACCATGTTAGCTAGTATGCGGATAGCGCCCATCGTTTGTTTTGTCCCGCGTTGAGGTTCGGAACGCATAACATCATTTTCCTTTTTTATATCTGTATTGTCCAACATCGAAAAGTCAGACATCATTTCCTTCACGCTGATGGCATCTTCTTCAGTGAAAAATGTTGCATTCGATAAACCTGATATGAAAGCATATATTTTGTAGTGATGTCATTATAAAACCAGGAACATGATGTCATTATAAATCCATGGGGTTTCTTTCCAGGGCATTGCATGCATTCAGGGTTACACGTATTACGGTTGTGATTGAGGGCGGGGATAATAAAATACAGGGGAATATACATAAAACAGCACCTATTATTACACCAACTTGATTTTTTTACCAAAGGCTTATTTGTGCGCATGTTTAGTACCATGTCTTTATACTTCCATGATTCTTTTAAATTGTTCCCAAACGTGTCCGCAGCAACATGTGAGTTTCGTGTTTGTTTGTTTTTTATTTGTATTTAAAGGTATTTACGAAGGTTCAATACAATACAAGATTTCTTGGAGTATAACTGTTTTAAACTCAAGCTTGTATACTTTCTCGTTGGCAAGGTTGAGACCGTTGACAGCATTTTTTGGGGCAACAGACCGCAGGTTGCCGTTCAAGCAATCCACCTGTTCTTTCATCACTGTTACGCATTACTTCGAAACATTCAGTTATAATTGAATTGTCGTTGATATGAGTGCTGTCCTGAAAACAAAATAGCAATCTATTTTCGATGTTTACTATGTTTTAAAGTATTCATAAATGCTTGTAGTTTTTACAGTTATGCGTGGTTGAATAATATTTTAACGTATACCTGCTGAACAAGACGCTCGCAAAATCGGGCCATTCTTTGAAGTCCCATCTTGCTATCAGTTGTGTTGTTGGGAAGTGGCATACAAGGCGCGTCGGTAGATTGAGATTGCGACTCGTGGAGCATCTCCGGTTCCTTCAAACCGCGAGATCCACTTAAAATGTCTGAATAATATTTTAAAACCCATGCTTAATTATTTTGCAAATAAATCATTAATGTTACAAATTTCATTTATTTTTAGAGCAATATGTTATGTGATTAAAACCCTGCATGGGTCTAGGTGTTTTAGTCTGTAACATTTTAATGATTTTTCAAGCTTAAATTTTATCAAACATATTCATTGCCGTTTAAAATGAGACATGGTTGGAGAAGGAAAAGACAAAACAAGCCTATTTTTTTAATGTCATCTAATAATCAAACTTTGGTGAACAAAATGTTTAATACATTACAATTGTTCCGTATATGCAACATGTGTTAATGCCGCAAAAAACATTGCTTTATTTTGACTTTCATAATTAGAGTAAAGGAATTATACGTGAGTATTTTGACTGAAATGGTTATGATTTTACCATCTCGTAGAAACGTTCGAAGAGCTCTTGACGAGTTAGGCAATATGCACGTAACGTCGTAACGTATAACGTAAGTTGACGTGCCTAACATACATCTGTTAGCCTACAGGCAAAAAAAAAACAATCTGAAATTTACTACGTCAAAAAACACCTATGGACTTTTAGATATTATACGCAGTATTATAATTTTGAAAACGTAAAGTATCGTAAAGTGTTGGATTGGGTTGCCGTCGTTAATTTCTATTTAAATTGACAGTTTGATGTTATTTAGTAGAATACGGTAAACAGGTTTTTAGCTAAGCAGAACAACTTACGCAATGTTTATTAAACTTTTTGGGCCGCCCTACTTGGACACACTTTACAGAAAGCCAAATTCACTTTAACCGTTTCTTTTGTTGTAGAACTAGTGTTGTAAAGAAGTATTTTGGGAAAGACTAAAGTCACAAATTCTATAACAAGTCGAGTCCCAGTAAAGTCATTATTAGAGCAAGTCAACATTAAGTGTTATCGCTGTTTTTATAACAAAATAAAACAATAAACTAATAAAATTGGTAAACTAGACCGATTATGATCCCTAATTCAACCAAAATACAACATATAGCAAGCAAATTGTCTTACCAGCAAAAATTAAGAAAAATAGGTGAATTTTATAAATGTTGTATAGAAACATTTTAACTCAATATTTAAGACCAAGTAAAGTAATTTGGCCAAAAGACTTGAGTCAAGTCAAGTCGTTTTTTAGAAGAGACTTATGTTAAGTCAAGTCATTTAAAAACAGTTACTTAAGAACACTTCAAGTCATAACAACACTGTGTAAAACTGATCTATATCATACAGGCGTTATTTCAAATTGATATAAACATCGCACAGACAGTGCCAAGAGGTTATTTTGTCGAAAACAAGCAACTTATGCAAAAGTTTTGGGGTGCTTGTGGTTTTCTTTAGCTAAACGTTAGTATACCGTACTTGTGTAAATCAGCATCCATAGAACATCCAAGTTGTTTGTAATGTAGCAATTACAAATTGAATTAAGACAACCAGACGAATTAATATGCAAAATATATGTTAGGAAAAAAATAAATCGAAAGTGAAGTTGGCCGCCACAACGCCGGCAGAGAGCGGTCACGGCCCTGGGAAGTAGCAAGATATAAAAATAGTCGATTTCGCCATAAAGCATAACATTTGGGACTTGCTGGGTACACTATGCACGGATCTGCAATGTAGCTTGATAATGAATTACAAAGCCAAAAAGGTCGCGTAAATCGACATGATGTTGATTAAGACATTTCGATACGAGCTTGTATCATCTTCAGTTAATGTGACTGTTTTCTGAGTTTCTATAGTTGAAGCATTTGTTACAGCGGTGTTGACACCTTAACAACACCGCTGTACCTGTTCAACACCTGAAGGTGCTAATTACTGCTAACTTTTATAATGATAACAACTGGGTACAAACACTTAAAAGTGTTGCTTGAATTACTTCTCAGTCACATTAACTGAAGATGATACAAGCTTTTATCGAAACGTCTTAATCAAGATGACGTCTATCGACTCGACCTTTTTGGCTTTGCAAATCATTCATCAAGCACAACATTACGTCATAACTTAACTAATTTTCAATACACCTGCTGTTCAGGAGCGAACTCGTGCACTCAAGACGCAAGAAGCACATACAAAGCTCAAGACGTAAGAAGTAGGTATATGAAAAGACCCAACTGACAACACGTATAATACTTATTCTGTCCCAGGCGCGGATGTCGGATTTTTGTTTAGGAGGGGCTCTAATTTTTTTTTAAAGACACGAAGTTACGTCAAAACGTGACGTCGCAAAGTTACATCTAAATATAACGCCATAAAGAACTAATTTTAAACGGAGAAACCAACAGTATTTTTTACTATGAATTTGGTAAATTTTGTATAACGCTATAACCTCAAAACTTTTGCTGTTAGTTAGTTTAGTCAACATTGTGCCAACTATGATTTCAAAGAATGACTTTTAATCGTACAATATTCGTGTTTTTTTTATGTTTTATCTACTTATAACAAAAATTAACATGAATATTGAAACGATGTTACTTGTAATCGTGGAGAAAAAAGTTAAAACCTTCCCCTGGGACAGGGGTACTTAAAGTTTTTAAAACGCGGACGTTTTTTTAAATAAATATATCTAATTCATTCCATTTTTAATAATAAACTATGGTTTTAAATACGCCAATACGGACCCCCTAAAATTAGTCACCGTACACCTAAGGGGTAAAAGACTGTCATTTTTAACTGCCGCAAAAATATTAGCATTTAAAAAAAGCAAAGACTGGTATTGGCACAACGAATTATTTCTTGGTGTCTTAGATTTTTGATTGATTTTATAACACATGTAATCTACGTTGAAATTAATATACATAATAATATATTATTGCAAAAGACGCACTGGAAAACGATTCCGATTCTGTTTTATAGAACGCCGAATCATAACTACTGAAATTTGTTTTCCAATTAGAATTTATTTGCAATCAAGTAATTGGCCGCTAGAAAACCAAACCTGTAGTGAAGTTCAAACTCACGAACTCGACTATTTTAGGGTCTTTGCGCTATCTACTGAGTTACAGAGGCTAAGAAATAGCGAGAGGATAAAAAACATGATACCAGGGGTAAAAACAATAGTTGATGTCAAGCGAACTCGTGCACAAATTATGCAGCTCAAATCTAGTCTAATCGCGCGTAGTGTCCAAAAATTGCGTTCATTTGGTTTAAATTGGCAACTTTCAATTTAAAAGTTTACGTGGCGGTATATAAAATATATTTGCACATTGCGCGAAATATTGTTTCAAATGGGCGCAACGTTAAAGTTATCTCTATGCAGATAAAAAAATTCCTTAACACCGATATAAACAGTATGGCGATCCGACATCAAATGATCAATAAAATGGTAGCCTAAAACGATCAAAATAGACAAAATCGAAACGTTCAAGGTTCTTTTTTTTTACAGAGGATTAGCCTATTTAGTCCGCTACCCTTTCGTGCTTTCTTTTGCGTCTTTGAAAATTTAAATAATACATATAGAAGGTACCATGGCCCTATCAAAAATAAAATTAAAATAAATAAACAGAATAATTTACCTCACTTTTCACGATATACTTGTGGATAAATTTTGCCACGCCAGAGTACGTGAAGTATAGTCTGTCGTGGTGGTCACAAAACTGTTAGTTTGTAAAATTATGGTCTCAAAAAAGGAAAGGGGTCACCAGGCCAAGGCCCCCAAAGCAATATTTTTTGTCAAACTTACCCTATAAACACATTTTTTAACTTTTTTTACGTTGTTTTTGTCCGTGCTATTTATGTTAAATCAGATCATAAATTCCGTTATTTTAAGTAATATGCGGATCTCTTTTATTGGCCTTCTTGAACAGTTCAAACCAAATAAACGTATTTTTTATCGCGCACTTTGCGATATGGCTGAATTTCAGCTGCATATGCGCACGAGTTCGCTCGAGAACAACAGGTGTTTTTAAGATTAAATGTTTAATGACGTAGTGTTATAACGTACCTTTACAACGTCATTCCCAAAAAAATGTCATTTAACTTAAGCATGCGGACCCGCGTATTTTTTTTTTGCTTGTTGCAGCTCTTGTACCATTTTATTGTTCAGGCCTGTCATTATTCCATAAATTAATACTATGTAAAACTGTTATTTGATACTAGTTGATGTAGCAAAACCTGTTAACCTATTAAAATAAGCCAGAACTTTACAATTTCTTTAACACACCTTCGTTTCGTAGTCTAGTCATCTTAGTTCTCACGTATGCCACTGAACGTGCAGTGATGGTGTCCGCTTCACAATTGCTGATCATTGGCTCCATCCGCAAACGCCGAGTACTCGTTACGCATGATGCTGGACAGTTAAGATTTTCGTACTACTTTAACCAGCTTTATTTTACCAATTAAGAAGTCTGTATCTAACGGAACGGATGACAGTTTACAAAATAAGTATATAACAATGTAATTGAAACACATTCAATAATATAGTTATTTAATAATACAGCTTAGAACAAATACATTTCTTGCAGTTAAACTGGCTTAGTTGTTGCTATCCATCGGCGTGAACTTTATAAACACGCTAACCGAAATTGTTTGAATTCATTTGGTAAAAGTTGTTGATTTTAAACACCATTTTTACAAGAAAATACTTTTCACATTTTGAAGTGTTTGTTGAAACCTGTGTGAGTGCTTTTGCACTCGAGAGTTCGAAGTAACAGAGAATTTGAATCTGCTTTGGAACAGAATGAGGTAGCGGATCCCTGTGGATGGATAGGTCCACATGAAGGTCCAGGTGCGCCCAGTGAAGCTTCTTGGAGGGCATCGCACAAACTTGCATTAAATTCTCGCCCACCAATGAGGCGAAATAGTCTAGAAAAAAATTTAGCCCAATAAATCGATGAGGACTAATCTAATTTCGGGATGCTGATTCCGATAATAGCATAGAATTTTTTCTATCATATTTCCACCAGCTTAGTTAAACGATAAAACTTGACGCTTTTGGAAAGTATTTTGTTGCATTGTTTCTATGTTGCTATATAAATTACGCTTAGTATTTCTGCCAGTTGAATCTAATTAAAACAAATTTATTGCTGCTTTGCAATTTTTTATTGCCGCCCACCACACACCATTTGACTAATCCCAACATATCAAGAAATGTAATATATTTCATCTCTTCTCAATGCATCACGTCACCCTCTAAATCTAAATTATAGTTTGCATTTTAAACTGAAAAGCCGCGATTTTTTGCGCTTGCCTAGTCACCTTTAGATCGACTTCAGTTGTAGGCTACATTTGCGCACAACTCCTCACGTCATAGTACGACGTCACGTTGCGTGAGTTTGAGATCCTATTTTTGATGTTTTTCATGCGGCCCGCGGTAAGAAAATAAATGTCAACCCCTGCACTAAACGATAAGTTACCATATATTCTCACAAAATATTATGTGTTGAAGTTTCAGAGGACTGTTTTGAAGTTAAAGAGAATATTAGTTAACAACACGATTAAAACTTGTTGGTTTCAAATGTTATACTTGTGCCAGTCAATATAGGATGTTTTCTCAAAAACTATATCGTTAATCTTGGAAATTCTAGTTCTGGTCCGCACTCGTTCTTGATACGTTAACTTTTTTAGCCTGTTTACCCCGAATAAACACAAAGTAAAACTAATCTGGAGGCTGGTGACGCTTTTCAATCATTTTAGTATCGCTTAATATACTTTTATAGTTAGACTATGTGGTAAGTAGCCCCACGATGGAAATGTAATCTTTTTTCGACTCAGTTAGCTGTATGCTAAAACTTTCGCAAAAAAAAGTCTTCTTTGACAATTTGTCCCTGTGTTTAAGTTAAGTATTTTGTTTTTTGGAGAGGTGTATGATTTAAAGCTCTCCGCCTATAGGATCTGCCCAAATAAACGTTTAAGAACAATTTAGATCAAAGATAATCGCCTTTTTATAAGGTTGTCTCAAACGGAAAAAATGTAGTCCTGAACCCATTGGGTAAATTGCTTGGATTTCATGGAGTCTCTTTCATTATTCAATTATTAAGTCTACCATTTTGTTTGTAAATATTACATGACCTGTTTTTTTTTTGTTAAACTTGGCACAAGTCATTTTGTTAATGTGAATTTGTGAAAAAGCCCGTCTAACACGATGTAGTGCGTTTTGGAAATACTTTTGTGGAAGTTGATCGAACGGCTCCAAGGCAAACTATTACAATCATTTGGATTCCTCAAAAGACTTTGGTTTCCTCAAAAGACTAAACTTAAAATACAAAAATAAAAAACTCATACCTGTACCAGATTAAAGATATAGGTATCACACACAGACAAGAAACAAATGATATCCAACAAATTAGGATGAGATTTTTTGATTGATCACGAAACGCTTGCCCATTTGGAGGGAAAAAATCGTACAAATCGAATTGCTCAACTGCTTTAAAATCGGAAGGTTGGCCTTAAATTAGCAAATGTTTTATTAAAGAGCAGTAAAAAACATTAAAACTACAGTGATTTTAAAGCCTGATGCGTATTACCTGTTTCGATTAAATGTAATTTAATCCAAGAATAAAACATACCAACAATAAAATACTTATACAACTGTTTTTTTGTACTTAAGGCAAACAACTGTACATGATTTAAAAAAGTTGTTACATATAAA
This sequence comes from Ascidiella aspersa, assembly GCF_963924565.1. Classification (NCBI taxonomy): domain Eukaryota; kingdom Metazoa; phylum Chordata; class Ascidiacea; order Phlebobranchia; family Ascidiidae; genus Ascidiella; species Ascidiella aspersa. The sequence continues at coordinate 15,099,358 of NC_139449.1, forward strand.
GTACTTTCGGGTACCTGGTAAAAAAGGAGAAACGATATCTAGCATAAACCCTCCACCCAAGTAATCTTCCAAAGCTGAAATGACACAGTATAAAAAAATTATTAACAATACAAACACATGCATGAAATAATCAACTAAAAAATTAATTCAAATTTTTCTTTGTGATTTTCTCAGTTAATAAAAAATAATTTACAGTTAAACCATTGACACGAAACGCTCACCGAAAGCATAACAAGTACAGACCACGACAAATGTAGCCAGCTGATCAAGACACATCACTAGAGCATTATCCAAGGATGAAAAGTCACTCCACAATTCGTGCCAAGTGGGAGAAAGCGAAATGATGTAATGCAGTGAACAAAATCCAGCTTTCATTCGTTGTTTAAGTCTGCCAATATTCGGGACACAATGCGTGAAAAAAGTTACATTTAAACAAGTTATGAAAGATAAATATATTTTACTTTGGTAAAAAGCATAACAGTTTCTAAAAACACAAAATACTGCGGTTTGTGTAAGAGATTGCAATTGGTAGGGGTTTCAGTATATAATTAAATAATATTAAAGAATTAAAAATAAAACTATAATTGCCATGCCGTTGTCCTAGTGCAAACTACAAATTCAATGTTTGATGTAATTAGGAAGTCGGAAATATTTATCAGCTGCATAACTTTTTGCTCGAAAATATACGAAAATAAAAAGGTAAACATGCACTATTTAGCCCAGTGGTAGGCAAACTGTGGGCCGCAGCCCAATATGGACCTTTTAGCCAATTTTAGTGGGTCGCAAGCTAGTCAGTATTATTTCAATTTTATTATGTAGTTGTGGACCGCGTCATTGTACTGTATTTAAAAAGTTGGTGTGACTGTAAGAGTTTTAATTTGGCTCAATTGGCACATCACACGGCCGCCAGGCCATGCTCCTCCAAACTATGCTTTTAGTCAAGTTAAAAAGTCCAAACTTTTGCCATGCTTCGCGCGAATTTTTTTTCGCGCGCGAATTTTTTTATCCGTTTCTATTAAATCTATCCACATATGCGATGTGTGACTCATATACTCTATATACGAAGTCTAGTTTTGTTCCATTGGTCCGTAAATGCCCAAACTTTAACTACATTAAAGCATTTAACTCTAAAAGACTGAAAATTCTGATTATGCAATAATGGTCCTAGGCTTTTTGCAATGTAGGTTATCATTAAAACAGTACATATTTTTAGAATAGCCACAACTTTATAAATCTGTAGATTTCTTTCAAATATAGTTTAATTTATACCACACAAATACAAAAAAATATTTAGGTGGAATATTGCTGAGAATGTTAAGCTAGTAAATGCGTTGAAACAGTTCCAAAATCGTGATGGAAATTATTATTATTAAACAATGTTTGTCTAGGTACCCGCAGGAAATGTCAACCGCCACTGATACAAGAAAAAGCAAAAATAGGTTTATCTGCTTGAAATGCAGGTCAGTACAAAAGGGCACACAATTTGTCAACAGGTAGACGAAAGTAAAAAGTATCTCGAATAGACAAACATAAAAATGCCCGACAACCACTGTTTAACTCACTCATGGACGTCAAGTGCTTAAGGTGCTCACAGCACCCCAAGCAGAAACCTTGGGTGCTCAGACCACGTATAACAATGACAAATTTACCTGTAAAATGGTGTTTATTTCTGTTCGACTTGGGAACCTATTTACGCAAAAATTACGACAGAAATTAACCATATATTAGGAATTAATTCCCATGCGGAAAATTTTACCTTCTTCATTACTTTTAGCCATCAAAAGCGGCAACCCTGTTAAAAAAATAAAGTAGGCCTACACTAAATAGAGCAAACACGTAAAACGATTTTTTATCACTTAAAATGAGGTAAGTGATCACTTTGTAATTAACAGACAGACAGGTAACGAACAATTGTCGATTATTGGTAAATGTTTAACAATTAAACATTACCCTGGTCAACAGCAAATTTTAACGGATGTGATTGATTCTTAATGTGTTTTCGGCGCTGATTCTGAAAATGCCCTTTTTTTTCTAGCACATCAGGTTTTTGAAATATTTGCATTTTATTTTTTTCGATGTTTTGCTGTATTATCAATATAAGCAGATTGCGCACTGTGAGTTTATCCAACTTGACTTAGCACCATTCTATCTGTTTTTTACTCATATTTGTAAAACACAGTACAGGAAAGATCTTTAAACGTTTTTTGTAATTAAGTAGTTAATTTCCAGATGTAAAATCACTTCCTGAGCTGAGCATAAATGTTTTTTAAACAAGATCTCGTAGCACTACAGAAGAACAAAAACAAAACGAATAAATGTTCAGGATTGCCAGATTGTAATGTTGTTGCTTATCCTTTTTAAATTTGTGTGACCAAAGATAAGCAATAAATCACTTCAGATATAAGTTAGACAATTGTACTTAAGCTGTGAGACTTAGCAAGAAGACCTGTACCACACAATGCCCCAATGGGAGTTTCACTTCCTCCTCATGGAAGTCTTGAATTGTCCCTGATAAAGTTTAAGATGTTGATGAATGGAGTTAATAAGAACAAAACATAAGTTGAAAACCAATAATGTGTTCCAGACAGATTTAAACAGCCTTACTATTGATGCATGTATTTTAAAATAAAAGTCATAATTGCTTGTATTAGGATTAAAACACACGACTTGTTTGAGATTGATGTAGTAATAAGACAACGGAAAAAAACTTACAACAACCTACAGTAGATGGTCCTTTTTGGTACAACAGCCGTGCTACCAACTGCATTACTAAGAGACTATAAGCCTGTAAGGAACTGTAAGTTGGCCAATATCACAAACGTTACACCCTTTGGGGAATATTTTTGCCATAGGAATAGAAAAGTGTGGTTCTATGTTTAGCATTCCTTTCAAAAAAGTTTTCACTACTAAGCTAAGCAAAACGATAGGAATCTTAATGGAACAAAATATTAGTAAAATTCCAAAAGATGCACAATGTATTTAGGTGGAATTACGCGCTTGGCTGGGATTTAGTGACGGTGTGCTAACTTTTTAGAAAATGCAAATTGCATTATTTTCCGGTCGGTGTTGATGATCTGCTTAGCTTAGGATTTAGATCAGTGGTTCTCAACCGCTGGTCCGCGCCAACTTTTCTGCCGGTCCGCCAAATATTTACAATGTTATATCTCAATTGCAAAATTAAAGATGTTAAAAGTTTGTTCACCAAATTAAGAACTTCGCCAGTTCCGTAATTTGTAGCATTGTGACGTAACATATAGTTAATTGTCTACTTTGGACTTACCGTAAGTTACAATGCGCAGTGTTGTGCCCTGTTTATAAGTAGGCTACACGTCGTTGAAGTCTTCTACTTTAAGATAGTTGTATGTGAAAAACTTTCGTATACCACGTATGATAGAAGAAAGACAGAAGAAAATTGCTAATTTAATTGTTTCCAGTCTTTGCTTTTAAGTTGCATACTTTTTTCGTAATTGAATTTTTGGTTGATTTTGATTTTTAAAAGTCCACCGGTCTGCTTTGTTTTAAAATTTCACCGGTCCGTAAGCTAAAAAAGGTTGAGAGCTACTGATTTAGATGGGTTATGCATGCCACTCAAAATCCATTTTTTGCACACTTAGTTAACCTCATTTCCAGAAAACCTGAGTTCAGTTAGTGACGAATAAAAACGACAGTTTAAGCTATCAAACCCTGTCACCAAGGATTTTTTAAAGGGGAATAGTTGAAAATTCCATCATAAAAGTACTATTGTGGTGAATCGAGTTATCTGTATAAAAAAATTATATGTCAGACGTTTTTAAGGTCATGTATCACAGCCGTGCGAGGTTTTTTTTTCGGAAAATTTAAAATTGGCGATATCTTGAAAATGTGATGTGCTAGAGAAAAACTAAAGAGATACCGAATCAGCGTAAAAAATACATCTAAGATGAAATATTCACATTCTATTTAAAAAAAAGTGAAAATTTGTTGACCAGTGTTATCGTCGTTGGACGTTATAACTAAAAAAATTATTTTCAATTATTTATTTTTGTTTACACTTAAAATGAATTTTCGAGTTTTCATGTACAAATACAAGTGTACAAGTTGTGGAACGTTAGAATAATAATATGAACTATATTTACCCTTTTTATTTAAAAATTAGGCTAACATAGTTTTATATTATTTTCTGTTAAACTACCTTTCGTTTTCCTTTGTCAGGCACAATGTCAAAGAAACGTCACGTGACCGCAACACCTGATCTGGCCGTCCCGTAAAAAGTGAATTTACACCGGCTATCCCGGATCCTTAAACAAATACAAAATTTTTAAATGCATTAAATGCTTTATTGAAGTATAAAGCTTGCCTAACCTGCGCTTTTCTCAAGAGTTTCCAGACCAATCCAGGTATCCAGAACCGAACCGTTCTTTCTGGCATAACCACCTTTGTATGCTGAGCTAAAGAGTTAAAGTGTTATTTAAAAATGATGCTGAATAGTGAACAACTAAATATGTCTGATAATATCAGATTGGATTCAATGCCGAAGGCGGGTGGTACTATCGGCTAAGACAACTAACGTGCAGACTGTTTTTAGGCGCCCAGGATTTATGGCAGGGCGACGGGTGTTCAAACGCCCAGGAATTTGATCAAGTTACGCGCTCAATTAGTGTGCTAAATGCACTCCGAATTCAAACTATATAGAAGGTCGCGCAATACATAGCGCCCATTGCATAGTCTTACTTCATCAAAAATGTGAGAAACTTTCCTGCATAACAATATGGGGATATATCAGCTGAAAAGGTGAAAGTTGATTTTTGGTAAAGCAAACGAAGTCATGCAGTTAACTTCTTAAACAGAGTCTTAAACAGAAAAAAATTGTCAAAACTTTTTTTCTGTAATTTTGTAACGCCGGATAAGCAACTTTTCCGTGTGAAGAAATGATTCCTAAATCATAAAATACGCTGACGTTTAGTCGTTCAATATGCGGTAAGAAAACGTAGAGTTGGGATTTTGCACTCGCCAATGTGATTTTAATTTCGCTCCTGGCAAGTATGTGGTCAAACGAACATAGAATGAGAATGGCAACAATAATTAATTAGTTTACAGAGCTAAACGATATTATGTATAGGTATCAACAACATGTATAATATGGGATAAATTAGTTTTTCTAACCTGGTAAGCTTGGCTAAATTATTTTTATTAACCTGAGTTTTCTAACGATTAGATTGGAAATGATTAGGGTAGGTTCTGCCTCTTCGGCAAATTCACTGTCACAAGCAAAGTCGACTTCCAATAGTTCGCCAATAGATTGGGGTAAGGCCAAACCCAAATTTAAATCGCTCCCTTTCCTGTAAGATCAAAGCATTAATGCAAAACCGTTTAAAAAACAAACAGACTAACCTTAATATTTTCCCTCCTAAATCTCGAAAGAGAATAAGAGGACTATCATTTTTCGTCCCGCGAAAACGAAATATAAGATCCACTGTGTCGTCATTGTAATAGAGCTTTTTGATACTTATGGAAATAGAGTAGATCTGGTCATATGATGTAATGTCTTTTTGAAAGAACAGCAAAGCGCACTGTAACATGAAAACACTATTTTTGAGAAACTATTGGGGATGTATGCATAAATAAAAATGTGCATTGTACAGACGTTAGAACAGGCCTCTATTTCATTGTTGCGTCACAAAAGTCAAGCTGCAAGTTCTATCAAATTCAAGTTACACCTTAGTTTTAAATTATAAGCTAAAAAATCAAAAAGCTATTAGAAAGTTTAGATTTTAAAACTAACAGTCACTTCGTCGAACCCCTCGAGCTAATATAACCGATTGACCGTAATCGGTTAATCGGGAGGCTTTCAGGCACGCTGCGCTACACATTTTGTTTTACTAAAATAGTTGTTGGCATAAACTGTGCGTGCGAGTTGTTTAACTTCAGCAGACTGATAAGAAACTTAATAAAGTTACATTTGTTGTTAGACAAATGGTATCAAAGAATAAAAATGTTTATATTGGAAAACTTTTGTTAATCAATATGCACTAGTCCTAACTAAAGGTGAAAAAGACGATGGGCCACCATCTCTTTTGTAAAAAAACATTGGGCCACGGAATAAAATAGTTTGGTAACCACTGGCTTAGTTTAACAGTTGGTGAAAGACGTGCTTGTAATTTAGAGTAGTCCCGTGCATGGGACTTAATAAAAGTCCAGTTTTATGATTCTACTAACATTAATCACACATATTTTACAGTCTTGGTGTAGTATTTTTTTGCCAAAATTAAGGAAGAATTGCACACTAGTGGTTTCGCAGCTGGCGCCTGGCAGGAAGTGTTGACAATCGCTTTTGCTGGTCCTTAATTGGGTCTTTCTGATTAGTTTTTTTTCCCATGACGTCAATATTCATAACGTCAGACAAAAATAGGAGAATTCCCTTAGTTAAAAATTTGGGACCTTTTTAACAACTATGTCGTATGTGTTATGTAGGGCGATTATTTTTTTACCTAAAAAATGAGAAATGTTAACCTAAAAATTTAAAATGAAAGACACACACAAACATATGTGTTTAATAACATCTGTGATCTAGCCCTTCGGAAGTTGCTTTATGACCAACGATTACGGCTTCCGTATCAATAGTACACCGAAAAGCCATCGCAGACTCGCCGAATCTGTCGATCTATGATGCAAGCAGAGCAAGCCAGAAAAACAACTGGGCCTGATTGATACGGACTGCCCCCAGTGTGAAGTTGCTTGTACTAACAAAATGTGCAAGTATTGGCGCATGGTTGTTTCTCGACTCGTTCCTCTCTGAGCCTGCATAGCTCAGTTGGTAGAGCGACGGTCCCGGCTTGACCGGAGGTCGTGAGTTCGAACCCCACTGCAGGCCAGTTGTTTTTCTGGCTTGCTCTGCTTGCATCATAGATCGACAGATTCGGCGAGTCTGCGATGGCTTTTCGGTGTAAAAATTTAAAACGTTGACAAATTTTGACCGAAAAATATATTTTTTGACAGAATTTTGACCTATTACAAGTACATTAATTTTAACAACATGATGTTGTTTGAAGTACTGCACTAGTGTCTTGGCGTCGTCAACCACACGTCTAAGATGTTTTACTGACTACCGGTCGAACGCAAATCATTTTTTTTTTCGGATTTATGCAAAACTCATGTAAATGTTTAGGTGTTTTTTTATCATTTGAAAATGACATACGACTATAAAAATGCCAAAGAAAAACAAGACGCGGGTTATTTAAAAAAAATCAAATCACAAGCGAAAAAATACAGCAGATGCTGTTCAATACATTTGTCCAAATCAGATAACAACTATGTAATGCAAAAAACTAAGTTCAAGTTAAGCCTAATGCAATAAACTAGGCCTGCTGGGTGGTCAATTTGTAGCGTCATAAGTAACAATTAATGTATAATCACATGTAATGTAATTTATCGTATTGCGTATTTTCAAATGTGTCGCAGTTTCACGCTTTTTGGCGCTGTTATGCCCCTTTGATGTGACGTCACGGAATATTTAAAAAAACTTTTAGCATGCAGAAATCGCAAAAACACCGCTTACCAAAAACTTCCGGCCTGAGTCGTGAGATATTGATCACTTCCGCAAGCCCACCTATTTAACTCTCATACTGTAAACATTTTATGCCAGTTGGTCGCCAATTGATACACAAATCGGTTGTGTGGCTGGCCGGCTTGCTTGCTGGCTTGCCTAACACCAGACAACAAAAACTGTGTGGACTTGTAATCAGACTACAGCAATACTTATTGAAGGAGTGAGGTTAATTCACCAGGCAAAGACAATTAATGAGAACTCATAATCAACCCGCTTGCTTCAAATTCTACAAGCTCGTGTATACCGAATATTGCTCTAATTAAGATATAATACAGTTAAAATGTCGTTAAATATAACTTAAAACTATTGTAAAAAAAAGATTTATGTGCATTTTTTAACGATTTTGACTTAAAATAATTTCGACCTAACATGTAAATTTTGACTTTTTTCGACAAGTCAAAGAATAATCGGCAATCGCCCTAGTTATAAGTGTACACTGAAAGCCATTGCAGACTCACCGAATCTGTCGATCAATGATGCAAGCAAGGCAGGCTAGAAAAACAACTAGAAAAAAACAACTATGGTACTGTGAATCCCCTTCAATATGAAGTTGCTTGTACTAACAGATTACGCAAGCATTGGCCTATGGTTGTTTCTCGACTCGCTCCTCTCTAAGCCTGCATAGCTCAGTTGTTAGAGCTACGGTCCCGGCTTGACCGGAGGTCGTGAGTTCGAACCTCGCTGCAGGCTAGTTGTTTATCTAGCCTGTTCTGCTTGCATCATTGATCGACAGATTCGGTGAGTCTGCAATGGCTTTCAGTGTAATATGATATGTAAGCCGTAATCGTTGGTCAAAAATCAGCTTCAGAAGGACTATAGACTCCATGCAGTTGTTAACACACATACACACATATGAACACACATTTTTCGCGCGTGCAAATTCAATTGATACTTCTAGAATGTTTGGGGAATATTTTTAGCCTAAAGGGCCGTGCAAAGTATTAATGAAAGTTACGCCAACTTGGTATATATAAATGTATTTTATTTTGCTTCACACGAATTCTTTATTTATGGATAAACATAACCTTGACAGTTAACGGCCATATTTCAAATGCATCATTAATTAGTGCTCGCACAAGATTAATTAGTGCTCCGCAACCTTTTTTTACACGCGGCACACTTACAAGGCAAAAAAATCGGCGGCACACCCATCAAATACCTGTAAATCGACCATAGATACATTAACAAGTGCCTTAAAGGCACCCGAATTTACGAAAACGATTTAAGGTGCAAAGCGCCGTGCAAAACATCTGGAGTTTTTACATTCACATATTGTTAGTTTTGCTCTAATGCGGTCATCATAAAATATCTTAAGACGATCAAAAAAACGTGACAATGTGTTTGGTTCCATTTAGCCTATTTGTTTAGGATCAGGAGCCACGATTAATATATACAAAGTAGCCTTACACGGGGCGATAATAGTAATATTAAAAAAAGTATAATATTTCATGCGTTTTAAGGGTTTTGGATAGTTTTCCCCCAGAATTCATTTTTGTTCAGTGCTCAGTAATTCGAAAATATAGTTTAAAATGGTATACAGTTTCTGTGGCCCTAAACGATAGATAAATATGGCAAAATATATGCAGCTTCGGAAATCCAGTGATCTAAAAGCTTTATGGGCTAACATAAACTACGGTTAAGGTTTACGCTAAGCTCGATGGTTTCCCAAAAAAAATATCAACTAATCATTGTAAAAAGTTTTGCAATAAACAAGATTAAATATTTGATTTGTGTTTGACCTGTCGGCGGTCGCCAGTAAAACATAAAAAACAAATGATAGACGATGTCAAGAAAATGGCAGTAAAATTTTAGGTCAAAATGTTCAATTTTACAGGTCAAAACTGGGCCCTGGTCTAGAATCCTACCACATTTTCGTCCGGGTATATATTGATTACTTGGGTTAGGGTGAGAGTTAAGGCCCGTTTACACTACAGCAGCACTGGGCGTAATTTGCATTTAAATTCTATTGTGGCGAGCGTTTCATGTTTTTTAACTCAAGCCCCGTGCAGCTGGAAAAATATACGCTTTGGAGCGATTTCCACGCTTTGCTAAACTCAAGCCCAGTGTAGCTATAGAAAAACATTACGTTTTGTCGCGATTTTTACGCCCAGCGCAGCTCACTGCAGCTGTAGTGAAAACAATTCCACGCCCAGTGTAGCTCAGCTCCGCTCAGTGCAGCTGTAGTGTAAACGGGCCTTTATTGTATTTATTCTTATATATGTAATGCCTTCTTTGCAAGTTCAACTTTGACAACTAGTTTCGCTAGTGTTAAATAAATGTAGTAGAATTCTAGACGAGCGCCCGAAACTGCTAATTTTCAGGTACAAAAATATTTGTCCTGAAGTAATGACTAATGAACACGCGAAGATTGGTCTTTAGACTTACATACACTCCTACATAAACATAAATATTTTCATAACATCAGTAGCTATTTATAAAACACATACCTGTTTTTTTTCCCCGTTATCCTTCGAATAAGCACTAAAAAATCCAATTAGGTATAGTAAAGACACCAAAGCTGCCTCACAGAGTATAGTATAATTACCAGACAATAAAGGAGAAACTGTTTGTGTCGACATATGTAAAAGAAAATTGCACCTATACCAGTATCAACATGAAGCAACAGTTGCCTATATTCTCAAACTAAACTTAATTTGAAAACGTTATAAACTAGTTCAATAATGACAACTCTTGTCTTCTTTTATTAAGTTTTGTTACGTCATAGTGTAAGTGTATTGTATTCTGGCTTTCGATCTGACGTATTTATTTTTGAAAACCAAAAGTTTAAAAGTTATTATGGTTTGTCACACTCCTCTATGAAAAGCCAAACCCCGCAAAACTGCCACTTTCACCTATAAAAGTTTCAAATAAGTTAGCATACCAATTAAACAGCGTAAAGTAGAATGGCATTTTTGAGTTTTTCACAACATGTTGCATTAAATAGCAACTTGACAGTTAACAATTGTAATGAGAACATTTCAAATAGAATGGCTACTTTGCGAATCTAACAGTAAAATGGCGAATATCATAGTTTCTTTAGGAATTTTATAACCTATCAAATTAAACGGCTAGTTAAGGTTTTTAATGGCAATATTTTGAATGTGATGACTGCTGACTAAGGCGATTATTTTTTAACTTGTCAAAAAAAGCAGGGAGTCGAACCGGAACCGAACCGGAACTTTATGAACCGGTTTAGGGTCAATTTTTTCCGAACCGTAACCGAACCTGAACCGGTTTTTATAAGATTTTAAGGAGCTGAACCGGAACTGAACCGAATATTTTGAAAGTACCTGAACCTTAACCGAACCCGAACCTGTAAACAAAAGCGGTTCGCTCCTGCATGACGTCACAACTTCTATTTTACAGAGTCAAGTTACGCCATGTTCGAAATTGAATAAAAAAATATGAATATTGAATGAAAATATCGTTTATTTTTTATTTTTTAGATATTTCAATAATGAGTTGCTGTTTTTTTCAATAAGTCACGTAACTTAGATTAAATGACTTACAATTCAAAGATTATTCTTTACATTTATCGACCCACATTTTGAGATTTAACGCAAATTATATTGTATCTGAACCGGAACTTTATGAACCGGTTTTGAAATAACGATGGTCGAACCGGAGCTGAACCGCAACTTAGAAATTCCTCCGAACCGAAACCGGAACTGAACCGGATTCCGAAAAAATCCTTGAACCTGGACCGAACCTGAACCGGAAAAGTCAAACGGTTCGACTTCCTGAAAAAAAGTCAAAATTTTGTCAAAATTTGCACGTTAGGTCAAAATTTGTTAAAATTATTTCAAATGAAAATCGATTAAAAATACATATAAATCGCTTACAAGATTAAAAAATGTATATATTCAGCTTTTTGAAATTGTATATCAGAAAAATATTAGTTTTGAATTAAATTAAATGACATATTAAGTGTATTAAATCTTCAGTAATGATATACGCGAGCTATGCAGAATTTTACGTTACGTTTGAGAAAAACGTGCCATATTCACAGACCACAAGTAATGCATTCAGCTTCGAAAATAATACGTCCGTTTCTGAAACAAGGATACTTTTGGCGTAGCCCATCAGTAAACACAGTTTTCCTCTTCGGGATTATAATTTATTTATTTTTTTAAATTCAAAGAATAATAAAGAAAAATGAAAGCATCTGCTGAGAACCACCTGTATGCGATAGACCAGTGGTTCTTAACCTTTTTTTAGCTGCGCCCCTTTGGTAATTTTCCTATGCCTTGCGCACCCTTACGAAACGCAATTCAGCATTTTCAATTAAATATCACTGAGACAACTTAAAACTAGTGAAGACTGTTTTCGGTCGTGCGAAACGCGAAAAAAATTGAGTTTAATTGGTTTAATTGGCGCTAAACTGTAAATTCAGGAGGCTTTTCTCATTGGTACACAACGAATTGCTCGTGCACGAGCTCAATGAGCTGATTTTGACAAACGTGTTGTGAGGGCATTTACTCGACAGTTGTAAGGCTGTGATATCGAGCGCAAATAAAAATGGCAAGCGCAAAAATTAAACATTTCGTTATCGTGTTTCAAAAGATGTGACGACACAAAATACAGCGGCAATATTGCAAAAACATTATCAATTTGCGCAAAAAAGTTTTAGTACCCCTATTGCTAGCCTGTTATCATATATAAAATAGAATTAAAAAATAGTTCGAACAAGTTAGCAATGTTGTAATTAAATAGGGCCGTTATATTTAGATGATATGAAAACATCCAATGGCACTCAAAGAGACTTTGTGATAAAAAAGCTAATGCAGAAAACCCAAGATTCGCGCGGAGCGCGAACTCTTTTTGCAGTTTCTATGTTAAAGTTGGCAAAAAAAGATTTTTTACAGGACTGTCGGTGTGGTGTAGGCTACAACCCAAATGAAACCATAGAAACGCTGTTATAGACTAACTACACAAGCTTCTGTAAGAAATAAGAACATAGCCTACATTACAGTAACACTGATAGTAAGACCTAACAAACTCCTACCTTTGATTTATTATTGGGCCTTTTTCGATGTGAGGTTCTGTTGCCACTTTTCTGGCGCAATGTTTATAATAACAATCAAGAAGGTAGGGCCGAGAGGACAATTTGTTGGAAAAACGGTTTTAAATCAGCAATTTAGCGTGATTCATGGCTACCGTTTTTTGGAAATAAATACAATGTCTCGCCTAAAAGTCTTATTGAAAGTGAGCAGCCAACTCGAAATGGGAAAAACGAGGAAATTTGGACATTTTTGAGCGTCCTCGGAGGACCATTCAGTTTTCTTGAGAAAAGAGGACATATGGTAGGCCTAGTTATAGCATTAGTACAGCTCGAACTTCGAATTTGCTTTATACAGTTGTGTGTCTGACTTTAACTAATGTATTGAAAAATATATGCTGTATTTTCTCTTTTGTGATATATGCAATTATCCCATTTCCTATTTTAATAATATAGCAGGTCTTTGTTATTAATTATTTTTACGTTGTATTTCAAATCTCTTCAATTTCAACTATTCACACAGCATTTTTTTAAATTGCCAGCGTCTTGTTTTTTTCAGCTTTAACAAGTAAGTTTTGCACAAACCCCCCAAAATAACTGACTTCGTGAGGTTAACGACGCCAAGACACTAATACAGTAGGCTACTTCAAACAACATGTTGTTAAAATCAATGTTACGTCACAGTATATATAATAGGTCAATATTTTGTCAAAAAAATATTTTTTCAGGTCAAAATTTGTCAAAATTTCAATTTTTTAGGTCAAAATTTCTTATTTTTTAGGTCAAAAAATAATCGCCCTACTGATGACTAATTTGCGAATTGAATAGCAACATGGCGGATGAAATAGCATCTTTAGGATTTTAGTAACATGTCAAATGAAACGTGGATTGTAATAGCAAATTTCTCGAATGGAATGGCTACTTTTCGATTTGCAAGTTTTTTTATTACATTGCCGAAAATAAAAAAATTAAAATGTTAAAAAATATATGTCCAGTATTTTAGAATACGTTTTCCGTTTTTCCGCGACGCACTTGGCAGCCTTCCACGGCGCAACAGTAAAGAAGAACTGATCTAGTTCAAAAGACAGCATTAAAACGTAAACAAACCGGACGTAGAATAATCATTCGCGCGAAGCAAACGCCTTTATGTCGCAATTTCTTGTTGCGCCATGTGAAGTTATACACTCTGCAAAGGTAAGTTCTACAAAATTAGGTTTTGAGCGCACAAGTTCCCTCACGAAATTACTTTTCTCCAAACTTTTGTTTTGCATTATGGTCTATATACAAAAAAAGAAAAAATCAAAAACAAAGTGTTTTAAACAAGTGTTTCTTCTTAATTAGGCGAATGTTTCACCCCAGGATGAACACATTTTTTGCAGGGGCGAACCAACCAAAAGGGTTGAATAAGGGTGAACCGTCAGAAATGGATTATAGCTTGTGAGCAGGGCGGATATTTCGGGTGTTCATTTTTTGGTGTTATATAGACGAGATAGTTTTATCTTATCATGAGACAAGGGTGAATGAAATCTGGGGATAGATGCTAGGGGTGAACAAAACTAAAAAAGTTTAAGAATTAATGGTTTATACAAACACATCGTTAACATGCACCAGCTGTTAAACCTTTGCAAGATGTTTTCCGCTTCGCATTCCGCCAAAAAATTTAGCTGCACCATAAATATAGGAATAATGACGACTAAAAGCAGAGCGTTATATAGGAAAAACCTACGGGTAAACACGAGTTTTTTTGTGCGATTGGAAAACCAAGCTGAAAGCGAAACTTAAAGTTAACACTTCTGGGTATCGGGGCTGCAGAGTCGGACTCGGGTAAGACCACGTAAAACTACTCGAGTCCGACATGCGCATGCGCATGCGCAGAAGGACCGCAGAGTGGGTTTGTTTTGCTGAAGTCACTTGGGGCACGAGTAAGACCACGTAAACTACTATAGTCCCGACTCCGACATGCGCATGTGCCGTAACAAATTTAAAAACTGATATGACCGCCTACTGAAATTTGTAAAGGTAAAATAGCACATGGTGGATATTTTCCAAACATATATTGTGAGTGAATGAATTATGCGACACTCTTATAAGTGGATTGCTAAGTATCCACGTTATTTTAGTTACGTAAAGTGGCGGAATACAGGCTGTAGACTAGATTCAGGGCCGTACTCGGTACTCGACGAAATCGCACATTTGATCGAAGTCGGATTTGGTTTATTTTTAATCGACTCCGCAGCCGGTTAAAAATACCAAATTTTATAATCTACCAAATTTTAAGTACCAAATTTTAAAATCTTTACACCAACTGTAAATTTTAAAGGCAGAATAGCATATGATGATTATTTTCCAACCATGTATTGGATGGATGAATTATATGACACCCTTATGTGGTGATTGCTTAAAATCCACCTTGATTGAGTTACGTAAACTGGTAAAATACAGGCTGTAGAGTCGGAGCCTGATTCGGGATCGTAATCGCACATTTAGCCGGAGTCGGGATTCGCGAGTCAGATTATTTTTAACCTCCGCAGCCCTGCTGGGTATAAAGGCTGAAAAGCGTCGACGAAGTATTTTCAAAGAAGCGGACACAGTATTGTGTTCGTGGCAGCACTCGGTCAAGGCAGTTGCCTGTAGCGGAAATTACTGTTTTTTTTTAAGTTTACAATAATTAGAAAGGGACAATATGGGACTAGTAATTTAATCTTATAACTATAATATTACTGATCAAAAACTATTTTGTTAAACTCGAAAAAAAAAATTAATCCCTTAAGGCAGGGGTGAGCAATTATGTGTTAGCGCGGGCCGCATGAGAAAAAAAATAATCGTTTTTTTTAATTCCAGGGAGGGGCAAGTGACCCCCTTGCCCCCTCGTTGGGCGCCATGCTTCCACAGTGGGTTTAGCGGTAGGCACATGATGTTTTACTTTAACTCTATATTTCACACAGAAAAATATAGGTCATCAACTTGGTAGTGTATGACGTAAAAATTAACAGTATTTGCCTTTGGGAGTTACTCTCTATAAATATGTGACAAATTTCGGAATTAACAAAATGCCGCTTTCGTTATTGTGAACGTATTGGCGATATGTTTTATACAGTACGGTCAAATCCCGGACATACAAGCAGATTTTTTTATTTCTCTATTTTTGCCGTGTTTGGTTTCGATGCCTTGTAATATTTATTAGCTATTCCAATTATCTGTAGAGTGTCCTGCAAAACTTAATATTGAATGCGAGTAGGGCGCAAACAAACGCAATATTTCCTCTGCGGTACTGTTTCGTGAAGCATTGTTTACTTTGGATTATGCTTTATTGCATTTACCTAAGTCGCAAAGTCAAGTGAGGCCGGTATTGGGCCTGAATATTATCAGGTTATATTTAGGTATTAAGTTTTAACGAAAATACTAAAGTAAATGATATATAGATGCGATTCCTTAAACCAAAAGGTTTTATAAGTAAACATGAAAACGTTTGTCGCTATTTTCATTTTCACCAACATGTTCTTCTATGGGTTTACTGTTGGCGTACGGCATTTTGGCAGTGTCTCTTGATATATTTCTTAAATGGTAGGGAATTTTACAGGCATCTTTCGCGACAACAGAATATCTTTGTATGTTATCACTAGAATTCCATCGCAGTGGCTTAGTCGTATTTAACAAACTATCAGATGTCAAACTTATATCGTGCGATGAAACGCTTCTGGTCGGCAAATAACCCGGATTCCCCTCTTCCCATTTTTGAATGTTGCTTGAGGGCTCAGTTTCTGCTCTTTTTCTACTATTTCTTGTTTGAAGCAGTTCTGGTGCCACATCGCGTCTTCGCCAGAGTGGGGATCGAAGCAAATCGGATGAGTTTTGGCTGATGAACGAGCTTGAGCGTTGCCTTTCATTCTCATCCTTGCTCGCTTGTTCTAAATCGCTCTTGTTGTTGCTCGAACTTGTGCTGTTTGACTTCTTATTTTTTCCTGAGTACCACATATTTAAACACCAAAGTTTTATTTAATAGTTTTTGCATTTCATACTCACCAAAAGTTTATTACCACTCGAGGCTAGAGTATAAAACTGAAATTTTATCATATTAGCATGGGACAAAGCTAAGGTATAAAACCGCTTTGTCTCATGCTAATGTGATTGAATTTAAATCCCAATGTTTTGCGATTGATACTTTTATTGTGAAATACTAATACTCTACAGCAGTGATTCCCAACCTCGGGTCGCAAGGGGTTATCTGTGGGGTCGCCGTGTAGTGTTTATTAAGGAAAAAAGAGTAAAACAATATGAACTAAAAATTTACCAGAAAGAGCAAAAGCAACTTCTTGTCTAAAATTGTGTTGATGGGATTTTTTTTCAAGCCAAGTTAATGACATCACCGTTACCCTTGTTTTTAATCATAAATCAAGCATAAAGCTTCAGTCAAATAAAGTTGTCCAACAAAAATAGAAAGTGTAGCAAATTTTTAATCCCCAAACACCCGTCTAAAACACCCGTCCCAACTAAATTTTCTCAACAATTTTCCTTACTTAAATTACTTCCATATAAAAACCTGAAGTCAATTTTCTGTTGGGTCATAAGCGCACAATATATTTTCTTCACTGGAATTAAAAATCCATATTGTGACAAATGGAGCCCGTAAAGAGTTGTTACTTTACCCCAATTTGCATGCAGTAAATCCGTACATATCGAACATACCCGGACATTTTGCCCAATCTTGCGACAATCTTTCAGAAATGTAAACACTTGTCAAGTTTTAACATGAATTTACTTAACTCTGTTTACGTATCTTACATCAAAATTGTTTTTTTGAAAACTGAAAAGGGGGTAGGGAGAGCAAAAAGGTTAGGAACCACTACTGTATAGTCAAACGGTTAAAACTTGTACATAAAAATAACACGCACTTTTCTTGTTAATTGTACTTGGCTTGTTGGCAGTATCAGTTTCGTGTAACGGACGAAGATTATTTGTTGTAGAACCACCATACGTTACACCACCCTTAACTAACTGGACAGGTTTGCGTATTATTTCGGATCCATCGGTGTCAAGAACCGAAAGAATCTTAAAACATAACAAACAAATATTAGTATGGTAAACAATTTATGCAAAATTCAGTATATAAGTAAAAATTAATAAGCAGTTTATATGCCACGGAAACAAAATACAGACGATTTGAATACTGTATTCGCTGTGTTAGCCATGACGGGTCTGGTTAAGTTAAATACACGTGTTATTAATAATAAAAGCTTTTCCATTTTTTTAATAGTTTTGTTTCATATGAATCGCTAAACTAAAGTAGCTCGCTTTTCGCGAGTATAATCTTGTTGAAGGATAAAATAGAATAGTACATATCAAACAAGTCCTCTTTGTACGTTTTCTATCTTTAAGTTATTTTATAGTAACGTATAGTGTATATTATTTTTACACTTTAAAATACAGTAAGATTTGAATCCCATAAGTGCCTAAGACCTGTCCACGTACACAAGGGGTTTAACGGGCGCCAGTTTAAGGTAATTTGCAAAAAAATGCATGACAAGAAAACAGTTGTACGACTGTAGCAAGTTTAGCAGGCCACATCTCAGGCGTTGGTGGGCCAAAATGGAATTGCAAGGTTTGACGCAAATGTGCAACAAATTTCCCAAAAAAGAGCATAGCAAACAAAAAAAAAATTTTATGAGTTAACTATATGACTTTCCTAGAAAACACAAAAAAATCATGATGCCATTAAATGACATATTCACCGAAACATCTAACAGCGAATTCTCCTACATGCCCAACTTACTTTAATAGAATAAATCACAAACTTTAAATCGCATTGGGCTGAACGAAAGATTCGGGAAAAATATAAATTTGGCTCTTGACCCTTAAAAAAATACGTTTTGTATTGTTATGCGAGCTGTTTTTCGAAACTCCAACCCAGACCAAGGCAGTAAGACAAAACTGCTGTTTTGTTTTCAATGGTTTTAGATAAGTTTTAAACAAATCGATAGTGTTTTCAAAGTTCTGCTTCAGGGCGTATGTTAAAAAGAATTCGTGTACAGTAGTATGATGCCCAATCGCTGCTAAGATGTTGGTATTTTACAATAATAAATAAATCATTAAAACTCAACAACACTTACAACTTGTGGGACTGAATGCTTGTAACCAGTTACTTTATGACCCTTTTGTGAAATAGACGGAGAACATGGAGCTTTGTCAGTAGGTGGAGGGTCCGAATCGTCATCACATACTCCTGATAATTAATGTTTAATATGTAACAAACAACAAAAAAACATTATCATAAACGTTGTAATATATTCGAATAATTCAAAGAGGTATTTGGGTTAGTTTTTTGCGTAACAGCGCTAATGAATCCAACCAGGAATATTAATAAAAATCGTTATGGACCAGTTTATGGCAATTTGCCTTAAAAAAAGAGTAAATATGCCCCCAAATGTGGTGTTATGAGTTAAAATGTTTATTTTAATTTGTGTGAAATGAAAATACACAACCAACAAGCGATGCAAATTAGAATAAAAACTTTCAACAGATGGGGTGGGGGGCACTTCCCCTGGAATTTCAAAATGAGATTATTAGTATTATTTATAAGTGAAATATGTATTACTTATGAAGGTTAAAAATCTTATACATTATCCATGGCCTCCAGTGGCGTATCCAGGGTGGCGGGAGTTCTTCCCCCTTTTTTGTAAGTGATGTTATCGTTTTTGTCATGGTCTAACAAACTGTTCGAAGCGGCGTGCTTTTTAAGTAATTGGGTCAAGCGTCTTAATCTAATGCGAAACCAAAATCGAGCGCAAAACGCTCTTTTTCGTCTTTAGTTTGGTCGACCGTAAACGCTGGATAGTTTTTCTCTTTCGTTATTTGTTTAGGTCAGTAGTTCTCAACCTTTTTTCTTTCGTGGCCCATTTACGTTGCAAAAAAATTCCGTGGCCCAATAGAATTTTTATGAAAGAAAAAACTTTAAAATAGGTTTAGAACAAAGCACAGCAGAACATACTTCAAAACAAAATTCCTCCCCAAGCCATTATTCCTGTAAAATTAAATATAATGACACAAATGAAACTAAATCTAGCTTTTTAAATTGGTCTGTGGCCCACCTCAATGTTCTTATGGCCCACCAGTTAGCCATGGCCCACTGGTTGAGAACCGCTGGTTTAGGTTGACTGATTAGCAAGTGTGTATTCGACAATTACCAACGCTAAGTCAAACCGTCTTTCTTTTTTTCTCGCTAAAAAACGTCGAGTTAGGCGCAGTATGTTCCTCGCTGTTCGGTCTCTGCGCTAATATCCGATGTTGGTGTAACATCGACATTTGTTTAACTGAAGCAAGATTTTTAAAAGGAGGTATAATGGTGACTGTCGTGCGCGTTTCAAAGTCTCCATTTTTAAGTAATGATAGTTAAGACCACGTGCTGAGTGTGCAATAGACACAACTTATTTCCCCTCAGGCACACAGCTCGACGCATATGTTGCGCTAATCGTGGGAAAAACGATCTTTGTTTAGTATTGCACGTGGTGAAAGGCGTGCTTGTAATTTAGCACTAGTTCCGTTCATGGCACTTGAAAACTGCGCTGCTGATAGTCGAATTATGTAGGATTCTTTCTACCACAATTAATCACATATTTTACGGTCTTGGTTTGTTTTTTGCCTGAAGTTAACGATTGCACACTGTGGTTTCGCAGCTGGCGCCTGACGGGATTATCGACGACGCACGTGCTCGCTTTTGCTCGACGTATTTGGCTGTTTCTGATTTTTTTTATTATGTCTTGCAATCACCATTCTATGACGTCATACTGTCACTGTTTTATAAAGTCATTATTCATTAATGTCAGACGAAAATAGGGGAATTCCCTAAGTTATAAATTCAGGACCCCCTTTTTGATTTTCTGGTTAAGCCCCTGATTGCTTAACTTCGTCAGCGATGTTCTGCCTTCTGCAGCACGAACTTTACAAACTCATCACCTGCAAATCCCATGCTTTTCCCTGCCACAACTATCTGGTACATTTCTACTACGTCTTAAAGAGGTCTCTAACTCAAACCTTTTTAGATCCCGGACGAGCTGTCACAGACTAGTTCGGGACACGATCCCCAAAGCAGCTGCTAAGGATAAGTATTGAGTTTACATCCTCGATCAAGACGTTTATTAGACAGTGCGACATTTGAAGTTAATTCTTTATTTATTGTAGTCAATTTTTTTAGTTTTTTAAACAAGTAAAACGAATTATATGATTTTTATACGTTATTTTTGTGCAACCAAATAACTGTTGACTAAAGGCATAACAATTTTTTTGTTAAAATCATCTTGATATATGATCACTACGAACATATTTGAATTTTAAAACTAAAAGCGCTAAATTTACCACCTTGGGAGTATCTAGATTCGATTTAATTTGCTCATTAGCTCACGTGTTTGACCGTAAATATCAAGTTTTTTAAGGCTACCGGTTCAATAATATAAATTTGTGACGTCATAACTTTTTTATGGCATTATTTCAACAAAATTCTGGATTCTCTCCTGCGTACTGGCAAGTTTTTTTCAATTTGGGTCGAACAACAGCAATAAGGTATATACAGATGATGTGACTTCCTGAACTATAATTTTACGTGCCACCGAGGTTGGCATATAAATGAGCGCGAAAGGTTATCCGGAAAAAGAGTAACAAAAAACTGCCAACCATCCTGTCACAAAGGTTTATCCAAAAATTAAATCCATTTCCTAATCCACCAGGTTAAACTTAACTGAAGTGTAACAAAAAGTCCATCCTTCAGTTATTCATATTACCAGGGATGCGGAGTCGGGGCACAACCCTAGACTTATTTGGCTATGGTTTTAGCTTTGGAAGCTGGAGTCAGACTTTGGTTATTTTGAACCGATTTGTGGTAGAGTTGATTAGCAGTTTTGACGTTTAGACTGTGCGACGAGAAGGTTTTATTTAGGAATGCCATAAAATAAAATGTTAGATGTCGCGGGCCACATTTTTTCACTTCGCGGGGGCCCATTGGGGCTGTGTGGCGCATAGAAGACGTCACTAGGTTACGTACTAACGTGACGTCATAACATAGATGATTTCAAGAAACCTGTAGAGCGCGATCCTGTGCGAAATTGTACTAAAAACAGAAAAAAATAGTTTATTGCAAGTCTACCAAACTTTCGGCCAACAGTCACAGGTTAGGTATTGAATGTGGACGTTAAGACTTCGACGCTCGACTGTCTAAATTAAACGGCAACTTACGATTAGCAACTTATAATATACAAGTTTTAAGTGGCTATTTTTGTATGCCATTTCATTACGATTAGAGTAGGAACAACTTGAAAATTTAGAATATTAATTCTGAACAATGTGCCTCGGTGGATTAAACCGTGCAATGTGGTTTTTGACTGATCTTGATATTATGGCGGCAACATCATATAATAAAAAATGTTTGAGAAAGATTATCGAAACACAAGGATCTATTTTTGTTACAGTAATGCAGAACAGTCGCGAAGAACTATTTAAATTAATTAATTTTTGGATTTAAACCAAACAAACTCACAACCAAACCTACGAAATTGTTGACTAATTCGTAGATTGTACTGTATTTGTACGTTAGATATCAGCAGAGTTTATTCAAATGCCAAACTGTGCAGGTGTATTTTGTACCAAAGATGGTTGTCCAGGGATTCTCAACTGGTGTACGCATACCACAAATTTCGAGTGTACGCGTGCAGTTTTTTTTCTGGCACTTGACAACTTCCGCAAAAAATTAATGAAAAAAATATGTTATTTACGAATAGCGAAAAAAATGTTTGAGCTTACTTCAAGTCAAGCGTTAAAGACCATGCTGCGCATGTTTATGACTTGCTACTAGACATAATCACTGTTATTGAAATGCCACTGTAAGTAGCAAACTATTAATTAAATCTTTCCACCATACCCGAAGTGTGTTTTTTTTGTCTTTTTAATTAACTACTTTTGAGGGGCACGTTACATATAAAAATAAATCGAAAGGCTAGATGGCTAAAAAAGTTTGACACTCCCTTCTCTGCACTTCACAATGCGTGTTATACTTCGCACAATTCATTGGGTCTTTTAAATAGTGAATAAAGATAACAACGAAAGTTTAACGGTTCTTTCAAGTTACACCATAAACAACATTCAAGATTAAATTTATCGCGTTTTCTGTTTTTTTGAACAACGTTTTATTGTAATGATTTAAGACGCCCTGTGGACTCAAATTTTAAGCCAAACCAATGAATTTATTCGCCCTTCGTGTGCCCAATTGACCGCCTACTTCTAAAACGTAATTCATTTTCAATCACAAAATAATCCTTTTTCCGCCTCTGATAAACAATTGTTGCAATTAAATGCTTAAAACCTGCACGTTATACCAACAAAAACGTTAATATTTTTACGATCAGACCCCGAGTTTGGCTTTTCTCCGCAACTAGGAAAAGGTTGAAGTCGACCCAAGTTCTATAACATCTAGTGCGCCTATAATTTATTGTGCGCATGTTATTCTCGGTTTATTCCGTGAAGAAAGAGGGATACCCCATACCCACGCCCTGTACTTCCATTGTATGGACATATATATTTAACCTGTAATCTCAACAGAAAGTAAATGTTACCATTAATATTTCCGTGCACACAGCCATAAACTGGCGTTGTACGCCTTTCACACACAAAAAAACTCTTTTTTAAGCACAGGTAGCAGGATCTTTCGGAATTTAACAAATGCATTATGCATTATAAAAGAAAGTGATTCACAAACAGTTCTAATCAAGGAAAATTGAAATAATTGAAACTTACACATATTGAATAATGATTGCTTTTGTGTTGTGACGCAAAGACAAAAAACTAAATGCCAAACCTTTTTCGTTTTCCTCAATCAAATGTTTTTGTCTTTTAATCTTCTTGTAACAACAAATAGTTATCGTCATCAGTGCAATCAGAGCAATGCTTCCACATATAGCAACCGCTAACAGAATTACGGATGATGTTCCTCTTTGCTCATCGAGGCAATTTGGAGTGTTTTCTGCGTGTTATTTTCATATGTTTTGAAGTGAAAATATAATAAAAGAAAGGTGACAAATTTTTATTTTAATGTGTTTCTAAACTTTCTTACCTTTATTTTACTGGAAGCATTGCTTTTATTTTATTTCATAGATATTTTTTAAAACTTGCCATAATCAGGAAGCCGTTGACCCTGTAGACCGTTAAAACACTTGTCAGACGCCGAGCAGTGAGGCGAAGCTAGGGAACTCCCTGTTGACGTTTGGTGACACCACACGCAGCCCACTAAACTAGAGCAATTTGTTTGGTTCTATAAAAAGAAAGCTGTCGGATAAAAATTTAGTGAAGTTTAAATAATAAATTTGCAAGCCTATACTTAAAGATTTGCCTTTTTGTCAGTTTTATTTCGAAATTAATTGAACAAATTTATTACAAATTTTATACAA
Organism: Ascidiella aspersa; assembly: GCF_963924565.1. Taxonomy (NCBI): domain Eukaryota; kingdom Metazoa; phylum Chordata; class Ascidiacea; order Phlebobranchia; family Ascidiidae; genus Ascidiella; species Ascidiella aspersa. The sequence continues at coordinate 15,123,368 of NC_139449.1, forward strand.
AGTTTAAGCATTTATACTAACAAAATAGGTTTAAGAATATTTCTTTTGGAAGACCTAGTTGTAAAAACTGCCCTGTTAGTTGATACAATATGCTAATATTTACGAAATCGATGGTTGAATGTGTAGTGCAACGGTCACCAAACTATATGGTTCCACAACAATCAGACGCGACAGATTTCCTTAATAAGCCTAAAATAGTTTATTCGGTCATTAAGAGTATATTAACGTAAACTTTGTCGGATACAAACATAATTAATTAGTTATGAAATTTTTAACTCAGATTTTTGTCCGACCCGCGATCGTCAGTGTTTTTTCGTCCCTCTAGTCTAGGGTCCAAGGTTTTTTTGTTATTATAATGCGTTTAAAAATGGTGTACCGGTTAACAATGGTGTACCGGTTAACAATGGTGTACCGGTTATCCGTGGACAGCTGGCCGAATGTGTCGCCCACCGGTTGACACACTTTCTGCCGCGTTAAATAATTCGCTAACCGAGAAAATAATTTGCTGTTTATTAAACACATTTTCTAACTAAAACTAATTTGTAACAGCCTACTAATGTGGAATAGATAAGAAGTGATTTATTGTTTGAATGTCAAACATTTTAAAAATGTCAGAGCTCAGATTTGGAATGTCAGAGCTCAGTCATCTACGGGCCGATTTTACCGTATTGTTATGATATATCGATTTTAGTTCATGTTTTAAAAGGTGTAAATTGCTGAACTATAAATAATTGTCATCACGTTACGAGACTTTATATTAAAATCGTAAACAGCGTATAAAACCTCAAACATTAATGCATAATAGGAGCTTGATAACGGAGGTCGCGAATCGATAAAGCATTGTGGAACGTTGTATCCTTAAATAACAATCACCAACGATGACATCATACTCGTACGAACGAACATATGAGGTATATATAAACTTAATCTGTTTATGCAGATTTGTTAAGTTAAATTAGTGCGTTGTTCAAGACCTAAAAGTCTACAAATGTGAGACTTTTTGATCCATTAGATCAGTGGTTCTCAAACTTTTATTTTTTTATTGCTCACGGTCCTTAAAAAAATACACAAATAAACTCAGAAAAACACATTCTTTTTAATTGTATCAATGGGACGGGTGCACTTGCTTCTTTGCTATCAGTTATGTTAACCTCTAATTAACGAATCACTTTATTTGAGTCTAGCAATCACGAACAGTTTTAAAACCGTGCCCACAGTGGCAGCGCAGCAAGCTGTAAAAACGTAATTCTCATTAGCACAACGCAACACTATGACGTCACAAAGGATTTAACTTTAAGCGTGCAATAACCTTAATGAACAACTAATGAGCTTGGTTTGGAAAAGTAAGTTGCCTGAAAATTTTATTGCACAAAAACTTTTCTTCTTCAGGAGCGTCGTGTTGATTTTTTTGTTGGGTGCTTCGCGGTCCCAGAAAATTGTCTCGCGGATCCCCAAAGGACCGCGGACCCCAGTTTGAGAACCACTGCATTAGATAGATGCACTTGATTGTCGTAGACCTTTTTGCTTAGAACTGCACTAATTTCTGATGAATAGAGCAGAAACACAACCTGACTTGATCTAATTTTGAAATTAAGCTCATTTGCTCACGGTTTTTTAACCTTTTGCTAAACTGTTTTTGCCTTCTGCGTGTTTTATCCGAACCAAACAAATCATACGCGGTTAATCACTTAACGCAGTAGTGACAAAAACATACTTCACATCATGGCAGATGGCCCAGATTTATATCAAGTTAATCGAGGCGATACACGTGATTGCCAAACTATCTTTCAAAAAGCTGGTTGAATTCCAAGTTGGAGATACAATTTTTTAATTTAATTTGTTATTTGGTGAATGTAAGCCAGAAAAAGTAAATCGTGAAAAAAACAATCTGGACAGCAAATAATAACTTTGAGTGTATCGTTGGTCCATAACACTGTCAAGCTGCACGTTAACACTGTCTAATTAAAGACATGAAATTATTGTTTTTTATCTAATTAGAGTTGTTGCAATTTGTGGTATAAATATTACGCATATATACGTCCATGAAAACCCTTTTTACTACGCCACTATCCGGATGCACTACCTATAAACTTACGGCAAACTCGCATTGGGGGTCAATACACCTCGCAAGATAATCAGGGATGCATTCGTTGAGGCTTAAAAGCTTGGGCCGTGGAGGATAACATGATGGCACAGCTGGGTCGATCTGCTAAACGATAACAATAAACTGATTTAACCAGAACAGTGTTTTCCATTCTGTAAGCATAAATCTTAGCGACCGGACTCAACTTACACCCAATATACAAACAACCATGTTAGAATTTTATAGGTAGTAGCCCAATTTGTGATCGTCAATGCATATTTTACGTCGTTTTCTAACTAGTTGTTGTGCATTGTTTAAACTTCCAATTCCATAGTTTAAAAAGAATAGTTTCAGAGGATCAATTTGAACTCTTTAAAGACATTTATATTTATAGCTAGCTGTAATATTACGATAGTGGAAAATATGTATGCAGAAGAAAAAACTGCTTGCAGGCCTGGTGTTCAGCAATATTACCTTCACCTTGATGAACAAGCAAGCGTGAATACTTCAAAAGGTTTGTGTATACAGTTACATATTTAGCAGTAATTGTGACCGGAGATATAAATATCAACCTTTGTTGGCGTCAATCTTTCGGCACATCCATCACTACTTTTTTCCTTGCATGTTTTTTTTTTGCTGATTTAAATGTCCAATAGTTTAGATAAAACAGCAATCTTGCCATTCACTTGTCGCTAAAGCATTAGGCAAGATTTAAATGGTCAAGTTCAAATAAAACATCAATCTTGCAATTCACTTGTCGCAATTTGGGCAATTTTGTGATTCAGTTTATTTAAAAAAACACCAATCTTATTGCGCAGGCTAACCATGGTCTGTATTAGGTTCTGCCCAAAAACATATGAAATATATGACGACAACGGATACGGAATACAGAACAATAAGTTACAGACATATATTCCCGAAAAAGTATGGTCATGCCATTTTTGAATTTTTTTACAAAAAGTAAATAAAAAGTTTTATATTTTAATATGTTATGTGATCCACAACATAAAAAGAAAATTATAAAACATTTACATACACGAATGAGATTCTCCTAAAGATAAAATCTGGAGCATAAAATATTTTCTTAAATTTAACAGAAATGTATTTCGCCGTAAATTAATAGGCATTTTTTACGTTTCCTGTTTTAATAACACCACGTCTAGCGCATTTTATCGCTGTAAGTCTAAAAGCTGTCATTTTTACCCTAATAACAGATAGGTCTGCTAATTGTTTTAAAATTTCGCTGTTTAGTTTAGAACAAAATTGTATGCATTAATATAAAAAATCCAGCAACAATAGGATAATTATTATTAACACATTTTACAAATTTATGACAAAAAATATTTAAAACAATCTTACGAGAATTTGATTAACACAAGTGTCTCGGTCCACAACATCTCTGGTGCAAGGACATTTCCAGGTCTGGTTCTTGCATTGCTTAAAAACATTTATTTTAGTTCTGCATAGATTTAACAAAGATGTAGTTTCCAAGTGTACTTTCAGACCGTTTGGCACAGTGTTTATGGGGGTTGCGAGCTGTACCACAATATTTAGCTGATTTTATAGTGAATTTAAAGGTTCCATGCGTATAGCAGCTAAGTATCTGCAAAATATCGCACATGATATTGCGGTTTGCACGTTTTAGAGATAATAATAGCCTAGTTGTTCGGTGTTCAGGTTCTTATTTATATTTCAACTTTTTACGGCCGATTTGGAGTATGATTAGTCGGAGCAATCTGGTACATTTGAAAGAGATCTAAGTTGTTCGCAGCCGTTGCTGGGCAACAGGTCTTCATGTCTCCCTCAAACTATTTTTTTCTAAATTTATAAAAGGCACGGATCATTCATTTTCGAATATATATTGTTTTGTAGGCATTTTTAGCTCAAAGTCTCTTGGCATATTTCATTGCATGTTTAAAATACAAATATTATCGTGTAATAGGAATAGACCAGGAGGGGAGGAGGCAATGCAAAAATATTAAGAACCATTGATGTAAACAGAGAGAAATATATTCCGCATCGAATTGCATTATTAGTCTTTTGAAAGAATTTAACAGAACAATTCAAACATACAAACTGTTTGGTAAAAACTCATGCATGCAACGTACAAACCAGCACAGAACTAAAAGCAACACCAGTGACATGAGTAAACATAGGTTAAATCGTGGCGCACTTATTTCAACCAAAATAACAAGTTTTTTTTATAGCAAAATTATGGTCATAGCAAAATACTGGACGGCCAATCGCTCGATTAGAAATTCATTCGTAAGTTTCGGAACAAATCGGTGAGGTTCATTGTATCTTTACGGTGCGTTTAATCACAATAAACTATAATTACAATTATAGTCTCGCAAACCACTGCTACCTAATTGCTTTTGTGTACAATTTGTCGCTCAACATCCACATACTTTTAGAAAAGGGTCATAATCTCAAATTGCTCTGCAGAGTCGAATGTCAACGTAAAATTGGCCGCAATATATAAGAATTTCTTTGGAAATTCTGGGGCCGCAATATATAAGAAATTCTTTAGAAATAAAGAAAACAAACACATTCTGTAGCCACACATCAGGCATTCATTTTACGTAGGTAAGCTTTGCGATGTTGCACTCCTTGTCGCTCAACATCCACACACTTTTAGAAAAGGGTCATAATCTCAAATTGCTCTGCAGAGTCGAATGTCAACGTAAAATTGGCCGCAATAAATAAGAAATTCTTTAGAAATAAAGAAAACAAACACATTCTGTAACCACACATCAGGCATTCATTTTACGTAGTTAAGCTTTGCGATGTTGCACTCCCAAGAATACGTTGTTCGCTTTACGGACACAGCTTACAATTACATCACATCTTCTATCACTTATATAGGGCTACCAGGAGTGCTAGGCTATTGGTCAATGTAATTTTATTTTTTATTAGTGGTTATCAACCAGTTTTTAAGTCTGCATTGGTTTGTTATATGGCATTTAGCGTCATTTATGACAATACGTATCACAACGTGATTTCGACTTACAACCCTACAAAAGCTTTAATTTCAGTAAATATATTTTCAATTTACAATCTAAGATATTTTTATTGATGACGATAGTTTAATATAATTTATATAAGGAGTGGACAAAAACAATCAGAATTTTAACAGGGCTTACTGGTTCCTGAAGCGACGAGCACCCAAAGTCCCCACACCATGGTATAAACGGACGAGCCAAAAAGAAAACGTTTGTTCCCGGAACAGATTTCATAAAGTATTGTGAGCATTGCAGATTTCGGCTACAAAATAAGTATAAAATTGTTTTCAAAATGAACAAATCTACCTTCAAGTGTGGCTAACAGAGTTTATTGTGTGTCGTCACACCTTTTGAAACACCATTAATGCAATGTTTATTTTTTGTGCTTCTGGCGACATTTTTAAGTGGTTTCTGGGCAGCCTTACAACTGTGGAATCAATGCTCTCTTAACATGTTTGTCAAAACCAGCTTGATAAAAATGAATATGTCGAGCACGAGCAATTCGTTGTGTGCCTAAAGCGAAAAGTCTCCTGAATTACCCTTTAGCAAAATCAACCGAATAAAATCAATTTACTATTTTTATGTAGTCTCATTGATATGTTATAGAAAAATACAGAATTTGCTTTTCGTAGGGGGGAGCAAGGCATAGGACAACTATCAAAGGGGGGCGCGGTTAAAAAAAAGCTTGCGTCTTGTGGGCCACCCCTGACGCTTAACGTGAAAAGCAAAATAAGTTTGACGCTCGACACTCGACGCACTTAGTTGGCTGCTGCTTATACCTTTACGATGTGAGCTGTACTTGTTATTAGCGAAGTTATGCGTATGCTTTTAAATGCATATTAAACTCTGTATTTTGATATAAACCTATTCTAATGTCTTTGTGATCATCTACTTTGTGTCATCTCTTTTTTGTTTAAATATACTTACAGTTCTTGTAAGCACAGGTGTGTTCTATGTTCTCTCGACTTTTACTTTTGAACGTCAAAATAATGTATTGAAAACGCTTAAAATATACCTAAAATGTACAATTTTTTTGATAAAATGTACCTCAAACAATATTTTATACAAACTTTTACTCACGCAAACAGGGTGTCATTGAGTTGCGCATAGGGTTCAATCTTGTACCAATTTCGATACATTTCCGTATCCAAATCAAAACAGCTCATTCTTCTTACAAGTTTAAGTTCCAATAGTTTGTTCATCAGGTTTCTATCGCCTGTTTAGGTTAGTACATACCAGTTTTTAGTTAGTACATACCTTCAAATAAACGTGACAAAGTTCAATATAGCATAAAATAGGCGATCATTTAAAGCATGCCCTTTTTAGAGCGCGGCACACATTTACTAACACTATTTGGGCTGCTGCCAATTTTACGCGGAATTTATTTATTTAGGCCACATAATTGTGACAGCAAAACAATTATATACTATCAACTAAAAGTCGTAAAAAGACTAAGACTTTGTAGAATAATGCCTATGTCACAAGCAAACTTGGGTGTTCAGAATGTTTTTAGACGCTCTGAATTTCCAACAGGGCGTTAAAACGCCCCAGAATTCGGCCAAGTTGTGCGCGCAATTAGTGTACAAAAATAGTTCCTGTAGCGCAATTAACCAGAAGTACTCAAAACTTTTCCTGAATTCCCACGTAGGCACGAGGCCATTGAAGCCAAAAACAATATCTTTCAATTTTATGTAAATGCATTTTTGATTTCGATCGAATGTTACGTTTTGCCCATTTCCAAGGAACAATTTTCAGCGTTAAGACTCTTACGCATGTGCACACACGCTGTTATCTAAGAAATGTCGGATTATTATGTGAATAATAACATAAATATTCCGACATTTCCTCTAAAAAAATAAAACGAGAAGCGCTAAATGCTCCATATGTTTCATCTCGCAAATTTACTTCAATTTACTTCTCGTAACCACTTAATTGCAACGCAGTCGTTCTTGACTTTTTGGCCAATTTTACAATGATGTAAACTCGCTAGGTGATGCAATCAGTATTGCACAAATGGTTGATAATCAAATCTAATACGCCACAATGATGCCATTCATATTCCTTTTGGAAATCAATTCCTGAATATACATTACATTGGTCCGTTAAAATTGAAACGTGAAGTTCGAAAATCGGTGGGTCATTATTGTTTACAAACTCTTTATACACAAGGTTAAGGCCCCCAAATGTTTCGTCCCACTTTAACTACAGAAATAAACAACAAATTACGCTTACTGGGAATATTATTTGACTCTAAAGTAAGTTTTTTGTTCACTTGCTAAAATTCATTAACTCTCTAACACTTAAATTGTGCAAGTTTGATTACATGAAGAGATCATAAAATGTTTTCGAAAAAGACTAGCTTTGCACTGCATTTTACTTCTCACTTTTCTCAAGAATTTACGTATTAACTAATTCCTGTACACTGATAAAGACTTCAGTATCGGATCGGATCTAATAGTTTCCATGTGTAGCAGAGGATGGTTTCAGGAAACCAGTAGTAAATACACAAGATTGCATCAAGTGCAAAATATCTCCACTAAGGTAAATACACAAGATTGCAACTAGTGCAAACTGTCTCCATTAAGGTTTAAATACGTCTTGCCTTATTCTGCATGGAAGAACAAGGTACAACAAGTGCAGCAGCTTGTCACGGGCGTCGTCTACTCTAGATAGAGCAACAATTTGTTGTACTCGAGGGCTATAGGGCAACTCGAAAGCGGAAAAGGCGATTTCACAATTTACGCGCAAGGAACACGCAGAGAATGGAATGTCAACGTTGATTGAAAACTAGATGCAGCGTTTAAGACGGAATGTTTAGATGATGCGTACTTTATACATACACTAAGTTTAAACAGTTTGATAAAAGTGATATGATGACGATTGACTGCATTCTGGAGTTTGAACATTTATCGCATAAAATGACCTCTTACGAGATGGAATAACCAGATACAATTATTTTTTAAAACTGTTAGATGACGCACCCTTAACTTCTACGAACAACAAATGGCGCTGACATTTGCAAGTCACCTTGTTCGAATCCATGGAGTCTGATTTTCAACGTATATTTACCTTAACACCACTTGTTGATTACCTGTTACAATGTATTGACGCCAAATAAAACGCCAAATTGGGCGGCGAAATGAACACTCAAAAGTTCTAAAACGTCTATTTCTTTTAATGATGTTTCAACGACGAAGTCAACATTGTGCTATTTTCAAGTGTAATCAACAGTTGCGTAGCTGAAACCTACAAGTCGGAAGTTAAAGACACTGCTTACTCGAAAACCGTCTGTGGTAAACGGTCGCTGCGAAATTGTTACCGCAATTTAGATTCCAAGTTTAAACATGAGGTTAAAATTACTTCTTCGCGTACAGTTTAAAGTTTGATGATAGAAAGAAAGTAATTTCCAAATCTCAAGCCCTAATTCCTGCTGGTGTTGGTGGAAAATTGTGCAGCATTACCGTTTTTGTCGTCACGAATACCTTGCCTCTGTTGCTTAGCAGGTCGTTACTCCAGAAAGTAGGTGCTGTGCTTGATCTTGCTCGTGGTCGTGGTCAAGCAACAATGTTCAACAAAGACGTTGAACTGTTTTTGTGGCTGAGTGGTCACTAGTCACTACAATGTTGGTGTTTTCCCACGAGGCACAAAAAACTGGTGACAACCACTTCTATGTTTGGAAGATATGGAGAAGCCCTGGTAATGTGGCCAGATCGTCGTGCCCAGTAAGATTAGCTCTCAAGACCATGCGAACCTAATAAAGCGCGTTGCGCGTCTAAGCTGTGAAAACACAGCAGTACGAAGACCGTGGTGAATGGCCACATCTCGCCACTGATATGCGGCATCAATATTAATTCAATGCACATATAGTTTGGAGGAAAGTGAAAAAGAGAATCGAGTGTATATCCTATGGTTGGATGCTTCGCCCAGATGATAAGTACGGTGCTTGTCGGAAAACAGATAACTTAACATATCATCAGGTTCTTACTTCTCATCCGGCCAATTTGGGTTGATCAGTTGCTCTGGTTGTATGAGTATACGAGGGAGCCAAGGTGCATTGCTGTACTGACAGCCCTATAGTGTGTGCGGCACATCAACGCAGTGAACTAGTTAGTGTTGAGGCGGATTAGTGTCTATTCTTGCGTTTGCCATGCATTGCCTTGTGTTCGTAAACTTTTCTTATTGTTGAAAAAAAAATGACAGTGAGATTGTAAGCCTTGCGCATTTTGATGTAAGTACTTTGAGTTAATTGTGTAAGCATTCTATTACTTGCGGTCAAACGGTCAAAAGTCGCCGGCACAAGGTGCCTTGACATTGTGGATGTCCTTACTTCAGTTGGTGTTACTACCTTGCGGTAGGAGCTCGCCTTGTTGGTTACTTGTAAGTGTTTGGCAATGATGCTTAACTTACGCTGATGCTGTTTCTCTTTCTGTTTTAATAACATTGTTTTGTATTCATTTGAATTAAGATGTGAAACCACTTATGCGAGCCTTTGTGTTATTATTGGTTCCTGTTAACAGATAAAGAATTGAGTATCGGATCGAATCCATTAGTTTTTATGTATGACGTTATTAGGACAAGTTAGGCATAATCTACATATCAACCAAAAAAAAGTTCCAGCTCATCCGGCCTGGGGAAAGTCCCCATTTTGGATTTTTTAAATGGCCGCCATAAAATACAGTTTTTGCTCATATCTCAGCTTCTACATCATTTATGAAAGAGATTATGGTCTTAAAGCATATATTTTAAGGGTTAAACAACCCGAATAGAGCACATCATCAACAATTTAAAGTAATTTCTGAATCATCTTCTATTTGGGTTTATAGGTTTTTTATTTAAGAGCTGCCATGTAATAACTTGCTGGTGAACCCGCATAGAGTGCTGTTTAGTTTTTCAGGTGTTCAAATGCTCTTTCGACGTCCCCATCTCTTTCAGCAAGAACAATAAGTCGGGTAAAGAGAACCGTTTTTTTCAAAGTAAACCTTAGTGGTTTTACTTTTGTTTTAATAGGTTCAAGGCGAGTAAAATGTTCCAAGCTTTCTTGGAGGTTTTTACAAATATGCCATGCTTGTTGACAATTAACAGAATTTGTGTAGTCAGTCCTGGTAATGTTGTAGTCAGTCTTGAGTAAAGCTATCACAAGATGATCGCTTATAAAGAAGTATAAAATAATTGTGATACCTAAACCATTTAACCATCGTATTGAAACATTCATGGTCTTTCTTTCGACGTATTTTCGCCAAATCTTTGTAACTTTGATTGCATCTTTTCAAACCTACCCTTTCATCCGTCAGAATCTCAAGATGCTTAAGTGCTAGAAAACCCAAAACTCTTACTGATTTCGTATGGCGAAGCCTGCCGCGTGTGAGACCACCATTTGATTTGGCTTTCCACTGTTACATAGATAAGCTGTTTTGGGGCGAACTTGTGTGCAAACATGCAGCTCAGAATCAGATTAAAAAACACGAAAAAATTCTTTGGTTAAATTGGTAACTATTTGTTATATACTATTGCTTGAAATGATCAAAAAAACGCAAAACGCAAACATTTTTTGCGTGTAAGTAATTAAAATACCCAAAAAATGGTTAAAGCCTTAGATGGAACATCACGGCTTGGTACATCCTCGTTATGCCCATGCGAATGTCATACTCATATAGCTGTTTATTTGACAAGAATGGCGAGTGAAACACATGCTTTGCACTTCCGTAATTTTTTTAATAATGGCACAACAAAAATAATTCCCCCCAACTGTAGTGCGTAATGTTTCTACATGTTTTGCATTTCAAAAATCAAAAATATATGCGATTAAGTGTGTAGAAACAATAAGCTTTTACAAGAGAAAGGAATCTTTCAAAAAAAAAATTTTTTTGCACCAATTTGTATACAAATTGCAACGGAGACGGAAGATGCTGCTCGGGCTGCCAAAGAAACTGTTTTCGCGGCAAAAATGGATCCCTCAGTAAACAAGCTCAAAAGCCACAAGGCATGGAAGTCCGGTTTTCAGGATACGCGAAAGGAACCGTTGTTAAAGTGTCATAGGTGCGGGAAGCCTGGACATCTTGCGACAACCTGTCGTTTTAAAAACTCCAGGTGTAATTTTTGTAAGTGCACAGGACATTTGCAAGCAGTATGTCGCAAGAAAATGCAGATTTCGAGCGTAAGGTCAGTGGCATCTCTTGACTGCCAGCTTCTGCCAAAAATGATTTATACACTAGTCGTCGACTCCAAATCGTTCAACGTAGAACTCGATACCGCTGCAGGTGGCAACATTTTGTCAACCAATGTTTGGAGAAGTATTGGGCGGCCGAAGCTTGATGACACGAACCTAATCTCTTTAAAGAAGAATTGGGAACCTTACAAGGCTTCGAATTAGAAGTGCAGTTTATGAAAAATTCAACTCCGGTGTATCACAAGCCAAGGCCCGTTCCGTTTGCTCTGCTCGAGGGTTTAAATCAAAGTTACGAGGCAGAAGTTCGAAACGGCACATGGACGCCTGTGCAATTTAATGATTGGGGTACACCGGTGGTACCTGTGCGAAAGGCGCCATTACCAGGTAACTGTGAATCCTCAACTCGAGACACATCGCCAGCCACTACCGTTACCAAGTGATCTAATGCAGAAACTTGGAGGAGGTCACGGTTTCACCAAGATAGATTTGGCAGATGCATACAACCAGATTAAACTTGGCCCAAAAAGCCGAAAGAGGTTAGCCCTCAGTACTCATCGAGGCGCTTTTCTTTAAAATGTGTTACCTTTCGGAATTTCTTCTGCACCGGGCTATTTCCAAAAGTTAATGAACGACATCACTCACGATTTACCAGGTGTGGCGGTATTTTTAGATGACATCTTGGTCAGCGGTTCTTCTAAAGAGAATCATTTGCAAAATTTGCGTCGTTTGCTTCAACGCCTTGATCAAAAGGGTCTACGTTGTCGGTTGGAGAAATGCAAATTTGCGTAAGAAAAAGTTGAATACCTTGGACATGTTCTCACCAAGGAGGGCATTGCCAAAGGAAGTAAAGTCGATGATGTCATAAATATGCCCCCACCAGAAAATGTGTCAAATCTTCGTTCATTTTTGGGTTCCGTGCAGTTCTACAGCAAGTTCTTACCCCTGATTTTTCAACAGTTGCAGAACCGTTATACCGGCTTACCAAGAAAACTGTAACTTGGAGTTGGGGAAAGAAAGAGGAAGATGCTTTTAAACGTTTAAAACAGTTCCTAACGTCAGACAATGTCCTAACACATTTTGATCAAACTCTGCCCATTGGAATAGCATGCGATGCATCCAGCATGGGAATTAGTGCGGTTTTATTTCATCGTCTTGCAGATGGAAGTGAAAGACCAATAGCCAACATATCGAAAACGCTGACTGACTGCCAGAGGAAGTATAGCCAGATCCAAAAGGAGGCTTTGGCTATTGTGTTCGCTATTCGCAAGTTCTTTCAGTTCCTGTACGGCCGGAAGTTCATTTTGGTCACTGACCACAAACCCTTGTTGACAATCTTCGGTCCAAAGAAGGCTGTTCCAACGCTCGCAGCAAATCGTTTGACGAGGTGGGCGCTTCTTCTCAACCAATTCAGTTATGATATTGAGTACAGGAAAATCTCCGACATTAATAATGCCGACGCCCTTAGTCGAAGTACTCGGGTTGTTGCACCAAGTCATTTGGGAATGCAGAAAATGAAGCAACTGGCCAGAACAGCGGTTTATTGGCCAAATATTGACAGGGACATCATGGATATTTGTCGTAAATGTCATAGTTGTGCCTAGCATCAAAATGCTCCACCAAAATCTTTATTGCATCCATGGATTCTACCCGAAAAACCTTGGTCTCGGGTACATGTGGATCATGCCATCAACTTTATGGGCCACAATTGGCTGTTCATGATCGATGCTTATTCAAAGTATCCATGCAACCATATGACGCAGTCTATTACAGCAAAATCGACTGCGGATATTTTAGAGACTGATTTTTCTCACTTCGGGTATCCCTATATGATAGTAACTGACAACGCTCCGATGTTTACATCTGATGAGTTCAAAACATACTGCAAGGAAAGGGGAATAGTTCACCGCTCTTACCATCCTGCGACAAAATGGGAGCTCCTTACCATGCTGCGACAAATGGCGCAGCTGAACGTCTTGTTCAGACTTTCAAACAGGCTTTGAGAAAGTCTGGAATGCCTCCGAAGCAAGCGATAGTGGAATTTCTCATGCAATATCGCAGGACGCCGACTGGGAACGGGTATTCTCCTAGTCAACTTCTCAATAACCGTCAGATGCGCACAAAGGTGGACTCACTTTTTCCTTCGCCACACATTGCCCAAAGACGGTTATCAAGAGAAACGTCACGCGCAAACGCTAAAAAACATCGCTTTGCACAAAGTTCGTACAAGGTTGGAATGCCGTGCTATGCTTTGTATCATGGACCTAAGCACAACCATGACCCACGCTGGGTTCCAGCCGTTGTGACAGAAGTTCACGGCACCCGATCGGTCACTGTGAAGGTGATACCTCAGGGACAACTGTGGTGCCGCCACATTGACCAGCTCCGTCCGCGACACGCATCTCCCGAAGATGAAAATCCCGGTGAACTTCCAACACCGGTGAATGATGACGCTCATATCGATGACGGGCTTTCCGGTGATTTACCGGTATCATCCCAGACAACTACCGAGTACGGTCCGACTAATCCGCGACGGTCTAATCGACGCCGCAAGCCTCCGCAACGTTTTTGTTGTTAATGTCGTGATATTGTTATTGCGCAGCTTTGTAATTTTGTTGGGGAGGTGTTAAGTATTACGCATTTTGAGCCATGTACTGTAGTCGTTTCCCACCCTGCGGCTTAATTACGTTATTCGCATTCTTGTGCTGATTGCTGATTGATTACAGTGCTATTGTGCTGCTATGCTAAGTGATTTCTTTGCTACTTAAACCGTGGTTGGTTTCGTTTCATTGCCTATTACTACTTCACTGCTCTGATCAAGAATACAACAACTTGTTTCTAATTTTTCCAAAGATTGGTCCTTTTTTCCCCGAAAATAAGGATACTAATTGTAAAACAATGCATTACAGTATATTACATAATAACAATGGCTTGTGAAAGTAGTAAGCTGCAGTAAGCAATTTTACGCGTTCATAAAGCGACAATTGTACAGAGCTACAGGTTTAGATAACCATGGGTCACGAGTCCCATGCTGCTTTTATGTAGGCCTATAGTGGTCACTGCACAACTTGCCTAGGTCGTTGTCAATTTCTTATGTGTGGACAGTTAACAAAGTACGTTAAAGAGGAGACAACGCAGTTAGAGTGTCTTTTTAGTATGTACCACGATATACAAGCTTAAACAGTACATTTTATAATGATATTGGTAGGCCAACGAGTTTTGTGAACTACAAAACTGTAGCTGTAGCGTGATTTATATTTAGTAGAGCCCGCAAAAGTCTATTAAGTCAAATTTTTTTAAGGACCTATTCTGTCCATGAATCAAAGAATAAAGTTGTTTTCAGCGCCCAGGGAACTGTTTTTAAGAAGTTTATAGGTCAAAATAAAGTAAAAATTTACAATAATAAAGTCAAAATTTGTCAAATTATAGCTTTTTACAAAGTTTTTGTGTTTCTTGAGAGTAATTTTTGTACAAATCGCCGTGGAAGCATTATCGTCGTGGAAGCAAAAAACGCGACACACTTTTTATCATCAATGAAACACCTTTACTTTTCGACAAAATATTATGTTTGGGTAACTGGCGTCAATTCAAGGAAGAACTGTGGCCTCTACAAATAAGCAATTTCGTTAAGTCAAAATTTTTTTTCTTTTTGAGGCTATGGAAAAAACAGCAATTAGTGCCGCCCACAAAGTTATGACAAAACACAACAATTTTGCTAGAAGCATTACAGCAAATCATTCAATAAATGATTTTATAACAAGAAAAACTTTGTTAATAAAAAAAGCAAAATGTCACTGGCCTAATTTTCCTTACAGGCAAAATGCCCCGAGCCTAAGGCGACAGGTCTTTCAAATAAATTTTTTTCGCGCTTTTTAGGCTACGTTTTTTTACATACAAAAATAGGTCTTTTAAAGTTTTTATTTCATTTATGATGTTTTTTCCCCGAAATCCTGGATATTGCCCTGGTCATCAGTAGCGTGCTTATATTTTTGGTGTAGCGTGCTTATTTTTTGGTCTTAAGCAGAAGGTAACCCTGTTTACAGACCTAGTTTTACTGGTTTACCTAGCCACCAGGGGCGGATCTAGGGGGGGGGGGCGATATGGCCATGCCCCCCTCCCACCCCCAAACTAAAAAATATGTACATTTTTTTACTTAATAGGCAGCTTATTTTCGCGGTTCCCTAGGTAATATGGCCTATTTTCGCCAAAATAAGACATATTTTTTAGTTTTGTAGTGGTGTACCAGCTTATGGCGCCATATAATGAATATTTCAAAAAAATTGTAAAATTCGTTTCGCGCACTCGCGCAAAGCGGCGTTTTTCAGATTTGCAGCGACGGCTTAAGTGACCGTACGCTGACCTCGACTATATAATAACTAACTTAAATCCAAGTACAATTAAAAGCTTTTGTGTTGTTAGTGCAAATCTGTATCAGAAATCTTTACTGTTGCGTCGCGGACAAACGGAAAACGTATTCAAACATAATCGACAAATATATTTTAACCATTTTTTTTAAATGTAACAAAAACAAGAAATTTAAAAGAAATACCGGTACACCAAAAAAATAGCACTCGCTTCGCTCGCCAGGTTTGCCCCAAATGGTTATCAAACACTAAAATAGATTAACTATAAAATTTATCGCGTTTTCTCAAAGTAGTTTCATTACACTTTTTAATAGTAGTACAGGGATGACGACGTGTGGACTCGAATTTTAAACCAAGTATACGCTTTTTTAGCGAATTTGCGCCAAGACTTTACTGCCTCCTTAAAAGTAATTATAAACACGTTTTTAAAGTGCAAAAAAATCCGAGGCCCACCTGATTCACAATTGTTATAAAGTTGTAATAACACAAAATCTCATTTAATATATGTTGTGCGGCCCGCAGAGACCTTTCTGAGTTTGGTTTTGGCCCGCGACTACTACACAAAGGTTGCCGACCCTTGTGTAAGGATTTGAATATAGAGTTTTGCAAAAACCAACTACAGTAACTTAAAAATTGAGAGAAGTGTCATGAAAGAACCACAGCTGACCGCAGCAGACAACGCTATGGTGTTATTGCGACGTGGCCTCGGCGCTTTTTCGGTGGCATGTGAGGTTGCTCTCGCCTTTTCGGGAAAAAGCAAGATGTGTAGACAATAGATGGTAGCGTCTTTCAGCGATATTCTTCATACCGGGTCAAACTAGGAAACCGGTCCACTGTAGAGGCTAACCTTATTACTTTTTCGTGCTTTCAAAAGTTCTGTTTTTCGCGTTATTTTGCCGGAGTTAGTTTATTCGGCTATCCGATGTTATTTTTACCTGACGCAATGGTATACTTTTGTGACGTCATATCCGAAAAAATGCATGGCCCTCCCCAAACTGAAATCCTAGATCCGCGCCTGCTAGCCACCTGGACTTTTAGTGTCGGCACAGTTAAAGATTGATAACAAGAAGTATTTCTTAGCATTTAAAACAAACATTTGGACATTGTGGACTGTCATTACGTAAAATAGACTTTACTGACCTAACGATACAACTAACGATTTTATTGACTTATCAGAAAAGTATTACTATGCAAAAAATTTCTTAAAAACATCCTTTAATATTTGGAGGTGGAATTACATCTAGCTCTCGTAAAGTTTTAGTTTTTTTGTATGCACTCTTTTGTTTGCGCTTTATACCGTTTATGTGATATTTTGTGTACCAAATTGACCTGTAGCTACACAACCACAATTAAGCAGAGGATTTTCTTGTACGAAGAATAGCAAATACGTACGAACGTTGCAAATAAGCAACCTAAATGACCTGGTTTAACATGGTAAAAACTTACTTGCGATGTGCTTAAGGCGCAATTGATTTTGCTCATTGTTGTCCAAATATTTTTCATGCAAAATAATGTTTCCTCCGTCGTCGACTAAAACACAATTCCAAGCTGGGGAAGAATTCAGTCTGGTAAGTAATAACAAGAATAAATGAAAACTACGTCAAAACAAAAATTACAACCGGTGGTATACATGTTTTGATTGTTTTGTACAAGTAGGCCTATAAGCAAAAATTGCACTTTGCATGAAACTGTCGCATGAAATAAGTTAATATATATTAGTTTATAAAATCTACGTTTAGCGTTATTTCTGCTCTAAGGCTGTTATATGCTTTAGTATTCCACATGTGAAGTAATCTCCAATTCCCAAACTCTGTTTTTAACTACTTCGCAAATATTTTTTTTCTGCTTTTGTTTGATTCTGTTTTGTACACATTTTTGCATGATGAGTCTTAGTGTATACCAGGGATGTTCAACCTGCGGCCCGCCTAGCCTTCATTCAAATCAATTGATTCGACTATCATCAAAACGTGTAGAACGCCCAGTTTAGATGAAGGCCTAATCTCATATTTTTTTAGACTATAATTAAGTCTAATGCCGCATTTCAACAGCCATCAAACGCTTGTGTAGCCATCATTGTTAAGCAAGGTGTGTGTTTTTCTAAATGTGTGTTTTTGCGGACTGTTTTAAGAAAATATATCAGCCCAAAGGTGTCGTACAATGGCATAATATGGCATGTAAACTCAATTTGTCGCGCTTCGCTCGATAAGGCTGACATTCACTTGCATATTTGCGCACAAGTTCACTCTCGAAGAGCGGATGTTTTTAAGTTATTTTATGACATCACGAATGGCGTAGCTTATGACGTCACACCCTTTAATTTAATGGGTTTTGTGGCAATTTGCGGCCCATTCTGTTGAAAGGTTGGACATCCCTGGTGTATACCATTGTATGTATTATTTCTATTAAAAATACACATTTTGCATTACTGAAAAGGTATACTGGCGTTCATAAAATTACAATTTTCGTCAACTTAAATAAACTATAAAATAACTCCGCTTTCCCAAGTACAACAGGGTAGCGCCGCGGCACTCGTCGTTTGTGCGAATGTATACTGTTTTTGCAACAGGCTATATGTGTAACATATTTTAAAACAAGATAAATGCAATGTATATTTTTTTGTGCTTCAAGTGAATTATTGTACGTGGTTTCTATTCAGCCTTATAGTTGGTAAATCAACGGCCGTCACAACATGTTGGTAAAAATCATATTAAGCACAAAATATGTGCAATTTCCATATGTCTAATTCGCATGTACAAATCTTAGTCAATTTAAACAGAAATAGATAGGTGCTTGGGAGTGATTAGGATAGTTAGTTGATACCTTAGGGGCGCAAGGGGTGTGAAGAACCACTGATTTAGGGTATCTCCCAAGGTGCTGCGCATTTGTTTATTAAATTGACAAAATTTAAAACCAAAAAATATTTTAGAAATACACTAAGAAAAACAAAACGTCGTCACAAATGGTAACACAAGTTTAGACAAATTAAATCACCAGAATTTCAAAAAAAATATGAAAGCCAAAAGTGTAAAATAACAAAAATTGGGAGATACCATTTGGAGTAAAGCTCGAAAATATCAATCAACAAACTGTGGTGTAATCGTTAAATTGCAAACTAAGGTGCTTTAGGTCTATAGACTCTATAGCAGTGGTTCTTAAACTGGGGGGCGTGTGAGGTTCACAAGGGGGGCGCGAAAAATTGACAAACTCTGTAGGAATTATGATTAAACTTTAAGGTGAAGTGATATTTAATTGGACAACATCGAATCATATCACATTAGTTTTTTCTGTTATGTAGAATATTCCTGTTGATTTTAAGGTTAGTAATTTCGTTTTGTGACGAGGTGATTCCACAAAAATTTATGCTAACGCATTAATAACGTGATTAAGTTACCCGTTCTGATTGGCCTTTCGAGGAAAACATGGTGTTTGTTCACGGTTTGATGCTCTGTTTTCACCTAGATCAGCGCTTCTTTACCGTTGCGCCATGGAAAACCGCCATGTGCGTCACGGAAAAACGAAAAACTTATTTAAAATGTTAGACATATTTTTTAACATTATTTTTCGACAATGTAATAAAAACGTGCAAGAAATTTGAAACAAATTCCGATATACCCCAAAAAAATAGCGCTCGCTTCGCTCGCCAGGTTTGCCTTCACTTAACAATTTTAACAAACACTTTGCTAGATTAACTTTAGATGTTAACGCGTTCCCTCAAAGTTGTTTTATTACACTTTTCATTAGCAGTATGGATGACGGCGTGTGGATTTTCAACAAAACAAACGCTTTTCGCGCTATGCGCCAACACTTTACTGCCTCCACGTAATCAAACACGTTTTTAGGTGCAAAAACGATCCGATGCCCGACTGATTCACATTTCTAACATGAAAATAACACAATTTTTAGTAATCATTTTGTGCGGCCCGCAGAGATCTTTCCTAGTTGGTTTAGGTCTGCGATTAGAAAAAGGTTGCCGACCCCTGGTTTAATAAATAGCTCAAATATTCACAGAGAGTAACTCGCTAAGTGTTAACAGTGTTCATTGTTACGTCACACACTACCAAAGTTTATGGCTTTTTAACTATTTAGTTTTCGCTTTTGAAAAGAGTTTTGGCGCATTGCGTTCTGTTTTATCAGGCTCAGTTAGAAACTTTTACCCAGCATGTTTTTTTAGTTTTGCACTGCAAGTTAATGTTGGCAAACCGTAAACAAGCAAGATTATATATTTTTCTTTTTAGTAAATATGGAGTGGCAGGTAAACATCATTTGCCTACCGCTAAACCTACTGTGGAAACTCACTTGTTTAGAGTTGTTTAAAGTCTTATTTTAGCTACACACAATTTTTTTAATTGGCCAAGCTGTTGTTTATTAGCCGAATTGCTATAATAAACATGACCTCTTTTAAAAATTCGAGCTGAGTTTGTTAAGATCTTAAATTTACTTCTAAGAGAAAATGTAAATCCACGAGTGAAATACAAATAGATTATCCAAACATCCATGCTTCAGAAATGGTAGAATTTGAATGCGAAGCAGAATGTTTAGTTTACAACCCAGCCACATATATCTCAGTTTCATACAAAGGTAGCGCGAATTTAAAATCGCACATCAGTTCTGATCGACTTAGTAAAATTATGTAAATGAAAAAGCGCAAAATCTATGAAAATCAGAATGCGCCGTGCGTCTCATCGCACCATCGAAAATGAAAATTTGTGTAACTTAAACTATATACAAAGGCATTTTTCACGCAGCACATTACGTCACGTTGTGACATAACTGTTCGAGGTCGATTCCGAGTTTTTTTTAAGGTTCCTGATCTGTAGTTGGCCACTTGACGCGGTAAATTCGTCAGAAATTTCGCGTTCAAAATATGGCAACCCTAGGTTATGCTCTGAGGTTAAAGACAGTTTCACCCTTTGTATTGACGCAACTTACCTGGAAATAAATTGCTGTTATGCTTTATGTTTTTTTGATTTTGAAACAAGGTGGGGCGCGAATTTGGATAAAATTGTAAAAGGGGGGCGTGTCTCAAAAAGTTTAAGAACCACTGCTCTAGAGCCATCCACCATTACTCGTGGGAGGGGCTTAACAAAATTTTATTGGATTTCTTGAAACTCCAAGGATCCTATATGCTTTTCTCTTGCTGTTATTCATACTTTTATTCTATCCTGCAAGTATACACAAAAATCCCCACAGGTAAGTCATTTAGATTGCTGCTACGTTACAGAAATGGCATGCGCCATTGTCGCAACTATTAATTCCGTCAGCCAGCCGCTCACTGTCCAGTGTATTGTGTAAAAAATGTTGCATGATTTGGTGTTCTAATTTACACAGTTTTTTAAACTACTAATTTAAATCTATAGTTACTACAAAAAAGTGTCAAGTATCGCTAGCGGAGAAACAACCAGGCCAAGCCCTTCTCCCACTACATACATTTAAAAAAAAATTGCAAAATATCGCGCTTCGATCCAAACTTTTTCCTAGTATGTTATAAGCAAGGCGATTATTTCTGACATAATTTAGTTAAATTTTTTTGTAAAATTGGTCCAAGTTTACACGTGAGGTCAATTCGTCCAAATTATTTCAAAATCGTTACAAAAATAACAAAAACAAAAACATTTTGAAATTGTTGTTCAGTTTAAAAAAAAATTAGTTATAAATTACTTCCAACAAGATTTTAACTGCATTATATTTGCATTAGAGCAGGGGTCGGCAATCCCTGGCACGCGTGCCAAAAGTGGCACGCGAGATGATTTTCAGGGCACGCCAAATGATTTAACGCGCACGACCGCACGTTATATTATCTTAAGAAAGTGCAACCATTACATCACTACAACATCATTAACATTATTATTGCATAACTATCACTAGCGCTAACTAAATGGTTGTACACATTTCCAGTTCGTGTCACAAATTAGTGTCTTAACTGTTGTGTTTAACATTATTTGTTGTGGCCGTTAAACTTGTTGTCCACGACCACGACTAACTGTTTGCATTACGTCACAATGCTCTAAAACTGGCGAGATGTTTGCTGCGTTGAAGTCACTGATCTCTATCAGTGGTTAAAGCATGGAATTCCACATTAAAAATAAGCACGTGTGTTTTTGTGCGACTGCGAAACCAAGCTTAAAGCGAAACTGGTAGTTAACACTTGTAGGTATCGGCTGAAAAGCATCGAAGTATATTCCAAAAAGCGGGCACAGTACTGTGTTCGTGAAGTTCGTTTTTTTCAACAGGGTTTGGGTATATTTACAGAATTAAACTTATGAAATTAGGTTTAATGACGTCTCCCAAGATATGTAAATATAACAGAATTATTTAAATGTAATCTAGTCAACTTTAATTAGATAAAAAAATAAGTTATCTAGCAAGTATTTTTCTTACAGTAACCTCAAGCGCTTTTTCTATTTCACCACAGGTTATAGCGCATTTTATGCACTTGTCCGCACGCCAATGCGAGGGCAATTTACTCAGTTCGCGATTTTTATTGACACGCACTCCCCCGTCCTAAGCAAAAATAAGTTGTTATTATCAGATTTCAAGTATATAACATCCAATTAACCAACTCATAACCTATGTTAATACATTTTAGACATTCAATATTGCGACAATCGAGGCGGTCTCTATAGTTTCCGCAGGAAAGAAATACTTCTTAAACATCTGATTGAAATATTTCCTAGAATCTCGCTGTGGAAATGATATGCTTAAAAACACACCCTTCGTCAATAACGCATAAGTTATCGTGACAAGATAGATTTCAAAAACTTTGCGGTTTTATTCCTATATAAAATTTGACTGTATAGCATAGCAAAATATGACATTCTTGCGGCATCTATAGTTTCAGAAATAAATCTTGTTTTTTTAGCAAAGTAGTTCGCGACTCACTGATAATGATTTAATGCTGTTGAGGATTACCACGGTACAGCTCTAACACTCAAAGAAAAACAGAAAAAAAAATCTATTACTACTTTCCAGGACGTTTGAAATTTTCTAAGCAAAACAATAAATCGTTATTGAAAAACAGAAGGTATGGGGTGGAAATTCGCAGGCGTCATCATATAGACAGTTTAGGCGAGTGTTAGTTCACCTGAACCAATGCTGATCGTTACCGTCGCCAACTGGCGATTGCCATCTTTAATTCAGTGGTAACCATGTTATAATATGTGACGGATTGTGTAAAATTTGTCATGTAAGATTTTTTATGAAGTTTAAACAACAATGATGTATGGGCTTACTTTCTTTTGCAGTATGGATAAAGTTCCGACAGCATGGAGTACAAATAGTTAAGTGAGAAATCAACTCCCATCACCCCAACAATATCCCTTTTCTGAAATAAAGTAGGTATCAAATTGCATAAAAAATATTTAAAAGATTACTTTCAACCTCATGTTATGATTACAATTTTCGCTACACAAATTTATCTAAAATATACTTGCAATTGTAAATGGGCTAGATTTGATTATTAAATGATTTCTAAACTACCTAAATAACCTGGCTTTTTTAAAGCCCCAGACACACGTATTTATTTGCCCTTTGAGGTGTTCATGCACATAAAGCTTTGGGCGAAACAAAAATTCCGCCTGCACATTTGCGCACAGTTAGACTGGGCGGCACATGATACTTTTAGTGGTGCAATATCGTTATACTGTGACGTAACTTTGTGATGTCATGTCTACGGCATTTCATCAATTCTAAACATATTAAACTTTTTTAACTGCAGAAACAACTATCCTGCACTTTCATTAAAACTGACCGTTAACCTGTGTTGCGGTTTAGTACGTCAACATCATTTTTTTAAATAAAATTTGTTCGTTAATGTAAAGCAAACAAACCCACAAAGGTTGTAAAAAAGATCTAAAACACCTTCATTTAACAAAAGCAGAATACTATATAGTTACGCAAAAACGCATCATCAGTTCTGCTAATTTTCTTATTCAAATTTCTGCTAATTTTCTTATTCTATTTGAATAAGAAAATTAGCAGAACTGATGATGCGTTTTTGCGTAACAATATAGTATTCTGCTTTTGTTAAATAAAGTTGTTTTAGATCTTTTTTACAACCTTTGTGGGTTTTTTTGGATCATATGATATGGAAAAGATCAACAACTAAAAATGTCAGAGCAGGCTTAGATCCCGACATTAACAAAAATAATAATAATATTATTATTATTATTACATCAACTTAATGTAAAGCATTGATGAACTCAATATTGACCTGTTAACAGTATATGGCAAAAATAATCTTGCACTGCACACATATCATTTGGGGAATTCGAGCCACGGTCTGTCTGTTTTCCATTTGTTCTAACAAACCTCGCGCTCTTATTTTTTAGTATTCCGATTTTTCTGTGCTTGAAAGACGTTTCATAGCAGGAAACTTGAAACAAAACGCGCCGTTTCGACAAGTTTATTGTTGGCTAAATGTACGACAAAACCATTCCTTTCCAAAGTTAACAATCACATAAACTAGATACATACTCTATCTAAACTAGTGGTTCTCAACCTTCAAAGAGTCGTGCCCCCCTTCCATTCACACAAAATACTCAAAAATACTGATCTCAGTTAAGCTATTAAAATACCGAATTATTACATTGCAAGTAGAGATAGTATGTCAGCAGACAAGAAACTAACGATAAGGTGGTTTAAACATGCAACATGCCTTTCGATGGAGTGGTGTCAGGATTGCCTTACTGATGCTGATGACATTTCCTGCGCCGGCGGCGTCTTTGTATGGGGTAGAAAAGACTACTTCTTTCGGATTCGAAAGTGCAAGCTCGTACCTAGATAAATAAAGTGGGTTTCTTGAAAATATTGCCCTTGGGACTACCAATATTCAGCAAAATAAAAAACAAACACAAACCACAATCTTTTTGTAACGTCAAAGTCGCTTTGCAACCGTGTACCAGGAAACACTCTATCCACGCCGGTTGCTGTTCCAACAAATCGTAGAGCTACGTGATTATCTGACCGATTGATCCATATGTGATCAACAAATGAAGTCCACATGACATCAGCAATAACTCCAGGGGCAAACAAATCTATTATAAAACAGCAAAATACAACATTAAATGTGAGTTAAGCGCTATGCAAGGCTGTACTTCTACTGTGTGATTTGGTAAAGCTAAAGCTATTACGCAGCCCCAAATTTAGTGCTTCCAATCTTTCAGAACTACTTTTTCTGAGAAGGAGGTCTATGTTTGTAGCAAGCGTCTCGAACACGCGGCCCATGAGAACATTTTGTGCAGCCAGCGATGCCGTTCGAATATTTAAATAATAATCAGCTTTTTTAGTGTCTCATGTTTTTCAGTACTCTTAGGCCAAGAGTAAATCTTCGGTGTTTGAATTAATTCTAGAAATTCAAAACTTAGCAAGATGGCCAGCCAAATTGCGCCAGATGCTGGTGCTATGCTCGGCTATAGGCTCAGTGTGTAATATGCGAGAAAGAAAAACAGAATAATGAAAACAGGCATTACTAAACTAGAGACCCGCGAGCAAAATGTGACCCTCGGACTATTTTATTATCCCGCGATCTTATTTTCTGGGCAAGTGATTAAACTAAAAAAATAATTATTGCCCTTTTTTTTTTTATTTCGTTGCTGTAAGTGCCGAACGAAACTTTACTACTGTTTGCCAACTTTTAACCATGCAAACGCAAAACGATTCGCGTGACTATTTTTTGATTTTACGGTATGTCAAGCATTTATAAAATGCCAATATTTTCAGCATAAGGGCGACATGCAATATTTTTGCCTTTTCTATATTTTCAAAGCCTAAAGCAGTAAGGACTCAGACTCTCAGTTGTAAGTTTCCACAAAACCATTTATTTATTTTTATACAGCTTTGTAATGTGGCAATTGTATCGTGGGTAACCTATACCTATTTTAAAACAAGATAAACGCAATTTTGGGCTTCGCCTAACCTTTTATGTGATTTTTATGCAGGCATGCAGATGTGGAGATAATATAGTGCTAATATTTTTATGTGCCCAACTGCCCAGTGCGTCAAGTATACTTCTTAGCCAGACTGTTAGACGCATGTTTTCATCTTCGCGCGTTTAATCAATCTTAAGCTGCACAATTGTTGCACACCAGTTCTTCGAGAATAGCACGTTTCGTAAGATTACTTGAATTATGACGTCACGTTAGGACATAATTGACCCACCATATAAAGCAAATTGCTTCAGATGGACCGTGGTCCGTGACATTATATAGTTAGCCACGCATTCCAAAGTGTGCGTTTTTTGCGTTCCTCGGAATAATTCACACGCTTAATTCATCCACCCGAAAAGCAATTGGAGTTTGACAAGCTACTTTATATAGTTCAACAGTTTTAGTTTCTACTAACTATTAGGTACCTGCTACATCTTTTTGATCTGTGAGGATACGGGTGACTTGCTCGACTGTTGTTGCGGCAAGTAGACTATTAAAGAATTGCTGATATTGACGGAGAGTAGAGTCGGTCTCTTCCGTCAGTTGGTAACGTATTGGGGACCGAAAACAACGCGGAGCAAATAAAACGGTCGACTGCGATACGGTGGATTTCTAAAAAAAATATGGAAATTAGGGCTGTAACATGCTTGTAAAATTAAATGCTGCACATCTGCAAATTCCCGCTTTTTTAAATTACGTCAGAAATTCACGGCATTACGTGACGTAATAAAGCAGTTAAAAGATACTGCTGTGACCGTTCCAAATAAATGTAGGTCTACCATTGAAATCGAGTCTTGGGCGAGTCTAGAATTTTTTTTGTTATTTTGGGTAGAGCAGGGGTCGGGAACCTTTCCAGCTTAAGGAGCCATAAAAGTCGAATGTTTTTGGTTGCGGAATGTATGCTCGGGTATGAGGGAATGTTTGTTCTCCTTGTTTGACCTTAACAAGGCAAAAGTAGCAGTCATCTTGCTGGTTTCTAGGTTCTCCTCAAACCGTTGGGACACCCCCAGTTGATCTGGGTATATTTTTCCCTTTTGAGTGCAAACGGAGCGTTTAACCTCAGATTGGGGAAACCTTTTGACCTCCCAGTTTTTGTCTGGGTCCCCAAGAGAGACTTTGAAGTATGCTAGATATACACACTGGATGAAGGTGGCGATTTTGCGTCCTTGAGGTGCTTGAACGATGAACCCACTCCTCTCCCCCAGGGCGTTTTAACCTCACGCAGTTTGTTTTAGTTTACAACCACTGTAATCAACTGGTACCGTTTTGTATAAATGGATTCAAATGCTTAGGAAACGATATTATCTAAAAAGCATTTTCTTACTGAAGTTTTCAAAAGGAATGGTTGTGCGACGCGCTTGAAAGAATAAAACGACTCGCCAAGGCGTCGAGACGCATAGTTTGAGATCCTCAGTTTTGCACTAATAAATATATATAGCTTGAAATAGCTTGAATGTGCCTCGTACGACCCACATTATGTATAATCACGTTGTTATAAAAGGTATATTGCGGTGGTAGTTTAGACAAAAAGTAAGATACGCGCAAAAGTCGCAAACCTTTAAAACGCTTAGGTCCTGTGTGGCGACCAATCTAGTTGCTACAACACGGCTAATACAGATAAACGTATGACATGTTTTTCTAGTGAAAAAAAAAAAAAAGCGTTTATCATACGATTGTATTTTTTCAAATTATTTATTCTTCGCATAAATGACCTGTTAAGTAATATTGTTGTTTAGTACTTACGTGATAAAAATGCCGGCAAACATCTTTGTCATTTCCGAGGTCCAGTCTATGATATCTGAAGCTTGTGTTGGCGTGCACAATGGACGCGACATCTTGTGGGCGCAATATGAGATCGTTTTTACCGAGTTCCATCACAAAACAAATGGAAAAGTTTGTTCCTCTTATAGGTCTCCAGAAGTAGGTTGCATTGATCTGTAATTATATGTTAAGTTTTTTTAACTAAAACGCATGCTCTGCACGACACAAGAAAAAGCAGCCGACTTGGCATCCAGATTAAAACCGCATACAAGGTATGCCGAAGTGTACAACCCAGACACTATTAAAATTCGTTTAAGCTACGTACCCATCAGGCTGAATGACCGAGCACTCGCACGCATCTTTACTGCTAAATTTGCAACATGTCTGCATTTGCGGGAAATACGTGACTCAATTGGGTATAAAAATGGCAAAAGAGAGCTCATAGTAGTTAACTCGAAAATTAGAGACCGCCCCCTCCCCAAAGAGGCCTGGATAGGCCCTTTCAAAATTGCCATCCACTACGACGGTCAACCCCTTTTTTGCACGAGGTGGAACAATGCGGCAAACTAATCGCAAAAAAAAATCAATCAAGGAAAAAAAGGCACTTGAAGACCGCATAACGGCAAAAATCCATCCTACCGGAATTCATAATAAACAAGACCCCGAATTTAGCAACATAATAGAGAACATGGAAATGTTCCCACTGTTAGGACAGCACCCTCCCCCCAATGTATTCCTCCCCGGAAAATTACCAGGCAACCATATAAAAGAGAATAAATCGAGCACCCCCCAACAAACAGCCCAACCCCCGAACGCTAACCAAGAAAGAGACCAAGACAAAGACAAAGATAAAGACAAAGATCCAAAAGAGAACGAGCGCCTTGATCCAATCCTCATTAACCTGGATTCTGATGACGATGACGACGACGACGACGATGACCACTCCAAATCAACAACCCTTGAAAGTACACAAGAAGATAAAGAAGAGAAGAAGAACGTCCCCCCCTACCAACCCCCCCAATCAAACCCCTTCAACCTATTAATACCCCCCTACTCAGACCTATCCAAACCCAACTTTGAGTCACAAAAACGCGACAGATCCGAAGATACGACCCCGGACCGTGACCCAAAGAACTTAAAAACAAATAAAGATATTTATGAATGCCCCCACTGCTTAAACTCCTGTAGCGTCGAAAAAAAACTAAATGCGATTGCGCCCCCCTGATCCCAAGGTCCCACCCACTATCTAACCCCCCTCCTTGTTGTTTTACTTAACGCACTTGAATTTTATCTATCGTACTTTACCCTTAATCGTATTTATTTTTAATATGTATAGAATATTTGTGTTTTTAAACATAGGAATAATGATTTTACACTGTGTAAAATGACGCCATTTTTGAAACAACAACGCTAAACGTCGCGGGCATCCAACAGCGCCGCAGACGCTTAGCCTTTTTTGACCTATTGAAACAAACCAACAATGACATATTCTTTTTACAAGAAACCCATTCCACCCCGCAGGACGAGGCAGCTTGGCCCTTGAGTGGACCCATGGCCCGCCCTCTTTAACTCTGCCCCTCCGGAGGATTTGCCTCTGGAGGAGTAGCCATCCTCTTTAACTCCCCCACCTTCACCCCCTCAGATGTAGTCCCGGACTTAGATGGCAAAATAATAGCTTGCAACATCAAAAATATGACACACACCATACACCTCACCAACATTTATGCCCCATCCGGTTACAACAACAGACAATCAAATGAACAATTCTTCGAAACCCTCTACACATACATCTCATCTCTACACCCCATAGTCCTAGCAGGATATTTCAATTGCCTTCTTGACCCGCTTATAGATAAATACCCCCAACCCACACTAGAACCCTAAACAAATCCCTTCCAACACTAATCAATACCTTAAACCTAATGGACACTTACCGAATCACCAACCCCTACACCCAAACCTTCACCCGCAGATCTCATAACACCCAATCACGTCTGGACCGCTTTTACACCTTCAACAACATCACCCCCTTAAATCACACATTTACTCCCACCCCCCTGTCGG
Organism: Ascidiella aspersa; assembly: GCF_963924565.1. Taxonomy (NCBI): domain Eukaryota; kingdom Metazoa; phylum Chordata; class Ascidiacea; order Phlebobranchia; family Ascidiidae; genus Ascidiella; species Ascidiella aspersa. The sequence goes on from NC_139449.1 coordinate 15,152,728, forward strand.
ATCACGATTCAGTAACCCTAACCTTGGACATCCCCACATCACCCCCCAGAGCACACGGACTCTGGAAGAATAAACTAACAACATTAACCAACCACGACTTCCAAATAAAACTCCAAGTTAAAATCACCAGATTAAAAACATTACAACAAGACCTTGACCCACTTAATTTTTGGACCTTATTAAAGGAAAAAGCTGATACCCTCCATAAAATTATATTCAAAGAAATAAACTTTAACAACACCCGGGAAATAGCCCAAAAACATTCGACCTTCGCCAAATTGAGGGAAGAAATGAGTCCCCATAACTACCAGCATACCTTTACAAAGTTCCAAAAATTAAAAAAAGAACTAAATAAACATTTCTTAGATAAAGCGAGAGAAGACCTCTTAAAGGCAAAAGTGCACGACTTGGAGAATAAAAACCTTTCCAATAAAGCCCGTACTAATAGACGAATATTCCCTACCCCACACAACCCCCGGAGAATTAACCCAACTTGCTTATTCTTTCTACCGTAAACTATACACACCAACAACTACACCCCCCAACCTTTGTTCGTATTAAGCCCCACTTGGAACAATTCATCTCCCCTTACCAACACGCCCAACCCGACCAAAACACCTCCACCGCCTCAACCCTCCTCCGTGACCTATACCATTTCTCCACCCAAAAGACGCCCACTCCTATTACATATCCCTCGACTTTAAAAAAGCCTTTGATTCCATAAACCACACCTGGCTCACCCACACCCTTGTCACCCGCAATTTCCCGACCTGTTTTGCCAATTACCTAATCGCAACCCAAACCTTCGCCTCATCCGTATCCTAATAAATGGCTTCCCCTCTGAACCCGTGGCGATCAGAAGAGGTGTGAGGCAAGGTGACCCACCAAGCCTCACCCTCTTCCTGATCGCCCTTGACCCAATCCTGCAGAACATTCAGCAGAACCCCTCCATCTCACCACCCCCAGCCCCTATCCGCAACCCCCCTAACAAACAGCCCAACCCCCGAACGCTAACCAAGAAAGAGACCAAGACAAAGACAAAGATAAAGACAAAGATCCAAAAGAGAACGAGCGCCTTGATCCAATCCTCATTAACCTGGATTCTGATGACGATGACGACGACGACAACGACGACGACGACGATGACCACTCCAAATCAACAACCCTTGAAAGTACACAAGAAGATAAAGAAGAGAAGAAGAACGTCCCCCCCTACCAACCCCCCCAATCAAACCCCTTCAACCTATTAATACCCCCCTACTCAGACCTATCCAAACCCAACTTTGAGTCACAAAAACGCGACAGATCCGAAGATACGACCCCGGACCGTGACCCAAAGAACTTAAAAACAAATAAAGATATTTATGAATGCCCCCACTGCTTAAACTCCTGTAGCGTCGAAAAAAAACTAAATGCGATTGCGCCCCCCTGATCCCAAGGTCCCACCCACTATCTAACCCCCTCCTTGTTGTTTTACTTAACGCACTTGAATTTTATCTATCGTACTTTACCCTTAATCGTATTTATTTTTAATATGTATAGAATATTTGTGTTTTTAAACATAGGAATAATGATTTTACACTGTGTAAAATGACGCCATTTTTGAAACAACAACGCTAAACGTCGCGGGCATCCAACAGCGCCGCAGACGCTTAGCCTTTTTTGACCTATTGAAACAAACCAACAATGACATATTCTTTTTACAAGAAACCCATTCCACCCCGCAGGACGAGGCAGCTTGGCCCTTGAGTGGACCCATGGCCCGCCCTCTTTAACTCTGCCCCTCCGGAGGATTTGCCTCTGGAGGAGTAGCCATCCTCTTTAACTCCCCCACCTTCACCCCCTCAGATGTAGTCCCGGACTTAGCTGGCAAAATAATAGCTTGCAACATCAAAAATATGACACACACCATACACCTCACCAACATTTATGCCCCATCCGGTTACAACAACAGACAATCAAATGAACAATTCTTCGAAACCCTCTACACATACATCTCATCTCTACACCCCATAGTCCTAGCAGGATATTTCAATTGCCTTCTTGACCCGCTTATAGATAAATACCCCCAACCCACACTAGAACCCTAAACAAATCCCTTCCAACACTAATCAATACCTTAAACCTAATGGACACTTACCGAATCACCAACCCCTACACCCAAACCTTCACCCGCAGATCTCATAACACCCAATCACGTCTGGACCGCTTTTATACCTCCAACAACATCACCCCCTTAAATCACACATTTACTCCCACCCCCCTGTCGGATCACGATTCAGTAACCCTAACCTTGGACATCCCCACATCACCCCCCAGAGCACACGGACTCTGGAAGAATAAACTAACAACATTAACCAACCACGACTTCCAAATAAAACTCCAAGTTAAAATCACCAGATTAAAAACATTACAACAAGACCTTGACCCACTTAATTTTTGGACCTTATTAAAGGAAAAAGCTGATACCCTCCATAAAATTATATTCAAAGAAATAAACTTTAACAACACCCGGGAAATAGCCCAAAAACATTCGACCTTCGCCAAATTGAGGGAAGAAATGAGTCCCCATAACTACCAGCATACCTTTACAAAGTTCCAAAAATTAAAAAAAGAACTAAATAAACATTTCTTAGATAAAGCGAGAGAAGACCTCTTAAAGGCAAAAGTGCACGACTTGGAGAATAAAAACCTTTCCAATAAAGCCCGTACTAATAGACGAATATTCCCTACCCCACACAACCCCGGAGAATTAACCCAACTTGCTTATTCTTTCTACCGTAAACTATACACACCAACAACTACACCCCCCAACCTTTGTTCGTATTAAGCCCCACTTGGAACAATTCATCTCCCCTTACCAACACGCCCAACCCGACAAAAACACCTCCACCGCCTCAACCCTCCTCCGTGACCTATACCATTTCTCCACCCAAAAGACGCCCACTCCTATTACATATCCCTCGACTTTAAAAAAGCCTTTGATTCCATAAACCACACCTGGCTCACCCACACCCTTGTCACCCGCAATTTCCCGACCTGTTTTGCCAATTACCTAATCGCAACCCAAACCTTCGCCTCATCCGTATCCTAATAAATGGCTTCCCCTCTGAACCCGTGGCGATCAGAAGAGGTGTGAGGCAAGGTGACCCGCCAAGCCTCACCCTCTTCCTGATCGCCCTTGACCCAATCCTGCAGAACATTCAGCAGAACCCCTCCATCTCACCACCCCCAGCCCCTATCCGCAACCCCCCCAAACTGGTAGCCTACGCAGATGACGTAACCCTAACCCTCTCACACCCCCACTCACTACCCCCCGTTTTCGACACCTTAGCTAAATTCCAATCCGCGTCAGGCCTCGCCCTTAACCCCGACAAAACCAAAGCCCTCCCACCCTCCCAACCCCTACCTACCTGCAATAAACTGGAACCCCCTAGCCATAACCCCCCTAAACATCCCAATTGGCGACCCAACCCAAATTGACCACGCATGGACCACGGCATACAAAAAGTTTGAAAACAAGGCCTCACAAATTAAACACCCCTTTCTCACATTTGACACTAAATCTATCCTGTCTAAAACCCTGCTTCTCCCCCACTTTATCCAACTAGTCCATGTTTACCCCACCCCGGATCGCATCAAGAAAAAGATAAATAAAACACTACTCAAGTTCTTTATAGGCCCACGTAACCCGACAATTCCACTAGACACCCTGGCAGCCAGTCGCCCCCACGGTGGCTACTCAGTTGCAAATATCCCCCTATATTCAGACTTATTCATCCGCCCAATAGGAACCTATATGAAACATAGACTCTCCCACACCTCAGCAGACACCCACAGCCAGATAATTGAATACCACTAGCAATAAAATATAACCTTAGACTCAAAAATACACTCCCCCACACTGTCTTCCCATCACCACATTACCAAAAAATCTAGAACCTCATACGGAAGCACGACCCAACCATAACCGAAATACTATCCCCTAAAATAAAACCTTTATACCTCCGCCTCACAACCCCACACCAATACGCAAACCCACACCCCAACCGCAACCCCCCGAACTGGTCACAAGTTCACCACCCCATCTTACCACCATACCTAAAAACATTCAACTACAAAGCAGCACGCAATGCATTAGCAGTAAAATCACATACAATCCCCAACATCCCAGCGTTAGAACCTAACTGCTATCTCTGTAACAAAAGATATGAATCAGATGTACATCTGTTCCACATGTGCCCCCAGAACCAGCCCCTCCTCAACCACGTAAAAAACATATACGCAGGCTTCACTATGTGCTCCACCACCTATTTCAACCACCAACACAGCCATATATTTTTTGTCACACCTCCCCACCCCCCCCAAACAACGATCTAATCACGCTCCTGAACACCATACTTCACCACACAATTTGGAAAAAAAGAATCAAGAAAGCCATAGCCCCCACACCTGACCCCAATCCCACTCCCCCCAGCACTTAATCAATAATTTTAACCGTGCAATCCGGGCACGACACAGAATTGAAGAAGCTAAAACAAACCCACAATACCTAAACTTATACACACAGATAATCACCCTCCTCTAGAATCTACCTAACCCCCTTAAAAACCCTACAAGCCAAACCCGACCCACAAATAGAGAGTACAGAAAATCCCTCCGCCCCTCTCTCCATAACACATCAAACCCCATCCATTTCCAAGAGGGAAAAGTAATAACCACATCCATTTTGGTTTTTATGACGCCATCTTGTTTTTTCATCAGCCATTTTGTTTTTTGATTTTTGTTTTTTTTTATTGCTCTGCCTTAGCCAACTACTTTAAATGCATATCCTCGAAAGAGGGGAGCGACAGAAAAGGCAAATCCTTACTCCTTTGTTAATATCCTCTTTTTGTTAATAATTGGATCGATAAGCATACTCCTCCTTGCAGGAGGAGTGAAGACCAATTTCCTTTGTTACTCCATACCCTTTGTTAGGCACCCCAATTACTTTTACGCCCATAGTGTTGCGTACCTTACCTTGCTCCCGTCGCCCACTTGCTTTTTGTTGCCCGCAAAAAAATAAATAAAAACCACGCAGGGCAATGATGAGCCCAAACCAAAGGGGGGACCTAGCAAATTGCTAGCCCCAACAACCCTGAGGTCACTGAGCCCTCGAAAAAAAAGAAGAAAAAAAAACGCATGCTCACACACGTACAATTATTTTTGCAGATGAACTAACAACGTCTACCTCGGCAAAAAACACACTTGTACGGCATTCGTGCTGCCTATTACCTCTCTTACCAGCTTGTCAAAGCGGAAATACTAACAGATGTATTTTAAAGGGAATAGCACTTTCTATTATTTGTAATTTACATACTGTTTTTTTACCTTGTCCGTAAAAGCATGTTATTGTGTAAAATAATTGCCTACTCCTGCTGGGCCGTTTAACGTGCTTTTGTCGCACCGTAAACAGTTGCTACTAGCCGTCTTCAAAAACACAGCACCTATATACTGTGCAATTACTTCGCTATATTAAACAGAGAATGGTTACAATTTACGCGATGTCTGTTTAGTGACTGTGGCGTTAGCAAGACAAGTTATTAGAATTTACGACTCAACCTAAGTTAAAAATATAAAAACGTTGTTTAGCCCTCGGAACATGGCACGAGGTACGTGGTAACAGTTTGAGACAATCCACAAACCTGGGTGGTTTGAACAGAGTCCCCAACAGGTAAAACTTGTTTTACGATAAGAGTTTTATTGCCTCTGTGGCCAGCTTTCATTGATTCTATAATGTCTTTGACTCCTGCGTGTCGCTCAAGTTCGTGAATTTGCACAAACTTAGGATGGTCCGACACGTTACTCGGTCGGGGCATAAGAGGATGTGTAATTACCAGTCCTGTTCCATCTGCGTGAAAAGTTAATAATACCACAGTTCGAAAACAAATCTTTAACGAATACTCCATGAAGAATTGACATATAATAAAAAACTATTAAGATTAGACGCAACAAAAGTTAATTTTAGGACCTAACAATACACAAAGCTTTGGAACATAATTATTAAGGGTTGGAGAGTTAGACATAAAACGAATATCCAAGTACATAAAAAAGTAAATAGAATTAGGTCTTTTTTAGATGTTAAAACTAAATAAAAAACTACTCGTTCACAGAAATTCGAGCTATTTCTATATGGGCTGTGATTATTCTATGTTTAATAAGGCCATTTACATATCGGACAAAGCCATCATTGTAAACATCTATGGCTGTTTTTTGTTGAATAAATTCGAGGTGGTGCTACGCATCTTAAACTGAAACAAATCGAAAACTACAAAACTTGGAAATATTCACTTCTAAAAACGTAACACAATAAGTTATACTGTAGGATTTTTTAGCCACAAAAAGCTGCTAGCTAATCGCGTTTTAGCCAGGAAGCTTTACAGTGGCACATGGAAGGTGAAAAAAATCGGGAGGGGGGAGGGGGGTGCGCAACCTTTATGGTTGTGAAAGCGCTGTAGGTGTGTTGAGTTTTAAAGCAATTTGTGAATTTGAATAGTGTTAATAAGCGGTATAACATGCGACCCAGAAAGGCCCAGTCGTTTCGGCAACTTCGGCCCAATACACCCTCGGACGTAAAATAGGATTACGTTAACTAAGTGCTAATATCGAATGTTAAAAAAGCTATTATAGGTTTATGTGTAATTTTTATCTGCATTATACCTACAACAAAAACGTAGGAGTCTTCGCCGTTGTCTAGGTAATACGCATCAGTAAATACTTCCTGTAATGTTATATCCACTGCAACCACGCCAAACAAACCCTTGTTGTTGGGCCAGAACACTGGAAGACCGACTGTAAAAATCAGACCTGAAAAAAGTATTCCTATTTAATAGTTTAAAGTTAAGTTTTGATGTTAGCCTAAACCTAAATAGTCATCATTAGGGCGAATAAAAGGTCATTAAAATGCCATCCTACTGCAAAGTCTTTCAATCAATCGTTTTTATCAAACAAAAATTATGCAGAGGCAAACATTAAATACTACATCAAATTATATTAGATTCCTTGTTGATCAGATCCATTAGAAATGTTTTTCGTAGTGATTTTGAAGTAAAAGAAGTGTTTCGTTCGCTGTTGGAAAATGTTATTGTTCAAAAACATAAAAAAAATTCATGAGAAGTATAGTTAGTTACGGAGAGTAGCATAAATTTTACATTCATAAACACGAGAGGTAAGTTAAATGCAACTTTTCAATAAAAGGTAACTTTATTATGGCAGGTTTAAACAAAATCCAGGTATAGCCCGCTGTTTCTGGTGGCAAACTTTTTTTTCAATCGAATTGTATGATAGATTTTGTTTTTCTCGAGTTTTAACTATTGTAACAATACAAATAAACTGATGTAATAATTTTTCACTAAAAAAAAAACATTTTCTATTCGATGTGAATTCACTTGTTTGTTGCTCTTCGCAAAATAGAATCTCAAAATTATAATCCAATCAAGAAAACCCGAAAAGTAATAACTGATAGATGGCTTTGCATTATCAGAAACACACGTGTGGTGCAAAGGTTGCGAAAAGTCTCAAAAGATTTTGTCGTTGCAGCGAAATGAATCCAATTGAATGTTTTGGTAGTACTAAAAAATTGCAACAAAATGCATTCAATGGTGCAAACGTTACCTAATCCACCGGTGTCGACATATGGGACTGAAAATGTTGGTTTGGTTTGGTTTGTTATAATGTTACTGGAGTAAAAAGAAGAAAGTCTTTCGCGAAGATAAAACGGATCGGTGATTCTGAACGAAGTTCCTGAAAACAATAATACTTAGATAAAACAATAATATGAAGTTCAGATAATAAATATAGAGTTAAAGTATTAAATTGTTTTACTCGGTTTATAAATTCAATTGGAAAACCGCTAAAGCAAAATGCAAAAGATCGTGCTGAAAGCAACGTTGTTCGATTCTGACCTTAGTACTTTCAATGAATTCACAATAATTTATTTTAACACATTTCTTTCACATCGGAATTTAAAAGAAAAAAAGTTCACCAATATTGGTACTTTTCCCACCCAAAACCTCACCCTACTTGTCCGATATGAAACTGAAAAATGGCGTTTAAGCAAAGTAGCATATATTAGGTGTAAACGACGCAAATGAGATTAGACCTAACATTAGAGCACATAACTATTTCATGAATTAGATTACAAATAAAATTACAGAGGGTCTAACTTGTCAAAATAGGCAAAAAGTATTATATGGTTATCTAAGTTAATCAAAACTTAAACCTGAAGTTTTAAATTAATTGATAATAATAAAGAAAGTCTACATATATCTTGCTTTAAAAACTAAAATATATAAGTATAAATCAGTTTATTTTAATATTTACCTGATCGTGATTTGCTCTTTAAATCCATGGTATTATTCGTCAAACTGAAATTTTGTGATGAAATTTCCTCCAACATCGTCATGTTAACTGTGCGTTAATATTTAAAACAATAATAATATTAATCATAATAGCTGTTATATCATTTTAAACAAATGCCTTTTTAGCGGTTTATGCAGTTGATTAAACATTGAATAACGGCCTACCTTTTTATTGCACGCACGCAAATATACACGTAAGGGGTACCGTACAGCGGTTCTCAAATTTAACTTAAATGCAAAGAAAAAACAAGCAAACAAAACTACAGCGCAAGAAATTACCAAAACTTTAGGATAACAAATGAGGTGTGACGTGTGATATTTGCACTGGTAAGGCGTGTATAGAATAAGCTTGAAACTTTCATTGCTGCCAAGTAACACCGTAAGGTTTCCTCATCATGTTTTACGATAACTATATACCCTTAATCTCGAAAGATGTAATTGACTAGCTACAAATATTACAAGTACGGTCATCTTCAGTCGCATGTTTTGCGTTTTGGCTGCAACACAGTGGCTTTCTCTATTTATATTAATAAACAACCAATTGCTAGAGCAGTGGTTCTCAACCGCGGCTCCGAGTGCCGCACGCGGCTTCTAATCAACTTTTTAGCGGCTCTCATTGGAGTTCAAAAATAAAATGATTTATCACAAGTACATTTGCACACCAGTTCGCTCGACAAAAGCAGGGTTTTAGATTAATTGTTTGACTACGAAACTTTGTGACGTCATACCTGAAAGTGTGTATGCCGCCTAATCCCAAAAATACTGGATCGGCCCCTGCACATAATATGACACGATGCCAAAACAACTCTTAGGAACTTGCCAAGAAAATCGGACATATCAGGCTAAATGAGAAGAGGAACATTTCGCCTTCTTTGATGTGGTTTGTTGTTAATAATTAAATTTATCTTTAATAAACTGCTTGATATTTTTGCGGCTGTTTCTCCAAAGTTTACAAAGGTTGACAAATACTGCACTCGAGCCTTTTTTGTCGCGCGCCGAAGTAAATCAGACTTTAAAAATGTGATTGTTAAATCATAATCAGTCGCTACACTTTTGCTCTATTGGATTTAAAAAAGCACACGCCAGGAAATGATCATATCTGAAAGCATTCTATTGCCCCAATTAGATTTAGATAAAAAACGGAGTCACAATTAGACGCCCTTGAAAAATCATATCGACGCACAAGGTCGGCGCGACGCAATTCCGGTTCGGCTCCTTAAAATTTTAAAATTAACGGTTCAGGTTCGGTTTCCGTTCGGAAAAACTCATAAAGTTCCGGTTCGGGTCCGGTTCGACCCCCTGCATGGAAGTAACATGGAATACACGTGTTATACTGAAATTTGCCGTATTATTTACTTTTTCGTACATTATGAAGTATTTCAAAGATGGATAGGCAAATATTTTTCATAACTTTAAAAAATACTCGACTAAATATAAACAAACATTAAATATGGGCTCCTATTATCGTAAGGATTTTTACACATTAGTAGCTGTTTTGCACAATGAGTCATCACTGAAATTTTGTTTGGTTACCATCCATTCCAAGACCGTAGGTATGAATGGTGACAGTATTATTTAACTTCGCATTGCCTCGGTGTATCGCATTGTAGACCTCAGGTAACCTCCCATACATCTCTTTGGGTTTCCCGTCAGTAATAAACAGTATCACCCAATCAGCTTTAAAAACATTAATTAAAACGTGTTAAGATTAACCTTGGGTGAAAACATGTTGTTTTGTAGTTAACTTTTGGCTACAGTAAATATATATTCTATATTAGCAACAGTCGTTACGTTATGGGGAAAACTTAAACATATACAGTACAAACAATATTTATTTAAACTAGGATGACACACTTAAAATCAAGCATTAACTAAGCTATCTACCTGGTTCTAGAGACGTAACTTTTTGTTTTGTTGAGTAGATAAGGTCGAAAGCGTTTTTAAATCCAACGGAGTAAAACGATTCACCTAAACGTTGTTCGATTAAAGTGAATATTTTGTTTGTTTGGTAATGTTAACCTACCTCTGGGGTTTAAATGGCTTAGAAAATTCTGATTAAGAGCTTTTATGTTGTTTCGCGTGGCTGGCGCTAATTCCGTCTGAAAACAGCCTTCGGGGCGCATTGCAACGTTGTTAAACGCTACAAGACCAATCTGTTAGTGACAACCAGTCATAAACAAGAAAACAATAACTCATGGTTATTGCGAAAACACGTTTTACATATTAGAAATACTAAGAGTATAAAATAAACGTTGAATTTAAATTTATATTTAAAGTGTATATATGCTTCGTAATAAATGTCAGGAGCAAGCAAAAATAAATTCCCTATATTATTTTTAGAATTAGGGATTCAACGTAAATGTCTCTAAATCTAACACATTGAAATCGATTTCTCAAACTTTTGTTCAAGAAACATCTGAAGATGATTCCTATGTTTTAAGTTGTAGCCTATTTCAGATGAACGTCGTCTGCGAATTCCACCCCTCCTATGTAGGCCTAAATGTTTTTACCAATGATTAACCTGCTTTTTTGTAAATAGGTAGCTTTTTTCTTTTTTTTTACAAATGCGAAATACTAACCTATCATATTGTCGTAAAAAGTGTAAAAATAATATTTAAATGACAAAGTGAATGTGTAAAATAGGAAGATATCTCCTAGCCCTTGGCTTTAAATGGGAGAAAATATACTTTAGAGTAGAACCAAAAGCAACGTACGGCGTATGCTGTTTTGGTCCGATTTATTTATTTTGTTTTCTTTACAATGACGTAACATTAATAAACGCGACTGAGTACATAGCAAAGATAAGCTTTTGTTTCTTCAACATAAAATAGGTGTTTTTAGCTCTTAAGAACTGCTAATTTCGTTACGTTGAAGCCGGTTTGGTTAGCGTCTATTTACTAAACCGTGACGAGAATGATGTGGTGCCAGAATTACGTATTTCTTAGGGCCGACCATCGCCTTCGAAAAAATTGTAATGTTGTTGCCACTACAACACTGGCCGTATCCTTAAAAGATTTTATTTTAAATGTGTATTTCGATGACATATTTTAGACACAATACGGAAATCACTACCAAACGGTTACATGCTAAATTGCCACAAGTAATTTTAATTCATAGGTTATACAGCGAGATATGAGCATATTGACACGTTACGGGTCAACAACCATTTGTCCACCCGTGAACGATTTAGCACCGGGATTTATTTGTTTAATTACATTTCTATTAATTACCGTTTTCACACAGGCCGTTTCCATATTAGGTTTTACTAGTATTGTAGAAAAATATTTTTCGTTTCACACATAATCAGCAGCTAAAAGTATAGGGACGACCAGCTGCCAGTGCCATCGCTGTTTTTTTATTATAAGCTTATCGACCATATTGTGAAATACCAAAAAAACACGTTATAAGGAATTTCTTCTGACGAACGTGTTGATCCACGTAGTGCAATGATTGGGGAAATTAAAATGTTTTACAACTTTACACACTATTTAGCACTCTAGCCAGGATATTACGCTGTAACATTACTTTTTAGTAACATGGTAAATTGCCTTTTTAAATCATCGGCAATAACACGCGACTCAAGCAAATTACGCAGGGTACAACATAATAATAAGTAATATAGTTATTAATAGGCCACAGCTTGATGGAATCCTACATTTTGTTTAACCTATATACTCGACAATGATTTGACCCGGGGAATACGCATTTCTTTTGAACAAAGCGCCTTTGCCAATATGTAGGGCCCATTATTGTTGCTGCTTTCACAAGTGCCGTATCCTACTTTAATTGTGTAAAAGTATTTACTCGACCCATTTTATACACACTACGGAACATTACTTACATGTTAAATTACACATTCATTTACACTTACACTTAACTTGTACAGTACACACTAATATGGGGTGGTGATCAACAATCACAGCTTGATGTCTTCATACTATTGTATCCACGCAAAATCAGGGCATTGCACGAATGAACATAATATATCGAGATTATCGCAAAAGGCTGCACAATATTGTTGCAATTAAATACCCAGTTCAACATGGGCAACGCCTGGTGTTTTGTAATAATTTAAGGCAGATTAGCTAGCTTTTGATTTTTATTACAAAAGAATACCATTCAATACCAAAAAAGCAAAATCTTTTTAAAGATGTTAAAAATAAATAAAGAAATATTTAAAACGTTATAATGTTACCTACTTCTATATGGGCTTCAGTATTCTCACTACGCCTAACTATAACCTCCAACCTTACGCTAATAAGTCTTTAAGCATTCTATTGCAATTTTCCACCTCATATCTTCATAAACAAAAAAATGGGGTTATAAATGCATGAAAAGTAAAAGTGTGTGCCAGTTTTTATCAATATAATGCTACCTTCATCAAATATAATGCTACTTTTATATTTTTGCTTGGGTAGTAGCTAGTTTATTAAATGGTGAAAAATTTAAATGATTTGAGATCTATGTTTTTCAAAGGTTGTTTTGCTGGGTTGGGATTTTGCACTCGCCCGACAGTTGTGTGCCCTGAACCCTGAATGAACCCTGAATTATTGTTGTTACAGTCCAAATTTGCGAAAAATGCTAGTATAGACTGAAGGCTAATTATAGTGTGAATCACGCTTGCGTAACTAAAGAATAATAAACATCGCATTTAATAGTCGTTAAACTATCGAGGGCGGCAATATGAGAACTATCTGCAGAAGTGGTCCCAACCTGAGGGTCGCAAGAGATATCAGTGGGGGTCGCCGTGCACTATTTGTTGAACGAGAAATTGACTTAAAGACAAACAACATAAACTAATATTTTAGCGGAAAGAAGCGTGAACAACCGCCAGTCTAACAATTAAACTAGTCGTTTTTATGACGTCACCATTAGCCTTGTTTTCAATTTTGGACCAAAGTACATTATCATGCATTGTCTAATTCTAATATAAATAAAAATCGTGCATGCTTTTGGCGTAAATCTATGTAAACCAAAATTGGGGGGTCGCGTAGGTTTACGACCAATAGAAAGGGGCTTGGGTTGGGACAATAAAAATATTCGAAACCACTGATCTATACGCACCGAAATACCAAGGCAAGTTTAATTATAGGAAAAACAATTAGGTAGGACGTAAATTCGCAGATGGCGTGCCAACATTTTGGCGAGTGCTAATTGGTTGACACTCGTCCCACTGGCGAGGACAAGTTTGAATTTATCATCAACTCTGCACTGTGTGTTTATGTAATTTTAAAAATACATAATGAAAGAAAGGCTTTTAGACTGAGCATAGGGTATTCCATAGATAACACTACTATGATCCTTATATAGTAAAACTATGTTTGCAATTGAGAAATAGTGGTATATATACAAATATATATCCCAAAAAATTTTGTAAGGGTTTCACTCGAAGTGTTTCGACCTATTTTTTTTAACTTGGGAGAAAAGGTTGGGAAATACTGGATTAAACAAAAGCAAACACAAGTTGAAAGTGGGGGCAATTTTATCCGTCAGAAAATAATGGCATAGGAGAAAGGTTAGTTTTAAATTTCCTACAACACAGCCCTCATCTAATGTGGGTATGACACATTATATTACTAACAAAAAAACAAGGTAAAGTTATCTTCTATATAAGTATAAATTGTTTGTTTTTTAAAACGAGAAAGGTTACCCGATCTTTTGGTGTCATTGTTTCTAGAGTTGATGAAATTGCGCTCGTTGAAATATTTATTAAACGCTTGCTGTTAAATGTTTTTAACATGGAATGTGAGTTGTCCAGAAGAAACAAAATGTTCTTCGGTTTTGGTGATGCTGTTTCCACATACCAAGGCCTGGAAGAAAATGTATGTTAATGTGTCTGCTATAATGCCAAAGATTACCGAAATAAGAAAAAATACGTTAGCGTTTTTGTATCAAAAATTATTATTTGTTTTTATTTTTATTTTTTTCTGTCTTCCTACATTTTACAATAGTTAGGGTACAGTTGCCACGCGCATAACAAAGCCTATGTAGTTGAACACGTGACTATTTACAAACATCGAATTATAATGAATTACTATTCTGTTAGGCATTAAATTAAAGAAAGTGTGATATAACCTTCAGTATAAAAAAACAGTAAAGTTCCTAATGAAGTAAAATTGATTTTTAGAGTTTTGTTGAGGTATCAAGTTATAATTACTCCATTAGTTCTTTATTTACAGTAAGTCGAACCGTCCGGGATAGTTTAAAAGTTCCAGTTAGGCTTTTGTTGGAGTTAAAAAAAATTTGCGTTACACCTATAAGCGTGGTTCAGTAAACGTATAGCAAAATTAATATTGAATTATAACTCGTATTTAAGTTCCATGAAGTGATATAAAAAACCGTAGTCAATTATTATTAAAACCTCTGAACAATAAAAAAGTAACACTATATTTCATAAATCTATATGACTTTCTTTTCCATCATTTTTCGCTCCGTTGCAGCATAGTTCTGTTTTTTGTTAATTATACCGTAATTACGCGAGTTCTCTCTCTTATATCTAGTACCTTTTTCAGCCTATATCTGGAGGTATTTTTATCGTTCACATTTATTCAATAATAATTAACCAGTATGATATAAATTACGTTAAGAAATACAAGTTATTATGTGCTTTGTAAAATATTATTAGCCAAACATATTTTTTTAAATAATTTGCTAACGGCGTCAAATAGAACTTGGTATAGCTGTAAAATATAACTGGTATATCTATATCTATTAAAAAATTTTGCCGGATTAAACTGTTTTTTTTTAAAGAAAAACTAACCTATTTCTTGGATCTGTTTTCCCGCACTCTGTTAAGCGCAAGGCAGGGTAAAGCGACAAAATACCCTGATCTGACCCCACGTATTGCCATTTAATATCAGGAATCATTTTCTGATTACGCTGCATTTGCTCCAGTACTTTTACACTCAGCGATTGAAACGTGGTGGGAGATGTGGGGGCGATCACTTCACATAGTTCATGTAGATCCACCTGAAGTATGTCAAGGTAAAGTTAAAATGAGTATAAACAAATCCCAATAATCTAGTGTTTACCCCGCTGAAGCAGAAGTACTGACAAAGATTCAAATTCTTAGGCACCCTAAAAATACATTTGCGCCAATGCTTGTAGTATAATTACGACTTTTTCCGATTTGAACGGCAAAAGAAGAAAATACATTTCATTATCCTTAATTGATTTATTGTATCCATTGACAATTTCTTTTACTTAACTTAAAAAACTGTTTTGGCTTGAATCACCTTCATTTTTTTCACAAAACAATATTATTATAAATTGCTATCAAAAATCTCAGTTTCTTAGTCAACAGATAGCTGCTGATCGACTAGTTCAGAAGCTCTCAAACTATGCGTGGCACAATTATTCCGTGTCGAAACTCAACAATATTAATAAAATGCTTTTAGATATTATTATTCCTTGAGGTGGGATTTGAACTTAATATTACATAATTGTTCTAGTTAATTAGGATTTAACAATAACATTTCTCAATTGTGATTCACTTCGGCGTTCGACAAGTAAGGGCTGGCGTTAGTTATGTTAGTACCAATATATTGTAGATACTCAAAAAGTGATAATGCCGCAGCCTAAACGCAAATATGCGATAGAAGGTGTTTGATTGATAATTAAATATACAATAGATTCTACTTCTATTGAATAGAAGTCGATCAAGACCAGACGTCATTCTTTCGTGTACCTTACATTTCGGGAAAAACTTGCCACTTATGTTTTACACTTTTTGTCAAATTGCTTTGCGAATACCATGTCTTCTTTTAGGGGCTAAGACTGCTCGTTAGACTATTCCTGTCGCGGGCCTAAAACAAAGCCGGGTCACATATTTTCGGTATGAGGACAGCGGATTACACATGTAATCTATAAAGTAATATATTACCGTATTATTATAACAAACATCCGTTTATCCCAAAACTCGAAACTGTTCTCAACTAAGAACTTGTAAGGGGTCGAAATTAAGCTACTACCACAAAAAAACAATAACAACCTTGGTTTTATAATTAGAATTGTTTCTCAGTGAATTTTTGCTG
The DNA here is from genome assembly GCF_963924565.1 of Ascidiella aspersa. Lineage (NCBI taxonomy): Eukaryota > Metazoa > Chordata > Ascidiacea > Phlebobranchia > Ascidiidae > Ascidiella > Ascidiella aspersa. The sequence continues at coordinate 15,169,160 of NC_139449.1, forward strand.
TATCGACAGCAAGGTGTCCACTCGTTACCAAAGCTTTCGGCAAGTGAGGATTCAACGCTGTCCCTCAGTCGAATAGCTGCATTCACACGCGACGTGATGGCTGTTGATATTTCTTCAGACAACTAAAAGTTAATAGATCAAATCTAAAATGAGCTTTTTAATTTTATAACATGGTTTCTGTTACTAAAACACTGGTGGGTAATGTGTGAAATGAGTTTTTTTAGCTGCTCCTTAAAATTCTGTCAATATTGGTAATAGAACGAATTCAGGAGTTTTGCCCGAGGAAATGCCATTTTATTATCTAGGTCAGTTTTGGTTACTTTTTTTAGTTTTGTTCAACTCTACCACAGATTGCTGGATTCCTTTCAACCAAAAATTCCGATGGTTTCAAGCCGAGTGCTTTTCAGCCTTAAAGCCGAATAAACTCGCACTCCTGAGCATGGCTATGTCAAATTACCTCATTTGCCAAATTAATAGAACGGCAGTTATCTAGTAGCCTACTCGGTTTCATGGCGTCAAGTAAGATTTGGCACGAATTAAAGCCATTTAATGTAGTCGGATCAGGTATCCTTTTTTACAGACAAAAGAAAAAAGTAGTGTATAAATTATACTAAGTTGACGAAACTTGTTGATAGTTCCAGCACGGCACCTTCAGGCTCAAAAGATTTACTCAAAACGCCAACAAACTTGATTCATAAGTAAAAATAACAAAATTCATTTAGGTACCTAAATAAATAAACAATCTAGAAAATATGAAGATTAATCTTGTGCCGAGTTTTAAAAGAGGTCGCGGACTGGCAAAATTACATTAGCTGACTTGACCCCGAAAACATTTCAGAGCATCGCAAATAAAACGCTTTTATACAGTTTGCAAAACAGTAATTGTAATTAATAAGGTTGTTAGACGGCGCCCTAATAGGCTGCAAAAATCAATTTAAAAGCTTCTTTTGTTTTGTGTTTGCTTTAAAAATGTTAATATGCACTTTTGCAAAAATTCTATTGAAATCAAGAAACGCTGATTTATGGTAGTAGGGATATACATTCTGGCATAAACAATGTTTGTATATATGACGACATGAAGGTATACAAAATTGCACTAATCAATTAATTTTTCAGCTACACGTTAGCTTTCTTTATACTTACATTTGTCACAAATGTGTGTCCGTCCACTTTCCGGTGACCAAAATGAAGTTTATTAACGCTTTCCTACAAAATTTTAGACTATGTTAGCAACTGTTTTTGGATTACCCTATAAAACAGTGTTTAGAACCTGTGACATAGTGGTCCAAGGGGCCCTTATGCTAATCAAATGAACTTTTTTAAGCACAAAAAAAACAGTACTACAAAATAGTAATGTTTGTGACCAGGACTAGTGCACATAAAACTGATTAACCTTAACTATACTTTTTCGCCGGTCAAAAATGTTTTATTATCGCAATGTTTGGTAGGATCCCCCAAACCGCCCCTGAAGTGTTAAAAGTAACCTCATAGTTATCTACAAACCTGTACTAATGAAACTCCCAGGGTGTCGTTAATCAATCTTTCAACATACGACGCAATGACATTGACGTCAGCATATATTGCACGTGTCTGTAAACAATGTGAAGATATCCAAACAACCAGAAAAACAAAACCGTTAGGTGTCATTTCAAGGTTACAACGAAATGCAAAATGTTGGACTATTATGTAATTACTTTTTTTTACAACACAACAGGTTTCTGGAAAAAAGAGCAAGTAAGACATTTTGCATACTAAATCTTTGCATTTACTAGCAGTTTATATTCTGCCCTGTCTCGTCTAGAGCAGGTCAAGGGTTGTAGATGTAAGGTACAAAGTTGTACATCTGTAAGTACCCGGAAACCACGAAAGGAACCCGAGAGCTCTACAAAGATAGGCATCTTTTCTAAATGGAGGCCATGGACGACGGACGTGTCAATCGGTTGTTTGGGGGCAGTCTTATAATTTAAATAAAATGTAAACTACAGAACGATTTCTAATCAAACAAGTTGCTCAGAATGAAGAATATATGAAAATTCGTTATAACAATTAATTATGTTTTAAAACACTGGCGGCAAACATCGAACATTCCAGCCCTAAAGTAGTAGGCTACTTTGTCGTATTTTCACGTTTTGCTTACATATTTGGATAAAACTAAATGGGTCATCTTTAATTGAACCTAAACTACACAAATAACTTAATCTGCTGAAGAAATGAACTTTTAAAGGTTTAATTAAACGATTTATAGTTTTACAACGTAGATTGCTAAATAGAAACATTAAGAACCGTCACGCCATAAAACCCAGGTAATACGAGATTCGTGCGGTTACGCATGGTTTGTTAACGAAAAGTTACTGAATCACCATATTTGCTACATTTAGTCTACAGTCCTCATGTACAGCTACAGTGCTACACATAGCCTACAATCCCCATATATAGCCTACAGTGCTGCATATAGCCTACAGTCCACCCTATTAACTTGATTATTTGGGCAAAGAAGGCGATGAAAATATATATACCCCTACGTATATAAAACACTATGTAGCCTTAATAACTAAAACCACTGATTTTGATAAATAAAGCAGCGCCCGACTCTATAAACTAAATCTTAAAACAAAATGCAATTTAAAAATGTACTTTGGAATAAGCGGCAGCACCTCTAACACTAGCAAATTGTCTTCACCTAAATTATATATATCCTTTGTCTTTTACTGATGCTAACTGTTGGACAATTGTTATCTTACTAAGCACAGTTTTTTTGTGCCAATCGACACTACACCGTACGATTCCACTTGAAGCAGAGAATGTTTCCCTCACAAAAGATTATTATTATTAGACTAGATCGCTTAGGGCAAAGAGAAAAGCAACACTCCGACACACCTGGGTAGCGATAGCTTTTCAACCATGTTGCCAGATCGTTCGTTTTACAACCAAAAATCACAAATTTGTCCTGTTTTAACCTTTGGTAAAAAAAAATTCCTTGGCGGTTGCAGCTTAGTGGGTTGTTAGCATGTCGAACAATTTAGTATACCTTCTACCAGTGCTCCATCTAACAAAATTTGGTACTGATCAAGCAAATCTTTTTTGTAGTGTGCAAGAATATTTTAAGGCTGAGATGGCAGGGGCCCGCAGCAGATCAATGTTTTTTGTATGGGGGCGAGTTGTGAAAGATTTAGAGATAACATCTTCTAAACTCATTTTCCCCTTTTAGCTTGGTTTCTGTGCAGATATTTAAATCTACGTGAGATAAAAAACACACACAAAGCATGAACAATGAAAACCGATTAGACAAAATAATTTACCGATTTAGACAAAATAATTTAGCAAAATGTTCATTACGTCACAATCGTCAATGCGGATTTGGTTTGTGTAGTTGCTTAGCTACAAACATCAATAAAAAATGGCCGATGCGAAATGCTAAAAACGTTTTGGCAATAAATGTAGATAACTCTTAGTTTTTAATTTAATAATGATGTAAGTGCGCAAAAAAGATCCTTTTTTAATCAGTTGAATTAACGCGAAATCTTCTATCACCGGAAATCAATATAACCTATGTTATCTCCTATGACCGGAAATCGAAATATTTGTAAACTGACTTAACTACCAGGAGTATAAACATACTACAATTGTCTTTAAACTCTAGTCTACGCCAAAGTGGAAAGGGAGATTAACCTTGGCTTGAAACCCATCAAATATCATTGTAAATATATTATTGGCATTTTGTGATGAAGGGCCTAATTGGTCTTGGCAGCTGTTTTGAAAACTAAATTAAGCAAAAAAGACAAAGCACCAATGTCAGGTTTCAAATTTCGAATGCTACCAAAAGTCCTCTGTTCTCTAATCAACTTTCGCAAAGGGGTAGAATTTTCAGGACTTCAACCGGCTTCAGAAATCTTAGGTCTTCATAACCGCAAAAATGAAAAGAAAAGAAACAAAATGAAAAGAAATGTATATTACCTAAAAAAATGTTGCGCCTTCGGCGCGTTTCATAACAAATCGCTCCTTTTTCTCTTGGCTGCCCACGATATTGCTGATGTTGTCTATTCTCGATCGACATATATTTCGTACGTAAGCCGCCGATTTGTTTTAGCTCTGTTGGTGTGCCGCACGTGGAAAAAGGTTGCGGAGCACTGGACACTGCCTTCTAACATTTATTTAAAATAAAATATTTAAAAGAACCGACTTTAGTGGGCTATTTATTTAAAAGAACCGACTTTAGTGGGCCCAGCTTTTCAGTCCGAATACACAACATGTATTTAGCAAGTTAGGAAATCTTGTTAACATTTTTCAATTTAAAGTGACTATTGTCGAGCAACCCGGTATTAACCACCTACAACTGTGCGAGGACAAATGCTTAACCTTATTAGCATTAATATAAAAAAAATAAGTTTACAATGCATTAAATAGTGTTTTACTAGCTATTTTATTTTGTTTGATTTTCTCTAATAATGTGACCTCCTTTCAACTTACACATCAGTTGTCCATTTTACTGACTGCAACGTCATTTAGTTGCAGCAGTTGTCAGGGGCGCCCGCAGAAAATTTTCCAGTAGGGGGCAATCAGGAACGTAACCAGAAAAACAAAAAGGGGGGGTCCTGAATTTCAACTTAGGGAATTCCCCTACTTTTCGTCTAACGTTAATCAATAATGACGTCATAGAATGGTGATTGTAAGACGTGATAAAAAAAAACTAATTAGAAACAGCCAAATATACGTCCAGCAAACCGACCGCGTGCGTCGTCGACACTCCTGTCAGGCGCCAGCTGCGAAATCACAGTGTGCAATCTTTAACTTGGGGAGAAAAAAACAAACGAAGACCGTGAAATATGTGTGACTAATTGTGGTAGAATCGCACATAATTCGACTATCAATAGCGCAGTTTTCAAGATCCATGAACGGAACGAGCGCTAAATTACAAGCACGTCTTTTACCACCTACAATACTAAACGAAGATCGTTTTTCCGGGTGTTATTATTCCACGTATAGCGCAACATCTGCGCCGAGCTGTGTGCCAAGTCAGCTAAATTACAAGCTGCGGGTGAGGGTAAATAAGTTGTGTCTATTGCACACTTAGCACGTGGTCTTACAGTATACTTAAAGAGCATAATTTTGCGTTAACCATTATTACTTAAAAATGGAAACTTTGAAACGCGCAGGACAGTCACCATTACACCTTCTTTTAAGAAACTGCTTCGGTTAAACAAATGTCGATGTTACACCAACATCGGATATTAGCGCGGAGACCGAACAGCGAGGAACATACTGCGTACAACTCGACGTTTTTTAGCGAGAAAAAAAGAAAGAAGGTTTGACTTAGCGTTGTCAATTGTCGAATACACACTTGCTAATCAGTCAAACGGAACAAATAACGAAAGAGAAAAACTTCCAGCGTTTACGGTCGACCAAACAAAAGACGAAAAACGGCGTTTTGCGATCGATTTTGGTTTCGCATTAGATTAAGACGCGTGACCCAATTACTTAAAAAAGCACGCCGCTTCGAACTGTTTGTTAAACCATGACAAAAACGAACAAAAAACGATAATATCACTTACAAAAGAGGGTAAGAACTCCCGCGTCCCTGGTTCCTGGATACGCCACCTGGGGGCAATGGATAATGCATAATATTTTTAACCTTCATAAGCAATAAATATTACACTTATAAATAATACTAATATTCGCATTTTGAAATTCCAGGGGGGCAAGTGCCCCAACCTTCATAAGTAATACATATTACACTTATAAATAATACTAATATTCGCATTTTGAAATTCCAAGTTATTTTGAAATAACGGACTCAAGTCATAATTATAGCAATAAGTCAATTCCAACTCAAGTCTTTGTTATAAAAATTCAGCGCTAAACTACTAAAATTGCTAAACCAACTGGAGTACGAGCAAGAACTCAACTGAAAATAACAAAAAAAAAATATAGCAAGCAGATTAAAAAACTAAGATAAATAATCCAATTGTGTAAAAAGACAAAAACTACATAACAACTTAAAGTCATTTACCCAAAAGATTTAAGTCAAGTACTTCTTTCAAAATAAATTGAATCAAGCCATTTGAAAACAGAGAACGAAGTCAAGCTATTGACTTGAGTCATTATAACACTGCGTAGTGCATCACTTGCCCAAAACAGTAGGTTAATTTTTATTTACCTACTGCGTACATTTGGTGCTTTGAGGAGCGCTAAATTTAAAACAAACCGATTTTTATATACTGGAAATCATGTGTAGTTAACTAAAACACAAATTATTTTGTATAAGTTAAAATAACAATCTGGACTTAAATGCTTTTTTTGCACAAAGTGTTTTATGGAAAAATGAGACGATGGTTCGGATTAAATTGCTTGGCCGAAGTGTTTCCTGCAACCAGGTGGGCACGACGCCGTGTCATCCAAAGCTATACGTTTTGCTAACTTTAGTATCCTATGTATCTTTTTTTTGCGTTTCGCGCGAATATTTTATGAATCTCTTTTTTTGTATAAAAAAAACAGAAACAAGCCAAAAATAGAAAATAAATTTAAAAAACAAGCAGCTATCTATATTACGCCATAATAACAGATGAAACCCGACTTAAAAAAATGTTAAACTAAAAACCCACGACACACAGACTGAAAGCAAGGAGACCCTTCTACAACATAGACGAAAATCCAGTAGACATCTAAACTAAATGGAAACATTGCTATTGAACAATTTACCTCCCAGAGGAGAAGTATGGACGACCTAACAACAATTCTACCTGTTTTAGCTCATAACAACAGGGGAGTTACCGCTAACAGAATAAGATCGAAACACGCCAAAACGACAGAAACCGTGTACGTCTGGTGTACAGAGAGAACCCAATTTGCGAACACAACCAGGAGATGGATCATGTCTTAATAAGTCGCCTATTACAAAGATAAGAGGCTACAATGCAGTTCACTACAGCTGGGATGAATACAAAGAATGACTTGTCAATAACATGATAGAGCTGTGACTTCGCCAAACGAGACTATCACTATTCTACACTACTACTTCTACTACTACAGCAACAAAACACACAATAGTCAATGTGATGACACAATAGTTTTGGTCAGGTTATACAGTTTACCTTAAATGCAGTTAAGAATCGAAATGGACCGATCCAATGGCAAAAGGGCCGAAAGCAAAGAAGCTAAAGAAACCCGAAAATAAGAAGAACGAACAAAGTTCAAGTAACGAAACAAATGGTGGGTCAAACGATTATTTTACAAGGTTATAAACACGTTCCGTTATGGTATAAAATTAGACATAGACGATAAAGCATGAAAATACACGAACTATTACCAGGGTTAAGGCTGGTTCACGTGTAGCGTTAGCGTCCGGCGTCTAACAGCGAACGTCGTCCAGTTCACACATAACGCGTTGCCAGCGTCAACGGCAAATTTCCTCGCTTCTAACCGAAAGCGTCAAAGTTGAAATATTTCAACTTTTCCGCAACCGAAAGCTTTTTTTAAAAACGTTCGACGTTAAAGATTTTTTTGTATAGTGCCTTAGGAAATGTTTCGTATTGTTATATCCACTAAATACGTTTCAGACAACAACAAATGCAATGAAAAGCCAACAGACACTAATGGCTACTATTGGCAAGATTTACACAGACAAGCATATGCTTTACGCTTTCAACAGATGTTAAACAGGTAACTTTAATCATACTACTTGCAATTTTTTAAACATCAGTTTTAACCAGTAGTTCTTGCAAGTGGTAACCGGTGTTTAAAATGTAAATTCAAAAAGGCTTTTAATTCATAAGTATATAAGTTTTTTTTGTTTTGAGGACATAATTGTAGCTCATAGTTTCGACAGAAACTAAATCTGAAAAATGCTGGCTAACACAAATCTAGTCACTAAGGAGAATTTTTAATTATCTCACTGATGTGCAATCGCCAAAAACTTAACTGCTTTTTATATGATACATTCAATATTTACGCGGTGAGCGAAAGACACAGAGGGGTCGTTGTAAAAAAGTATAGGAACCATTACTCTTTAAACAGTTGCAATCCGGGTTCCTTCAGTAAAATTTTATACTAAGTGCAAGAGTCCTAAAAGTATAATATATTTTTTGAATTGGTAGAATAATGTTAGATTTTAGCAACAAGGTACTCATTTAAATCAGATTTACCAGGGGAAAAAATGAACATCTGGGGGGTAACAGCCCAAAGGGGTCGGTCGTACGTGCTATCGCAAAATAGAAATATAAAAGTTCGGGAAACAAACGATATTAAGGCGTGTTCGCTTCGGGCAAATGGATTACACTATATCGATATAGCTTTGGTATTGAAAGTAACAGCAGTCCAATCTAAAACTTAACCAAATAAACGAACTCGTGTGGTGTTTATTAGGTTACTTGACGTCACACTTAGATATATCTTTGTGACGACACATTTTGACGTAATCTTGTGACGTCGCATTACGACGTAACTTTGTGACGACATCTCTGAAAAAGTTATCAATCCCCTAAACAAACTCCTAGACCCGCGGCTGGACAGGGGTCACCTGTCGGTTTTATTCTTCCGGCCCGCGGCATACTTCCCAAATGAGTTACAGTTTGCTTGATAAAAACAAACTGATGTTTTTTGAGGATTAGTCCAGTTTATAAATTTAAAAAGCACACTTTATTTTTATCTCAGCGAACTTTTAGGACAATGACTTACTGTAGAAGTAATGGCTTCCAAGTGGGTGCTAAATGTATTTTCCAAGGTACAACATCCAACAACACACGATGTAACGGTACAAATAGGATAACCACATGGCCATGTTATATTACGTAAACTTTGAATAATTTTCAATACAAATATTCTGAATATCACAGTCAAGTTACACACTAGTCAAACGCCAAATTACTACGAATTAATTTTTTTTACAAGGCATTTTGACAATTCACGGATTTTTTTCATTATCGTGTTATTTTTTAATCAAACGTTATCATAATTTCCGATTTCATATATTGTTGTTCAGTTTATTTGGCTTCCATTTAGATCTGTGGTCTTCTCCTATTATATCAGCGTTCCTGCAGCTGCATACAGACGTCCAATTGGAGGCGCAAGTGAAGAAGAAACTAAGGGAAAAAAACGAAAATAATCCTTATAATTTTGCATTTCGGTAAAAAATGAAAAAAAAATTGGCAAATAAAAAATATTTCGACATACATTAAGACATTTTTTCACACATTTAAATGGGGGACGTGGAGAAACTGTTCACATAATTAGGTAAGTGCGGACGTAAAATTAACAGAATTGGTTTGGCAAACACAAAACTTGCACTCAGTTAGTAAACCCGTAGCCATGCCAAGAAGCATCATCAGAATACATAACGCTACAAAGTTGTGGTTTGTAACTTGGTAGTTTTTTTTTAATTTACAGCTAGAGTGCCATGAACTACTCGTAGCTTTTGTGCTGAGCGGACTCTCAGTTGTCGAAAACCATAGTTTGCCAACAATAGAAATAAGATTTTTTTATGACAGGCCGACAAAAATACATCGCGGACGGCGGCTAAAAACCACTGGTCTACAGTACGTCAGACCCCCTAGTTGTGACAATTACAGTACTAACCTGTATTAAAACGAGAAGTTAAGCGTCTTTTGAGGCCGTTGTTTGTTTTGCTGTCATTTCCACGGTATGTACGCTTGACCCGTCCACGTCAAGTGCTTCGACTTCAGTTTTCAACTTGTCAATCAAATCCTTGGTAAATGCTTCTAGCAAGGGTGTTTGAACCTAAAAATACATAAACATCGAATAAAAGTAAAGTCAACATGCTAGTAAAACCAAAATTTAAAACGGCATGTTAAAAAAATTTCGGGGGATGATAAAAAAAAACGATACTTAAACGGGTGAAACAAAAAAAAAGGTTGAAATATGTAATCTGAATCCTGACTATTATGAAATTTTAAGAAAAAACGCAGTAAATTGAAAAGAGGGTGATAAGAACAGGTGTTGCTTTACTTCTATTAGATTGATAAACCGGTAAAACTATAACTAATAGTACTTTAAACTTAATTCACCAGATATCATTTTATTGTCAAATAGACTGTGTATAACCTTGATGTTTTTATATAAAGCAGGGGTCTGCTTCACCCTACCATATTACCAAAACGTTTTAGTGATTCCCAATTCTGTGACATTAAGGGCTACTAAAAAAGTTTGCCCAAGACGTACAATTTTTTTCGAATAAAAAGTCTAATTTTGTGCTGTTGGGCCCGGCCTAAGTAAAATTTTTTATTGGGGTCAGGGCAAGGCTACAATGCCCGGTCGAACTAGTTTGCTAAAATGCAATCGAAATCGAGATAACTGATCCATGCTAAGCTTGATACCCCAAAGTTTGGACTCGACAAATTGTAGCGTTTTCTTGTGTCACTGTGACTGATTTCGGATTGTAAAAATTGATGAGAAAGTAAATTATTTTATTGCAATAAATGAAATGGCTCTAATGTTAATCAAGTACGTTTGACAACGTAGAACCTTACAGTACTAACAGGTTTCATAATATATGTGTTGGTACAAATGTGGGGCCCAAACGATTAAAAAAATAGATTTATCTGGTTTAGGTTGGTAAAAAATTTAATATAGAAAATAGGCATAGGGCACCAAAACAAGAGGTGCACACATTGTGCAATATAATAGAATTTACCTAGACGATTAGGCAAAACGTGTAAGTTGTGTAGACAATTGTCCCTAGAGTTACATGGCTGCTCAGATAAAACGGAAAAAAAATCTGCATAACTTTGATGTTGATTTGGTCCTGCGCAAAAATACAATAGGACCTATATAGCAGCAATAAAGACAGTGGATTTATAATACCATCCATAGTGTTAGGAAGTACTACATAACAAAACAAATGCTAGAAAACACATACGCAGAACTAACAACTAAACCTGTTGGAATAAGCCATAAAACTGTCATAGTAAGTTCCAAATCCAACAATATGGAACGACTGCGCCGCCGTTTCAACCCCGGTCGTTTTCGTATTGTCGTTTGTACGCCATGGTTTGGGCGCTATATTGTTTGTCCTTGTTTGGAGTTGGGTGGTGTACGAATTTCGGGTTAAGTGTAAATTACATTAATGTTATTCCATTTCTGTCTTTTTGCTGTAGGTCGGTGCTAATTACGATAAAAATCTTTTCAGCAAAACCGTGAAAGATTTGTGCAAAGCGCATCAACTAGGGCAGGGTGGTCTAAGATTGACAGCATCGCGGACCACAATATTTCATGCATATTACATGCGTGCCAGGGGTTTTCGTTTGGTCGGGGCATAATTTGTTTCAAGATGACGCCACAAAGCATCGTCAAAAAGTAACGTAGAAAGACATATCAGCTCAGAAACTTGCTGCTCTCATCGAACTAGTCCGCAAATGAAATCCAGTGAATGAGCCGGGCAAAATGGTGCGCGCAAGGCGCGAAAAAAAATGCTGATGAGAAGACTTCATTTCATAAGCGTAGAATGTATTTTAACTAGATCAATTTTGCTGAAATTGCAACATGATAACGGTCAGGGCGTAAGCTTTTAGTCGAAGTGAAAACCTGTAAAACAATACTTTCCAGAAGCCTCATATAGTTTTTCGTTCATTTACTTTAAAGTTGCAAAAATAGTACTTTTTATGTTTTGTTCATTTTAAAAAGACGGAAAACAAAACGCAACTATAACTTATAAGTGCACAAATCAGCCATTTTAAAAAAGTTTCACATAGGACGTACTGCGACTTTCAAAGCGGTCTACCACATACCAAAAATTAGGCGTTCTTACTTCTTATTGACACCCCCTGGATCCGAACTTGATGAGCGAACAGTGAACTCGCTTTAATGGTGTAACCGGAAAAAAAGTAACCACAACCAAACAATTCGAACATGCTTGCTGTTCGTCGGTCACTTATATTTCTTTGATTAAAGTTCAATAATGCCGCATTAAACCCTTAAAGGTACGCACTGCAATGGTTCAACAGTGCTCGCGGGCCACGAAAAATGATGTCGCGGGCCACATGTGGTCCACGGGCCTAGGTTTGGACCACCCTGAACAAGAGTTGCTAGACCAAGGTTAAAAAAATCTTTCGCGATTTTTTGGTGCCTAATGTAAATTATGTCAAAAAAGTTTTTTTCCGGAAAAAAAGGTGTCTACATATCATTACAGTGCAACTAAAAAGTGAAGTGGAAAAATTATTGAGTAAAATTTCAAAGCAGTTTTTCAAGGGTCATAATTAGGGCAATTATTTTTTGGACCAAAAAAAAAAAAAAAAAAAAAAAAGTCTAAATATTGTCAAAATTTACACGTTGGGTCAAAATTCTTTAAGTCAAAATCGATTAAAAATGCACATACATCGTTTACAAGTATAAAAATACTACAGTCAGATTTTTGAAATTGTCGTTCAGTTAACGTTTTATCATAAAAAATTAGTTTGTAATTATATGCAACGACATTTTAACGGTATTTATATCTTCACTATGGCAATATATGGGATACGCGAGCCTGTAGAAATAACCACCCAGACCTAGTTTATCGCACTAGGTTGAGCTCGAATTTCTTTTTTGATTTATATAAGTGTGTAGCCTATCTCTGATTTGGCAAATGTATTGAACAGTATTTGGCTATTTTTACCTTTTATACCATGTATTTCAACTGTTTCCACAACATTTTATAAAACAACCAGCTGCTTGTTTTTCTTTCGTATTTTTGTACTTGTTTTTTTTTGGAAACGTCAAAAAAAATGAGTGGTTGACGACTTCAAGACACTAATGTAGTACTTCAAACAACAATATGTTGTTCAAATCAATTTATTTATTATTATAGGTCAAAATTTCAATTTTTCAGGTCAAAATTTCTAATTTTTTAGGTCAAAAAATAATTGGCATAGTCATAATATTTGCATGTTTGCTATACTTTACTAAGTTGCTTTCATGTACTATAAAGACTAATCCCTTTTTATTTTTGTCACAGTTTATACTAATACAGTTTTGTATAAAATACAACAGCAAATATTGCACTAAATATTAGCAATAGACATCGTTGAAATAAAGTAGGGGAGACACTCGTTTTTGCAGGTTTTTACTAAAGGAGTATTCCTTTTCGATGATATGCACTTCTGAATCATTTGCAGGCATGTATGAGTGAAACTTTTGGGAGCACCAACTATCAGAGCCAAAAAAGCAGTCACACAACCAATATTTATATTGTTTAATTAAGTGCTCCGGCACAAAGCAAAATAATTATTTGGGAATGTATGTTTTCCAAATTCTTTAAGTTGCTTCGGTATTTAACTTTAATTCTCATGGAGAATCTGCAGCTGGCTCTAGCATAGTGGTTCCCAAACTTTTTTGGCTCGCGGCACACTAAAAAAATCTTAACTATTTTGAGCCACACTCTAAACAGAACAACAACAGAGTAATTTTACAATCGCCGACAAACTATTTTCAATTGTCTTAAAATTACTAATTTGTAATGAATAGTGCGTATTTAACTCTAAAATGCTTGCGTGTATGCCAATCGGCAATACAAAATACTCTCGTTTCTGAAATTACAAAACGTTTTACGGCACACTTGACAATTTCTCGAGGCACACAGTTTGGAAATCATTGCTCTAGTAGCTAGTCGTTAAATAGTGCAACTCACATGGTCCCATTCCATGAGTTGTGGCAAAGGGGTTTCACTCCAAAAAATGATTGCTGAATGGCTATGGAATTACTCTATACTTTTAATGTCCTGTTTAGTTTTTTTTTAAACATAAAAACAATGCAAAAAGCAAGAAATGTGGTTGTTTCTTGATACTCACGTTAGCAAAGTACAATTTGTTATGGGAAAGTTGCCAAAGCCTTAATAACTTGTTCCAGATAAAATGCACAGTAAACCTCACATCTATTTTGTCATGTTACTCCCCTAACTTTTTTTTTTCTATTTTAACTAAGTACAAATATTGTTCAAGTTAAGCGCTAACTTTAACTCAGTGGCGTATCCAGGGGGGGTCGGGCTTTTTGTAAGGGATACTATCGTTTTTTGTTCGTTTTTTTTCAGTGTTTAACTCACTTCCCAATGCGGCAAAAAAGTCCAGCTTTCCTTTTTTTTAACAACTGTGTTATGAACTTGCCGGATTAGCCATCAACGGTAAATAATACCAAAGTCTTGGAACCTCGTCTAAATTTTGCCACTGCCCACGGTTCGTTCCGTAAGTGCAAACCATTGCTGCAGTCAACAAGCAAGCTGCATAGAACGTACGGTTCTGCTCCACGGATTTAAGCTTACCTAAAATCCACAAAGAAGGCATCTTTCTCAGTGGACTGTTCGAAACTCGTCAAATTCCATTCATTTGCTGACACAGTTGTCCCCTCACTGAAGAGGTGATGGTATCATATGGCCTGGTTTCACTTTTTACTGGTGTAGTGTACAGGTGGAATTGACGATGGATATCGCGTCATCCCAATATTGGCCTACTACAGTCTTAAAGAGAGGACGACATCGCTCCCGGTTGATGTTGTGACTGGCTTGCGGATTTGTTTAGAACAAGTCTTCTTGACATTCGAAGGAACTATTACCAGCAAATACAGGGTACAGCAATCGGTTTCTCAGTCTCTGTGGTGGTCGCAAACATGGCCATGGAAGAAAAAGCCTTAACAATATTTGCCAACCAACCAAGATTTTGGCGGCATTATGTTGACGACATATTTACCATCACTGGTAAAAAAAACAGGTGAAACTATTCCTGCAACCTCAAAACAAGGGGAAGCGAGGTATTCGATTTACCATGGAAATTCAACAGGCAAACCGCCTTTCATTCCTAGGATATATATGTCCTATGTACAAGGACCAGTGGCGGTGTTTTGTGAAAGAATTTACCACAAGTCAACAAGTACAGTCAGGTATCTCAATTTTCGTTCCCATCACCCCATTTGCTAAAAGAGAGGTGTCGTGCGATCACATGAAGAGCAGGCCCGACGCTTATGTTCCAACAGCACGGGAGATCGCTTGGACTCGCCGAAAACAACACCAAAGGGGTGTTCGAATAAAAGAACAATAACGCAAAAAAATCTGCACTTTCAAACCACGCAATTTCCCAAGGCCACCAGATTGATTTTTATGCCGCGTCTGCCGACTATATTAGTAAAAGAGTCAGACTACTACAGGAAAATATTTTTTGAATCTTGGCACATTCACAAAAAAGGCTAACACCATGAACATCAAAACAGACATGATGCTCTTGGCATGCTACAAACACTTGCTCAAGGACTATATGCTATACGTTATCGCTAATTGTGTTCTTATCCCATTTTTGCTCGCGGTTTTTCTTGCATTTTTTCTTCATGTTTTTCCACATATTGTACTATGAGCTTTCAATGTCATTCACCCTAAAGAAGGCGATCTGAATGAATCTCTACTGTGTGCAAGGTGTAACTATTTTTAAATCGTGCTAACTTAAACCAAATAAAATCAATTTTTTTCTGATAATGTGAGACTCTATTTCCTTCATACATTATATAAGCTTCAAAGCGGTCGATCGAGTCCTGGTAAAAGTCTAGTTTTAGGCCCTCGACACAAATGCTCTGACAAGTAGTTTTAAGGAATATTTATAAGAGGGCACTGAAAGCCAATTTAGTTTTTACCAGAAATTAATCTTTTGTGGGTAAAACATTAGCTTTTGTTTATGGTACGTGTATGTTGGCTTTTTTCAAAACTAGGGTGTACAGATATCCTTCACCATTCAGTACCAACTAATAAACACCTTAAGAAATGACTATATATTGCTAGTAATTAAGTCAATGTGAAACTGGTTGCTATAAAATGCATTCAGATTCTGGCCTAATCCATATACAGATATTTGACCGTTCAGTATAAGAGGTTGACATCCCTGATTAATTAATGTGTTAACATTAAAACACAAACAATTAGTTCATAAAACAAATATAACCAACTTACACGATTTTTTTGTTCCAATTCCCATTGTTTCCACATGGCTTGTTCCAAAGTTAAGCCTACCCATTCTGCATCCTCTCTACACAAAATATACTTCTGCAAAAATATATATGTTGTTACAACTATTAAAACAAACAGTATAACATATACGTAAAAAGGATCTAAACTTTACATAAAAATATATATATAATAAATAAAAACACACACCTTATATTTTTTTATTATCTTTTCCTGCCTTTCAGGGTTGGTTGGGTACAATTTTTCCTTGTCGGCCAATTTTAAAAGCATTTTTCGTTTTAATAAACTTCCCAACTCTTGTAGCAGTTTTGTTGGTGTCTATGGACAAAATACACTGCTGATTCAACCAGAAAAGTTCATTCAATATACAGGAAAATGTATGAAGAAGTGACACTTTCTAATAAAGATACACTAAACTAAATATATACTTATATTCAGGGGCGTATCCAGAAATCCAAAAAGGGGGGGGTCCCGAATTTTCAACGTAGGGAGTTCCCCATTTTTAACTTAGGGAATTCCCCTTTTTTCCGTCTGACGTCAATGCATCATAAAATAGTGACGGATATGACGTCATAAAATAGCGATTGCAATAACGTCATAAATAATAAAAAAATCATCAGAAACAGCCAATAACGTCAAGCAAAAGCGAACCTTTAGACGCAAAGTGAACACGTGCGTCCACACTTCTGCCAGGCGCCAGCTGCGAAACCGCTTAGTGTGCAATGGTTAACTTTAGGAGAAAAACGAAAACAAAACCGTGTAATATATCTAATTGATTTTGGTAGATCCATGAACAGAACAACGCTAAATTACAAGCACCTCTTTCGCCACCTGCAATACTAAACGGAGATCGTTTTTCCCGGGTGTTATTCGATCTGAGCCGAGCTGTGTGCCAAGTCAGCTAAAATACAAGCACGTCTCACACCAGGGGTCGGCAACCTTTTTCTAGTCGCGCGCCAAAACCAAACTCAGAAAGGTATTTGCGGGCCGCACAAAATGTTAACTAAGAATCGTGTTAATAATTACATTAAAGGAGGCAGGAAAGTGTTAGAAAGCGCGAAAAAAAGCGTTTGTTTGGTTTAAAATCCGACTTGTACGCGCCATACTAGCAGCCTTCCACGGCGCAATGGTAAATAAGATGTATTTCAAAAGACAGCATCAAAACATAAACAAACCGGACGTAGAAAGAATTTTTCGCACTTACGTAGTTAAAATAGTCAATAAGTATTTGAAATGGACTCGTGTATAATTTGTCGAGGCCGCCGACCCGATATTTGAAGAGGCCGCCGACCCGATATATTACACTAGGTTGCCGACCCCTGTCTTACACCTCTGATATTAAGGCAGGCAGCAAACAGCGAGAAACATCAGCACCGCCTAACGATTAATTGTTGTTGATTGTCGAACACACACTTGCTGATCAGCTAACCCGAACGAATAACGAATGGCGAAAGAGAAAAAATATCGGCGCTCTTTCACTATTGTACGTGAAAAGTTATGCAAAAAACAAAACAAAATAATACCGCATACCACAACGCATATTGTTTGGGTTAGGGTGCGGGTTAGCGTTTGGGTGAGGGTGGGTCAAGTAATATTATGTTTATTATTAATAATAACTTGACCTACCCTCAACCAAACGCTAACCCTAACCCAAACAATATGAGTTGTGGTATGCCTCATTTAACAAAAAGTTTTTTTTTAATTTTTACGTACATAAGTGAAAGAGCGCCAAAATATCCTGCGTTTACGGTTGATCAAACAAGAAACGAAGAACGGTGTTTTGAAAAGGTAATGTCGCTTACGAAAAGGAAGGGGGGGGTCCGAACCCCCAACCACCCACCCCACCCCTCAACCCCCTGGATACGCCATTGCTTATATTCCTTTTACTGTGGATCACCAAACTTATCCAAACAGTGAACATTTTAACAGCTATTAGATAAATATAATGCTTTTGGGTAAGACATAAATTACAAAAAAAACATTTATAAATTCATGAAATTGCAAGGCAGACAAACACTGTCATAGGTAATTTATGTGCAAATATAATTGCAATGCTGTTGCACAAACTAAATCTTACAGATAAAATAAACTCATCAATGCCAAAGGAAGCGTCAATCATATCCAGGGCTCTTGAAGTAAACTTAGCTGTAATATGGCAATCCAGTATTTCACTGTAGAATGAACTTTTAACTCGTACCGGCTTCCATTCGCGTGGATATTTCACAGGGTTTTTCTAAGCAACAAAAGAAAAAGTTATGTATGGGTCAAAATAAATCATATGTTAAACAAACACACACACAATGTCGCCACTTCCAGGTTTATAGCCTGCAATGACACCTTCACCAGCCCATATTTCACGTCTTGAAGCTTTTGGGTAGTATACACGGACAGGAATATTTATTGCCTTCATGGGCCTCCCATCTTGATTACATTTCCACATACCTTAAACAAAAATGTACAAAAATACCTTAGTATGCCACAAATTGTATAAATAGGTTACAATTAGACAATAATGAAACACTTTGATAGTAGTTGTTATTCCTATGCCATATAAATAAAAAATGTAGGCATGCTGTTGAAGTACCTTGACTTGATTAATATTTGGTTCTGTTGACACCTAAACTGCTTTTTTTGGAAGCTTACAAGCACCAAGTTTCTTAAAGTAGGAACCAAACTCAGGCCGGGAGGATAACTTAATGCCAGCATCAACATCTATAATGACTAATACACATAAAAAGCAAATTATTATGCCAACTGACATCACAGCTATAAAGCTACAGACAAACCAAACAAAAAGTAACAAAGCAAAAATTGTTTATGAATTACATTTTTACATAGTTTAAGTGAGTGAATTTTATGCTTTATCCAGTTTATAACATGTCATTTTATGCATTGCATATTTTTTTTTTTTTTTTTTAATGAAGTGTAAAAGTTTGCATAATTACCAAAAAAATATGGGCTCCATGGCTTGGTGCCCCCAACTTTCTTAAACCTGCCCAATGCTTACTATATATATATATTTTGATGTTCTGGGACCACGGAAAATCGAAACCCATCACAATAGATCTGTATCACTTCAGGTCAAGTTTGACAGTTTGTTTTCTATGAATTATACTCATATAAATGCAAAAGATTTACTGACAATGACAAGTGTTACACAATCAAATGGAACATCCCAGAACTTTTTACGATAAGTGCATTACTTTTTACATTCGTTAGAGGGGAATTCTCCATTTTTGCATTTTTGTTTGATGAACTCGTAGCACCATGTGCATAAGGGAACAATAATTAAATGGGCAGAAAATTTATTTTAGGAAAATATCTTATTTTTGCTCGAATTATATAGGCCGAATATTTATTTTCGGGACATATCTTGTTATTGTCGATGTTCTTTTTCGGTTGTTATGATATGTTTCAGACCGATTTTTTTCCAGAGCTTTACAGAAAAAGTGTACATCATACAACTTTCAAATTTTTAAACATGACGTAGAGTGGTATGCATTAGAGGTTTATGAGGCTGCACCACTAGGGGCATTTGATAAGGTTAATCAAAGTCCTGTTCGAAGCTCGCAATAAAGACTCTTTGTCCCGTTGTATGATCCTAATGAAGACTTATTTTCCCATTGTATGATCGCAATAAAGACTTTTTGTCCCATTTGAAAAAAAATTGTTTACCGGCAAACAATCAAAGACGTCATTGCTGCAGTGGTAAATAGTTATGAGGTTTATTGTTTAACTTAAACGTTGTTAATTTTTAAATCTTTAACCAAGTCGTTGAAGCTTTTGGAAAAGTTGATTGGACATGGGATGTACCCAGCGATAAGAATTCTACTCTTTTGTATTTATTGAATTGTTTGTATTAGAAAATTAAAAGCAATTTGAAGTTCATAGCGGTCAACCAAGCCAATCCTTAAAAAATAACTGTCCGTGAATATTATATATTGCATATCCGAATTATGTTAAGATACGAATCGAAACCTCATTTTTTACAGGGGTGCTCAAACTTTTCTGCCTAATATAATGCCGCAAACTGGCCACTTAAATGGTGATTTTATATATGAGGAAAAAACATTTAACTTTTGGTTATACTTTCTTTCCTTGATAATGTAAAAAACTTGCTGCCAATTTATTGCATTTTGGAATACGCATGTTTTGAAATGTTTTGCTTAAATAAATTATGGTCACAGTATCACACTAAACACATTATTTAATAACCCGAACTACTGAAAGTACCATTTTATTTGCTATTGCTGTTGACAAAGCGGAAATAAATAAAAGCATATTAGGATCTGATCTACTAAACTAATTAATTAGATGTACAGTTGGGGTTTCGTATATGTTTTAGGATTTGCCCTAAGTAAAATTGTTACTTATTCTGCCATTTAAATGCTAAAAATGAGTGTGGGTGATTTTTTTCTTAAACGACAATTTTATAGTTTGCCGTGTTTGTACAATTTACCATGTCCTACAAAACACTAAACTTTACTAAGAATGATGATAAATAAAAGCTAGTAACAAATATAACATCCAGCATCTTCCCAAATCATTTGATCATTTGGATGTCACTAGATAACTCTGTCTAACTTATTTTAAACACATACAATTTCTAGATATTTGATGGCTTCTCAGCTTTCATAAATTGGCGAACTGCACAGATATCCTTCGAGATTAAAATAAAAGAGGAAACCACCTACAATTCTGGCGGGCTATGAAGATTATTGGCGCGTTTACCTAATATGAGGAAAAATAATGTTTGGAAAAACCTTGGCTTGGCAATTATGGGCCACCGTACTGAAGCTATACATGATTAAATCGCTTACGCAAAAATGCAGTGTGGTTTTGGATGGCTAAAGATGGCGAAAAAGGTAACATGCACAGCTAGCCTTGGAAACTAATGCTCAATAGAAAGTTGACAATAATTGGTGGGTAAATTATTCAGAAATAGGGTCCCAAACCTCTACGTTACCAGAAATATACAATATTTTACATGTATATTCGTCAATGTTTTAGAGAGGGCTAAGTACTCCAAAACATTAAAACTCTCCATATATGCAATGGTAATATTGAAAAAGGCATAATGTTTTGCACAAACAGCAAAAATAGTCTACACATAGTTGTTAGAATTTCATTTTTTTATGCAGTTAAAAGAAAACATTTAGACTATTGCCCTTGAGTTATCAAATTAATATTCTGAAATTTACTTATGTGTACTCTTACTTAAACCACACTGTTAGTATTTATCAGAAATTTTGATAGCATTAGGCATTGTAAAAGAGCACACTGATAGTAAACTTGCAAATGTCACACCTGAATACTGTGGTCGTTTAGTGCCTTCATTGATAATCTGATGCAAAACAGGTCTTTTGGACTCATACTCTTTTCTCCAAAATTCAGGTAACCTACAAAAAATGCACATTAGAAACAACCAGAAATAGGTGTCAATGTTTGTTAGACCTTGTATTATTTGGAATAAACATAACCAACAGCATACATGACTTTTCTATTTAATGATGTTCTCTGTTTATTTAAGGTACTATTATTTACTATATACAAAATGGAAGCTCTTTAAGTGTGCCATTTAGTTATCGTAGGAGAAAATCTGACCTTCAATTCACTTTGTACCTATACTATAAACAAAACAGCTGCTTAGTGAAACAACTATTTACTTCTGCAAACAAAAATATGTTACTTAAAACACCATGACAAAACCTTGCAGAACATGTATTTGGCCAACGACTAAGGACTGTTGAAAAATACTTTTTTTTTATGTTACTTAAAATGTATTCTTCTTAAAGCCCCCAAATCCCTACTCCACCCCATTTTTAGAGCTGTCATTTAATTTATCACATATATGCAATGAAATATATTTTAACAAATTGTTTATTATGAAAAGCAAAGTGTTTTAATCAACATTGGGTCGCGACCCCAAAGTAGGGTGGCCTGAATTTTTTGTGGGGTCGCCATAACTCACCATATTCCTGCTCTTTTAGTACGAATTATTTATTTTGTTGTCTTTATGACATCACACCATTAAACATAACTCAGTGCATTTTCTACATAAAATTGCTTTTTAAGCTCGTAAAAGCCGCTAAATCAGCTAAGGTGACATTTAACAAAAACTAGATTTATTTGATTTAGCCCAGCGACAATCGACTTTTCTGAAATTGTTTTTTGGGACATACTTTCAATGCGTTCAAAAGCGTTAAATTTTTAACAAGTCAAATTTTGTTATTAAACATAACGAACGTGGTTTGCCGATATGACAATTAGGCTTTGTATTCATTTTGGTGCCCATGTGTAGCCACTGCTCTCTGGAATTATGCATGATTTACGCACAATCGCTTGTGTTACTTTGTTCCAGTAATATTTGCATATTTTTATTTACATCTGAAAACAAAATGGGGTCGTAAAATAAAATCTCATTTCATTTCATTAAAATTGGGGTCGTTTATCAAAAAGGTTGGAGACCACTGCTCTATAGTCAGGGTTGCCATCTGCTCAGACCAAAAAATAAGCACGCTACTCCAAAAAAATAAGCACGCTTCTAAAGATCAGGGACAGATCCAGGACTCTGGGGGTGAAATCCATGGTTTCAGAAATAACGTTATAAAATAAAATAAAAACTTAAAAAACAGCTATTTTTGAATGCGTAAAATGTAGCATAAACGCGCGAAGCTCAAAAAAATGCGTTTATTAGGTTGAAATTGGCAAGTTAATCACCCTTATTTAATGCAAGCTTTGTCAATTTTTTCGCGTCAAAGCGCACCAGTTATACAAATTTTAAACCAGAGGTCGGCAACGTATTTCTAGTCGCGGGCCAAAACCAAACCCAGAAAGGTCTTTGCGGGCCGCACAAAATGATAACTAAGAATTGTGTGATTGAAATGTTAGAACAACTGTAAATCAGACGGGTCTCGGATATTTTTTGCACTTAAAAACGTGTTTAATTACATTTACAGAGGAAGTGTTGACGCAAAGCATGAAAAAAAGTTTGTTTGGTTTAAAATTTGAGTTGGCATGTTCGTCATCCAAACTACTAGCGAAAAGTGTAACAAAAATACTTCAAGGGAACGCGATAACATTTAAAGTTAATCTAGCTCAGTGTTTGTTAATCGATTTCAGTCAAGGCGGCATCGATTTAAGTCAAGGCGGCAATCGATTTAAGTCAAGGCGGAAGGGAGCGCGATTTTTTTTTGGTATAGTAGTATTTCTTTCAATTTCTTGCAAGTTTTTATTACATTGCCGAAATGAAAAATAAAAAGATGTTAAAAAATATAATATGTCCAATATTTTTTAATATGTTTTCCGGTTTTGCGCGACGCACTTGGCAGCCTTCCAACGATAAAGAATCTCGATCTAGTTGAAAAGGCAGCATCACAACATACACAAACCGGATGTAGAATAAACATTCGCGCCTGACGCGAAAATTATTCGCAATTACGTGGTTAAAATGGACAAAAAGTTTGTGCAATAGACTCGTGTCTAATTTGTCAAAGAGGCGGCGGGCCGGATGAATTACATCGGCGGGCCGTAGGTTGCCCACCCCTGTTTTAAACCATGGTGCATGGCAGCATGAAACGCCTAATTCTGACCCTGCCTGGTAGTTAAGTTTGGTTCACTTGGCGGAGTTTGGCTTGTACTAAAATTATACATTGAATGATTTACTGTAATGCATCTAGCAATTTTTTTTTTTAGAAACTAAAATAAGACAAACTAAGCACGCAGCTCTAAAATAAGCACGTTTCTTAGAATAAGCACATTTGCGTTTTCTAAGACACTGCGGCCAAAAATGCACCCCAAAATAAGCACAAATCTTAGAAATAAGCATGGTATGGTAACCCTGTCTATAGTGGTATAACTTTTGATTTTTTGATGCAAAACTTGAATGCCTTGGTGAAAATCTTCAGGTTTTTCTGCAGTGGTTTGAGTGCAGCTGGTACGAAGGGGCATCTTGAGGGTAGCCTTTGGTATTGTGGTTCTTCTTGGGCGACGCTTAGCGGGCTGGATGTATGCCAGAGTCGGAATGTGAGTGTTCTGTCCAGATGCACGTTGATGTATGTGGACGTGGAAATCCAAAGTTTTTCCATGGTATTGGCGGACAACACACGTTTAACTTCCTTGTTATTGAGGTGGACTAAGAGTCCTCTCAACACTGTGCCAATTCCCTTCAGCATGCAATCGTCAAGTCATCAGCGTATGCTTAAAGACTGTGGCAGGCAGATCACTGGTGTAAACATTAAACAGCAAAGGAGCCAGGACTGAACCCTGAGGCATGCCGTTTCTAAGGCGTCATAATAACCCCCTTTGATAGAGCCGTTGTTTGTCTTAAAACAACACAGCTGCGATCATGGACAAGTTCCATGATCATGCTGACCATGTGTTTGTTAAAAATATTAAACACTGATTATGCTGCTATATTAAACGACAATCCTCGGCAACTTGCAAGCTTGCTACAGGCTGTTAAAGACCACAAGCGATCATACACAGGTTTTAAACAATTTGCTAAAATGTTTGTTATTGTACATATGTGATAAATTAAATGACAACTTTAAAAATGGGGTAAAGTAGGGCTTTAGGGGCTTTTGAGAATACATTTTTAAGTTACATAAAACTGGAAAATAGATTGGTGATGCTTTCTTGCCATTGTTTATTATAAAAATTACAAGGTTTCTGAGCTTTTAAAGAAAAACGCACAGTATTGTGTTAGGGAAAGTCCCAGACTTTGGCAATTTTAGTGTGGTAGCTTTGGGGTGTCTGCGGAGCCCCCTAAATGTTGTCCAATTGGTTTCAAAACTTGTGAAACTGATTTTTATGTCACACATAATGGGAAATCAAGCAGAAAACATGAATTTTCAAAAAAAAGTTAAATCTGAACATCCCTACTATGCCATACATAGGCCTATTTGTAGAACAAAAAAAAGAAAGTCATACTCAGGCTCGGCCTATACACAAAGTGGCATTACGCTAAAGTAATTTCTATGTCTAGTTGTTCATTCATATGATTGCATGCTTTTTTAATTGTCCATTGTGCTGTCATAGTATTGCGCTGTGCTAACAAGAATTATTTTTACAGCTTGCTGCGCTGCCACTGTGAAATAAAGTGATGTGTTGGATGTTTCACATTTGCTGTGGATGTAAATTGCCTACAAAATTGCTAGGGGCTGTTGCGTAATTTTTTAAAAAAAGTTTGAAAACCACTGGCCTAAGGAATGTATCAACCTTGCTATGTTTAGGGGGTGCACATGTCTGCTTTTCTTACTCTAGCAGTGTTACGGTACATATATGTTTTCAGGCAAACTTATATGGAAAACATGCAGCTCAAAATCAGTTTTGGAGAAACTTTTAATCAGGCTGGCAGAATCTTGCCAGCCTTCTGGTGACAAGCATTTTTGGCGAAAATTCTTCGGTTTTTGGTTGCGCCCCTAAACTTAAATGATGTGTTCGCCTAAGGAATGTATGAACATTGTCATGTTTTGGCAATAAACAAGGCCATTAACAATAAAATTAGACAACAAAACGTAGCGCCAAAGGCACAAAAAAATTTGTGAGATTAAGTCATTAACAAATACATTTATAAGGGACAAGTGAAGGTACAACCTGGGGCCTGGGGGGTGTACGTACATGTCTGCTTTTCTTGCTTTAAAAGTGTTTTACATAGATAAGCTGTTTTCAGGCAAACTTGTGTGGAAACGTGCTGCTCAAAACCAGATTGAAAAGCACAAAAAAATAATCTTTGGATATATTTCCAATTTATATTGCTCGAAATAATGGTATTTATAATAAAATTTAATAGAAATTGTCATCGTCACAGTGCAACATGCCTCATAGTATGCATATTACCTCTGGGATAGAATTGTTGAAAACAAAGACAAATAAACCTAGTAAAACCATGCCAAGGTTCGCACGAAGCACGAAATTTTTTTGTGTTTGCGTAATTAAACAACCAAAAATATACTTTAGGCCTTAGGGGGAGAAGCATAGCCTGGTACATCCTTAATATGCTGGTGTGAATGTTATCCCTATACATTTAACAGGAATGGGGAATTCAACTCAATATACAGGAAATCAATTCAATATAGAAGTACTTGCCAATTCAAAGTAAAACTGCCAACACATAACAATTGTATGATCAAAACTGTGTACTTTTTAAAATAATAAACAGTCTATATGCCTTACACTGGCTTTTTCTCACTAAACAACGTGTTTCACACTACCATAACTTTTTTCAAAATGACTCAACAAAATTAATTTCTGCCAATTGTAGTGTGTAATGTTATTCATTATTACCTATTTCCCATTTCCAAAAATATATGTAATTAAATATGTGTGGAAACAACCACAAGATATTTTGTAAATTGGATGTTGGAAAAAATATTTTTTTTCTTTTTTTTTTCCTTAAATTTTTTTTTTCACCAATTTCTTCGGTTTTCTGGCTGATTCTTCGGCCAACATAGTCGCCAGCATTGGGAAAAACGGTCGCAAAACGCAATACTCAAAAACCATTTAAAGAGCAAAAACAAAATGTTTAAAAAGTAGTAAACCACCATTAATAAGTCTCAAACATAATAATAACTACATCGTTTGTGACATGTCCATTGAAGGTGTGACATGCCTGTGATCGACTGTTGTGGTACTGCTCATAAATGCTACAAAACAAATTATTAAGAGTACAATATATATATTTTACGGGTTTACATTATTTTGTATTCGGTTTTTAGAAGTTTACATTTTTACATTAATTTGTATTCGGTTTTTAGAGACTGATGATGCCGTGATTGTCAAAATATATTTCTCTTTTAAAAACTAGAACCTGTAGTGACTGATTTTGACTGAGACAAGAAAGTCTAAAGTATATTGCATTCGAAGTCATTGTCGTCATTAACGTGCTTTAGGGTGAGGAGATATCTTCTTTTTTACATATTCAGTTTGCATACAATATATATTTTGGGTGGGGAGGGGCGCTTTTTTTGGGGGGGTGGGTATGTGCTCAGATCAAAATTTTTGGAAAGGGGTTGTTAGTTACATTGGGATGGTAAAATGGGTCGCGGTATAAAAAAGGTTGAAAACCACTACCCTAGAGGGGGCAGTCATCATAAACTCCAAAAGATCATCCGTATGACAGGTCTGCAAATTTACAGTTTCTATTAATTATACTTTTTCGAACCCAAACGCTAACCAACACCCTACTTCAAATAATGTACTTTGATTTAGAGTTGGCAAGCCTGTCACTTTATTTAACTGGTCAAATACTTATATTGGATTCAAATGGTGTAAATGGGTTGTTTTGTGATTTAAGTTTTTATTAATCTTTATTGTAACTTTTTTAACAAAATAAAATATAAAATCGTAGGGTTTACCTGATGCAAACACATGTTTTGTGGTAGTAACTAAGTGTTTGTAAAAGCAAAGTAGATTTATTTTGTTTAGTTTAGAATAAATGCATGTATATGATGAATAGCGTTTGTCATAAAAGGAAACACTAGTTTGGGTATACCACAATCTCAGGCTACTTAGAAATTTAGAAGAACCAAATCCCTTGAATTCAGTGGACCCTGGTGATGATTTAGAGAATTCAGATAGTGACAAAAGTTGTGATGAGGAGAAAAAATATTTTTTTACTGATGCATTTCCTTGTTGCTAAATTTCGTTAACAAACTTGGTGGTTTAACTTGGTGGTTGAAGTAATGGTATAAATTACTACAATACTGCTATAGTATTGCTTGCAAGATGGTATGGTTTTGCAAAAATTCTTATTTATGGTCAAAAAAGAATTGTTTTTGTTAAACAATTTAAACCATTGTACTTGAGCCAAAACGTTTTTATACTTATTTAAAGGTAAAATCAAGGTTTATTTTTAACTTCAATTGCATTTTGATAGTGTGTATACGATTTGACCAATATTTGACCTATTTGACCGGATTTTATTTGACTGGTCAAATGCCCAAACCTACTTTGATTTAATAATTTATTGAAAGCTGGGAAAAAGCGCAATAAGATAATTTATCATCCAGGTTATATAGGATTGATACGTCACACATTGATTTATTGGGGCCTAAAGCCTTTATTATAATATTGAATCATCGCACATTATTTGGGTTAGGGTGCTGGTTAGCGTTTGGGTTTGGGTGGGTCAAGTATTATTAAGTACAATCTTCTTAAGCAGATTTAAAAGTCAAATTAGTGCATTGTTCAAGACCTCAAAGTCTAAAATTTAGACTTTCCAATCCTTTGGATGCCCTAATTGTTGTAGATCTTTTTGCTTAGAACTGCACTAATTTCTACTGTTTGAGTGGTAGTTTATTAACTGTGAAATTTGGTTCATGATTTTGAGATTGGCAAGTTTTTAAGCTACTAATTTTGATTAGTTCTCAGTGTCTATAGGCTCATATAACTCATATTTGCAGGTTTTGCGACGGATTTGGGCTTCATTTGTCTGAACAAGGTAGTACAGTTGACAGGGATCTACGTTGTGCACAGATGTTAGACACCAGGTCATGGTTCTTACTTTTCAGTAACTGGAATTTTTTGCAATACAAACGAATCTTTCGTTTTACAAATTTCTTTTGTCCTAATTTGAAGAATAGAAAAGTACTTGCTTTATATGAAAAACCTTGCGTCAACTTTTTCAAAGAAAATTATTGCAATTATCTGCGTATCTAGAAAATTAAAAGGGTATGTTACGTGCTTACTTAGCACTACAAAATTATCACCGGTTGCTAACTACGTCGACTGTAAATTCTAACATTCATTATTAGTTTTGCGCCTTTGCTTTTAAATGTAGGGCTAGGATTTAGGTTTTCGCATTTCGGGACATGTATAATAACGTAATATTTTTGTGCGCTCTGGTGTTCGCCCGTTTAATTGGACTCTGGACCTGTTATTTCCTGTCTCTAAACAATTCTACAATTCTCACAATCATTTATCGCTTGTGTCTCGCCGCGGTTTAACTTCTCACAAAAAGGTCCGCCCATTGTAATCTTTCCACAAAACGGCCGCCCTGTGAGGCAGGCCTCGGGTTCTTAGGAGCGCGTTGGTTCCTGTGAGAGAGAGTTATTGTTTAGCGTATATTATGAGCGGCTTGCCTAGAGTACAGTAGACGTTTGGGTTCAGCCTTGTGGTATTCGCGAGTAAGACTTTAGGTGTTATATGCTCTGTCATTCGGTTGTTTGTAAGTAATTGTGTGTGTCTAAGTCATTATTGTTTGTGGTGTGCTAATACTCAGTTCTCGCTACTAATAAATCTGTACATTGGGTTTTCTTGTTGTGGTCTTTAATATAAACTCTCTTTGGTAAGTTATTTAATACCCAAAAATAAGGACTCACTAGCGGCTTTAACAGGAGGCCTAGGTAATTTTCTAAAATAAATAGTTAAAGTCGTTACAGGAGGGTCATAAATTTTTAACTAAAAGAATTCCCCTATATTCTGTATGCTGTTATTAAATAATGAAATCATAAAATAGTTGCGAGTATGATGTAAAAAAATAGTGATTGTAAGGACGTCACAAAAATGATCAGACATAGCCAATTTACGTCCAACAAAACAAACCTTTAAGACGCAAAGCGAACACGAAAACATTTAAGACGCAAAAGCGAACACGAAAGCGTGACAAAAACACTTTGTGTGCAATTAACTTAAGGCAGGGTTGGGATTTTGCACTCATCGGCTCGCCAATGTGAGTACAAAATCGCTCCAAGTGGGTGTCAATCAGCACTCGCCCGACTGGAGAGTGGCTTTGGCAAGAAATTTAATTAGTTGGTGTAGGATAACTTGCGTTAAGCACCACGACTAAGCGAAATATTACTTAACGCCAGGCATTTTCTATTACTGAGCGCCAGTTATATATTTAAAATACATTCAACCATTTACAAATAATAAGGTTAATCGAAGGGCATGTTCAAAACAATGATCGTAATAAAGACTCTTTGTACCATTTAAAAAAATTGTTTACCGGCAAACAATCAAAGATTTTTTTTACTAATGATTGAATATTTATGTATTTATTGAATCTTTGTATTAGAAAATTATAACCAATTGCTGCAGTTTTTTGGTAACAATAAGTTCAAATGCAAATGTTGTATAATAATTATTGTAAGCAAAGATTTTTAAGTTGTTTTGAGGGACCGAAACGGACACTGAACTCTACAACTCTACGGAATTTGAAAATATCGTCTACTTGTGTAACTACAGCTGAGGATTAGCAATTAGTCTATGAAAGTATGTTGTCGCGATTTCTTAAAGGTCATAGCGCTCAACCAAGCCAAAGCTTAAAAAATAATGTCTGTGAATATTTTATATCACAATAATGTTTAGATAGAAATTGTTTACATTGTTTTAATCATAAACTGCTTTATGGGTCTTTTAGCTTGTTCATTCATGCATGGGAATAAACGTATAGAAACAACAATACGGGTTAACGGTAACCCAAGAAATAACCAGGCCAGGGAGAAATTTGCAATCTGCGTGCCAACATTTTTGTAGACTGTCATTTCGACCCAGCTAGTGCTGATTGATAGACGCTTGCCCAGCTAGCGAGTGTAAATTTTTGCTAAGGAACAACGCTGTTCAGGCCTTAATTAAATCAAGACAGTAAAATATGTGTGATTGATTTTGGTAGAATCATGTTTCGACTAACAGTAGCGCAGTTTCCTAAGTTCCATGTATGGGACAAATTAAAAGTTGTTTTTTTACTTCAATTCGACCTCCAGGCGTCTCCTGAAGATCACTATTTTGCAAAGATTAGTACATATAATACCTTATGTACCCCATTCTTACTTAAGGAAAGTTTCAAAAAAGTGCCCAAATTAGTTTTATTAGAGCTTTATACTGAACAAAAAAGTGCGCAAATTAGTTTTATCCGAGCTACATACGGAACAAAAAAAATTAGTTATATTCGAGCTACGTACGACTAAAAATGTGCCCAAATTCGTTTTATTCGAGCTACATACAACGAAAAAAGTGCCCAAATTAGTTTTATCTGAGCTACGTACGACTAGAAAAGTGCCCAAATTAGTTTTATCAGAGCTACGTACGACCAACAAAGTGCCCAAATTAGTTTTATTTAAGCTACGTACAACTAAAAAAGTGCCCATATTAGTTTTATTCAGCTAAGTACGGAACAAAAAAGTGCCCAAATTAGTTTTATCTGAGCTACGTACAGAACAAAAAGTGCCCCCATCCGAATTTTATCCGAGCTATGCGCACGAAACAAAAAGTTGCCCAAATTAGAGCTGCTTAGGAGCAAAAAAGTGTTAAAAGTTGTTCTTAACTAGGGGAGGCGCTCCCCCTTAAATAGAGCGCCGGCAAATTCTCAGGGCGTTGCAAGTACTGCTATAAATATTTTCTATTATGTGCAGTAATTTTTATGGTTACATGTTACGTCTGGTGTGATGTCTGCCTATATTTGCAAAAAATATAAAAATATAAAAAAAAAAAAAAAAAAAAAAAAGTCGCATGTTGTGTCAACTAAAGGAGTAGGTTAAATGTATGTCAATAAACAGGAAAGACGCGAAGGCGAAATTTTTTTTAATTAAAGTTATTAACTTAATAAAAAAGGGAAACCCGTTTAAAACTTAAAAATGCTTACTGATAAAACCACATTTTATGTTGGAAATTTTGGGCACATTGTGCACTTATTTTCGGCTTGTGCGCAAAATTTTGGGCACCTGTGCACATGTGCACATGGTAACTCTTCGAAATGTATGTCTTGTGTTACGTCATAAACGTAATGCTGGCCAAAATAAAGAAAAGAAAAAGAGAGAAACATTCATAAACGGTATCTTGGTAGCCTTGACAATTTTACGCTTCAACTAGAAGAGCCGCAAAAAACATGCCGGAGAGCCACATGCGGTTTGCCCACCCCTGGTTTATAGTTTCAGAGTGGCACATTTGAAGTAAAAAATTTTCCTCAAAATGCTAATTACTATATGCCTAAATAGGATTTCTGCAACATTAAAAAAAAATCATTTACTTAGTTAAAATATCTAAAAAAAAATAAATATTATCAACTGCCTCACGCTGTAAGTTTCGCACATTATTTTAGTCAACCCGTGAAGACTTGAAAATTCATCTTTCTAGTCCATGACTAATCTTTAGGGTAGAAAATACTGTATATATTTTACTAGAATGTACCTAAAAACAATAATCTGAATTATTTTAGGGGGAATTACCCAAAGGCTAAGAACCTCTGAATAAAAAGTAACACTGGTGAGTTGTGTTCAAAACTAAAACTTGCGAATTTAATGTTTGGGTATTAGACTTAAAATGGAGCAAAGTTGGTCTTTTGGTTAAGTTCAAGCTTTATCAGGGGGGCGAATCACTTTCAAAAGTTTTGAAAAGGAAGTGGACCGACAACCAACCAGAAACTGTTTTCACACCAAGACTTGAACCATTACAACCACACTTTAGCAAACTAAGTGTAATCCATGTTTCAGTTAAACACAACTATATATTAAAATCACCGACAACCAACCAGAATCAACTGCATTACTAAAGAAAGTAGTTTTTTCAGGGTTGGCAAGCCTGTCAATTGACCGGTTAAATACATACAGTCAATTGACCGCAATTTATTTGACCATTCAAGTACTCATATTGGATTCAAATGTTGTGAAATTTAAGGGTTATTTTGTGATTTGAGTTTTTAATATTCTTGATTGTAGGGTTTACCAGGCAGGCTGGCAGAATCTTGCCAGCCTTCTGGTGATGAGCATTTTTGGCTTAAATTCTTCGTTTTTTTGGTCGTGCCCCAAAACTTAAATGATGTTTTTCCAAAGCAATGTATGAACCTTGCCATGTTTAGGCGGTAAACAAGATATTAAGAAGTAAGTGAATCATCAAAAAGTTGTTGCCGATGGCGCAAACTTTTTTTGGATACAATGAAATACATATGGGGTATGCTGAAGTACAGCCTGGGGGACTGAGCCTGGGGGACACAACCATAGCTAAACGAAGCCGAAATTTTTTTGAGTTTACGTAATTAAAACAGCCAAAAATATAGTTTAAGCCTTAAATGGAACAGCATGGCCTAGTTACTAGTGCATCCTCGCTATGCCCATGCAAATGTCATACCTGTGTCTATTTAACAGGAATGGCGACTATCATGATTGCTTTTTTAACTTAATAAAGAACTACAGTTTGCCAAATCAAGTAAACTGCAAATACACAAGACAGTTCTCTCGTTTTCTGTCCGATTCTTCGGCTGACATAGTCGCCAAGTCGCCAGCTTTCTGCCATACTGGGGTTTACCTGATGCAAACACATGTTCTTTGGTAATAACTAAGTGATTGTTATAGCACAGTAGATTTATTTTGTTTAGTTTAGAATAAATGCATGTATATGATGAATAGTATTTGTCATAAAAGGAAACACTAGTTAGGGTATACCACAATCTCAGGCTACCTAGAAATTTAGAAGAACCAAATCCCTTGTAACCAATGGACCCTGGTGATGATTTCGAAAATTCAGAGTGACAAAAGTTGTGCCCAAGGAGTAAAAATATTTTTTTACTGATGCATTTTTTGTTGGCTTAACTCGGTGGTTGTAGTAGGACTAGTTGTAGTAAAAATTACTACAATACTGCTATAGTATTGCTTGCAAGACGGGCATAGTTTTGCAAAGATTCCTATTGAAAATTCCTATTGTTGAAAAAATAATTGTTTTTGTTTTACAAACCATTGTACTTGAGCCAAAACATTTATAATTGATTTAAAGTTAAAATCAAGGTTTATTTTTAACTTTAATTGCATTTTGATAGTGTGTATAGTATTTGACCAATATTTGACCTATTTGAAGAGTATTTGACCAGTTAATTCCGGATTTTATTTGACTGGTCAACTGTCCAACCCTAAGTTTTTTTCACAACTCCTTTTCAAGTTGGGATGGACTCTAACAAAATAGGCAAAATAATATTATATAACATTTTTTTCAATAAAACTTCATGAACATTGCAAATAGTTTTTTTAGCTAATTTGTCTGAAGTGTAAACGTTCTTTCTAGTTGAGCTGGGTCTACCTTTTCAATCACATTAAGGATTTTGAAATTATATGAACATAATTATTTTACCTGTTATAAATAGGATATTTTAAACTAGGACTTTTTAGATAGCCTTCTCTTGCACAATTGTGTACAAATGTTGAACGTCCAACTTTATAAACAGGAAGCGGCATTTCCCTTGTAGGCCGAGCTTTTGCAGAAAGTCTGTGAAACAGTAGTTTTTGCATTATGAAAATACCACAGTAAATTGACCGCCTAATGTACATTTTAAGAGCCTCTGAGCTAAGCTTTACTTGTTTAGGTTGGCAATGAGTGGCAAATAACTATTAATTTCCAAAATATATAAAGGAAGAGGCTATTTGTCCAGCAACCAAACTTCAAAATTTGAAGTACTGTAACCTGATCCGCAAAATTACAATAAGGTTTATTGCTAAAGTCAATTACACTAGTGAAAATTTCGACGTTCGGTAAACTGTTTTATCAATAAAGCGTATTGTAATTTTGCCAATCCAGTTGCAGCAGTGCGAATTCGAAGTTTAGTAGATGGGTGAACCGGGCAAATAGTCTCTTCCATATCGAAATACTGTTGGCGTTCATTAAACAATAATGTTCAACTTACATTGGTTTTTTCCTGTATCCTGATTTGCCGAGCTTGCGACTCAAACGGCCCATTAAAGCATTTGCGGGCATATCAACTTTTCTTTGTTCAAGCCAGTTTGATGAGCTATATGTTCGTAATGTTTCGTTGTAATACGTTTATTAAAATTTAACCTGCTCACAACCTTGAAAGTTTACACCACACAAGACAAAAAAATAAATTTATTTTGACATTTAATATATGATTATAATTTATTGTTATAATTTTATATGATTAAAAAGTATACATTATACCCCATGCTTTAAAAGAATATAAAACAAAGTTGCACCCAAGCACTTTTAACTTTAACATTTTTGGTGCTGGTCTAGATTCGAGACGGGCTCAAAACCAAAATGTGCACTTTGTGCGCACAATGTGCACTTGTTATATGTGCACGGTTCAGTGCACATTGTACACTTGCGATATTTGCACCAAATGTACACTAAATCTGCATCTAATGTGCACCTCACATGAATTTGATGTGCTATTAATGTGCCGGTGCGGCAAATGTGGCTAAAAAGTTGCACACTCTGTTTTCCGTGATCACTTTTTCCACCGCGTGTGATGGTAAGGCGCTATTTGTCCGGCAGCCGATTATTATTATCAAACTTAAAAACAGACAGACAGGTAGATGTAGGATTTGTACTTTTCTTACTTACGAGAAGATATACAGATTGTCACAAATTTAATTATTGTAGACCCTTTGTACCGGACTAATGCGTTTGTCCGCGGGAATCGCCGTTCTGGTCAGCTACCCACCGACTTGGTTTTCCCTCAGGGTTAGGACTTTGTGTGAATTTCGAAGTCTCAGTTTTTCTAGCACTGCGTGACAACTTTGTGTGCGGTTTGCGTTTTGGATGGCGTTGTGTTGCATCGTCATTCGTCGGGTGGATACCGAGAGAATCGGACGCATTTTGAGCACGGTTTGCAATCTCGTTGGTTAGATCTCGTTGGTTTTTGAATTGTAAAGTCATTTAAGCTAAGTTACGTGACGTATTAAAAAAACAGCAACTCATTGATAATATATAGAAAAAATGAAAAATCAACGTTTTATTTAATCAATATTCATATTTTTGGGCGCTCTTTTAATATTCTACGTAAAAATTAATAAAAAAAAATTTTCTTCAAATGCCGCATACCACAACACATATTGTTTGGGTTAGGGTGCGGGTTAGCGTTTGGTTGAGGGTGGGTCAAGTTATTATTAATAATAAACATAATATTACTTGACCCACCCTCACCCAAACGCTAACCCGCACCCTAACCCAAACAATATGCGTTGAGGTATGCGGTATTATTATTTTTTTTTATGCATAACTTTTCACGTACAATAGTGAAAGAGCGCCTATTTTTGTCATAAAATTTCGAACATGGCGTTAACTTAACTCTGTAAAATACAAATTGTGACGTCATGCTGGAGTGAACCGCTTTTGTTTACAGTTTGGGGTTCGGTTAAGGTTTATGTTCTTTCAAATTATTCTGTTCAGTTCCGGTTCTGGTCCTTGAAATTTTTCAAAAAACGGTGATTCGGTAACAGTTCGGCATTCTTTATCTTATTGGATGTTGCATAAATGCAGGCCTATGCCTTTACCTTTTATTTTCAGTAATTATTTTTTTCTCTGTAATCTAACATTATATATTTTTTATGTTTCTGTAGCATTTTTCTACGTTCGTCTTTAACTTCCCTTTAGTGTATTGATTTTTGATTTTTATATTTCGATAGCCTTTTTTTCATTTATTTTTACTATAATTTCATTTTCCTTTGTCATTTGAGGTTATATTTAATTTGTTTCTGTCGCATTTTCATATTACCTACCTATCGATAGTATTTCGTTTATAATCTTGCTTAAAGTATTTCGCAAATATTGCTGCTACAGTTTTCCTTTTAAAATTTTTCTATTCAACCATTTCCAACTTTTTATCTTACGATTGGTATTTCGCCCTGAAGTGAGTATTGTTTTGTTCCCTTAATTGCTTTTGTGCTATATGCGTACCGTGACTCCTTCAATTTTCTGGTTTTATAAAATAAACTATTGTGTTGAAGTTTTTTAAATTTACGCAATTATGGCCTGACTTAACGTTATACAATCACTCATTTTTAATGTATTTCATAATAAAAATGCTTGTATTTTTAAAAATGCAGTGAATCAGAGAGGTCGATCGAGCCACTAATTACGAAAGTTATTTTTAGGATTCATTGATCATTTAAAAACAAACACAAACAATCGCATCGCTATTCAATGTTCAACTAATTCTAACCAATTTTTTTCTAAGTTAACAAAATTAAAATGCAATATTGCAGTTGAATTAGATTAAAAATGGTCAAACATAGATCTTTAAATACAAGAAGTGTTGCCTTACGTTTAAAAGTTCCTATCAACATGCAACTGGGCTGGGGTGCCCATAACGTGACATTTTTTCCGATAACTAATATCGTGAACAAAAAGTATCACAATCCGATACCCAATGACGTCATAACCATGCCACCATAAGCAGAGTAGTTAAAAATTATGAACGTTTAAAAATACTTTTACGGGTTTTAAGGCTAAATTTGCAGGTTTAGTTACCTTCAGTTGTTAACCTATTTGTTTGGTAAATTTAACCCATATAATCGAAAATCCATACAATTGGGACTCAATTAAAAAAAAGAATTATAAAAAGAATCCATCGAAAAATAGCATGCATGATAAATTCACTCAATATAATCGGAAATCCATAAAATTGGAACTCAAATAGAAAATATATCATAACAAAAAGAATGGCACGAAAGATAATATGCATTACTTGATCTTTTCCATACAAAAACATCATCGGAAAAATCGTTTAATATGAAGTTATTTATTTTTCTGTATAACGTTTACTGATACATTGTAAGTTGCACATTGAGCGATAGTGCACAATGTGCACTTAATCGTCACATATCGCAAGTGCACATTGTGCACCTTGGAATGTGCACCGAACCGTGCACATATCGCAAGTGCACATTGTGCGCACAATGTGCATGTTTTGGTTTTGAGTCCTGTTGCTAGATTCCTACCAATCTTTGGGCAACAGGACTCAAAGCCAAAACGTGCACAATACGCGAACCAAAACGTGCACTATCGCTTAATGTGCAACTTACAATGTACCAGTGCACGTTATACAATAACTTTATATTAAACGATTTTTCCGATGATATTTTTGTATGGAAAAGATCAAAGTAATGCATGTTATATTTCGTCCAATTCTTTTTATTATTTTATCTTTTTTTATTGATTCCCAACTTTTTAGATTTCCGATTATATGGAGTGAATTTATTACAGGGAGTCGAACCGGAACTTTATGAACCGGTTTTGGGTCAATTTTTCCAAACCGTAACCGAACCTGAACCGTTTTTTATAAGATTTTAAGGAGCCGAACCGGAACTGAACTGAATAATTTGAAAGTTCCCCAACCTTAACCGAACCCGAACCTGTAAACAAAAGCGGTTCGCTCCAGCATGATGTCCCAACTTCTATTTTACCGAGTCAAGTTACGCAATGTTCGAAATTTTATGAAAAATATATGAATATTGAATAAAAAAATTCATTTTTTATTTTTTAGATATTTCAATATTGAGTTGCTGTTTTTTTAATAAGTCACGGAAC
This sequence comes from Ascidiella aspersa, assembly GCF_963924565.1. Classification (NCBI taxonomy): domain Eukaryota; kingdom Metazoa; phylum Chordata; class Ascidiacea; order Phlebobranchia; family Ascidiidae; genus Ascidiella; species Ascidiella aspersa. Next base: position 15,207,333 of record NC_139449.1, read on the forward strand.
TTAGATTAAATGACTTACAATTCAAAGATTATTCTCTACATTTATTGACCCACATTTTGAGATTTAACGCAAATTATATTGTATCTGAACCGGAACTTTATGAACCGGTTTTGAAATAGCGATGTTCGAACCGGAGCTGAACCGGAACTTTTAAATTACTCCGAACCGAAACCGAACCGGATTCCGAAAAAATCCTTGAACCGAACCTGAACCGGAAAAGTCAATAGCTTCTACTTCCTGATTTATTATGGGTATTTTTCGATCGATTCTTTTTATAATTCAATTTTTTTTAATTGAGTTCCAATTGTATGGATTTTCGATTATATAGGGTAAATTTACTAAAAAAATGTACATTTCTTGTTAATTCCTCCCCAAGCCATTATTCCTGTAAAATTAAATATAATGACACAAGTGAAACTAAATCTAGCTTTTTAAATTGGTCTGTAGCCCACCTCAAATGGCCCACTGATTGAGAACCGCTGGTTTAGGTTAACCGATTAGCAAATGTGTATTCGACAATTGACAACGCTAAGTCAAACCTTCTTTCTTTTACTCTCGCTAAAAAATGTCGAGTTATACGCAGTATGTTCCTCGCTGTTCGGTCTCTGCGCTAATATCCGATGTTGGTGTAACATCGACATTTGTTTAACTGTAGCAGAATCTTAAAAGGAGGTATAATGGTGAATGTCGTTTCAAAAGTCTCCATTTTTAAGTAATGATAGTTAACGCAAAATTATGCTCTTTAAGCATAAATCTAAGACCACGTGTTAAGTGTGCAATGGACACAACTTATTTCCCCTCAATCGCAGCTTGTAATTTAGCTGACTTGGCACACAGCTCGGCGCAGATGTCGCGCTAATCCTGGCATAATGACACCCGGTAAAAACGATCTTCGTTTAGTATTGCACGTGGTGAAAGGCGTGTTTGTAATTTATCGCTCGTTCCGTTCATGGAACTTGAAAACTGCGCTGCTGATAGTCGAATTATGTATGATTCTACCACAATTAATCACACATATTTAACGGTCTTGGTTTGTTTTTGTGCCTGAAGTTATCGATTGCACGACGCACGTTCTCGCTTTTGCTGGACGTATTTGGCTGTTTCTGATTTTTTTTATCACGTCTTGCATTCACCATTTTATGACGTCATACTGTCACTGTTTTATGGCGTCATTATTCATTAACGTCGGACGAAAAATAGGGAATTCCCTAAGTTGAAAATTTAGGCCCCCTTTTTGGATTTTCTGGTTACGCCTCTGATTTCCCCCCCCTGGAAAATTGTTTGCGGGCGCCCCTGCTTCTACCTGTCCGGCCACTGCAAGCACGAGTTCCAGCGTCAAATGCACAGAGGCGCGGATAAGGGCTGAAATGAAAGGTTTTCCAGGCCTTGAAAAGGCTTAAGGAACAAGAACAGAAACAGAAGGTGCTTTATATGGAACGGAAAATGGCCGCAGATGCATGAATTCGTGAGGCAAATCGTGAAGCTCAGTTTAGCGGAAATCGAAGCCCGAGTAAATTTCGATTGCGATGTTTTGCGACTCGCGCGAATGCCAGAAGCTGCCACAAAGCCGCCCGAGAGATCATCGTCGCCTTCACCTACCGCCAGACACGGCAAAAGCTATTTCAGGAATACAGACAATTACCTCATGTAATTGCCAACGCATGCAAACCAGCACCTGAAAAAGTTTCCTAGGCTTAAGAAAGATCATTCTGAGAGGTTAATGCAGTTCGCAGACCTGTTGGAAAAATGCCTTATTACGTTGGAGGACATCGGGGATTATGCCGGTCTGAACTCCTTGGATTCCATGATGCAGCTCATTGAAAAGTTGCCTTACCGACTACAGGAACGTTGGAGTGACAGATCAGTTGAAGTGTTACATAAAACAAATCGTGAGGCTGGATTTGCCGACTTCGTGCATTTCGTATCGGAGCGTGCTGAGGTTAAAAATTCCCTCTATGGTAGTCGAATTTTTTTCGGATTAAGGCAGGGGTCGGCAACCTTTTTCTAGTCGCGGGCCAAAACTTAAAAAGGTCTCTGCGGGCCGCACAAAATGATAACTAAGAATTGTTATTAAAATGTTAGAACAACTTTGAATCAGGCGGGCGTCGAATATTTTTTGCACCTTAAAACGTGTTTAATTACATTTACAGAGGTAGTACAGTGAAAACGTACTATGAACGTGTACAGTTTGTCAGTGAGAAGAAGCTCTGCTTCAGGTGTCTTGCTCCAGGTCAAACTGGCTGCAAGAGTAACTATCACCATTCGCTTCTACACAAGCTTGTTTAACGTGTGAGGAAAGAGATTGCTGCTACACCTTTCGTACTAGAGAAAGTGGCTTCGTGTTCAATTGCAATACCCGTTAATAGAAACAAAGGCATTAAATATTGTTTCGATGACGTGTTCCAGGGTGTTGTGCCTGTCCCGGTAAAATACAAAGAACGACGGGTGCAGACAAACGCCTTTCTGATTATCGAATCTAGTGAAACGTTATGCAGCCAAAGCTGTTTTTTAAACAAATGGCTCCAGCTCTATTGGAATTTCACGATGTATTTTATAAGATGCTATGCTACTACTAATGGCTGAATTCACATAATCTAACAGCACCCCTTCACAAAATTAGGAATTGTTGCCTCTTTGGCGCCACCTTTTACCATTGCGGTGTTTTTTTGTTTTGTTTTTATTGCGGCGTTTTGTTTGTGATTATTTTGAAACGTTATAGATATTGCAAATTAAGCATTCTTTCCCCCTCAGTTGTTGACGTAATGGAGCTGGAACTGGGGTCGGAGCAGCGGCATCAATAAGCTCCGGAGCTGGAGCTAACCTATATGATAAAAGAGAGCTCCGCAGCTGGAGCCATGGCCATTTAACATTTACGCTTGCCTACCCTGAAAGGAAAGTTCGCCTCGCCTCCCGGAAAATAAGTCGATAGCTGCAAGGCGCTTGGCACACCTCAAGCGACGCCTTGATCGAGATGTTGGACTTAAGGAAACTTATGTGAGTACGATTCAGTCATATATCGATAAAGGATGTGGTAAAGAAACAACCCAGAAGGAAAGGAATGGTGTGCGGTGGTTTTTGCCGCACCTTCAAATAGACAAAAATTGACAAATAGACAAAAATTGCCAAAAAAAATTACAAAACGAGAAAAAATTGCCACAAAAAGAAAAATTTAATGTTCCAGCATGACCATTTATTACATTTTTTATTTATTTTAGGAAAAAACATAGGCTTGTTAGAGTTTGTAGAAGATTTGGCTTTTTCAGGTAGTTTGGCTTTTTTATGTTGGCCTTATGGAAACCCTGTAAACCAGGGGAGGGGAACTTCTCCAGTCGGCGGGCCGGATATGGCAAAATTAAGTTCTTGGCGGGCCGTATTCGTGTATACATCAACCTATACAAGGAATAAATCGTATATTGTTATTTTATTTAAACACGGCAACACTTTCATTGCACACCAAAGATAAAGTTTTTTTGCCGAAAAGAATAACTACTAACCAATATTATTTGACGTAGTAAGCAAGCAGTGGGGAGTTGCGGCAGACTGTGGCCGCGAGCCACATTGTTATGTAAGACCGGAAACTGTCTACGGACCGCTTAAAGTCCTGCCGCGAGCCGGATGTTGCCCATCCCTGCTGTAAACCGTTGTGTGCATTGGTATTCTACCTAACGTGTGCCGATGGTGTGCTGCGTAATGGACAACGGCATTAATAAATCTGGTCAAATCACGAAAATCGTGAGTGATCGAGACGCTACAGCCGATACATTGTAAAATAGCAAAAGACTAAATGTTTCCGCACAATAAGCGTAGCAGCAACACCTTAAAAGATCTGTGTGGAAGAAGTATTTAGGCGTATGGCAAATAAAGTTATATTATGAAGGTATAAATTGTATTAACGCAAATATCTGCTACAGTATTCTGCATTCCATTGACCCAAATGCAAAAAAAGATATGACTGTAATATCCTAAATATATATACATAACAATATCTAACAGGGGGATCTAGAATTTTTTGGGGGTGGCGGCACGAACATTTTCAGAGACGATGTTAAAAAGTTACATTACAAAGTGACGTCGTGAAAAAGTAGGCTAACACTAAAAACTGTAGGCCTACATTAAATCGTTCGTGCGAATAGCGAAATAAACTGCACTCATTTGTTGAAATTGACAAAACGTTTAACTTAAGAGACGTGTATCCGATTTTGTTTTTTTAGTTTAAGCTGCCAAAAAAGCAAAAAATTAAAATATATACTATGGCCTATAGCCCTATACGACGCCATAAGATTGGGCGAACAAATTTTGCATTCGAAAAATTGCAAAATGTAAGTAAAATATGAAAAAAAATATTGCCCATATTTTTAGGGGGACATATCCCTATGTCTCCCCTCCTCCTGGATATGCTTCTTATGTCTACGCCCATATTAATTGGTATTGTGCGAGATATATTCAATTATGTGTGATAAAAATACCTTCTCCATATCTAGGCTACAGTCAAGAGCAGACCTGGGCAAACAACGGCCGCCAAGCAATTTAATCCGTTCCGCGGCTCATTTGCACAAAAATAAGCCTCGAGTTGCAAATTTCCATAATAATTTATTCTGTTTGATAACATCTAGATCAGTGCATGATTTTCAACCAGTGTTCCGTAAAATATATATTTATTGTTGTGTTTATTAGGACTCATTGTTATTAAAAGCCTTAAAACGATTGTTAATTGCGTGGCCATGTTGCTGTTACCGTACCGTAACGTATTACACTAATACAGCTCATATACAAGCAGGCTAGATATCGCACTTGGAAAAACTGTGGAAAAAATGAAAACCAAGTTTTATTTTATAGCTTTTTCATAAACATTCGTTTAATATTCCGCAAAAGCAACGCAAAATTACCAGAGGGTTATTCCCTAGTTATTTTATATTCTTTCAACGGGTCTTATTTGTCAGTGTCCATATACTCCCAATGTTGTGTTATCCGTTTCGGTGCTTTAGAAGGCAAAAGCGGATGTGGCCCGAAGTTGCGTTGATAAGTTGAACATGGTGAACTTTTACAAGATAGGTTGCCAGTGGTCTTTGTCAAAATTTTACTGGGAAGCAAACCTATAATTTGTTTTTATAATTAAAAAATATTTAACAAGTTTTTTCTTGCACCCCTATGCGCCTCTAATTGGGGGACCAAAGTCAATAGTGTGGCGCAATCGTTTGTTCTTTACAGCTATTACGAAGCAAACCTATAATTTGTCTATAGTTGAAAAATATCTAACAATTTTTTCTTTAATTTATCAGACACCTCCAAACACCAAAAGGCCGAATTTTAATTTTTGCCCCCCTGAAATACTCCCTTTTTTAAGAGGTAAAATGTTTATTTTAACATCAGGTTTATATGGTTCTGTAAAATTTTCAGATTTTTATGTGATTTCCTTGTATTGTAAATATATAATTGAAATTTCCTAAAGTGTTGTGCATTTTGTAAGGGTGCCGCGGACTATTTATAATTTCTGCGGGGTGCCACAAGCAAATAAGGTTGAGAACCATTGGGCTATGGTAACATATTACTGAAGCCGCAACTTTGTATTTTTTCAGCATATTCCACATAAGAGATTTCCAAACTGTGCGTCTTGACGCGCTGACGAGTCATTTTTATTTTACAAGCCTGTCAAACAAAAAATACGTTTCTAAAGGTGAGACTTTTCGAAAATGCGACGTAGCCTACCTTGCAACAGTAGTGTAGTAGCCTATTTTATTTACCAAACAGTACAAGAGAGGCGCATATTAAAAAGATAATGTTACATGCAGTGTTGAAAATGTTTCTTTCTTCATAATCTTATTATATCTTTGTAACATTTGTTCAGCGCTCGCCTAGTGAGAAAAAGCCTAGTCATTACTTGGGCCGTCATCGCTTCTACAGGTAAGACTTCGGATTTCGTAAAAACTTGTTTTTTCGACAACCAATGGATAAAACTAAATTAACGCACAACTGTAAATGTGGTCGACTAACTTGAAATAAAACACCGCGACTAATTTTACGCTTTTATTCTGCAATGACAAATTGCCCTGTAATTTCGTGGTCACACAACAAAACACATCCAGAAATTTCGCACCTATAAGGTTTTCAAAAAATCCTTCATAAAAATGTTGCGAAAAGACATGCTTGGAAAGGTTTGTCACATTCTGATCCCCCAATCAGACAGTGGCAATTTTATACAGGGTAATATGGCAAAAAAGAAGCAAATTCATGATAACGCGAGTCGTTTAACCGTATAAAACTATATAGTCTATATTACTGTACTGAAACAGATTTGACACAAAAAAGCATTGGTACATTATTATTCAGTCCCGTACAAATATGATTTAACTAAGGCAATTTTCATTCTTAACGAACTAATTTTTCATTCAAAAAGTCTTCCACGCTTTCAGTATTCCAGCTGTCAATACTAAAAGTATGTTTGACATCGCTGTTGTCATCGAGAAGCTTGATAATTGGATCTTGGCCTCGTACATACTGTTAAAACAAGTTTTTTTTTATATATATATATATATATATATATATACATATTTAAAACTACAGAAAATAATTTCGTAAAATACTTCCCGACAATAAAAGACAGAGTCTAGATCAGTGTTTCTTAACCTTGTTGCCTAACGGCGCACGAAATACCTAAATTTCGACTGGGAGGTTCTAATTGGCCAACAATTAAACGAAAATTTAAATCCAGCCCCGGATCGTCATATTTCAAATCTAACGTATAACTAAGCTTGCAAACCAGCTGCAACATCCGAAATACGTAAAAACCTTCACAAACTAATTAATTTGTTGTGTGCTTCTCAAATAAGGAATAGAAAAAAAAAACACTTTGCCTTATAATACTTGGAGAACACATATTTTCATTTCTTAAAAATAATTCCGTTTTTTTAATAAGAATTTTCCAATTTCCCTGAAACGCTGGTCTATAGACAGGGATGTATCAAGATGATGTCCATTTACTGACCTTTTGGGCTTTGACATTTATTATTAAGTTTTGCTAAGATATTGCAAACAACAAATTCCGATAAAGATACATGGGGAATTGAACACAAACTAATGACATTTAACAATGGCTTCCTTCGTGTTTACATGGTAAGTAAGGATGTCCGACAATATAGGATCGGGACCGATACCCGCTGCCAAGTGGCAGAATAATTAGCACAGGAGTTTCAGCCAGGGTGTTTGCGATCAAGCACAGCGATTTCTATCTTGTTTACATTTGGTAAACAACAAGGTATTTAAAGTTTTTAACACAAAGCTAATTTTGGCTTGATAACCTGAAAAAAATAATTTTAAACGTTTCACCTTTATTTATTATTCTCGTATAGTCTGACGTTATTTGGTATCTGGTGGGATTGCGATGCTTTTCGCTTACAATATAGGGTTACTTATAAGTCAGGTATCGGACATCGCAATTAGAGCAATGTTTAAGCAATGTTTTCTTACCTTTATTTTAAGATTTGGAAATTTTTTCATCTTGTCACCTTTCACAAACGCTGAAAGAGAAGGGTATTAGTATCAAAGAATTGTTAACACGTCACCGGGCAAAAGTCAAGGAGCCGAAAATGTTTTTGACAAAAGTTTATTGATAGCAGATGAATCAACGGTATGAAGCTAAAAAAAATTGAGAAACCATGTATTATCTAAGCTGATTTTTTTACTCTTGTTTTAACAACCATACTAAGACTACATATAATCCTCCGGAACGGCTTACCGAAATCAGTCAGCCTAATCAGGATTTAAAAAAAATATTAATATTTAATATCTGCAATAAGAAAAAAATGCCTCATCCCTCGATCAAACTAACAAAAAAAGAAAGAAAAAAAAATACCTTTCCAATGGCGTAAAACTTGCCATAAATCAAATGGTGGATAAGGGTTTTAATCGGTGTCAATCGATATTACTTTATTAGTCATCGCCAATCGCGGCAATCTGTAGACGGATTTAGCCTTCTCAATTCAAAACAAAATCGAACAAGATTATAACACGTTGCCTTTGTCCAAACAGCTCTTTTACAAAACGGGCAAGTGGTCACAAGTATATGTAAAAACTCAACGATACATTTGCGTTGCGAGGTAATCTTTTTAGCCTAAAAGCGCCGTACATACCCTGCGAATCTCACTAGAAGTTTCGCCAACTTAGTACATCTAAATGTAATTTTTTTTTTTGCACGAGTACATTGCTTTTTTTAACGGCCCAATTTAAACTTCCAAAACTGAAGAATATTTTTTTACCTTTAAATTGTGATTATGGATGACCCTGTATTGACCTAAATTTCAAACAAAGTCAAAGCATTTTTTCGCGCTTAGCATCATAGCTTTACTGCCTTTTTATTTAAACCCATTTTAAATCACAAAAAACCTAGGACCAGGGTTACCATCTGCTCAGACCAAAAAATAGGCACGCTACTCCAAAAAAATAAGCACACTTCTAAAGATCAGGGTCAGATCCAGGACTCTGGGGGTGAAATCAAAGGTTTCAGAAATAACGTTATAAAATAAAATTAAAACTTGAAAAACAGCTATTTTTGCAAGCTTCAATTTTTTCGCGTCAGAGCGCACCTTTTTCTAGTCGCGGGCCAAAACCAAACCAAGAAAGGTCTTTGCGGCCACACAATAAGATAACTGAGAATTGTGTGATTGAAATGTTCGAACAACTGTGAATCAGACGGTTTGGTTTAAAATTCGAGTTCGCACGTTCGTCATCCAAACTACTAGCGAAAAGTGTAACAAAAATACTTTAAGGGAACGCGATAACATTTAAAGTTAATCTAGCTCAGTGTTTGTTAATCGATTTTAGATAAGGCGGCACCCGGCGAGCGAAGCGACCGCGATTTTTTTTTGGTATAGTGGTATTTCTTTCAATTTCTTGCAAGTTTTTATTACATTACCGAAATGAAAAATAAAAAAATGTTAAAAACTATACGTCCAATATTTTTTAATATGTTTTCCGTTTTTGCGCGACGCACTTGGCAGCCTTCCAACGGTAAAGAATCGCTGTTCTAGTTGAAAAGGCAGCATCAAAACGTAAACAAACCGGACGTAGAATAAACATTCGCGCCTAGCGCGAAAATGTTTCGCAATTACGTGGTTAAAATGGACAAAAAGTTTGTGCAATAGACTCGTGTCTAATTTGTCAAAGAGGCGGCGGGCCGGATAAATCACATCGGTGGGCCGGATCCGGCCCGCGGGCCGCAGGTTGCCGACCCCTGCTTTAAACCATGGTGCATGGCAGCATGACACGCCTCATTCTGACTCTGCCTGGTAGTTAAGTTTGGTCCACTTGGCGGAGTTTGGCTTGAACAAAATTATTCATTGAATGATTTACTGTAATGCATCTAGCAATTTTTTTTGTAGTAACATTGTGTTTTTCATAGCCTATATGGGCTGATTTAGCATTTTGTCTGTACTGACACAAAAAAAACAGTCCTCACGTCAAGCCGAAAGTTTACTTGATTGCTAAAGCAGCCTACCACACTTCTATAGGCTACAATGTACTTTTTAGATTTAGAATAAACAATCACAATACATTGTTATTATGTAATTTAATGCATTACTGTTATAATCTGGATTAAATAACTTGGTAAATATAAATAAAAAATTGATAAAGAACGCGTTTAGAAACTAAAATAAGACAAACTAAGCACGCAACTCTAAAATAAGCACGTTTCTTAGAAATAAGCACATTTGCGTTTTCTAAGACACTGCGCCCAAAAATAAGCACAAATCTTAGAAATAAGCACGGTATGGTAACCCTGCCTAGGACCCTACTTAAATAACAGGTTTTATTATTATATTTCAAAACTACACATTTTAGCAACAAAATTGTCAAATAAAATTAAAAAAATCTACCCGACGAAATGCTTTTTTGAGTTTGGTTTTGGCCTGAGACTAGAAAGGTTTCCGACCTCTGGTATAGATTCTAGTACAGAGGTATCAAACTGGAGGTAGAGGCCTGTGCAAATCACGATAAGTTTTAAGATTTGTAAACCGACGTGTTCATTCCTGGTTTACTAAGATACCCGCAAACGCAAGTCGGACAATTGCTGCTATCACACGCGCCATATCAGTTTTACGTTTTTAGCATTTCCCGATTTGGTTCTATATTATTTTTGCATTGTACAAAACACTATGTGCAATGTAAGCTTATACAAGTAATTTTAGCTTGCAAAGACAAAGAAAATTTTAATAATTACAGTCACGCAGATAATTGCGACAAATATTTATACCACGCCGGTCGATTCATTGCCGCTTCCACACAGCCCTTATAATATGGGCTGATGGTCTTATTGTTGGGAAGTATTAAGCTAACCCATTACAGACACAATTAGCGGCAAGCAGTCAAGCGACGACTAGCGCCTTGCTGTATTACAATAGGCTACTTCTTACAATCAACGTGAAACGCATTACCTGTCATGAAATTTGTATTTACCGAACGTGTAGCGCCAGCCGCCACGTATTGCAACGTTTGGGCTAGATAAAAAGTTATGCCATAATTGATTCCGCAGCGGTTTAAACTGTGAACAGGATTGTCAATACGTTGGTCACAGTTCGGTGCCGAGATTAGTCATTTGCTTAAATATTACGCAAGACGAACAATTGCAGGTACTACGCCGACTGTACAAGTTTCACGTTTTATACCGATTCCCAATTGATTTAGGTCACAAGTTTAGCTACGTAAAATATATGCAACGTAGCCAAGAGTTGCGTGCTATAGCCGAGCATTTCGTGGATGCTTTTCACAAACAACACGATCCCTTGCTTTTGTGTTACATGTTAAAATGCCACAAAAAGTTAAAAATTAGCAAATTGCTTAAAATAATGGAATTTACAGTTTATAATGTAACAGAAACTGCACTTTGTAGTGCTTTAGAGTCACACGGCGCAATAACAGCCATCGCTTTGGGGCAGCAAATTTCCTTTAAACAGACTCAAATGTGAAGGAATAGTAATACTACTAATTAGAGGAATCAGGTGGCACTGTATAAAGACAAATTGTATTGGATTCTCGACAAGCTTTCGCACAACCGTGCTTCATCAGGTCAAAGTGTAAATGAAAACAATTAAAATGCATGTAAAAGCACAAGCGCAAGTAAAAGGCGTTGCGCAATTATTATCGTTTGCTGAACGATAATAATTGGCTGCAGTGGCGTATCCTTTTCCTTGTTATTATCTTTTCTGTTTTATCTGGGTTTTACTCACCGTTCTAAGCGGCAACGTTTTTAATGTAATTAGGTCACGCGTCTTAACCTACTGCGAAACCAAAATCAAATTAGCAAGGGTGTATTTCACAATTGACAACGCAAAGTCAAGCCTTCTTACTTTTTTTATCTTTAAAAATGTCGAGTAAGGCGCAACTAATGTCCCTCGTTGTTCGCGCTAATATCTGATGTTGGTGTAACAACGGCATTTTTTAACTTTTTTTTAACAAGCAGATTCTCTTCTCTTAAGAGGTGGTTACCTGTAACCACCTGTGACTTTAAAGTGGCCTTTTTATGTCCTGATTGTTACAAATGATTCTACCTAAATCAATCACACATATTTCATCGTCTTGGTTTTAGTTTTTCGCCTGAAGTTACCCATTGCACACTAAGCCCCTTCGCAGCTGGCGCTGGCAGAAGTATTGACAACGCTCGTGTTCGCTTTGCGTCTAAATCACTGGTTCTTAACCTTTCTTTAACTGCGCCCCCTTTGGTAATTGACCGGTGCCTTGCAGCCCTCACGAAAAGCAATTCACTCTTTTTCAATAACATATCACTAAGACAACATCACAAATATTAAAATGCATTGTTGGTCGCGCAACAAGCGAAAACATTTTATAATGTCATTATTTATTAAGATAGAAGAAAATGGGGAAATTCCCGTTGCAAAGGACCCCCTGGATACAGCCCTGGCCATGTCCGATTTCTGGATACAGCCCTGGCCATGTCCGAAAAATTTAAGTTTTATCAAGTACATTTGCAATAAAACTCTAGCCAATAAAACTCTAAAAAATTGTCTCAAACATACCAAACCAAAAAAGAATTTTTGCAAAACAAGATATGTCCCGAAAATAAATTTTAGGCCTATATAAAAATGTTACAACTTTGACTACCACTGATTTAATGCTTAATCTGGTTTATTTACATCACTTACTGTGTTGTCTCTTCATTCAATAATTTTGTGTAATCATGTCAAAATAGTTTTTACATAAAATTTAAAATAAAAGCTTACCCTGGACTTGGGGGAAACGTCCAATTTTTCAGGAACACACCTCTAATGTTGCACTAGGAAATTTCTGCATGAACCAACACCATATTAAGCGTGAAGTTAATAAAATAACAGCCACCCAGTGCTAATTCAAACCCTTAATCTAGAAGCTACACCAACACAGACTAAATGCTATCAGTTACCACATTATATTTCCAACCTTGAATTTGGGGATACTGGGAAAGAAATCATACACATATTTCAAGTATTGCAAAGTGGTACTGTGAAAAAAATACAGGCTCAGGGTACATTTAATACAAACACACAAGTAAGTATTTGGGTTTTTAAAGTTTATTAGGACATTTTTTCTTGATTTACCTTCGAAACATTGTTATCCACTTCTGTTTGGCAACATTCGATACATCCTTCACGAATTTGGGTTAGATCAAAATTTTCCAAAATGTTACATGAGCTGCACATTAGTTGAGAACCAAACCCAAGAGCAGAGCATTCTGCTTGCGACATTTCTGCATTTGCATTCCTATGTATCTTCAATAAAAAATTGATATTCACTTATTGCGTTTCTGCTGCTATTTTGTTTTAAAACATATATATATATAAATGTATTAAATAAAACATGTATTCATTCAAGAAATAAAAGATCACAGCAAATCACTTGAAACAAAGTGATTTTTTACCCATTATACAAACTATTATCAAACAAAGTATTATATACACCGGGGGTTGGGAACCTATGGCACACCATTTGGACGCTCTGTACTGCCACGCGGACCCCTTCTTGCAGAACAACTAATTTGATTGAGTAATATTTTTATCTATTTCTAACTTACAACTGGTATTATTTAATGCTATTTGTAGATTAGGCTATAAAACAATAGATGATGTATATTATCAAGATCAATTTTTTGACATAATTGACGCCCACTGTCCCATAGCGTTGTACGAACCTGTCACTTTTCAAAGCAACTGAGCTCCTTGTTGACAATTGACATGAGAGTCAAACCATATCAAATCAACACACCCATATGACCTCCTTCAATTTTATTCAAATTTAACACGAATAAAGTAGTTGTCATTAAAGTGGGATTTAACAAATTTCAGCCTGATCAGTCGAGAAATGTAGGAGTAATGATAGAGGAAAGTTTTTGCATAAATTCTACACGATGGCGTACTTTTAGTATTGTTTTGTTTTTTTTTGTTTTTATAACTTTTGACTGGAAAATGACAAAAGCTTTTGTAATATATCAAAAGAAAGACAAGAATGTATAGCATGCTACTGATTTGGTTATAAATATTGCTTTAGACCAAAGAAAATATTATAGGTGATTTTGTACTTGAAGTTTCATGGGGTAATGGATGACTCCTTTCTTACATAAAAGTAATAAATTTTTTTTTCAGAAAAATTGTTTTAATACTTCTTTTTCATAAATCATCAACATTTTAGTGGGGTTTTGTCCAATATATTTATAAAAAATATTTTATGTATCTGTAGTAATAAAAATCTGAAAGTTGTATTTGCAAAGAAAAAAAAAATATAACTCTTTACCCTAAAGAAAAAAAATTGTAAAAAAAAGTATCGGAAGTGCTCGTTTTAACGGTTACATTTTTTTTAATGTTTACCATGTAGGGGTTATATCAGATACTTATGCTTCAACGATCATTTTTAGGCCTTTAAGGCACAAAATTACCTTTCAAAGGATACATTACATGTTAATCTAGCTTTTGTATATCCAAAGATATGGCTGTTTTTATGCAGAAACAGCGCCCTCGAGTAGAAAATATGCATATTTTTAAAACCTAAATAACTTTGCAAATACACAACAGACTAGAATAAAACTTGGGCACATCTTCAAATAAAGGTCCTTTACATATAGTTCAATTTTTGTTAGATTCTGAGAAGGTCATGTTGAAAAAGTAACTTTTTTGTGTTGATTTGACATGGTTTGACTCATGACCTATATTGCGGGGATTGTAGTGATACGAAAAATAGTTACTTAACAATGAATTGGCTTGGGGAATGTTTTGTCAACAAAATATAAAGTTGTGAATGCAAGTTTTTGTGAAAAAAAGAAGATACTCGCGTACCACCTGAAAACCCTTCGTACCACAGGTTGGGAACCCCTGGTCTAAAATAAGAACAAAATAAACGGCCCTGCTAAATACTATTTTTTGCCAACCTATTTATAACTAGATGTAAAAAAGTATTATATGGCTCTCATAGAAATACAACCACGAATATTTTGCTTATATGGCTCCCTTAGCTAAAAAGGTTCCCGACCCCTGATATACACAAATGCTAAACTAACAGTGGGTAATAACAGCATGGGTATTATTTAACGCTATGTGAGGTTGTTGGGTTATTGTTATGAATTTTTTCACCAAAATAAACAAAGTAAAACTAAAATAGCATACTAGTTTGTATGTATGTCCGTTTTTTGAGAAAGACATACTTACTACTGATTGAAAATTCTTAAATAAGCTTAAATTTAACAAATATCAATGATCATTAATTAAAGAACTACATTTATTTAGATTAAAAACAACAACAACATAAACCAACCAAGCCGAGAAACAGTATTTGCAAAATCTTTGCGATGAGAGCTGACCCATGGTGTTCCAAGTTCCATAGGCGCATCCTTACAGATAAATAGTCCTATAAAAAGTAGTGAAACTAAAATATTAACCTGTAAGAAAAACTATAGATCAGACCTGGGCAAACTACGACCCAGTGGCCGGATCCGGCCGGCCAAGCAATATAATCTGGCCTATGTCTCATTTCCAATAAAACTATTTTAGGCAAGAATAAGCCCAAACATTTTTTTATTGATTTCAGAATATTTTATATATTTTTTTGATTCTTTTAAAATGAATCACACATTAGATCCCCTTTTTGACACTCCGCCAATATATTTTCTGTTTCTCATGCGATGTCAAAAATAATTTCCTGCAATATTAATGTTTTGTTCAAAATGTAAAATGTTTATTGATGATTTAAACAAGGGGCCACAAAACTTCTTTTATGAAAGGCCAGATTACGACTGAAGGTTGCAGGCCTGATAGGTCTATTGATTAAAGATTGGAGTCCAGATATAAATTTGTATTCACCTTTTTTGACGTAATCGTTATAGACTGAATAAGAGATAAAATAAATATTTATCAAAATTAAAAATAAGTTTTATAACATTGCCGTTATGTTTAAAATTTTATTAAAACCAACTTAGTTTTGCGCCGGTAATTTCGGAAATATGTCGTAGGCAGATAAATGAGTCGGTCTATCAATGTCTGTCTACCCCCAAAGGGGTCCATGGACCCCAGTTTACAAACCCCTGATGTAAGCCAACAAAAACTAAGCATTAGCATAAGGAATTTCGAATTTTAATAACTATACATTATTTGCATTGCTTCCTTAATTGAGAAATCTTGCTCAGAAACAATCTCAATTAGTATAAACATGTGAATTACTGCAGTCAGCGAACCAATTTTGGGTTGCAACCCACAGGTTGAGAAGCACTGCCTTAGGTCAACGGTGTTCAAACGTACGGGCGCATCCGGCTGTCGATAAATATTTATGCGGCCGTTAACACATATTTTAATAATGATTGTGTTGGAGGCCGTGGTCATGCTGGCGTGCCATGAATGTTAATATGGTAAATACAAATTAGAATTTTTTACGACTTCAAAGTAGAGAGTGCAGCTAATTAAATCAATCTGCGCTAAAACAAGTTGATTTCACTGATTGATTGATGCAAAAAGATCAGTATAGAAGATGTGTAACAATCTGAATTGTGATGTCACATAGATAAAATAGGAATTGATGATACATAATTAAAGCAGACATGTGTTATGCGAGTTGTGAATGGAGTTAAGGCAAAACCGTGGGTGGTAGTTATAAAAAGCCTTGTTTAAACAAATAAGATCGATATCCTAAAAATGTGATAGGCTAGAGAAAACTAAGGGTATATTTAAAAATCGGCACGAAAAATACATCGAATACACTCATACATTTTCGCTTAAAAAAAGTAAAATTTTGTTAATCAGTGTAATTTTCAACGCAAATTATTTGGGTTAGGGTGCAGATTAGCAATTGGGTTAGGTATTTTAAATTTTTTTCTCCCTAAAAATTTATTTTATTTTAATGTACCATAAAACGTGTGAAATTGCTATTTAATGCACGTAGGACACTTTTATCTTCATCAGGGATTTATTTGCTTGTAAGTTTATGTAACAAACGACTCCGGACTTCGGTTCGGGTGGAAGTAATAATATTATATTTATTCTCCTATATATTTATTTCTCCCATGAAATTTGATTTTTGACAGCTCGTTTCATAACTGTTAAAAAGTGGTATAATTCTAGACCAGCAGCCCGTACTTTAAAGTTCGATACCAGGTTGTCGGGTAAATAGCCTCCTAAAATACTTATCCTTCATAATGATTCTGTAACCAATTTAGATTATACAATTATTGGTATCTTTAATTTTGCACATATAAAGCAACATAAAAAATTACAAAATACAAAGGTACGATTTACAAAATATATGATTTTAACATTACAGACACGGTAGAGACTTTAAGCAAGATAAGCTACGAACGCAGCATGTGGTCATAGAATACTTAAAATGTTTTTCCGCTGATCTTTATGTTTTTGCCGCCTAATTGTATTTTGCTTGGAAATCTTTGCCTTTTGCCCTGTTAAATTTGGAGCGGTTTAGTAAAATTTGGCTTTAGAAAATGATTATGACTACCGCATTTGACCCTATGGAATATTGGAAATGTCGGATGTGCGTCCCAACCCATAGGTCTATTCTTCTAACTGAACACCCCAGTGTACCTCACGACCCATTTGCAGCCCCACGGTCCATCTCCCCAACCCCAATAGTATACCCCGACCTAGTTAAACCTTATACAGAAAACAATGTGGTTTCCAGAACAGATGCCAGACAAGTAGAGGCAACACAGTCCCAGCGTTGGTTTGATATAAAAAATAAAGTATATAATTGTTGTGTAATGTATTGGTGTTGTTGAGTAAAACTGAAAATTATATTTTATATTACTTTTAGTGGTTTAAGACCTACCAGAACGCCAGACAAATTTTTTGGACATGTCAAAATCAAAAGAAACCACAAAATTAGTTTATTCTAAAGAATACGGTTTGTTTTGTTCATGAATATTTGATATGTGCAGTTGTATGATAGACCTTTAAAATCGTTATGCAGTAATTTGAATTTTTAAAGTGGTTTGTTTCTTTCAGATATCTCAAAAAGCAAAATTTAATGGGATGAGAAAATATGTGCTCCTTATATTGTTCATCAAACAGAAGGGTTTAATTTAATGCAAAATATTAACGAAAATCAACAAAAAAACTCTGTCCGTGCAATATTATTAAAAGTTATGCTATTTCCACAGTATCAGGTATGAAGTTTCTATAATCTCACAAAATGTGTAGATCATAGAACTGAATAAATATACCACACTGTAATTACATTTTACTATTTACCAACTTATTTATTTCTAGTCAGAAACAAAATGTAATAGCGGTAGTTACAGGAGAAACTCCAGTCAACTGATTCGGAAATGTCTATTTGATTCAAATTTAGCCAAAAAGGAAGGGTATTTTTTAACCACTCATAATTCCGAACTGGTAATTATGTATTTTTGCCATTTGTGTAATACTCATTGTGGCTTATTCTAACATCAATATATTCTACATTTTAAAGAATATCTGGCAGAACACTACTGATTATTTTATTGTCCAAACACCAAAAAATAATAAAAAGTGGTTTCCATGTATGGAGACTGGAGAGTGTTGAGAATGCTATTAAGGACTTTGAAGTTATTTCTACAACAAAGTTTGTTTCCTATGGTAGACACTGTCATGGTGAGCATTGTAACTAGTGCTGTTTAATTTTTGGTCATTTAAACTAAATATGTTTTTTTTGTTTGTTTGGCAGATTTGTCTAAGACTCCAATTCAATTTGATGAAAAAACAACTCCATATATTGTGGTAAATCGAAAAGAGTTAGTGTGCCAACACGGAAAGGACTATAAAAAAGGAAACAATGACAACAGTTTAAAGCAAATTCCTGAACACATATTTAGCCTTTCCACATGGCCGCTTCAAAGGTGGCTTTAAAGGTGGCCTGGCCACCTTTGCCTCCGAAAAAGCCACTTTTCCGCCAAAAAGGTGGCTTTTCGCTGGCCCTACTCCAGAGTAGGTCCAGGCCACTGTGGCTTTTGCGAAAGGTGGCTTTTGGGTGTGCGTATCGTAAGGTTTTCGGTTTGCCCAGTTCACCTTCTACCTAATTTCGGTTTATGTGTTGTTAAGTGACGATTTTTACGCAGCCATGTGTTCCATAGCGAAGGCAAGGTACATTTTAGTGACAAAAGGTGTATTGTAATTAAAATTTATTGTATAGTTAACGGTTTTAGAATACTGTGTGCTAGGTTCACCTTATTTTGTACTTTGCAACACACATTGCTGTGATTTAAACGATCAGTTTTTTTGCGCGACAAAGCTATTTGCAGCTGCCACAACGTGTTTGGAGAGGTCAGCAGCACATGCCTTGTTATGGAAAAAATAATTTTGCTGAAGAACCCGCAGTGGCTTTAGAGTTAAATTGCAGTATGTTTATCTGTTTTTTGGGGGGTATTGTATATTTTCTAAATCACTCCGGTAAGTGTGTGATGCTATATTTTGTTAACAACTTACCAACAATATTTTTGACTTGTTTTAGCAACTGTTCTGTATTTTAATTATTTTGTTACAAAACAAAAGTGTTTTATTTCCTAACTTTAATTCTCTTTACTAGCTTGCCATGAATTCTAGGGCAAAATGGTCAGAACAAGCAACCTGTAATCTTATAATTGTATTCAATAGAATAATATGTTGGAAAAATGAATTTGAAAAATGTCCGATTTTTTGTTTGATGCAGCAATTACAAAGGATATTCCTCCTTAAAGTAAGTGCATGAAGATTTTTGAATTTGTTTGCGTATTTCTAATGACAGTTCATCAAACAGGTTACGAACAAAATAACAAATGGAAACAAAATCAAGAAACTTGCAATGACCTTTGTGGTGGTTTAAATGAATATTGTCCTCATCAACCAAAGCAATGTCTCCACCATATTTCCAACTATTAAACAGAATATTAGCATCCTGTCCTAGCAGTATGGTACGTTTTATTGCAATTTTAATTATCAGGTAATATATTGCTAAATTATTTTCATCCTGCTGTTTTTTTGATAACTTTTGGGTATTTAAATATGTTCTATAATGTTAAAAGTTTAGCAGTGTCTTGCTGTCTTTGGGCATCCACCAGTGAGGGTGTTGAATTGATACAAATTTAAACTCAGGAACATCAATTCTCATCTCAAGCTGTTGACAACTGATGAACCAGCACACCGCAGCAGTCGCTGAGTCAGTTGGGGTAACAGGTAAAATTTGCGTTTTATTTTGTTTATTTAGTAAAACTCTTAGTTTTGTCCGCAACGACAAATTTACTTACTACTGAACTTCAACTCATTGTTTTTATATTGTATAGAAAATGAATCAGAACATTCTTTGGACGAAATGATAAAATTAATTGCTGATGAGGGTGAAGGGGATAGAGCAAAGATTTCACAAGAAAATAGAAAGATGATCAATGCAATGGGAGAACAAAAACATTATTGATGCCCTCCCTTAAGTAAATAACTTCCCATACTTTGGTAGCTTTAACTGAATTTGTTAATACCTTTCTTTTTAAATGGTTTTTAAAATCACTGTATGTCAACATATTAAAGAAATGTTTTTTCCGGTTCGTTTTTGTCATTCTGTTTTTAAATGCACTGTACACGTTTTTTTTGTAATTTATTATCTTGCTATATCATTTTTGTTATTAACATTTTCTATACATTCTTGAGTTTTTATTTGAATACACACTTAAAAATATCAAAATTGATAACTTGTTATCATTGCACAATTGTCAGCAAGATATTGACAGATGATGTTCCTCACTAAACTATTCTCTGTTGAGCCTGTACCTTGTGGTATAATGGCAGGCTTAGATATATCTCTATAAAATATGGAAGGTCTAGGGTTCTTTTATGTTCACAAATATTATGCAAAATACAACAAATTGTGAAAATCCTTGGTGCATCTGAAACTTTGACAGCAATCCGCTTTTGCAAAATCATCTTTAATAGGAAAAAATGAGGATATAACAATTTGTAGTCAGCAACCGCCGTCTCTTTCTTACTTTTGGTTTCCAAATAAACTAGTCTCTTTTAGCTACTATTTCATATATCTCCAAAATACTACATCTTGGCAATAATTCTTATCGCTTATATACTCAAAGACAACCGTACGAATGATAGAAAACAGTGGCACAAACAGCGTTCACTTTATCTGAACGGCCATGTGAATTGACCGCTAAAAGTGGCCAAAAAAGCCACCTTTTTCAGCCGGCCACCTTTGAAAAAGCCACCTTTCAAGTTGGCCATGTGGAAAGGCTAATTGTCCTTTTATTAAATTGGTGTTAAAGAATAATAGGTAAAATTTCTATATCAATTGTATTTTATTGTTTAACAGTTACTGGATCATCCCAGGACATTTAGGAAAAATAATAGCCTTCAGTGTTCAAAAAAACAGAATTGCACGGCAAAGATAACAATTACAGAAGTACTTAAGTTTCCTCAATATCAAGTATGTTTTATATCACCTTAAAGTAAACTTTTTACTTCCAATTAAAGATTAATTTAACGCTTTTATTCAAATAAATTATTGAACAGAACTCTACTCTTTCTGCTTTCGATATTAAATTATTACGAAACAAAATTCTAGCTAAAAATGATAAAACTTTGGTGAAAGAAACAGCATTTTGTGTCAAATTTCCTGATGCTGATGCACATTCCGGACATGTTTTGGGACAGGTTTGCATTTTTTACTCTTAATGGGCTACTGTGGTTCTTTGGTTGTTAAGCCTGGCTTATTAATTTTCTAACTATTTTAGTAATATACATATTTTTCGGCTGGTAACTGGAAAGATATTTATTTTAGGCAGCTGGTATACTTCAAAAAGTAGATCAAAAATTGATGAAATGGTTGAAAATGGAATTTGTAACGTGCAAGAAATTCAAAGAGGTCTCAATTTATTTGTTATTCATGAACTGTTTAAAAATAAAGAACCACCAATTTAGCGAATCGGGGTGTTTAGTTAGGGGTAAGAAGGCTGCTGGCTCTGAAGACGAGAGCCGACGGCTGCCTAGTCTCTTACAAGTTCTTAATCCGACTCCATAGGAGCAGGCCGCTAGAATACCTTTCCTTAACTTCTTGTACTCTAGGCAAAGACACTTCACTCAGTAGATGTTGCCCGTCGAGTATATTCACAAATCTCAGAAACACACGATAAACAGAGCGGTGATTCAAGCCGCTATAGCAAGACGTATCAAATAGAATAGCTTGCGAAACGATCAAAGCGCACGATTCGGCGTTATGTCACGCTTCAGTGGACAACGGTCACGTGTATAGTGACGTAGAATTAGCCAATATTAAGTAATATTGCATGATAAATGCTACACCAATGAGCTCAAATCGTAGATTTTTTTCGTTAAAAAAAGACATTCAAAATCACTACTACAAGTCTTTCACACGACGCACACTTGCTAAAATTGATCAGACTAATATCCAACTCTTGGTCGATCAATGGAAAGAAGAAGCTAACAATGATGACAAGATATTTTTCCGACCCTACATTGCAGGAACGAACACTACACCAAGCTTTGCAAACAATGCTGATGAATCTACACCTATAATTGACTGCCAGCAAGCATTGTTATTTGTCCACCAATTTGCATGGCAGCGCAAATTGCTTCTTCGTTATGGACAAGATATCTGTCTGCTGGATGCTACCTATAAAACATCTAAATATGCCCTAACTTTGTTTTTCTTGTGTGTTAAAACTAATGTTGGATATCAGGTAGTGGCAAGTTTTATCACCCAGAATGAAAGGCAGACAGATATTGAAGAGGTACTAAAAATTTTAAAAGAATGGTGTCCCAATTGGAGTCCATCTTTTTTTATGACGGACAAATGTGATGCTGAGATAAATGCAATTGAAAGTTCCTTCTTGGGTAAATCACATAAAGAAAAACATAGACAGATTTTTTCTCTGTAATAATATATTTTGTATGTATTTTTAAGCTTTAGATATATTGGTGTTTTTTTACTTAAAAAGGATTGCATTACTTACTTGGTATTTTTTACACAGATTGCAGGGTTTTAATTTGTGACTTTCATCGAGAGCAGGCATGGGAAAGATGGGTGAAAAGGACAGAAAATAATGTGGGAGATGTAAAAGATGAAGTTCTACAGCTTATTAGAGCTGTGGCTCAGGCTGAAAACGAAAGTAGCTTTATTAAAGCATTACAAAACTTGAGGTCAAGTGAGATTTGGCAAAACAATGTAAAGTTTCAAAGATATTTTGAAAATATGTGGCTAAAAGAGAAGGAGGTTGTTTTGCTTTAACTATATTAGTTGCGCATATTCAACAATTAATAACAATGATTTTTTTAAGCGATGGGCATATCTTTAGAATAAATGTTCGTTAACCAAACGCCAAAGACAAAAAAGTGACACCATGCCTGGTTACCCCAACAACGAATTGTTCGGGGCCCTTTTCCGCCTTTTTCACGATACGATTTTTTGCGTAAATAAGGTTCCGAAAAAAAGATTTTTGCAAAGTTTAGGTAGTTCTAGAAGAAATGTTCGTTGACCAAACGGCAGAGTAAAAATACGACCCCATACCGGGTTGCCCCAATATAACGAATTACTTTATGTGATATGCGCTTTAAAGAAACCACTAAGGGGGGCAAATAGTATTTATTCTCCAGTAGCATAACGCTACAAGCCTAATCAATTCCAGGTGTCATGGCTGAATAAATAAAAGTATTTACGCTTGGGTGGTGATGTCAAATTGTGATTTGTCTATAATGACCACGTGTTTTGTGACGAAGTTTGGCGAATTATTTAATGTGGTTTGAAGGTGACGTTCTCCTTCTCAGTCTTCTCTCTTTGTTCACATGTCGAGCAAACGTTCACAAAATGCTACCTACTTCTGTAAGGGCTTTGACATTCTTATTACGACTATTACGTCTTACTGCAACCTCCAACCATTATGCTCCAAAGGTCAGTGTTGTAATGACTTAAGTGCACTTAAGTCACTGTTTTCAAATGACTTGACTTGACTTAAGTCCTTTGACCAAAATGACTTGGCTTGACTTAAGTCTTTTGGACAAATGACTTGACTTGGACTTAAGTCATTTTGTCAAATAACTTGGGAGTAAATTAAGTGTTTTTCATTTAAATTTATCTCAAGTTTTGCACATTAAACACTCTTATTGCTGTATATTGCGTTTGAGTGTTTTTTTAGTTAAATTGTTGCTTGTAATCGGACCAATTTTAATAGTTTAACAATTTACTTTTATGTCAATGACATGACTTGAAATTGACTTGCTCTCATTATGACCTGACTGGGACTTCATCATAATTTCAGTACTTTTAATTAATAATCGCATCAAGGTGATTAACGTGCGATAATATTTTGCCACGCCAGAGTCACGTAGTAGTCCGTTGTGGCTGTGGGTATACAACACGGTAAGTTTAATTAGGCCAGGAGGGCTGGTTGCGATAATTTGCCTAGTTTAACATTCAAACCGCTGTAGTCACTCGCACATCATTTTGTCTAATTTATTATCGCAAGACATTTATGTGATTATTGACTTTTTAAGTCATCAGACTGTCATGATAGTGAATTGTTATTCCATTCTTTTAATTTTCTGAACTTTATATGGTGTAAGTTTCCTTTAAATTCCTTTATGCTTATATTACACCTACTACGCAATCTTTATCTGGTTGGTGTTTCAAGGATTAGCAAGTCCTCATATATGAAACTAAATTCACTGAAGCTGTAATACAGGTCAAGTGGAAGCTGCTTTCCAAGTGAAAACGGGTAAAAAAGTTTCTTAGTTGTTTAGAAAGCAAGTAGGCCTATCTGTATTTGTTATTTAATGTGTTTGTTGAGCGTGTTTAGAGTAAACGTCTGTTTAAAATCGTTGTTTCTTACTCCTTTCTTGTATGCCATGCTGACGCTGTCGGCATTTGGCAAAGATAATCCCCAACGCGGTCGCTCTTGTGCTGTAGTTGGCTGCTGGAAAAAAGCAACTAGAAACAACCTTATGAATACCAAGATAAAATAAAAAACTTGCATGACATTGTCATAAGTCTCCAGGATTTCATTTCCAAAATGACATTGGGCCACAATAACCAACCCAGAGTAATATTTAGATAACATTTGTAGGCCTGCACTTATTGCAAAATAAAAATACCATTACACACAGGGCTACGGAGTTGGAGTTGGACTCTAACTCGGGACTCAACGGAGTCGGTTTGTTTTGATAGATTCGGACTCGGTTCCTGGGACTGGAGTACGACCACTACCCGAGTACCGAGTCCGACGTGCGCATGTGCAGTACCAGATTTTATAACTGATATGACATCAGCTTTAAATAGTAAATGCGAATTCGCATAATTATGGATATTTTCCAACCATATATTATGAGTAAATGAATTATTTGTCACCCCTATAAGTGGAATGCTGATTGGATATATACAGAACTATAAAAAAGATAGTTTTTAGTTGAAAATGTCAAAGTATGAAACTACTTGCAAAAATACATTATAGCACAAAAGTTTAAACGAAAATCGTGGAAAGTTAGTGAAGCATTTATCACTGTTATAGTGGTAAAAAAGCAATAGGCCTACCACAGAACACTACAATATTCCCTCATAAAAACACTTGTTTCAGGTTTATCCAGAGCTAGTGGCCCCTAAATATTTAAAATTATTTTTGATTTACGATCCTAATTTAAGCACATGCTTTATGTTTTTTCCTAAACCCTATTTTTAGTACCTACACAATTAAATTCGTAACAATGGGCTACACGTTTAAAGCCCGCTCGCTAGCAGTATTCTAAGTATACAAATATACTTACAAATAAAATGAATTAATTACACTAATTAAAGTTAACTCAAAACGAATGAATAGCTTCACAAATGATTCGACGTCAACAAAGCGAGAAAACACATAGTTAAAACACCCGATCCGTTAGAAATTAGTGCATTTCTAAGCAAAAAGGTGTACGACAATTAGGGCATCCAATGGCAGAAAAGTCTAGACTTTTAGACCTTGAGGTCCTGGCAATGCACTAATTTGGACTCCCGGCGTAGATAAAACTGAAAATATTCGCTAACATTCACAAAAGATAAAAAAAAAGTGTGAGATAGCATTAACACTTGACCCACCCTAACCCACACGCTAACCCGAACCCTAACTCAAATAATGTGCGTTAATGTAATAATTATTTGAACGCTGGTGAAAAAGCCCAAACTCGGGTGGGCATAAGATAGTTTCTCGTCTGGTACCATAGGATTGTTACGTCACAAATTGAGGTATTGGAGCCTAAAGCAGGAGTTCTTAACCTTTTTTGTATGTTTTACCCCTTTAGCAAAGATGAATATCAGATTTACCCCCCATTATATAAAATAGTTCTATTAGAAAAAGGAAAGATCTATTAGAAAAAGGAAAGTAACAAATTACATCAGGTATAATCAATGCGACGGGTTCCCTTGCTTTTGGCAACGAGTTGTTGTCAAAACATTCCAGTTTGGTTTATTTTTTCCATTTCAGACTGGACAGTTTTGACTAAAAAATGCCAGTTTTTGCTCATCATAATTGGATGATAATTTGCTAGGTGCCTTTTTAAAGGAGCCGGTTTCATGGTACTGTTTAAAAATGCTTCCACGCACAAGACACACTGAGAAACTTAAAAACCATTCTCAATAAGATGTGTAAATCCAAAATTCAAATAATTTTTCTGGTACTTTCTCTTCTTTTGGGACATGCCATTTTTAAGATTACATTTTTTGTTACTTTTACAGACTATAATAATCAGTCAATGAGTTGTTTAAAGCCTTAATCATTGGACTAAAACAGGGATTCCCAACCTTTTTACGATCTCGTACCACTTGGACGATCTGCAGTGTCACGCGTACCACTTTTTGCAGAACAACTAATTTGATCGAATCATATTTTTATCTATTTTTCGGTTACAACTAGCATTATTTAACGCTATTTGTAGCTTAATTAACGCCCACTGCTCCACAGCGTTGAACACTTTACAAAGCAACTGTGCTCCTTGCCGACAATTAACGTGGCCTGTATTTTGAAGATCGCAAACAGGAATAGTTACGTAACAATAAGAATGGGCTTCAGGGGATTTTTTTTATGTAAACAAAACCAGATAAACAAAATATTAAGTTGTGAATCCAAGGTTTTGAGAAAAAAACGGAAGCTACTCGCGTACCACCTGAAAAACCTTCGCGTACCACTAGTGGTACGCATACCACAGGTTGGGAACCCCTGGACTAAAAAGATCAACAATAAACTAACTTCCCAGCTAACAATTTGACGTCGCAGCGACGTAGATTTTTGGTTTAAGTTTGGTCGATAAGACGTTGCAACCAACGTTATTTCTACGTAAAAGCGTCGACACTTTACGACCTAGATGCGACGTTGTGCAACTACGTTATTTATACGTTTATCATAAACGTTATTTTTACGTAGAAGTGTCTACTCCAGATGACGTAGATTAGACGTTGCAAATTACGATGTTCAGCGACGTTATTTATACGTTTATCCTGAACGATATTTTCACGTAAAAGCGTCGACACCAAACGATGTAGATGCGACGTTGTGCAACTACGTTATTTAGACGTTTATCATGAACGTTATTTTCACGTAAAAGCGTCGACACTTTACGACCTAGATGCGACGTTGTGCAACTACGTTATTTATACCTTTATCATGAACGTTGTTTTTACGTAGAAGTGTCTATTCCAGACGACGTAGATTAGACGTTGCAAATTACGATGTTCAGCGACGTTATTTATAAGTTTATCACAGACGTTATTTTTACGTAAAAATGTGTGATCCGGACAAAGTTCATGCGACGTTGGAAACTACGTTGTAAAACTAGGTTATTGAAAGCGTTTACATTGTTATGTTTGCGTAATAGTTTGGACTCCATGCCCTACAAATTACGTTTGCAATGAAGTTACAAATTACATTCGCAACTACGGTATAATGCGCAAAAAAGAAACATAATAACGATGTTTTTGAACTTTTAAAACACTTATACTTGTTGTGACATATCTGACTGTAATTATTTACACTTGCAAATTCTTACTAAATCTTCTAAACAATTACCATCCAGGAAAATATAGAAATAATATAGTATTGAAGTAAAACAAACACGGCAGTATAAAAATGTTGACAATAAAGAACTGTAAAAAAGACAAGAAAACTGAGAAAATTGGTCTGTGGACCTGCAAAACACACAAATTTTATAGTGTTACTTAAATTGCTCTATTACACTAACACAGTCTAAAAGACAAAATTGAAAAAGTTTTGCATTTCACAGACTATGTGTAAAACAATGCACATTAAAACAGGAAAGTAACGTTAACAACAACAACGTATTGAAAAACTAAGAACAATACAAATCCAGCGGTGTAAAACGAAAATCCAGCAGTTTAATCCGAATCTGAATGCATGTGTGATACATCGAGAGAGCTGTGGGCAAATAATATAAAAATTAGGGAATAGGGAATGTGCCATTTACTAATTTAGCCAAGCACAGAAATTTTATATCACTGTTAATGTATTTTCTTGTGCAACCTGAATTTGTTTGGTAAAATTTAGTATCAAGAATTTTTATCTCAGTTTTTTGCCAATAATAACATTTAATAATGAATATTAGTATTTTTTACATTTTTTAAACTTTGTTTTTATATTAAAAAAATATAGACCATTCTTAGTACTAGTCTATGGTATAATTTTTTCCCAATAATTCTGTCATATTATGTTTATTTTGCCTTTACTTATTGTGTGATAGCGTTTTGTGCTGTGTAGCTTCTGGTCCACAGAATGCAGACTGGTCAGAAATATATAAAATTAAAATTCTGGTGACATTGTATAACTATCACTGGTAGGTTTTGAAAAAAATTGCTGCCCAAATAAAGAAATTTAAACGCAGCCAGGATACATTTTAAAGTCTTTGTTGTTAGCATCTAGGGCAATTGCAAGCATAAAACAAAACAGTAAGAGTCAAATAAATATAATAATTAACAAAAATCTTGAAAATATTAATCACTAATTTACCTGTAAATATTGATGAGCAGCCAAGTTCATGAGGAATATCTTTAACGTGTACCCTTCTTCAAATCCCACCTTGAACTTTTAATCAAGCCTTTAGTCGAGATCTTCAGTAATGAATTTTCAAGTGTTCATTTGGGGTTTTATGCACACCCAAGGTATTTACGCTGGCATGATACAAATATAAAGATTTGCATTAAAATTGTCTAAAAAGTTTGGGTGTTCACTCGCCGTAGAATGCAATTGGGCGCTGGTTTAGAATCCTACCACAATGATTAAATCAACGCACAATATTTAGGTTAGGGTGCGAGTTAGCGTTTGGGTGAGGGTGGGCCAAGTATTATTATATCTATTATTTAATACTTCACCCACCCTAATCCAAAATGCTAACCCGCACCCTAACCCAAATATTGTGCACTGTGGTAGGATTCTAGACCAGTGCCTGCAATTGCCCACAGAGGTAATAGAGCTTGTTTTTCTATGTTAGATGAAAATTAGTGGAGGCTTTAAAGTCATTTATTCAGTAAATCATTTTTTTTCCTACTTAAAATAAAAGTTATAAATAAAACTACAAATACAGCTTAGACTATTTAACCTGAAAATATATTTGATAACAAAGCCTTATCTTTTTATGTAACCCTAATCTTCATGGTTTAAGGAAAACAACCTAAATATCTAACAAGCACCCTAGCGCTGAGCTGCCAAAACTTATTTTGAATTCCAATGTCCTGACAGCAAATGTTCAAACTGGACTGTGATGTCATCCGCATATTGGCCAATCACGAGTTTACGCGCCGTTCGAAAACCGCGAAAAAAAAGCAGCAGGGAGCGACATTCTTGTCTATCCAGGAAATTGCGTCTATAGCGGTCGCTGCGCTAAGTACTTTTTTATGCGATTTGTTTCATGTAAAGACAATGTTACCCTTACTAAAATGCTATCTTAAATTAAGTCACATCTCTATTTTATGTAAGCATAACTAAGTATACTTCTTTACATTTTCTAAAATAGTTAATCAAAACACATTACAGAAAAAAACAAATATTTTGTAAATAGGCTACATAATCCCGACGCATTCCTTAAAAGAAAGCATTTCTATTTAACGAAAATTAAAACTTGGAAAGTTAGTTTTGACGTCGGCAAACAACGTTTTTTATACGACACGTATGACATTTTGATTCGATTGTACTTCAGCTCAGTCGAAAAAACTGTGTATGACACGCAAATTCGTCTAAAATCAGTTACCTTCAACGTAAGTAGGCTAATTGATGTTGTTTCTACCTCACGTTTAACGTTTTAATAGGGTTCCTTTGACGTTTGTATCAACGCTAAACAATATTAATGAAATGTTTTAATTTATGTATAAAATAGTCTAAAACAAGTTGACCTCGATGTCAGGTATATACCTTGTTGTATACGTCACGTTTAACGTTTTAATCCGGTTGCATTGTGGTTTGCCGTAACCTTCGAAATGACTACGATCATTTAAGATGTTGCAAATTTGGTCGCGTTTAAGTTTTTCGTAATGTCAAGAAATAAAGTTATTGGAACTTTTGAAAATAGCATTTAAAATGGTTTCAAATAAGTTATCTTCAGCGACAGTTATCATTGCTTTTTGCATATACGCCACGTATGATGTTTTGAATTGGTTATATTGAAGATTGTAATAACGTTGAAAAATAACGTTATATTAACGTTATAAATGACGTATAAAATAGTCTAATTCTAAACACAACTAAGCTTCGATGTCAGTATTTACCGTAGTTTTTACGTCACGTGAAGTTCTAATTAGATTGCTTTGTTGTTAGTTACAAACCAAAAAATAACGTTATTAAAAAGCTTAAAATCACGTCCAAAATGCTGTCAAAGAAGTAAGCTTTGACCTTAGAATTCAACATCATTTATACCTCACGCGTGACGTTGTCAGTTAGTTGGATCTTAGTTTGACGCAACGTCAAGAAATAACGTTATTAAAACGTTTAAAATTACATCCAAAACGGTCTTAAATAAGTTAGCTTTGACGTCAGAAATCACCGTTGATTGTACGTCACGTATGATTTCCTAAATTGGGTCCATTGTGGTTTCTCACGACAACGTATGACATGAAATCAAGTTTACTTTGACGTGAGTAATTAACGTTGCATGTACGTCACCTATGACGTTCTAAATTGGTTACATTAAGGTTTGTAATAAGGTTGAGAAATTACGTTATTAAAACGTTAGAAATGATGTACAAAATAGTCATAAAAAAATTATCCTTGTTACAAAAGGTAACGTTGTTGTTACGTCACGTTTCACGTTTTAATTATATAACATTGTAGTTAGTCAAAACGGTAAAATGACGTTATTATAACGCTTAAAATGGCGTCCTGGTCTCCAAGAAATTAGCTTTGATGTCAAAATTTAATGTTGATTGTACGTCACGTATCACGTTGTAAATTAGTAACATCAATGGTGGTCACAAAGTTTAAAAATAATGTTAGCAAAACGTTCGCTCTGACGTACAAAATAGCCTAAAACAAGTTATTAGCCTCGAAGTAATTAATTAACCTTGTTCGTACGTCACCTTTGACGTTATAATCAGGTTACTTTGTGGTGCGCCACAATTTTTTTAAAGAATACCATTGAATTGAAAAAACGTTTAAACGACGTCAAAAGTGGCTGAAAAGACGTTAGTTTTGACGTCAGTAAACAACGTTTTTTGTACGTGATTTATGACGTTTTAAAATAAGTTGCATTTGGTTTGTTTCAACGTTACGAAAGAACGTTAAACAAACGTTTGAAGTTACGTTAAAATTTGTCTATAACAAGTTAATTGTGACGTCAGAAATGAACGTGAATTCTACGTCACGTATGACGTTCTAAGCTGGTTGCGTTATAGTTTTACGGAACGTTAAATATATAGCGTCAATTAAACGTGTAAAAGACGTCTGAACCGGTCTAAAAATGTTAGATTTTACGTCAGTAATCAACGTTATTTGCATGTCACCTATGACGTTGTAAATTTGTTTCATTGTGGTTCGTCGCAACGTTAAAAAATAACGTTCCACAAACGTTCGAAGTGACGTCCAAAATGATGTAAAACATGTTAAGATCGACGTCTGTAATCAACGTTGTTTGTACGTTACAAATGACGTTGAAATTTGGTCGCATTGCGGTTTTTCTTAACGTTAATTTTGACGTTAATGCTACGTTTTACATTACGTTTTGATAACACGGCCTCGACGTATTTTCTTAACGTTCGTTTGGACACATTCCCACAACGTTTACTTAGTTTAAAAAAAAAATCCGAACGTCGAAAATACGTTGTGTGTTAGCTGGGTTGGCCAGTTAAGCTATACCCAGTGACAAAATTAGGCAATCACATGCATAACCAGCACTGAAATTTCAAAAAGTGTATCGTAACTTCGAAACTGCTCGCAGACACGTTACCTTAATCCAGTGGTCTCCAATCTTTTAAATAAGCGACCCCAATTCAACTAAGATGTAATCAGAATTTACATTGCGACCCCATTTTGGAGTCAATTATAGGCAATGCTAAAACAAGTGCTATAGAATGCAGCAGAACGGGCACCTACTTCGCCGCGGAATGTATTCATAATGACAAGTGAAAAATTTTTTTAGCGATAAGCCTCTTTGGCTGTTTGTGTTTCTAAGTGGATATGCTTTCTAATTTGGCCTGTGGAATGCAACCTCAACAAACGCAGATGTTTTACTAGAAATTAACAGCATTTGTTATGATGTTACAAAACATCTCCGTCTACTGTCTACGTTTGACACACTTGTACATGTAGCTTGGTGTCCTCACTTGGGGTCACGACCCACAGGTTGGAGACCACTGCCTTAATCTATGCCGTGACTGCCGAAGAACCTGCTTTATTCAAACAGCAAATGACGTATTAATGAAGTAACTGAGAGATAAGGATATTGCCAAGAAACTAAAATAACAAATCAATAGGGTACTAGCTAGCTTCAAAAAAGCAGTTCTAGGAAACTATGCTACCAATACCTGCAGCTGGCACTGTTTTTCTGTTTCGTAAGCTGATGTGGAAATTTTGATTGATAGCTAATTTACCCCCTAAAGTGAGGAAATTTACCCCCAGGGGTAAATTTACCCCAGGTTAAGAAAGGCTGGCCTAAAGCGTTTATGTAATTATTAATTCAATGCACATTATTTGGGTTAGGGTGCTGGTTAGTGTTTGGGTTTAGGTAGGTCAAGTATTATTAAACTTAATCGTTTGAAGCATATTGTTAAGGCAAATTAGTGCATTGTCCGAGACCTCAAAGTCTAAAAGTCGGACATTTTGATCCTTTGGATGCACTAATTGTCGTAGACCTTTTTGGTAAGAAATGCACTAATTTCTAACGGATCGGGTGGTTGAAAACAACGGATAAATAATAATCATTGTAAAAGATACGAGCTCGCGACTGCTCATTTGCTCAGTTAACGCCTCTTTGTGGAAACCATCCCATTAAGCCAAATCAGGCTATTTCTGTTAAATACTTCTACGAATGCGAGCAATGGGCCAACGACATAAAAAACGATGAATCTTCGGCGTTACGGTTCAGTGATCCATA
Organism: Ascidiella aspersa; assembly: GCF_963924565.1. NCBI lineage: Eukaryota > Metazoa > Chordata > Ascidiacea > Phlebobranchia > Ascidiidae > Ascidiella > Ascidiella aspersa. The sequence goes on from NC_139449.1 coordinate 15,240,386, forward strand.
TTCGTTTCCATAAACTCACAAAGTTCACCTTATTCCCCGTAACGGTCTGATGCACACACTTACTTTCTCGCTTTACACAAATTTGACGTTTAGTAGAAAAAAAAAACAGAAAGGAGGATACAATACCATGGACGGGAGCGTTTCGTAAATATTTAAATCAGCACGACACTGCAATCGAAATCATAATTTACGCCTATTTGATTTTACGGCAATTTTTATTTGTGCCGGCGTTAAGTGTTGACCAAATTTTGGATTATTTTGTATTGAATTGAGTTGTAGGCCTACCAGACCAGTAAGCCACTGTATAACGCATTGTTTTCATTCTAAATATTTTTTACCTAGATCTAGATCAGAGGTTCCCAACGTGGGCGGTACCGCCCCCTTGTGGGCATTGGCGAGTTACAAGGGGGCGTTTTGGGTCTGTTTCTAATTTGGGGGGCGCTGAATGCACATAAGGGGGCGTTACATAAAAATAGTAACAAACAGGACTGTAGGTAACTTTTAACCTTAAATGGCAACTTTCGTACTGCGAACTTGTAGTAGTATTCGGACCATTGTTACGCAATAATTGACTTTCTTATGTAAAATGTTGGTTGTTATTGCGTTTCACAGTTTTATACGCTGCAAATGTTTGTATATTTAAAGCAGGGGTCGCCAACTTACGGCCCGCCACCTCTTTGAAAACTAGACACGAGTCTATTTTAAATACTTTTGGACTATTTTAACTTAGTAAGGGCAAAAAGTTTATATGCACGTTTTTGTCGGATTCGAATCCATCTATTCTCTCTCGTTTTGGCGCTGAAAATCTTGTATATTTGATTCCGGTGATAGGAGGTTAATTTAAACTTTAAAAAAGTTTTAAACATTATGGAAAGTAGCCTATACCTGTCCTGATGAGATAAACGTTTTTTAAGCTAATTTGACTGATTAATAAAAAGGTTCCTTAAAATTGCAAGTAACGCACCTCTGGCGACGTCGCGTCACAATCGGTGTGGTCACACATTAAGGCTTAAATTATTACGAGTCGAAAATTTGTTTTCGGGACATCTGTTTTTTCCGTTATTGTTTTTTGGTTTGCTATGGTTATTTTGGATTTGGATTTATTGTCGCAGTAATACATAAAGAATCAAGGCCATTTCACCCATCGTAGACCGCAGGGAAGCATTGCAAGCTTTGTTTATATGACGTTCGTGAACTATGTCGCTAAATTGGACCATAAGTCAAAAAGCTTGATAGTTTTCTTAAAGGTAAAGCTTTTAGGCGTCAAGTGCCAGTTTGCACTGTCTTTGGGAATGTGATTTTTCCTTTTTGAAGCGGCAAAAAAAAAATTTTACTGCAAAAAGATTCTAATTAATTTTGCATTGTCTTTACCAAACTAACGTAGCCTATAACAAAATGAAACCCTGACAACCACCCCTTACCATCTAACCCAGTGGTCGGCAAACTTTTTTGTCGCGACCAAAATTACTCTGTTCAGAGCTATTAAAGGCCCACTACGTAAATAAAGCCACTTCGACAGAAAAAACAGTGGCGGATTCAGGATCTTTGTTTAAGTTGAAGGCATTAGAATGACGTCACAAAGTTAGGTTTTAAAACAATTCTTCTTAGAAACACTTGTTGCTCTCGAACGAACTCGTGCGCAAATAAGAAGACAAGATCCAGTTGAAATGCGCATATAAAAAAATTGGGTTAAATGGTTTTAAATTGGCAAAATTTTAGTTGAAATGATACGTGACGCATATGGCACATAAAAGGATTCTAATATTGCTTGAAATAACGGCATTTATAATATAATTTAACAAAATTGGACTGTACAGTTATGCGTCACACGACGCAGGAAATCAAAGAATATCGCTTTTGGGCTGATTATTGCTTTGTTCATAAAAATCCTTACTATATATTTGACCTCACAAGTAGGCCTAAGATCGTAGTTCAAGTAATTTAAGAAAAATGTTGTTTAACCAACCGGTGTGGTATTATGGAACTAAAGCAAGTTTTGGAAACGCAAAAAAATGCGTCTATTTGGGATTTTGGGTAAATGGCGGCACCCGCAATCACGTAAAAAGTTCGCACGAAACACATAAAAGGAATACATTACGACAATCAATTTGGATAAATGTTACAAATGATACAATAGCTATATTACAAAGTTTAGTAGAAAATAACTATAGATATAGTTTGTTATAAATTGCATTTTGTAGGGAGTCCAAGTCTACACAGCGTTATGCTGTTGACACCAAGAAGAGGTGAAGTATTACAAGGCCTTGAAGCCGAAAAAATGCCATGCCATAATGTAAAACAGGGATGGCGAACCTTTACATTGCGCCGGTCACAAACACGACCTTAATCCCTACAAAATGCACAAGTAGGTCATATATATTTAATTGTATGCTAATTTTATGCGAAACTTTGCTGCTGCGTCGTTTTAAGTGTTTTTTTGTCTGGGTTGATAAAATAATTCAAGGTTTTTGGACGATTTACAAATTTCCACGAATATTAAGAACCAAATAGTTAACAAATGACTTGTTTTTTAGAATTTTAGTCTGCGAAATCCTAATTTCCTAGGATTGCCGCCCTTTACGTTTTTCAGCGATAAACAAACCGCTTTTAGTAATCTGCTTTTCTGCAAGCACTGAAGTGCAGTTAGTGTACCCCTACTCTTCACACCTGAAACACTTTTGCACAACCAACAGATTGGGAAGCCCTGATTTATATAGTGCTAACTAACGAAGAATTGTTTTTTACATATATCTGTTTCTGATAACATTTCCGTATTTCTAATCTAGAGAGACAATTTGGTAACTTGGTGACCCGCGGGTCAGTGGTTCGCCATCCGTGATGTAAAATATACTAACAAACGAAGAAAATATACGCGAAGCGCGAAAAAAATTGCGTTTACATACTTAAAGGTGGCTTAAAATATAGCATGAACCACGCTGAGAAATAAAAAATATTAGCCACATCAACTTTTAACATATAGTGCAAAAATGTAAGGCTAGAACGTGGCCCACTACTACTGTAGGCCTACATGAAAACAGTAAACTTTTACAAAGTACCTCGTGGCCAACTAAAAATGACTCTGCGGCTCAAAGTTTGTCGACCACTGATTATTAAGGCGGGGCATTTTCGGTCCATATCCGTTTTTGCTTGCAGAAACAAGTTAAGGAAACTATAGAACATGCAACGTTTATACCAATCATAAACAAAAGTGAAATTAATACTATTTGTAAGCAACCCTGATAAGTAACGCTATTTATAACGGTAAACCACTAACCCTCCCCCCAAATAAATAAAAAATAAACACTAAACCTTCGGTAAAATTTTAAAACTGGTTTAAAAGGATTTATCCTAATGTAGTACAAAAAACTTTCAAAAAAGAGTTGAGGAAAAAAAATATATATATATAAAAATATTCATTTTCCATACAACAATTCGGATAATGACAATTTATTTTTAAAGTGCGAAAGTTAAAAATGTTCTGCATAACAAACACAAAATTGCAACGCAACTGGCAATACTTTTTTACTAACGAGGAGAGAAAATAAATGCACAGGCGCAAATTTTATCTTAATAACTTAAAGCGACACCATGTATATTTACAATAAAAATTGTAGAAAAACGTAATTTGCCCAGCAGGGGTAACATGATAAAAACCCCAATACTCGGAAACTGACTACCATTTTTTATTAACCGACTCATTTAAAAGTAGATATTTTTCTTTAAAAACTGAACATTTAAAAACGTTAAAGACTTTATTTTTAATCGAGAAATCTAATTCGTAGGTCAATTCTTTGTAACACGATTAGAGGAGACTTCGTTTGCAAAAGTGTAAATGGACAAATAAGAGTTTAATGCTAGCGAGTATTTTGCTCAAAGCTTTTCGTCTCATGGTTTCCAATTTATCTATAAATTATTTTAAGACTCGGGTGAAGTTACACACAAAAAAGTATAGCTCTGATAACATCATGTTTAAAAAGTTAGACAAAGTTGAGGCAGCGCAACGCAAATAAAACTTCAAACAAAAAAAGAAAGGTCACCAGAAGACTTAGGAAAACGGTGTCGAAAGGCTGTCCATTTTCCCAAACTATAATATACAGGGTGTCCATAAAGTCTTTTTACAAATTAAAAAAATATTAAAAAGTGAATGATGAGATATCGCAATAAGGTTTGTTTTATGTTGATCAGTATTTCAGAAGTTTTTATTGACACATTAAATACACTTGTAAACATTTAATCAACATTTAATTAAAAATAATTAAAAATATCATTACTTTATTTAATACACTGCTATATGGGCAAAATTAGTTGCACGAAGCACTAGCTAAACGGTTAATTTAGAAATTTTGTCTGAAACAATAAAATGTAGTGTCAATAAAAACTTTATGAAATATTGATTAACATAAAACAAGCCTTGCGATATCTCATCATTCCATTTTTTAATAATTTCATTAAATTGTAAAGAGACTTTATGGACACCCTGTATAACTAACCAAGTCTGAGTGGTTATCAAGAGGTTATGCTAGAGCTTGTGACGTGTGAGAGAGAAGAGAAAGCGCTTTGGCAGGATTCCAAACTTGTCATGGACCCCCTGTGTTTTAAAACATTTAAAAATAGGCGGTAAATTATTAGGTGTCACTACTACATCAGTTAGTATTTTAACTTTACGGTTACTGTAAAACGTAAACAAACCTGAAATTTTTCGAGGCAAGCAACTCGTAATAGTAGATAACCTTAGCCTTTGGGTTATGAGTCACTTGGTAAAGGACGTCTTGTACTGTCGAGGTCTGCAAAGGTAGTGCGCTGAACTTCCACTGAAGGATGTAAGAGCCAGAGGATCGAGCAATATGTGAACCCTGAATTTTACAAAAACGAACGTAATAACCTAGGCTAGGGCATTAAGAGGATTTGTCGCATTTTTTTAAGAAAGATAAATGGTGCTTCCGAGCACACTGAAAAGTACCTAAAAGACGAATTTTTGCAAACTCTGTTTATTTTATATATCATTTTAACAGTTTTTTTTGTTCAGTATCTTTGCTAAAAACTGTCTAGTATGGCGATCAATCCATAAAACATAAAACTCTATTTGCATTTTGTCTTCTTTTCGGGCGATAAGAATATGGTGGGGTTATAAAAAATAAACATCAAAATTACATCAGTATGTACCTGAACACTTTCACCCTCCCTACAAATGATTGGTGGTTCCGCAATGGTGTAGTCTTTTCCCAAAATCATTTGCTTTCCAATGACCTTCATAAAAAAGCTTGCAACTTACGCTTTTTGTTAGCACAGTTAATAAAGCATTACACTGCTGTTATTTACAAAACAGTAACCGAAATGCCTGTTGCCCAGCGTTGTTATTTATTTTTCAGCTAAATGTGTTGCATTTTTTAGGCCTTCATATATCTCCCTTGTACTTGTTTTCCTGAAACGTAGACCCAATGTTTCAAACCAAGAGTTACAAATCCAGTAAAGAGCACCTTTGTAAAGTCTTTTAAAAGGTAATACGCATGTATTTTTAATAAACTTTTGAAAAAAATCTTTTGGTTGGAAATGGCAAACCTTCTGAAATGGCAAATCCTGATTTTTGTCATTTAGTATTTCGACTTAACTAATGAGTAACAAATTACTGTAGTTTTTTACTACACGCCTGGTTCAAAAGTGTTGTGTTTCATATTTTCGTCTGGTTCAGCTTTTACTCTTTCCATGGCCAGGCAGAGGTACACGTACCCTCAAAACGTTAACTAGATAATATTAACCTTGAATATAGTCACCTGTACATTGCATATTGGGTTACCCGAAGAAGTGGACGGAACCGGTGGTATTACTTGCATGCACTGGATATCCGTGTCTTCTATCGGACCTAAAATTATTAAACGTTTTAAGAAAAAAGGTGATACAAAAAATTAAATATCTAGAATAAAATCTATGCCAAATTTGATTAGAACCGATTTCCAGTGTATAATTTACAATATTAGGGAATTGACCGTTAGGTCAAAATTAATCGCGAACTATCAGTATTCTTAATATGTGACTAAACTCTGTGTGATTTTATGCGCTCCAAAGAAATCCGTCAGTCACCTACCTATGACTTGCTTCGTGAAGTAAATCGCGAAAGAAACATCTCCTTTTAGTGCGTCGAAGTCCCACGTAATAACCGAATCTTTATCGGGAACCTCGACCACAACCTTCAATTTTTACAAAGTATACATAGCTAGTACAACAATAACAAATATAAAGGGCTCTTCTGACACAGGTTATTTGTTATTACACCAACGTTTGGCTTACATATAGGGGTAATTATATTCAGGGCAATTCACTTGCAGCTTGAAAGTGATATACATATACAGCCAAAAATAGTGGAAATAAAGCAGAAAAACGAGACAAAAAATAACTCGGTGCTAAGAATAACAAAATTTGTGTTTAAAGAACGTTATAAATTGGGCAAATACCTGGCAGCACTAAACAACGTTTGCTAATAACTAAAAACAACTATAAATTAGTTTTCGAAAACTGCATTGTCCCTTTGCCTAAAACGTCGTTACTCAATTTCGCATAAATGTTTTCCAGTGAGCCTCACCTCGTGCGGCGCTCCCTTAAATACATTAGCTGCCTTGTAGATTGTGTCTTCCCATAATGCAACACCGTCACCTCGCTCCCACTCTGTGCGGTAGAAAGATTTTGGAACCGGTTCACCGTCTGGTACCGAACACTGCACAAACAGGACCAGAAATAGGGCAAATATTTTCACCATAATAAAAAAAAACAGTTAAATTGGTTTGCTAGACACCAAGATGTATACTGAAAACATAAACTACCACCTCACGTTACCCAAAGACTTGGGTGTTATTAAGATCAATACTGGCTAACCTGTTTGTTTAACTAGCCTTAACTGCCTCGTTATTTAGACAATACAGTATTTTTTTTGAAGCAAGCCAATAAAAACTTCGTAATGGTTTTACATAGTCTACTAACGTGAACAATGTATTTGATTAAAACTGTACTCATTTATAAGCAATGCGTTTACATAGCCTTGACCAGCCATAGGGTAAATAAGTGACTGGATACAATATTTGCCTACACTGTAACATACTTCTATCTGTTAGAATAACAGCTTGATCAGACACGATAGTATTTTTTTGGACATTTTACTTTTTTTATTAAATAGCTCGAAATAATCATTACTTTTGGTCTCAACATTTACATATTAGTCTATTCGACTGTACTTAAGTGAATGTCATGTTATTCAAACGTATCCCATTAAAGTTCTACCCACAAATATTCTTTCGCAAATGTTGAAACTCGGAGAATCGCTTATTCGGGACAAAAACACAAAAGTCCGTCAAATATGTTTAACTATTTTTTAAACTTAAAATGAAGTGTTTTTTACGAAATTAAAACATTTATTTACATGTAACACCTCTGTTTGACCCTACAAATAGTTCTCAACGCTGTTTTGTTGTAACAAAGGAAAATATGTAATCGGATGTCCGATAATATCGGCCGATACCCGATGCCCAAGTAGGAATATCGGTACTCGTCCGATACTAGTATGTCATCGGTGGCGATCCGATACCAAATTAACATACACATTTTAGCCTATGATTTGCCACCCAATGCAACATTCTTTATCTTGAAAGGTAAACTCATCAACAAATAAACTGATGGAAATAAAACTATTACCGCTAAAGCTTAACAATCTGAAAGTTTAATCTATATTGTTTGTTCAAGCATAGTAATGTCACTGCTATCTGATCTGTTCGCGATACTTAGTGTCCAAAAATTCGTGTATCGATATCAGATTAAACGTCGAATAAGGGCATCCTTAGTTGACAGTGGTAACTAAGAGAGAGATTTATTTGGCTCCAGCAATCGTACGCTATTTAGAATAACATCAACGTCGGAATAAGACCAAAATAGGACTAATACCTATGAGACCCAATCCGATCGAAATAAGGCCTAAATTGCCAAAATAAGGTGTAAACAAACTTTTTGCTAACCCAAACACTACACCTACCCTACACCTAACTTAATCACTTGATCAGCTAAAAAATTAACCCTAATCTAAATTCTAGCCCCAACCTTTTTTCTACCCTAACATGGGCAAACAGTCCAGTGCCAAAACAGCGGTGCCCCAAAATAGTTAAAATAGTGATCAGATGAGGGTCAAAAATAAACCCAACCAAATACGCTCCCTAATGACACTATTCGCCGACGGATAATTCAACACAATTTTGGTTACCAGCAAGTGCCCTTTCCTGGCTGGTGAGACGCAGGAGTCGGATGAAAAACATAAATGTTGTGGCGGGCCAGGTCAAAAATAAGATCTCAAATTCACGCGATGTGACGTCATACTATGACGCTATACAACAAGAAAGCAAAATAACCTGTTATTACGCATATGTATTTGGGCTCGATTTCAGTTTCATATTTGCGCATGACATCTCACAAAATTGCATGCCGATCTTGCCCTAAAACAAACAAAAAAAACATTGTCTCAGATTTAAAAAAAAAACCTGAAGTCTGGAAGTATCCATTAAAAACTCGAGGCCATGTAAACCGGTTTAAACCTCGTGACTGGACGAACCACGTTTTTGTGCAATGCACGCGAAATAAAAATTACCCTTTTTCTTAATGTTTGCACTATTTTTGCAAACTGGACGATGCATGCTGGGTCACTGTTGTAGTTAGCTTATTTGACATTTGACAAGCAGCCATGTGTTTCAATTATCCTATTTTTTTTTAAATGCTAAAGAGTTTAGTGGATCGACAGAACCACTCAACTCTTTGGCATTTCTGTTGTCAATTTGTGTTTTATATTGGCACCAGGTAATTTGCTCAATCAAAGAGTTTTATCGCTCAGTATACAGCAAAATCCCCAGAGTTTAACGTTACTTGTAAAATGTGCGTAAGTGGTCTAAATTAAAACCACGCCCTATGGCATAGTTTTGTGGCTTTGTGCAGTTAAGTAAACGAATTATTCGGGTATAAAGGATTAGGGGACAAGTGATTAGTGGATAAAAGGATAAGGACTCAACAACGAGCTCTACGCGTGCTATAACACAACTATGAGGGTAGCCGCGGTATACTAAATGTAATGAAATTGTGACCAAATATTATCATTGGTGACCCAAGGGAAAAACGTACCTTTTTTGGAGACGAACTGTAAAGTGTTTTTTACGGCATTCCAGATGGTACGTGAGCACCTTTCCGTATTTAGCGGATACAATTCGAATTTAAAGTAAGTAATGTCAAAATCTGTTGAGGATTCACTGTAGTCTAGAAAAAAATGCTGTGACAATGCACATGTGTTTCGACACAAATTTTCGGCTTAAAAAGGCCTGCAAACGTTAAATCGTGTTGGCAAAACCCGTGGTCATGTAGGGTCTTAATTCACTGGGATAACACGTATATCTGCATCATTTAAAGCAAGAGAAAAGTAAATGGTGCTGAAGCTGTGCTTGCTTAAGTTGATCCAAAAGAAAAGTTTAACATCAAGTTTAGAACGAAAAAACTTTACCTTACATGAACCTCCGAGAAAATCGGGGATATAATCACGTGGTATATAGTCGATAAGACCTCCAGTCCCTAAATAATCGGTGCCTGTGTACATCATAAACTTTGAACTCGTTTTTTCATCTGTAAATAGACAAAAAAACAGTAATAGAAAAGCACCACTTACACTTTAAGACGCGCCCATGGACAAAAGTGGCATAACTGAATACCTCGCTTGTTACAACCTGTAAAATGTGTTTGCGGCTTGACGAAAAATGAGACAAAAAAAATATCTACAATCCAAATAATTTCACAAATTAGGCAAATTCTCACATAAATACCAAAAATGTTAAATTGTGTACGGTTTGGGTGTGAATAGATATGTAGAATCTTTAGTTTGGAAGAGTAATGCCGCCTTGTGCCATATGCAAAAAACAAGCTTAACTAGCGTGGAGCGCAGGTCTTCTTCATTTTGTCTAGAGCTAAGCTACAGTGAAATCAGAATGCGGCGCTTTGTTTTCGGACATGTGTTGTTTTAGAGAACTCACTAATACACAGAAATCATAGCATTACTAATTAGAAAAAAACATTGCGCATGCAGAGAAGTTAAGGACGGTTTAAAACACACTTCTAAACCTTGGTAAACAGCCCAGTTGTTTGGCACCATTTGTACATTTTTATATTCGCCTATTTTAGGGATGGCAAACCTTGTTGTGTGTGGGCCGCCAACGAGGCCTAAATCAATAAAAATAAAATAAAGCAGATCATACATTAAATTACATGTTAATATTAATGCTAAAACTTTTTCTACTTATAAGATTACCCTTTGGCTGGTATAATCTATAAGTTAGTGAGACGTTTTTATTTCGGTTACCAAAAATAGGATTTGCATAAAATTAAGGATCAATAAAGTTAACAAAGCTACAGCAAATATTTTCATGGTATCCAACAAATTTGGCGAAAGCCATATGGTATAAGATGTGTAATTTAAAATGTTTTAAAACTGGCGCATTATTACAAATATTTGGTCAAACACCTGGTAGTGCATAACGCAAATATTTGGTCAAACACCTGATAGTGTATAGCTTAATATTCATTTGTGGAAATGAAACCTACGTTACTAAATAATTATTTAGATTTCAGACTCAATGCGTCATAACCAGTAGGTTACTAACTCAAAGAGAGAAAACATCAAAACATAGTTGGTATCAATAACACGTTAAAGTATCCAGGAAGTGACAAGAATCACAACACATATTCCGTTATGAAGCATTACGTTGCATAAGAGCTTACCACAAAACGTTTTTCATTGAAAAAGAGGTACAACAAAACAAATTTAAGCAAAGGTTTGGCACTCGGTCTGTTGGGTATTTGGAAGGGGGTATTTTTTAAGAATGCGGCAGGTAATTACAGAGTCCGATTGGTGATCAAATGCACTATCACACCACATCAGGACATAACAAAGAGTTTAAACTTAAAAAATATATAATATTATATATATATGATATATATCACGTTTAACACGATACCTAATTAGGGTAAAATATCTCACCTATGAAGCGACTTATAAGGGTCCACAAAACTGGAAATACCCTGGGTGACCGTACGATTAGCAAACGGGCCATTGTCTCAGGGTAGTTCGTTTCAATGACTTCAATGATGCGACGCAAGGCCTGCACTCCTGGGCGCCATAGGTGACGCATGTTTAATCCCTCAAGGTCTACGATGCAAGTCCACGAGCTGGAGGAAGAAAAGTGGGTGAAACAACATGCCATCACAATATGTGTTTGATTAATAACAATAATCAAAGTGGTAACAAACGCAGTCATGTTATTCGGTTATTACTCAACAAGTTTTGTTTAGGGAATAGAAAGCAGGAAATATCGAGTGAAGAGATACAGAAATTGTCAAAATTAGATAACAGGCTTTTTTGTACCTAACCAAGACGTACACAAAAAAGACGCAGGTCATGCAAAACTTTTTCGAGCAAATCTCATACTGCCAGGACAAAAGCAAAGCGACGGCACCAAACCAAGAACTATTGCGTTAGTCAATTACTGCACATGTCTGCTAAACAACTGTGGCAGCAACGGAACTGGTGTTAAACAATGTAACCGATTGAGGAAAAGTTAGGTAACAAAATGTTCTTCAGTTGATAAAGCAGCAAAGTGAAAGTGATTAACTCACTATAGTCGCATCATCCAAATAATAAAAACAAATGAAAACCTGTCAGGTGTAACAACAATAATAGTATAATACATCTACTTTAAAAGCGACATGCAAACTTTAATAAATAAAATTGGCCGAGCAAACTTGAGCTTTTATTGTAATTGGCACTGCGTATAAATAAAAAGCACACACTTCCTAAAAAAAGTGCAAGCGATCAGTTTCAATGAACAACGTGCGTTTATTATTTTGCGGTACCCAATTTACCTGATATGACCCTGCTCAACCCGTACATCGTTCTTTTGTTGAAGATTGCTAAATTTGAAAAAACATAGCATCTAAGGCAGGGGGTTTTAAACTGGGGTCCATTCACCCCTTGGGGGTCCGTGAACTAGTTTTAGGGGGTCCATCAACGCCTAATCGAAATATTAGTGTATATTTTAGAAGTAAATCAATTTATCAAAGAGAACAATTTAATTGAAAATAGAGCGGTTTTACACTGACTGTAATAAGACTTCATTTCACTTTCACATTTTTGGACCAAAATCAGCAGATTTAAGTCTATTTGTATTGTGACGTAAATTTATGACGTCATTTTTTTAATTTTTTTGGCCTAGCGTGGTCCGCGCGAGCTCCAAAAAATGTTAGGGGTCCGTGGTAAAAAAAGTTTAAGAACCCCTGATCTAAGGTAACAGCACTACAAAATGCTTGTGAGAAAATCATTTTTTAAACAAGTGATTTAATGGAAAGCCACTAATCACAAGACATAAGGAAAATGTGGGTGTTCTTAAACTGTGGGGCTCGTCGGAAGCCCTTTTGGTAAATGATTTTTATGTTCAGGCAGGTAATCGCGCTTAAAAATTTTTTGCGCGGTTACGGTAAGAGTTTTACGATACGTCCTGCGCGCCCGTGGAAAAGCAAGCGCACTTTGACGTCACCGTTCCTTTTGTTCGCCGATTAAACTTTTCCATTTATTATTAAAACAGACGAAATAACCGGAGTTGCCCAGGTTAAATAATAGGGTATTTACTTAATAATATGCAGCCATTTGCAATAAGCGCGATATATTACGTGCATTTGTGCAATGGCTCGATTTTGCCTGGCTAAACTTGTATGAAGCCATCACGCTGTTGATCGTTGATCACCATCGCATATTATGGTGTACCATTTCCGTGTAAGTATAAATGAATCTGTAATTTAACATGTAACCGAAAGTAATGTTCCGTATTGTGTATAAAATGGGTCGAGTAAATACTTTCTCGAAATAAAAAAAAAAAAAAAAAAAAAGTAGGATGCGGCCCTTGTGAAAGCAGAAACAATATTAGGCCCTACATATCGGCAAAGGCGCTGTGTTCATAACAAATGCGTATTCCCCGGGCCAAATAATTCTCCAATATATAGGTTAAACAAAATGTAAGATTTCATCAAACTGTGACCTCTTAATAGCTTTTACATATTATATTGAGCCGCGTGTTATTGCCGATCATTTACAAAAGACAATTTACCATGGTACTGAATAGGCCTATTAATGTTACGGATATCGTGATATCCTGGCTAGAGTGCTACATAGTGCGAAAATAGTGTGTAAAGTGGTAAAACATTTTAATTTCTCGAATCGTTGCGCTACGTGGAGCTACACGTTCGGTAAAAGAAATTTCATAATATGTGTTTTTTTATTCGCAAAAATCATATAGCTTATAATAGTAAAACAGCAATTTGGCACTGGCAGCTGATCGTCCCTATGCTTTTAGCCGCTGTTTGAAAGTAAATCCATCCTGCTGTGGGCTCTTTATCACTATTGTACATTACGACTTACGTTGTAACATTTGTGTGTTTTGTTTAAATGAACGACTAAACACATAAGGTAAGCACGTCTCACATATTTTGCGTAACGGAAACCGTGACATATATCCATCGGAAATCACTAACAAAATAAAGCTGAAGTCGTAGCAACAATTGTTCGAATTGCGCGAAATTCAAGAAAATACGTAATCCCGGTAGATACCACACTGCGTCCATAGAAGAAAATCCGTTTGAAAAGTAAATTTTCCGGTGCCAAATCGTTCTCCGGTGACCATTTGACCCCTAACGTGTCAGAGTACTCATATCTCGCTTTATAACCGATGATTTCAAAATTACTGGCAATTTAGTAAGTAAACGATTGTTAATGTTCCGTATTGTGTCTAGAATAAATCGTCGAAATACACGTTTAAAATAAAACCTTTTAAGGGTACAACCAGTGTTGTAATGGCAACACCATTGTGATTTACGAAGGCGATTGTCGGCCCCAACAAATACGTATTTCCAGCGCCACATCATTCTCGGGTTAGTTTAGTTTATAGTTAATAGGCGCTTACCCAACCGGCTCTAGCGGAACGAAATTTTGTGATATGTATATAGATTTATCGCAATTATCTGCGTGACTGTGAAACATCTATGACATATATCGACAGGTAACCATTCACAAACGTAAAACCTTAAGTTGTAGCAGCCTTTGTTCGCATTGCATGATCTCCAAGCAAGTATAATCCCAGTACTATATAGCGTCCAACGTAAATGAAATCTCGTTTGAAACTAAATATTGGTTACTATTAAAATAGCAGTTTTAAATGCAATATGCCTCATGAAAGAATGTAAAGGAAATCGTTGCAATAAACCCAATATTAGGCGAACTTAGACTATCTTTTACGTGAGATCCAGTTAAACCAGAAAAACGTCAAGGGGCTGTTTATGAGATTCCCTGTGGAGGTTGTTCAGCAACATACATAGGGGAAACTAAACGTTCCTTTCATACCAGGAAACTTAAAAAAAAATCATATGCTTGATGTCCGCCACGAAAGGGCATCCCGGTCAGCTCTGGCAGAGCATGCGGTTGAACTTCGACACGGAATTGATTGAGATAATTGTAAAATTCTAGACTAGGAACCGCACTATTACAAAAGACGGTTCATTGAATCATTTCGGATTGACAAATGCCCTAACACCATAAACAAAAAGGATTCGTGGTATCCGGCAATCTGTTGTCCGACGGCGCGTCACAGCTTATCGCATACTTCAGCGACGTCTAGAATTATTAATTTTAATCTACAGTTTTTGCAATTTTTTACTTCTCAGTATATAAGATGGCTAACGCACTCTCATACTTCGTCTACACCAGAAGAGCGATTTCTATCTATCGATTTGTTGCCTGGTGGAGCTAACTCTATCTTTTACGTGGTTAAACAAACTGTAAAAAGCTATTAAACATAAAAGTATAAACTTTGCCACTTTGCGTGGTTAAACATACTGCTAGAAGTTTTGAACTTAAGTTAGAAGGTTGCACACGTTCGGTTACAATAAATTTCATAACATGTTATGTTTTTTAGCCTTTACGTGTAGCCTATTGTAGAACACCAAAGCGCTGGTCGTCCCTTGACTTATAAAGATTGAAATTAAATTACTCTTTTCACACGGTTTTTTATACACTGCAACAAAATATGTAGCGATATTATCCATCCAGAATTGCTAACAAACGCCTTAAAAATAAAAATTGCTTACCCGTGACCGGTTTGCGACGGCGCTCGCTTGAGATGCGCGACTTTCTTTCATTGAAAGAAACAGTTTTTTTTAACTAGGAGCACTCGACTTTCTTGCTATTTTACCAACTCGCCAGGCGAATCGCTTAAGAGGGAGCAATATGAGCGAGATTGCTCTGTCTGTCTCCCTAAATCGTGAACGTGTTGACGACGGCCGGCCGACAAACTTTCCATTTTATATATATAAGATTTAAAAACCGCTATTATTCTTTCGTTTTGCTGCGGTTGCACCTAATTGCACATGGATCAAGGGTATCAAGGCCTATAGCGGTGGCAAAACAATTACGCCCCATCTACTATATCTACACGTTTTTTTATTAACATTTCGGCCGCACGTAGCGCTCGCTCAAAACGACGTCGAGCGCGTCGATTGCAACCCAATTGGAAGTCCTGTGCAATTTCACGACTCATTGTTCGGTAATTACTACTAAATAGTTACTGTTTATTAACGTTTGTTTTGGGACCCAAACAATGTGTAATGTATAAAAGTAACGGGTTTCATGTACAAGCCTTAAATGTTTTAGCACAGGTGGTCTTGGACAGCACGCCAAGCGAGAGACGCAGACAATGTGGTAAGGGATGGTGCTAATTGAAGCCAAGCGGGTGATCAAAACCAGGCGGGTTATTAGTAAAATTATACTAGGATTAGATATTCTTGAATTATTATGCTAGTATAACTTGGATCTGTACTTTGAACATCCCTAATAATATTACATTCTACCGCTTACCTAAACAAAATCACAGAAACCAACCAACTTTCGCATAATTTGCCAGGTTTACATTTAAATGCCTCTTTGAACTGTCTGTGCGATGCTTTTGTTATTCTGAAAACACTGCCGTATAATGCAGACTATTCTACATGTAAAATAAAAGTAAACGCATATTACCTTTGTGGCTATTAAAAATATTATTTGGAAAGGAGGGCGCAAGGTGCGGTAAACTGTGTCAAGGGAAGCGCGGCCCGAAAAGTTTAAGAACCAATGATCTACTTGAATTACCAAATGTTTAAATATAATTACTGCATTCATGCAAAGTCCGGATTGAAAATACAGTACGTAATCACAAAAATGGGCATATTACGTTTACATGGAATTTTACCAGATTGAATAAAAAAGGGTTAATTTTTTTACGGTTCGAATTATTCAGAAAAGATATAATGTTCCTAACAACATCGTTTACAGAAGAAGTTATCAGAGTATTTTTACGCAGCTGGAAAAAGTTAAGACGCCTAATGCGATAAATCATAAAAAATCTTGTTTACAAATTTAAAAAGTAGATTTTAACGACCCTTCCAAACCTTCAATTTGCATAATAAGCTAAAGAAATCAAAAATACCTTATAGGTTTGTTTTTCTTCGCAGTGGCCTGCTTGCATTTCATGAGCCCTTCTTCCATAATGTAGAGTACCTGCGACACAAAAGAACCTATGAATGAGGGGTAAAAACATTTCCAATTCTATTTTTTTTAATTTCAAGCAAATAAGAAGAAAATTAAAGATTTGAAAATTTACATCAGTCTGTTTTGGATTTAAACGCAGATATATATTTTAAAACAGCAGTGGATGTTCGCCAAGTTACCCTGACGGCACCAAGTTAAATCTGCCCGAAAATTCCCCTTTTCACACATCTAATCAGCAGGTTTCTACACCTCCTTTCATGTCGGGTGCACCAAATAGAGGACATATTTTTATTTTACAAGTTCTTAACTCTCGCAACTAAATTACTTTTTAGGGGAAAGTGTTTTAGTTGATAAAATGGAAACTAAGAAAAGCTGAGGTGGAGTAGTATTGGATAGTAATTGCAAGAGAGGGGCTACGATAAGTAGAGGTAGATATTGCATGTTGCCTTTTAATTAATTAATAGTGTCACGAACACAAATAATGTGCCCGTTATTTTGAGAAATACTTCGACGTTTTTTCAGTGTGTTTTTTTCACCCAGAAGTGTTAACTTGCAGTTAGATTTCTGAAGCGCATAAAACACACGTGTTTTCACCGCCACGTTTAATGTAGAATGACCGGTTTTAACCGGTAAACATCACGCCACTTTTGGGGCATTACGACGTAACACGAAGGCAATTCGTAAACAACGTAACAAAGTTTAACGCATAAGGAAAGGTTAAAAAGCGTTTGCTATGTGGAAGAACATATTGTATTTCACTTCGTATATAGCCTTACATTGTGTAAAAAGAATTTTGAAGCAGAGGTCGCCAAAATTTTAACTGAACAAGAATTTCATAGCTTAAGCTACATTACAGATCCGTGCATAGTGTACCCAAGAATTTCATATTTCCTTTGATTTTAGCAATACTGAAGTTAACGAAGTTCAACAACAACATTTATATCCGGCCCGCCATTGTCAATCTGTCCAACTATCTGGCCCTGGAGGAGAAACATTTGATGACCTCTTTATAGCCAGCTTTTTTTAGTTTGTCCTCCATCTGTCATTATTTTTTTATTGATAAGCAAACGTATGAACATTAAAAATAGCATTTATGCCTTCACAAAAAAGAAATATGTTATATATATTAATATTGTTATTGTCCAGACGTTTAAAGAATAAACTTACATAAAAATAATTAAATTAAAATAAAATTTTAGGAGAAAAAAATACCTTGATCTGGAAAAAAACATTATTGTGTAAATGTGTATTTACAGGTTTTGCTAGGCTTTAATCAGTAAGGTTTCTTTAAAATATAAAGATAAAAGCATTTTTTTGTTTATTTTTTTACTTTTCGCTGAATTTCTGTTTTATACTTATATCATCATCTTTCCTGACAAGCTAATTTTATATTTCTAATAAACTTAAAAACAACAAAAGGTGGATATTTCTAATAAACTTAAAAAGAATAAAAGGTGGACGAAACCTAGGAACTTGTGGTTGTGTGAATTATGCATCAGACATTTTAAAAGCAATACCTTATCCACAAGAACATGTATTTCAAAGATGAAGTCGTAATATATTTATAGTATTTTGGGGATTACAAATCAATTAAATGAATAAACAACCAATAAATGATTTCAATAAAAATGGGTTTATTTTAGTACTGTTATCCTTGCATTTCAATGTAAAATAAAACACACTTACATGTTTGAGTATTTGTTCTTCGCCAGCTGCTTTTAAAAGTCCCTTTGTATCCATCTGACCAAGTTTAAGAACATACAGTGGACGTCCATCTAAAATTGAGAATCATGCATTCAAATTGTTAAGAATGGTATTCGGTAGCAAATTACAACAATAAATCTCGTAAAAATACAGGGCCACAGATCATACAAAGAATAGGCAAATAAATGACAACAAATATACACTCTGTGAACAAAATGTAATTTACTTATTAGCCAACATCTGTAATCTTAAACTTTTTACTAAACAGACAAATATGCACAGCGACGATGGCGCAAAAGACAGATAAACACTTCAAAATATGTTAAAAATCTAGATAATTAGAGTTGCTCGCACCGGTGTCATGGTGATGCCAACCTCCCAGATAATATTCCTGGAGCAATTCAGGTGCCGACCATATATCCAACAAGCGATCTATCTGCAAAAACAAATAATTAAAAAAAATCACCAATTGGCCAGTTATATTTAAAACAAATTTCAGTTGATAAATATTTTTGTTAAATTATAAAAGATAAAATTGGTCATACACAAGTTTTTAAAATAATATTGCAGTTAACCATTGTTTATTTTCTCTGAGAGTGTGGTAACAGGAAGAAACACCCAGCATTACCAAGGGTCTATAGTGGTTGAAAGAACTATCAGTTTAAATAGCATTTCTATATATAGTCGTTTATGGCATCGCAACTACAGTATGTTTAAAATGTCTCACATTCCATAGGTTCTTGCTAATAATAGACCATAAAAATGCACCTAGTTGAACATGGCTAAAATATTACATTTATTTCGCAATTAATGATATACCTGATGCTGTTTCCTCCATGACAATGATTGACAGAGAACTTCCTTCACTTTTTCCATGTGAAAATCCCGTGATCGCAGAAAGCGCAGGATGTGTTCGTCCCTTGGTATCTGTAAAACAACATTTGGTAACAACTGTGTGCCCATGTTAAAAGCAATCAGTTATGCAAATGAAACAAAATTTTCTGCTTGTATGTCTGAAAATGTTTCGACAAAATTTTCTTTCCGGTTGAATAAATTAGAAAAAACGCACCAAAACAGAACAGCATTTTAACAGTACCAAAGTAAGAATATTGTGAAATCTGTAATAATATGATATCTCATTGCCCAATTGTTTTTATTGGCCTGTAATTTTGCTCAATGGAAAAAATGGCAATAGGCAAGTAATTATCAGCAGAAAAGTGCAAAAATAATCACTTTTTAGGTAAGCTCTTTATTTTAAACCACAGAGAAGTCAGGTATTCAAACATACAACTAGAATATATAGTAATAGTATATACCAAACACAGAGCCACCTCCAGCGCGGTAAAACAATGAAAATGAATTACCATTGCAAATCAAACTTGCGATAAAAACAACAGTCCTGGATTTGAATTTACTTTACATCTGTAGTCTTAGCCCAGGGACATGCAATACTTTAATGGCACACCAAATTTGTATATAAAATGCTGACACTGGCCACATTGGGTTTTATATAAAATAACATAGAGCTTAATATATGCTATGGCGCAACAATAATAGCTGCAAGTAGACTGCATAGTGGGAAGTTAAAAATTGTAATAATTTTGATATTCATCCGGCCTGCAACCTCTTGGGCAAACTAGACACTAGGCCAGTGGTGCATGGCTAGTATAAAGTAGCACTGGCACGCAACAACAAATGGCATGCAGGCCCTCCCAAAAAATACTAAAATTGTTATTTAGCCAATTGCCAAAAAAGCTCAATTTGTTATTCAGTTCAGCCAATTGTCAGAAAATACTGAGTTTGTTATACAGCCAATTGCCATTGTTTGTTCACAATACAAAACAATCGCGGCAATCAAGACAACCAACAATTACTTTTGATATAGTAACATTATACTGTGTGGAGGCTAGCATTCACATAATATTATATAGCTTGGTGTTAAGAAACAAGAAGTGAGCTCACCGAGAGACAATTTGATGTAGTGATGCGCATTTCTACTAGACATTTTTTTTTTCAAGTTTAAATAAACGTTGTTATTTCTGGTAAAAAAGCGCTTTTATGATTAAAAAGAATTGGTACGGTTACGAAACTTTGGCATGGGAGGAGGTTATAAGATAAAAATTGGCACGCCGGCATGTTTGAGTTGGACACCCCTGTGCTAGAACTATAAACATTAAAAGTTTGTCTCCTTAAATATCATAAGATCAATTATTTTGCAAAAAAAAACATGGTTTGTCTGACTCACAGTGGTAAGCCTTTAAATGGCTTCTTCTGAAACCAGGTTATAATTATAAGTAAAAAGCTACTGGGTTGTGTGTGACTTACTTTTCCATTGTGGGTATCAGAGAGCCATTTACGCAGCTGGATTAATTTACTCTCTTCCAACGGTTGAAGTACTCCAAGATTGTTCTCGATGTAGTCCTCTTCTAGCTTTTCTATATTTATGAACAAATAAATATGTAAAAACAAATTATAATTATGACAAAAAGGAACACAATCTTTAATTGGAATGTACAAGTTTAGGATTATGTGCTTCTGATAGTGGAAAACATTTCTTTAACTAGAGAATTCAAACCCCTGTTTATTAAATTGGAATGCAGCACATATTTTTTAGACAAGCAAAAAAGAGAAAGTGTACTTTTTATCGGTGAGGCATATAACCAATGACTGATACAAAAAAGGTAACCTGTTTTACAAATATAATGGATCACTTTTTAAAACAAACATGTTTAAAACAATTCAACATTAATTTAAAATAGGTCACTGTGACCGCCCTGGTGACAACAACTTAAGATCACCAGCTCACCATCTCCTATTCCTCCAACATGTCGTTCGTTTTGCGGTGTAAGATTACTGGCGTTACAGACTGAAGAACTTGAGGATGTTCGGGTTCTTTCGTCCTAAGAAAAAACATAACAATGCAGATGACTAGTTCTAAAAACTATGACAATTTAAAAATGTTGATCTACAGCCATCTACTGGAGCCCACACACTCACTATTTTGCAAGGATTAATAGAACACATTCACTACCCCATGTTTATTTCATTACTTATTTCCAGGCTACATGCGAATAAACAAGTGCCCAAGTTAGTTTAATTTAAAATACAAACAAACAAAAAAGTCCCCAAATAAGTTTTAATTAAGCAACGTCTGACTAAAAAAGTGCCAAATTAGCTACATATCGAAAGATGGCTGAACTTTTCAAGTCTTCGATTAGCACAAAAATAAAAATTAATTTGGCTGAAATTGCATTTTGAAAGGTCAACCGCTGTAGACTATAGTCACATAGAAAACATGTACAAAAATGCTTTACAGAAGTGCGATATATTTTTTGTTTATTTAGTCTCAAGTAGCAAAAAATTGTAATTCAATTTATTTTTTCAATGTTACATGTTTTTATTAAAAAAACAAAAAAAAAAAACAGTCATTTTAGAGAGTACCATTGGACGCACTTGCACCTTCCCTTGAAATGGGTTATAACCAGTGGTGGGATTCAGCCGGTTCGCACCGGTTCTCTAGAACCATCTCGCGAAATTTTATGAGATTAGCGAACCGGTTAGCATTACTGGTTACTATCAGTATGGCAGAATGCTGGCGACTTGGCGACTATGTAAAAAAATTTTTTTTTCCAACATCCAATTTACAAAATACCTTGTGGTTGTTTCCACACATATTTAATTAAATCCATTTTTGAACACTGGAAATATGTAATAACATTACACACTACAATTGGCAGAAATTAATTTTGTTGTGTCATTTTGAAAAAAGTTACGGTAGTGTGAAGCACATTGTTTGGTGAGAAAAAGCCAGTGTAAGGCATATAGATGGTTTGTTATTTAAAAAGTACACGCTTTTTATCATACAATTGTTACGTGTTGGCAGTTTTACTTTAAATTGGCAAGTACTTCTATATTGAGTTGATTTCCTGTATAGTGGAATTCCCCATTCCTGTTAAATGTACAGGTATAACCTTCGCATCAGCATATTAAGGATCTACCAGGCTATGCTTCTCCACCTAAGGCCTAAAGTATATTTTTGGTTATTTAATTACGCAAATGCAAAAAAATTTAACTTTAGCCTGGTTTTCCAAGGTTTCTGTGTCTTTGTTTTGAACAAATCCTATCCCAAAGGCCCCAGGCCCCTGGTTGTACTTTTACATGTCCCTTATGTACTTGTTAATGACTTAATGTCACAAAAATTTTTGCCCCTTTGGCGCTACGTTTTGTTGTCTAACTTACTTATTGATAACCTTGTTTATCGCCAAAACATGGCAAGGTTCATAGATCCTCAGGCGAACACATCATTTAAGTTTAGGGGGTGACCAAACACCGAAGAACTTTCGCCAAAAATGCTTGTCACCAGAAGGCTGGCAAGATTCTGCCAGCCTGGTTACTATCAATGGATTTTTGCATCTTATCTCATATATTGATTTTTAAGATCCAAGTAGCTCACGTTATGTTTTTCTCAAAACATGCAATGGTCAAGGCCGCACGTTATAGTCAGACATTTGTTAATTTTTATAATGGTAGTAATTTTCCTTTTGTGATTGTTTGTTTAAAAATTTAATTATTGCGTCATAAGTACAAGTCATGAGACGACTGGAGCTTTTTAGTGTGGCTGTGCTGTTAGCAGGGATGGGATTCGGACGGTTGGCAACATTCGTTTAAACCTGGGGTTGCATTCTCTTCTTGCAACTACTTAAATTATTTCCTGGAAAATATGACTTTTTGTAACAGAACCGGCTAAAATATATGAGTTTTGTGATAGAACCGGCTGACAAAAAATTTGAATCCTACCACTGGTTATAAATTATAACTAGGGCCCACAAAAGTCAATGAAGTTAAAATTTTTTTAAGGGCCTCGTCTGTCTACGATTTAAAGAATAAAGTTGTTTTCAGCACCTAGGGGACTGATTTTAAGAAGTTTATAGATTAAAATAAAGTCAAAATTTGTAAAATTATGGCTTTTGACAAAGTTTTTGTGTTTCTTGAGAGTAATTTTTGTAAAAATCTTTGTGGAAGAATTGCAAATCAGGAACTGCAACTGAATTAAACCATAATAACCCATAAAAGCAGGAAATATGTTACAATGCCTACTTGGATCAGCAGTAACTTTTATCGCAAATTGTCCATTTTTTTTTATTTATTGTTATGTGTTTAATTAATTCTTATAAAACACTCTTCATAATCGTGGTCTTTTCGAAGATCAACAGTTTGGATTTTAAGAATAGCCCACTGACATTCTGTAATACAAAAATGCGTAAGAAAGCTAAATCTATCGCCAAACAAACGACGCACTTTTTATCTATCTAATATAATAAAAAATGGAAAAGTTTGTGAGTGGTCAGCATGTTCGCGTTTTGGGGAAACAGACAGAGAAACATATGGCTCATATTGCTCCTTTTAAGTGAGTCGCCTGGCAAGTGGGTAAAATAGAAAGAAAGTTTGTTAGCAATTCTGGATCGATGAACGTCGCTACATATTTTGTTGCTGCTGTGTATAAAAAAACGTATGAAAAGAGTAATTTAATTTAAATCCTTATAAGTCAAGGGACGACCAGCGCTTTGGTGTCTACAATAGGCTAAGTTTGAAACTTCTAGCAGTTTGAACACTAAGCAGATTTACTTTTCAAACAAGGTTTTCTTTCGTTGGACGTCAAATACTGCTACCACACGGGCCGATTACTAAACATAATTTGATTAAACATCCGGAAACCTACACGTATATCGTACAACAAGCCTTCCCAGCAATATTGTGATACTGATTGGAGCCAAAGCCTAATGACTTCTTACAATGGGTTTAACCATGCAATACTTGGGAGAGTTTGCGAAATATTGCGTTCATTGCAGCAGTTTAACAGAAAGCATTTGTTGTTTCAATGAGGATTTTCTTAAGTTTGACGCAGTTTAGCACTGAGATTAGGTATTTGCTTAAATATCACGCTATCAAGCAAGTCTAAACAAACTGCTGGTATAACCTGAAGTTTTACGTTTGAGAGTTATTGTCAATTGACAAATGTCAAGGGTTTTCGTTACTGAAAAGATGTATGACATGCTTAGCCAAGTGTTGTGTGCTATAGTCGATTATTGAGTCGTACCATTTTAAAAACATCACACAACAGTGGTTGCATGTTAACTCGAAAGGGCGGGCGTGTGACTTCTCGCATGTTAACTCGAAAGGGCGCGCATGCGACTTCTCGCAAAATCTCTTGACGAAAAGGGTAAAACGTTTTCACACATTTATAAGCTAATAACCTGATTAAAATGCATTGCCTTGGTAAAAATAAAGTGTCATGTGGCAAAGTTTATACTTTTATGTATATATAATAGCTTTTTTGCAGTTTGTTTAACCACGTAAAAGATAGTATAATTTCGCAAAATATTGCGTGTTTTGCAGCGTTTTCCTTAACATTCTTTTATGAGGCACCAAGACACTTACACAGACAACTTATAACAACCCTAACCGAGTTTAGACTACGCAACATTTGGACTGAGTTAGCAAAACATCGCACGTATTGTAGCGGTTTAAACACTAAGCAAATTTACTTTTCAAATTGTATTTTTTCGTTGGATGCAGTATGGTATTTACCGTGATTACTTATTTGCTTGAATTTCGCGCAATTTGAACAATTGCTGCTACGACTTTACGTTTGTTAGTAATTTTCCATCAATATAAGTCACAGGTTTTCGTTACGAAAAATATGCGAGACGTGTTTAGCCAAGTTTGTTTGTTTAGTAGCTCAATTAAAACAATGGTAGACTATCTTACTGTACCTGTAACGCTTAAGTGGGCGTACCAGTTTATTCAATTACTGTTATAGAACTAATAATATCAGGGTTGGGCTTAAGCACTCGCCCGCTCGCCAATGCGAGTGCAAATCGCTCCGGGGGAGTGCTGATTGACACCCACTCGCCCGACTGGCGAGTGGCTTCAGCGGGAAATTTAATTAGTTGGTGTAGGACAACTTGTGTTAAGCACTACTACTAAGCGAAATATTACTTAGCGCCAGTTATTTCCTTAACACTAAGGTGCAAATACATGCAACACTACACAAATAATAAGGTTGATCGAAGTCACGTTCGAAGTTCGTAATAAAGACTCTTTGTCCCGTTTAAAAAAGTCGTTTACCGGCAAACAACCAAAGACGTCATTGCTGCAGTGGTAAACAGTTATGAGGTTTATTGCTTAACACGAACGTTGCTAAGGTTTAACCCGGTCATTGACGCCTTTGGAAAAGGTTATTGGACGTACCCAGCGATAAAAAAATTACTTTTCTGTATTTATTGAAGAAAATTATAAGCAGTTGCTGCAGTTTTGGGTAACAATAAGTTCGAAGCAAATGTCTTATAATAATAATATTTGTAAGCATTGTTTTCAAAATGTTTTGAGGGACTGAAACGGACCACTGAACACTACGATATTCAAAATATCGCCTTTAATTGTGTAACTACAGCTGATAATTAGTAATTAGTCTACGTAAGTATGTTGTTGCGATCTTTTAAAGTTCATAGCGGTCAGTCAGGCCAAAGCTTAAAAAATAACTGTCTTTAAATATTGTATGTCGTAATTAAGTTTAGATACGAATCGAAACCATTGCGGACGCCCTTGGAAAATAGAAACGAAACACTATAGGGCGTCGCGCCGCACAGAACCTCTAGTGCAGGGGTGGGCAACCTTTTTCTAGTCGCAGGCCAAAACGAAACTTAAAAAGGTCTCTGCGGGCCGCACAAATTGATAACTAAGAATGGTGTTATTAAAATGTTAGTAAAAATGCGAATCAGGCAGGCCTCGTATATTTTTTTTTATCTAGCTCAGTGTTTGCTGTTTTAAGTCAAGGCGCACCTGGCGAGCGAAGCGATCGCGATTTTTTTTTGGTGTACCGATATTTCTTTTAAATTTTTTGCAAGTTTTTATTACATTGTTTTTATTACATTTGCCAAAAATTTTTCGCAATTACGTAGTTAAAATAGTCAAAAAGCATTTAAAATAGACTCGTGTCTAATTTGTGAAAGAGGCGGCGGGCCGAATGAATTACATTCGCGGGCCGTAGGTTGCCCACCCCTGCTCTAGTGCATGTGGTTGTTAACTTTGCGAAAATTATTTTGTCATTTTTTGCTTTTGAACCAGTAACTATAGTGTTAGGCGAAATTTAGCGTTTTGCTTGTGGTGCGAAGCAACCTGCGATGAAACATCCTGCAAGCACATAAAAACAGAATACGAAAAAATAGAGCGCAATTGTCAGTGTTAGGAATTGTCAGTGTTATTTTTTTCACTAAAGTTTTTAAAAAATATTTCGGCTAAAAATCATTGTTTTAAGCGTAAACTGCTTTATGGGTCATTCATTTGTTCATACATGCATAAAACTAAACGACCACTACATTCATTTGTTCATACATGCATAAAACTAAACGACCACTATTATAAAAACTAATGTTTAGGCCGGGTTGGAAAGTACCCGCTCGGCCGCGCTCATAGCCGCGCATTTTATGTAAAATCAACGTAAAATGCGGTCAGTCGCGAAAAATCGCCCAAACGCGCAAAACTTTCGTAGCGCTAACGGTTTTCAGTATAGTTTTCCATTTTCAGTTAAGCAAATTTTACAGATAACTTTATTACAGCCAAGCTGCAAAATTGTCTCTTCCGCGCAAAATCTAAAGTTTTCAATCTCTGATGTTTACGTATAGAAAAGACAGGTTAACGATAACCCAAGAAATGACCCCCCTAGGACGGAAATTTGCAGACGGCGTGCCAACCAATTTGGCGAGTGTTATTTCGTCCTGGCGAGTGCTGATTGATAGCCGCTCGCCAAACTGGCGAGTGTAAATTTTTGCTTAGGAACAACCCTGTAATCTGCACCATTTTTATCTGCACATTCTTTCGAATGACATTTGTCATCCACATTACAATTTTATTCATCCGCACTAGTGTGTACTATCCCACGGGTTAAAAACCACTGCTCTAAAGTCTAAATAAAGAGGGTCATGTTCTGTACTGACTGTCTTTAACTGAGACCGTTGTGACAACGCTTGCTTGGGACGCATGCTTTCTGGTGAAACTAACCAAAACAATTTTTATTTTTGTCTGGCACCAAATTTTGACATTTACCCCTTTAAATGAATAGTAAGAAAGCAGTAATTAGGTGATCTGTCACATCCTGCAGACTTAATAATGACTAGGCCGAGGGTTCCAGTCTTCTCCTGGAGCCCATATAATAACTAATTTGCAAGGTTTATTAAATATAATACCTAAGTACCCCATTTTTACTTCACCAAAGTTTTAAAAAAGTGCCAAAATTAATTTTATTCGAGCTACGTATAGACAAAAAAGTGTCCAAATTAGTTTTATCCGAGCTATGTACGAACAAAAAAGTGCTCTAAAAAAATTAGTTTTATCTGGGCTACGTATAGACGAAAAAGTGCTCAAATTAGTTTTATCCGAACTATGCACGGACATAAAAGTGCCCAAATTAGTTTGAGGAGCTACATACGGACAAAAAAATGGCAAAATTAGTTTTATCCGATTTACGGACAAAAAAGTGCCCAAATTGGTTTTATCCGAGCTATGTAGGGACAAAAAGTGGTTAATAACAACAGAAGTACTAAACCCGAAGTAATTATATTTTTTGCTTTGGCAACAAGTTTTATAGAATTTACAAGTTAGACAAGATGCTTTGTTCAATGGCAAGTAAGCACTGATTAGGTGGTCTGTATATTAACAGACTAAAAAAGGGCCCCTGCCCCAAAAGGGGGCTTTTGCAGAGCCTATTTGGGCACTTTTAGTTTTAATAAATTGGGCACTTTGCCAATTAATGTTCGGCTCTTGCGTAAAATTTTGGGCACCTGCACACAAAGTTAGATGAAACACTAACTAGGATGATTATGTTTTAACCCATAAAATGGAAAATTTTGACCGACCTACGAAGTGTCTTGGTGTATTCTGATATTTTACTAACAATCGGTCGAACAGAAATCAAGTAATTTGGGGGGGGGGGCATTCACACAACTCTTGAAAATGCTTTGTTGATATTTCTGGCAATTTTTTTAAATAGTCAAGCAAACACTTTAGTACAAAGTGAAAACAATTGCAAAAAAATAACAAAAAAGCTAGCATATTACAATCTTTGTTAAACAGGAAAACAAAACATTGTGGTAATTAACAGGGTAGCACAGTAAATTTGGCAGCTGTCAAAATAATACTCACAATTTCGTTGATATGCTCAGCGTAACTAAATATTTGTTTAATGTTCTAGTAAATTGGAAACATTCTGAAATCAATACCTCAGTGTCAAACTGTTTAAGTGTTGATGTTGACACATTTGACTTCTTGCTCCCAGCAGATTCAGATTTGACAAGGTGTGGATTTTGTTCGGACCAACTTGGAATATAGGTAACACCATTCTTCTGTAGTTCATTCAGATAGTACTCAATTATTTCTTTGCCCTTTTTGTAAATTACATACAAAATATTAAAGTTAAAAAGAATATCCAAAAAACTAGTCTTAAACACAAAAGTTGATATTTTTCACTTTGAGTGCAATTTGCTATGGGCTAGGGCTAATTGACACCCATACGAAAGGCCAGAGTGTGCCTTTAGCAATAAATGTTGTTGATATTAGACTTGCATAAAAAGTTCTTAATTTATGGATTTGTGACAAAATATGTTAAACTTTATCAACTGAAGACTGCTTCGTATTTAAGATTTATGATACAAACTTGCAACTGCACTATGAGTTGATCAAATGTATGAAATGTTGTAAACTTGCTTTTTTTTTTTTTAGTTGCAGTCTGGTTGTTAAATCATATTTACTAGGAGAAATGTTTTACTATCCAAATGCAATGAATATAATGGAAACCAGCCTGGTACTATAACTTAAACTGTCACCAAAAAAACAAATTTATTATGGACATTTGTGAAGGGTAAAAATCTTTGTCAATAACCAGAATCAGATCAAAGTACAATTCATTTAGTTAACTTATTAGTAGGGATGTTCAAAGTAGAATCCCAAGGTATTCCAGAATAATAGGTTTTTAATCTAGAATAACGAATCCAGAATAGCGAATCCTAGTATATTTTTATTAAATTATTTAACCTCGATTTTGTTTGGGGAAGGGATTTATCTTAATAAAAAAAATCTCCCATATGTTTAACATTCTTAACAACTGTCATCTGAAGCAGTTGTGTAAACTGTAATATGTCAACCGTCCAGGTTGTTGCCAAAACTTATATTTTTGCCAAGTGAGTACAACGCAACAATTTACACAGAAGTCTTAAGCAATTCGGTTCTGTTTTTTCAAGCATTGTTGGGCCTTAGGGCTTATTTTTTTACTAACGTGATCTGTTATGCAGTCAAATAATGTACTGCAAAGAATACAAAGTTACTATTGACTTAACAAATTCTTGACAACTACACTGCGAATAACTGCATAACCTCGCTGAATATTGGCCTAAAGTTGACCTTAAGTAACCCTATAGCGCATTTTGTGGACGGCCAGCACGTTTTACAACGTAATGTTACTTTTGCAACTTAACGCATTTAGGGAAATTGCGAACTCCA
The DNA here is from genome assembly GCF_963924565.1 of Ascidiella aspersa. Taxonomy (NCBI): domain Eukaryota; kingdom Metazoa; phylum Chordata; class Ascidiacea; order Phlebobranchia; family Ascidiidae; genus Ascidiella; species Ascidiella aspersa. The sequence continues at coordinate 15,270,273 of NC_139449.1, forward strand.
CACCAGATATTACACGTTGATTGCTCGCCCAATAACGCTTGATTGACACTTAATTATTAGATAAACGTTATCGCGAGACGCGGTAATTGGTCGCCCGAAAAAACACTGACACTGCACTACCAGGTTATATTTAAAGCAAGCACTGTAAATTGGTCGCCGCAGCGACAGTCCAACATACCACTCGCGTTTGTGCAATTAGGCGCAACAATCCGCGGTAAAACATTAAATTATATCGGTTCCAATTACCCAAAATAAACGGCAGAATTGGATTTGAATCCAAGGATTCAATATTCTACTTTGAACATCCCTACTTAATAGCTGTGTGGATATGAGATTTTCTGATAAAAATATTAGTTAGTGTTGAATCTGAACTATGTTAACTTGTGATTCTATTTGTCCTACCAAGCAGGTAGAGCTTGTAAATAAATGGCGGATTGGATGTTGAAGAACTATGCATATGGACCAAAATACAAAGGCAAATTGAATCATTGATAAAAAACAATTAGATATGGTGGAAATCCACAAACAGCATACCAATATTTTTTGGGAGTGTATTTTAATTCAATATTAAAACCGAATACAATACCTTTTTTATATTAGCCTCGTATTGTTTCATAGCAACTTTTTCTACACTAGACTCAAAACCAAAAAAAGATTTGATTTCCATTTTTGCAGATTGTTCAAAGCAGGTCCAGTTAGGATTATCTGGATGCACCTGTTTAATGATCTGATATGTTATAAAAAATATTCTTTTGTGGAGATCTATTATAAAATGACAGATTCTGTCACTCTATGTTTTAAAACGCCGCTCAAAGTACTATGATTTACTAGAGTATTACATTTATCTATTATTCTTAGAAGGGGTAAGAACCATTGGTGTACTGTTTTTATTTTTTTTTTAAGTTTCTGGTAAATAAAAAAACAAAGTTTGTAAACCATATAGTATAAATAGTATACAAGTTTGTGGCCTTAAAAGAAATTCAGTGAACATCATGAATACTGTTGTATTCTTGTATTGTTCGCTCGAAAAAGTAAAATTGAAAAGGCGTAAGAATAAAAGGCACAAGCTTATATATCTTGGATAATTGGCAATTTACATAGCACACACGAGTGGTACTCACCACAGGCAAAACAGTAAAGAAATGCGGTACAATTAACGAAACACGTGACTGTAAAATGCGAAGGACAGTAAACGAAGCGGGACCACAACAAATACTTTGGCAAACTGAGATTTTGCCAAAAGGAAAATTCTATTGGCAAATCATATAATTTGTGGCAAGCTGTATGATGATTTACAATTTACATGTGCTTTTACACAAGAAAAATCAATACAAGGTAGTTATTGTCCAACGCCACTAAAACACAGTGATTCATGAAAATTTAAATGTGATCAACTAAATACAAGGTTAAGATTTTGCACTCGCCTTTTGGCCAATGCGAGAAATTGGCAAGCGCCTAAAGTTAAAATTAGTTGTTCTTTTTAGACCGACTAGTCACTTTGTTACCCTGCGATCTTAAATGTCAAAGATTAAAGGCCCAATATTGCTTACATCACATACAGGGGCGTATCCAGAATATCAAAAAGATGGGGTCACTCATTTTTTAGGGAATTCCCCTATTTTCTATCAATGAATAATGACGTCATAAAAAATAATCAGACACAACCAATTATGCAAAGCGAACACCTGCATTGAAATCGCTTAGTGTGCAATCATTAACTTCAGATGAAAAACTATACCAAGACGATTAAATATGTGTGATTGATTTAACTATCAGCAGTGCATTTTTCTAAGTTCCATGTTCGGGACCACGCTAAATTGCAAGCACGTCTCTCGCCACCTGCAATACTAAACAAAGATCGGCTAAACGAAGTTCGATTTTCCCGGGAGTTATTATGCCATAATTAGCACAATATCTGAGCCGAGCAGTGTGCCAAATCAGCTAAAATACAAGCTGCGTTTAAGGGAAAATACGGTGTGTCAATTAAACACTAAACAAGATATGCCTATAGAGAATAATTTTGCAGTAACAATCATTACATAAAAAAGGCCACTTTGAAAGCCACAGTCGAGAATCTGCTTCAGTTAAAAAAATGCTGTTGTTACACCAACATCACATATTAGCGCGAACAGTAAGGGACATTAGCTGCGCCTAACTCTAAGTTTTTAACGATAAAAAAAGTAAGGCTTTACTTTGCGTTGTGAATTTTCCAGTACAACCTTGCTAATCAGCTAACCTGAATGAATAACGAAAGATGAAAGAGAAAAAGTAACCTGTGTTAACGGTCAACAAAACAGGAGACAAAAGCGGTGTTTGTGTGTGATTTTGGTTTCACATTAGCTTAAGACGCATGACCTATTTACATTAAACACATTGAGGATGGTGAGTAAAACTCTGACAAAAACGATAATATCACTAACAAAAAGGGGGGTCCGGACACCCACCCCCTCTCCCCCCTGGGTATGCCACTGATCACATATGATATATATAATCTTGAACAACTACAACAACAAATTAAACATTGCACATGGTAAAAGTTTCATGCATTTTAAACAAAACTGATTGGAAACATCATTTATCAAGCAAAGAAAGTATTGAAACCTTAAGTTAAATATATCTTACTCCACATATAAACTTATGTCATGTTTTAAGCAGAGCTGTAAATAAAAAAAAAAAATGAATGTCAAATTAATGTTGGCTGTGAGTGGTCGGATGTAACAATTACTAAAAGGTATACAACACTTACACTGTAATGACAGTATTCATTGACAACAATCCTGCTTGAGAATGTTTCATTATATGCAGAGATATTAAGTGTCCTTTCCTTTCTATTAAGGGCATTTTTTTGGACAAAATAAACAAACTCAAATCCAACAACCTTTAATAAAAAACATGTAGTTATTGTTTTAATTAATTATTGCTTTGTGTCCACTAAATCTTACCCTCTTCAGCAATCTAGGACAGTCAATGTTCAATTTGCACCTTCTTTCAACAACATGAGTAGACTTATCTTCATCTTCAAATTCACTTAGTATGTCACATCCAACAAACACTGGAATCATCTCACAAGTTGGAAAGCGCTTTTCATATGCCTGAAAAAATAGCTACAAGCAATAAAACTGATGTTTCTTATTAAGTATTTAAACAATTAGACACCCACCGCCATAACCATTTCAAAGGGATGTTTATAAACCCGAACAGGTGATTGATAATCCTGTACCATTTTTCAGTTTCCAGTTATTTTAATACAGTAAAACAAACATAAAATAAACTGAAACAAAGTAGACTCAAATATTGAATACGTCGTAAATTTAACCAATTTCATTCATATTTGTAGCCCTTTTATGAAATACAATGACCTGATTTTTTACATCGTTTTAAATTTAATTAAGTAATATTTTAAAAAGTAAAACACTAACTAAATCATATCATCCATGTGAACTTGTTTTATAGTATTGCTTTGGTGCCTGCTAGAAAATTTTAGGAGTACACACCATTTCATCCAAGCATGTAATATGACCATCGTTGCAAAAAGAAAAGTCTATAATTTATAGTATGCTGTATTTTACGAATGCATTTTGCTCTCTTTACCTTTAAAAATCACTGCATGTATATATTATATACAATCTATTTTTAAGATCCCTCAATACAAGATGCCACACATAAGGTAAAGTTGGCAAAAATTATAGTTTAAAAGTGTTTCTCAACCTTTTTTGTACAACTACCCATTGAACTCAACAGATTATTATCATATAACTTTAACTTGTATGCGTTTTTGTTGCTTAAAAAAGATAAATTATAAGGATAAGATAGTTAAAAATTAACTGCACCAAAATTATGCACGCAAAAACATTTAATTGCACTTCAATGTTTACTTTACACCCGGTATGCCTTCTGTAACTGAACAGTGCACAGTTTAGGCTTTTCTTAAGCAATTCATGTGCACATGTACACCAAAATCCCACAAAAAGTTCAAGTTGTGCAAGATTTTTAACTCCAGGTGTGCATAAAACCTTGATTGTACACCTGTACACCTCAAAATTTGGACAGCTTTGTACGCACTACTCAGCAAGAAGGTCGTCGTAATGTGCATTTAATTCCCAACTATATCTATCTTTGCTAAACTGGACTTTCTAATCTGGAGTGCAATAAAACAAAATCAAAAAATCGGCGCTGGTCTAGAATCCTACCACAATTGTTAAATTAACGCACAAAATGTTTGGGTTAGGGTGCAAGTTAGCGTTTGGTGTGGGTGGGTCAAGTATTAAGTAACACGAGCAAATATGCGTAAAATATACACATTTCGAAAGAACTGTGGCCACATGTGCACCGAAATGATTTATTTGAGAAAGTTTTATTTAAATTATGAATTTGAATTTAGCACACAAACTAATACAAAAATTTCAATTTATTCCAACACTAAATTGCATTTAGTGTGATGGTTGCTGCATAGTGTCCACCAGTTTCGGAAAACGCAGCTCCACTTTGCATATGTAATGCTCTACTTCCGTGTAATGCTCTACTTCCAAGCGATTTACGATGTTTCATTTTTAATATGCTTATTGGGCTGAATTTCATTAAACAAAGCCATTTGTATGAAAACGGAAAGGGTAGTTTACTTACAAAATTGGACATCCGGTAAATTAATTGCATCGAAGTCCAAACGTAAATATTTATTTGCTGAAATCTTTGTAACCTATAGCAGCTCCTAAGAGCTAAAAACACCTATTTTGTAAGCTTACTTTTCGAAGTACTCAATCACATTTACTAGTATGACGTCATTGGAACGAAAACAAAATACATAAATTGTACCAAAACAGCAGAAATATGATGAGTCATGGCGACCCCAGAAAAATTTTAGGCGACCCCACTTTGGGTCACGACCCACAGGTTGGAGACCACTGCTCTAGACGTAATGTAATAACATTCGTTTGGCTCAATACAAAACAGAGCTGAATAAAAATATACCTTGGCAAAGAATCAAAACAAGCTTTGCAATGACTACCTATAAGTTAATTTGGCGCTCTTTCACTACTGTACGTAAAAATTAATAAAAATACTTTCTTCAAATGCCGCATACCACAACGCATATTGTTTGGGTTAGGGTGCTGGTTAGCGTTTGGTTGAGGGTGGGTCAAGTTATTATTAATAATAAACATAATATTACTTGACCCACCCTCACCCAAACGCTAACCCGCACCCTAACCCAAACAATATGCGTTGTGGTATGCGATATTTTTTTTTTGTTTGTTTTTTGCATAACTTTTCACGTACATAAGTGAAAGAGCGCCGTTAATTTAAAGTAAAATGACCGATTGGTTAAGCGTTAAGTTATTAGAAAGTAAGTGCACTTGTTCGTTAGACTTCGTTTAATGGCTGTATTTGTTAATAACGTGGGGTAGTTAAACAAGTAAAAGCACATTAAATACAATTCGATTTTTTTATAAACAGGGGGACACGAGGGTTGAGAGCCTATCAAAGGGGGTCACAAAGCATAATAAAGATTGAGAACCACTGCCGTAGACCATTGCCATCTCGACGAAATAATTACTAAAGCACTTTTTAGGCCGCTCACCAAAAATCCACTATACTTTGCCTGCTGTAGACCAAAAAGTTTTAATTCAGGCAGAACAAGAGTTCCAAAGAGGAATTAAAACTCTTTGAGCAGATCACATATAAACTGAAGATAAGGAAACTTCGTCGTTACGGTTCATTAAAGCCTAATTGTTTTTTTATCAAAGTCTTCATAGAAATCACAAGTTGTCCAGCTAACTCGCTCTTTGTTATAGCAACGACATATAAAAAGAAAACAAAAGCCTGAGGTTATTTGCTTTGTCTCTCCACACCATTAAAATAACCATTGTCGCCAAAAAGGTGAATGTTGTAAAAATGTGAATGTTGTAACTAATAACAAAGTTCGCTCATCTTGTTTTAAGCAAAAATTTATATGTCGTTGGTTATAGCTACATGTAAAAATGTCAAAAAACGCTAAAAACGACGATTTTTTATTTTACTTTTATAAGCGCCCATTGTAAATTGAGGCAATCTGGGAAACAATTGAGCGCGCATGAATCTGAGTTGCACAACTTGTAACTTCTATGGACTTATTTTCATTATTACCAGATCTGCTAGAATTTTTTAGCTAACCAGGTTGAGAAACACATGGGTTGAGAAACACTGCGGCCTGGAGAGCTGCGGTAACGATTTATTATATTAAAAGTCAGGTAAGGTATAACGTAGTGATGTCAACCGCGCAGCGTTTGCGGCCGTTATAACGTAGTGGTGTCAACCGCGCAGCAGTTCCAAACTTTCGTTTTAAGATTTGTAGGCCCTATACGTTATACCTTACCTGACTTTTAATATAATAAATCGTTACCGCAGCTCTCCAGGCCGCAGTGTTTCTCAACCCATGTGCTTCTCAACCTGGTTAGCTAACAATTTCTAGCAGATAATTTTAACGCGAAAAGAAACATTTAGGCTACGTATAATTAAAAAAAAAATTACCAACATATTAATACTGGTCTATATTTTGTAAATTAAAAAAAAAATTAATCGTAACCGGTTCGATTTGGTTAGTTTTCGTTTAGAGTTATTAAGATTGGCATTGGTTTTAAGCAAGATATTTTGGGGCTCTTTTGTTGTGATACGTACTACGTAGAAAGTAAAACGCAAAACAAAAACCGAACAAAAATCTTTAAATACCGCACCCCGCAACGCATATTATTTGGGTTAAGGTGCGGCGTTGAGCTTGGGTGGGTCGAGCTTTTTATTAATAACAAATATAGTAATACTTGACCCTGGACCGAAACTCAAATGCTAACCTTAATCCAAATAATATGCTTTGCGTTGCGGTATATGTAGATATTTACTTTTTTGCGTACTCTATGTATCAATACGCAAGAGCCCGCACATTTGGGGACAAGTGCAAGCAATACAAGGAAAATGGCTCATACTTAAATTTAATTTTTTACGTAAAGTATTGGTCACTCAAACAGTCCAGTGAATTGGATTAAGTTAGCAAAGCCCCACTTTATTCTTTTGAGCAGGCTGCAGGCATCCCCAAAAGGTTGAGAAACACCGCGCTTTAGGGTGAGTTCATCAAACCGAAGTATTTTTCAATAGAAAATGCTCAAATTTTGCGGGCAGCACAGCTTAAGATTTCGAAAATAATTTGTGGTGCAGCGCAGCTTGCGAACAACTTATTAAATAGGCTACGGTGCGGACAGCGAACACAAGTTTTATATTCTCACCATCTCTACCAGGGAGTCGAACCAATTAACTATCCCCGTTCAGGTTCGGTTCGGGTTTAGGGATTTTTTTAGAATCCGGTTCAGTTCCGGTTTAGATACAATTGTTGCGTTGACATATGCGAAAAAATTATAAAATTATCACTTGTATTTAATGCAATTTTCGTGACGTTTTTAAAACAGGTTCATAATGTTCCAGTTTGGGTGAGGTTCGAGTTGACTCTCTGTTATCAATGATACTATATATAGCAGTGGTCGGCAAACTGTCAACCTTTTATGGTTTGCGGCACCCCTACAAAATTTTACCGTAGGTAATTCACTAGAATGTCACAATAACAGAAACTGGAACAACACACATCAAATCTAAATTGGATTTATTCCACTAAACAAAAAGTTGTAAGAGTTAAGCATAAATCAGATTCTTAAAAATTCTCAAATATTTTGCGGCACCCTTGAGAATTAGAAATGGCAACTCAGGGTGCCGCGGCACACCGGTTGAGAATCACAGCGATAGCCTGTCCAACTATATTTTTTGCCAACTTTAACTATATTGTTAGTGCAAAATTTTGATATAGTATCATTGCTGTTATTACCTCAAAAAACACCTTGTTCTCCGTCATGGTCTGATGCATATGAAGGGCTAAGCTGAATTGGTTTGAAGCTGGTGCGGTTTTCTGCAATAATTCAATCCGAGTTCGTTTGTTAAGGTTGATCGAAAGGTTGCGTGTTCGAACAGCTTATATAGCCACAGCAAGGTATTAAACGGATCTGAGTTTATTGAAGAACATCAGAACGGCAATCAACTTACAGGAATAGCTTAAGGTCCATGGACAGTATTAACGGTCCAGCACAAAGAGATTATAACCATGAGGACAAACTCTCACTTTTGCCTTTAAGCAATACATTCTACTTTCGGCAGCCGTCACGGTCTGATTCACAATAAGAAAAACATCATCTTTTCCATTTAAGCCTGTTATAAAAATGTACGCTTTTGGAGTAATTTGTTGTTTAATGACCCCTAGTCCTAATTTAAACCGTTTTCTGTTTACAAAATTGACTTGGTAGGACAGGCAAGGTTATCACAAGTTGCGTGACGCTTTCTTAGGACCCTACTGTATTTTTTTGAAAGGCGTGTTGCTGTTAAAATGTACGCGATTGAGCTATGTCGTTGATTTCGGGGCTCTTTCCGTTTGGTACGTAGAAAGTAACACAAAAACGGTCTACAAATGCCGCATAACGCAACGCACATCATTATTTTATTATTAATAATAATGCTCGACCAACTCAAACTCAAACCCGCACCTTAACCCGTTGCGGTATTTGTTGACCGTTTTTTGCGTTACTTTCTACCTTAAGATTTATGTGAGGAATTGACGTATAAATTAAATTAATACCACTTAGTTTGTTGTAAATCTCAAGGTACCGAACTCATTAAACTTAACTGTATGGCGGTGTTAATTATTAGCTTCTTAATGTAAATGATATAGGTATTTTGCATTGTACACTGTACACTACAGAGCCTATTACAGAAAAAGAAACTTTTGGTAAACCAAACCCATGAATGAATTGGCTTTAGTGTACAAATTTTAGTAAAAATTGTAGAATTCCAAATTTGATAAGTGTGCCGCAAATCAAAATTCTTTTTCGAGGGCGTCGCAAAAAAAGTTTGCGAACCACTGCCTTACATTACTATTGGAATACAAATGTATCTATTTCTATACTACTGTTTAAGATCCTAAATTTAGAGGTGGGCGCAGTGGTGCTATGTAGCTTGCAAACAATTTTTTGAAGTGCAAATTTTGTCTGCCCCTTGGTGGTAATTAAGCTTAAAAATTAGTAATTTGCCAGCTTTTCTTACATAAAGTAAGTTGGAGTAATATTTGTTTGTATACCAATTTAATTTAAATAAACAAATTTGCTGTGCTTGGTAAATGGTAACAGCCATTGCTCATTTAGGAAAGTTCTTTACGCAAATATATCCTTATCCTAAAGAATACTTTCCATACGGTAATTTTTCTTTAGTATGCCAGTGTTCAGTGCGCAAAATAAATGTTACAAATTAAGACACATTGAAATTGATACCATAAACTGAAAATTAATACCAAATTCTTTGAAAACATCGTTCAAACAAAATGTTTTTGCACCTCAGTTTGCTGTGTGTAATATTTAACTAGCAAATATTATTGGTGGTGTGCTGTTTGTGCGAATGAAGCCAGCAATTAGCATTTGTAGTAACATTTGAAAAAGGTAGTTACATTTGAAATCAGTAGTTACCAAATGTCACTGAATTCAGTTAATAATTTTGCAAATTATATTATATTTGATTGCTTAGTATTGGAGTATGTTATTATAATGTTAAACTTCTCCACTTGGTTTATTTTTATAGAACTTGCTCGTATTTACTAGTTAAACTATAATAAGAACACATATTCGTCTATAACTGTGATTCAGCTATTCTGGGATTATGTTGGACATTGCGTAAAGACATATCAACAGTACACTGGAAAATAAAAAAATAATCAGTCTATTCCTCAAAGATACAACAAACCTCTGGTAAGAATATTGTGACAATGAGATCATAGTGTAATGCAAACCATTATAGAGTATTTATTTTACTTATAAACAAAACTTTAAACTGCCAACTGTCCATGGGTAAAGTTTATCTAGTTTAGGGCTACCCAAACTTTTCAGTCTGTGACTGCTTTTATTGTATTAAACTTTTTGACCCACTAGGTGTAACATTTAAAAAAAATAACATTTCTCGATGTCTGCTTTGGCATGTATTTATTGAAGTAATGTGCATTACATAATTTGCCATTAACATACCAAACAGAAAAAATAACAATTTTATAAATTTAGCACTTTGTATAAAATTTAACTCCATGGGCAACCCCCAGTTTGGAAAGCCCTGGTCTAGTTATACAAAACTTCCGAGTAATTTTACCAAGTTTTGTTTGTGACTTACTGGCATATTTTAAGTATTTATTTATTTAAAATCTTTTTTTTATTTTAGTATGTTACACTATTTTTCTATTATACAGGTTGGAAAACTGCTTGGGAACCTCCACTTAAAAAGTTCTGGTCACAGAATGAGCAGATTATTTCAAGAGTAAAACACAATAAATTCCTTCAAATTTTCCACCCTTTTACCATTTGTTGTGCTGCAAGAAGCCTATTAATTAATGTGAAACTTTATTCTCTTGTGGATAACATATGACACTGCTTTACATAAATTCCTACTGGGAATTGTTTGGGCTTTTCAGTGAATTTGATTTCTTAAGTCAGGGTGGTCCAAGATTGCACAATATTTCTTACATATTCTTTACGGGCCACAAAGCAGGCTACATGCATGCCAGGAGCAGATAAACGATTTTCGTTTGGTCGGAGCATGAAGGGGTTTACAGATGACGGCACAAAGCATTGTCAAAAAGTAACTGTCGAAAGATATATAAACTGCACCAACTTTCTGCTATCACCAAATTGTGCACAAATAAAATTGAGCGATAGTAATCAGACTGGCAGAATGGTGCGCTCCAAACACGCAAAATTGCATATTTGACAACACTTAATTTCGAAAAAGACTGCATTTATAAGTGAACACAAATATAACATGCATTGCAAAACAGCCATTTTAGAATGTTTCATATAGGACGCACTGCAACTTTCAAACCTGTCTGACAAATACAAAAAATTAGGCTTTTTTTGCCAAGTCCCAGTAAACTGGTTTATTTAATGGTGTAATCGGAAAAATGTAACCCTAACCAAACCATTGCAGTATGCTCGCTGATTGTTGGTCACTTATATTTCTTTAAAATAAACCCTGTACGCGTTACAATAATTCAACAGTGCTTCGCGGGCCACAAACAAATGTCGGGCCTGGGTTTTGGACCACCCTGCCTTAATTTATCAATTTTTGTTAAAAGTGTCATTATTTTCCTACTTCTTGGTACACCTTATATGCAAACTCAGGCAAGCAAAACAAAATAATGTTTATTTAAAATTTATTTGGTTAAACATGGTAAGAATCAATCAATTTAAAGAATAAATAAAGTTCTTTATTGACACCAGATTCCAGAGGCCACTTCAGTATTATATTCTTTTGTGTAGTACCTGGTCAACAGTGTCTGTAAGAACACAATTTATCGACCAATATATTACAAATGTTTTTTATAATTTTATTAAATGATCTCTCTTTGCACTGATTTATTATATTTATATTTCCAAGTGTGTATTACATAGTAAATGTTTTGTTTTATATGAATAAAATATTTATAAATTTTTACTTTGTTGTCAAAAGAGTTGTTGAGTTATTACTTATTCTGAATAAATTTCAGGAAATAAATTATAGACTGTGAAAGTATAATCCACACGGAACTAGGTTGCATATTGTACAGGTTTGAAATGAGGACTGCGGAGCCTGCCTCGAAGAGTCAGTTTGTTTTGCTGGAGTCAGGCTCGGGACTCGAGTAAGACCATGTAAAACTTCCCAAGTCTGACATGCGCAGTAAACTAATATGACCGCCAACTGAAAATTGTAAAGGTGGAATATAGCATGTGGTGGAATATTTTCCAACCACGTATTATGAGTGAATGAATTATACGACACCCCTATAAGTGTATAGCTGAATATCCATTGTTATACAGGCTGTTTAGTCAGGACCGGACTCGGGAGATATTTTATGTCATTTTCAATGTAAGTTACGAAAAGTATTTTTTACCTTGAGTGCTTCTCATCTTTTCTCCCTAATAGCTGATAACAAAAGTTTGGAGCTTAACTGCTGGAGGTTGTAGTTGAATAAATATCAAAGCCCATGTATAGAAGTAGGTGACATCTTGTAAACAGCTTAAATATATATATCTTTATTCAGTTTAAACTTGATTGGATAACTGGTTGTAAAATAATAAAGGTTATTATTACATTTAATTTCAATAGATTACAAAGCTGCATAATCTGGTGCTTTCCTTTTTTAAATGAACAATATTACACACTAAAAAGTTTGTGTTCACCGAACCCTATCCACTGAACTGGTACCAAAATGTTTAATGTTAATATTCCTTAACACCAAAACTAAAGAATAATTGAATATTTTACAAGATACCTACTCTAATTTTTTTAAGCGTTTTACTGTAATGCTAAAATAAACGAAACTGGGACAATAAAAATAACTTTACGGAGGTAATTTATTGTACAAGTATTGTAAGTACCGCTTCTCGTTTGTTTATACGCAATAAATATTCTCAATGGTTATGCGTTGTTTTAACCAAAGAGATTAATCTCTTTGGTTTTAACTATGTGTTTTCCTTAAACATATATACTGTTACAACTTTAAGTTTGTACTAAAAATAAGGCTTATGTTAAAACCAAAGAAATTATAATCTCTTTGGTTAAAACCATGAAGCATGTGCTAAAACTTTAAATTGTTAATAAAATATAGCCTAATTAGAATATTTAAAGGCAGTCAGTTGTGAACAACCCTGAAACGAGTATTTTTATGAAAGCATATTGTAGTGTTTTGTAGTACTGCTGTTCTTTAATCTGACTAGTAGTGGATGTTAAGGAGGGGCAGGGGGGGCACTTTCCCCCCTCTGGAATTTCAAAAAGCGATTATTAGTAATATAGGTAAGTGTGATATGTATTTATTATGAAGGTTAAAAATATTATATATTATTATCCATTGCCCCCAGCGGCGTATCCAGGAGGGTTGGGGCTCTTGCCCCTTGCATGTGGCGAAAGGCGTGCTTGCAATTTAGCGCTAGTTCCGTTCATGGATGTAACTTGTGGCATTATAGCCTCTTGTGCATGTTCAGGTGGTCGATATCGGACGCAGAAGCTTACCAATCAAACTGCAGAAGCATTTGTACTGTCTACAAGTGCTAACATCGAGGCCGCAGAGTTGCTACTGACTCAGCACAACTTCATCTACGTTTTACCTGGTGTGTTTGCTGATGAGGCCCTTGAAAACTTCTTTGGTCAAGCAAGACAACGCAATGGAAGTAATTTCTATGGTGAAATTGTAGATATCAAGACGGCTGCAAAAACCAAAAACCTCCATGCATTTTTAAAATATGAGTAAACTCCGTGCGAGTCTCATGATGTGCCTTGCACCTCTAACAGTTGCATTGATAATGATCAATTCGACATCACCATTGCTGACACTGAAGACCTAGTGCAATCTAACACCCGATCCGTCAGCAATCAGTGCAGTTCTAAGCAAAAAGGTCTACGACAATCAGTGCATTCAAAGGATCAAAAAATCCGACTTTTAGACTTTGAGGTCTTGGACAATGCACTAATTTGCATTAACAAATGTGCATAAGAAGATTAAGTTTAACAATACTTGACCCAATCAAACCCAAACGTTAACCAGCGCCCTAACCCAAATAATGTGCGATAATTTAATAATTATAACGCTTCAGGGCTCAGGCCCCAATACCTCAATTTGTGACGTAATAATCTTAAATACAATGGACGAGAAACCATCCGAGTTTGGGCTTTTTTCCCCAGCATTTAAAGAATTATTAAAATAACGCACATTATTTGGGTTAGGATTCGGGTTAGCGTTAGGGTTTAGGTGGGTCAAGTGTTATTAATCCTATCTCACATTTTTTGTTATCTTTTCTGAACTTTTAATGAATATTTTTAATTTATCTTCGCCGGGAGTTTACCTAAAGGTCCAAATCAGTGCATTGCCAGGACCTCAAGGTCTAAAAGTCTAGACTTTTCTGCCATTGGATGCCCTGATTGTCGTAGACCTTTTTGCTTAGAAATGCACTGATTTCTAACGGATCGGGTGAATCTAATGACAGTGTCAAACACAAATGTATTTTTCTTGCTGGATATTTGGAACACAAATATCGAGCTAATATCTTGCGTATCGAAACTTAAAAGTTACGACGACCATCGGATTAATTCGGAGTTTCTCCATGCTTTGCTTCGTATCGATTTTCCAATGGTTGTAATTCAAGGAGCATGTCTTCCTATATCAAACATTCTTTTGAAAGCATTTGTGCTTGACAACAGTGACAAAGAAAGACAACTCGGCTGTTTGAGAAGAAAAACCCTCTACTAAAAACTGAATAAGTATCTTTAGAATGCCAACGTAGTTTGATTACTCATTTCTACAAATTTCATTGTGATGCGTTCCTTGAAATAACATTGTTCTAGCAATTTTTACCTAAAAATGTTAAATATATATTGTAGAAAAATTAACTTTCAATTATGTTATTTCAAGAATAACAAAGTTGTTCGTCTAAGATAGATTTTTGATCAACTATCCAGGCTAAACTGTCCATGTATAGATTTTAATTCAGTCACAGGGTAACATACTGTGTGTTTCAGTTGTTTAAGTGAGAAAAAATGCAATATTTGAGTGATTTTGCGCTATTTTTATGTGATTTGACCTTTAAATAACCTTCAGATGACCTGGTAGAAGGTTAAAAGTATGAAAAAGTATTTCCTCACCCTTCGAAACCCCCCAAGAGACACCAGAATGAAGGTTCTACCATGTATTCGACACAAATTATGGTGGGACCTAACTTCAAACTTGGGACCCAAGTTCCAGATACCGAGCATAGAAGATACCAGTCCTTCTATTTAAGGTGTTTGATTAAACCCTCAACTTTACGTGTTACAATAATTCAACAGTGCGGGCCACAAAAAATGCCCGCGTCCCTGGGTTTGGACCACCCTGTGATAGCCCATGATTATGGAAGATAGATGTGGTAATCAGAATATACCCAAAAAGTAATGTTACGGATAGCATGAGAGCTTCGTAAGAGGCATAAATGCAAACATAATTTTGTAATGTCATAACAAATTTGTTATGCCTAAACGTTTGCACTGCGTGTCACTAAATACAAATTTCAAATCATGTGATGTGTTTCAAATCATGTCATATTGTGTGTCTAAAGTCGGTTAACCTAATGCTTTCCACAATCAGAGTAACACCCCACAGCCTGTATAAAAGCGGCATTAATGGAATGGCGTGTTTAATTTATTTATGTGACTTATCAGCGTGGCTCTAAAGATTTAATTCTTGTCTTCTGTAAACTCCCATAAATTTTTTCATTTCGTTAAAACAGTGTAATAATGAAAAATTACCGTATAAAAAGCCGTTTTGGGTCGGAAATAAGTCAGTAAAAGGAAAGGCGCGAACGCGCTCAGACCATTTAATCACTAATAACCAGGGACGTGCAGTCAGGGGAGGCAGGTGAGTCACTGCCACAACATCTGGCTAAGCAAAAGTTATATCAGTGATATCTCTACCGCAAATTTTATGTTTCTAACCTAAAGCGTGCTTTATTTTTTCTTCTATTTCTGTTGCGTTATGCATATCAAGCGTTCACGCGGTCAAAATCATTGAATACGCGAAGTGTGGCAGCGCCAAGCCGTGCCTCTCTTCAGATCACAAAACTTCCATACACTGCATTATGCGTGCCTTTTTCTTTTGCGAATTCTCTCGGAAAACATGATGAACAATTTAGCTATGATTTGAGGCATGCCTCAATTGTGACGTCCACGCTATGAAACCTTTCTTTGTCCAGCTTGAGTTCTTGAATTCCCGCATAGTGCGTGTGCATTTACTTCTTGTAGTGTAAAGCTCTAAAGTTGAAGTCATATATAAAGGCAGACCTGTGTTACGGGCAAAATTATCTATATTTTACTACTTTTAAGTCATTTTGTTTTTGCTCTTTGAATGTTTTTTATGTATTGCGTTAACACTCAGTCAGTTGCTTCTCGAAACGGTTTGCTAGTATATTTATTTGTGTTCGATACGCAGTTTATACAATGGCAAAAGCTAAACAAAAAAAGTTCAAATTTTTTTTTTATTAGTAGGCCTACTATACCGTGTTTGTGTTGTGGTTATTAAAGAAAAACGTGACTCGAGAAAATTTGTGCCTCACCATCTAGGAACCTCACCGCACGTCACTGCTAATAACGTGTTACCAGCATTGTATAACCTTCTTCTTGAAGCCGCATGTTATAGCCGATATTTAAAAAAAAATATATTTAACATCAAACCAAATTGCGAAGTTTTGCGTTTTATAAAATGGAGCTACTAAACACACAACCTTGGCTAAACACGTCTCGGTCGTCTCGCATATTTTACGTAACGAAAACCCGTGACATTAAAATTACTAACAAACGTAAAAAAGTCGTAGCATCAATTGTACAAATTACGCGATATTCAAGCAAATACATAATCCCGGTAGATATCACACTGCATCCAACGAAAAAAAAATCCAGTTTGAAAAGTAAATTTGCTTACTGTGCAAACCGCTGCAATAAACGCGATATTTTGCAAACTCAGTCCAAATGTTGCGTAGTTTAAACTCGGTTAGGGTTGCTGTACGTTGTCTGTGTAAGTGTCCTAATGCCTCATGAAAAAATGTTAAGGAAAACGCTGCAATAAACGCAATATTATGCGAACTTAGGCTCCATTTACGTGTTAAACAAACTGCTAAAAGCAGAAATTTTGCCACATGAAATTTTATATTTACCAAGGCAATGTACTTGACTTGATTTTTACGGTCACCCAGATTATTGCCCTATAAATGTTTTCGTTTTACCCATATACGTCAAGATGTTTTGCGAGAAGTCGCACGCGCGCCCTTTGTATTTAACATGCAAACAAAGTACAATGCTGTGTGATGTTTTGGAAATGGTACAACTAAATAATCGACTATATCACACATCACTTGGATAAGCATGTCATACATCTTTTAAGTAACGAAACCCCGTAACATTTGTCAATTGAGAATAACTTTCAGACGTAAAACTTTAGGTTGTAGCAGCAATTGTTTAGACCTGCTTGATAGCGTGATACGTAATCCCGGTGCCAAACTGCGTCAAACGTGGGAAAAATCCTCATTGAAAAAATGCCTACTGTTAACTGCTGCAATAAACGCAATATTTTGCGAACTTTGTCAAGTATTGCGTGGTTAAACACGTTTGTTGTTGGATGTCCGTTCAGGTTTCCTTATGTTTATTCTTTTATTTAAGTATGTATAAAAAAAATTTAAAATTGCTAAACCTTTGCACTAAACGCCAAAGTAGGCTGCGTCCAACGGCAGACAAACTCTTAACCCGTTGAAAATATAAATTGCTTACTGTTCAAACTGCGACAACAAACGCGATATTTTGCGAACTCCTGCCTAAATTTGGCATTGTTAAACTTAAGTCTTTACTTGGATAGTTGCATACGTTTGTTAACATGAATTATAACATGTGATGAGCTTTTTACGTAATCCCGGTACCATACCGGTACAAAATTGAGTTCTTCGTAGTTTTGCGAACTCTTCCTAAATTTCACGCGGTAACAGACATCAATAAGTTTCTAAACATAATAGTCTTTAGTTGGAACCGTTAAAATTGTACTTTATTGAGAAAATATACTTAATTTTATTTTTTTATGAATTCCATAGCTAAGCTAAGGTCAAGTAGAAAAACGCACAAAAGCATGGATTGCGTTTATCTTGTTTTAAAAGTTTAATGTGTTACTGACGAACCACGATACAATGGCCATTTTAAAATGACATAACAAATTCGCGCAAAGCGGCAGGGGCAAAATATTACATTTTGACTGGAGGCTTGATTTCACACAGCGCTACACTGTATATATTGCCCAGGCAGCGAGAGTGGTCCTAAGTATTTTTTATCAACATCTCACTATATTTAACCTTAGCAATAGTATCTCTAATACTTTACGTTTTGCTACATGTTAAATTTTTACAAAGATTTTTTAAATCATAGAACTTGTAATTACACGGAGATAAGTCGAAATTTCAAAAACACAAACTTTTAAATTTGGTAATATGATAGTTTTGGAATCTACACTGTTTGACCAAACAGTAAGCTTCAGTGTAGTAGGCCTAACTTCGCCCTTAACTTAAAACAAATCTTAATAGCTACGGTCACGCAGAAAATTGCGTTGGTATTTAGCCGCACTCCAAATGCTAGCCGCTATAGTCGTATCGACCGCCTCAAAAAAAATGTTGCCTGCGTGTCAAGGTGGATTACTTGACGCCATAAACAAGGTAATTTATAGTAACGTAATGTGCGCAGTCAAACTCTCACATGGACCTTAAATTGTCTTTAATAGACTCTGGTTTGTATGCGACGAAAGGGTCAATTAATTTTTGCAAATCGCCTAACTGGTTTTCGTTTAACATGATTTCGCCAAAGTCGACATAGCAGTACATTTAAAGGCACTAAGAAATTTACATTGTTAACAAATCTTTTATTTAAAATAATATTAGATTTTAACGATGCCATGACCAAATACAAACGTGGGAGATTCACTGAAAATTTGAAAAAAACAACTGGAGTAAGTAGTTAAATGGTGGCTAAAGTCATTTAGACCAGTGCTTCCCACCCAGTGGGCTATCGGGTTATGAATTATAATGACGTAACATTTATGCAACAATGTAACTAATACGTAACAATTTAGATGTGTTTTATGGCATTAACTATTTCAGTAGTAAAGATGCGGGTTTTAATATACGGTACCTGTTTTTTTAATTGTTGCACGTTTATTTATAAAAGCTATTTTATACCTTCGACGCATATCCATTACCATAAAAAGTCTCCATGCTGAGGCCATTTGATTCGACTAATATTAAAGATAAAACAGCCGAATTTTGATTGTGTAAAATCAAATTTATGATGATGTTCGTTTGAAATGAAGAACACAGTTAAAGCAATGCATTTGTAAGGCCCGCCATTTAAAGCATTGTTGTATACAGTTTTAAAAGGCAACACCATCAACCTTAGGGAAGTGTTTTTTTTTTCCAAAAAGTCTAACGTTACAATTTTACGCGCAAAATTACCTATATCACTGTTGTCTTTATGATGATCAATACACAGCCCGTTTAAATGTGATACACAAAACATTTTGAGGCCAACCGGTCACAAAAGTCAAAAGAATTATCGCAGCATCGATAGCAACTCATCTAACGACCTTGATACACTTTCTTCTCTATCATCACTTTCCTCGCGCATCGTCAACGCTTTCTCCGTCCATTTTAACAGGCGATCGGCAGCCTTGGGCACCAGACTGGCACTAACAAAAACCTTGCTGATGCGTTGACGTGGCTTTTTGCCAACGCACAGCAGTACTGTACAGTCTGGCATCGGAATAAAGCCTTTGGCGTAGGAGACCCAGGCGTCCCAGAACTTAGCATAGGTGAAGAGCTCTACATCCTCGTCGCGTGCCATCTGAATCGGCGCGAAGTCGTCGTCCTGCTCTCCGAAGCTAGTGAAAGCAAATATACGGCTTTGACAAAGCCGTTTGGCTTTTAAATTGAAATCGTTATCGCACTTAAAAACCACTCCAGCGTCCATGTTGTTAATAACTGACATAAAAGAGCCGCCATAATTATCTCCAGGGTCAGGCAGAGTAATGGGGTGACGGTCAAAGTCGACAATCAGCTCTGTGCGCTTCGGCTCATCGATCCGCACCAGGTAGCGCTGATCTGCATGATCACCGTAATGAAGCCGATATCCGACTTTCATTTTAGCAAGATTATCGCTCTTTACAACGGTCTGTTCGTACTTCACTTGCAACTTGTACGTAAAGAGATCCTTTTCTAGAAAAAAGTAGTTTAAAGCATCAGGATATAATGACATCAAGTTAGGCCTTTTGCAAACAAACTTAGTTCAAATCAGGTCTCAATCCACGACATATTTACTAAAAACACTGTTACAGTATTGCCATAGTAGGTTATGTCATTCGAATAATAAATAAATCCTGTAATGTAACCCAATTGATAACAAGCAATATTTGCAAAGCATGCACCAAGAACTAAATACATAGCAAGCGTTCACAGTGCCAAATTTAATAAAATAAAATAAATTGCAAGAATAGAATTGAGCAAACCACTTGAGCAGCTTTTACCACTAAATTTAAGCGAAAAGTTGGAAAGTAATAATGTTATCGGAACATGGTAAAGCATCTGGCTCTGAAACAACAACAGGGCGAAGAACGGGTGGTAAACTTACTTTATAGTGTCATATATTCTGGCAGGACATTTATTTTTGAAATCCTAACGTAATAGAAAAGGACAATTCGATTATTTAGTTTTAAATAAAAATGAGGTATGATTAACGATTTAAACACGAGCTACGCGACCGCGGTTTTTGAGTATTTGATGAACTGTTGAAATAATAGTAATTGAAAAACATTCCGAAAAGATATGGTTTACTACGTATTCAATAAATCTTTTGGAATGGTGATTGGCGATCCTAAGCCAATTTTAATAAAGATACCTTAAGACCCTCCTTTTGAGATACCGACGTCTACCCAAATGGCGCACGTTAATCGCGACATAAGAACTATCAATACATTAGCTTTAGCATGAGGGAGGACATTTAGGTGAAGTCTGAAGCTAGTCAATTGATTAAAAACAGTCCACAATTTCAATGCAAATCGCTACACTAAGTTGACGAGATATCAGTTGCATCTCGGATAAGAGCTATAAAGTGAATGTAAACGAGTATTTAGTTTCTTTCGGCCATCAAATATTATATTTGGTTTAACTATTGAGTTGCATTTTGAAAGGGGTAGCTCACAGAAGATGACAAAATTAACATACGCGAACTGAAGAACTTTTCCACATTTCTAAACAATTTTGATATAGTCATCGCAAAGGATTGTTGTTCCTAATACGTTCATAAACAGTTTAATTACTTGGAGGCCACAAATTCAGTACGGGAAGCCTGAACTTCCTGTTGGAGCTGCGCCAGCACCGTAATTTTGAGAAAATAACATATCACTGAAACTGCGGGAGAGTGGGTCTGTTGTTTTCGCTTGCCTTCGATATGACGCAGGTACGTTGTCAACTCGGAAATGGCATGACACTGCTGGACAGAGCTCAAACCAACGTTAAGGGCTTGTTGTACGTTAGCTGTAAACACTCGACCGTTAAAACTAACAAGTGGCGAAGAGGGAAATAAATCAAGTAATTTCCTGTGAAACGCACTGTACTAGAGCATTGCCAGTTGGTTGGTAGAAAATACCACTGGATTCCATGCTTATCGTAAACTTTGAAGCGATGCGAGGGTGGTCATTTTTACTGCAGTAGGTGATATAAGTTAATTCAAAGTGTGGCACTAGCAAGGGCGAATTTAATACCTGTGAAAGCCAAACTTAAGTGATCATTGTAAACCAGTTTTATGGGTTTTCCAGCAAGTGCGTCTTTCGTAGGCAACATTATACGCGCTTCTTTAGGAACAAAACAATAACGTAAGTTAAAAAATGGTGCAGCATTCAACAAGTTTATACCACTATATAAACTGTTGCTACCAGGCATGGAAATATATATCAAAAACAGCTCCTCTGGTAATTGGAATTACCAGAGGAGCTGTTTTTGATTTATAAGTTTATACCACATAGATGGTATTTGAGTGTTTATGTCCTTTTCGGCAATGACATTTCCATGACGGAAAATGCAAAAAACAATTATGCTGTGAAAGTTCAGAATAACACCATCCTGACAAATTACGACCTGGCGTACCTCTATGGATGTGAAGGAAATGTTACTATCAGAATCGAACTGATAAAAAAGTTTGGGCGAGAGCTTGGTTCATTTCTGATGCCCTCGAGTTAACGCTAAGTTGGCTTGTCACAACTGCGAAAACGGCGCAGACTGTAAAAAGGGTTGGAATCATAAATGATGCATAGCGGTGTCAGCCGGGATTCTAAATACTTTGCCATTCTGACGGAAAAACCTTTGCAAACATTTTGAAAGCAGTCTACCCTTTGATGAGTTATTTCTAAGTTATTCACGCTTATTAGTACAAAGGTAAAAATGAATTGCTATATATTTAATCACAGTCCAATATACACATCGACTTGAGTCCTATTATATCAAACTGCTATTTTCTCAAAAAACAAATTTCAGTCCGTTTGTCTATCATTTGTAAGATTTTAAAATAAACTGACTTTGCTTTGAAAATGGTTACATCCTGGTCAGGGTGCATAGTGGATTTTTACAACCGAACACTTTAAAAAAAGTTGTTTATATCAAGCGTATCGCGATACGAAATTCACATGCTTTTCGTTGCTTACATACACGATCACAGCTAATTATTTATTTGTTAAACGAAAAATTCTCGTACGAAAGATAACTAATATTTTGTTGGACCGTTAATGTAATACCCCTGACAAACCTCCAGTTGTTTCACTTCTCAAGAGAATCTTTTCTCAAACAAGATCGGCCGAAACGCCGGCCGAGTGTCATATATTCTGACCACGTTGAAAACAGTTTTAAGCTTTGTGTCAATATTTCCATCTTCATTTTAAAGAAATTGCACATTTTTGTTGTAAAATGATAATCAGCTAATTTATGGACTCGTGTAATGTGACGTCTGATAATATCGGATTGGAGCTGATATACGATGTAAAGTTGTATACCGATACTCGTCCGATATTTAGGGTAGTATCGATACTCGTCCGATATTAGGGTGCTATAATGTAAACATTTAATAACACTTTCGAGAAGTTTGCACTAAACACAGAAACAAATCGTATCGGATTAGTAATGATACTTCGATCTAGTATGTCAGCTAGATGTTTATCAATGTAAGCTCTGAAAATCAACACTGCAAATAGCGTGAGATACTAAGTTTTCCACAGTTATCACAGTTTTCTTGGCTGCGGGTAAGCCAAACCATGTTTACGCTTCATTGATAAATATTTAATAATTGTTTAACCACATTAACTCCTTACATTTTTAATATTACAATTAACGAAGTTGAACATCATTATTTGAACCACAACAAAGTTTACTTCGCATCGATATTAATAACTGGCCTGTAAATTGGGCATTTTAATTTCAAACCTAGTCATTTTTTGTTTCGTTTTTTTTTTGCAAATTTAAAACAAAACGAAACAGTTGGTCAAGGTAACGACCCTAACCTGTTTTTATGGATGTAATTTCATACTAACCAGGTATTTGCAATTGGGAAAGTATGTGTAACAGACATGATCGCTTTTCTTCTTGGGTTTGTTTCGCTAAAATGTGGAGAATAGATTCTTTACCTGAATTGAACAAAGAATTAATTGAAACACTACTATACTTTAAAAGGCTTACACTGAATAATTAGGGAACAATAACATAAATTTATAACAAAGGGGATCAATGTGGTTTACCTTTTAATGGGATTACATTAGTTTATAATATGATATTATGTCCGTAAAGGTATAAGTAACAATTCATTTAAATAATTTGTGACAAAAAGATGTAAACCTTCAGCTGCCATCTCAGCTGCTTCTAAAAGAATTTGAAAGCCATCAGTGTTTTCTTCTGTGATTTCCAGTTCCTCCATGTCGTGAATGGGTTCCTCGGTTATAATCACCTCAGTGCTAGGATTATCTTCCATTGAATTGTCTTTCACAAAAATAATTTCTCGTGGAATAAAGCTTGGATCATTGGGCGGAGTCTCCAAAATTTTCTTTCTCTAAAAATACAATTTATTCTTAACTTAAGACTAAAAACATCAAACATTCTTCAATAAGACAATGAATTTCATTTCCGCAAATATCAACAATAATATGGGATTAGATTTAAAAGCCATGTAGTAGTGTCGGTGCTCGTCCGTAACTAGAGATCTAAAATCCAATGCAGCAATTTATAAATAGTAGGTTAACAACTAGCATCATTGATCGGTAGAGCAATACACATTATACGCAAGCCTGCAGAATTAACCACACAGGCCTGAACAGTATTTGCTGTGTCTTATTTCTGTAGTGATTCATAATTATCCAGTTTTCTATTTCGGTATATCACTATCTCCTTGTTATTTTTTGCATTTCTTTTAAGGTTATGTTTTAACTAAAGTGTTGTGTAGACTTAACAATTTTCTAAAATAACCAGCATCTTGTTTTCTTTAGTATCTTAATGGTTGTTTATCTTTTTAATATGCCAAAAATGTCAACTAAGCATTTTCAAGAGTTAAATTGAAAAAATATCTGATTTCTGTCCATTGGTCATCAGTAAAACATCATAAACAAGTGACCAATGCCACCAAGATACTAATACTTCATTTCTACTAGTGTAAAAAAATTGTCAAAAAAAATTTATTTTAGGTAAAAAAATAATCGCCCTAGGTATAGGTAAAAAACATATTTCCTTTGCATATCTGAAAGAATTCGCCAAATCAAGAAAAACTAGACAGAATGTGGTTCTTCTATAAATCTTTAAAGGACTTTATTGTAGGAAAGTAATAATTAGGTTTTAAAGCCTGAAACAGTCATGTTGGTTTGCACAAAATACCATAATTACAACAAGGTTAGTTGAGGGTTAAACGATAACACTACTTGTCAGCGTTTTGATAGACTTTCTTTATTGGAGTACCCTAAATGCACATTGGGATGTTTTCAACATACAATATCAAAATAAAGTTTAATGTTGAAAGCCATTGCAGACATATCGAACCATTCAATGAAAGACATCATGTGTGTTCAATACTTGTGATTTAACCCTTCTGAAGCTGCTTTTTGACCAACGATTACAGTTTACGTATCATTAGTACACCAAAAGCCATCACCGAATCTGTCGAACAATAATGCAAGCAAGGCAGGCTAGAAAGATAACTAGTCTGCAGTGAGGTTCGAACTCGCAAACTCCGGTCCTTCAGGGACCACCGTTCTACCAACTGAGCTACACAGGCTCAGAGAGGAGCGAGTCAAGAAAAAACAATATGCAAATGCTTGCTAGATTCTTGAGCTCCGGTCATCTAGGGTCTGTCGCTCTACCAACAACTCTACACCTCAGAGAGGAACCAATGCTTGCTACATTCTGTTAGAACAATCAACTTCACATTGAAGGGGATCTACAGTACCATATCATCATTCAATAAAAGATTTCTAGTAAGAAAATTAATCAATATTTTAACAGACATGGAACTTAATCGTAAGAGTTGGTTTAAATAATAAAATAAAATACACACCCCCGTAAAAAAATATTTTTTCTCAGATTTTTGTGTTTCCATGGCTCTTGCATAGAATTATAGTTTACCCTATCTTTGTAAATATTGGCTAAACCTTGGACAAATACAGTGGTTCAAAATGCAAAATATACTTCTAAGCCTGAAAAAACTTTGTTTGCGACAACTTAATACAGCGGTGTTGAACATTCTACTTTATTGTTCAGCATTTTACTGTGACAAAATGCAAGTAAATGATTCTAAATCATGTTTGCACTATAAACCATGTGGTAACATTTTGATGCGAGATTTTTTTGCAGTAAAGTTTCCATTTTGATGTCTTCCAGATTGGAATGATCCCCAAATGCTGCCCACCTTGAAACCTACAACATCTTGATACACCCACAGAGCAAGCACCTCGCTCTAATAACTAATTTTTTTTTTGCAAAAAAATGGTAACCAATTTAAAAAAACAAAAATGAAAACCTTATAAATCATTGTACAACTGCATGTGATAACTAACTACTTTCACACTAAAACTCATCTAAAACAACTTGTTTATTGCATAACCACCTAAATCTTACAGCATTTTTGCAAAATCTATGCATTACAGGTTATTCACATCAGTCATTGAACTAACAAGTAACATGTGGCACGAAATAATCATTTTAATCAGAATGTTAATTTGGTAAAGGGCATCCAATTTGGAGCTTGATGGCTCAAGCACCGTAAGTTTCATGCTTCCAAAGTTTAAACTCTCTTTCCTGAAAGACTTTTTTGATCACATGCTTGACAAAGTGCAAGTGGTGGCTAAAACATGGACAACTTTGGTTCTGGAAATCATTTGAAACTCTATCCATGAAGGCCATGAAATGCACCTGTATCTATGTGGAACAACAAGTAACACTTCTTATTGGCAATCATCACCATAGGCCAAACCTCATTAAACAATACATGGATAAAACTCAATTTTTTATTGCACCCCACATGTTAAAAAAAACTTTTTGAAATTTAACCCTTGTTTTTTTCTCTTTAATGAGCTAATTGTAACCATGGCCTATCCAGAAAGTAGTCTTATCATTTTCCACTGAATGTCACCATAGCTAATAACTTTAGATCATTTTGGCAACCAAAGTAATATTCCAGCGCCTTCATTTGTTTAACAACCAACCTGTTTTACAATTTAACATTTTTATTGTTTTTTATAAGTTGCTTGTTTGTTATCTGCAATCATAAACTATGAGATGATGGAAAAATTTAAACTGGGCTAACTAATTGCCTCAACACACTCAAATGCAAATTAACCTAAAGTTTACTGAAACTGTTATTTTGTATATAAAGATTTACATGCCGGTACAGCAGCAATAGCTTGTAAACTTATCAAATGCAACTTTTTAAGACCAGCATTTACACTGCCTAATTCAGTGGTTCTCAAACTTTTTTTGTTGCGACGCCTCTGGAAAAGTTTTCTGGACTTGCGACGCACCCGAAAATAAAAGTTAATGATAAAACTTATTATTTAAGCTGTTTTATTGATACAACAACAAAAAGCAATGTATATTATTGAATGTGGCGTGTGGGCTTGTTTGTTTTTACAAGTTCATTGAATCTTGGGAGAATTTTTGAAATTGCCACACGCATTTCTCTTTCTGTGTTAATTCGTGATTGATATTTGCTTTTATCACCGCCAAGGCACAAAATCCTGCTTCACATAAATATAGGGCTACCAAATTTTCAGCACCCAAAAAGTGGACATTTTTTTGCCTGTAAGTAAAACGAAAGTAGAATGGTAACGTTTGAGAAAATCGTACCATATCCACAAGTAATGCATTCAGCTTCGAAATTAATACGTCCCTTTCTGAAACAAGGATACTTCTAGCGTAGCTCATCAGGAAACAGAGTTTCGGCGTTTTAATTTAATTAAACATTGCGTTATCGTGTTTCAAAAGATGTGACGACACACAATACAACGGCAATATTGCAAAAATATTATCGATTCGCGCCAAAAAGTTTGAGATCCCTGTTGCTAGCCTGTTATCATATATAAAATATGGATAAAAAATATAATTCGAACCGTGGATGAATTTTATCGTTTATCTATAAGTCAGCAAAATTGTATTTAAATACGGCCGGTATACCTTTGATGATATGAAAACATGCAATGGCACTCAAAGAGACTTTGTGCTAAAAAAGTAAACAAACGTAGAAAAACAAGATTCGCGAAATTTTGGGCAGTTTCAATATTCAAGTTAACAAAAAAGAGTTTCTACAGCGCTGTAGGAATGGTGGACAAACCAAACGAAACCATTAGAATCATTGCATAAATTTAACTTAGATCTCGCGCCCCCCGGTTAAGAGCCGCTGTCATACACTAACTAGACAAGCTTCTGTAAGAAATAAGAACATAGCCACTGGGCCTGCAAAACTTTTATACCTTTGCTTTATTAATGGGCCTTTTTAGATGTGAGGTTCTGTTGCCATTTTTCTGGCGCAATGTTTGTTTTCTTGAGAAAAGAAGACAAATCCTCCTAAAAGAGGACATATGGTAGCCCTACATAAATACGACATGGCGAATGGGATAATAATTCGTAGTGCTTTCTGCACCAAAGCTGGATAATCGGCATTCATTGAAATCCAAAAAGTTGACCGATTTCATGAATTAAACATCCTTTTCAGGGAATTGTCACAGGAAACGTCAATGTAGGCTTCTTTTTCTTGTGCAGTAAAAAAGATGTAGTAGGTTGGACAAAAGGGTCAAGAATCCATTCGTAGTTTGATAAAATTTCGGAGAAGGTTTTTGAAAATTTCGACTCGAGATTGGACAAATGTTGCCCAAATATGCTTTGCAAATTTAAAGGCAGCGTCATACTTTTCTTTTCAAGCAAATTGGACAATATTAGAGTATTGAGAGCTTCCAGACAGGTTTGCTTTGTTATAAGCTAACTTGAAATTAAACAATGTTACTGCTGTATAAAAGGCTATTGTTGCGTAACAATGCATTAATAAACATGCAAGGAATCAAAACTTTTAAACAGCTAAATCAAATCTATTAAACAGCACTTAAAGAACAATTTTAGTCCAACTGATTTTCGAAAAAGTTATAAAACTACACTTAACCTCATTTTATAAAATAAACTGAGTTCAGCAACGAAACGGAACTATTCTGCGACGCCCTTGGGAAATTGAAACGACGCACCAGGGCGTCGCGACGCACAGTTTGAGAACCACTGGCCTAATTTAACGTAATCATCTCCTGGGTCTGTTGGATTACAAATCATGGCCAAAACTCCTATTTTAATTTGGCATTGGATCGCCACCGATACCAATCTAGTATCGGCGAGTAGCGATCCAACCGGAGCATCTTGAATTTACCCGAATATATACATGACAAAATAACAGTTTAAATGTTCTCAATATGAGTTAACCAGATAAGATATATAACCAAACAGGGGGGAGTGGACAGGACAAAACCACACTCACTTTGCTTTATTTTACTTTAAATTAGATAGGCTTCTGTAATTAATGGTAGATAGACCTAGATAATGCTGGACTAAACTTTACCTAGATAAACACTACTGTTACTTAACTTAGATAGCGTCATCTTGTAATTTAGAATTAGATAGACCATACTACTACATTTAAATATTCTATTTCTTCAAGGTATAATTGAGCTTGCAAAGTTGTTCCTATTGTAGCTTTTATTTTACGAGCAGCAAATCTGTCAGCTAGTGTTGGTTGCCTGTAGGTTATTAATAGCAAGATACCATAAGCTCAGACGAATAACAATTATTACATTTGCAGATTGTAAAAAAAACGCAGTGTTTTTATTCGAAAGTTTGCCACTGTGCATACCTGTCACTAGGGATGCTCAAAGTAGAATATCGAATCCTTGGATTCGAATCCAGATGGGATTCGAATCCAATTCTGTCGTTTATTTCGGGTAATTGGAACCAATATAATTTAATGTTTTACCGCCGATTGTTGCGCCTAATTGGACAAACGCGTGCGGTAAGTTGGTCTGTCGCTGCGGCGACCAATTTATAGTGCTTGCTTTAAATGTAACCCGTTAGTGCAGTGTCAGCGTTTTTTCGGGCGACCAATTACTTCGCGTCTGGCGATAACGTTCGTCTAATAATTAAGTGTCAATCAAGCGTTATTGGGCGAGCGACTAACGTGTAATGTCAGGAGCGGAGTTCGCAATTTTCCTAAATGCGTTAAGTTGCAAAAGAAACACGTGCTGGCCTTCAAGAAAATGCGCTATAGGGTTACTTAAGGTCAACTTTAGGCCAATATTCAGCGAGGTTATGCAGTTATGCACAGCGTAAATTGTCAAGTATTCGTTATGTCAATAGTAACTTTGTATTCTTTGCAGTGCATTATTTGACTGCATAACAGATCAATTAGTCAAAAAAGAAGCACTAAGACCCAACAATGCTTTTAAAAACTGTACCGAATTTCTAAAGAGTTCTGTGTGCAGTGTTGCATTGTACTCACTATTGGCAAAAATATAAGTTTTGGCAACAACCTGGACAGTGGACATGTATTACAGTTCACACAACTGCTTCAAATGACAGTTGTTAAGAATGTAAAACATTTTTTATTATAATGTACACATGTTAGCAAATATTTTGGGCGATTTATTGCTGTAAATGTTGGCCCTGTAGGGTAGAAAAAGATTAATCCATTCCCCAAACAAAATCGAGGTTAAATAATTTAATAAAAATATACTAGGATTCGCTATTCTGGATTCGTTATTCTAGATTCGAAACCTATTATTCTAGAATACTTTGGTATTCTACTTTGAACATCCCTACCTGTCACACTGCTATACAAGACCACACATCACATTCACGCATGTAGCTTATTTTGCTGTTTTTTTGTATATGGAGTTACACTTAGTGCATTTCCATACACAAATAAGTTAATCAAAATTACACAAATTCATATCACTGGGTGCCTCGCAAGATTAACAAACTTTTATAAGTCCTCAAGAGGAAAAAAGTTTATAATATCTCTTCTTACTGCTGTTACAAAACTCTAGTATTACATAGATAAAATCTACAAATAAAAGCATAAAATTAGATTGACAAATAAATAATTACTTGAATTCTTATCAAAAAAATTAAATATACATAACCACAAAAAGCAAATGCGTTGTTGCTTGTCTTATGGCATATACATATATATATAAAGGATAAACCTTTGGTTTGGGTGCATCTTCGATAGAGGGTTCCATTTCTTCTGGTGTATTTTGGTCAAGAAATGCAATTCCAAGGCTACTGGAAGCCTCTATCCACTCTGTGTCTATATTGGGTACAGCTGCTAAAAACAATATTTCATTGTGTAATGCAGTGGTTCTCAACCAGGGTGCCGCAGCTCCCTGGTGTGCCAATTTCTAATGCATACTCAAGGGTGCCAATTAGGTATTTGAGAATTTTTAGTAATTTGATTTTTGCTCAATTGGTAAGCATCTTGATACAACTATTTGTTTACGATTAGAGACCATTTAATCAAATGACATTTTCCTACATGTTTTAAGTTGATTGAATTGTTTCAGTTATGTATAGTGATTATTTCACATTTGAAACTCTTTACGAAAATTCCAGTTTGGGTGCTGAAAATCTAATTATTTTTGAGGTGTGCTGTAAGCCATAAAAGGTTGAGAATCACTGATGTAACGCAATACAGATGACAAATTTTACTGATTTACTTACTTCCAACAGTTGTAAAATCCAGTGTCTCTCCATTTGTAGCACTTATTTCAATCATATCTTCACAAGGATCGTGGGCAAGTATAGGATGCTTTACTCTTTTTCGTCTCACTAAATAAATTATATATTTGTTCTAGGAAATAAGCATGGAACCAAAATGTAATGTTAGCATACGATTTTCGTCTAAGAACAAAATAATGCATCTAGAGTAACAATTTTCTCAGAGAGCTAGATAATGCAAAAATGTTTTTTTCAAATGGCAAAACATTTTTTTGACCTAATAGCATTGTACTATGCTACACATTCGGTACACTATGTGATGATGTAGTGTGCCAAATTAGCTAAAAAAAAGCTGTGGTTGAGAGAAAATAAGTTGTGTCAATTGAACACTAAACACGTGGTCTTAGGATATCCCTATAGAAAATAATGTTGCGATAACTATCATTACATAAAAAGGCTGACTTTGAATAGTCAAAGGTAGACCATCTTTCAAAAGAATCTGCAGTTAAAAATTTTTTTTTTCAGTTAAAAAAATCGCCTTGTTACACCTACATCTAATATTAATGGAGACAGCGAACATGGAGGAACATTGGCCTAACTCTATGTTTATAGCGACATAAAAAAGGAAGAAGGCTTGACTTAGCATTGTCATTTGTGGAGTACACCCGTGCTAATCAGCCAACGTGAAGAATAACGAAAGGCGAAAGAGAAAAAATATTCTGCATTAACGGTTGACCAAACTAAAGACAAAAAACGTCATTTTGTGTTTGATTTTGGTATTGCATTAGCTTAGGAAGCATGGCCCTTATACAACAAAAACATTGCTGCTTTGGACGGTGAGTTACACTCTGACAAAAACGAACAAAAAACGATAATATCACTTACTAAAGAGGGAGTCCCAACCAAACCACCTCCCCAGAGACGCCACTGCGGGTGGATTAGTAGTATGATGTCCATGTCAGTTTCTTAACAACTAAGCTTATTCCCGTTACCTAACGGCGTCCAATGTAAAAAAAACTGTAATCCTTTCTGGTGACAAGCATCTTTGGCCTAAATTATTCGTTTTTTTGGTTGCGCCCCTAAAGTTAAATGATGTGTTTGGCCACCCTAAGCAATGTATCAACCTTGCCATGTTTAGGCAATAAACAAGGCTACTCACAAGTTAGTTACCAAAAACGTGTGTGAAAGGCGGAAAATTTTTTGTGACATAAACAAATGCATAAAGGGCATTATAAAGTAGAACCTTGGGCCTGGGGGTGCACAAGTCTGCTTTTCTTTCTCTAACACTGTTACAAAGATAAGGTGTTTTCAGGCAAACTTATGTGGAAACATGCAGTTCAAAATTAGTACACAAAGCGCGCAAAAAAATCTTTGGTTAAATTGGGAGAAATTTTTAATATATATATTGCTTGAAATAACAATATTTTGAATCAAATTTAATATAAATTTTTTGCATAGGTTAGAGTCACACAGTAAAGTGCAGGGTTTCTCAACCGTGGCCCTCGGCACCCCTGGGAGGCCACGGAGCGGTGATTGGGGGGCCTCGGGCATAACTCTCAACCTAGGTCATGGTATTACAAAAGTTCTTCCGTTTATATCGGGTGATTGAAAACGATATAATTTATTCGTTTTATCGCGGAAAATTTGGCCTAATGCTGTGGCAAAATCACTGCTGCAGCTTCAAATGCAGCCATATATGCGGCGTTGGCGTCTTTTCTGGCGACTAATTACTGGCCGATAACCTTCGCCTAATCATTAAGTGTCCATCAAATGCAGTTGGGCAAAGAACTAACGTGTAATGTCAGGTACAGATATTTTCTTAAAGGGCGTTAAGTTGCAAAACAAGCATTCCAATAAAAAACGAGAAGTAAAACAAGTGAAAACACGTTAAATACAATGCAGCATTTATAAGAGCAGGGGGGCCACGAAAGTTAAGAGCCCATCAAAGGGGGCCACAAAGCATAAAAGGTTTAGAACCACTGGTCAGGTGCAACATGCCATAGTATGCGTTGTGGCTATGGCTGAACAGGTATGCTTAAAACAGGAACGCAATCATAGCAAAACAGGCCAAAGATTGTGCTAAGTGTGGAAATGTTTTGCGTTTACATAATTAAAACAGCAAAAAATAGTTTAAGCCTAAGATGGAAAAGCATGGCCTGGTACAGTTATGCCCATGTGAATGTCATACCTGTCAATTTAAAATGGTGACTATACTGCAAACCCACAACAATACTATGTTTGAAATCACCCCATCCGTCAGAAATTAGTGCAGTTCTAAGCAAAAAGGTCTACGACAATCAGTGCATTCAAAGAATCAAAAAGTCCGACTTTTAGACTTTGAGGTCTTCAATGCACCAATTTGCATTAACAAATGTGCATAAGAAGATTAAGTTTAACAATACTTGACCCAACCAAACCCAAACGCTAACCAGCGCCCTAACCCCAATAATGTGCGATAATTTAATAATTATAACGCTTCAGGCCCCAATACATCAATTTGTGACGTAATAATCTTAAATACAATGGACGAGAACCCATCCGAGTTTGGGCTTTTTTCCCCAGCATTTAAAGAATTATTAAAATAACGCACATTATTTGGGTTAGGATTCGGGTTAGCGTTAGGGTTTAGGTGGGTCAAGTGTTATTAACCCTATCTCATATTTTTTATTATCTTTTCTGAACTTTTAATGAATATTTTTAATTTATCTTCGCCGGGAGTTTACCTAAAGGTCCAAATCAGTGCATTGCCAGGACCTCAAGGTCTAAAAGTCTAGACTTTTCTGCCATTGGATGCCCTGATTGTCGTAGACCTTTTTGCTTAGAAATGCACTGATTTCTAACGGATCGGGTGTTGAAATTGAGTACTTTTTAAAGAAACAATCTATATGCCTAACACTGGCTTTTCTTCACTAAACAACATGCTTCACACTTCCATAACTTTTTTCAGAATGGCACAACAAAATTAATTCCTGCCACTTGTAGTGCGTAATGTTCCTACATATTCTACATTTGAAAAAGTATATGTGGCTAAATGTGCGTAGAAACAACAAGTTTTTTTTTTATGAAATTGATCTTTTCAAATGTTAAAACCAATTCCGTAACCAGTTACAATCTTATACAATGATTACAACGTTCAATTGGTTTTACCATCTCCCCTCAGTCAGTTGTTTAAACTGAGCTAACTATACTCCTTCACTTTAAGAAATACATATTTCAGCAAAACACTTTATTTCTACTCGAATATTCCACTTTATAAGCTAGAAAACCAAGAAAATTAACTTTCATTTAAGCCAAGTTGCAGCAAAATCAAAGTAGAGTGTTTGTTGCTATTAGCGATTAGAGTTTCGTCATGAATGACTGATTACAAATAGTTATGTGTGAAACTAGCCACTCGGTGGTCTGTAGTGATATAAAGCAAATAAACAATTATTATATATCTTTTTAGAATCTCCTTACTTTGGAGAACTCACATGCATTGGAATTTTCAAGTTATCATTTGAAACACCTTTATGACAGGTCAAACAAAATTTGCAGTCAATTTTTAGGCAAGAGCGACCACGAAAAGGCTAGAAAATTGTCAATTTTCAATAACCGATATTTTAAAAGTACTGGGCTGATTTCTGTAAAATGAGTATCACTTTTCTCACAATTGCACAAAGATTTTACATATTATTTTAATAAAACTCTATGACATATGGTTCCAGAAGTGTACCGGTCGCAATGGAATGACCTTGCCATAAGAAAATTCACATTTGTGAACGGAATGTAGGATGGTATAGAGTCAGGGGTTTCCAACCTGTGGTATGTGTACCACTAGCGAAGGTTTTTTTCAGGTGGTACGTGAGTAGCTTTCGTTTTTTGCACAAAACCCTGGAATCACAACTTTATTTTGTTTTTCTAGTTTGTTTTCATAAACAAAATTTTCCCCCCGAAGCCCATTCTTATTGTTACGTAACTATGCTTGTTGTTTCGAAACAACGCGATCTTCAAAATACAGGCCATGTCAATTTTTGTCAAATGATTGCTCTTGATAGGTATAATCTACTGTTATATAGCTTAAGCTACAAATGGCGCTGAATGATCCTAGTTGTAAGCTAAAAATAAATAAAAACATGATTCAATCAAATTAGTTATTCTGCAAGAAGTGGTACGCATGACACTACAGAGCGTCCAAGTGGTACGACATCGTAAAACGGATGGGAATCCCTGGTGTAGAGATTAAACCATAAAGTTTATGGAGAATTTTTTGGTATGAAGGGTTGTTTATTCTAAAAGGAATAAAAAGTAAGACATCACACCAAATAAATTTTTTTTTTTGTGAAATTAAAGGTGACTTAGGATATACTTGAAAAAGATTAAAAGCATATCTACAAGCCTTTAAATTATCCAGCATACATACTCTAGATCACAGTTGGGCAAACTGCGGCTCGGTGGCATGTTTCTTGTGGCTCTTCTAGTCGGATTGTAAAATTCCAAAAAAATTGTCAAGCCTACCAAGATTTCCGTTTATGAACATTTCTCTCTTTTTATTTTTTTTATTTGGGCCAGCATTTCGTTTATAACGTAACACTAGACATAGAATCCGAAGAGTTAGTTAACAGCAAGTCAACGCAATTTTATTGCTAATAAGTAGCAAATCAAACAAAAGACTGATATTGATAAATATTGTTTGTGTTATTTTGTTATTAACGGTATTATTATTGTGTTAATTATTAACGTTTGGTATATTACAATTCTGTTATTATTGCTGAACTTACAATATTTACTGTTTTTGTATTAAAATAATTTTTAGGCTATCTGGTACATATATTTTCTTCAAATGGCTCTTCCATTGAACACAGTTGCCCACCCCTGCTCTAGATATTTAAACTTACTTTTTGCTTCAACATGGTCAAGGACTTTATAGACTTTATAATTTCCAGTTTGTAGCCCAAGTTGATGTAGATTAGTTTGTTCTTCAAGCTCATGACACTTGTTGAGAATAGTTCGAAAGTTGCTCTTCATTAAACTTATGTGTTGATTTAATGCCTCTGGTTCATTTTTAATCTTTGAACGATGTTTAGCCCACGCCTAGGAAATAAATGATAGTATTTTTTACTACAATAAATACATGCAGAAATGTTTAGGCAAATAAAAGATTAAATATTAGTGCATTGTTTATAAGAGCTTTATAAAGACTGTGATGTGTTCTGTCATGTCTTTTTTTATTTGGGCACTGGATAAAGTTTTGCCGAAGAACAGTGTTGCCACTTTTTGCACATTTTCTGTGCAAAATATTTATCACTTGCACACCTTATTTATGTAAGTATACAAAAATGATGTTCTTTATTTTACAGACTTCTATTGCCAAACATCTCATGTAGCCCACAAAATCACTATTTTACAAGGATATTTAAATATAATACCTTCTGTGCCAATATACTTTACTAAAGTTATTACATTTAATTACATTTGAGTTATGTTCAAACAAAAAAGTGCCCAAATTAGTTTTATTCAAACTACATGTGAATAAAAAGGAGCCAAATTAATTTTATGTAAGCTACATGGTAATAAAAAAGTGCTCAAATTAGTTTTATTGGAGCTCTGCAAGAACAAAAAAGTACCCAAATTAGTTTTGTTTAAACTACTTACAGACAAAAAAGTGCCCAAATAAGTTTTACTCGTGCTTCGTGTGATAAAAAATAGTTTATTACTTTTATTCGTTGTATGTGTGCAAATCGTTTTTTTTTAGAACTACACGTCAATGAAAAAGTGCCCAACTTAGTATTTATTCAAGCTATGTATTACAGAATGACACATTAAAGTTACTAAACTTGAAAAATCTAATGTGGCGTGAAATCGCTGAATATCGGCCAAAGTTGACCTTGAGTAACCCTGTAGCGTGTTTGTTGAAGGACAGCAGAACTTGTGCAACTTTATTTCGAAAATGGCAATTTTTTCAACTGACTGGCCAGGATTGCATGTTAACCAATCACCTAATAACGTTTCATTGATGCTTAATGATTGGTATGAAAGAACTGCAGGTTGCACGCTAGTGTTGTAAACCTGTTATAAAAATGAAAGGCAAGAATGCAGCTGTGCCGCTGGATCTTCCGCACACCTTGATATTAAAAGTGAGGAGACTAAAAGTAAAGGCTGAGGTGTTTAAAAGAAAATCTCACTACAGTATTTTAGAAAAATAGATTTTGAATCTAGAATATAATGAATCAATCTATAATTGCGCAAGTAAAATTTGCAGTGTGAAGTATTATACTTGCGGCTACAAGTTGGCCTGACTGAGTGTAACCTTTGTGTTATATGTTCAGTTAAAGAAATTACAGTTTATTTATTGCTACAACATTATAAGCAAATATCATAGAAAGGTTTATCATTGCCTAACTGTAGAAGATTAAACCAAAAGCAAACAAATTTGTAAGGGATTTTGGCCACCCACCAAGTAATGCTAAAATTATTATTCGGCTCAAAATATTTAAGTTGAAATAAGGTCATAATCCGTCTTCAGATTATCCAGCAGCCATACATAATAGTATATTGCCAAGTCTGGATTATCATGAATTTCTATAAGCAACCTGTCGAACCCCTATGTTATTCTGCAAGCTTTCGTCGAACCCCAAATTTTCGCTTAGTATTCTTTTCTCTCCTAGCAGCTGAAACTGGGCAGATTCAAACTATAAACTTGCATTTATATAGGTTAAATTTGACAAACCTTCAATTTATAACGTTACATGACACCTTGACACATAAAAGATATATGAATTTAGCTTGAAATAACAGCATTAAGGCTTCAGAGGGCGTTCTCGCCAAACCCTTGAAACAGCTGCACGTTGAACCTCAAGAGTTCGATCGAACCCTGGTTAAGAACCACTGGCTTATTGTATCAAAGGATAGGTAGCACCAAAAATTTATTGTTGGATTTAAATTGGATTTATTAAACTCTATAAGTTTTTAAGACATTTTTTAGTGCCAAAGTAAAAATTTATAATATTTATAAATGTAGTTGAACAGATACGCATTCTTTATGATATGTTACAAACTTAAATATTGCAGCCCTTTTGTGCAGAGCTTAGTGACTAATGAGGTTGGTCGTGGGAAACTTTATTTTAAATTGAATCCCAGGAATTACCATTTCCTAGAGCTATCGTGTTATTTGGCTTCGTAACCCCGGTTTTCTTGGCGTTTGCATGGTTCGTTTGCGCACAATTTAGGTTACTTTGTATTATGTGGAATAGCGTAGACCAGGGGTCGGCAACCTTTCGTATGCAGTGTGCCAGTTTATGAATAATGTCAAAATATCAACAACTTCGTGCCAAACATTTTCCCATGTTTGGTTTTAGACTGGCAACCTCAGGAGTCTGTTAAAAACAACCCGATTCCGGCAAAAATATACAATTTTATTGAGTCCCGAGACCGGTTAAGACTTTACAACCTGTATTTTACCGATTAACGTAAATAATAAGGATATTTAGCAATCCACTCATAGGTGTCATGAAAAACATGCAACCATATTACATTCCACCTTGACAATTTACAGTTATCAGTTTCCAAATTTGGTACTGCCATATGCACACTTTGGACTCGGGTAGTTTTACCTAGTATTACTCAAGTCAAACTCCGTATCCCTGCTGAAAAAAAAACGAACTGAAAATAATACTGTGCCCGCTATTTAGAACATACTTCGACGTCTTTCAGTCAATACCTAGAAGTGTTAACTATATCAGTTTTGCTTTTAGCTTGGTTTCTCAGTCGCGAATAAACACACATGCTTACTTTTAACGTAGAATACACTGCTTTAACGCTGTAAACATCACGCCAATTTTAGGGCATTGTAAGGCGTAATATGAACGGTTAGTCATAAACATCAAGTAACGCCTAAAAAAAAATAATGTTAAATACAACAGTTAAGACACTAATTTGTGACACGAATTGGAAATGTGTGCAACCATTCAGTTAGCACTAGTGTTACTGACTTAGTAATAATGTTAAATATAATGATGTGGTAGTGGTGTAATAGTTACAATTTCTTAAGGTGACATAACATGCGGGTTGTGCGCATTAAACATTTGGCGTGCCTTGAAAAATCATCTCGCATGCCACTTTTGGCACGCGTGCCAGGGGTTGCCGACCCCTGGCGTAGACATTCGTCAGATAGGGGCCAAGTGAAACAGATGCATTTGCAGCACAGCTTAGAATAGGAGTCGGCAACCTATGGCTGCTCAAAGTATTTCATTCGGCCCGCCGCTACCTCTTTTGCAAACCGAGCAGGAGATCGTTCTCCATTTGAAGTATTTTTTGTCTATTCCAACAATGTAAACAATTTTTTTTTACATATTTAGTATATTAGCATTTTGAGGAAATCTTTTTAGCTTGAAGGCGCTATACATAACCTGGAACTATCAGCAAAGGAAGTTTCACCAACTTAGTACATAAGAATGCATTTTATTGGGGTGTACACTAGACCAGTGGTTCTCAACCGCCGGTCCGCCAAATATATCATAATTTTATATAAGATGTTAAAAGCTTGTCCATTAAATGTAGAACTTCGACAGTTCCGTAATTTGCTGCTTTGTGACGCAACATAACGTTAATAGTCTACTTGGGACTTGATTGTTCGTCACAATGGTGCAAGTGTTGTACGTAAAACGCCTATGATATCAAAAAGACCGAAGCAAATTGCTTTTTTGACGTTTCCCTTATTTGCTTTAAGTTGCATATACTTTTGTCGTAATTACATTTTGAGTTGATTTTGATTTTTGAAGGCCCACTTGTCCGCAAAACTTTTTTTGAAATTTTACCTGTCTGTAAGCTAAAAAAGGTTGAGAACCACTGCACTAGACTCTTTATTTGGGTGCACACTTAACTCGAAATTTTAACCTGGACACTAATTTTAAACCAAACAAACTCAAATGCATGTTTTTAATTCAAATGAAGGTTAATTAGACCAATATTCAAATGCGAAATTATCCTAGGTCCACCATTGATTAACAGTTGTTATAATAATATGCTTAAAACTATACATTTTAACAAAAGTATGAGTTTATATTTAGTACGGCCTGCCAAGACCTTTCTGAGTTTGGGTCAGGCCCACAACTAGGAAAAGGGGCCGACCCCTTTACGGATATTGTGTCCCGAAATAGCCTGCAACAATTCAAGACATGCCTGGGATTTTTAACAGTTGTTATCGAGTCCTCTTTAAGAGGGATAAAATAGAAAAAGCAATCGGGGCAGGAAAAGGCATGCAGGGCGATGACTTGGTGAAGTTTGTGCAGCATTCCGGCGCTTGTGTCGCGAGGCAGCGACAAAACAAACCGAGAAAGAGCAAGATGCAGCCACTGTTATTGAAGAAAGACAGAATAAATATATAAGTTACACCTGTGCTGCACAACCGATGTGGCTAGAGATGTTTAAAGTAGAATATCAGATCCTTGGATTCGAAATCCACTCATAGGTGTCATGAAAAACATGCAACCATATTACATTCCACCTTGACAATTGACAGTTATCAGTTTCCAAATTTGGTACTGCCCATACGCACACTTTGGACTCGGGTAGTTTTACTTAGTATTACTCAAGTACGACTCCGTAGCCCAGCTGGAAAAAAACGAACCGAAAATAATACTGTGCCCGCTATTTGGAACATACTTCGACGTCTTTCAGTCGAAACCTAGAAGTGTTAACTATATCAGTTTTGCTTTTAGCTTGGTTTCTCAGTCGCGAATAAACACACATGCTTACTTTTAACATAGAATACACTGCTTTAACGCTGTAAACATCACGCCAATTTTAGGGCATTGTATGGCGTAATATGAACGGTTAGTCATAAACATCAAGTAACGCCTACAAAAAAATAATGTTAAATACAACAGTTAAGACACTAATTTGTGACACGAATTGGAAATGTGTGCAACCATTCAGTTAGCACTAGTGTTACTTATTTAGTAATAATGTTAAATATAATGATGACTTTGTGGTAGTGGTGTAATGGTTACAATTTCTTAAGGTGACATAACGTGCGGGTTGTGCGCATTAAACATTTGGCATGCCCTGAAAAATCATCTCGCGTGCCACTTTTGGCATGCGTGCCAGGGCTTGCCGACCCCTGGCGTAACCGTTGCCAACCCCCTGGTGAATCCAGATGGGATTCAAATCCAATTCTGACGTTTATTTCGGGTAATTGGAACCGATATAATTTTATGTTTTACTGCCGATTGTTGCGCCTAATTGTACAAACGCGTGTGGTAAGTTGGCCTGTCGCTGCGGGACGCATTTATAGTGCTTGCTTTAAATGTAGCCTGGTAGTGCAATGTCAGCGTTTTTTCGGGCGACCAATTACTTCGCGTCTTGTGATAACGTTCGTCTAATAGTTAAGTGTCAATCAAGCGTTATTGGGCGAGCGACTAACGTGTAATGCCAGGTGCGGAGTTCGCAATTTCCTTAAATGCGTTAAGTTGCAAAAAGTAACATTACATTGTAAAACTTGCTGGCCATACAAACTGCACTATAGGGTTACTTAAGGTCAACTTTAGGCCAATATTCAGCGAGGTTATGCAGTTATGCACAGCTTAATTGCCTAGTATTCGTTATGCCAATAGTAACTTTGTATTCTTTGCAGTACTTTATTTGACTGCATAAAAGAAGCACTAAGACCCAACAATGCTTTAAAAACAGGACCGAATTGCTAAAGAGTTCTGTGTGCAATGTTGCATTGTACTCACTATTGGCAAAAATATAAGTTTTGGTAACAACTTGGACAGTTGACATATTACAGTTTACATAACTGCTTCAAATGACAGTTGTTAAGAATGTTAAACATATGGGAGATTATTTTTGATTATATGTACACATGTTAGCAAATTGTTTGGGCGATTTATTGCTGTGATTGTGGGCCCTGTATGGTAGATTAAGATTAATCCCTTCCCTAAACAAAATCGAGGTTAAATAATTTAATAAAAATATACTAGGATTCGCCATTCTGGATTCGTTATTCTAGATTCTAAACCTATTATTCTAGAATACCTTGGGATTCTACTTTGAACACCCCTAGCTACAAATCTAAAACAACGAATGAAGAATAATGAATCCTACTATATTTTTCAATACTCACTTAACTTTTATTTAGTAGTTACACCCTAGAGTGAAAGCAAATTATCGCA
Source organism: Ascidiella aspersa (assembly GCF_963924565.1). Taxonomy (NCBI): domain Eukaryota; kingdom Metazoa; phylum Chordata; class Ascidiacea; order Phlebobranchia; family Ascidiidae; genus Ascidiella; species Ascidiella aspersa. The sequence continues at coordinate 15,312,307 of NC_139449.1, forward strand.
AAATCCCTCGCTAACATATTTATAAACATTTGTAAATCAAAACGTATCTTCCAAATATTACTATTGAAAAAAACTGTGTACTGATCATGAGTGGCACCAAAACGTGTATGCGATTTCAGGTCTGAAACTTTTGTCAAATTCTATGCCTTTAAAAGATATATTTTTGACCGAACTTCAAATTTCAGCCTTTATGTGACAGCTCATGCTTCTATATATTTAAAATAGATCATGTACTTTACTTCAAATTGGATACTGGGTTATCAGAGAAATCGCACCTTCTTTTTAATTTGGGCTTTAAAAAAACATCTGTGGAGTACTTTAAACTCTCTCAATCATAACTACTAAATTATATTTACCCGAAATATTTCATGATGTTCTTCCCAGTTGGGATAATTCTTTTTGGTCCACGGCAACTTGAAAATTCTTCGTTTTTCTGCGTCAATCCATTCCAAATCCAAAAAGTTACCACTTGAAATTTGTTGAATTAACCATGGCTTAAACTGCAAGCCATCCATTATTACCTGATATACTATTTAGCGTTGCAAAGATATTACTACTTGAGAAAAATGTGTAGGCGTTATCATTAGTAATAATGTAGAAAATGTTGGGGGCTGGCCTAGAATCCTACCACTTTTTTTTACAGTAACCAAACAAGTTGTCAAATTTAAAATTGCAAGGAAGAACGACGCTGGTCTAGAATCTTGCCACAGAGTTCAAACAATTATATTAAAGCAACGCAAATTATTTCGGTAAGGGTGTCGGTTAGTGTTTGGGTGAGTCAAGTATTATTATTTAACAATTTGACGTACCCAAACTGAAATGCTAACCCCCACCGTAATTCAAATAATATGCGTTGTGGTAGAATTCTAGACCAGCTCTGAAATACATATGGGAGAAAAAATGGTACTCTTTCTATTTGAGTACGAGAAAGTAATGGAAAAAAAAAGGTCTACAAATACATATTATTTGGGTTAGGGTGTCGGTTAGCGTTTGGGTGTGGGAATGCTTAACCCACTCAAACCCGAACACTAACCCGCACTCCAACTAGGGTTCCTTTCCGGGAATGTTTTGACGGGAAATTCCCGCGATTTCACGCGAATTAACGATCCCGCATGCCGGGAAATTTTTTATAATCCTGGTTATTCGGCATCATAGCAAAACTTTTAAAAAACTAGTCGTTTTTGACTGATATAAAGAAAAAAATATAACCAAACCTATTAAAGTCGTTGCCTGAGTTGCTTTACTTGCGCTTAGCAGCGAAAAAACTTAATTAAATTTATTCTAACAATAAAAATGCGCCCTGCATGCACTTTTTTTTAAATAAAATAAGGGTGCAGCTTTTAATACGAGAAGGTCTTGTAAGATTGCAGAAGCAAACAGAAAATAAATGAGCTTAATTAAATGTTTGGAGCTAATATAAAATAATTTTAAACAGTATAATGACAAAATTAGGTGTAATTTTTTCGTCAAGATTAACGGGATCCCAAAGAATTTTCATTTTTCAATCCCGTTTCCCGGGAGTTAAAAAAATCCGGGAAAAAGAGGAACCCTAACTCTAACCCAAATAGTGCAATATACTTTCGACTTTGTTGTCTGAGTCGAAATCAGTCATTTATAAGTTCTAGTTTTTAATAGGGTTTCTCTTTTTCCCAGATTTTTTCAGTCTCAGGAAACGGGATTGAAAAATGAAAATTCCTGGGAATCCCAGGATTCCCGACGAAAAAATTATACCAAAAATTTTGTCATTATAATGTTTAAAATTATTTTATATTAGCTTCAAAGTTTTAATGAAGCTCATTTATGTTCTGTAGTCTTGTTTCTGCAATCTTACAAGACCTTCTCGGAATAAAGTCAGCACCGTTTTTTGTTTTTATTTTTTAAAAAAAGCATTTTTAGTAGAATAGTAGAATAAATTTAATTAGGTTTTTGCGCTGGTAAGGGCAATTAAAGCAACTTAGGCAACGACTTTAACAGGGTTGGTAATATTTTTTCTTTATATCAGTCAAAAACGACAATGTTTTTTCAAGTTTTGCTATGTTGCCGTATAACCGGGATTGAAAAAAATTTTCCAGGGATTCGGGATTATTAATTCGCGGGAAATCCCGGGAATTTCCCGTCGAAACATTACCGGAGAGTAACTCTAGTTGATAATAGAGAAATATATTTCGCCAATCCGGCATCATCAGTCTCTGAAAAAACAAACACAAAATAGTGCAAACATGTAAACTAGGTGGTAGAAATTTAAAGTCAATAATGCATTGCGGTATTTGTAGACCGTTTTTTGCGTTAATTCTTACGTACCAAATTAATGGAGCGCCAAACAAATATAATAATATTACTTGACCCATCCAAACCCGAACGCTAACTCGCACCCTGGTAATGTTAGCAATATAACCCGCCCGGACTAAAATGTGATAGGATCCTAAACCAGTGCCAAATTTTGCTTTAACGTTGCATCATTTACTTCTTCATTCCTCTTTGCATAGCAACCTTACAAGCGAATAATTCCTACAACCGGGTAAAAACCTAACCCACTACGATCGCCATTTGTGGTAGCAATAGTGACCCAATCAATTTTTTTCACGTGATCTTGTATCCAACCATGCGTTACGTTACTTTTACCGCGTTTACCACTTTTTTGACCCGAAAACGACGAAAGCACATACTCTTTCAAATACGAATTTTAAGAATATTAAAATGTTTTCATGTTTGATGAATTTCTTTGAGCCCAGAGAATATCGCAAATGTCGAATGTGTGTACCCACTCCGCGACAAATGCTGATGCAAGAAAGGTTGTCCTCAAACCCAGAGACACAGGTACTTGGTTTTAAAAATCACTTTACCTCTAAAGCAGCCTTTCTTAACCTGAAGTAAATCCTCGTTTTAGGGGGTAAATAATCTATTAATTAAATTATCCACATTAGTTAAAGGGACAGAAAAATTGTGCCAGCTTTAGGTATTGATAGCCTGTAGACTTTCCTAGTCAAGATTAACTGCTAATTCTAAGCTAGAGAACCTATTTATTCTTTACCGTCTAGTGTCGGTAATGTGATGCTTCGCCATTGTTTATACTTTTTATTAGTTTATTGGCAACATCCTTGTCTCTTAGTTACTTCATTTGTCGTTGCCGAAAAACAAGGGCAGCCATCGCATTAAGTTTAACTGGTGTAATTTGTTAATTTCGTTTTTATTAATGAGAAACATTTTATATTTTGGGGTAAATTCAAAAGGTTAAACATACGTTAAAGGTTAATAACCGCTGCTCTAAAGTATATTTCTTGTTGATATAATATTGTAAAATAATTTTACAGGTGGTTCTTATATTACAAAGAGTAGTTTCCATGAATCCCAAAATCTAACTTTTACTTTGCAGATTTTTATTAAAGTCAAAAGAACTAATGTGGATTGCCAGAAAATAAATCCTTGTCAGGTAACTAGAGCACCCACCCACTGTATAAAGTTTCAGGTAACTTTAACTACTATGTTTATCTTAAGTGGTTTGCTTCCTATGATTCAGCTGAGCAGGCTGTTGAAGATTTTGAAATATCAACTTTGTCAAAATTTATTTTTTATAACAGCCGTTCCTTTGGTAAGTATTATTTCTTATTTGAAGGACCATGAAAGTTTTATAATTGGTTGGCTCTCGTCTAGAATCCTACCATATGTATTTTAACAGTATAAAAACAAGTTGTATAAGTTTAAATTGCAAGAAATAGGTAAATATGTTGGGATTAATTTATTAATAATACTTGACCCACCCGAAGCCACACCCTAACCCAAATATTGTTAGCAACATAAACTCCCAGACGAAAATGTGGTAGGATTCTAGACCAGCACCAAATTAATTTGTTTTGATTTATTTTATTTACTGGGCAATCAGATATTGCCAAAAGTTGTGTGGAGTGGAAAGAGGATAAAGTCACTCCATACATTGTTGTGAAGCAAAAAACTTTAATATGCCAGCATGGAAAAGATTATAATAAGGCAAAAAATGAGAGACGCCGAAATAAGATTCCCCAGCATGTAAGTGATGGTGATATTTCACACAGTTTTAAAAACAATTTAAAAAAATAATAAAAACCACAGCTGTTAGATCACCCACAACCAACAAAGAAGCAGCTACTTATTCAAGGTTCCAAAAAAATGAATTGCAAAGCCAAAATCATTATAAAGGAGATAAAACTGCTTCCAGAATATAAGGTTGGTCACTTTTATTTACTACAGCAGGGGTCGGCAACCTTTCGTACTCAGTGTGCCAGTTTATAAACAGTGTCAAATTATCCACAACTCGCTAGCCAAACAATTTTCTATGTTTAGTTTGTCCAAAGTTGTCCATAAACTCTAAGTTATCTCACAATGCTGCAAATTACGGAACTGAAGTCTCTAAAGTTGATATAACATGCATGTTAAATCAATCGGCGTGCCCGGAAAAAAAATATCTCGCATAACACAAGTGGCGTGCATGTCAGGGGTGGCCGACCCCTGTACTACAGGGATTAAACTAAATTTTTAACTCATTATGTACTCGCCTCTAGACTAAATTACACTTGCCATAAACCCTGTAGTGTGTACTATTTTTCATTATCATGATTCCTCCACAGCAAGACAAAAATGTAACTCAACTGAAGCTTTCCAATTCGTCTGTCAAGTTATCAGAATGGGGTATATGGTTTCCCACAAGTCAAGACCATTCTGGACATGTTTTAGGAGAGGTATAAATATGTTACAGAATATCATTTGTTGGCTATGAAAATAATGTAGACCACAAGAGCTTCTTAGCCTTTGGTGAGCTTCTTAGCCTTTTATGCTTGGTCATTTTTCTTTACCTTTACTCTAATTAAAATATAGAAGTAACAACAACATGTTTACTCTTGTTCCTATATGTTAAAATGTTTTACATCCTGGACGCTAAAATAAAGTTCACAAGTAAATGTGGGTTTTTTAGAGTTATGTAGCACCCGACCAGTCCGACTTTAGTGCAGTTCTAAGCAAAAAGGTGTGTGACAATTAGGGCATCCAATGGCTGAAAAGTCTTGACTTTTAGACCTTGAGGTTTTTGATGCTTTTCATGCACTAATTGCCGTGGACCTATTTGCTTAGAACTGCACTAATTTCTGACGAGTCCAGTGTATTTCAAGTTAAAAAAGTTTTTTTTATATTGAACATATTCAGGCAGCTGGATTCCTTCAAACAGTTGATAAAAGAATCATTTTGAAAATAAGCCAGATGGTAGATGAGGGAATATGCAATATTCAAGAAATACGGAGAGGTCTAATTTTATTTGTACAAAACAATATTTTCAAAGGCAAAGAAACTCCACCTAAATCAAACAGGAGATTTTTTCCAACAATACAAGATATACGCAGTAGCTATTACAGTGCTTTTAAAAAGAGAAAACTTTCAAAAATAGACCAGTCTAATGTAGAAATGTTAGTGAACGAATGGAAGCAAGAAGCTGATCCACAAGATAATTTTTTATTTCGCCCTTACATTGCCAGCACTTCTACAAAACCAGAATTAGTTAATGACGAAACTGTTCCGGTAATTTCTGGTCAACAAATGTTGTTATTTGTGCATCAAATGGCTTGGCAAAGAAGACTTCTTCTGCGTTATGGACAAAATATATGTCTTTTGGATGCAACATACAAAACATCTAGATATGCTTTGCCATTGTTTTTTCTCTGTGTAAAAACTAATGTTGGATACCAGGTGGTTGGCAGCTTTATCCTACAAAATGAGAGACAGTCTGACATAGAAGAAGCACTAGGCGTTATCAAAAAATGGTGTCCACAATGGAAACCATCCTTCTTTATGACAGACAAGTGTGATGCTGAAATTAATGCCATTGAAAATGTTTTTACAGGTAGTTTTAACAGTTTGTTACAGTTGATTGGTCCAGGCTAATAATATTTTTACAATTAGTCATCTAGTCTTAATAAAAATGTGCATCTAATTTAAGGTAAAGTATTTAAAAATTTTTGCTTATCCAGACTGCCGGGTTTTGATTTGTGACTTTCATCGAGAGCAGGCGTGGGAGCGATGGGTCAAAAGAGCTGATAACAATGTTGGAGATAACAGAGACATAGTGCTAGGCCTTGCTAGAGATGTAGCCAATTCCGAAAGCGAGGCTGCCTATGTTAGGTCTATTGAAAATTTTAGAGCGAACAATGTATGGAAGAAAAATACAAAGCTTCAGAAGTATTTTGACAATGAATGGCTGAGGCAGAAAGAGGTTAGTAGTAAAAATAAAATATACAAAGCAAGTTGTAACAATATATTGCAATGTTTTTTGTTAGCGATGGGTATGGCTTTATCGAGCTGACAATTTGAAAGTTCTCATACGAACTAATAATGGTGTGGAAAGGCAAAACAGAATTTTAAAAGAATGCCACATTCGATTCCGTACCGACAAATCACTGTCAGGCTTAGTAACTGTTTTGCACAAAGATTTTTTACCACAAGCCAAACAAAGGTAAATGATTCAAGTTTTACGTAAGTTAAAATAGCGAATATATATGGTAAGTCTTTTTTACTGTTCTAGATATGTGGAAACTAATCTACGATCTTCAAGTGCTTACAGAAAGTACAACGACAATGTTCCAACCTTTTTGCAAAATCGGCCTAAACAAATAGTAAAATTTTGCATGAAACGGCTTGCTGAATCAACCAGTGTGCCACTCAGTAAAATTGCAAAAATCGATAATTTATTTTCTGTGGGTAGTACATCTACTGACGAAGTATATTCTGTAAAGTTTGGTTCCCAAAATGAATTCCCAAAGTGTACATGCTGTGATTTTCGGAAACATTTTTTACCATGTAAACACATGTTTGCAATTTTTAATTATTTTGATGATGTTTCCTGGTATACTTTGCCAAAGTGGTATTCGGAGTCTGTATACCTAACGTTAGACGAGGAAATCGTTAACACTATTGATGCTCCTTTAAATAGTTTTGATGATATTGAAAAACAAACTTTCACATCCTATCAAGTGAAAATTGATAACCCCTTAAACGGCAAAGACCTAATAGATGACAAGACAAGCAAGCATGAAGAAACTTCTGTAAAAGATTCCACTTTACCTAAAAATGATTTGCCAAATGTTGAAAATGTCAAAAGAATTGCAGATAAAGCCTTTCAAATCAAATCTTTAGCATATGATGTTAGTTCACAAAAAACTTTAGCTCAAGTGGAAACATATCTTGATGCAGCAATAGAAGAACTAACAAAGGCTTGCAAATATGAAGCTGGACTAAGAGTGACCAAAACAGAAGACAGATTATTAAAACAAAAACTTCCACAAAAAGGTCCCACAGTTGATTCGCGAAAATCTGAAATCTCTGTTCCTAAAAGAAAATCCCTAAAGGTGAAAAGAAGGAACCCCTTAACAGTTCCTCATAACGATGAGCTACCCAGAAAACATCCTAAACTGAATCCATATGTATCCAGATCTGGGGCTCATGCAAATTTAATGAAAAATCTATGTTCTGTCACAACATTATTCCCTTCAGTGTCAGTTCAGGAAAACGCTTCTTGTGTCACGAAAAAAACACCTTCTGAAAATTTATATTCAAAACTTTCCCCGAATGAGGTGGTTCATCCGAAAAAAAAAAATCTTGGGAAAAGAATTACACCACATTTTGAGATTATGAAACACTATTGTCGCATTGATCAAACTGTTTTAATGAATGGTCCACACTCTCTATCTTTATTACAGCTTAAATCCATTGAGCCACATTTAAGCAAAGGGGAAAAGCTTGTTCTTCAATCTCATGATAAAAGTTTTCGGACTGGTTGGCTGTATGATGAAATTGTTAATGGATTTATGTGGAAACTGAGTCAACAGCACAGCAACACCTTATATGTGTCTTCGATGGTCGCTCTAGTTTTACAGCAGAAGGGGTCAATCCAAAGATTATGGTCAGAAATATCACTTTCTGACAAAAAGTGGATATTTATTCCATGGAATCCCAGTGGTCGCCATTGGTTATTACTTGTTGTTAATATTGAAAAGCGAAGTTTATTGTACCTTGACCCAGCACAGATGACTTGCATCCAGACAAGCATATTTGTGAAAAATGCCATGGCATTTGTCAATGACCTTATGACTCAGAAGTTTGGCTTTTGTCTTACTTCTGTGGAAAGCAGCCCTCGTACCCTGCAGCCAGACACTGAGAGCTGTGGAGTTTATGTATGCATGTATGCAAGCTGGCTTTCCACCAATAAGAGTCTAGTGCAGTCTGGTACGGTACATGCATTTCGTCAGCAAGTATACAATGTAGTTGCTGGAGCATGTCTGAAAGGCAAACTGAAGCCTAACAACTGCAAACTGTGCAGCAACACTGAAAAAGTGGATTGGGTCAAGTGTACACGATGTCCTCAATGGTTCCATACTGACTGTACTGGGATGACATTGGAACAAGCAGCAAGTGAAAACTTCTTTGTATGTCCTAATGTAGCACAAGTGGTGGGATAACAGGTGAAATAATTTCAATCAATGTCACCTGTTAAGCCCAGTTTTTAAATATCTTTTGATTTCACAACCTTTACTCTTTGTCTGCAAATCAGCTTCTCTTTTCACAAATTTTTTTACAAATCTATTTGTTCTTTCTGCTCTTCGTTAGCAAATTAGCCTTGCTTCACCAATCAATCTTCAATCATCTTTTTACAAAACAACTGTTTTTTCAGCTCTTCGTCTGCAAATCAGCGTGTCTTTTTATTCATTTTTTTACAAATCAGTTGTTCTTTCAGCTCTTTGTCCGCAAATCAGCCTTGTTCCACTAATCAATCAATTAATCAATCTCCAATCATTCTTTTGCAAATCAGTTGTTCTGTCAGCTCTTCGGCTCTTCGTCAGCAAATCAGCCTTGCTACACCAATCAACCTCTTTTCAATCATTTTTTTACAAATCTATTGTTCTTTCAGCTCTTCGTCAGCAAATCAGCCTTGCTACACCAATCAACCTCTTTTCAATCATTTTTTTACAAATCAATTGCTCTTTCAGCTCTTCGTCAGCAAATCAGCCTTGCTACACCAATCAACCTCTTTTCAATCATTTTTTTACAAATCAATTGCTCTCAGCTCTTCGTCAGCAAATCAGCCTTGCTACACCAATCAACCTCTTTTCAATCATTTTTTTACAAATCAATTGCTCTTTCAGCTCTTCGTCAGCAAATCAGCCTTGCTACACCAATCAACCTCTTTTCAATCATTTTTTTACAAATCAATTGCTCTTTCAGCTCTTCGTCAGCAAATCAGCCTTGCTACACCAATCAACCTCTTTTCAATCATTCTTTTGCAAATCAATTGTTCTTTCAGCTCTTCGTCAGCAAATCAGCCTTGCTACACCAATCAACCTCTTTTCAATCATTTTTTTACAAATCAATTGCTCTTTCAGCAAATCAGCCTTGCTCCATCAAATCAACCCTTTTCTTAAAATACAGACCATCTTCACTACAAACGAATGCTCCTTATTTTTGTTCTTAAATCCAAAGTTCTACAATCTAAAGTTGTACAATCCAAAGTTCTACAATCTAAAGTTCTACAATCCAAAGCTTAAAAGTTCTACAATCTAAAGTTCTACAATCTAAAGTTCTACATCAGATCTGCAACTGGAAGCTCTGTATTCTGTGGAATAATACTTGTTTTTTTTTATTGTAATACTTTTTGTTGATTTCAAATGTTGTAGTGTGTACACTTTCTATGTATTGCATCTTATATTTATTTGCTTGTTGTTATTTGAAAATATACAACTGTGTCGTATCGAAAATAAAATCCAAACTACCAAAATATGTGTGGAATTTAATACCCCTCGACAACTATTCAGTCAGATGGTAAACAACCGGATGTTGTACAGCTGAAAGCTCTATATTCACAAGTTCAACATTCTACAATATAATAAATAATTGTTTTGTGTATATTTTTGTTATTATACTTTTGTTTGCACTATGTCTTGTTTTATTATGTTCATCTATAAATTGAGGTGTAATTTTGTTTACAAAAGTTAATTTATTTATTTGCTGGTTGCTTACTTTTTTAAATTTTACAACTGTGTTGTATCGAAAATAAATGTCTATCTACATAAAAAGTGTGTTCAATTTTGATGCCTCTTATTCAACAACTCTGTTGGAAGTTCTATCATCCGAAGTATATATAACCAGAAGTTCTACAGTCAGAAGTTTGGGAATCAAAATTTCTACAATCAAAAGTTCTTTGGACCAAAGTTTTGATAATCAGAAGTTTTGCAATCAGAAGTTATACAACTGGAATTTCTACATTTGGAACTCTGCAATTGGAAGTTCTACAATTAGGATTTTCACAATCGGAAGTTGTAGAATTGAAACTTCAAAAATGAAATATATTTTTGGAAGTTCCACAGAACTAATATCTAAATGTTCTACAATGGAAAGATGTGAAACGCATCTGCATGTAAGTTTTATTATTGTATATGTGATGTAAATCAGGGTAATTTGTTAGTCACTGCAATTTATTTCAGGTATGAATGAGTCGTTGAAAAAGAGTAATTTATTTTGATTGAAGTTATGCTCTCACAGTCAAAATAGGTCATTCTCTGTGCACTTTAAATAAATATAGTCTACTCAGCTATATATTTGAAGTGAAGGTTTAATAACCATGTAAGTAATTAATTGTATATTATACAGTGTTTAAAACTGCTCTTACATATTGCATTTATTTTACTTAGAAATGAGTTGTTGAAAAAAGGTGATTCATTTTGATGAAATCGTGCTATTGCTGTCAACATGGATCATTTTGTGCACTTGAAATATAGTCTACTCAGCTATATGTTTTGAACTTGGATATATTTAGTCATGCATGTAAGTTGTTTTAATTTTATAAAATACACATGTAACAGGTTGATAACTTGATACTCTTTGCATATAAGATATAACGGGATAGGATTTTATTTTTTTACACTTTTTATTATAGGTCTCTAAGTGCCTGTGGCTTTAGGCAATGGTGTGATATATAGTTTTTGTCTTTCACAAACTAGCTAATTTCCTTTTTTCAAAGTGATATTTTTTTGAAGTAGCACCTTGTATTTTTTCATTAGAAATACACTACCAGTCATCAGCTTTCAACTGAAAAGGGTCACACATCGACTTTGCAAATTTTCACAATGGGCTTTATAAACGGCTCTTTTTAGAGCCAAAACTACAAAACGGCTCTTTTTAGAGCCAAAACTACGAAACGGCTCTTTTTAGAGCCAAAACTACAAACCGGCTCTTAAGGGCCAAAACTTTTACTTCTGTTTAATAAAAAAAAATGTTTTTTGTTTATTTTCAAGAGCACTTTTTTAAAAAAACGTTTTTTGGGCAATTAAATAGTTTTAATCTACCTCTATCTTAACAAATTCAAATATATTTTCAATTTTTAAGTTTAAGATATGCAAATTAAATAAATATCTTTATTTACCTGGGTATATGAAGTTTTGAGGAGCATTGAAATACTTTGCATGATTTGTTTATTGATTTGCATTATGTTAATTTGCTCTTGTCTACATAGGGTTTTAGTTATGCATGTTATTTGAGTTAATTATGCATGTTATTTTGGTTTTAAATCGTAATTTGTTGCATGATTAGTGCCATGGTGTTTAAACAGAGCTTGGGGGAACCTGCTTCTAAATATTTTTTGAATGCTGTTCAATTTTGAACAACTTTAAAGTGGTATGATCAGCAATGACACTGTAATGTGGAGCATAAACTGCATGATGATACTTTGCAAATATCAACAAAAAGTTAACTTTCATGGTTGCTGTGCAAATTTATATCTGACGTTTATGCCAATAAAACAATAAAAAATACTTTTATCTTTCAATGCATATTGTGAAAAGCTAATGACGCGATATGCTGTTGCAGCTGGATTAATTTTTGAAAAGGTGTACATAACTGTTGGATTTACATTAGTTTGTTTGGTTTTAATTTGCTGTTTACGTTTTTTAAGTTACCTATTGACATTTTAAAACCACTTTTGTGTACTAATTTGGTTTGTTTTTGAGGTGGCTGATTTACACTTCCATAACACCCGCAGTAATGTACTAATGTTTTTTTGAAAAAAACATGTTACTGTTGCATTCGTGTTGTTTATACAATCGTTTGTAAATTTAGAATCTTAGTGTTAATAAATTACCAAGCTATTGATTGGCTGCTGATCTTCTTTAAGTTAAGGTAGAGTAGACCCGAGGCTTGGTTCACCAAAAAGTATTGCTTTGTGCACCAGGGAAAGGGGTCACTACATAAATTGTCATCGCCGAATTTTCAGACCTCGATAGTGGTTTAAAAATATTTTCTTTGATAAGAATTAATGTTAACCTTCCTTAATATTTGTAGGTATGAAACTATTTTCAAAACAAAAAATCATGGAAATTAATCATACTTGTCTCTCAATTAGTTGTAAAGGTATGAGTAGTAAAGCTTACTTATTCAATTTAAAATAACATGAGGTTTATGTGTTTAACGCACCAAAGTTTAAAATGCTTAGGACCTCAAAATGGCATGTTCAAGTCCGGAGTAGAACCTATCCTCTTGGACTAGCTTTAACGTGCGTGTATCTGAATAAAAAAAGTAGGATTTGTCAAGCACACTGTTTTGATAAAAATCGTTAACGTACAGAGGTTTAGTGGGGATTAGTCTACTGAAAAAGTTGTATTTATTTTAAGTATACTAAAATTATTACATAAATGTAAGCTTTCTCGATGCTATGTTGTTTTAAAATACCAGCTTGTGGCGCGTTTATGTAGACATAGCGTCGATAAAAATTTTTAGGGAAAATATTGCGTGACTGGAATAGCGAATATACCGATTCCCCAACTGGGAGTTTATTAAATTTGATATGAAAGTAACGTCACAGTTGAGTGGAAACAAGATCACGTGAAAAAAATTGATTGGGTCACTATAGCCACCGCCATTTGTGATGAAAATCTGTGCGATTTTATTGAATTCACACCGATTCGTGTAAGTAAAATTACAAACCAAAGGGTCCGATTAAATGTTACTGCACAACAAAACAAAAAAGCTATGTTTTGATCTACGTTAAATGGTATCGCACAAAAGTACTTATATGACTTAATTAGTTTTAACCGACTTTGGAGCATAATGATTGAAGGTGGTTATAGGTAGTAAGACGTTATAACAGGGGTGCCCAACCTTTTAGCTCCTTACGGCCGCATTGACAATATTTATTTATCTCACGGCCACCAGTACAATTTTATATAACGTGACGTCATAGAACAATTATTCTTAAACATGCTTGTTGTTGTCTAACGATCTCTTTTCAAAAATATAGAACTGAAGCATAGTCTAATCGCGCGAAGCACGAACAAAAATCGTTTGTTTATTGGGTTTTTAAATGTGACACGTGACGCAGCTGGACGGCTGAGCGTCGAAATGGCGCGCATGTACTTCCAGGATGGTACCATGTTCGTTGACCTGGGACCCCGGGCCTACTGTCTGTGGTTTATGATTTAATCTTTTTTGGTTTTTGTAATTACCGAATTTTTTTTGATGTCTGGCCTTTTAATCCTTTTCTCTCTCAATTTTCTCAATGACAGTTTAAGAATCACTTACACAATCTTATTCGGTTATACAAGGCTTTCTATAATAACCGCTCAACCTGTCCAATAGTTTTGCCTTAATTCCTTTCGCAACTCGCGTAACACACGTCAGCCGTTAATTATATATCATCAATGTGTATATTTCAACAGGTGAGACATGACCACCGTGCTATCTGACTCCACTAAATCGAAACTAAAACAAACTGCCATTGTAATTTAAAGAGCATACTGTCAGGTCGCTTATAGATTTATTGTACATTCACATAATTTAGCTTAGTTTGCTTTTAATAAAATAGCTTACAGCGCAGTAAAAACACGTGTTGCCAGTAAGGAATGCATCGTTGACTGTTGTGCAGTAGAAAGGACACGACTAACGTTTCAGTAAAAGCGAATGCGTTGAGGCTTAAAACTGGCCAGTTAACGAGCAGGATGCAGGGAAAGGAAATATACCAAAACGACTTAAACCGGCATTTAGCACACGCACAACAAACACAGTAAATAACAAAGACAGACGGTGGGACCTCTACACCATTTCCCTCCTCCCTGGAACACGAAACAAGTTCCGAGCAGTTCGTTGGGCCGCGCTTCTTCTTTTAAAGCTTCCCAGGATCCGATCACGAGTCGACCAGCAACCGCAGAACATCGGACATTCGTGCAATATGGAAGCAGCACGTGTTGGGAATCGTGGTGTTCAATAGAACGAAGAGCGTTCATGAATTCCTTTTCTTGGCGGCCAACGGACAACTCCAGGGGTAGCTGATTGTACGACACGATGTAACGTCTGAAATGGTACTTAAAAGGCACAATAAACAACAATGCAAAACACTTTTGAATAGCCTATAATGCAGAAAATTATCGTCTTAAAACGCAGTTCTAATTTCAAATCGCAAAACTGAAGTTAGTTGCTTAGAGTCTTTTGCTCTAGAATACCATTAAATGGGGGTAAGGTGCTAATCTCAGAAACGCGAAAACAAATTACATCGCCTAGTCCACATTAGATGTGTTCCCTAAATAGCAGACATAATAACCTTGGCGCAAAAGGTTACTCTAGAAAGTTACTCTCTACATGCTAGTAACTTCATGTGGGCTACATGACGGTTATCTCACACCGTCTGAAAGGCAAATGAGGCATCAAAGGCCTTAAAAATAATGGGTTTATAACACCCAAAGCTTGCTCGCTTGCAGTCACAAATGAGATAAATCTCGCGTTATGTTGGGAATTGGCAACAAGGTTTGGCTTTCTGCTCTGTTTTCCTTCTTATAAATCATAACGGTTAAGTGACGCAGGAATTTCAGATAAAGTGATCAGGTTATTTTCGGTGAGATATAAAACATCAATCACCATAACACGTGACCAGAGACAATAGCCGCAGTGGCTTTGACACTTTTGAAGTAAGGACTTCTGAAAGTGCTGATTGAGATAGAATCTATCCGTTTATTGGTTTTGAGATTAGATATCACGAGAAGTGTTCAACCTCGATCGTGATACTTTCACCTTTAAAACTTTACCAAAAAAAGGCCATAATTTTGCAACAATAACTATAACAGTCTTGCGTAACTAACAATTTAAAGCGTCAAACGATTTTTCTCTGCATTACATCTAATCAAACATCAAATTAACAAGCAATAACGCTGGCATAAACTTGTCAACAAACGTTTCAACAAATCATAACTGATCGGCGTAACTTAAAAATACTTAGAAACGAGAAAACTGCGCTAGCAAACCAAATTAACTCATATTTTCTATGCAACCTGACAGTATGCATAAAATTTTATTCAGAAGGATTTATTTGCATGTTCATATCTCAGTCGGGGTCTCCAATGTATATTTCAACAAGTGAGACATGACCACCGTGCTATCTGACTCCACTAAATCGAAACTAAAACAAACTGCCATTGTAATTTAAAGAGCATACTGTCAGGTCGCTTATAGATTTATTGTACATTCACATAATTTAGCTTAGTTCGCTTTTAATAAAATAGCTTACAGCGCAGTAAAAACACGTGTTGCCAGTAAGGAATGCATCGTTGACTGTTGTGCAGTAGCACGACTAACGTTTCAGTAAAAGCGAATGCGTTGAGGCTTAAAACTGGCCAGTTAACGAGCAGGATGCAGGGAAAGGAAATATACCAAAACGACTTAAACCGGCATTTAGCACACGCACAACAAACACAGTAAATAACGAATACAGACGGTGGGACCTCTACAAATGCCTATTTCATCTTTATGTGACATCACAATTCAGATTGTTACGCATCTTCTAGACTGCTTTTTGCATCAATCAATCAATGACATCAACTTGTTTTAGCGCATATTGATCTAATTAACTGCCCTCCTTAAAGTCTTAAACATTTCTAATCTGTATTTAGCATATCAACCTTTAACGCTTGCCAGCACCGACACGGCCGCCAACACATGCTTATTAAAATACGTGTTAACGGCCGCATAATTATTCATCTACGGCCGCAGGTTGGACACCGTTGCGTTATAAGAACAACAACGACCAACATAGTATATGTTGAAAATGAATAAAGATTTATTCAAAACGTTCAAAATGATACATACATTGATATTCTTATTAAGTCTTAATCACTTTTAACATGCATTAGATTTAGACGAATGTGTGGCTATATTAAGTGGTTTATAAAAATGAAATTTAGTAAATAGCTCGGTGCCAACTAAAAACTGCTAAAAGGCCCACATCTGGGCTGCGGCTCACAGTTTGTCGACCACTGGTTTGGCGGAACAGTTGTACGTCTCATATCATGCAGTTTGTCGTTTGTAGGCCATGTTTCAAATACATCACGAAGGCATTTTTGACAAACTTCGCTTCACTGTACGTTTTTTGGATCGTGCAATGTTCCACGCATATGATACGATGCAAGCGTTATACAGTGGCTGTTGCATCGTAACTGATTGCAAAAAAATTTATCTGTTTTTTCTAAACTTTCCCACTCTGCTGCAAACTTTCTATTCCCATATCCGTATAATTTAGTTTTGATGTGCACTTTCTTCCTGCAAATAAGAGTTAAACAAACTAATATTTTAACGTTAACATACTTTGCAGTTAAAAAAAAAAACGAAACTCATTATAAAATGTATCGGTTATGACTAAACTTATTACTCGTTGCCCATTAAGTCAGACTGGTATAATGATTTAAAGTTAGAAACCCGACTAGTTATTCACAATGGGGGATTTGGTAAAACAAAATCCAACGCAATCTCGCTGTTAAGCTTCTGATATCTAATTAGTAATCGGTTTTAAATAAAGGTTAAACATAGGCGGGTGCTATTCGAGAAAAAATATTTGCCAAAGGTCCAGTTACGCCCTGATATACACCATTCTTTACCTTAATTCAAGTTGGACCCAGGAGCAATTTGTCATCAACAATGCCAGATTTGAGCGATGTTTTTACCACCTCACACCTACGGTAAACCGTGTTAAAGTGACATTCCACTTGTATTTTCGTTAATCCAAGATTTTTTTTTAAATCGTGAAATATTTCTAAACTAAACATATAACTTACAGCTGCGTGGAAAGTATATTAAACATGGAAATCAATTTAAAGACAATCTAAGACATAATGAGATCAAAGAATTGGTAGAAACCTTGTATTATATAGGCGCCGCTCTTTTGCAATGAAGGTTGGGCCTACGTGTTTTTCAATCGGTCTAAAAATATTACAGGATAAAAAAACATCAAAACGAGTAGAGCCACGTACTGCAAGTGTTGGGGCGAAAGATAGACATTATTCCACAGTTTATTTTTTGTATTGTTAACATTTCATCGGCTTTAGAACGCTCCTACAGCAAAAATTACACCGGGATAAGCACACAATAGGCCTATGAGATAGCGATAGCATGATGGCTTCTTACAATTTGTTTTTTAACCAAGTAAAATTGTGGTATAGTTCGCAACGCTTCGAGTTTATTTTAATGGTACATATTTTGCATCGCAAGTAAGCCAAGTTTCCATTTTTTATACTAAGTTTAGGGCGACATTAAACTTACAAACCTCTTGTTTGACTTAGGCAACGCACAGCATAGGACAGGCTACTCGCCTGAAGGCAGTTTACTTGGTTGACTGTTGACGATACATGCAATGTGCTGTCTCTTTATTCAATAAATAGTTAAATACTCTTCTTCGAATTCAGGGCGAGCTGTTTATTTCATTACCAGAATTCAGCACGGATTTAAAGCAATTACACGTCTAGTTGCAATGCTTACCGCATATATGCGATATGCAAATGCAAAGCAACTAGAAATAGCATTTGTAAAACTGAACAAAGCAACACCAAACAATCACCGACTAAAGGTGCAAGGCGACTTCCATTTGTAAATAACAAACAATTGAATAACAAAGGCCCAAGTAAAAAGATAAAATACGAGGCGAAATACTAAAATTAATCAGAATAATAAATAGAGTATATAACCCAGCTTAAAAATGCCTTTAAGCTACTACAAGATTTGTTTTACACTGCAGAAAATAATAGTTCATAATAAACTTACACATTGACTAATAAGGAAGAAAAAAAGAACATATTCTGGGTATTATTCCAAAGCAGTGAAGTGCATTCGATGGAAACTTAAGCGAAATGTAGAGACAGTGCTTGCAAATATTGCAAGTGCAAATAATAATTTGAGTGGATGTATAAGAAAAAAAAATCCCCAAAACGAAATATTATGAAATATTAGGTTACCTTGTAAAGACATTTTTTTTAAATCAATATTTTGTTAAACTATGTTAATGTATTGAAAAGCGTAAATAGGAAATATAAGAAGACTATTATTATTATTAATATTATTGTTATTATTATTATTATTCAGCTTGAACCGCGTATTGTTTCAGTCAAATTAGGTAACTGACGATGTATTTACAGCAAAGTATTAAGAATTTTAAGAAACGATTTTATGCTTTTATACCTGTTTTAGCGAAACAGTCTAAATACCATCACTTCGTATTTTAATTAAAATTATTAAAAAGTTTCACAAGGTAATTTTGTTACATCTATAGTGCGCTACAGATACAAATAGAGTATAAAATGCAGAAGCATGAAAAAATATCCCTAAAGCTAAGCGCTGTGGTGAGCCTTGTGGTCAGAAGCATCAGACCTTACACTAGGGTGAGAAATTTTGAATGGGATTTTTTTCCGTAGGCCGCTTGTATGAAGTTAATTTGGGTTTTGTTAAATACTGCGTTGAGAGTTACAAGCAAATGTAAAAGGATAGCAAAAATATTTATCATACACTGTAAAACACAATGCCTCGATTTACTAACTTCTTTAGAGCGGTATGTGCTGTACATATGCTGTACATATTCTGTCCAAAAAAAATTCCATACCAGCCAATGTTCTTCACGTGCTTTGTCGGGTTTTGTCGAGCTCTTAATATTTGTGCATTCGTTTAATATATTGCTGTTGGTGGTAGCACTACCTTCTTGAGCCTTGAATTTTAACATTATTAAGCAACCAGCGTTGGGAAGACTTGGTGTGGTCACAAGCCTTCAAAGCGGGTTGTTGAGACGAGTTCTTATCTGGTTTGTCCATGCATTGCTCTGTGTTCACGTGCTTTAACAGTTTTGTCTGCCATAGTTAAAAGGTATAGTTCGTTTAGTATACATTTAACACATACTAACTTAAAAAAATATCACCTAACATAACAAAACAAGACAATCAAGACATGCATTTTTCTATATGATTTAGTTAACATATTAGTTACTATTGTATATCTAGTTCAAATATCAGCAAATAATCAACACATAATAAACACCGTAGCCACTCACACATTTTGTACTTGCACAAGTTCAAGTAAAAAAATACCTCGTGGTCGTAATCCCACTGTTGATTTCCCTTCATATGATGGCACTTGACCATCATGACCGGACCTCCGTGCTTAGACACATCAAGGCATATATCGTCGCATCGCAACTCATTGTTGCCGGTTAAAGCCCATACCTTGAAAAACAATCCATAAATTAAAAATCAATAGGCAACAGTATGTTGTTTAAATCAATGAATTTCTAATGGGTCAAAATTTTGTCAAAAAATATATTTTTTGGCAATTTCTCATTTTTTCGGTCAAAAATAATCGCCCAATTCATGACACAACAAAATCTTACCTACTATAAGGCAGGCATATTACGGCTCTCGGGTCTGACCCGGCCTACTTCAAATCTGGTCCGGGGTGTACATTTGCTTTCCGACCTATTACGTAGAATAATCAATAAAACGTAATTACATACTAGTACCTGATTGCCTCCCATGCCATGACAGTGGAATATTCCAACTTTGTCGTTTTCTTTTTTCCCCATTGTATCCAGGCACAATCCACCTTCCTCGTTGCGAACCTAAGCAAATGTTAGCTGCATATCAGGACTACACTCTTGAAGAGACCAACCTTACCCAATATATTTTAACTGTGTGAATGAGCAACATAGCAAAAAATACAAAATGCAAGTGTTGCAGCATATATCTATATAACAAATAAGCGGTAAAGCGGTAATACATGCGCAAAAGAGCATTATTTTCGAGTGGAAGGGTTGAAAGATCCAGTGCAAAAAAAAACATAGGCAGTATATATCACTTTCTCTAAAAACCTTTACACTTTAGATCAGCGATTTTTTTAACTTTTTGAGGTAGTTATCCTATTGTTTTGTGGTACACAACGCAGTGTCCGAATTATATTTTTAGTAAAGCAGATGTTAAACCGCATGCAACAATTCAAACTATTTTAACTTTCAAAAGTAGGTTTTTTTCACCCTTGTTTAAGTAGCGGACCCCTTTCCAAGACTATCCCTAACGAATAAATTTGCAAAACCATATGCTTACATTTATAATTTATCCTAGCGATAATTTCAATTAATCCGGCCAGCGGCATATTTTCAAGCACAGTTGAAATGTTGCCCGATGCAATTCCGAACTAAATTTCAATGAAATTTTTAACTTTTCGACAATTTATTAAGACTCTTTACAGTTTTTATTGCATAGTTCCCGTGATAATAAATCCTAACCAGTTATCTGGCCCGCGATGGTTAGGCCTTATTAGAGTTATACGGCCTTTATGAAAAACGTTTGGTGACCCCTGGTTTAATATGTAGTTTTGATAAACATTACACGGCATCACCAAAAATGTACAAAAATCACAGCTGACAACCAAACATATAATACATTTGACGGCTCTGTTTAAATTAGTACAATCAGGTTGTCGAACACACTTAAATATTCTGTCAGTTTTTAGTGGAGTGCTCTTCAACCTTTTTGGTTTGTTGAACCCCCGTTGTTGTGAAGTCATGCGCCTTGTTTACTTAAAAGGTTAACTGAGGTAAATTCGACTATGGCTGTAGGCTGCTTGCGAGTACTATTGCATGTCATAAAACAACATTTAAACATACATGGTCGTTTTCAACATACAAGGTTGTAGAACGAAAAGTGTTAAGCTTTAGATTGTAGTGTAGTGGTCACAACTTACCTCGCCCAGCGACTCGTAGCTACCTGGGATCTGCGAGTCTGGGTAGATGTTCTCAAGATACCATTTGAAAGGTTTACAGTGAAGCTTTTTGCGAAGGTTTATGCGAGAACTAATGTCACCAAATTCCTGTTTTAGAACACCTAAAAAAACACATGATAAAAAGCAACAAATCAGTGTAAGGGGGGGAACAATTACAACTGTAAAGAATGTGACTAACATGTTGTAGTAGTCGTTTCGCTACCTGCTTGTATCATCATCATCAGTTAAAAAACATTAACTAGTTATGATGATTTACTTGACCTTATTAGCTTATAAATTTATCATCTGTCAACTAAGCCTAGTCAATAATAAAAAAGCTTAAGGGGGTATAGCATTGTATTACAACTGTAAAATTATGACATGACAATCATAAAGAGTTTTTCGTTTACTTGCTATGCTTTGCAACATAGTTTTCACAGAAAAACAACAAAACTGAGAAAAAATTCATGCCAAACTAAGCAAGAGATCAAAATAAAGAGATTGATTAAATTATTTATTAATTATCAAACTGAAGACAACATTTTCGAAGAATATTAGCATATACCTGGTGTAATAATGTAGAAGAAATCCTTGTATGAGTCCATCCAAACTTCTGCAAGGCGTCGGTTGTTCTTGTTGATGATTTGTCCTGTACCACCAGGAAATGTATATGGTGTGGCTTTACGGAATACATGGCCGACATGGGAGCAAGTGACGATAAGAAGTGTACCACCACATTGCCAAATCTGCGTAAATAAATCACATAGGACAAATCAGATAGATTTATGCAATAAAAAGGAGTAGTGGGGTGGAAAGCAGGTGAAACTGAAATATGATACTCATAAACAGTGGTAGTGCAATGGTACAACATTAAACACGACTAAACAATAAGCTTCAACATTTTTCACAAATATATAAATAATAATAATAAATACCCGAAAGGACATTTCCAAGTTCTCACCACCCCATATATCCATTCCTGCATCATAGGTGCCAATCTCAGCAAAGTAATCACGGTCGATCGAAAACAAGCCACCAGCCATTGTTGGAGATCTACATATAAAAATAAATATACTGGTGCACATTTTTTCTTTTATATATCAAAAGTTTAGTTTAATTTATATTTAAATAGTAGTTAGCTTGTCAGTGTTTTTTACCACCTTTTCGTCACCCTACAACCTTTATAGCTTACAAAAACTTAACTCCAAGTTTGCTGTGTGTTGCTGTGTTAATCAGAGCCATTAAGAATTGTATTTAAATAGACAGAACATTCACATTTTTGGTACTATTGTTTAAAAACTCTAGAAGGTCAGGATTTACGCATGAAGTATGCACAACATACTAAAAGTTTAATTTTATTACGACTGTCTGAATCCAATAAATAAAAAAATAAAGTATTTAAACCATATGGTTTTCGTATGAATTGTTGAAGTCGGTAAAATGTTGTTGGAGAGATTCTATTGTGTAACATTTTTGCTACAGTAAGTTTAATTGAATAAAAAAAGTTGTTTTTGAATGTAACAAAACGTTTCTGTGAGACTTCCAAGTTAGCAACCCTTGTTTTTCTATTTGAAATCAAGTGTAATGGTGACGTCATTAACACGATGGATTTACTGGAAAAATATATTTGTTTAAACAAAACTGTTATGCTGATATATGCTTAAACCCTTGTATTATTATTTTTTGCTTGTCAGTTTTTCCTTCTAATAAATTAAGTTAGGTGCCAAATATATATTTAATATAACATTCAGATGAAATATTTTACCGGCATTTTACTGACCTGACAGGTAATGTTCTATCACCTTTCCTTCTATCCATTTCCCTCTTGGGGACAGGATACCACCGAAAGTTAAGCTTCCAGTTAAAGCCACCATAAGTCATATCGGAACCAACCATGAATTCAAATGTCTCATCACTGATAACATCTATGATAGGGCATACTACTGTGGATCTAAAGTGAACACGAATAAATTAAATGGTTAAATGTGGAATAGAATATAGAAATTAATTTCCTATAAATATTGTACAAGAATTTAAAGAGGCTTAAATTGCTGGAGAAATTTTCCATCTTGTCAACCAGGTTTGTCCTACCACACACTTATTTCCCAACCTAATATTCTACTTTGGTCTGAAGTAAGTTTACTAGCAGTTTGTTTTAGACCAGGGGTCTCAAACTCAAACATGCTGATATGCCTTTTTTTCAATTATAACTTATTCTTGTGCCAAAGTTTAGTAAACATATTTAACTAATTTTCTTTAAACTTACAAAGCTATTTTATTTAAAATATATGTACTGCGAAGTTAACTTTCTAATATTTCTTAATCGATTAAAACGGTTTGATTGTAAACACTTGATTTTAAGGAACTCAAAGGACTGGCTTAATGTAGCGTGATACAGATTACTGCATTTCAGTGTCTTTCGGTTAGGTGCCTGTGCAAATTACATTAAGTTTGTTGACACAAAATCCCCCTTATCAGTGTTCTACCAACACTGACAAACTTAGAAATGAGTATTCTTCAACAGAGTTTAGGCCACAGATGAGGTCAAGTTTCTGTATTGCATTATTTGCAGTAGTTGTCAGTAGTAAATGAAAGCGATTATATTTATTTTAGAAAGCTTTTAGTCAATTTAACACTTAATCGCGCATATTCTTTGTACCTAAATTGTTAATTTTTAAAATGTTTAACCCAGTGTTTGACTTGCGATGTACCCAGCAATAAGGTTTTTGTATTTATTGAATTGTTAGTGTTTTTATTAAAAAAAAAAAAAGCAGTTGCTGCAGAATAGTGCTCTCATTAGCTTGCTTAGCTCTCAAATCAGGCTGTAATTTTTGTCAGTGTTATATTTTTTACGAAAAATTGTAAAATAAATATTTTGGCTAAAGGAATTGTTTACATTGTTTTAATCATAAACTGCTTTTGTGGGTCATTAATTTATTCATCCTTGCATGAACATAAACCACCAGGCTTTTATAAAAACTAATGTTTACTTCAAATAAACCAATCAAACAAACCCGAAGGTTTAGATATCTTGGTTGTATACTTACAGATGATGGTCGGTCCAAATATAACATTAAAGCCAGAATTGTGCAGGCAAAAAATTGCTTCATAAACCTCAAGTTAATTTTGACAAACAAGAAATTAAATGCAAATACCCAGGTGAGAGTTCTTAAAAGTTATGTGTGGCCCGTTCTACTCTACGGGTGTGAAAGTTGAACTTTCACAAAGGAACTGAATGACAACCTGAGTGCGGCTAAGATGTGGTAACTGACAAAAATGCCACGAATATCATATACCTCCCATAAAACCAATCATGAGGTATTAATTCAGACAAATCAACAGAGATCACTGTTAAGCACAATAAAACTTTGACAACTCACGTTTTTCGGCCACATAACCAGACAACAAAAACAAAAATACATAATTTTGTGTGGCAAAATATTATGTGGTTCACCTGGACGGCAAAGAAAAATGCTTATTAATCAACTGAGGCACTTTTTAGACATCCAAGCAGAGAATATTTTTGAACTGGTAAGAAATATTCACACCTGGAGAAACCAGTGTTTCATGGCAGCCGAAGCCTGGATCAGGCATGGCACTGGATGATGATGAATGTTTACGTATGGAAACCACAAGACAGGTTAGCGATAACCCAAGAAATGACCGCGCTAGGACGAAAATTTGCAGACGGCAAGCCAACATTTTTGGCGAGTGGTATTTCGTCCCGGTGAGTGCTGATTAAAAGCCGCTCGCGGGATACTAAATTTATTTTTAATATTTTTTTCGCTAATTCTAGCATTGAGATGTACTGTCAGTGTTGAAAATATACAGGTTTAACAATTGGATTTAATTGTGTTTGATCTTTGTGTTATCTGTATGTTGTATTTCATACAGTTCTCTAGGTAAACAGCATTTATTTAAGTGGACTACAATGTAAATAAGGTTGAACTGGTATAGGAAAGCATATTTTATGCATGCACATTGATAAAATTACTCCTGATTTATCCAAAAGCATAACATGACAAAAACTGAAACAGATCCCTAAAGAAAACATTGGTGTTTAAAATGAAAATCTAAACTAAGTACTTGTCTTTAGGTTTTATTTGTATAGATTCAAGTTTGTATGATTAAGCTACACAATGCATGGAACTGTCATGTAGCTTGAAAATGAATGCCAGCGCCAAATAGGTCAAGTAAATCAAAAACATCTTAAAAAGACATTTTGATGCACACTTGTAACATCATTGATGTCCATTTACTTGACCTTTTGGCTTTGACATTTATTTTTAAGCGCAAAGATAATTACAAAATAATATGTACTAGACGAAATACCTGGGGTTGCCCAGGTTAAAACCTTTTACAATAAAAAAGCGCAATATAAGCTTATTGCAAAGATTTCAGCCTTTTGCAATAAGCGCAATATATTACATGCATTCATGCAATGCCCCGATTTTTTGTGGTTAAAAATGCATGAAGCCATTAAGCTGTTGATTGTTGATTACCATTGCTTATTATGGTGTACCATACTACCATATCCTTGTAAGTGCAAATAAATGTGTAATTTGAATTGTAACCAAAAGTAATGTTCTGTATTGTGTATAAAAAGCGTTGGGTAAACACTTTACATAATTAAGGTAGGATGTAGCCCTCGTGAAAGCAGCAACATTATTAGGCTCTACATACTGGTAAGGGCGCTGTGTACATAACAAATTCGTATACCCCGAATTATTTTTTGAGTAAGGGTTAAACAAAATGTAAAATTCCATCAAGCTGTGGCGTCTTAATGATTATTACATATTATGTTGTACTCTACGCTTGAGACACGTATTATTTCCGATGATTTAAAAGCGCAATTTACCATGTTACTCAAAGTAATGTTACGGACAGCGTAATATCATGGCTGGAGTGCTAAATAGTGCGTAAAGTGGCAAACATTTTAATTTTTCCTAAATAAAACATTTTAATTCCCTGCCTTGACTTTTTTTGTTGATTGTGCCTGAAATGGGTTAACTAAATGCTTCCCAAAAATTGGAAGTCACACCTTTTAGCCTGTGTGGATGTGACATTTAATCGGATTGCATGTTACATATTATCCAATTTATCTGCGTGACTGTGAAACATCTAATTGTTTGTCTTTGTAAACTAAAACTGCGTCCAACGCAAGTAAATCTTCTTTGACACTGAAATTGATATATAACTATATTAACTCCCGGGAAAACGATCTTGTTTATTATTGCGAGAGACGTGCTTGCAATTTAGCATGGTCTCGTACATGGAACTTGGAAAAATGCGCTGCTGATAGTCGAAACCCGATTCTACCAGAATCAATCACACATATTTCACCGTCTTGGTTTAGTTTACGCCTGAAGTTAACGATTGTACACTAAGCGTTTTCTGCGCCTGTGTTCGCTTTACGTCGTAAAAGTTCGCTTTTGCTGAATGTTAATTGGCTGTGTCTGATTAATTTTTAGGATGTCATACCCATCACTAGTTTATGAAGTTATTATTTATTAACGATAGACAGAAACTAGGGGAATTCCCTAAGTTAATAATTCGGGACCCCCTTTTTGATTTTCTGGATACGCTCCTGAGTTACAGCAATGTATACTCCAATAAAAGAATATACATACTTGTCTTTGGCTATTTCAGTTAACAGTGGTTCCAGCCATCCCTCTGTGCACTCACAATGTGCATCAAGAAATGTAATAACTTGGCCCACAGAAGCAGCAGCCCCCTTAAGGCGAGCTCTTATCAAACCAGATCTTTTTCCCATCCTCAGCACATGTACGGGTACTGGAAGCTTTTCAACATATTTCTCTAATTTCTTTCCCAAAAAATCTTTAAAACAGGTAAATATAAGTATAGGTAACTAGAATCGAGAAAGGGAACATTTACGAACATTTAAAGTACAAATTAACAACTCTCAGACCACAAATTAAAAAATAATAATATTACACATATTACTCAATCATATATACACACACACTTGTGTTTAACTATTGTGATCTAGCCCTTCTAAAAAGGGCTAAATTAAGCTGCTTCCTGACCGACAATTACAGCTTATGATATCAAAAGTACACTTAGTCTGCAATGGCTTTCGGTGTACTAAACATATCATTTATGTAATTTTTTTGTTACAGTACCTCTTTCACTCTCATCATCCACCAAAATAATCTCTTCCAGTAAGTGCCGGGGAGACCTGTTAATTATACTGTGGACTGTACGTAACAAAGTCGACCAGGCTTCATTATGAAAAACAATTACTACGGAAGTTTTGGGTAAAATATCAGGATACTTCTTTGTTTTGCACCTTTAAAAAAAGTTTTTAGATGCAACTAAAGAGTAAAGAACAGCATGTGGCCTTGCCTTTGGTTTTGGTTATCAGATCTATTTGCTCTTTTTGTTGTTCTCTGACAAACTACAATAACCTACAAATTCAATATTCTGGAAAAATTGAGATGACCATGAACTATGTAAACAAACCAAAATAGAAGGCAGTTTAAATCATTGGTTAAAATAATGATGTAGGGCTAAAATTGATAAAGCATGCCAACAACTTTTGGGAGGGTTATTTAGTCTGACGAATGCTGACTGCTGACAATTTTAATACAATATCAACCTTTAACATTATGTATAACTTGAGATTTTCTAGGAAAATGCTTACCCTTCCATTCGAACATCAGGCAGGCTGCGATTTAAAGATATCATTTCAGAAGCCATAAGATTGAATTGATTAATTTTGAACATTTTCTTTTTCTCCTCTTCTTTTTCTTTTGGTATGATGACAGCTTTTCCCATTTCACCAGGACCATTGGAATTAAATCCAAAATTTGGCAATGCTGTAAAATACTCATGTATTTCAGAAAAAACACCTAAAAGTTTAAACTAAACATAAATTATGTGTAAAAACACAAACCATTTTCAATAGCTGGTAATACACGCTTGGACAAAAAGTTTCCACCTTCATTTTCTTTGTCACAGTTTGATTTGCAATCAGTAAAGTTTAATAAAAAGAAGACGTCAATCATGAACCAAAAGAGAGATGTTGCAAGAATAATCTATCAAATAAAACTAATGGTTTTTTAGTTGTTATAGGCAAACTACCAACACACTGTAACTGTTCTTAAGAAACTAATTTTGCACTCTTGCATATCACTAAAACAGAGCATTGTGCCACTTAATTCCGTTGTTAGCACATTGTTCTTTAGTGAAGCTGGGGTATTCTTGGCCCTACATAAGACACATTAGTGGCCTACTCAGCACACAATAGACCTTTGCGCTGTCTGAACAAGATGTAACTGACTGTTTTTACACTATACAATAGTCACAATGTTTAAATAAATCAAAAAAATATGTGCAGTAGGCACATAACAGAGATTTGCATCTGGCATTTATAGGCCAATTTATTGGAAATTGCAAATGTCATCTTGTCATTTGTTATTTAACTGGAACTGTGGCTATTGAGTACTTCGTAAAATATTAAATAACCTATATACCTAGTAGAAATGTTCAAAGTAGAATCACAGGGGATTCTAGAATAGGTTTTGAATCAGGAATAACAAATCGAGAATATTGAATTCTACTATATTTTTTTAATAATTATTCAACTTTTTTTTAAAGGCAGTCGGTGGGGATGTGCAAAATAGAATATGAAATTTGTAGATTTGAATCCAAATTGGATTTGAATCCTATTTTGCAGTTTATTTTGTGCAATTGGAACCGAGTTTAGATCAAGGCGTGTGCTTACTTTAAATGTATTTATGTAGTGTGGCGTCAGGGATTTTTCAAACGACCAACTACTTTGAGTTTGCAATTTGCTTGGAAAAAGTTACAAAAGAAACATTCCCTGGTAAAACGCGCTACAAGTTTACTTAAGGTTAACTTTAGGCCAATAATCAGAAATTTATGCACAGTGTAATTGTCAAGTAAATGCATTACTGGCAATAGTAACCTTGTGTTGTTTGGAGCACATTATTTGACTGTACAACTGATACATTTGTAGTTAAGTAGAACTGACACACAACCATGATTTATAAAACTTCACTGAATTGCTGAAGAATTCCTTGTATTACATTGTGTATATATGGAAAAATAATTTTTATATAGTTATGCATTACAGTTTACACAACTGCTTCAAATGGCAGTTGTTTGGAATGGTAAACATTTCGGAGATTATTTTTTATGACAATATATACATGTTAACAAAATGTTTGGTGATTAAATGCTGTCACTGTAGGCCCTGTAGTTGTAGGTTGTTTTATGATGAATCTCCCCTTTCCCACAACACAAACAAAACACAAAATGATTACTAAACACATCCTAGGATTCAACATTCTGGATTCATTATTCTGAATTTAAAATCAATATTCTAGAATACCCTGGGATTTTACTTTGAACATCCCTAGCGGTGGGAGAGATTTATCATAATATACTCCATAGTTACAGCAATTAATCGCAAAACACATTGCTGACATATGTATTTTGTAATAAAAAAGTAATCTTCTAATCTAAATGGTTAAAATTCCAAGCAACAGGGATTCAAAGCAGTTGTATACACTGTGATACATAAAAAAACAAACATGAGGCATGATAGAAATACCAGGTTGTTGCCAAAACAGTCTGTTCTATAAAACACTGTTGTGTTTTACTTTTACTTTACTATAAACAGGGTTGGGATTTTGCACTCACCCGCACGCCAATGAGAGTACAAATCACTCTGGGCGAATGCTGCTTTCTCTCACTCTCGCAACTCACTTAGGCGAGAAATTTCATACGTTGGTGTAGACAACTTGTGTTTAACACCACTAATAAACGAAATATTACTTCGCATTTCCTGAAAACACTAATTGTTTAACTTGAACATTGTTAATTTTTAAATGTTTAACCCAGTCGTTGATGCCTTTGGAAAAGTTAAGTGGACTTGCGATGTACGCAGGAATAAGAATTTTACTTTTTTGTATTTATTGAATTGTTTGTCTTAGAAAGTTATACGCAATTGCTGCATGCGGTTCGACGCCCTTGAAAAATGTAAACCACCAAATATAGGGGGTCGCGCATCACAAAATTTCTGGTACATGTGGTTGTTAACTTTGTGAATGAATAGTTTTGTAGTAAATTTACAAATATTTTGTCAGTATTTGCTGTTCAACCAGTAACTATATAGTGTTAGGCGAAATACTGCATTTTATTTCTGGGTCGGCCGTAGCTACTAAATTCCCGAAACAGTATACAGTGCAAGTGGTGCATAGAGCATTTTGAGAAAATAAAACATCAATCAACTTCCAAAAATACAAAAAAATATCAAAGGGTGCAAATGTTTTAAGCCAGAATTGATGCTCATCACAAGCAAAGTGAAGCCCATCCATTAGCTCGTTTGTGTCATGACTTCAGAGCAAAAATATAAACAGCCACAGCTCCTGCTCAAATAGCACTGAATCACTTTAATGAGCAATACAGCAAAAGAATGGGCAATTTATTCAGAAAAGCTCATGCTATTGCTAAGCACAGAAGACTAATCTGCAATTACACTTGATAGCGTGAACTAGATAAGACAAAGGGTGCTGATAGCGGCAAATCCTATCGCAGCAGAAAATCATGCAAGACCTTTGTAAAAGAAATTGCTACAATTTGCAAAGAAATAAAAGCAACACAAAATAAATTGAAATTCTTCAGTATAACCTGTGATGGTGCAACAGAAAGCAGAATAACGGAGCAGACATCCGTTCAAGCTGGTAGAATCTTGCCAGGCGTCTGGTGATGAGCATTTTTGGGCTAAATTCTTTGTTGTTTTTTATCGCGCCCTAGAATTAAATGATGTGTTCGCCTAAGGAATCTATCAACCTTGCCATGTTTAGACGATAAACAAGAGTGTTAACAAGTAAATGAATTAGCAAAAAGTTGCGCCGTAGGTAGGGATGTTCAAAGTAGAATCCCAAGGTATTCTATAATAATAGGTTTCGAATCTAGAATAACGAATCCAGAATAGCGAATCCTAGTATATTTTTATTAAATTATCTAACCTTGGTTTTGTTTGTGGAAGGGATTAATCTTAATCTACCCCACAGGGCCTACAATCACAGCAATAAATCGCCCAAACAATTTGCTAACATGTGTACATTATAATAAAAAAATCTCCCATATGTTTAACATTCTTAACAACTGTCATTTGAAGCAGTTCTGTAAACTGTATTATGTCAACTGTCCAGGTTGTTGCCAAAACTTATATTTTTGCCAATAGTGAGTACAATGAAACACTGCACACAGAAGTCTATTCGGTCCTGTTTTTTAAGGCATTGTTGGGTTTTAGTGCTTCTTTTTTGACTAACATGATCTGCTATGCAGTCAAATAATGTACTGCAAAGAATACAAAGTTACTATTGACATAACGAATTCTTGACAATTACGCTGTGCATAACTGCATAACCTCGCTGAATATTGGCCTAAAGTTGATCTTAAGTAACCCTATAGCGCATTTTGTAGACGGCCAGCTCGTTTTACAACGTAATATTACTTTTGCAACTTAACGCATTTAGGGCAATTGCGAACTCCACACCAGACATTACACGTTAGTCGCTCGCCCAATAATGCTTGATTGACACTTAATTATTTGACAAACGTTATCGCGAGACGCGATAATTGGTCGCCCAAAAAAACGCTGACACTGCACTACCAGGTTATATTTAAAGCAAGCACTATAAATTGGTCGCCGCAGCGACAGGCCAACTTACCACACGCGTTTGTACAATTAGGCACAACAATCGGCGGTAAAACATTAAATTATATCGGTTCCAATTACCCGAAATAAACGGCAGAATTGGATTCGAATCCCATCTGGATGAAACGATATTTATAATCCAAGTTATTAGAAATTGTTTTTTGAAATTAGAGTCACACAGTGAAGTGCAACATACCATAGTATGGATCGCACCTTTGGGAAAATATATATTCTTGAGAGACATAGGAGGCAGGAGTTTGCGCAAAGTGCGAAAATTTTTGCGTTTACATAATTAAAATAGCCAAAGAAGTACTGTCAAATCAAAGTAAAACTGCAAATACACAACAATTCTATCAAAATTTAGTACTTTCTAAACTAATAATCAATCTATATGCTTAACACTGGCCTTTCCCTGCTAAACAACGTGCTTCGTACTTTCGTAACTTTTTTTAGAATGGCACAAAAAAATTAATTTTTGCTAATTTTAGTGCATAATGTTCCTACATATAAAGCATTTTGAAAATATATTTGTTGGAATATGTGTAGAACAAGCACAAGTTCTTTTTGGAAAATCGATCTTTCAAAAAAAATTCAAAACAAAATTCAAAAAAGAAAATTTAATTTAAAAAAAAAAAACTTTTATTTTGGCCAATTTCTTCGGTTTTCTGTCTGATGCTTCAGCCGACATAGTCACCAAGTTGCCAGCTTTCTGCCATACTGCATCCGTTTATGTCCGCTATAGCGTTAGGGGCTTGGAAGGTTAGCTGGCTTTGGCTGTGATGGAGCACCATGCCTGAGGACAGTATCATGAAAGCCCGATTTTGAAAAAGTGCAGTGACTGGTCTCAGACATCTTTATAAGTTTTTTGTAACTTCAGGCAGTGTGATGTGCAGCTTTCCACCAAATTTTTAAGCTTTGAAATAAACGACCAGACTTTATAAAAACTAATGTTGTATAGAAAACCACAAGACAGGTTAACGACAACCCAAAAAAAGACTGTGCTAGGATGGAAATTCGCAGATGGCATGCCAACATTTTCGGTGAGTTATATTTCGTCTGCGTGAGTGGTGATTAATAGCCGTTCGCCCGACTGGCGAGTCTGTTGCAAATATTACAAAGTTACTGAGCACTATCAGTAGGGATGTTCAAAGTAGAATATTGAATCCTTGGATTCGAGTCCAGATGAGATTCAAATCCAATTCTGCCGTTTATTTCGGGTAATTGGAACCGATATAATTTAATGTATTACCGCCGATTGTTGCGCCTAATTGTACAAACGCGTGTGGTAAGTTGGCCTGTCGCTGCATCGACCAATTTATAGTGATTGCTTTAAATGTAACCAGTTAGTGCAGCGTCAGCGTTTTTTCGGGCGAC
Source organism: Ascidiella aspersa (assembly GCF_963924565.1). Classification (NCBI taxonomy): domain Eukaryota; kingdom Metazoa; phylum Chordata; class Ascidiacea; order Phlebobranchia; family Ascidiidae; genus Ascidiella; species Ascidiella aspersa. The sequence goes on from NC_139449.1 coordinate 15,345,449, forward strand.
CAATTACTTCGCGTCTCGCGATAACGTTCGTCTAATAATTAGGTGTCAATCAAGCATTATTGGGCGAGCGACTAACGTGTAATTTCAGGTGGGGAGTTCCAAATTTCCCTAAATGCGTTAAGTTGCAAACGTAACATTACGTTGTAAGAGGTGCTGGGTCGACCAAATGCGCTATAGGGTTACTTAAGGACAACTTTAGGCCAATATTCAGCGAGGTTATACAGTAATGCACAGCGTAATTGTCAAGTATTCGTTATGTCAATAGTAATTTATTCTTTGCAGTACATTATTTGACTGCATAACAGATCATTTTAGTCAAAAAAAGAAGCACAAAAACCCAACAATGCTTTAAAAACAGGGCCGAATTGCTAAAGAGTTCTGTGTTCGGTGTTGCATTGTACTTATTATTGGCAAAAATATAAGTTTTGGCAACAACTTGGACAGTGTACAAATTACAGTTTACACGACTGCTTCAAATGACAGTTGTTAAGAATGTTAAACACATGGGAGATTTTTTTATTATAATGTACACATGTTAGCAAAAAATCCCTTCCCCAAACGAAATCGAGGTTAAATAATTTAATAAAAAAATATACCAGGATTCGATTTTCTGGATTCGTTATTCTAGATTCGAAACCTATTATTCTAGAACACCTTGGTATTCTACTTTGAACATCCCTAACTATCAGAATGCATAACCAATACTTATCAATTATGCTGTATGTAGGGATGTTCAACGTAGAATCCCAAGGTATTCTAGAATAATAGATTTCGAATCTAGAATAACGAATCCAGAATAACGAATCCTAGTATATTTTTATTAAATTATTTAACCTCGATTTTCTTTGGGGGAGGGATTAATCTTAATATACCCTACTTGACGCAGTTGTGTAAACTGTAATACATGTCCAGGTTGTTGAAAACTTTATATTATGCCAAATGCCAATATTATAGTAAGTAGAATGCAACACTGTCACTGCACAATGAACTCTTTAGCAATTCGGTCTTGTTTTTTAAAACATTGTTGGGTCTTAGGGTTCTTATATCAGTTCCAATTACCCGAAATAAACGGCAGAATTGGATTCAAATCCAAGGATTCGATATTCTACTTTGAACATCCCTAGCTGTACGTAACCTTGCTACTGGCTTTAAGTGGACCTTAGATTTTTGGCGAACTCCAGCACATTTTAACATAGAATGTTACTTTCAAACTTTACTTGTTTAAGGAAATTGGGACTCTGCACCTGGCATTACACATTAGCTGCTCGCTCAATAACACTTGATTGACATTTAAGATTAGGTGAAGGTTATCGCATTTGTAATTGGTTGCCAGAAAAATGTGACGCTGCACTACATGAAGACATTTATTAATTTAAAGCAAGCACTATAAATGTGTCACCACAGCAATGAACCTTATCCAAACTTGCCACTTGTGTATGCACAATTAAATGCAACCATTTGTGGTTCCTGTCGCTTTTAAAAAATATATGAGATTGAATTGTGTGAAATGAACCTTACATTGTGAAAAAATATTTTCCTGTGAATAGGAAAGGGTTTCCAACTCATGATGTATAAGATGTGTTTTTCTTGTACAGGGTCTTAGGCATCTTATGCCAGCTAAAGTTTTGAAAAATAACACAGCCAGCATATGTCAAACAAGAGTAAACTAATACAAACAAGTTACTTACTTTGCAGTGCTGAAATTTTCTTGGTCTGTACCGAAACATAACTTCCCATGGATTGAAAAACCAAGACTATGGATTGGCCAAATATTGTTTGTAGAGAAACACAGATATTTTGCATGTGATTTTTATGTTACACATTTATAGTTGTAAGATTTTAATTTGAAAAATTTCTGAAAAGTATGGTAACTTTAGGGCTGACAGTCTTACACATTACTTATGTAGTAACTTAACCAAGAGATTATTTTTACTAACAAAATAAGTAAAAGTCATCTGTTAGGTTAAAAGCATTCCTAAGTCAAAATTAAAATTTTCTACAAAATACACCACCATAGTATTGCAAAGGTTATGTTGCTTTGCATGTGTGGTTTTGTTAAACACTAATTAAATTTGTATTGCAGTATGTTTAGGTCACATTCTTAATGGTAGCTTGAATGAAGCGAATGCACATTTCCACTCCTATGTAGGAGTATCCTGCGCAATTTATCGTCGACAGGTCTGTCTTGGATTAACTTTAATTTTCATATTTGGTAAAACAGCAGGCAATTTATTGTCATTTGTGTCTTCATGAAACAAGGCACTAACATTTTTGGTCAATAGATTTGTGGAAATGCGTACATCCACCAATTAACCAAAAACATATCGCCTTGTCTTCCTGGAAACTTTAGCACTATCTACATGTAAAAGCTGCTCCACAGTCCACATGAGCACGTTAAACAGAGAGCCAAAGTTGATGGATAAAATAAATATAAACTTGGGTCCGCGGACCAACTCTGGTCCTTGCAACAGTTTCAGAGGGTCCACATAGTCTTTGGGTTTTTAAACATAAGAGTTTTAGACTATGTTTTCAACATTGTCTGTCATCATTATTAGTCCATATTTATACTTTATTATTCGATAATATAGCATGTTTTATTATATCTCTTGTTACATCATAAAGCATATATCATGCTGTACTACCTGCTTATCAGAGAATGGTTTGCATTAGTTAGAAATAGGGTTCCTCTCCGAGAATGTTTCGAAGAGAAATTCACGAGATTTACCGGGAATAACAATCCAGAATCTAGGGAAATATTTTTATACTACCGGTTATTCGGCAACATAGCAAAACTTTAAAAATCTTGTCGTTTTTGACTACTATAAAGAAAAAAACATGTAAAAACTATTAAAGTCGTTGCCTGAGTTGCTTTACTTGCGCTCACCACCGGACAAAACTTAACTAAACTTATTTTACCAATAAAAGTGCACCCTGCATGAGCTTGTTTACTAATAAAAACAAAGAGTTCATACGAGAAGGTCTTGTAAGATTGCAAAGGCAATACTACAGAACATAAATGAGCTACATTAAATGTTTGGAACTATTATAAAGTAATTTTGAACATTATAATGGATGTAATTAGGACACAAATTTTCGTGTGATCCTGGGAATTTTTATTTTTCAATCCCGTTTTTCGGGAGTCAAAAAATCAGAAAAAAGAGGAACCCTAGTTAGAAAGTTGGGCGCTGGTCTACAATCCTACCACAATGTTAAATTAATTATTAAGCAATGCACAATACGTGGGTTAGGGTGTCGGTTAGTGTTTGGGTGTGGGTAGGTCAAGCAATATTGGGCGCTCTTTCACTATTGTACGTAAAAAGTTATGCAAAAAAAATAATAATAATAATACCGCATACCACAACGCATATTGTTTGGGTTAGGGTTAGCGTTTGGGTGAGGGTGTGTCAAGTAATATTATGTTTATTATTAATAATAACTTGACCCACCCTCAACTAAACGCTAACCCGCACCCTAACCCAAACAATATGTGTTGTGGTATGCGGCATTTGAATAAATTTTTTTTTTTATTAATTTTTACGTACAATAGTGAAAGAGCGCCTAATATTGTTTAACACTATTACTGGACTCACCCAAACCCAAACGCTAACCGGCACCCTAACCCTAATAATGTTCGTTACATGGTAGGATTCTAGACGAGCGCCGAAAGTTGTTACATTAGAAAGTATAATGACTGCACTAGTGTTCTACAAGTAACATGGGCCAACTGGCCTTTTTTCAAGGGCCGCGAAATATCAAAATAATTGCCAAGGACCCACCACGCAAATTTTTAGAAAAGTTTGGGAACCGCTGTTCTAGACAAATAAATTTATAAATATGAATATTAATATTCAGCCATTGTTGAGTTTTCCCGATGAAACAACAATACAAGTTCTCATACCTGCTTAAGTTCAACATATAGCCTTTCAAGTCCCAACAGGGGTTGTGACTTTTTATTGACACCCTGTTAGTGTCACCGAATTGCTGACACCTGTCACCGATTCCACGACAACCTGTCATTAATTCGGTGACACCCAAATACCCTGACATAACTTTAGAGAAAAGAAATATATTATATTGTTATTATATATAATATTATATTGCTAATTTACCTACAAAAGACCAAACGAAAAATCTGCGGCCAAGCGCATTCTGAAAAGGCCGAATTTGTCGGTTTGGCCGTAAAACCCCAATATGGCAAACCTACGTACAATATCGAAGTTTGTAAAAAAGTAATTTGCAACTTTTAGTACGCTATTACACCACGCCTGAGAATTTAAAATGTATTGACCACAGATCCTTAAAGATAATTTCTGTTGAAACACATGACGCATAGACTGCAGTTTACACCCGTGAGTTTTCGACGCTCCTCTATGAAACTTCTTTTAACGAAAAAGGCTATCGGGCTCCGCACACATAGGCCTACTGCAGGAGTCGGCATGAGATGTTTTGCGGGACACACCAAATGATTCAACGCGCATGTTATATCACCTTAAGATTTTTTTTACTTTGTAGTGCCTTTAAGCCCGTTGGCAACTGTATTTAAATTGCTATTTTTGGCGCGTGTAGTCTTTCAAAACTGCAGTCTTTCTGGCCATACAGCTATTAAGACGCATATGTGGACATAGCCTACGGCTGTAGGGTTAATACTCAAAGGCCATAGATCAACGTTTTTAACAACAAAATTATCTTGATTTATCACGTTATATCATGCAATGTGCTGCGCTGTGCGCCTATCGCTTCGTTTTAAATGAGAAGTGCAAATCTTTTAGCTATTGAAGGACACGTTAGCAGTCTTTATTTTTCGTACAGCCGCCAGTATGGATGTCCAACAATATCGGGTCGGAACAGATGCCAAGTGATAGTGTAGTGACTCTGTACCTAGTATCGATACTCGTCCGTTACTAGGTGTTATCGGCGCCAATCCGATCTAATTTATTTAAGCTTTAGAAGCACGAACGACTGTGGAGTGCAATTGCAACTGAAGTTTAGTTAATCGCTTTAATCACGAAAAAAAGTAAAAACATTTCAGGAGGAAACTTGACGCATTGGGCAAATTATTAGCACATTTGACTCCTCGAACGAATGGCTGCTGAAATAACGTAAAAAGTTTACATAAACCACAATAAATCGTACATTGCGTTTATATGCAAAAACAGCAAACAATGCCTTAATTAGATGATTTTGGCTAAAAAGATTCTCTTGTAATTTTTTCTACTTGCCATATTATATTGTAATATGGAAGAAGATTCGCGCTAACGGCAAAAATTATTTGCTTTTATGTACGGTAGTTAGCGTTAGGATAAAATATAATTTAGTCAGAGCATCGCCTCGTCTGATCTGAAACCGCCCCCTGGTAATGGCGTCATTTGGTATCAGATCACATACTTTCTGCAAAATAGTGCTGTTTTGGAATGAAATTTATAGTATCGCACATCTCTAAGCCTCCAGTGATTATATGTCATGATAAAATAATTATGTTATTACTAATAGGCTATTATCCAGATTTGTTTTCACCTAAATAATAACAAAATATACGCGTTGGTACCAAGCTCGTCAAGGGTCTTCGTTATAGCTTCAAACCGCTTGCACGAATGGGGTCGACATATCACCATAGGAATTTACGTGAGCATGCGTATAAATTGAACTAAATTAATGACGTAGGTGCATAACTTTAAAAATTATGGCAAGTAAGTAACAGACATATAATTTACATACATTACAATTAAGTTAAGGTTTAAACACACTGTTGCACACCAGAGGCGCCCGCAGAAAAATTTCCAGGGGGGCAATCAGGGGCGTATCCAGAAAATCTTATAGGGGGTCCTGAATTTTCAACTTAGGTAATTCCCCTTATTTCCGTCTATAACGTTTATGACTAATAACGTCATAAAATAGTGACGGTATGACGTCATAAAATGGTGATTGCAAGACGTCTGTCGCAAACTTGTAGGTGAGATATCCTAAAGTTGCTTTTCTGTGATGACAAACTTAGAATATGCCTAAAGAGCATAATTTTGCGATAACTATTATTACATAAAAATGGAGACTTTCAAACGCGCACGACAGTCACCATTATACTTCCTTTTAAGAATCTGCTTCAGTTAAACCAGGGGCGTGCAACCTGTGGCCCGCGGAACCAAAATATGTGGCCCACGGCTTGCTTTGGTTTTTCGCCCGCAACACAAAACATTCGGGCAACTGTTAAACTTTTGAAACTTCCTGGCTCTTCTTAAGTCTAGGTCACCATATAGCATGTCAATTTTTAGTTTATGAGGATAACCACGTTACGAGGTGGCGATAGCTTACATTACCGCCAACGGTCATTTTGACCGTAAAGCAAATTCTAATTCATACACGATTAAAATCGCCTCAAACGCTATCCGTTTGTTGTGATATGGTTTTAAAACAACCATGGAACAAACGCTGCAGTAGATGGTAACAGTTAGTAACTATAGTTTGTTCCAAAATTCGATGGTGGACGGAAGCAGAAAGCGAAAGTAATTCCAAAGTAATGTGACCTGTTAACAAAATAAAACGACAAAAATGTGTTTTGTATGGCGTTGCGGAAAGTGTACAAGTTGTGTGGAAGTTGGCAGTGTGGATTGCGGGCCGTGAAATGTTTTTGAATAGCTCTTACTGGTCCATGTGGCAAACGCATCATAAAAGAGGCCGTTGAATATTTTTTGCTCATTTGAAATGTAATTGTTTTTCAATCAATTTCAATGTTCATGTGAGTTGTAAAAAAAACAATAAACAAATTTCTCTCTGTGCAGCTAAAAAGTAGGTTTTTTTACCGCAAACCTCTCGATGTAAATAAGTTTTCACAGCTGAAAAAATTTGCTCCAAAGTTGGCATTGTTCGGTTCAACCAATACCTATACAATAGTGATATAAGCCTTGGTTCAACGTACGTGTGTGAACATTTTTTTCTGAGCTGTGGTTCATGAAATACCCTCATCGTTTTGATCTGACTAATGTAGACTTGTAGAATGGACAGGTTAAAAACGTCAATTCACGTGAACCTGGATAGGGTGGTTGGTAAAGCAAGCCAGCTTCAAAGCTCACATTAGAGTGTTTAAAATAAAAAAATATTTTCCGTTGATTCGCAATAAACTAAAATTGAAACGGTTTTCTTTTCGTTGTAATCACTAATAGGCAGTCGACGAGATATTTGAAATTGGCCCGTGGTCTAATCCGAATCACTTATTTGGCCCGGCAGTATGAAAGGTCCCCCCCCCCCCCTGAGTTAAACAAATGCCGATGTTACTGTTACATCGCAAATCTACATTTTTGTAAACTGTTCCCCTTTCCGTGTAATTTAAATGGTTAAAAACACCGCCTCATGCGGTCACGATGTCGCCTCGTTTTTTGTTGGAAACGTAGCCGTTTTGTTTGCTGAGTTTTTAAGCTGCTAATGTTTTATTGTTAATGCCTTTGCAGAAGTAATTTAAAACCTAAATTTGACCTAACTGTGTGAAGTTACATTTTCTGTGTATTTGAACGCAAGCTGATATTTTGGTAAGTGTTGTCTTGACTGTTGTAATTGTACATGTAAACATAACTCAGTGTGTAGTAATTGTAAGAATTGTCATTATTGTTCATTGTTACGGCAATTGTTTTCATTGTGCCAACAATAACTAACCTAAATATCATGTTATTATTACAGTTTGGCTTCGTACCGACACATATTTAATTGAAGACCCAGGCACAAACGTTTCGGTGAGATTTGTGCTATTTGTTGTTTTGTGTTGAAATATGTATATATAATTTGCCTATTCGTTGATTTTAGAAAACCGCTCACTCGCCTACATAATTGCTCGTCCTGCCATTTCAAGCCTTTAAAGCGTGTCAATAATAAAGTTTGGGTTAGATGCTTTTGTGGAGTCTTTGGGGGAGAGAACTGTGTAGGAGGGGGCGTTTTTGAATCGTCAAACCTGAAGTCCCCGTTTGGGCGTCTGCGTAGGCCTGGACGCAGAAGTAGACGCTACATTCGAAGTTTTCGAAACGTTTTTTGTAAACGTTTTGCACCGAAGATTTTGAAACGTTTTTTGTAAACGTTTTGAACTGAAGAACAGGCCATATTGCCCACAATGCCCGGAAGTGAGAGTGGACATTCCTATAGATCTTCTCCTATGCATAGGAGAACAGTACAGCTAACTAAACATGCTGTACCTTCAATGCAGGAACTTAAGCATGATAAAGATCTGTTAAATGACTGGTACAGAAGGGCCGAAAATGCAATGATGTATAAGGATGCATCATTTGTTAAATCAGTTAGTAAACGTATTGAAGAAGTTTCAGTGCGTCTAATGAATAATTATTCAAAGTTATTGGACTGGTTACCACCTGGCGAAAAACGTGATGATTTCCAGCAGCAATTAGATGGAGTCATTCATGGCCAGATGGAAATGGAAAATAGAATTACGCAGTTTGAACAAAAGCTGATAGATAACATTGGACATGACCTTACTTCGAGTTCCTTGACATTTCTAACATCTCCTGTTGCTCAACGAACAATTTCAGCTGGAAAGCATTTACCTGTTGCTAGTGAAAACTCACACTCTTTAAAGTCTGCGCATCGTTCTGGAAGTGCCGCAAAGACTCTGTCAAGTACCTCATCCAGTACCTCATCCAGTACAAAGAGACTGGAAGCTAAAGTTAGACTTGAGAAGGCACGGGTAAGAACATCTCATGTTGAAAAGGAACAGAAACTTGAAACTGAAAAACAGAAACTTGAAACTGAAAAACAGAGACTTGAAACTGAAAGACGGAAACTAGCAGCACGAAGGGAACTTGAAGAAGCAGAAGCTGAAGTTAAAGTGTGGGAAACAGCGTCAAGGCTGTCTGTAGAAGATCATGTTGTAACACATATTAATACTTGTGATCTTCCTGTTTTAGAACCACCTAATAAAATCGTTTCTGACGAGGCAGTCCGTTCTCCATTTAAACTGGTTCTGCCTCAGTCTACCGTTACACAGGAGCACAAACATGATAATGATCCCCCAGCTAAGGAGGAAGTGACACAAAGGGAAAGTAATGCTGTAGTTCGTGGAATTATGACTGCAGTTGGAGAAGCAATGTACACCCCCAAAACGGATGCTGTAAAGTTTAATGGAGAACCAATGGAATATTGGCCATTCATCAGAAGTTTTGAAACAATGATAGAGAAGAAGGCACCATCTGACCAGCTAAAATTAAATTATCTGTTGGGCCATTGTAAAGGAAAAGCATATTCTCTTATAGAGCATTGTACAGTTTTACCCCCAAGTGATGGATACAATGAGGCTCGATCCATATTATATGATAATTTTGGTAAACCTTATATTGTTTCGAGGGCGTTTGTTCGCCAACTTACCAGCGGACCTAACCTTAAACCTGATGATTCAGATGGCTTGCAGCATTTTGCAACTTCATTGCGAAAATGCCTTTTAATTTTGAAAGGTTTAGGAAATTTCAGTGACCTAAATACTACTGATCGCCTAGTAGAGTTAGTACTCAAACTACCCTACAGTTCACAGAATCTGTGGAAGCGACGTGTGGCTACCATTCTCAGGGAGTCTGGTAAACAAGCAAATTTCCAGCATCTGGTGGAATTTGTTGAAGAAGAATCCGAGGTTGCCAATACTGTTTTTGGAAAGCTGTTGGTTCCTCGCAAAAGAGAAGAAAAGAAGCAGACAGAAAGACAAACGAAAAAGAGCTCTGTTCACACCGTTGTAACAAAGGTGAACAGAGCGCCAACCCAGCCCGTTTTTGTTAGGCCAGTACCAAGATGCTTGTTTTGCAGTCAAGGACATTTATTTGTGAATTGTCCATATTTAAAGGCAAAAACAGTTGCGGAAAGAGCCGGCTGGCTACGTGAAAAGAATCTGCTTTAATTGTTTACAGAGTGGGCACATTGCAAGACTCTGTAGAGAAGCTGTTACATGTACTGTTCAAGGCTGTGGAAGAAGGCATCATGCACTGCTGCATTTGCCTCCGAAAAGCATTCCTGTCTCAAGAAGTCCTGAAGCAAGAGAAAGGCACCCACTTGAAAATGATGTGCCTTCGACATCCAAAGTGAGTTGTAACAGAGTAAAGGACGGACACAGCGCCTATATGAGTGTTGTCCCTGTCAGGTTTCTCGCCAATGGCAAGGAAGTGGAGTCCTATGCTTTCCTTGATATTGGTTCAGATTCAACGTTTTGCCATACCAAAACGAGTACAAATGGAAACACTTGGCAGAAGACCAAAGATACTAAAAGGAATTGGAGTTGATTTACAAGTTGTGTCCATGGATGGAAAGGAAGTCATTGATATAGAAGACGCAATGTCAGTGGACCATATTCCAGTTTGTCCATACACCTATCCTACTGAAGAGCAATTTTACCTCATTTATTTACCTCATTTAAAGGGACTGGATATGCCAAGAGTTGATAGCCAGGAAATAATGTTGTTAATTGGCACCGATACGCCATATGCTCACCGAACCTTAGAAATAAGAACTGGAAGAAAGAAGGAGCCATTTGCAGCTCGAACACCTCTAGGTTGGTCTCTGATCGGTCCTTCTCCAGACAAGGGATACATTAAAGCAAACCGAATTCAGACAGTGGAGCTTGAACACCAAATACAAAGATTGTGGTATCAAGATTTTCAAAAGGAACCTGGAGAACTAGAAATCCCAACTTCCAAGGAGGACAGAGAAGTTTTAAAGTTGATGAAGGAATAAGTCCAGCATGTCAATGGACACTACTACCTTCCTCTACCATGGAGGCCAGGCATGAAGGAACTAGAGAGCAATTTTATTATGGCAGAAAGAAGACTGCAGTATTTAAAGAAGCGCCTGCAAAGAGACGAAGCGCTTCGCAATAACTATGTGGATAAAATCCAAGAGTACATTGAAAAGGGCTATGCCCGCGAGGTGCCGTCCCACGAGCCTGTCACAGGACAGGAGTGGTATCTTCCTCACCACCCAGTTTACCATCCACAGAAGCTGGGCAAAGTCAGAATTGTATTTGACTGCGCGGCGAAGTACAAGGGCCTGTCTTTAAACGATGCCCTCATGCAAGGCCCTGATCTCGTTAATAGTTTGATCAGTGTTTTGACCCCGATTCCGCCAAAATCCGATTGCGATTGTCGGTGATGTGGAAGCGATGTTCCACCAAGTTCGAGTCAAAGAGAGCGATGCCAATTCGCTTAGGTTTTTATGGTGGCCAGAAGGCAACATGGAAAGAAGACCCACTGTTCACCAAATGTTAGTTCATATTTTCGGAGCCACATCATCTCCATGCTGTGCCACATTTTGCATGAAACACACAGCCGACATGTTCGGACACGAGTTCGACAAGCATGTGTCTGACATAGTGAAAAACAATTTCTACGTAGATGATTGTTTAGCATCTGCTTCCACAGAAAAGGAAGCCATAAGCACTATATCCCGACTGAGTCAGTTGTTACAAAAGGGTGGGTTCCATCTAACAAAGTGGATTTCAAACAGTCAAGCAGTTTTGGATGCCATACCTGAAACAGAAAGGGCAAAGTCAATGAAGGAAATATTTCCACAGGAGGGAATTCAAGAGCGTGTGCTTGGTGTGTTCTGGGATGTTTTTCGAGACACATTTGGATTTCGTACAAAGGAAACTAAAGAGGAAACTACGCTTACCAGAAGGAAAATGCTATCAGTCATCAATTCGCTGTATGACCCACTTGGTTTTGCAGCACCTGTTATTCTTGTCGCCAAGAAAATCCAGCAAGAGGTCATTCAGATGAAACTAGGCTGGGATGATGCAATCCCAACGCCTCTCTTAGTAAAGTGGAAGGAATGGTGTTGTCAACTTCCAGAGCTAAAACACCTGACATTGCCAAGGTGCTTTACTCCACCCAATTTCGGCAAAGTGATAAACCGTCAAATACATTACTTCTGCGACGCATCTGTTAACGGCTATGGTTTTGTTGCTTATCTTCGTCAAGAAAATGATGCTTATGATGTTTATTGTTCATTTCTGTGTGGAAAAGCCAAGGTCACGCCACCAAAGAGTGAAAGCATTCCAAGGTTGGAACTTGTTGCAGCTGTTCTTGCAATCAAGGCTGACAAGTGGTTAAGAAACAATTTGGATGTCTCTGAGTGTGAATCTGTTTTCTGGACAGACTCAAACGCTGTTTTATTCAGCATTCGCAATAAGCGAAAGCGATTTTCAACTTTTGTGGCAAATCGATTGTCAAAAATTCACCAGCAAACTACTCCATTTCAGTTGAGGCACGTGAGGACTAAGCTAAACCCTGCTGATGAAGCATCACGTGGGGTCACCGTGAAGAGGTTGCTAGGATCCAGTACATGGCTAAAAGGTCCAGCATATTTATGGAAAAGCAAAGAGTTTTGGCCATGCACTTCTAGCTCAGAAGAAAAGATACCGGACGAATTCAAGCCTATAGAAGCAAAAACGTCAATGGCAACCTGCTGCGGTTCTATAACGCCATTGGAAACCTTTGTTCAAAGATATTCATCTCTGAATCGCCTAAAAAGGGCAGTAGCGTGGCTGTTGCGCTACAAACGTTTCCTACGTTTCAAGAAAGGAGGAGTTTCACAAGGAAGACTTACAGTTCAAGAGATTAATGAAGCAGAGTTGGAAATTGTGAAGTTTGTTCAACGCTCCGCTTTTCCAGCTGCATTCAAGGCACTATCAGAGTCAAATTCAAACGCTGATAGGCAGACTCGTCGTTGTCTTAAGAAGTGCGACCAAACGAAGTGTTTAAATAAACTGAATCCCCTACTAATTAATGGTGTCATAAGACTTGGAGGAAGATTGGACAATGCACCTATACCATTTGAGTCCAAGCATCCGATAATTCTGCCCAGCTACCATCACCTTACGAAGCTGATAATAACCTATTATCACAAAGAAGCAGGTCATTCCGGAACTGCGCACACCTGGACGTTAATTCGCCAAAAGTATTGGATTATAAAAGGCGGTGCCGCAGTTCGGAGCACTCTGGCCCATTGCATACTATGTCGCAAGCGCAATGCGCCGCGCGGCCAGCAACTGATGGCAGATCTACCCGTGGCTCGTTTGAAGAACAGCGAACCACCGTTTGCGCACACTGGAATTGATTATTTTGGCCCGTTTATTGTAAAACGTGACCGCAGCGATGTGAAAAGCTACGGCTGCATTTTCACTTGTATGACTATGCGCGCAGTGCACATCGAAATCGTTGAGGATTTATCAACTGACGCATTTATTAATGCCTTACGAAGATTCATTGCAAGACGAGGAAAGCCAATTGAGATATACAGCGACAATGGAACCAATTTCGTTGGCGCTGAACGTGTTTTGCGCGAACTACTGGAACGAATAGATGAAAAGGGGCTGGAAACGCACCTTCAGCAACAAGGAATCAAGTGGTCGTTCAATCCGCCTGCAGCCAGCCATATGGGCGGAATATGGGAAAGGATGATCCGTTCAATTAAAAAGATTTTGAGCGGAATGTTGCATAAAGCACCTAGCATCAGCGAGGACACTCTTCACACGCTGATGATAGAAGTTGAGAATATCCTCAACTCGCGACCACTGACACCTGTCACGTTTACCCCCAGCAACGTAGAACCGCTGACACCAAATCACATTCTACTGCAAAGGCCCAGTCCTGTAATGTCACCTGGGCAGTTTGATGAAAAGGATAACTACAATCGACGTCGCTGGCGACAAGTTCAGTTTCTAGCAGACGAATTTTGGAGGAGGTGGACGAAAGAGTATCTGCCCACCATCGCTCTCCGACAGAAGTGGCCTGACAAAAGAAGAAACCTCGAAGAAGGAGATATCGTTCTCATCGTAAACGAATCCATGCCCCGCCGTGGCTGGGACATGGGTCGTGTGATCAAAACCTATCCGGACAAACATGGAGTTGTCCGACATGTGGATCTAAAAACGCAATCGAGTGTCGTAAAGCGACCGATTGCAAAATTATGCCTCATCGTAGAGGCGCGCACCGGCGTGCATCCGACACGCTCCGACAACTAGTCGTCGATTACTAGATCGGAGTGTGGTGCACAAAAGAAGGATGATATGGAAACGAACTCTGCTGGTTCACGCTTGCTCAAATACAGGCGTGACTATCGCGATTGCAAATGTACTTACAGAGAGGCTTCGGTCTTTCGACCTTACGTTGATTTGCGCCGTTTTTTCGATGTCAATTGAAATGTACTGTCCTGTGTCGTACATTTAGGGGGGAGAATGTTACATCGCAAATCTACATTTTTGTAAACTGTTCCCCTTTCCGTGTAATTTAAATGGTTAAAAACACCGCCTCATGCGGTCACGATGTCGCCTCGTTTTTTGTTGGAAACGTAGCCGTTTTGTTTGCTGAGTTTTTAAGCTGCTAATGTTTTATTGTTAATGCCTTTGCAGAAGTAATTTAAAACCTAAATTTGACCTAACTGTGTGAAGTTACATTTTCTGTGTATTTGAACGCAAGCTGATATTTTGGTAAGTGTTGTCTTGACTGTTGTAATTGTACATGTAAACATAACTCAGTGTGTAGTAATTGTAAGAATTGTCATTATTGTTCATTGTTACGGCAATTGTTTTCATTGTGCCAACAATAACTAACCTAAATATCATGTTATTATTACAGTTTGGCTTCGTACCGACACATATTTAATTGAAGACCCAGGCACAAACGTTTCGGTGAGATTTGTGCTATTTGTTGTTTTGTGTTGAAATATGTATATATAATTTGCCTATTCGTTGATTTTAGAAAACCGCTCACTCGCCTACATAATTGCTCGTCCTGCCATTTCAAGCCTTTAAAGCGTGTCAATAATAAAGTTTGGGTTAGATGCTTTTGTGGAGTCTTTGGGGGAGAGAACTGTGTAGGAGGGCGCGTTTTTGAATCGTCAAACCTGAAGTACCCGTTTGGGCGTCTGCGTAGGCCTGGACGCAGAAGTAGACGCTACAGTTACACCAATATCGGATATTAGCGCAGAGAGCGAACAGCGAGAAATATTAACTGCGATTAACTAGACGTTTTGTTAGCGAGAAAAAAGAAAACAAAAGGGAGGGGGGTGACTTAGCGAAAGGTTAGATAAATTACATTGGCTGATCCGACCCGCGGGCCGTAGGTTGCCGATCCCTGCTTTGAATATACAAACATTTTGCCGCGTATAAAACGGTGAAACGGAACAACAACTCACTCTCACATAACAAAGCCAATTATTACGTCAGAAACTATTAGGCTTCAAGTTGGCATTACTAAAGTTGCCATTTAAGCTTAAATGTTACATATTACAGTGAAGTTTGTACTATTTTTATGTGATAAAAAATAATTGCGCAAAAGTACTTTTATGTAACGCCCCTTGTGGGCGTTCAGACCCCCAAAGGTGCTTTTCAAATTGCTATTTTAGCCAACCATAACTAAATGTAAAAAAAATATTATATGGCTCTCGTAGAAATACAACCAGGAATACTTGGCTTTTATGGCCCCCCTTAGCTTAAAAGGTTCCTGACCCTTGATTTAGACCTTATTCTGCCGTGGATATTACTGTGTGTTTGGTTTTATTATGTCGTTGGTTTAAATATTAAGTTCATTTCGCGGTAATCGGAAAAATACCCCAGTGGTCGGTAGCGTTTGTTGCACTGTGGACCGCTCTAAAACTGAAATTTTATCGAACTTTCCTTCAAAAAACAAACATATGTCCAGTAATCAAAAATTGTGAAATTTTTTTAGAACCGCTGCAAAGAGAATTAAATATTGCGAACTCTGCTTCCCTCAATCGCGCAAGCGAGCGCAATACTCCAACCACTGGTTGTTAACCGGGGGTAAGGGGGCACCCACTTCTCCGGGGCGCAAGTACTGCTACAATATTTAACTTTTTGTGTAGTAATTTTAATGGTTTTGTTTCGGTTGAGGTTAATTTTGCCTCTATGCTGTCCTGTATGCTTTACACGGAAATTACACATATGTGTAGTTTGGTTATTGCGAAATTTGGTTCGTGATTTTGCGATTTGCAAGTTATTTAGGAACTAATTTTTAATAGTTCTCGGCGTCGAGACCCATATGTTTCCTAAATTAAAATTTTGTACGTGATTTACTACAAAATGTGCTTCTTGTTAAAGAGTTCGACGAATTCTTACAAAAACTTGGTTAAAGTTTACATTTATAGTAGCCACTTCGTCATATTGTGTTTACACAGAGAATTTTTGTTTTAATCGATGTGTCGTAACGGAAAATTTTCAGTAAAAATCTATGGCCTAAATTCTTTGCAATCCTTTCAATGTTTGCGTTACTCCTTGCAGCCAATGTGCAAACGATAAACGGAAAGTTTTCGGTAAAATTCCGTTACGTAGATTTCTTGCAACCACATGCTAATGTTTGCGATATCCTTGCAGCGAATTGCAAAAATTCAAATTGCTGACACCAATTTTTATGCGTCAAGGTATTTACATCCGTTTATTTGTATATGTTTCAAAACACCGCGGTCTGAACATTAGTCGGTTTCCCCGGTCGTGTGATTTTCAAACTGTTGACATTTAACTGGAGTCAGAAGCTGTTTCGCAATCGCATTTTGACGTAAAATTTGTATGTTTCGCGTCAGAAATAAGTGAGAAAAAGGTTTAGACCACGCCTTGTTATCACGTGATATTTTGTTAAGTATTATAAGAATTAATGACGTAAATCTTTCTTTGTTCGCAGAAATTTTCTTAACTGATTCTCGTCTATAAATAGCGTGTTCAATCAATATAAAGAAGGCTTTTACGGCTTTACTCAGACAGCAAACTCGACTGTTCATGTATCTGAACTAAAGGAAAGAATTGGACCTGAATGGCATGACGAAGACAGACCCACCCCCACAAAATTGATGCCCACGTGTGACGAACGAAGCTCAAGTAAAAGTTGGACCTCAAATCGAACAAATACTTTGCAATCGACGACGCGGACCACCTACAAGCGACCGCCTAAAAACTGTCATGTTTGGAACTTGCAAGAAGCCAGCTTTAGAAGAAAATAATCTCATCGAAAGATACGTGAAGAGACGCTCCATAGCGTCAGCAAAGAATTTGCTTGGAATTCGAAACACGAAATACAAACAAGCGTTGCCGATAAAGACATCACCACCGTTTGGAATCATGGAAAACGAAACGGAATTATGGATTTCACAATAACTGATTCTGCCTAGTTTATCAGGTGAAAATCTATTATACTTTTAATATATATATATATATAATTATTAAAATACCGACCGAAAGGTCTGTAAATTGTTTATGCGACATTTTTTTGAGCCATTCAAATGTGTCCAAATTTTGCCCGCGTCAAAGCACGCGTAGCGGGAATACTTCGTAAAAGCATAGTGATGTCATTCACAAGCGAAAAATATGCTTCAACTCGTGTTAGTCTATAAACACGACTTTAGGGATAAAACCTTGCTCGCGTTCGTAATGTGTTAAATGTTTTATGTAAATATTTTCAATGCATCGCTTACCTTCGTGCTTTTCAAATGCAACCCCAATTAAATAGGCGTAAATCAAACAACTTCCGTAACGGCACTCTACATGGAAACTGAACTCGTTTCCAACCGCATTTTCCCTTCTTAAAACAAACAGCGTTTCTATAAACGGATCCGCAGCTACTTATAAAACGCAAGCCAGTCAAAATGACTAATTTTAAGTGTACACTTCTATACGTCTAATATATTATATCTCATGAACCATTTTGTGAAACTCACTCGCAAAAGCTTACTATTTTAACAAGGATTGCCAGTACGCGTTAAGACACTTGACCCTACCTAAAAAGTAGCTTGTTCATCTGTAAACTTACGCCCAAGGCGTGCCTGGCTTACAAGGCTTAGTTGCCACTAGATCGCTTTTGAAAATGTCGGTAAGCTAGCAACCCACAAACCCATTAGCGGTGTTTCCATAAGTCATCGCTTTTCGACGCCGGTACTAAATCCCTCCAAGCGAAATGTAAAGCAAAAATTCTACATTTCAAGATAAATTTTACTTATCTTTTCAAAAGAATACATAGCATACGCATTAGTTCTCAGTGAGTGCTATAAATGTATTCCGCAAGTTACCAATGATATTCGGTAACGTCAAATATCCTATTGCTTGCTCGGTCACGAGTTTTCATCGCTAACGTGTTGTTGCTACGTTGACCCTAAATATATTATGGTGGTTAATTCTACCATTTCCACGATAAGAAAATCCCCTTATCCGACCAAGACCTATATGTGGTCGCAATTACAAAATAGTTGGATAGAATTTCCAACAACGCCTGTCCTACTGCACAAACCCTAGAGTTGCCACGCCAAAATGAAGTTATGATAAACTTCGACTAGCCAGTCGAATGACGATAACCAATTTCAATGAAAATGCACGTTGCTCGCGAACTGCCCCACAAATGTTCACTTGTTGCAAAATTGTTATAACTATAATCATTGTATGTATCGCTTTGGAACGAAGAATGTAAAAATGTTACCATTATGTATAAGTTACTCTATGTATCGCGTATAATGTAAATTAAATAACCATGTAATCGCTATAAAGTATATGTCATTGTATGAATCGCAAAGAATATAAATTTGAATGAATATATTGCAATAATTAATTGTCTCAAACTTCAAGTGTAACCTGTCGCGCCTATATATATATATAAGTATAGAAAATATGTGTGTCTATAACCAAAATGTTAATAACCTAAGTTTGAAGTGTTGCAATAAAAATGTTCCAGACATACGAACACACATCTGCCGAAAAATATTTCGCATTTTTCAGAATACAAAAGCACGTTGGACAGCGAAAGGTCATAGCACAGCGCAGCGCACAATGAACGGCTTTCCGGTGACGTCAGAATTACAACGCACCAAACAGGGAGTTTCCCTTGCTGCCGCACAGATCGCCTGAAAAGCTCAATCCACAGTAATGCAATGGTGTGTCAAGCACACAACAATTTCGAGCAACTCAGCGAACGCTGACATCAAAGTCCTCGGTTGCTAATTCAGGCACCAAAGAGAAAACTTTCTCGAGGAATCAGGAATCTGACTAAAACAATTGCGCAAATGCGTTATGTGATCGAACAATTTACGCGTCCACGTGTCCACACACATTTCACAAACAAATAACCAGCTTTTGATATGCAAGCTGTTCCAAAATCTAGCGTGGGAATATTTATAATAGCCACTTCGTCATATTGTGTTTACACAGAGAATTTTTGTTTTAATCGATGTGTCGTAACGGAAAATTTTCAGTAAAAATCTATGGCCTAAATTCTTTGCAATCCTTTCAATGTTTGCGTTACTCCTTGCAGCCAATGTGCAAACGATAAACGGAAAGTTTTCGGTAAAATTCCGTTACGTAGATTTCTTGCAACCACATGCTAATGTTTGCGATATCCTTGCAGCGAATTGCAAAAATTCAAATTGCTGACACCAATTTTTATGCGTCAAGGTATTTACATCCGTTTATTTGTATATGTTTCAAAACACCGCGGTCTGAACATTAGTCGGTTTCCCCGGTCGTGTGATTTTCAAACTGTTGACATTTAACTGGAGTCAGAAGCTGTTTCGCAATCGCATTTTGACGTAAAATTTGTATGTTTCGCGTCAGAAATAAGTGAGAAAAAGGTTTAGACCACGCCTTGTTATCACGTGATATTTTGTTAAGTATTATAAGAATTAATGACGTAAATCTTTCTTTGTTCGCAGAAATTTTCTTAACTGATTCTCGTCTATAAATAGCGTGTTCAATCAATATAAAGAAGGCTTTTACGGCTTTACTCAGACAGCAAACTCGACTGTTCATGTATCTGAACTAAAGGAAAGAATTGGACCTGAATGGCCTGACGAAGACAGACCATACCCCCTCACATTTTTCTGAGCTTCATAAACACTGAACTAGGTAATTTTACAAAACGGTCAATTGATAGGGCCATTGACTGTCAAATACCGCCAAGAAACTATGTAACAAAGCTCTCCGGAGGCGCAACATGGCCAATAGTGTTTATTTTGATTAAATAAAAAAAAGATATTTTCAAGTTAAAAAAACGTGGTGTTGCTACAATACCATGTCCAAATTAAAAATACCTTATATAAATACCTTTGAAAAGCGCGATACCCTTTGAAGTAAAATGTTATGTTTATTAGCGTTATTACCATATTAAGGCTCAAGATTTTACTTATATATTACCGTAATCTATCGCATCCTTCCATTTTAGTTTCTGGCACTTTCCACTCACTTTAGTCAATGGCCTATTTAGTCAATTTCATTAATTAAAATAGTAAAAAAATATGGGGATATGGTTGCACATTGTTTGTTCTTAAGTTTGGAATTTAACCTAATATAATGCAAAATTGGCAAATTAAAGGATTTATAGCAGGTTTAGCCCAACTATGTAGCATGTGTTAACAGTGACCCATTACACGATCGCAATTGGCACCCTATATAACCCAAAGATAATCACCGATTACTAGAAAATGTACAGCGGAATTTAAGAGACCTATAGCTAGATGTTAGTTTTAGTGAGATTAATTCCACCATGAAACGTGTGAGGCATCTAAAAAAATAGCGAATAAAATTGTCGCATTGGAAACAAAAGGTCACGGATTTTTGGGACCTCAGATTAATTTGTTGACTTTACTTTTATATGCACCTAGCTTCTTTGTCACGAATAGTTTGTCTAAGCACTTAGTTACACCCACTATTTTGATTTAATTTTAATTAAAGCAGGTTTCAAATGCAGAAACAATGTCACAAAATTACAGCAAGTGCTTCTAAATTACAAAAACTGGTAACAAAAGCATGTGGTTGTGAGTTTAATTACAATTTCTGGTTAAAAAGATAAACCGTTCTCGTTTTGTACGCAATGTGTCTGTAATATATTTCCGGCAAAAGAGTCGTGCATTCCTTGACCACTGCGGCAAAGATAAAAAACATCATCGTCAAATCAAACAGGAGTATGCACGATTTTGTCTGGGTCGATTTGATCCCAACTCTGATCATGTGACATGCCGTATCCACTGTGGCCACCACTGGCTTTACTGACAACGCTAGAAACGTCATCAGTAGAGAAATGTCCTCCTCGTCCCGAGTCGGGGTGGTCGAAGGTACCGGCTTCTTCCACCAAACCCGGTGATACTGTTGTGTCGAGTCCGAAGGTGGAGCCGTAATCACCGACGAAAGAAGCGTTTTCGTCAAAGTCCTGCAATTCACAGCATATAAAATCTCTTATAGTAAGGCATTGTTCGTCCGGCGGACGGCGGGCGATTGTCGCGATATGTTCGTCCGGTCGAGACAGAGCAACGTATCATACCTCTCCCTCTTAAGCGAGAAGCCGGGCTATGAGAAGGAGTGGCGCTTGAGTTAGGGAGTGAATCGTTCGCCTAACAAAAGGATTGGCGGTCGCTTCTCCACGGGCGCGCGCACGCGACATATTGTAAACCTCGTAACGTAACTGCGCAAACTTTTTTCATGCGCAATTACCAATGGCTGCTACAACTTAAGGTTTTACGTTTGTGAGAGGTTCCCTATCATGGGCGCCCGCACGGGGGGGAAGGGGGGAGGGCAAGTGTGGAATTTCAAAATGCGATTATTAGTATTATTTATAAGTGTAATATGTATTACTTATGAAGTTTAAAAATATTATACATTATCCATTGCCCCCAGTGGCGTATCCAGGGAGGCGGGAGTTCTTACCCCCTTTTTGTAAGTGATATTATCGTTTTTTGTTCGTTGTCATCGTAACAAACTGTTCGAAGCGGCGTGCTTTTTAAGTAATTTGGTCACGCGTCTTAATCTAATGCGAAACCAAAATCGAGCGCAAAGCGCCGTTTTTCGTCTTTTGTTTGGTCGACCGTAAACGCTGGAAGTTTTTCTCTTTCGTTATTTGTTTAGGTTGACTGATTAGCAAGTGTGTATTCGACAATTGACAACGCTAAGCCAAACCTTTTTTTGTCGCTAAAAAACCTCGAGTTATACGCAGTATGTTCCTCGCTGTTCGGTTTCTGCGCTAATATCCGATGTTGGTGTAATTCTTAAAAGGAGGTATAATGGTGACTGTCGTGCGCGTTTTAAAGTCTCCATTTTTAAGTAATGATGGTTAACGAAAAATTATGCTCTTTAAGCGTACTCTAAGACCACGTGCTAAGTGTGCAATGGACACAACTTATTTCCCCTCAACAGCAGCTTGTAATTTAGCTGACTTGGCACACAGCTCGGCGCAGATGTTGCGCTAATCGTGGCATAATAACACCCGGAAAAAACGATCTTTCGTTTTAGTATTGAGGTGGTGAAAGACGTGCTTGTAATTTATCGCTCGTTTCGTTCATGGAACTTGAAAACTGCGCTGCTGATAGTCGAATTATGTGTGATTTTACCACAATTAATCACACTTATTTCACGGTCTTGGTTTGTTTTTTTGCCTGAAGTTAACGATTGCACACCGTGATTTCGCAGCTGGCACCTGACAGGATTGTCGATGACGCACGTGGTCGCTTTTGCTGGACGTATTTGGCTGTTTCTGATTAGTTTTTTTTCAATAACGAAAAATAGGGGAATTCCCTAAGTTGAAAATTCAGCACCCCCCCTCTTTTTGATTTTCTGGTCACGCCCCTGATTGCCACCCCCTGGAAAATTTTCTGCGGGCGCCCCTGTTCCCTATCGATATATGTCTCGGGTTTTCGTTACGTAAAAGATGTTTGACGTGCTTAGCCGCTGGATATTTAGTCGTTCCAAGTAAACAAAAATAAGGTTTAGGTTTGTCAGCTATTTCCGATCGATATACATACCACGAGACGAAATTTCGTTACGTTAGAGCCGATTGGGCTAGCGCTTATTTACTACAAACTAAACCATCCCGAGAATGATGTGGAGCCGGAAGTACGCATTTCTTAGGGCGGAACATCGCCTTCGCTAAATCACAGTGCCAATACAACACTAGCCGTACCCTTAAAGGGTTTTATTTTAAATGTGATTTCGACGACCTATTTTAGACACAATACAGAACATTACTTTGGAACATAATGGTTGGAGGTTGTAGTAAGACGTAATAAGAATATCAAAGCCCATACAGAAGTAGGTATCATTTTGAACGTTTCGAATAACTCTTTATTAATTTTTAACATAGAGGGAAGGCACTGATGGTAAGTGTATATATAATGCTAAGGCAGACGTCAGAAAAAAGGAAACGTGGAGAGATACACTATCTAAACCGGGTGTGCGGTGATTAGAAGGTAGGTCGCCGATAGCAGATAAGGCCATCCACGTGATCATATGTTAGAAAGATAGAGTGGTTTTGAACCTTGGTCTGCGTTAATTTCCAGGTTGTGCCGTGTTATTTCTACGGCTACCTTAATCAAAAGACGACGCCAACACCGACTTGTCGCATGAATCTTGGGGTTTTTAAAATCTATGTTGTGACCAGGATTTTGAGGTAAATGCCTGGCCACATCTGTGTCCTGCGTTGACCGTGATGAAGGGTCGTGGTTGTCCATACGCACTTGTAGGTTACGCTTGGTTTGTCCAATATAAGTATATCCGCACGAACATTGCACTTTGTATATAACTCCTGAACGACGTAACACACGCTGGTGGTCCTTGTGTACAAAAAACGAACTGATAGGTGTAGTTTCGTGGCTGAAAATAAATTTGACATTATTTTCGGTGTTACGCGCTACGAAGGTGGTAAGTTCTTTGCATATGCTTATCGATGTTTTTCCAATAAACGGGAGCTTTATAGTGATGGTATACAATGTTTTGGTTTCTTCATGTTCTACCATTTTATTTTGCGCGTATTTGTGTTTGTGGTCAAGGAACCTGTAAATGGCAGTGTCAATAAACTGCTTGGGGTAGCCATTCATCATCAACATTTTTGAAGTATTGCGGAATTCGAGGTGCATTAGCATGTAAGTGCTACAAATTTTGTAAGCCCGATGTAATTAGCTATTTATCAGGTTGCGCTTGTACCTGAATGGCACAAAACTTGACCATCTTGTAAGGAGGCCTATATTGGTAGGCTTGTGATACACTTGTGCTGTGTCCGTTAGGCATTTTCTTAACCAGTACATCCAGAAAAGGCACATTATTTTCCTTTTCCAACTCACGGGTAAACTGGATATTGGGATGGATGCCATTTAGAGTGCAGAGAAAAGCCTCAATTTCATCCCTGTTGTAGAATACGGCAAAAATGTCATCTACATAGCGGCATAAAAGATGGGGTTGTGCTGGGTTTTCCGCGGTTTGATCAATTAACCAGTTCATGAAAACATCAGCAAGCAGAGGGGCGATTGGAGAACCCATTGCGACGCCGTCGATCTGTGTGTAAATTTTTTGCCTAAATTGAAACGTGATGTCATTGCAGGTGCAATTTAACATTTTCTTGAACTCAGATTTCTTCATGAAAGAGTCCATGAAATAGCTTGACACCTTCCTTGTATATGTTGTTGAGAATCAGGTTGGTGGTAAATTCAACTGGAATGTTAGTGAACAGGCTTTTTACATCGTGAGATACCATGACCTTATCATACAGTTGTGTGTGGCTAAACACGGTTCACGAACTGAAACGTATCTCTTATATTGGTGGGATGTGCGCGTAGTGGTCGCCGCACGCCTTCTAATCGCCGCACACCCGGTTTAGATAGTGTATCTCTCCACGTTTCCTTTTTTCTGACGCCTGCCTTAGCATTATATATTCACTTACCATCAGTGCCTTCCCTCTATGTTGAAAATTAATAAAGAGTTATTCGAAACGTTCAAAATGATACCTACTTCTGTATGGGCTTTGATATTCTTGTTACAGAACATTACGTTTCGGTTACATGTAAAATCGGCACATTGACACGTTATGGGTCAACATGATATGTAATGGTGATGGCAGGCCACCCGAGAACGATTTGGCACCGGGATTACATATTTGTGCTAAATATGACGCCAATCCATTAATTGCCGCTTTCACACAGGCCGTTTTCATATTATGTTTTACTGGTATTGGGAAAATATATTTTTTCTTTCGCACATAGTCAGCGGCTAAAAGCATAGGGGCGACCAGCTGCCAGTGCCAGTGCCAGTGCTGTTTTACTATTATAAGCTATTCCAGAGGTTCCCAACGTGGGCGGCACCGCCCCCTTGTGGGCGTTGGCGAGTTACAGGGGGGCGTTTTGGGTCGGTTTCTAATTTGGGGGGCGCTGAATGCACATAAGGGGGCGTTACATAAAAGTACTTATGGGCTAAATTTTATAAAAAGTTCACATAACAATAGTAACAAACAGGACTGTAGGTAACTTTTAACCCTAAATGGCAATTTTCGTACTGCGAACTTGTAGTAGTTTTTCGACCATTGTTACGTAATAATTGACTTTCTTATGGACAGTTGTTGGTTGCTGTTGCGAAAAAAAATGTTTGTATATTTAAAGCAGGGGTTGCCAACCTACGGCCTCTTTGACAACTAGACACGAGTCCATTTTAAATACTTTTTAACTATTTTAACTGAGTACGGGCAAAAATATTTCCCGCTTCGCGCGAATGATCTTACTGCGTCCAGTTTGTTCACGTTTTGATGCTGTCTTTGGAATAAATTAGCGCTTTTTTAGCGCTGTGGAAAAATGGAAAACGTATTCAAAAATATTAGACATATATTTTTTAACATTTATTTTTTCGGCAATGTAGTGAATACTAGCACGAAATTTAAAAGAAATGTTTGTATACACACAAAAAAAATCGCGCTCGCTTCGCTCGCCACGACTTAAAGACCTCAACAAACACTGATTTACACTATCTATAAACACTAAGGTTATCGCGTTTCCTCAAACTAGCTTTATTACACTTTTAATTAGTAGCATGAATAAAAAAAATCCGAGGTCCGCCTGATTCACAGTTGTTCTAACATTCCAATAACGCAATTCTTAGTTAACATTTTGTGCGGCCCACAGATACCTTTTTGAGTTTGATTGATGCCCGTGACAAAAAAAGGTTGCCGACCCCTGATTTAAAGTATTGGTGCAGAAAGTTGAATTTTTCCTGGTAATGACATAACCTGGTGAATTAATGTATCCATAAATTCCTACAGTGAATGTATGTTAGACAACCTAAAATATGACTGACAGCTTATCGAAACGAAAGTGAAGACAATATGATGTTAGTCAACGATTATTATAATACTTTACTGTAAAGCAAGATGAGGGGGGCGATATAAAATAATATTGAGCCCAAGGGGGCACTAGTGTCAAAAAGGTTGGGAAACACTGAGCTATTCGATCATTGCGAAATACCAAAAAACACATAGGCCTAATATAACATTTCATTTCTTTTACCGAACGTGTAGCTCCACGTAGTGCAAGATCAGGGAAATTAAAATGTTATACCATTTTACGCACCATTTACCCGTCTAGCCAGGATATTAGACTATCCGTAACATTACTTTTTAGTAACATGGGAAATTGCCTTTTTTAAATCATCGGCTATAACACGCGGCTCAAGCAAATTACGCAGGGTACGACATAATATGTAATATAGTTATTAATAGGCCAGAGCTTGGTGGAATCTTACATTTTATTTAACCTATACGTGAGAACGATTTGATCTAGGGTATGGGGAATACGCATTTGTTATGGACACAGCGCCTTTGCCAATATGTGTGACCTAATACTGTTGCTGCTTTCATAAGGGTCGCATCCTACTTAACTGTGAGAAAGTATTCACTCGACCCATTTTACACACAATACGGAACATTACTTTCGGTTACATGGTAAATTACACATTCATTTACACTACACGGAAATGTGACACCATAATATGCGATGGTGATCAACGTTCAACAGCTTGATGGCTTACTACATTTTTAACCACGCAAAATCTGGGCATTCGCTCGAATGCAAATAATATATCGCGGTTATTGTAAAAGGCTGCATATATGTATACAAGTAAATACCCTATTTAACCTGGGCAACGTCAGGTATTTCGTCTAGTAAACAATAAAACATAATGATTATAGTGGAAGTATGTAATGAAAGAAATGTCAACCTGTAAATGTTTGGTGATAGCCCTCTCTTTTCCTTCGTGATTAAGCTCATCATTATAATAGTCGTGATGTTCAGTGTTGACACGGTCGCTGTAACCTGAAGTGGTGGTAGCAGATGATAGTGTACTACACGAATCAGAGGGTCGCTTGATGGGTGTTGAACTTTGGCTGCGACGGCTAAAGGGAGGTGGCGGAGAGTCGGGTGCGGTTTTCAGTAGTGAGTCCGTTTCCGCAGTGGACACGATTTGTCCGAGATGAGACTTAAACATGCAAAACAGAATGTTGCGCCAAATCAAAACGAACACGAAGTATAAAACTAAAAATAACCAGATATTTGTTTTCACTTAATTATACACAATAATCAATAAGTACACTGCAACTTTTCATTAATAAATTCTTATAGTTGACTCCAATAGACATAATACTAGTGTAAATGGCAGTTTTATATATAGTAGGAACAACTATCATGTTTTAAACTAGCGCTTGAAAAAACAACATTTTATATTATAGAAATAACTTACCACTCTCATGTCATTTTTTGACAGCGACTCGTCAAAACTAGACTTCCTAAAAATGTAACAGGTCTTACTATAAAGACAAAGGCAACAAAATTAAACGTAAAAACTAAAAAAAGCTTACTCTTTGTTAACAAAGTCGTCCGTTTTCGTAGTCATTCCACCTAAATTAGCAAAATTTTATCTAAATGGTTAAGTATAAAAATGCAGCTACTTATAACTATTGTTTTTTTAACACATTGGTTCATCATACCCGCACTTCGGTTTTCGTTGTTGATTGGTCTTTTAAACGCAAAATAGTATATGATAAAAGCAAAAAGAAAGATGAAGACTAGAGCTCCGAATGCTATTGCAGCTATTATTCCACCACTGGCTGCAATCGCATTCACTGAACCTAAAATTAAAAAGCAAGGAAAATAAAAACATTCAATGTCAGCTAAACTCGTGATAAAGCCTTTTTTCGATCTGAAATACATTGTCTTTAAGATATCGTTAAATTAAAATTTTCCGAAAAAACCCATTGAAAACAACCTACAGGTATGACACATGGCCCTTAAAAATGTTCGACATATATCATTTTTAAACACATAACTCAGGTTATCACCAATCATTTACCCCCCCCCCCCCTCCGACGGGCTTTCATAGCTTAAAATGTCGTTTTTGTTTGTCACTAAATGCCAGTCAAGCGCGCAATTTTACTTTTTTACAATGAGAATCCTTTTACTTATATTTTGGCCCATCAAGATTCCTTTCCTTTTGCTCAGCTTTGTAGAGAAAACTTTTTGTAAAGACATGCTAAACATAGAACTCCAAATTTCTTATGTGTGTTTACATTTATTTTACCCTTTTTGGGAGTCATATCAGAAAAAAAATCAAATCAGAAAAGGCGAGAAACTGACGTGCTATCAAACTTTACATTTCAGTTGAGTTATAATGATCACAAAATGGACTATACGAAATGGTCCATATCTCCGAATAAAAGAGGTTTATAAGTAAAATATATGCATCATTTTTTCTTTAAAAAAACTTTTCTGCGCACATTTAAGGCTTGGAATGACCCTGACGACCATTATAAAAATCCAAAATGGCGGCTTTTTCCATCATATGTGGTAAAATTGTTTATATTTGTCTTGATTGTGACGTTTATGCGCATGCTTAATATGACTTAATGCTAGACATCAACAAATTACTGTTGTTGGAATGCTAATATAAGTAGCAAACTATTAAATCTTTCACGATGACCAGCGTTAGATTTTGATAATATTCTCTCTCCCTCGATAGTCATTATTTCCACTTTCTTAATATTTAAGATGTTACTGGCCGCAGGTAAATTAAGTGAATTTTGGTTGGTCGAATGGCATGCTGATAAACTGTCATTCTGATAACTAATCTAAGCTTGTTTTTACATGTATATAAACGTATATGCAGCTCAAAAAAGTTTGAGCACCCCTGTAATAGACCTACCATAACTTTAATGGTCAGAAAATAGGTAATTTTTTATCAAAAGAACAAAAAGTATACAGTGCAAATATGGTTTATCCTTTAAAGATTTTTTTTGGTAAATTATGTTTGCACATTCATTTGTCTCAGCAGATTTTTTAACGCGAATAATCTTTCTTCGTCCGATTTGTTGAGGTTTTGATGCTGTCCAAGTGCGTAGCGGACAAGCGGAAAACGTTTTCAAAAATATTGGACATATATTTTTTTACCATTTTATATTTTATTTTTGGCAATGTAATAAAACCTTGCAAGAAACATAAAATAAATGCCGGCATACCAAAAAAAATAGCCAGGTGTGCCCTGACTTTCAAAGGTTAACAAACACTGAACTAGATTAACTATTAAAGTTATCGCATTAAGTAGTTTATTACACTTTTCATTGGTAGTATGAATGGAGACGTGTGGACTCGAATTTTAAAACAAACAAACGCTTTTTTATCGCGCTTTGAATTTATTGCATAAAACATATCGGTGCTGCTAACAAAAGCAAGGGTTGGGCTGTTTTATTCAAATTGTTACTACTCACAAACGCGTCTAAAGTTCGCTAGTAAAATTATGTACTATAGTTTCTGAAATTATTATTGATTATGGTCAGTCTTAAAAATAAATATATTAGTTAGATATTTTATTAAAAGTGGTCGGTGACTAAAAACAGGTTGGGTTCAGTGGTATAAACTGTTATCGCACAAAGCCATTCTCACAAACTATAGTGAAAAAAAATACCCCAAAAGATTTTTGTTTCACAATAAAAATTGAATACTTTGTTTTTCGTTTAAAGGAAATCTTTTCAACCCAAGGCGCCGTGTACATTATGACATGATGAATTTATTTCGATATCCGATATTTTGGACAAAAAGTACCGAGATCCAATGCCAAATAACGTCACTATGCTAAAACACGCAAAATAAATGAAATCGCAACGTTCAAAAAAAATATTATCCCGGTTAGTCGGGCAAAATTTGCTTTAACGTTTAGAAGTTACCTCCAGTGGTTAATCAATTATTTTAATAAATTTACCTTTTAAGTTCTAATCACTGCATTGGATCGCAAATAGTTGCTAAAATTTGTATAATAATTAGGTATCGTATCGGCACCGATACTCCGCTGGCATCGGACAAGTACCGACACTGTCACTTGGAATCCTGTTTTGGCTCCAAATCGATATTATCGGACATTCAAAAATTGACGTATGTTGTGCTGTGTCTTAAATCATCTAATGTAGATTGGAAATGAATGTTATTAGAGATGCTGATTTACATTTTTTGCACTGTCTATTCGAATGTTTTTATTTGTCTAAAAACACTGCCTCATAATGAAGGACCAAATATGCTACTAGGACAGGGGGCACGAATTTCGATAAATTTTGTCATGAGGCGTGAACTAAAAACGCTATAAACATTAGGTTTTAAATGGATTGTTACAGTTCGTAAAAACACTAATCATTAAAAGTACAACATTTAAATTTTAGGAGGCGCTATGGAAATTTGCCCCAACCCTGCCAAGGCCAATGCAAGTATTGTTACATTTCTACAAACCTGTCTGAGGATCTTTTGTTCCTTCAGAAGGATCTAAAGATAAAAATACAGTTTGTTAAATGGCATTCTTAAATTTTATTGATCAGCGTATTCATATATAAATATTGAATAACAGTCTTAGGCCTATATGATGCTAGACAAAAAAACCGGCGTTGCCCAGGGTAAATAGAACATTTACCAGTCATTCTAACTGGTTAAAAAGCACATACAATAACCACCATATTGTACGAAGTCTACCTGAATTTTGTCTGGTTAAACAAAATGAAACAATCCATCATACTGTGGGCTCTTTATTAATATTGCACATTACGTTGTAACATGTTAAACTGCTAGCCTCATGTTATAGCCTATGATTATGGAAGATAAATGTGGTAATGAGCATATACCCAAAAAATAATGTTACGGATAGCGTAAGATCTTCGTAAGAGGCATAAATAATGCAAACATGTTTTTTTAAATGTCATAACAAATTTGCTTATGCCTAAACGTTTGCACTGCGTGTCATTAAATATAAATTTCAAATCATGTGATGTGTTTCAAACCATGTCATATCGTGTGTCTAACATCTATTAACTTATCAGAGTAACACCCGCAATCAGAGTAACACGCCACAGTCTATATGAAGGCAGCATTAATGTGAAAGCGAAATGGCAGTCATTTGGTTAAAACAGTGTAAAGATAAAAAAAATTAACGTATAACCTAAAAACCAGTTTTGTGTCTGAACTAGGTCACTCAAGGAAAGGCGCGAACGCGCTGTGACCATTTAATCACTAATCCACGTGTTACCAGCATTCTATAAGCTTGTTGAAGCCGCATGTTATAGCCGATAATTTAAAAAATTATCTGGGTATTTAACATCATACCAAATTGCTAAAAGGTTTTGCGAGAAGTCGCACGCGCACCCCTTGGATTTAACACGCAACCAAAGTACAATGTTTTTGAAATGGTACGACTAAATCGACTATAGCACACAACACTTGGCTAAGCATGTCATACATCTTTTAAGTAACGAAAACCCGTGACATTTGTCAATTGAGAATAACTCTCAAACGTAAAATTTTAGGTTGTAGCAGCAATTGTTTAGACTTGCTTGATAGCGTGATATGAGTTGCTAACAAACGCCTTAAAAATAAAAATTGGTTACCCGTGACCGGTTTGCGTCGGCGCTCGCTTAAGATGCGCGACTTTTTATCATCAAAAGAAACAAATTTTTTTCTGTCTGGGAGCACACGAGTCTCTTTCTATTTTACTAAGAGGCCCGGCGATTTGCTTAAGAGGAAGCAGTATGAGCGACGTTGCTCTGTCTGTCTTCAACGTGTGTGGACGACCGACCGTCGACCGACAAACTTTCCAATTAATATAGTAGATTCAAAAGTTTAAGCCGCAATTTATTTTTTTTAATTATCATTATTAGTAAATAAATATAGTTATTTCGCCTTAACCACAGTACGCAAAAAGTACCTTGTAGTTAATTTGACTTTTTTAGTTCGTTGCGCGGTTATCATGTCTTGTAGAATAACAAGAGAAAAAAGTTTATGGATTAGAACAGTGGATCTTTATATTGTTGTCTTGGTGGCCCTTCAGTGTCCTTTAAACAGGCGGAGACCCCCGAAGAAGTACAATTTTACAAGCATATTTCGTTTATCATATCTCCCAAGGGAACCTATTGTTTTGGGTCAAATAATGAGGAAAATTACCAAACCATATTTTATTAATTATGCTCAAAAATATGGAAAATTCCATGGATCACCCCTGATTAAGAAAGCGCTTTTTACTCTGGCTGGTTGAGAACCGCTAGGTTAGACAATTCTAACCCTAAGATCGACGTGCAATTTTAGCTGACGCGTGTATAACAATAAAACGGCACGATATTTTAAAATTAGGATAGACAAGTTTTATGTACTAATAAGCTTCGAAACCCCCCCTTTTTGTAAGTGACGTTATCTGTTTCGTTTTTGTCAGGGTTTAACTCACCGTCCTAAGCGGCAATGTTTTTTATGTATTGAGCACGCGTCGGTAATGCGAAACCAAAATCAAACGTAGAACGCCGATTTTCGTCTCCTGTTTGGTCGACCGTAAACGCAGGATATTTTTATTTCGCCTTTCGTTATTCGTTCGAGTTGGTTGATCAGCAAGTGTGTGTTCGACAATTAACAACAATAAATCAAGCGATCTCCGTTTTTCTCGCTAAAAACGTCGAGTTTAGGCGGTGTTGATGTTCCTCGCTGTGCGCTGTCCGCGCTTATATCCAATGTTGGTGTAGGACGTGCTTGTATTTTAGCTGACTTGGCACACAGCTCGGCGCAGATGTTGCGCTAATCGTGGCATAATAACACCCGGGAAAAAACGATCTTCGTTTAGTATTGCAGGTTGCAAGAGACGTGCTTGTAATTTAGCGTAGTCCCGTACATAGATCTACCAAAATCAATCAAATATATTTCACGGT
Source organism: Ascidiella aspersa (assembly GCF_963924565.1). NCBI lineage: Eukaryota > Metazoa > Chordata > Ascidiacea > Phlebobranchia > Ascidiidae > Ascidiella > Ascidiella aspersa. Next base: position 15,378,418 of record NC_139449.1, read on the forward strand.
ATTGGTTTAGTTTTTTGCCTAAAAACGATTGCATACTAAGCGTTTTCGCAACTGGCGCCTGGCAGGATTTTCGACGACGCACGCGTTCGCTTTGTGTCTAAAGTTTCGCGTTTGCTGGACGTTAATAGACTATTTCTGATTAGTTTTTTTTTATGACGTCACTACAATCGCTATTTTATGACGTCATTCCCGTCACTATTTTATGACGTCATTAACATGAGACGGAAAAACGGAAAATTCCCTAAGTTGAAAACTCGGGACCCCCCCTTTTAGGATTTCTGGATACGCCCCTGTATGGTTCACGTAATTAAGACATTTATTCACAACACTTTTGCGGGGACTTTTGAGGGGAGTTCCTGGTACCCTTCTTGACATGAATTAAAAATGCAATTTGTTTGACTTTTTTACCGTATAGCCCAACAACATGCCTGTTAGAATGTTTTAGTTATGATTTTGCTCGTCTGTTGTTCACGATTACAAAGTTTAAATTAGATTACTATTTAAACGGCTGTAGTATAAAAATTTATTCGGTTGGCCAACAAAGTTTATTGATTCACACGACTTACCATTGGTTGCAACTGTGATGTCAATTGACATGACGGCTCGTCCGACAGGATTTTCTACGAGGCAGTATACAGTCCTACTCTTTTTTATGGAGTTCGTCCTCCAATGCTTACCAGTAATGGTTGGCAAATTTTCTGACCTCCAAGTGTAGCTTAAAGTAAATATATAGTTAAGACTAACAAAAAGCATGTACAGTACATTAAAGTATAATTTGCTACTGAAACATTATCTGAATCATTTAAACCCTTGTTAAATTGTACGAACTGCTTTAGCTATGCTGAAAAAACGAATATGGTAATTAATAAAAAAGTAAGGATGGCCTCGGAAACCTACATAAAGTTTACCATTAGTCTATAAATAACCTTAACAACGTGACTACCTTGGTTCTGGAAAAGCTCCGTCAGCGGCAATGGTGACCACAACTGATGTGTTGACTTTAACCACTTTGGCCGGGGCAACTTGCATCTGAATAAGGCCTGGGACGTATTTGACCTCTGAACTGAGATCCGGCTGACTGCTCTCATACGAAGCGTCTATAGCAGGGGTGGGCAATTATTTTTTACCGCGGGCCACATGAGAAAATTAAAATGTTATGGTGGGCCGGGTGAAAAATAGGATATCAAATACGCGCAATAAATCATGTAAGTAAACGAACTTGTTATTACGTTTGGAGTTGTGCGAAAATGTGCGATTTTAGTCGATTTTAACAAAGTAGCCACAAGATGTAAAAATTTGCACCGTGATGCATAGAGCAGAGATAAACAACGTACATTGCTTCATATATTGGCGATTATTAAGTTGTTGGGCGCATTGACCCAAAAGTTAAGGTTAAACTACGTAAAAATTTCGCATAAAAAAAACAATTTGTTTTGCTTTTTGAGGCTTTAAGTTAACCATATTAAAGACGGTATAAATCGGGAGAAACACACAGCATGGCATTAGGTAAAGTAGGTTGACAAAACTTAAATCGTTATTTAGAAAACGGTTGGTATTTCGTTCATATTTTAAAGACAGAATACATTTGAACTAAGCGCAAAAAAAACATAAATATTAGGCTAAGTTTGTTAAATTTTCGTTGAAGAGAGTGTCACAGTGCAGAGGACGTTTTTTGTCCTCTGCACTGTGACACTCTCTGTGTGTATATTGGGGTAAAAACTATAGCGAGAAGGACATCAAACTGAAACGGATAGTATAAGTTTCTATAAAATTTAGTTAGTTAAGATAATTAAAATAGCTAAAAAAAAAAAAAAAACTAAAAAAATTGGGCTATAAACAATAGTAGCAGGGCTACATGAAGCTTATACAGCAATGATCATATATATATACCAATTTTATAGAATTACACATTATTGTTTAAGTTGACCAGCACCACCTAGTAGCTGAACTACTGCTTTGTTTTCATTTTCATCTAATATATAGTGACCGCATGTAATCGAAAGGGAGTATGTCATCAATGATTTTAAAATTTACACGAAAATAATATGATTTTGTATGCAACCACTTTGCAGGTATAAACCTAATAAATGCCGAGTACTTACAATCGACGGCACCGCCGAGCCAGTCAAATTCCATAGCAACATGATGTAACAAAGAAGGAGAAACTGTCAACATAAAAAAGATGCATGAAAAACTTGTATTTAAAATAAAACTATCCTAACAGGTAAAATAAAAACAACAATAGGTTTAACCCCAGGTACTCTAACATTACCATACCGAGGGTCACATTTCGAATAAGAATTGTTCTAGTTTCAGGATGATAAACAACGCATTGAAAAGTGGTGTCTTTGTCGGCTGATTCTATTGTCCAGTACAAGTAACCAACTGTGTCCACAAGGTTATCATCAGTGGACTCGATCACCATCTACAACAGGGGCGTGTAACAGTTTTTACTAGCGGGTTCAACTCAAATATCATATGTTGAAAAGCAACAAATTCTTATAACTGCACAAAAAGCATAATAATCCAAGGATGCCATTAACACAAGCTAAACACAAATTCTATCAGCACTTATAACAGTAGTCAGTTTTGTATTTTTCTAGTTAAGAGCTTAAATGTTAACTTGAGTAAATAATTTTATATCAGTATCATTGCTGGGATGCAACGCGAGTAGAACTGCCAATGGGTTCCTGGGACAGCGGTTTCTAACATTTTTATTCTTGCGACATCTTTTTTAGCTTTTAAAACATAAATGACGCTCTAATTCTAGTGTATTAGACATAAACCAAATGCAACATATTTACATTTGCAAAACGTTTACATTTCTGGCCCGATGATTGCATCGTTAAACAAAAATGTTAGAATTTTCCGTCAGACCATGTACGTTATTTTTAGACCTAAATTAAGGATATACTACAAAAAATTACATAATAATTCAAAGGAAATGCAGGGGCCATATGGCTATGTGCAACGTGGCTTGGAATTGTATAAGTTTGACAAATGTAGTTGCGGTGAATATAATGGTCTAGAAATATTTGGTGGCGATCTAGCCCCTCGGAAGCTGCTTTCGACCAACGATTACGGCTTCCGTGTCATAGTACACCGAAAAGCCATCGCAGACTAACCAACACTGTCAATCAATGATGCAAGCAGGGCATGCTAGAAAAACAACTAGCCTGCAGTGCGGTTCGAACTCTCCGGTCATACCGGGACCACCGCTCTACCAACTAAAGCTACACAGGCTCAAAGAGGGGCGAGTCGAGAAACAACCGTTTGCCAATGTTTGCTACATTCTGTTAGTACAAAGAACTTCACAATGAACGGGAGCTATTGTACTGTATCATTCAATAAAAAACGCACACATATGTGTTTATTAACAACTGTGATCTAGCCCCTCGGAAGCTGCTTTTTGAGTAATTTAGAGTTACATTAGGTTGGCGCATAGCTAGAAATTCTCTGAATTTACCGCCTAATTTAATTTGGAGGACATGACCTTGTGCCCCCTCTGAATCCACCCGTTTGAGTAAAACCTAATAATAACCCAAACCTGGATAACAGCCACATATCTAGTATTAGGCCGACTCGCTTTCAGGCGTAAAATTTACGATTCAGGTGCGGCATTGGTTCTACTTACCACCTATGCAACTAATTGACTTAGTGTATATTGTCTCGGGCTTATATTTTCGTCATAATGAGTTTTTACAAGTCAAGGTTTAATTTGTGTGACGCCCTTGTCAACTTAAAACGACGCACATTTTTCGATCCTCTGGTTGAAACAAAATAAATCTGTTTAAAACGTTGTAAAACAAAGGTAACGGCTAATGTTATACAATAAGTTCGTTTTAGCTTTATCGAATTTTCTTGCCTTGGAGGATTGTAATCTTAAAACTTGTCCACTTTGCTTATACACCTCCCATGTGATTTCTGCCTTCGGCTTTGATCGAGACGAACGACACGTCAAAGTCAAGTTTTTGGTCGACGAGGGAAATGTTGACAAAGAAATGGACTTTGGGGGAACTATTGAGCAAAAAGTTGTCAATATATATATTGGCAAATATTGTTACCTTTTACGGCTAAATAAGCTGTTTAAACTTATACATTAAATGCGTAGATAAATGGAACTGTTTCAGTCAGAAATTGGGTATTACAGTATATATAGCCTATGTGTGCGTGTGAGTGTGCATGTTTTTGTGAAAAGTATCCTTTATTTCGTGAAAAACAAACTTTTATGCGAAACCTAATATTAAATTATTCGACTAAAAGTATACTTCAGTAAGAGGTTTTTGCTTGCTTAGAGTTCTTAATAATAACATGTTTCGAAGAGTGTTACTTTGTTTTAAGACAGGAGATTGCAATAAAATTGACAAAAACAATTTGCTATACTTACCATTGACAGTAAGGGTCACCAGTCCTTTGTAGATTTTCGGCGTTTCCAAAACACCCTCAGCTATTGTTCCATTCCTTTCTATACCTTGACACTCGTAAATTCCTTCATCGTTCAACGTTACTGGTTTTAAAATCAGTGATGATGAGTCATTGTGTAAAAAAGCCCGTCCCTGCGTACGTTTCGATGTAAAATGAGTTATTCAATACCAAGATAACCAAACTATAATATAGTGTGCAATCCTGGTAAAAAGCGACTTAATGGCCATGTATAAGAGATGAAAAATTAAAGAACAGTTTATAAAACTTATAGTGTATTTGCACTTATACCATAAGTTAATTTTTTTGTTATACATCAATTAGCAACGAAGCAAAAGTATTAAGGCGATTATAAAGCATGGGCGTGGACATTGAGCGGTCCTCGTAAGCCAAGTAGGTCAGGCGCTTTTTAAATATTTCGCCAAATATAGGATGCATTGTAAATTTGTAAATATCACAATGGACGATTTATTGTTTAAGCTTTAATTTGATCAAAGATAAACGCAATTAGCAAGAAACTTTTAATATCTGTTACTTAAACTAAGTTACTTTCTTGGAATTATAAAGAATTCGGGATTTATCTATGCAGCCAACACAGTGGTTCTCAACCTTTTCCTTCCAGTGGACCCTATTAACCTTTGTTTAAAACTCAATCCCCCCAAAACAATTAGCACCTGCAAATATACCTTTAAATATTTCAATAGAAAAGAGAGTAGAACCTCTTTAAAACGATAAGCACTGTACCAAATTATGTAATAATAAGGCTAGCAGATTGTTTTGCCTAAATTCGTTTTTTGGTCGCTCCCCTAAAGTTAAATGCTATGTTCGCCTAGCCATAAGCCCTTAAGAAATGTATCAACCTTGCCATGTTTAGGCGATAAACAAGGCTATCACAAGTAAATTAGTTATCAAAAAGTTGCGCCGAAGTTGCAAAAAACTGTTTCTACTTAGTCGGACCGTCCTAAGGACGTCGGGCGTGAAGTAGACTAGTCTATTCATAGCCTGACTTTATTTAGTTTTAGGCATAATAATAGCATAAACAAACAAACAAACAGGGTAAAGTATTTACAACGTGTATTGTCAACAACTGTTAGGCATGGCCTGGTGAAGGATAGCCAACGCTTTTTAAGAATTGCACAAAATTAATTCCTGCAGATTGTAAAAAAAATATTATGTGATAAAATATGTAGAAGCAACCTTAAGCTTTTTCTGTGAAATGGATCTTTAAAAAAAAAAAATATTTTTTATAAGTTTATGGTTGACTAAAGTTTGTACACTTCAGTCATAACAAGGTTTTTCTTATTTGCAAGAACACACCTGTACTGTTTAGATTTTGTAATAAGCTCTGCTCATAACTTGCTTCAATATATTCACATTCAATGATTACGCCTAAAATGTGATTTATATGGTTTAAATTTTATGCCCATACCTTGATTTTTTGACAGTAATTATACTACCTTTGAAAAGAACGAGCAAAAAAAAAAAAGTTTTTTCCGGTTATATTGGACAGTGATTTCCAAAAGTGGTGCCATTTCTAATGTTTAAGGGTCCTGATATTTGGGAATCTGATTTTTGCTTAATTGGTAAGCTTCTTACAATTCTTAGTGTGTACGATTTGAGAACAATAAATTAAATTTTACATTCCGACGTTGTGTGGAGTAGATGTGTGTTGTCTATCTCCTTTATTTTGACATTACGGTGAGCTTGAAGTGTCGCAATCTAATTAATATTTATAAGGGGTGCCGCAAGACATTAAAGATTTGGAACTACTGTTGTATGGTTTTGTAGTGGATAAACGAGCCCCACAGTTTCACACAATGTTGGTTAACTGATTTAGGAGGCTAAATGGCGTACTGGACAAAAGAGTTTGCTCGAACTCCAGCTAATACATAATTTAGGAGGAGAACTATAAGATGATTTTTCAACAAGTTGTAAGAGCATTGAAACCACAGCTGTGTGAAATTTTCGTTAGCTAATGCCTAAAAGTCATCGGTCAAGGAAACCACCTGTAAATAAAAACGTCGAGGATTTCGCTTGTCCCAGTAAAGCACGTAGCCAAAAAAAAAGTAATACAAACATAGATGACAAAAACACACAAAACTATGATTCACCACCCCCCTTTAAAACTTCGAAATTCACCCCTAGGTGTCCATTTTCCCGGTTGAAACCCTCTGAGTTATCATCTTCAAGATGTTGTAAGGGTCTTGTGTATATTTCATTCGTATAATTTGATACTTATATTATCATCACTGATTAATACAGCATCCATAAAGTGTTTTACCTTATAATCAGGAAAAGGAATATTGTAGGTCGGTGGGTCGTAGTAATAGACATACTTTTCAGAATTGTCCATGCGCTTGCTCCTGTGAAAACCATATATTTGTTACCACACACATAAAACAAAGGTGGGTGTAGCATTTTGTTTTAGGGGTCATGAAAAAATTCAACGATGACATTTAAAAATTACGGCATAACCTGACATTATATAGCAAGTAAGAAAGCATCTGCTGAAGATCGAACTTGTGGTAAATTGACAACTAAATCCAAGAAAAAAGTTTAGCGCGAAGCGTGAAATATTGCGTTACTTTAGTTAAATCGATACAACTTTTAATATAGAAGGGGATGTGTCGCTTTGAGGAAACAAAACGATTCGCACTTCGCTCGACAGAGTGACATTTTTAAAGCTTAAGTTGGCAAAACTTTTGTCAGAGAATGTCATGGCACGCACGGCAAATTGGGACTAAATTTATCATAATGAGATACAGATACTGCAAAGTGAAATAAGATTTATATTTTTGAATTTACGTATTTTAAATAGGAAAATGATGTATAGTTTTACCACGAGGCCATGGACTTGCCCCCTGTCAGGACAACTAGATTTATTTTAGCTCTATAAAATTAGATTAGAATTAGAATTAGATAATTTATGTTTTTTTTCAAATTAGATTATAATTCGAATTACCGAATTCTTAAAAACCTAAATTTAAACATGAATTTGAACTAGAATTACAATTTTAATTATGTACAATCAGTTAAATTTAATCACAGTATGTTCTTATAAGAATGTGAATGGCATTTTTTTGTGTGCTAATTTTTATATGACTTTTGCCTATGCTTTTCAGGTTGTAAAAATCACCTACAAATCGTAATCACAAACTATAGATTAGAATTAGAATTAGCCGCATTTTGCTCTAATTCATTGAATTAGAAAACTAGAATTATCTAGTTGTCCAAGTTTGCCTGCCAGCAAATTAGACGATTGCTACGCAAAAGTAAAAATATTTTATCCAGTTGAACACGAAAAGTTTTAAATTATAACCTATTAATCCAAGCTTGAAAGCCATACCGTGCAGTGGTCGGCAAACTGTGGGCAACAGAGGCATTTTTAGTGGGCCGCGAGTTACTTTTGAATCATGTAGTTTTTGGCCGCGTGATAGCCGTACAATCATTGCATTAAGTACACGTCTAAACGATTGGCTAACTTAAACCAATAGACACATGTTTTTGGCGTTACGCGTTTTAGTTGAATAATGCCACATTGGTTGATTCGAGAACACCACGTTTCCTAAATTACTTGTAGCCTACTTGTTTTAGTTGAATAATGCCACACCGGTTAATTCGAGCCGAACGGTGGATGGCGGACGATGCCATGTGTTCGCCAAGTGGGTCGCCGGTAAACGAGGCAGACAGAGGAACGGCGACGTCACACTCGTCAAAGTGCGTTCGCTTCTCCACGGGCTCGCGCGCGACATATCGTACGTAACCGCGCAAAACTGTTTTTCAAGCGCAATTACCTGCGTAGACATTAAAAATCCAATTAAGTATATTGTCTTAATTAAAGGCTTTACGTTTGTGGGGGGTTCTCTATCAATATATTTCACGGGTTTTTGTTGGCCGACCATCGCCTTCTCTAAAAGCGCAATTACCTGTGTGGACATAAATTTAAATTAATCACATTGCCTTAATAAAAATTTATTTAGATGTTTTCAATTTAAGATGTTTATGTTTAAGAACTTCTTGAAGTATGTTACCGTGCAAAATTTAGGTGGAGTTCGCTTACGTTTGACGCAGTATATTTCGTTACGTTGGAGCCGGTTAGGTTAGCGCCTATACTAAACCATCCCGATGACCATCGCCTTCGCTTAATTGTAATGGTGTTCCCACTACAAAACTGGCTGTATCCTTAAAAGTTTTATTTTAAATGTGTAAGTTTCAGTTTCAAACGAGATTTTACTTACGTTGGGCGCAGTATGGTACCGGGAATACGTATTTGCTCGAACATCACGCAATGCAAATATTGGCTGCTATAACTTATGGTTTTACATAACGGAGTGTTGCTCTTCCAGCAGTATATATATATTATATATACTGCTGGAAGAGCAACACTCCGTTAAATATTATGCCTGGCAGCAATAGCTTATTTTATGGTTTTACGTTTATGAGTGGTTCCCTATCAATATATGTCACTGGTTTTCGTTAGAGCCGACCATTGCCTTCGCTAAATTGTAATGGTGTTGCCATTACAGCACTGGTCGTATCCTTAAAATGTTTTATTTTAAATGTTTCGACGACCTATTTTAGACACAATACGGAAGATTATCTTTCGGTTACATGCTAAATTGCCAAAAGTAACGCAAGTTGCTGCATTTCAAATTAAGCAATTGCACATTTGATGTTTGGAAATCACGGTTAATGCTACGCATCCCACAGCTTATGATGCGGTCCACATGTGCCTGGCCTGGGTTTGGACCACCCTGAACTATACACAGATAATGGCTAATAAACGTCATTAAACACAATTAGGCTTACTACAACTATTTATATTTGTAAATCAATTTGTTGAACATACCAGACAAGGTGTTCGATGTACAAATTTTCATCATTCGACGGAACATTACATGGCAGAATAGCGTCTTCATTGGACGTAGCGCTAACTTTAACATTAGTTGAACGCACAACGCTTGAAACTATAAAGTTGTACAAAATAAGTACGAATCTGCTTCTGCATGTTTTTCTGATTCGTGTACAACAGAGGTTCTCAAACTATGTGTCGCGACGCCCTGGTGCGTCGTCTAAATTCATTAAGGGTGTCGCACAAAATAAAACGCTTACAGATATTATTAATATGCCCCCGACGTGTGCATTTTTATTTTTCCCAAACTGTACCAATTGATTATGATTTACCAATCACATTTCCTAATTCAGAGTCACTTAGGTATGCAGCAATAAAGGCTGGACCAATCAGTGATATTAGTTATAATGGTGACACAATATATAGGCCTAGTGTACAGGCACTGGTTATATTTGAACAAAAAGAGATAGCGTAAGTAATGTTGTAGCTATACGTAAATATACGATTGTAGGTGATCGTCCTGCAAATATTGTTAGCTAGTGCAATGACTTTTTCGAAATTCGAGGTTTGCTTTCAGCACGCAAAATTGTGAGGAAACCCTAGCCTAGCGTAGGCCTATTATGTTCAGTGAGGTATAGACCAATAACAGCAAAATACCCAAGAAGCTTATATTAAAGTAGACACTATAAGAATTATTGGCGCTAGTGTAGAATCCTACCACAGCGTTGAAAAGGACTCCAGCCATAAGACCGGGATAAGAATAACAACAACGTTAGAATAATACACACTGCGGAATAAGGCCAAAATACGACTAATACCTTGTGGTATTAGTACCGTCTAAATCGGAATAGGTCCTAAATCCTTCATAACAAGACCTAAAAGGTCAGAATCTCTCACTCTAACTTAAAAATGTGCGCACATTGTGAAAAAAGTGCGCACATTTTTGAAGGCAGTTTAAAATGTGCGCACATTGTTAGAAAAAAGTGCGCACATTTTTGAAGGCAGTTTAAAATGTGCGCACATTTTTTGCACATTTTGGCGTGCACATTTTGGCGCACATTGTGCAAAATAACGCCACGTCCCCTGTTGCTGATGGCGCCGCTCAGATTAGGGCGTCCAAACGTAGTCACCAAAACGGCCGATGCCAGACCTATGGCCACCGATCGTCTCATATACTCTCTACCCACAGGTTCGGGCGTTAGTTTGGCCATTTAGGCCTTCTTCCGACGAATTTGGCCTTATTCCGATGAATTTGGGCCTTATTCCGATGAATTTAGGACTTATTCCGATGAATTTAGGCCATATTCCGATAAAAAAGTTTAACGCTCTACATGTCACTTTTCTGTGCAAGATCACACGTGACATATACTACGTTAGTTGTAACATGAAGTTATACTAAGCGCGTGTTTATTACACAAATTAGTAGAAACATACAATAAGACCTTAGAAGCAACAATACTTAAAACAGAAAAATCTATAATACCATACAAAGCCCTACGTAATAATAAATCCAAAAACGCAGTAATATCCAGGACAGAATAACACATAAACCTGTCGGAGTAAGTCCTAAATTCATCGTAATAAAGCCTAAATGGACAAAATAACGCCTGAAACCGTAAGCATCGGCCGTTTTGGTGTCGACGTTCAAGCGCCCTAGTTTGAACGGCGCCGTTGGGGCGCCGCTGCTTTGGCGCCGGATTTTTCGTCCCTGTTTGGGGTTATTAGTGGGTAATGGGTGGGGTTTGAAAATGTGTTAGGGTTGATTTTTTTCATTTAGGTGTTATTCCGACGTGTTTAGGATTTACTCCGATTATACGTTATTACGACTATTAGGTATTAGTGGTTATTTTGTCTTATTCCGACGTTGATATTGTTATTATTTCGGTCTTATGGCTGGAGTCGAAATAAACACCAAATATATTCCTATCGCTGGGTGTGGCGCAAGATCAACTTTTGCAAGGGCGTCAACGAGGAAAAAACTTTGAGAACCACTGGTGTACGATATAGCATCGATATTAATAAAACGTGATTTAGTACCTTATGCAACTGTTACGTTTTAATTAGATCAAATATCAGGAAGATTCATCACGATTTTGGAAGTCCCGAATTTTGTATTGGCAATTAAGGCTATATACAATTATTTTACAACTTTCCAAAATTTACGCTTTTAAAATACATTTAGCTTTTTTCCTGTTGTTCTTGTGGGTTTTGCGCACCCAAACAAGTATGGGTTTTTATAACGATATGTTACATCTATACAAAAACTTCTAGGTTGTAAAACGAGAGTAAAACGTGCACCGATACAATTTACTTACCTACAACAGAGAACGTTAAAGTCCATATGGAGTTGTAACTGACTAGTGGTTTCATAGTTTTTGCATGTAAACTAAACTGCAGATATAAAACACTGATGCCAAATTTGGCAAAATATATGTTATAAAAATGTTTTCTGTAAGCCACTTTAGTTCGTATCGTTTATCTAGTTTAATTTGGCAAAATTTGTAATTTGAATAGGGCCCTTTTGCTCTGGATGCTGTGTTTATGGGAGATAAAATGCAGTTGTGTTAAAGAAATACTTCCCAAAATGCATGTCGGTTTCATGATCTCTAATTAATATTAAACGCTAGACTGCTGTGTTCACCACTCTCTAAACTATTTTTTTCCTTCTAGCTTGTTTTTTCTGTGTAGACAGACATTTAATTCCACGTAAGATAAAAACAAAAAACACAGCGTGGATGATGAATAAAAGATTAGGCAAAAGCAATTAACAGCAAAACATGTATTGCGTCACAATCGTCAACACGGGTTTGATTTGTTTTCTTAACTTTATAGCTATACATTACAAGCATCAGTAAAAATGGGCCAATGCGAAATGCTCACAACGTTCCTGGCAAAAAATGTGAAGATTTTTCAGTTTTAATTTGAGAATGAAGTAAGTCTCGAAAGGCAAATTTTACTGCGCAAAAAATCTGGTCTGGCTACGCAGTTGGACAGTGGCCCAGTTGCGCATTATGGCGTACAAAATACTAGTTGAAAAAAAATTGTAGTTAAACTATTGCCTAAGCTTAGTATTTGGGTCACGGCAAAACAGATTAACAAATACTGGCCTGGGTTTCACTTATATGTAAAACTCGCTACCTCACAGCAATAGCAGCCAGACTAAGTTTATATGATTTTCGTAACATGATCCGGTTATTAGTCCTATTAAGTTTCAAGATTAAGACAAACATTAATGCAAAGGATTTTACGCAATAGAAACGGTAAAAAACATCATAAATATCACATATACAACATACACAGGAAAATGTAATCCTACCTATAAAAGTAAATTTCATAACATCGATGTGTTGTTGCTTTTATACGTTACTACGCCATTTACACTTTTGTTTCTATACATAATGATAAACCAGTTGGCCAATGTATTGAACACAATACAAAATGTTTGCTTAGTCGCGCATCACTGCTTTCCAACTGTAAATCGCTTTTCTGTATAAACAACAGTGCTGCTACAGATTTCGGTATGCCTTCCAAAAATCACAGTACAACCTCGTATTTGTCTAGCTAAAAAATAAATTCCGAGATCTTTCATATACAAATCGTGCTTTTAATACAAAAAAGCAACTATGCCTTTACAATTTTACTGGCCTACGTTGCAAATAAATTTACTTCAAATCACCTTTAAGTTTACAAAGTGTGTCTGACAACACAGACGGTTGGAGATCTAGAAAGCCCTCCAGCAACAAAACGACAAGTAGACACTTGGCTTGTATTAGCGCGGTTTAAAAACCTAAATGGTCATGGATGTCATCTCTGATAAAAAAATTTTTTCTTTTTTATGTATTTACCGTTGTTCAAAAATAAATTTAAATCTATCTATCTATCTGAAAGGAATACACACTTTCTTGGGTTCTGCAGTTTGACGTTTGGAAGAAAATATTTTACAAGACATCGATTTGAGGCAAAACGTCAAATATTTCGTATTAACATGAAGTTAGAAATACTAGTACTGTGACGACTGTTATCTGAAAAAGCTTACAATCGAACCAAACTCCTGAGAATACACCAACAAAGGAATTTATAAAGCAATACAAAACAGTGTCACCCCTATAACATATCAGTAATATTACACCCAATCGAAATACAGAATCCAGTAGTGGCAAAAAATTATCAGTACAAATAACTGACAACTATAAACGGTAACAAATCTTTAACGTCGGTTTACTGGACATATATAATAATGGCTGTCCGTACTCTTCAATCTATTTTATAAAGAAAACGATAAATTTAAACCTGATGTTAATCAAGGTACGCGCAATCGGGCATTGTCGACACCTAGTTAAACTGAAAGCTTGTGATAGCACAAGAGATATTCCGCGAGCCAGTCAAGCGAATCAGACCAGTTATGATAAGCGCTCGTAAAACATAGTTGTGCTCTCTTTACATTGTCCAAACCGCGCCCAAAGCTTTGCCGTAGTTAAGTGGTTGACATTCATTCCCTAATTCTATATATATAGTATAAATGTTTGTGTATTTGGTAAAACCTATTAAATTAACATTTTGCAACATAATCTTCCAGTGTTATCCCGACGCTAAAGATTTTATAAAGGCCGTTAGCTATAATGGTTTTACAGATATTATATAATGGTTTTACAGATATTATGGTTTTACTATATAGCCCAGGAGTGGTCAACTTGCGCCTATTTCATGCGGCTCTTCATTAGATATCAGGAGCTCAACAGCGTGATTGCATTAAATTTAGTTTAACAAATCGCCCATTGTGAGTAACAATTGACGTTTGTCTAAATATTGCAAAATATTTTCGTTTTCTTTCATTTCAATTAGATGTGTTTTTAACTTTTAATCACATAAATTTAGTCATTTTATTACCAACGCATTTCAAAAAAATCTATTTTTAAAATGTCTTGCTGATATGCGACAAGGCTGCGGTACAGTTAGAAATAATCGATCTTCGTGAGCAGAAACATCTGAAACCTACTTTTAAGGAAGTGGAAATTGTGTTTTGGAAACATGTGAGAATTAAAAAATACCCTAATGTCAAACGGGCTGTACTATGTTTGTGTACACCTACGTTTGTGAGTATGTGTTTCCTACCCGAAAAACGTTAGTTATTTTTTTACTTGTCTTTTTTTTACAGTCAAATTTTAGACAAAATTACCATCTCATTTCTTATTTCGATAATATGCTATAGGTCAGGCAGGGGTCGGCAACCCTTGGCACGCGTGCCACTTGGGACGTGCGCATGCGCAAAACCAAATTTCGAAACTGATAAGACAGCAAGGCTGCAAACTGTAAATTGTTAAGGTTGAATAGCATAATATGCCATATTATGGTGGCACATTTTCCGTGAGCCCTATGAGTGGATTGCTAAATATCCATCTTTTTTAGCTACGTAAATCGGTGAAATACAGGTTGCAGAGTATGAGCCGGCCCCGGGACTCGATGAAATTGCACATTTGGCCGGAGTCGGACTTAGGAGTCTGACTTGGGTTCAATATTTTTGGCCGGAGTCGGACTCGGGTTGTTTTTTAACCGACTCCGGAGCCCTGGTTGCCAGTGCGAAATCAAACATAGAAAAACGTTTGGCACGCGAGTTGTTGATATTTTGACATTATTCATAAACTGGCACACTGCATACGAAAGGTGGTCGTCCCCAGCTGCTATAGGTCTATTAATTTTCTGCATTTATTTTTATCTCGTATTCCAACTGTTGGCACAACATTTTTCTAAAATAACCAGAGTCCTGTTTTTTTGGCATTTTTATAGTTGGTAAAGCATTTTTATGAGTTTTGCATGAACCAGAAGAAATCACTGATTTGTGTTCGACCGGTAGTCAGTAATTCATCGAAAACGAATGATTGACGACGCCAAGACACTAATACAGTATACTGTACTTTAAACAACAATATGTTGTTTAAATTAATGTATTTCCAATAGGACAAAATATTGTTAAAAAAATAAATTTGTAGGTCAAAATTTGTCATAATTTCATTTTTTTAGGTCAAAACTTATCCCGCTAAGTAACTGTAACACACATGACTGCAATGTCTTGTAATTTTTTTCGTTTTTATGTTGGTGTGTAACATATAAAATAAATCAGGTTGACCAAAGATACAGTATCTGTACATGTAAGCGGCTTTTTTATAGTCATTTCTGCCCATGCGTAAGGGGTGTGGCTCTGGGTCGATGACTAGTCACTGGTTGGCCACTCTTGATATAGCCGCTTGTCGTCCAAATGTTATTTGCCGTTAACGACATCAAAGCTAGGTAAAGTGGATGGTATATAACCGCTAAAACGACGGGGTTATGCTTGTTGTATATTTTATCAGGTGGTATATTTTATGGTGTGGCCCAGTGGTTTCCAAAATGTGGCTAAGTATATCTTATGACTGTGAAACATATTTATGTGCCTTTTTACCCACCATTTATCCCTGTCTGACCTAACAAAAATCTCTGTTTCAAAATAGTGGGACTACGTTTTTTTAGATTTTAGCAGCTCTATATGTGACCCATGAAACATCATTGGTGCGACAGAGCATTTTTGTGCCATTGTAGGTTAGTGCAAGAGTCCCAAGTGTTGTTGAAGATTAACAGACTAGTCGGAAACTTACTAAAGCTTTTTGTTTTGTTTGTCAAATGACATCAGGTTAAAAATATAGGAAAAACCTGAAAAAGATTTATTCATAAAACACCGAATTAAACAGAAGAAATTAATTAATGCCTTAATGAGTCGATTTGTAGCAGGGCTGCGGAATCGGACTCGGCGACTCGAGTAAGGCCACGTAAAACTACCCGAGTCCCGAGTCCGACATGCGCATGCGCCAAATTTTAAAACTAATATGGTCGCCAACTGGAAAAATGTAATAGCATGTGGTGGAATATTTTCCAACCATGTATTACGAGTGAATGAATTATACGACACCCTATAAGTGGATTGCTGAATATCCATGTTGTTTTGGTTACGTAAGTTGGCGGAATACAGACTGTTGAGTCAGGACCGGACTCGGGACTCGACGAAATCGCACATTTGGCCGGAGTCGGACTCGGGACTTGGGAGTCGGACTCGGGTTTATTTTTTCAGCCGGAGTCGGATTCCCGAGTCGGACTCGGGTTATTTTTAACCGATTCCGCAGCCCTGCTTTGTAGTCTCCAGCATTGTTCACTCTAAGAAAAATTTCTACTGCGCAAATATTTTTTGTGGTGCACAAGAATATTTTAAGGCTGAGTTGGCTGGGACGGCAGTGTTTTTGTATGGGGGCGAGTCTTAATATTTTAGAGATGACGTCACAAAGCGTGACGTCACGAAATAAATATTCTCAAGAAACTTCTATGTGCAACTGCAAAGTTTAAGGATATGGCAACAAAAAGGTCGGGCGAAAAAATATCCGTTTTATTTTTTCCCTTAAGCTTGGTTTTCCTGTGTAGCCATTTATATCTACGTGAGATAAAAAAAACATACACAGCATGGATAATGAAAACAAATGATGAAAATTAGACAAAGCATTTTACAACACAACCTGCATTACGCACAATCGTCAATGAGGATTTGATTTGATTTGTTTAATTGCTTTTAGCTACAAATATTAATGAAAAAATGGCCAATGCGAAATGCTCAAACTGTTGTGGCAAAAAAGTGAAGATATTTTAGTTTTAATTTGAGAATGATGTAAGTGCGCAAAAGGCAAATTTTACTGCGCAAATTGGCTGGTGTGACTGCGCAATTGCGCACTTTAGAGGGAACACTGGTCTCCAAAAACTCATGGTTTTATTCGCAACGGTAGTTCAAGTGCAGACAGGTAATTTTGCTATATGTACAATATTAGCCAGGCTAAAATATCTAATTTGGACGATGCGCTAAAGGCCGTACAAAAATGTTTTACAGCACACAGTGGGCCACGAACTGTTTTATAAAAAAAATAGGTCACGGAATAAAAAAGTTTGGGAACCATACTGCTGTAGTCTATCAACCTGGCTGATATGCATATAGCGACATTTCCTGTGTACAATTCCCACCTACTTAGTCAGACACTTACTCGATAACTAAATACTCATTTTTACCTCCGGTTCTTTTTTAGATGTGAAATAAATATCTCTACCATAGGCTGACATATTTTTGACCTGAAAATAATAAATTTTGACCTAAAAAATCAAATTTAAAAAAATTTTAAACTGAAAAACTTTTTTTGACACAATTTTTACCTATTAGAAATACATCAATTTAAACAACACATTGTTGTTTGATGTGATGCATTTGTGTCTTGTAGTCGACCGCACGTTTTACCTGCTTTACTGAAAACCGGTCTAACACAAATCAGTTGTTTGTTTCGGGTTCATGAAAAACTTTTTCAGAAAATGCTTAATCGATATTTCTGTCATTTCAAGAAGACAAGCAACTATAAAAGCACAAAAGACGCTGATTATTTGGAAAAATGTTGTGTAAACAGTAGAAATCCAAGGTAAAAATAAATGCAGACAACTAACAAACAGACCTAGCATATTGTCGACATAGGAAATGGGATGGTTGCAAATTACAAGCAAAAAAAGGCAGAGCAAATACTGTTTGATACAGGGGTCGGCAACCTTTTTCTAGTCGCGGGTCAAACCAAACTCAGAAAGGTCTCTGGGGGCCGCACAAAATGCTAACTAAGAATTGTGTTATTAAAATGTTAGAACAACTGTGAATCAGGCGGGCCTCGGGTCTTTTCTACACTTGAAAACGTGTTTAATTATATTTAAGGTTTTTTTCGAACTTACGAAGTTAAACATTTTTTCAAACTTACGAAGTTAAAATGTATGTGTCTAATTTGTCAAAAAGACGGCGGGCCGGAAGAATTACATCGGCGGCCGGATCCGGCGGGCCGTAAGTTGCCGACCCCTGAGTTAGACGGCTAGAGTCAAGTAGACAAATCAAATCCGCATTGAAGATTGTGACGTAATAAATTACTTTGCCTAATCGGTTTTCATCATCCAAGCTGTGTTTTTTTTATCTCACGTAGAATTAATAGTTTACACAGGAAAACCTATCTAAAAAAAGTTTAAAAGAGTGATGAACCACAATCTATATTGTGGCTATATTTTTTGCAAGAGCAAAACGGTCCTATTCCAGTCACAAATGTTACTAATTTGAACTAGATAAACGATAAAATTTCATCTGGTTCACTGCAAGCATTTTTATTACACATTTTCTTTGGGTCCATTGGCTAGCTGGTGCATTGTGAACTCACAGCTCTCCATAAATGAAATTATTTTGCCAAGTTTATCGAGTTTAAGGTTTTTTTTGCGCTTTGAGTCAATCTATAGCCGGTTTGTAATATCGCCAAATTGTATTATATTCAGGGACATGCAGTCAGGGGAGGCAGTGAGGCACTGCCATACCTGTCAACATCTGGCAAAGCAAAAGTTAAATCTACGCTTCTATACCTAAATCGTGCTTTATTTTTTTTTTCTATTTCTGTTGCGTTATTCACCCGATCCGTTAGAAATCAGTGCAGTTCTAAGCAAAAAGGTCTACGACAATCAGGGCATCCAATGGCAGAAAAGTCGAGACTTTTAGACCTTGAGGTCCTGGCAATGCACTGATTTAGACCTTTAAGTAAACTCCCGGCGTAGATAAATTAAAAATATTCATTAAAAGTTCAGAAAAGATAACAAAAACTATGAGATAGGATTAATAACACTTGACCCACCTAAACCCTAACGCTAACCCGAATCCTAACCCAAATAATGTGCGTTATTTTAATAATTCTTTAAAAAAAAAAAAAAAAAAAAAATATGAAATATTGATAAAAAAAAAAAAATATGAAATATTGATTAAAAATATGAATATTGATTACCTAAAGCGTTGAATTTGTACACATTTTTAGATTTAACCAAACTGATATTGATCCGAACCGACACCTTATGAACCGGTTTTCAAATAACGACGGTCGAACCGCAGCTGAACCGGAACTTTTAAATTATTCGAAACCGGAACTAAACCTTTTCGAAAAAAAGCGTTCACACAGGTGAAATACTTTTATCTATAACGGAAATATGTGTCACACAAAAACATTTATCATGTGTGAAACAGCCAAATGCTTTGTTCTCAAAGTGACAGCGAGTGTTTGGTAAAGGCGTGAAAAAGTAGCAACATTTTTGATCATACATTTTGAAAAGAACACAACTCAAATAAACGCCTTAAATACTCAATAAAACATCTTTAATGACCACTGTTACTACAATATAACAATCGCCACCGTATCTAAACTGATCCGCCAATGAACAAATAGAGCTGATGTAGTGTGTCACTGCCCAACTAAATATCATAATCGACTAACATCTGTTAACAAAATATTATAGAAAACCGTCTAATATGTTTTATTTTAAGGTACAATAGTGGTTAAAAGTCCTAATTTCAACAGCAAACCAAGGCCAAAGCCGGTTCGTCGTACGAACAATAGTTTTTTCGTCATCGCAAATAGTAGCTTTCGGTGTTCTGACATTCAATTAATAATAGCAAAGGCTCGATTGAAACTATAATATAGGGCAGTGCTATTCAACCCGTGGGATGATATGCATTTGTGCGGATGAAAAAAATTGTAGTGCGGATGACAAATGTCGTGCGAATGAATGTGCGGATGAAAATGGTGCATGTTATTATTTTTTATTATGTGTAATACAGTAATCAAATAACTTTTGCGCCCACTTATGCTTTACAGGTACAGTAATATAGTCTCGTATAGTGGTTATTTGCAGCTTAAGCTATTTATATTATATCGGTCAATACTTAGGCACACGGTTTGAATACACAAACCCTTTTACCCTTTTATTTTCATTTCACAAATAAAACTAAAGGTTGCAAACGTACTGTGCGTTTTGTGCGGATGAAAAATTTCCTAAATAAAAAAGTGCGGATGGAAATTTTAAAGGTTGTAAACAAAGTTTGGTTGAAAAGCACTGATATAGGGAAACGCTTTTTCCAGACCAAACACCACTATGTAAATGTTACCCTAGTGATCAACGATCTCCTCGCGAAGTTTACAGGCCTAGAATACGAATAGCGTCATATGCTAATATGCAGAGAAGTATAGGCCTACCCGTTAGAAAAAGATAACAAAAAATGTGAGATAGAATTAATATCACTTGACACACCTGAACCCAAACGCTAACCCGAATCCTAACCCAAATAATGCGCGATAATTTAATAATTATTTAAATGCTGGCGAAAAAGCCCAAACTCGGGTGATGGGCATAAGATAGTTTCTCGTCCATGGTATATAGGATTGTTACGTCACAAATTGATGAATTGGGACCTGTAACGATTATGTAATTATTAATTTAACGCATATTATTTGGGTTAGAGTGCTGGTTAGCGTTCGGGTTCGGGTGGGTCAAGTATTATTAAACTTAATCTTCTTATGCTCATTTGTTTGGTCAAATTAGTGCATTGTCCAAGGCCTCAAAGTCTAAAAGACGGACTTTTTGATCCTTTGGATGCACTAATTGTCGTAGACCTTTTTGCTCAGAACTGTGCCGAAATGACAATGGTGATCTGGGTGAGTTTTTAGTAAACCATCAAAAGTAATTGACCCATGATGCCAAGACACTAATAATGCAGTACTTCATATAACAATGCATTGTTTAAATCAATGTATTCCCAAATAGCTCACAATTTTGTTAAAAAAATATATTTTTATGTAAAAATTTCGGCGCTGGTCTAGAATCCTACCACACTTATTTTGTCACTAACGAAACAAGTTGCAAAGTTGAAATTGCAAGGAAGGCATAAATATTTATAAACAAACATAATAATAAATACTTCACCAACCCAAACGCTAACTCTCACCCTAATTCAAATATTGTTAACAACATAACCTGAACGCATTCAGTGTTATTTACCCTGATGAAGACGCCTGTATAGGACGTCGAAACGTCGGAATAAAAAGTTACATTTGCCAGAAGAGCTCTATAAACTTGACATTATGCCTGGCAGCAATAGCTGATATATTAAAAATGCTTTTTTACAAATAATTAAAACGTTTAATTACACATGAAAAACATTTGTTTATTTAATCAAGCAAAATTCATTAAAATGCTACTGTACAAAAGTTTGTTTTCAGCCAAACTCTAGCGATTTTCCTTAAGCAATGTAGTAGTAGTCCCCATACTGCATCTAAGTATCCGTTGGTGTTCTGACTTTTGCTTCTTGTTTCTTCACACCAAGCTATATAAGTATGTTGTTGCTAGCCCCCAGTACAGTATCATGTTGTAATATCAGAACTAATAATTTAAATAGTTCGTACTTACTATGTGATGTCCATATTAAAGAGACACACCATGCCTTACATCGAACCGTCTAACACACTGCAAAAATTAGGCGTCTTGCCACCCCCTGGTTATGAACTTCATAAGCATCGGAAAACCAGTTTATTGAATAGTGCAACCCCAAAAATGTAATCATACCCAAATAATTTAAACATGCTTGCTGTTTGTTGTTAAGTTATATTTTTTAATTAAACATTAAACCCTCAACGCTATGCAGCATTACAATAATTCAACAGTGCTTTGCGGGCCACGATTGATGATGTCTGGCCTTGGTTTAAACCACCCTGGTTTAGGTCAAACAAAAAATTCCCTCTATAAACTTGAAGTTTGAGGCATAAATGGATGCATGTCAAATTCTGTTTCCTCCTGTTTAAATAATTGTACTTTTCAAGTGGCTTACTATTCTCCATCTTACTTTTACAGAACTATCTCCTTAACTATTTAACCTCATGTTAATTGACCTTCCACTGGTAATAAAGTAACATGAATCGTATGTATGTTCGAGAGTTTCACTGTGGTTAACTTGCAACACTTTATGGAAATGTCCTTGGACAAGCTGGGTAAAAGTTAAATATCCTAATGTCTCCCAAATAACCACAAACAAACAAACAAACTGTCTAATTAATCATTCAACCAAACATATTAGGCTTCGTGCTGCATTATAGTATTTTCAGTTTTATGCCCAGGTCTGCAATGTTTAGGTTTAGGTCGTCACACATGTTACACTACATGAGACATAACTTTACAGGTGTTTACTATGAAATTACAAAACAAAAGTTTCTGTCATTTTTTGTGATACCTGTAATGAAACAGGTAAACATATTAGTCAACACAACTTTCATAATTCCGGGACACTGCCAACACGTTTGGTATAACTGGCAGGCCCAACAGCATCTCAGTCCTTTTCTGGCAAATATTATTGAACCAAGGAAGGTATGCAGTTTTAAAGTTAATCATGTAATAATTCAAGAAGTAAAGAAGGACCATCGACTTGAAATTTTCACACATCACTTAAAGTAACCTCACGAATACAGCAATAAACTTTATTAAAAAATATTTAAGAAAAGTTTATTTTCATATTTAAGAATTTTGAAATTCAGTCACATACGGCCCTAAAAATCAAACATGCAGAAAGTTATTCACTTAGGGAACAAGTCTACTCTTTTTTAAACAAGTCTTCTCTTTATCTTCTTTCGTGTGTCAAACACGGAGCTCTGTTGACGAGAGCCATTTCAGAGTGTCATTGTCGAGGTCTCTGAGGCCTCGTTCCCCATGGGGTGGACGGTAGGTGGTACATTCCTCCACGATGTGATCCGCAGTTTGGTGTTGGGCGCCACATATGCAAGCTGGATTGTCGGTCAAGCCCCACTTCAGCATCGACGCTCCGAAACAGCCGACTCCAGTGCGGAGGCGGTTAAGATTAACCCACTGTCGCCGTGGAAGGTCCAGGCCTGTTACTTCATAAGGGCTGTCTATGTAGCGATGTAATCTTGTTTGTGGTGCTGCTGACCACCTCTCCGTCCACCGGTTCTTTACCCAGGTGTCCTTGGACATGCCATCTCTGACGACCTGTAGCATCGTCTTTGCCTGGGCAGCAAAGGAGTGCCTCGATTTTAGGCGTTGATGGCAGGTCTTATTAGTGAGAACTCTGTGCAGTAGATGTTGTTCGTTGCAGAGCGCTTTTCTACAGAGGGCTAGGGTCGCTGCCTCTCGGCGGATGTCAGGCGGTGCTATGCCGGCCAGCACGGGCAGCTGCTCGGTTGGCGTGGCACGTAGGCAGCCAGATATGACACGCAACGCACTATTAAGGGTAGTGTCCACCTTCTTAGCGTGGCTACTTCGGCACCACACAGGGGCACAGTACTCAGCAGCGGATAGCACCAGTGCCTGGACAGATATACGCAGCACCTTAGTTGAGCCTCCCCACGCAGTACCGGCCAGACGGCGTATAAGCGCAATGCGAGCGGTTGCCTTCGCCCTGACGCTGTCGACGTGATGCTTGAACGTCAGCGTTCTGTCAAGCTTGACCCCGAGGTATGTGGGGGTAGCATTATGCTGCAACAACGTGTTGTTGACTCGGATGTTTGTAGTACGCTTGGCTTCCCTGTTATTTAGGTGGAACATTGTGGCCATAGTTTTCCCCATGCTTAATTTTAGTCTCCAGTTCTTGAAGTAGGACGACAGGATCCCCATGTCTGCGGTTAGACCTTCTTCGGCTTCGCCCCATGTTGGCTTGCTGAATAGAATTGCAAGATCATCTGCATAGCCATATTTCTTCGACTGGGTGGCGGGTAAGTCGTGAATATATATGTTAAATAACATAGGAGCAAGGACGGAACCTTGTGGTACGCCATTCCTCAGCTTTCGAGTCCTACTGCATTGACCGTTAATTGTGTGGAGCTGAAAGCTACGGTTACTCAGCATGTTTAATATGAAGTTGACCATATGCATATCTGGGATCATCTTCAGGAGCTTTAGGTGAAGACCACGCAACCAAACGGTGTCATACGCAGCCGTGAGGTCGATGAACACGGCTCCGACTTTTTCACCAGCCTCAAACCCATTCTCTATATCTTGGCACAGTAGGGTAACCTGATCTGTGGTAGATCTGCCACTGCGGAAACCCGCTTGCTCCTTGGGCAATTGTGGATCGATAATAGGATTTAGGCGCGTGTGGAGAAGTCGCTCCAACATCTTATAAGGAACACACAATAGCGATATAGGGCGATAACTCTTCGGGTCGCCTTTTGGTTTGTTTGGCTTCGGTAAAGCTATTACCTTCGCCCGACGCCAGATCTTGGGTAACCTGCCAGTTCGAAGACAGGTCGAGAAGAAAGAGGTTAGCCATGAGGACATTTTCCTTCCTTGATGTTTTATAAACTCTGGATGAATTCCATCGATGCCTGGTGATCTGCCCACTTTAAGTTGTTTGGTGGCTTCCGCAAGTTCTTGGTCGGTGAAGTCGATTGAAAGGTTGGAGTTACAGGTGGGGGACGCACGAATTTCTTTGGTCTTGGCATTAATTCTTCTGCTGAAGGACCTGTCTACATTAGGGCAACGGTTGTTGCTGAGAAGTTGGGCGGCAATCGCATTGGCCGTGATGGGGCATTTACTTGGTTTTGCCGACCTTCCAGTAAGCCTGTTGACTGTTTGCCAGGCTCTACGACTGGAATGAGTAAAGTCTATTGACTTCACTGTTTCATTCCATCTCTCCCTTCGTTGTTCGTTTAGTCTGCGGATGAGATCATCGGCAGCCCTTTCTCGATCATGGATGGATTCCGCCTCGTTTTTTGTGCGAAGTAATTGCTCGCATTCTTCGTCCCAGCAAGGAACGTAGCTCCTTCGAAAGCCGCGGGGAATGTTATTCTTCGCAGCAGAGGTTATAGCCTTGCAGAAGGTGCTATAGGCGCAGTTGATGTTGACTGAGTTCGGGGACGGCAAGCCAACAGCTATCGCATCGAGTTGTTGACTGAATCTTTTCCAGTTGGCTTTGCGGAAATTCCAACGCCTCACGGGATTCCCTTCAATAGGCTGAACTAACGCTGGGGTTAGAATCAGCGATGGACGATGGTGAGAATGGGGGAATCTATCCAGAACGCGCCTCTCCGGCATTGGCTCACCGGCGCAGCTTTTAAAAAAGGCCAGGTCGCGATTGGTGTCGGTGTTCCAGCGCGCGGAGTGGAATGTCGGTTGCTCTTTCGGATCGAAAAGTAGAGTGGCGTCAATGGATGAAGCCCATTCGATAAGGGTGTCGCCGTCTGCATTGCTGACGCTATAGCCCCAGTCAGTGTGATGGCAGTTGAAGTCGCCGACGTAAAGAGCTGGTGCGGTGACATCTGGAAGTGAGTCGAGATACAGTCTGCTGGGTGGTGGCTTGTAGATGTTGACGATGGTAGTGTCTTGTACCTTGGTTCTCTTTATAAAGAGCCATGAGTTGACCGCCGGTTATTCACTATTGGGGTATTGATATTCACTTAAAAATTCACTGTAAAAACTTTGGATACGGTTGATTTGATTACTAGTTAAAAAGTATAAAAAAGCCTATGGTATAAATATAGCAGAATTTTGATGTGGAAATTTGAATAAAAAATTTTGGTATAAATCTTGGTTGGCCAAAAATTAAGGATTTTTTTTAATTTTACAAATTTCAACTTGTCAATATAAATATAACCTGTACGTACAGCTCAATATAAAATAAAAATCTTGATATTTTAATTACATATTTTTTTGCAGTTCGACTGTTGCTTAAACAATTGGAACACTAAGTTATTTAAAAACAAACAATTTTTAATTATGTTATCACAAATTAGGCAAATTGGTTTGGTCCCTGCTGGTTGTCAACCGTGGAACAAGAATATGGTTGCTGGTTGTGGTTCATCATTCGCCTATTGTGCAACGCTGGCTGTCTATATTTATGAAGTATGTTTTTAATATTTTCTGAATAATTTTTTGGCATATTTTAATGTGTTTTTTACATATATTGCATATATGGTTAGTTTGACATAGAGTGCGACGAGTACAAGTTGACTTCAATAAATGCCATGCATTCCAAAACAATATTATCTATTACGTGGAACTTATCGAAACCTCAACTTTTTGCAACTTCTGGAGCAGATCAAAAGGTCTTTGTTTGGGATGTTAAGCAGAGGAAATGTGTCGCCAAGTTACTCAAAATACAATGTAGGTTTGTAGTTAGAAATATTGTATTTTGTGTTAATATTTGAAATTTTCAATGTTACAATCAAAATGTCCTAAATCCAAGATGTTGCTAAAATGGAAAACATAAATATATGTTTTTGCAAGTTTTACTTTTAACCCCAAAAAGCGATGTTTCTTAAAAAAAAAGTACATTGAAAATTATTCAAAAGTAGAAAATATTTAATTTGACAATGATGTAACATTATACTTCATGTTCCTTGTAAAAGTGTTAAACGCTCATAGTTTTGGTTCACAAATTAATAAAAACTGTTTATAACTAAATCGTGTATATCTTTATGCTAATTTAGCAACTTATTATAGTCTTACTTAGGTATACCCAAATCAATTTGTTGGCTACCTGGCGGTAGTCATGCAGACATTCTTGCTTTTTTGGGACCTCAAGGGCCAATATATTTATGGGATACTTCAAATGATTCATTGTCAACCTTTCCAGAAACCAATGGGTTTGATAGTGAAATCACTATTTTCAAATGGCATCATACAGATACAGCAAAGTTTGTGTTGGGTCATATTGATGGAAGCCTGTCGTTTTTCTCTTCAGGTAAGTTTTTTGTTTTTCTAATATTCAAAATGTTATAGCGTGATTGTTTTAAAGTCATTATTACCTACCAATCAGTTAACATGTACAAAGATTACCCTTAAACTGTGTATGAATGATGCCATGGGATTTAAAAATTGAAAATGATGTCCTAATAAAAACATCAAGCCTAATTTAAAACTTATGCAGCAAGCAATTTAGGATAATTGCATAAAAATAATTCTTTGTGGGATACACATAACTGTATTTCAAAAAAACTTAAGAAAATTAAATTGACTTATTTAATTTGGTAAAGAATTTGTTTAAACTTTAAAAAGTTTTTTTAAGAATATGAAAGAAGGTTTTTATTTTTCTGAATCTCTGATTTTTATGAAAAAAAAGTTATTTTTTTAATGATTCAGGTAAAGTTTATAAGGCTTTTTTAGAAGAGTAATGGTAATAGGTTAGTAAAATATGGTATCTAGAAAAGGGATTGCTAATCTGTGGCACATTGCAAGTGGTACACTCGAACAATCATATGTGGAAATGTAGGCGTAATACCCTGAAAAAGTACCTTTAAACATTTCAATTTCATTTATTTTCTCTGATTGAGCATATTAATGATCAGTATGGCAAAGCACCATTAGGTGTCAAGACTTGAAACGGGGTTCTCCCTTTGGCGCGGAAGCCAAAACAGAGTGAAGCAGATGGTTAGGATCAAGTACTCAAAGGGCCAGATATAAAGTTGCTTGTGTATTTGCTGTTTTACTTTGACTGGTAGCACTTTTGACTTTAATTGAGATAGTCACAAGTCCAAATAGGAGCTTTAGGTTGTATTTTTGTAACCCCCTTTTGGTAGTTTTACAAAATCTTGTTGTCTTGTTTATTTGTGTGGGAGGATGGTTTCCCAATAAAGGTTGGTGTCTAACATATATAGCTGATCCATTTTGTCCAGTTGACCATCCAAGCAAGTAAATAAACATGAAGACTTGTCATTTAAGAACTATGTATATGCAGAACAATTAAAAGGCACTTCTTTGGGTAATGTTATCACTAGTTGTCTTGCTAATTTGGTTAAAATGTGTTTTGTTACCCACTCTGGAACCTTGACCAGACTGAAATCCCCTTGAATGAAAGGGTTGTGTTTCGCCGTCAA
Source organism: Ascidiella aspersa (assembly GCF_963924565.1). Classification (NCBI taxonomy): domain Eukaryota; kingdom Metazoa; phylum Chordata; class Ascidiacea; order Phlebobranchia; family Ascidiidae; genus Ascidiella; species Ascidiella aspersa. The sequence continues at coordinate 15,406,405 of NC_139449.1, forward strand.
TCATTGTAATTACTTCGGTGATTGATAAATCCATGCATTAAAACAAACAAATAAGTACCTTGGAAATTTGTAGATGGCGTACTCACCTTTTTTTGTTGTGTATAATTTCCTGTAACTGGCGAATAAAAAATTTTATTGAATATTTAACCCTGGCTTGAAATGTAAATTTCAGGTAAGAGAAACAAACATTGCTTGAGATCTTCAGATGTTTCCACACCCACTGATGTTGATCCTGTGTTGGCTCTTTTATGGGATCCACTTTCCACAGATTACCTGCTTGTTTCAAGAAAATCTTCTGGTTAGTAGGATTTTGTTAAATTCCTGTTTAGATTTATTTATATTTATGCATGATTTCAGGCATTCAACTTTTGGATTCAAATTTGCTGACTGTCATAACAAAGTTTAAATTGCCAAGTCACATGGTTTCTACTCAAACATTGTCATGGGTTGACAGTGCCCCGGGGATGTTTCTAACTGGTGGTACTATAAATCTTCCTTCTATTTTTGTGACTCTTAAGTCTTTATAACAGTAATGTTATTTGTAAACATCAATATTTGCTTTTATTTGGAAATACTGCAAAGTATTCTTATAATAGTTTTTCTTTCATTTTTTATTAAGTGCATAATTTTTTTGCTATGTACGTTTATGGCTAGATCATGAAACTGGTGTAATGCGACTTTGGAATGTTTCCAACTCATCACCTCTGCAAAATATCCCTCTGAAATCTAATGGATTTCATTGTTTATATGCTCTTGATGCACCAAGTCAAGACAACACAGGTAATATCTGGACAAAAAATTATATATTTGGAATTTTAAGAAAGTAAACTTGAGTTCAGCTCTTAGACTGTCCTATGCTTAAATATTATGCATGTGTAGTTCAGTAACTTTTTTATAATTTTTTTGTGTTTGGACTTATTTTTGGAAAAAGTTGGTATAATCTGTTTTAGTTTTTAGATGCATTTTGTAAACAGGGTTTGGACACCAGGCCATCCCTTCCCATACTATATTTTTAATTTAGTAAAGTAACTGCAGAACATATTAGCCCTTCAAGTATTTTTTTTAATATTTATTTGTTTTTTCCTCTTTTAATGATTTTTTAAGGCATAATGAGAAATAAACACGATATTGAAAGTATAATGACCCTATTCAATTAATTTTGGCCTACTTTGTAAATATAAAAAAGTTATCTGGCCTCCATAGGTATTTTTTCTTACACCTTTTCTATGTGACAAATAGGCTATGTGACTCAGACTTTATTGTCTAGCTATTGTAGTGTGGGTAATGCCCTTTAAAACAAGATAAAAGCTATGAACACTTATTTCACTTCTGTGCTTTGACAAACTATGTTTATGATTACTATAACTACATTATTGTAAAAATATTCCTGTTCAGTGTATATGTTTTTTGTTGCCATAGGGATGTGGGGACCAAGGCTCTAAAGTTATAAGTTATATACTTGATCATTTGCAATTAGCCTTTTCATATAGCCAAATTAAAAGGTGACTTTTTAAAATGGAGCTGCCTATAAAAGGTGGTCAGTTTGCACAGCCATTTTTGAGCTGTGACAGGTTTGTAGATAGTATTGTAATGATGACTATGTTTGCGATTGACAATTCACAATGGCCGATGGCGGACTGCCTACAAGCATGTTTTGCAATACCATCTGGTTCACTTATTCAGTTTAGCAGTTAAATCCTTAAAATATGGAAATTCCCCTATTGTGAAAACTTGCTAAATAGGCTGTATTGTAACCAAATGATGGAAATTAGTACTGTAAAATGTTATACGAATATGCATATACAGAACAAAGAGCATTGCAAATTAGCTTAAAAAGTCATTTTTTTGCCAAGATATATTTTTTAAAGTTTGGAAACAATTGCTGCTGTTCTTCTATGACTTGCAGAAGGCTAGCGTGCTGCTGTGCATCATCACTGATGTCAGTGATAAGTAGTCAGTGTTTAACTTGACCATTCTCTCAGCCACATCAATAACAACATGACAGTATTTATAAAGCGAAATTTACTTGGCGTCGGCGTATCCAACATTTTTCTGTATATTGCCGCTTTCTTTCTTTGCCCATAGTAGATGTTAATTGAACAATTAAACATCACAATTTTTCATTGAGGTACCAATGATGCTTTAGCAACTTGTTTAGGTAACCTCTTCGACCTGGTTGTCATATTTTGAACATTCTTTCATCTCCAGGTCATTCATTGAAGCATAGGAACCAATACTTCTTTTTAACCAAGCTGGAACGTAAAAACAAGACAATAAACTGGTTGATGCGCTCCAACTGGTTTACAAAATCTTGTTCGTAGCCCATCTGTTTCATCCACATGAACATCTTTTGACAGTATAGCACCTAACTCGTCTATCAAGCGCTGCGTGTAGCCCCAGGTCTACAAAAAGAGGAACCAGTAATGTCTTTAAATATAACAAGAGTAGTGTGTCTCGCACATTTTTTGTGGTCACCCCTTAGAAATACAATTTATGTTTGTTTTACTTGAGTAAGAAGAAATCACCTTTAACCGGTTTTGCTTTTTTCAACAACCATTCATTTAAGATTAGCATGGTTTGAAGGGCATTTTTTGTTAAGCGTCTACCATTTTGATTTAAAGCCATTAGGTAAACTGTGCTCGGGACCAGTTGTTTTATGCCAAACAACTGTTTCCCTACGGATCCTATCAGCAATTGGTATATATCAGGGGTGGGCAAATGTAGTCAATGGAAGAGCCATTTGCAGAAAATACTAGTACCAGAGAGCCTCAAAATTATTCCAATACAAAAACTGTTAATAATGCAAGTTCTGCAATAATAACAGAATTGTAATATAACAAGCATTAGATGTCATCGTTTCATTTTGCAGTGTATTCAAGCAGACTAAACTGAGCTCAAGCTTACTGTCTGAGCAATGAAATTGCGTTGACGTTGACTTGCTGTTAACTAAATCTTCGGATTCTCTGCCTAGTGTTACGTCATAAACGAAATGCTGGCCTAATAGAAACGTGCATAAACGGTATCTTGATAGCCTTTACAATTTTTTTGGAATTTTATGATTCGACTAGAAGAGCCCAAAAAAACATGCCCAGTTTGCCCACCCCTGGTATATATGAAGGCGACATGCAAGACATAATACCTTTTGCAACCTAGGTGATCAACAGGGGGACAGCATCACGTATCCTGACACTGTTAGAAGCTGTCGGGTCAAATACTAAAGCTTTGGAAAAGCTGATCCAAATATTCTTTTCTTTTAATTAATTTAATTAAAAAACAAACAAGTGTATTGATAAGGGACGACTGCAAAGAATGTGCGATAAACACTCATGCTACATTACCCAAAGTTCCTTCTCTTGTCATAGACCTGGCGCTACACACTGCGTTTGATGGATGAGTCAGGTCCTACACAACCAAAAGATATTCATATGGATGAAACAGATAGGCTACAAACAAGATTTTGTGAACCAGTTGGGGCACATCAACCAGTTTATTGCCTTGTTTTATGTTCCAGCTTTGTTAAAAACAGTTATTGGTTTCTATGCTCCAATAAATGACCCGACGCTTTTGCAAACCATCAAAGAGAATTCAAAATTTGACAACACAAGAAGAGGTTGCCTAACCAAGTTGCTGAAGCATCATTGATACCTCAATGAAGAAATTGTAATGTTTTATTATGTTCAGCTAACACCTACTATGGACGAAAAACGAAAAATAAACAGAAAATTTTAGGATAAACCCAAACCAAGTAAATTTTGCCACGGGTTGCCAGTATTGTATTTAAATGTAACAGAAAGCAGACTTTCAGTGCAACTGGCTGAGGCTTCCAGTTTGTGACTAGCTGCAAGATAGAGACTAACGAGTTGAGGAAAACTTTGTAAATACTGTCAAGTTGCTAATGATGCTGCAAAAATAATGGTCGAGTTCACTGATTACTCATCACTGACATCACTGATGATGCACAGCAGCGCGCTAGTCTCCTGGTAATTTGCAATGCTTCTTTGTGTTGAATATGCGTATTTCTTGTTGATGTATTACAAATAACATTTTACAATACTATTGTTAAATAAAAAAGGGTAAGAAGAACCAAATTAGACAAGGTGTGGTTTAGTCTTTTAAGCTGGTGACACTGTGACACTGTAACACAGACGTTCTCCAAAATTTGTTAGTTGAACTTTTAAAGAAATACAAAAAGAAAAAAACATATTGAAAATATTTTAGCACACCATTCCACAAGCATCCCTATGCGTGGCTGTCAAAGTTTATCCTCTACCCATAGCCAAGCACACGCTGTACCACCAGCTCGCATTGTATGTGCATTTTCAGATGGCGGTGTGGGCTTGTACAATTTGCAACAAAATAGGTGGAGCTTTTTAAGAGAACAGGTACACTAACTTACATTTTTTGTTCTGGTATTCAGGTTTGTTAATCCAATTTTGTTAATTTATTTTGATGTAAAACTGAGTGCATATTCAGCCAGATGGTTGCTTATTCAGCCAGATGGTATGACATACTGGTTGTCTTTGGAAAAGCTATTACCAAAATGAGTTGGCCTGAGAATTGCAGTGCAAGCAAGACTAGGCTAGAAATATCCAACCTGTGATGAGGTTCCAACTAACGACCTAGACCACAGGTTCCCAACTTGGGCAGCACCGCCCCCATGTGGGCATTGGCAAGTTACAAGGGGGTGTTTTTGGTCTTTGTCTCATTTAGGGGGCGCTGAACGCACATCAGGTGATGTTACGTAAAAGTACTTCCGTAAAATTTTATAAACACTTTACATAAAAATAGTAACAAACAGCACTGTAATACTGTATGTAACATTTAAGTTTAAATGGCAACTTTCGTACTGCGAACTTGTGGTAGTTTCCCCGCCCATTGTTAACTGGTGTCATAATTGGCTTTCTTATGTAAGGTTGATGGTTGTTGTTGCATTTCACCATTTTATATGCAACAAAATGTTTCTTTATGCAGAGTCTTGGTGCAGAAAGTTGAAGTTTTTCTGGTAATAACATAACCTTGAGAAATAATGTATGTATATTGGGAAGTAATTTGGCGCTGGTATAGAATCCTACCACATCGAACATTATTTGGGTTAGGGTGAAGGTTAGCGTTTGGGTTTGGGTAGGTTAAGCACTATTATTAAATAATAATATTATAATTGTTTCAACGCTGTGGTAGGGTTCTATAGACTAGGGTCAGCAAGTAGTGTGTCGCGACCCAAATTTGGGTCGCTTAACGGGATACTAATGAGCATTATTGTCTCTATTAATAATAAATTTTTGTTAACATTAACTGCTTAACCAGGCTATTTTTCAAAAACACGATATAAACAATCTATTATAAGATGCTTTATGCGAATCTTTATGTTGTTAATGCGCTGTGGGACACTAACGTCATGGTAATGTAACCTAGCTTTTTGGAAATATATGTTTGGTGTGGTCAAGCATTGTCCATCTTTTCAAATAAGAAGCTTTTCCAGCTTGACGCATTGAGTTAGGCTGGGCAAAGCAGGGTTATTTAACGTTATTGTGTTAAATTTTATATTGCCCCCTCAAAAATCCTTAGACCCGTGCCTTATAGTGTTGAGCTTATAATGTTGAGTTTCCTAAAACAATTGCGAGACGTCCGGCATCTTTACTGAGGCCTGCCAAAAATCTTAACACACCTTGCCAGTAATTCTTGCTGTAAGCTAAGTAGCGGGCGAGGGGGGTAATGGCGGGGAGTTGATGGGGCTGCCACCGAATGAGACATCACAAGTAGTAAAACTCCGGGCTTCTTTCAAGTTGTGTTACAGAACCCTAAATGAACAAAACACATAACACAGATTTATTTTCATCAATAGAGACACAATAAGTTACTGTGTTGTTTTGTAACAAAGCTATTTATTAAAAACAACTTTAGGTATTTGGGTCGCAAGACCTTGATACTAGTAATTTTGGGTCGCGCCAAAAAGTATTTGTGGACCCCTGCTATAGATCACTGCTCTGCAACTTGTGTGCCGCGTAATCATGCCTGGTGTGCGGCGACGTACCCGGAGGTGTGTTAATTACGTTTTTAAGGGTACTGTGACAATCCCAGGGTGTAATTTTATGAACTTTTCAGAATATTTAAAACTTATTTAAAACCTATTTTATCTTCTAACTAATCAAATATCAAAATATATTTGTCAACTCACAACAAATATTTCCAAACTTTACAGCAAAGTCAAGATTAACTATAAGCTCGAAACCCATAAAATACAACTGTATTTATATTATTGACATTATGTGATTGTGTAATTAGTCTTGGCAGCAGTTTTGAAAAAAAATTATGCAAAAAAAGTAAAAAGCACCAAGGCAGGTTTAATTTTTCGAATGTTATTAAAAGCCTTCTGTTATCTAATCAGCTATTGCAAGGGGGTACAATTTTCCGAACTTTGACCGGCTTTATAAATTTTAGGCAGTCTGCGAAACCGCAAAATTTGAATACATCATTCACTTCTTTTTCTATTGGCTGCCTCAGTATTTTGCTGATGTTGTGTATTGTCTGTCGACATATATTTTGTAGGTGTGATGCCAAATTGTTTTAGGTCTGTAGGTGTGCCGTAAGTGGAAAAAATATTGTGGAGCACTGTTCAAGACCAGCCAAAGTAATCTTTCATGTTGAACAAACGACAAAACTGGATTGCATTATCAAGTTAAATTTTCCGCAAAATGCAGTGTTATTGTTATGTTTTAGTATGCAAGAAACAAAATTATGTTGAATCGTCAGCCATTTTTGCAGTAGTGCAGAGTAGTTTGCATCAGTGTGTACCTTAGCGCAATTATTGTTGTATGCAAATTATATATATGCCTTAATTTTTTTTTTTTTTTTTCTATGCACCTACGTCAATAATTGAGAGGGGCATTTGAAATAATATGGAGCCCAAGGGGGCTCTAGTGTAAAAAAGACTGGGAAACACTGACCTAGACCATACTGGGGTTTTGGACTATTGACTGATCTACACTGGCTCAGTGTGAGATGATGGAGAAACAACCATACAACTGTTTTTTTGCTGCATCGTGTTCATACACACAACGATATACCATAATCAGGCTACATAGCTTATTATGCAGAGTGACCGGGGTATGACAAATGTTATTGGATCAAACCTCATCCCAGGCGAGATTTTTCCTACCTTGCATTGCTTGCACTACAATCCTAATCAAACTTATTTCGTAAAAAGGCTTTTCCAAGACAAACAGTATATTATATACCATAATATGTGGTTACTACTACTTTAATAGGGTTATATCACAATATTATATAACCATTGTGGGGTAACCTAGTTGCTTGATTGGCCTGTTCATCCCCATAATATGAAGTTCTACAGCAGAATTAGTTCTTTGGTCTTTCTTGACCAGCTCCCACTAAGCCTGTATAGCTTAGTTCGTAGCGCAGTTGTCTAGTATGTCTGAGCTCATAAGTGCAAACCTCACTGCAGGCTAGATTTTTTCTAGCCTCATCTTGCTGGCACTAGAATCGTGATTAGGCCAACAAATTTCAGTAATAGCCTTTCCGAATGCGCCCAGTGGCCAGTATATTAGCACAAGTATATATACCGTAATCGTTGGTCAGTATTACTACTTCAACATGGCTAGATCACAGTATATACCCATGTCTTTTCAAGGACTAGAGTCCTTTATTACTTTTTTTGTCTCAATTAAAGGCTCACATCGAGACTATATTTGACTGCAAGTTCAAGCCTGACAATCCTAAACAACTGGCCACCGCTTCTTTTGACGGAACTGTCAAACTATGGTCAGTAGATGACCTTTTGACTATCCAATCGACCACTGGAAATGAGGGCGTTATATATTCAATATCATGGGCTCCAGGTGCACCTTGTTCCTGTGTCAAACAATACATGATTTGTTTTTTTAAGATTTCTCTGTACTTTTTGTTAAATGTTGGTTTACCTCATATTCAAGATTATACAAAGTGTAACAAAAAAGTCAACTGATCTAAATTTATTAGTCCAAGTTATGAACTCACCATAGGCAATAAAGTGCTATAAATCACCTACAATTTGCAATTTAGTGCAGGCACTTGGCCAAATATGGTGAATGGTTAATACATTACATAGAATGATTTCATTATAACCTCACACGTTGTAATGTAAATTAAATTACTACAATGGGGCTGGGGGGGTCCGTTTGTTGACCGTTTAATTTTATATCACACAAAAGACTGGTACAATTAATTTATCAAGCAGCCTAATACTTCGCTGAGGAAATGTTTAAAGCTGTGAATGCTTTTCAAAAAAATTATGCAATTTAAGTGCATGCCATCAGGACAAAAGATAGAAGCATGTTTGAGTTGGAAACACCTTGGCCACGATTTTTGCAACTATTATGCATATATCCAGACCAAAGGTTTATAAACTTTTTGCCATGACCCTTGTTTTTATTTAAACCCGTGACTAATCTGTTTAAATGTTTTTCCAAAGTCACACATATGTGTAGCTGGCCTCCATGTATTATTTGAGTTCTCAAGTGTAGTTGCAGTAAAATGTTTTTATAATGTTATGTCTGAAAAATAGCCCCTAAACAAAATCACAGAGCAGCCATTGACACCCCAGTGAGTTTGAATTTAATGAATGATAAATCATACATTTTGTTATAATCTTTACAGTTTATTTAGATGTACCGTGACATTTTGTAATTTAACAAGCTATATAATATTTAAAATATAAATATTTAAGAAAAGTGGGTGTTTGCAGATACAATGTTTTGTGTGTTGAACAGTTTGTCTTTGTAGCTACCAATGACATTGTAATGTTTAAGAGTCCATTAGACAGTTTCTGTCTAAATAGAAGACTGTATAACATTTTATTAGATAATGCTTGCTCAATGCAATCTATGTTTACACAGCTGATCTCAACTGTTTAGCCTGTGGAACTAGAAAACGTGGAATATTTGTGTGGGATCTCAATAAGTCAAAAATTATTCGCCGATTCAAAGAAGTAAGTCAATCATAAAGTAGTACTAAACTGTTTTTTTTTAAAGCATTTGCTTTCCCCCAACGAGTTACTTAGTTTAATGCTATACCCTCTGTTCTTTTAAGAAAGATACTTTATTTTCACATTAACTTCACAATATTTATGCTGTATTTTGTAGTCCAAAAGTTTCAACAATCTTTTTTTGCGGTACATATTTCCATGAAAATACTGTCAACATATATTCTTTTTAAAACCAGTATTTACTATGATTATATTGATCAAATCTGCAATTTTATTAAAATTGGCACGTTTTCCATCGCAGCATGGATTCAAAGCAGTGTATTGCGTAGCGTGGAACCAGAGGGACTCTCATCGACTTGCATCCTGTTCTGAGGATGGACTGTGGTGCGTACTAAAATGCATAAATTAGCTTGCTAAAATTGTTTAGCCAAAAAATGCAAACACAATACAGACTTACTTGAATGTCGCAATATTCTTTTTACAACCGCATTAAGGTCACTGCGTGGCGTAGTAATTCATAAGTACAACATAAGTAATCCTAATAGATTAATAATAATATGTACGTTGGCAATATAAACTTCTTTCTAATCTCATCATACGTTATCAGTAGGGCGATTATTTTTTTACTTTAAAAATGAGAAATTTTCACCTAAAAAAAAAATTTTTGACAAAATTTTGACCCATTAGGAATACCTTCAATTAAACAACGCATTGTTTTATAAAGTAGGCTACTAGTGTTCGGACGTTGGCAGTCATATGTTTTTGATGTCTTACAAACGACCGGTGGAACACAATTCGCTTGTTTTTTTCAGGATTATGCAAAACTTGAAAATGCTTAGTTAATATTTGTGGCATATAAAAAGGCGAAAGAAAAACAAGACGCAGGTTATTTTAGAAAAGTGTTAAGGAAACAGTTTGGTTGAAATACAAGATAAAAATAATTGCGAAAAATTAAAGACCTATAGCATATTTATCGTAATAGGAAATAATTACAAATTACCACCGAAAATAATATAAAAAATACTAATTTCGACGAAATTAGAGATACGTATCTATCTGAAGCAGAAACGTTTTCTTAAAGCTAAAGCTATTCCGATAAACCAGACCTGCGTGGTTAATTCTGGCGACTCGCGTATATCATTATATTTCTCTAATGAGGATATATTACACTTAAAGTGCTGTTGGGTGTATTTCAAAACTAAATTTGATAAAATCGTAAACTGAACGACAAATAGTTCACTACAGTTATTGCTATTTTGGAAACGACTTTGACTTGCGTATATATTTTGACAAAATTTAATTTTTTTTGACAAGGCAAAATTCGCCCTGCTTATCAGTTTTAGGCTTGTTTTACAAGTGGTTAAGCGATAAACTTTAGTATAAGATTATGTGTTAAAGAATGGTAGATTCTTGTCAAATTAACGAGCACAAAATACATATTACATTTTGGAGAGACACAAACTGCAAGGAGATTTAAATAATTTAATTGTGAGGAGATACTAGCACGATCATGTTACACAACGATGTTAAACAAGATAAACAATCCCTCATTTCGTAAAAATGTTTTGCAGTAACCTTTGACGTTATAAGGCCGGGAACCACTTGTTTAGTTCTTAACCAAAATTTGAAACCCGTATTTAGATAACGACTCTAAAACACGCAAACAAGAGGCGACATAATCAGTTAATTTTCATGAATGGTGAAATATTCATACTTAAATGCAGAAAACATTCTTGCCGTTTTACAAAAAAAGCAATGGGCAAAGATAACGATGTAGTTAATATAATTGTGAGGCGATGTTGGCACGATCAAACCACACGACGATGTCAAACAAAAATAAAAACATGTCGAATATCATGACTATCCCCAGCTGCACAAACCGTAAGCAACAAAGATTGTAGAAATGGTTTGAGTCAACAGGATGAATAATGAGCTGACATGAAGTCTAGTGGCGCCATTCTCCCCGTTGTTACGGTGTGCTCCTGTGACTGTCGATGAGTATGCCAAGGTATTGGAAGATTTCGGGTTGGTGCTGCTAACACCAGTCGGGCGTGGTGTGAATCTGCTGACCTGGTGTGAAACCCAGTTCTGGGTTGTCGTTTGTATGAAAGAAGTTAATGGTTCTTGTGTCGCCACTGCAGAAGTTTCGTTTACCATGCTTTCAACTGCTGTATTTGGTGCTGTCGATTGCAAAATGATTGACCGACTTGTGTCTGGCAAGCCAGTGGTCCTGTTTGTTACACTATTGGTGCTGGTTGCTATAGCCACTGTGGATTCTTTATTTGTGTTGTTAAACGCCGGTTCTGTGATTGTGCTGGTTATTATTTTTGAGGTTGATGGTTCTGATGTAGTGTATAAAGAATTGTTCTCTGTCGTTTCAGTTGTAGCCATAACAATGGGATCCCTAATTGTCGTGTCCTCGGTGGTACGATCGGTGGTTGTTTTTTCTTTCTCCATCAATTTGGTAGATGATATTGATAGGTTTTGACGTCTTGTCGTCAAAGCTTTAGTCATTGTGGTGGTTGACATAGTGTTCGATACTGTTGTATTCAACGCTTGTGGACTTGTAGGTGATTTTGTGGTATCCTGATCAACCATTGCATCGGTTTCGTTGTCAAACACTTCAAAGCCTGGGACCGCAGTCGTGGTTTCACTCTCTGTGTCAAATGCATTTCGTTTAACTTTATTTTTGTAACGAGTATATAAAGTATTTTTTATCTTAGCGCAAATATTCGTTTCAGTTTTACAAGGCAGGACAGAAGGTAAAAAAACATTAGTTAAATTTTGTGTTTTATTTTTAATTAAATAATTGTTGTTTATTTTTTAGCTGTAATATTTGTATATACAAATTGGTGTGTTTTCTAATCATGGGATGTCGTATAGATTTTATTTATAAAGTGTATAACTAATGCGTTAAGTATCACCATACAATTACTTGGGATCTTACCACCATCCGTTGGACAGTTCAGCTCATCATCGCCGTTGTTGCAGTCCTTTTCACCGTCACATATCCAGAACATAGGTATGCAGTTTCCCGCCGAACATGCGACGTATTCGGGAGGGCATCCTTCGGCAACTGATATACAATTTAAAATGGTTACAAACTTTTGGTTATATATTGTTTTATAGATAAGCAAGTTTGTTGTTTTATAGATAATCAAGTATAAGTATCAAATCTGCGTTTTAAAACTGTTTTTGCTTACTTGATGATTGAGAAATATCGGAAGTATTTGGCCGAGATGTTATTTCGCCAGCCGATGCATCCATCGTGATCGTTACATCTTTGTTTGGTGACGTAGTTACAGCGCTTGTTCCAATTTTCACAGGAGTTGTAATGACAGGAGGCGACAGGTTATCGTCCGCTATGGATAAAATTATATTTGAGTACGCTGTGTGCCATTTATTCAACCTTCCCACTATAAACATTTTAATGCTTACGACAGTTAAGTTCATCGTCATTGTCCGGACAGTCTTGAACTCCGTCACAAAGATAAAATCCAGGTATGCAACCCACACCGGAAATACACGCGTACTCGAAAACAGTGCAATCTACAATTTTATGAAAATGAAGTATGGTATTGGGTGATTTTACAAACATGCTGAATAAAAACACGGCGTTTTTCTGACTAAAAATAAATATATATATATAAAGATATATTCTAAAAAAGATTAGCATACATATATCGAAAAAAATGTTTTTAATACTGCGGCTTACTCTGTGGAGGAGGTGTGAACCCTAAAGCTTTGGAAGTCTCCGTTGCAGCTACTTCGTTGTCGTCTGTCGTAGGCATACCTAAGCACGATCACAAACATACAATTACGTACGTCGGATCGAAGAATTTCAAGTGATAAAATCATAGTTATAATAATATCGACTTCGAAGCACATTCCATTAAAATTGCTGGTTGCATGGGTTGTGTAATAAATCTCGGTCGTTTTGTATTGCATTAGCGCTTTGGGTATTAAGTGCTTGTTACTTACACTTTACCTTTACCCGTAATTTAAATATCATGCCGATCCATAAGAAACAAATCATTATTATTGAGCCAAAAATAAAACAGAAAACACTACCTTGTGTTGTTGTTGTTGTTGTTGTTGTTGCCTCGCAGGCTGAGCGCCGCAAAGTAACGTCATCGATTGCGATGTCCCCTTGGTGGCCATTGCCACGAATACCCACAAAAATGATCTAAATTGACATTTTGGTGATTGTCAGCACAATTCGTTTTAGATTAATACGTCGTATAAGTTAAACACTTTTTATTTATACCTGTGTTGGTGTGTCGCTGTATGGGATAGTAAGATTTCCTTTTTTCCATGTAAGTGCTTGCTGTCCTGTCCTGAACCAACTGATAGTACTTGTCAAATTGTTTGAGATCTCTACTTGAAGGGTGCCGATGTGTGGACCGTACATGTGATACCTACACATAACAATAATAACTGCAGGTGTTCCTTTTTTATAGGCAATAATTACTTTTGGTTCGAGTTATTCTGTTTATTCGTAATTTGTGCCAGTTTGTAAAATGCTTTATTTAGTTGTGTTGGAATTAAACCAAACAGGTTAGTTGCTGTATTAGAATACGAATATTTTTAAACATTTACCAAAAGTTAAGACACATTTCCGATTGAGCGTTATTGAAGTTGATCGTGGGCATAGACAGCATGGCAATATCACCCATTCGTTGAGGTAAGGACGATTCTACATATACGTACTGACCATCTGCGAATACAAAAGATAGATAGATAAGTACGATTATATTTTTGAAAAAAATACCAGACGAAATCGAAAATTGGCAAAACTTTTCTCAGGGGTCATGGAACAACTAATTTAATCAAGTCTTTTGTTTAGATTCAATTCAAGAAAATATATATACATATCGAACAAACTCAAAAATTGAAACTATTTTACAAGGTTGCAGTCGCAATAAAAATAATAAAAATAAAATATCAAAAAATACAAACACCAAGACATCAATTAAAAATCTTAATTTTGAATTACGGACAACACACAACAATGCTTTGGTTTTTGTTAAAAAGCATGTGACATTTTACCCAAAGTTGTGACGCTTAATTGCGCACGTATTCGCTGTTTTAACCTAGATTTGATTTGATCAGATCTTTTGTCTAATTGGTTTTAATCAAATATTGGTAGTGCTTGAAGTTTTTTTGTTTGTTAACAAATTTGAAATGTTGCTTTACTTACTCATAGTCACTTCTAGAAATTTATACGCTATATTTTGTTTTACTTAAATAGACATTTTTTTGCTTGAAAACTTTAGTAGTAAACAGTAAATGTAGTTAATTACTCACTGGCACCCATTCGTGTTTTGTCGAACGAGGGTCCAGTGAGTGACGTCCTGGTGTTTCCCCTGTTGAGCTCCCAGTCGAAGTCGTCGGATGGCGAAGGCAAGTTTTTCCAACCAGCACACAAACCTTGCTCAAAGTTGCAGTCATGTTGATCTGTTAAAATAAATGTGCAATTTGATTTAGATTTCTAACAGGTGTTATACGCTTTGCTAGTCAGTGGTCGCAATTTAATTATTTCACTTTTTAAACACGTTTTATCGCACAATACCTTCTGGAGGAGCAACCACTTTCCATTTTATAGTGAATCCTGATTCCTCGGTATCTTCGTCCGAGTAAAAGTGAACAATCACTGAATTTGTCTTGCTTTGAACGCCGCTAAAGCTCTCGTCTCCACAGAAACGCGTTCTTCCCAGAAACTCACTTATTTGCGAATCGTCATTGACGTCATTCACGATATCACCACTCGGTCTGGCGTCGTAAATAATAAAACCGTCGTATGGGCAAGCTGGTGACTGAGGCTCGATGCTCACTTTTTCGATAAGAAACTGTTATAAACAAGGTGAACTTAAGTATTTAGTATTTTTAGTTTTTATGTATGCTGTTGACGATCGTAAAAAACTGAAAGCGTGTTCTATAGATATATCGTGCACAACTTTAGGGGCAGTTAAAACAAAATTTAGACGTTAGGTTTAAGTGTAATTATCTTACCTTAATTTGCATTCTATCCGGAGCGGAGATTTGCCATCTACAGGAGGCCATTGAAGGATATTTGCCCTGCGGGGTTTTCGGACTGACAATGAGGCCTGAATCACCTGTTAGTTGGCCCCCACATTGATCTGAAAGTAATAATGGTTTATATGGCTTAAATGCATACTTTCAAATTTGTTATTTTCGTGTTTTTTGTTTTTAATTTCGTTTGTATTGAGTGTATAGTATATGAATGGCGATTGTTGAATTTAATCAATCTATGTTGTTGTTGAGGCATTAACATGTGATCGTTAAGGTAGCAGGTTTTGCTGTATACATTGATACAAGTGCAAGGTTACAAATCGTAATCTTTTCTGGTTAGCTGAAATCCATTTTCGTATTTTCTAAAAGGTGCTTTCTGTAGTTTGGCGCCTAAACATTACAGCTGGTTCGTTTTTGTCAGATTGTTAGCAATAAAATAGGTAAACCAATTCCTCGGATACTGTTTTATATTTGAAAAAAATTAAGTAAAAACAGCAATTCCTGTAGACAAAAATCGTTCTTCTGGTATAAAGGAGTTATAAACCAAGTCCAGTTGGGCTCATCAGTAGCTTACTAGGAAATATTTCACCCGCACTTCTATGATTGCACCTTCGTTTGGTCGCACACCTTCTAAACTAAGAGCGGCCGACTCCGATTTCTATCGATCCTCTAAAGTGCGCTGTGGCATGTCAAACAACAGTGACCTATTTATTCAATAAACGATCCGTTTGCTAAATTCCTGCTAACAGCTCAAACGTATTTGTAGCTAAATATTATCCGGCTTGTTTTTTCTCCGCCCATCTAATATTTAACGATTTAATAAATATAGTAATACTATAAGGTTGAAATGTTTGTTGAAATTACCGTCACTAGTCAGTTATTTAGATTAGTTATTTATTTACCTCAATCAGAACTGTGATTGTACTGTGTCTTACCTTTAGTCTCTAAAAGGATCTGTCCAAATACCAATTCGAAAAAGACTGCGAAACACAGCAATCTGTTCATTTTTCTATCCTGGTTCACAGGTTATCTTTATAAAAAGTTTTAGCTTAAAATATCGGACGTCAATCTACAAATAGAATATAACCTCTAGATCAAATTTCTGTAAAGTTTAAAAAAAATATACATATTTTTCTTTTACTTCTTCCTGCTTCTATTCAGTAAATTTTAACGTCATACTCCCTTGGCGCTTTATTCTCATAAGTTGTTTTAGCAGCGTGATGCTACATGTGAAAAGTAAAGCGTGCCTTTTCAAAGAATCTTCTTTATGATGATGAAGCGCGCAACCACCTGGAAGTATAACGTCTTGTCGACACGTCACCATCCGCACGACGGGCCTTATAATTGGCAGTCATGAACAGGCAGTGTTAGGCGTGACGTTCATCTGCTGACAACGGCTTGGCTAATTCTCCGTTTAAAATTGTTTTCTTGTTGGACGAGGTATTAGACATTCAACTAACATCTTTGGTAATCGTACTTAAACATAAAGTGATGAAATATCTCTCTTTTCCTAAAATGTTTTAACCCCCAAGGTAGCGTTACCGTTATGACGTTATTAGTTAATCCATAATTTGAATCGTGAAAACATAATGATACACAAAAAAGTGTATTGTTTTAGTCTGTCGTATTTATAAAAACAAATTTATTTTTAGAAATAATAAATTAATAGGCAAACACATCGGGCTTGCTTTAGTTTCAGATACGATTTGGATTACCGCCATCGGCTTGTAAGCTAATCCAAGCTGGTTATTAAGTGTTATTATTGTTACTATACACGTCAGTTTAGCGGATGTGGACAATACATGCCCAAAATTACACTGAATTGGTCATTTAAAAACTTGGTAACATTTTCACACAATAATTTTAAACGAATTTTTTGCGACATACAAATTTGTAAATTGAATCGGTATATTATGAACAGGGATTGGCAACTTATTTGCGGCGCCAACGATAAAGATTACGGATTTACCTTTCGAAACAAAAACCAAGGTCGTCCTGCTAAGTTATTAGTCTATTTATAAACATGGTCAAAATAACTGGTTAGTTTCCTGAAGATCATGTTATGGTATTGTTACCCCCAAATAGTTATAAATCAATAATAATTAACTGAAATTCTGTTTAAAATTTACGCACTATGCTCTTGCGCTAACTGTTTTAGCACTGCCATTCTTGTAGCATGTAAAATATGAACTAGTTTTCCTAGCTACGCCACGAAACAAGTAATTCTGATCTCGTAACACCGGCACATCCACTAATTATTGAAGGTTGGGTCTCAACGCATTTTTTCTTGCCGCTACAAAACCTATATTTAAAAAGTGCCGCTTTCAAAGCTATTTAACTATTGCTTTGTCCTTTGACAGCCTGCGGTCAAACCGCCTTTTGTTTTTACAATGGCTATTGCACGTTATCCTTCAACCGACAATTAAAATGTTTTCGGCGGTTTGACTGAAGAATCTTGCCACAAGAAGCGTGAAAACAGTTTAATGGGCAGCTTTAGCCTTTGGTGGCTTTATGTTGCAGGAAAAGCGGTTTGACTGAAGAATCTTGCCACAAGAAGCGTGAAAACAGTTTAATGGGCAGCTTTAGCCTTTGGTGGCTTTATGTTGCAGGAAAAGCGAGTATCAGCATGAAACTACATTTTCTCCTTATGTTGTCATATTTTTATTCACTAACATAAACATTTGTGGTTGTTTATTACAAAATTCTATAATCGTGCTTTTGTTACACGAGTATATGTTTCAATCTTCTAACGAAATAAGTTAAACAAAAATATTTATGAACGATAATTATGAATTGCAAAGCCTAAAAGGTCGAGTAGATCGATATCATCTTGATTAAGCCGTTTGGATACCAGCTTGTATCATATTTAGTTAATGGATTTGAAATTCATTATTAAGCTACAATAGAGATTATGAAGCTTATTGAAGAAAGTATACGTGATATTTAAGTTAAAAGGAAAGAAAACTATTTAAGGTACACAGAAACAAGCGATTTATTGATCAGCACTAGATATAAATTTCGCTTTATGGTTCGCTGTACACCATCTTTGTTTAAGCTGATTACGCATTTTTGCTAACATTAATGCAACGCCCAAACTTTCTAACTAAAACATTTTTTTAAACTACTTGCAGTGCGATAGAAAAAAAGGTCTTTCTAACGCTGCAAGTGACCACTTCTAAATGTTATTGGTATAGTAGGAAGATGAGGTCAAAGTCATTCGTAAAGCTTGCAAATCTTTTAAAGCGAGCTTACTCCCAATACACAAGCTGCTTGAGCCAAATGCAAACCTAATACTTGCATAATGTATGAGAAAAGCAAATTGTTGCATTTAGGGCAAATGTTTTTGTGAGTATAGTTTATGCTTGTATCAAGCTTTGTATTTGCAATATAGGTGAGCAAACTAATGATTTCATTGCCTCGTGAAAATTCACTGATCTACAAATAAAAGAGTTTCTTTTTTGTGCCAAAAAACTATGTCCGTATTTGAAAATAAATGCGCAAGTGTATCTCACAATACTTAAAATTTAAGAATATGTGGGTAATATTGACGGCAACCCATTAAAACATTTATTAGATTGGCAGAAATTGAATGCTTTATCATTGTAGAACATGTTTGTTCGATTTATGTGATTCCATTTTTGCGTTTGTTTATGTTTTTAACATTGATTGCACATTTAGTATCGTACGTCGATTAGATGGCGAAGAGTTAAAGAGATACGAACACCCGGAACCTGCCTTCGGGTGTGATTGGAGCATTGTTGATAAGTAAGTCGTACATTAATTGTTTTTTGCATTTTTTTAGTTGTTTTAAGAGCTTAGGTTTGCGTTGCATGGTTCGCTTGTTGTAATGCGCCATTGGAGTTATTGTGTCTACACTATCAGGGATATTCTAGCCACTGCATGTAGCGATGGCATTGTTCGAGTGTGGAACTTTGTGTCAACATCGTCAACACCGTACCGATCTCTCACTGGTCATACAGCCAAAGTGTTTCACGTTCGTTGGCATCCACTTATTCGAAACATACTTGCCAGTGGATCTGATGACACGTAAGGATTGTACAATGTTAAAATTTCTTATTTGAATAAAATAATCATTAAATCGATTTAGGGTTGGGAATGTCTTGTTCGGATGGCGTTATGCCTATTCGGCTTCTAAAGAGTGTTTTTTACTCTAAATTAGGGGTTCTTAAACTTTTTTTACCGCGGACCTCTAAAATTTTTTTTAGCCTCGCGTGGACCACGGTAGACAAAAAAAATTAAAAAATTATGTCATAAATTGACGTCACAATCATATAGACTTCATAAATTTGCGGATTTCGATCCCAAAAAAAAGTGAAACGGAGTTTAAATATACATTCAGTGCAAAACCGTTTTATTTTTAATTAAACTGTTTTCTTTGATAAATTGATTACTTCTTAAATGTACACCAACTTTCTTAAATGTACACACCACTAATTTCAATTAGGCCTTCACGGACCCCCTTAAACTTGTTCACGGACCCCAGTTTAAGAACCACTGCTCTAAATCTAAACTTCAATATCACTCAATGCAACAAAGATAAGCAAGTAAATTGTTTTCACGTTGTTAAACCTAGACAGTCGTGGCACCTCCGTTTTTAGAATGCATTTTATCTTATTATCATAAATAGTCTGTAAGATAAAAAAAAATAATATACAAGTGTTGGTGTTTTGCCCTTTACGGATATATGTCGGTAATGCGCATTCTTTAATTATACTTATTTGTAGTTCCGCAACCAGCAATAAGTAAAGGGACCTGGGAGGGACCAGAATTTTTGTTTTAGGGGGCGGACGGGCGTATAATATTTTAGACATGAAGTCAAACCAGCAGGTGAAAAATAATGATCGAATTCTAAACCGGACAAAAACATTGTCTTGCGAAGTTAAAGGGCTGACATGCCGTCTCGTTGTATTAAAAAATATGATTAAATTGACCTAACACAAGTTATCTTCTTTACAGTGTGTTTGTGCAAGTTGCGCGCTCCTAAATGTGTATTCATTTAAATTGAAATGTGTAAAACTCGCATTTAATTTATTTTGGATAGTACCATCCGCGTGTGGGAGGTAGAGAGCTCGACGTGTCTTGCTGTGTTAGAAGGTCACGTGACTTGTGTGCGGGGGTTAGCGTGGAATTTTGAGCTAGCTCATTTGCTCATTTCCGGTTCATGGGACAGCACCTTGCGATTGTGGGATGTCAGAGATGGAAAATGTATAGAAACGGTAGATGACCACGGAGCGGATATTTACGGTATTTTTAGAAAAAGTTTTTTTAAACCTTTTGAGACAAATAACTAGACTATAAAATATGTACTATTTTTAGGAGCAATTATGTTAGTTTTTATGAATATCTTCACGTATGCCAAAGGTCGTAAAAAATTTTCAGTCACACTCACATTGCCCAATTACCGGATACCACCGTTAGTAGCCCAGCGTTAAAAAACAAGGATTAATTTAGTTTAGTTCCAAAGATAATGGAGGGTTGAACGATTAATTAATGCAACATTTGTGGCTTCTGAATATAATGCAACATCGGATGGACATATTAAATTTGTGGCTTTAGCAAACTGTCACTGCAAAGCTACGTTGTTTGAAGACTAAGTCAATACCGGCATATTGAGTAATTAATAAATACCACAACCCAGCGGCTAAAGTTATTTTTCTCCCTAGGTGTCGCCACCCACCCAAATAATCCCTTTACAGTTGCAACCTCATCACGCGACTCAACTTTACGTCTTTGGTCACTGGAGGGTGTAACACAACGACTGTTTCTTCAAGTGTTGGCCGATTTTCCTTGTTCGGAAATAATAGCACCTCCTGGTATGTTTTTATATTTTCAATATTTTTTTGTTAGCATGTTACAACACTTAGGTTATGTTCTGATTAAAAAACCCTAACACGTACAAATCATAAACCTCACCAATTTAGATGAAACAATGAAGGCGGGATATCCCCTGAAGCTGTCTGGTAACATATCGCGACATATTTGTTCGATGTTACAGGCAAAGGCAAACAACGACTGCGTTAAACTCCGATGGTTTTCTGAATTATTTAGTGTGAGTTATTATTTTTTTAATAGAACAATTATGGAATTTTTTATTTGGTAAAAGCGGACGAAACATATGTTATTTACAGTCGACGCGTGGTTTAGAAAATTTATGGGATCTTGTTTGTGCTTGTCGAGGACAACGTGAGTCGACTTTATCCCAATCGTACAGGAAAGGAATTCTTCACACTAAACATCTCACAAAGTATAAGGCGGTAAGCGGTCTCGCCACAACTAGAAATCCGTGCATTGATTGAAAGACTAAAAGTTGTAATACCAGGAAACTAGAAATGTGTTGAGGTTAAGGAAACTCGCTATAAGGTAAAAAATTCGCGACTTACACAAACGATTCCAGTTGACATTCCAACTTTAAATCTAGTTTTTCTAAATTTCTTTGATAATCAGGTATTTCATCGAAAGCATTAAATCGGAAATTTTACACTTTGTTTACACCGGTTTGATAAATAATGTTAAATGGAGTCTTCGTGGTCGAAATAATTCATAGAATTTCCCTTTTCTTACTGAACACACAACAAAATCTAAAAATTATTTTATAAATTTAACTAATCTTACCTTTTTGTGTCGTATACGTAAAATATTTATATCTAATTTACGGTCAACGAGTAAACCTTATTGATATCTAAATGTACGAGTTAACCATCTTTGTGACATGTAGTTAAAGAGCGATGTAAAAGTAGAAGCATCTGATTAATATTATTCTTTTTTAGGCCGAAGCGCAGGAATCTGAGCATGCATCATCTCAGATTAAATCTGGACTACGTCAGAAGAACAAGTTATTGTTGCGCGCAGCAGAAGTGCACCTCAAGTTAGGTAATGTTCGGCGCTATTGCGAATTATTGACGGAGTTGGGTGACTGGGAACGGGCTATTGCACTTGCACCTGGTGTGTCTCTTGCTTTCTGGGCTGGTCTAGTTAAAAGGTAAATCTGTTACTGACAAATCCTCTTTATCTGTGTGTCTTGTCAATGTTTGGTGTAAAAGTAGTTTATCTGTTAATATAAATGTGGAAAATTTTAGTATAGCGTTTACCCCTAAGAACTTGTACTTCTTTTTGTCAAAGATATGCCTCCATTTTGGAATCTGACAGTGACAAGGACTCTGTGGCCTTTAGAATTGCAACTGGTGAAATAACGGAAGCTGTCGAGTTTATCACGGCACGAGGGGATTTGCAGGTAGCTCGGGCAACTTGTTTGTGTCGTTAAAAAAAGTTATAATATATGTCCTATGTTTTTCTGCTTTTACTCCATAATTTCTTTCTATGTTTCATAAACGATGTTAGGATATTTTGACAGGAGTGCACGACTGCATATAAATGATTAAATTATTGTTTTATTGTTTTAGCCTCCCTCAAAATTTAAATTGTAGCTTGAATTCATATTGCAGGATGGACTTCTGGTTGCCCAAAGTGCGAAAGAGTGTAATACTCCACATCCAACTTTCCCTGAGGAATGTAAAAATATAAAAAACAATACTGACGGCAAAAATTATGACGAGTAAGTGCTTATGCTTGAATTTAAAAGAAAAATATGAATGTGAAGGAAAACAAAACATTTGTTTTGCTGCTAACACAGGCAACTAGATATGTTATAATTTAATAAAGTTTGCATTGTCCTAAATACAATTAGGTGTGTTCTGCTTTTTAAGAAATAGATATTGCAAAAAATAACGTTTCTTGGTCAGCATGTCTGTTGGTTTACGGCAAACACAAATGCACACCTAGTTCTCGCATTTGGCTACAGCTTGTCTCTAACCACGAGATTGCAATCTGTGTTTAAAATTCGCCTGATCGGTCCGGCCTTCTTTCGACGAATGTCGACGATATACAACGACATATATATCAGCTAAACCCACATACAAATAATTTATTTAGCGCTGCAAAAATAAGAGGTTAGAAAAGTCAAACAACCGATCTGAATTGGTAGTTTCCTTGGCTTAACCTATCGCTGAATAGTTCGTCTCAAAATGTCTGCCACAAATAAATTTGTTGTTGTACTCAATATTGTTTTATTATAATTAATTATCTACGGATGTGTTGTAATGGAAGTAATAATGACGGTATTTGGATTTGGTAGAATATTACATTTAAAAAGAACGCTGATCTGATTACTATTATAAAAAATCTTTAAAAATGGCCATATTTGTCCAATTCTAAATATAATAATCAGGTAGCACTATATAAAGACAAATTGTATTGATTCTCGACAAGCTTTCGTACAAACCGTGCCTTATAAGGTCAAAGTAGAAATGAAAGCCATTGAAAATATTGTTTTTGTTTCAGTCACATACGTCTTTGCGAGCATGTGCCTGTGTATTTATTAGACTTTTGTTCTTATCTGATAGATTTATTTAGACCGTTATTCTATTATTAAAATTATTGAAATCACCTAAAAAAAAAACTCGCCTTCTGACAAACTAAGGGTTGTTTTATGTCATTTTACAATCGCCAACTGACTTATTCTTTTTTTATTCTCGAAGCCTTGTGTCTGGATGTTGCGTCAAGATGGCTGACCGTCACTACAAACGATCATTATCTTTGTCAGCAGCATCCATTCATTTGGCCCAGGATGACGTGGGAAAAGCTATAGACTGTCTCGTTAGGGTAAGTCTTATTCGACTGAGAATTTTTTTTATAATGCTAACATAATCAACTTTTTCTTGTGGTGCTAATTTTTTATAAATTATAAAACCATTCTATTACCTAAAATACTTCTATAGATAGGCGGACTAAAAAGAGTGAAATATTAGGATTTTCTAAAAAAGAAGTCCGCAAAATTGACGTTATATGTATTCATAATATGGCAAACAATTTGAAATGATGCTGCCCAATCGAGATTAGTCTTATAATCAAGCAGAGACAAAAATGCTGCAAATTAATATATTGTTTCATAGTGTCACAGTATACAGATAAAAGGATGGCATACATGAATTTAGCCACTTGACACTATTGTCATATGTCAATGCGTAGTGACCTTATTGGGCCCTAAAAATCGGTCACTTGGTTGGACATCTCAAAATCTGTCACTGGTTGGTGTAGCGTGTATTTCATGTTTGCGAAAAATTACTGTTAAAACCGTGCGAGACTGGCGCTCCTAGAGCACGGAGCAAAATGAGCGAAAAAGTTAGCTATGCACAAGCGGCAGGCGAAAGTGCAGTGAGTGCACTGAGAAGGCCTAACTGTTTAAGCTTAAGAGGAGTTAATCAGCTTAAAAGAGAAGACTTATGGAATTTAATGAAAGAGGTTGATTTTCATCTGACAAAAAATAATAGGAATTACGGAAATGAAAGGGACTCTAGTAGACGTGACGTGTACGTCCAGGGAAAATGTGCTTCACCTTCATAGAAGACTACTGAATGTGTCATACATTCGGAATGTTCGTCTTTACGAGTCCGGTGTTATAAATGTGGGAAATGGTTGGACACCAATTCCACTCCCAAATGAAGCTATTGAAAGTCGGATTGAAGAACAGTTTGGAGAAGTCAAAAAAATGACACACAGAAAAGACAAAGAAGGTTTGTTAACGGGAATGCGGATTGCAACAATGAACAAAGCGGATTTAGAAACGAATCCAATACCAAGTTATGTACGAATGAACGGTTGTGAATTTTATGTTACCTACCACGGACAAAAGATTACCTACAAGTATTGTGGCGAAACTGGCCACAAACAAGCTGATTGCGCAAAGCGAAAAGCAGATTACCCACAGCTCCACAGTAAGGCAAACCAATCAGCAACTCAACCGCCGATAATTGCGTCAGGCCAGATTACCAGCTCATCAACGCCTCTGCGCTCAAAAGCTGGTGACAAAACTGCAGCGCAAACGCTTGAGAATAGAAACGACTCACTGCCCGGGGTTGATGCAATCCCCGCTGATAAACTAAAAACATCCCGAAAGCGACTCCGCAATAGACCACCTTTTCTTCCTGACAGTAAATTAAGAATCATGAGCGAAGTTACCGTCTCACTGGATTGTCAAAATTGTCACACGGACAGTCTTCTGGATCCCCAATGCCGACATTTTTACTGCTGCAAATGCAAACAAGAATACAGGGTTACCAACGCATGCAGTGATGACACCGTCTTGTTTTTGGTGCCTTTGAAGGAAACCATGGCTAACTGTCCCAAGTGCCAGGCCAAAATGAGACTTATGCCCTGCTGTGAGGAAATACAACCGGAGTTCCGAATGGACGGCAACATGTTTCAGTGCATCCAATGCAAAAGGCATGCAATAACGTGTGTGTGTGTAAGACAGTAAATGCTCTTCCAAACGTTACAATGTCTTAAGGAATGTTTAAATCACCTATGCAAGTATAAATTGATATACTGCAGTTGCTGGAAAAAGTCCGCCGAGGTTATTGAACCGAGTCGGCCATATAACTGCAGTTGCGGGTTCGAATATGAATGGGATATCGGATTAGGAGTACAGAAGAATAATTAGATGTGTTATGGTAACTATTTTGGTGTATATTTTTTGTTGTTGTATAATGGGTTTCAATATCGCATCATTTAATGTCGGGGGTATTCGAAATCCCCGCAAACGAAAGCCAATCTTTAACTTTCTTAGAGAAAAAAACTTTAATATTGTCTATTTGCAGGAAACGCACTCCTCAGTAAGGGAAGAAAAATTATGGGAAATGGAGTGGGGATTTAAAATATTATGGGCATATGGCTCTACTCACAGTAAAGGGGTTGCCATTCTATTGACAAAAAATACCTCGATTTCGATTAAGGAGCTAGAAATAGACCCCGAAGGGAGGTATCTGGTTGCCTCGTTAACGGTTGAAGGCAAAACGTTTAAATTGTGCAACGTGTACGCCCCAAACAACGACGATCCTATGTTTTTCGATCGACTATTTGCAAAACTAGCATCTATTGACAACTCGGAGTTAATTTTGGGGGGTGGTTTTAATACAATTTTGCAAGGTAACTTAGATAAAAAACAGGGTCCCTCTCATTCTAACCGAAACTCTCGTGCCAGAGTTCTATCGCACATGCAATCCTACAAGTTAAGTGATGCGTTTCGATATTTCCACCCTACGGCCCGCCAATACTCAAGGTTTCAGGTCAACCCCATGAGCGCCACGCGTATTGATTTCTTTTTAATATCGGAGTCATTATTAAATTGCCTAAGTTCCGCAGACATCACACCAGGCATTAAATCAGATCATAAAATAGTAACCCTTTCGATGACAGTCTCGAGTTCTCCTCGTGGCAAAGGATACTGGAAGCTAAATACGAATCCGTTGCTTAACAACGAATACATAAAAAACCCGAGGCGCACAATACGTGATTATGTGGCCAACAATCCTAAACATGAGTTGAATCCACACATTCGGTGGGGTGCTCTTAAAGCAGCAATACGTGGGGTTCCATTAAACACAGCGCCAAAGTAAAACGAGTAAACCGCAGTCAACAGCAATATCTAGAACGGGCGATAAAAGGCGTTGAACTGGAATTAACGCTGATAAACCAAGCCAGCACGGCTCAAAGCGATAAACTGGCAAATTTATAACTGGAGTTAGATAACTTGATTAAAACGCGTACACAAGGTGCAATTATTAGAAGCAGAGCGCGCTGGGCAGAGAAGGGTGAAAAAAACACAAAGTACTTAGAGAAACGCCACATCCAAAAAAAATCAATCAACCGCCTAAAAGTGGGTGATCAAATCCAAACAGATCCATCGGATATTCTGAAAGAACTGGCCAATTTTTTTGAAAGTCTATACAAACGATGCGATTCTAAATATACTAAGACACAAATTAACGTACACTTATCGACACGAAATCTGCCGCGGCTAGACGCAATACAGAAAGAATCGTCCGAGCGCCCAATCACGCTTGAGGAAATTCTGGCGGCAATTCCCACTATGCCGAGGAATAAATCCCCGGGACTTGATGGATTGCCGGTAGAATTGTATCAGACTTTTTGGCATGAGATAAAAATCTTGATTTACGATGCTTGGATGTATACTGAAGAAACCGGTAAATTTAGTCAAAGTCAAGCGCAAGGTGTGGTAACGTTGATCCCCAAGCCACATAAAAAAAAAGCTGATAACTAATCACCGCCTCTTATCTCTTTACTTAATGTGGACTATCAAATTATGTCAAAAGTTATAAACAACAGAATTAAAACCAATATCGAGTTCCTAATCAGTCGAGACCAAAATGGGTTTATGAAGGGTAGATATATTGGGGATAATCTCCGCCTGCTCTTTGATATTATCGATTCCTCCGATTTTTATAAAATTCCGAGTTCCATACTTCCTTAGGACAATTACAAAGCGTTTGACACCGTTGGTTGGGATTTTATTTACGCAGCATTAGATAATTTCGGCTTTGGAAATAACCTAATAAACTGAATAAAATGTTGTTATGCGGATCCTACCTGTAAAATAACCAACAACAACTTTATGTCGCGCGAGTTTAAAATCGAAAGAGTGTCCGGCAAGGCGACCCTTTATATCCAACGCTTTTTTTGCTATGTGTCGAATGTCTAGCAACGGCGTTGCGAAAAGACGAATTTGTAGGACTAAAACTGAATGACGACGAATTTAAAGTATCTCTACTCGCTGATGATACGTTAATCTTTTTAAGAGGCGAACAAACTGATTTCGAACGAATATTTGTTGTGCTAGATAAATTTGGAGACATGTCCGGATTTAAAATTAATATGCAAAAATCGCTTGCATTCCACGTAGGAGCCAATCGTTCTTCGACAGAAAAACCTTACGCGAACAAAGGCCTCGAGTGGCCAGAACACTCATTTAAGTACTTAGGTATAAAAATTCCACTAAAAAACCCAAAGGAACTGTTTACGCTTAACTTTGGTGAATTTATAAATAAAATTAGTGCAGTTTTTAATATTTGGTCTTCTAGGGGGCTAACTCTTCTGGGACGAATTTGTATACTAAAAACCTTAGTAAATCCGACACTAATTTACAAAATTAGTGTTCTTCCGGTCAACTTGCCCGAATCATGGTTGCGTAAAGTTAAAACGAAATTATTTCAGTTTTTATGGGGATCTAGATGAGAGAGAGTTAAGCGAACGAAATTATGCGCAAATACTGAACACGGAGGAGCAAATATGTTGGACTTTGACGCATATATCATGTCGCTGAATATTAAATGGGTGTCAAAACTTTTTGACGACGAGTATAATGCACCGTGGAAAACGCTTGAAAAGGGTGTTCGAACAGACAAAGAATTCGAATGCTGGCTGCGAGGAGACTTGTCTGCCACATCGAGGCAATGTTCTAAACTAATACCTTTACGCACTACTAGAAAAGCAATATCAGACTGTAGGAAGTATATGACCATAACACAATTGCAAAGACTTAAGGTCCGTCCTCTATGGGTAAACAAAAACGTCCGACTCAAGACAGAAACGTTTTATTTAAAGTCACTTATCAATGCGGGAGTTATTGACCACAATGATCTTCTAAACGACTCGGAACACTATATGACCTATGATCAACTGGCAGTTAAGTACAAATTCCACCCAAACAATATAGATTTTGAAACCTTTATTAAAATGATCACTGCTCTCCCACCCGTGTGGGACCACTCCATGGTAGGCTCCCCAGCCGATACTAAGCTAATCACCACTTTAAGGCAAATATTTCAGGTACATAACTCATCAAAAACTTTATACAATGAGATAAAAAACATACACTACTGTTCGTCCGCATAAAGAACAAAGCAAGTGGAAACGGGATTTAAATCTTATACCGAACACAACTCCTTGGGACAGGTTATATAAAAACACTTGTAAAGCCACAATTGAAACTAAACTGCGATTCTTTCAAACTAAACTTAATCTTCGTGCCATTGTGACCAATGATGCGCTATTCTCGTTTGATATAACTGAAACCAACCGTTTTTTTTTGCAACTTAAATGTTGAAACAATTTCTCATGTGTTTTTCTATTGCGAACATGTTGCAAAGTTTTGGGAAGAAGTCACTGCTTGGATTTCATCAAAACTTTTTATATCCCTTCAAACCATTCCAATAACTGTTCTGTTTGGTACTGTAAATGAGAATGATTTGCTAAACTGTTTACTGATTTGCGCTCGCTTTGTGATTTAGCGGGTAAATACGCCAAAACTTTGCCTTCTTTAATGATGTTTAAGAACATGGTAAAAACAGTGAAAAAATCAGAATACCATATTGCGCTAGGAAATAAGAATCTTGGTGCTTTTTGAGTTAAATGGGCCAGTCTTTTATGTTGTAACAACCAATTACTAAATAAAATGTGGTGGATATTTAGCAATCCACTCATAGGGTTGTCATATAACTTGTCCACCAAAATACGTGGTTGTTAAATGTTCTACCATTTGGTATTTAAGATTTACAGTGTGCCGCCTTGTCGGTTCAGAATTTGATACTGCGCATTAGGGTGGAGTGAAAAATAATTTTTTTTTTCAAATCAAAATTGAGGGGTCTAAAATGTTGACAAACATCTAAACCATCAAAACATTGGATTTGTTGAGTTGTCTCCCTAACTGACCTGGCTAACTCCCCTTAAAGGTCATACAAAGGTCAAAATAGCCAAAACGGCCATGTGTGGTAGCAACAATTCAGGCCGGGTCAGGCCCGCGGGCCGTATGTTTTCCGCCCCTGCTCTAAAGGTTAAAATTTCACACTGTCGTCTGTTCCTCCTCAAACCTATGGACAACGTCAAAACTCGATTCGACACCTATCTTACTTGTCTATTTAGAGCAGGGATGTCCAACCTTTTAGCAGAATGGGTCGCATTGCCACTAGGCCGCAAAACCTATTAAATTAAAGGGGTGAAGTCATAAGTTACGTAATATCGTGATGTCGTAAAACCATTTACCTTATAAACACCCGCTCTTCGAGAGTGATCTCGTGCGCATATATGCAAGCAAATCTCGGCCTTATTTATTTTTTTATTTATTATAGCGAAGCGCGAAAAATGTAGTTTACATGCCGTATCATGCAATGATTGCAATGGCACAACACCTTTGGGCTGATATGTTTCCTTAAAACGGTCCGCAAAAACACACATCTTGCTTAGCAATGATGGGTTCGCAAAAGTGTTCGACGGATGTTGAAATGCGACATTAGACTCGATTGAGGCCTACCAAATACTGCGCGTTCTACGCGTTTTGATGATAGTCGAAACAATTGTATTCAATAAAGCCTACAGAAAGTGAGAATAATTTGTGGGCCGCACGTAAACATCAGGCGGGCCGCGGGTTGGACATCCCTGATTTAGAGCATAATTTAAACTGTATTATTTTTCTACGTGTTTTAAACTTCAAAAAAATTTCACCCTACTAGTTTGTTCTTGTTCGCTTTGGGAGAACCATTTAACCCTCACAAGGGTCTGCCTGGGGGAGGAAAGCTTTTACGAAATAAGAGTAATGCCAGCATTGTGTTTTTTTGTTCTTTTAAAATGTGTATACCTTTGTTATATGCAGATTTAAAATAGGCCCTTACACGAAAAGACGGTTAGTTGTTTCACTAATTTTTGAACATTTTCGGCAGCGATTTAGTTTTAAACGTTTTTCCCTCTGTCTTTCGAAATTTAGTCATTTTTTCTTGAAACCGTCAAAATATAGCGAGCATTTTTAGGACCGAATGTTCTCCGTTAAGAAATAATCTTATATAACTAGTTTTCATTTATAGATAACAATATAATTTGTCCAAATAGCCGAGATCCCATGACGTTTTGTCTTGCAAATGTAGCGCTTTCCTTCTTGTTTGATAGGCCAATCAACTGTCTCTGGCCTTGTGCGTGGCTCGCAACTTGAACGGATGCTTTAGTGGCGCCAAGATTGCAGCTCGTTTGCTGACAAGAAAGCTTTCTAGGTACATTGTTTTTACGTTCTGATAGATTTACAATTTAATAGTTCCTTGGCTATTTTGGGATAGTAATAAAATTAATATCAAACTCATAAACTTGGTGCTTAGCGTTCTACTCTTTCCGAGTTTTATCGTGTTTTTTTGCATAGATTTAGCTTTAAAAGAGCTAAAACTTTACTTACAGCTAAATAAGTTTTTAATATAAGTATAAGGACCACGGTCCACGAATATATTATTATTATTTATTATACGAATTTAAGGCAGCAAGATTACGCGGCTTTACTACCTATTCTATTTTAACTTGATACCTATTTTAATTTGTTTGATTGCGACACCAACATTAGATACAATTTATCGCACTTGACTCGATTAACTTTTAAGGGCACCCTTTTGATGTTGTATAGTACAAATGATCTAGTTTTATTTTCCCATATATTTTATATATTTATACATTTTTGTTTCAAAAAAGGCTTTATATTCGAAAGGTAGCTTTTAATTATATATATCCAACCCTCTAACAATACAGTCTTCAAATGCACGATGTCGCAATTAAGCTGCTCTTAGCCTTTGACCCACCATCAAAAGATTGCGATTGGTCTTCCCTGCATGAACTATGTGCAAGTTGTGATGTTAAAGACACCAACGAAAGAGCGAAACTTTATCAACAAGCGGGTTAGTTTCGATAAAAAAATGTTTCTTGTAACTAAGGAAAACTATCGATCGTTTTAATTACTTACTTATTTTTTAATAATTTTGTTAATTGCTTGTGTGTGTAGTAATGACTTTATAGGCAAGACTAACTAATTGAATGATTACCTATTCATACTGCTTATTTTAGGACTACTTTCTCCAAGCTCGTATCGTAATCGCGCAGTGGCGCTGCAGGGTAAAGGCCAATTAGTTGAATCTCTTAAGTATCATATGTTAAGTGACGACCAGCAAACCGGCTTGGAGACTGCCGTACAACTTTTAACAGGTATGCTACGAATTTTATATGTTCAACCTTGCTTTTATTTAACCCCTAAAATGTTGCATTCATTGTACGAAACTGGTACAACCGCAGTGTTCCAACTATCAACATTGCAATTAACTACTTTAAACAGACCTCGAAAGGTTTAACGCGACTTTTTATATGTTGTGGGCGATCTATTTTATGAACATAACCCAAATATTTTCTGATTTTGCATGGTTGAACATCATAATTTTTTAAGCTGCTGGCCTAAATTAGCTTTACATTTTTGTTGTAGCATTCATTTTAATAGTTATATCGTTATGACGCCGCCTCATTTTCCGAGCTTAAAGCTTTGTCACAGTACAGACAAACACTTAAAAATATATTTAAAATATATGTGCCATTGTATGGTTGGCTTTAAATTAATATACTGTCCATTAATATAACGCTCTCGTAAAATTGGCAAAATTTTATTGTTTTAATTTTAGATTGGTTTCTTCCTTTTATTGGTAAACCTCTAAGCAGGTAAATTTGTAAAAAAGTCAACAACAAACTTTTTGTTCAGCACACTGCTCAAGTCACACGAATAGCATACCATCCTCTAGTCTAGGGCAGAGTTTACCAAACTTTTTAGGGGTCAAAAAATACTGACTGGCGATCGAGAAACGGACATAAAACTTGTGGCGAATTTTATTGACTGAATGTTCGTAAACGAAAGGAACATAAAAACCAAGCTTTATAAAATTAACGTTAAGTTGAAAATGTCATTAGGATTAGTTTGGATTTGCTAAAACGTTTTATTTTCTGAGTCATGCTAAAAAATTATATATTGTACAACTCGAAGCAAATTCCAGAAAGGTAATATTTTTTAACGAAACTGTGTAGCTCGCTTGGTCGAGGACAACAAGTGGACAGTGGACAGCGTTCTGGACGACTTGGGTGCTGCCTTTACCGCTCGGTCAAGCCTTCTGCAAACCCAGAAGAACAAGATCCTACGAACAAAACTAATCGCTTTTGCAGCTTATTTTGGTGGTATTTTGGCCACTAGAAGGCGCTATAATTCCATTGTCAAGCCTCTTTTTCAACAAGCGAAGTGAGTGTGCTATTTTAATGAAGGTTTTGTGAATAATATTTGTGTAGATTTTGAGGGTTACTCCATTGCTTTATTCAGTCTATTAGAACGGTAAAGATATGATTTTTTTCATTGTACGATCCAAGCACCTCACTGAAATACGTAATAAGTTTAAATAAGGATGTTAAAAATATAGAATTAATTATTTGAAACGTTCAAGACATGCTAACTATACTTCTGTATTGGCTTTGATATAAATTTTACGGCGAACTACTACATTCTCCAGTAATTATGGTCCAAGTTTGAATAAGATAAACTGGACTGAAATTTCAACTAACGAAATTCATACTTTTTCTTTTAGATCTTTGGTGGAGATCAGCCGCTCATTCGACATACACTTCCCTCTGTCGCCATCAGTTATACAAGAAGAGTTCGAGATCATCCGGGCTTACCCGGAGCTCTGCTCCACATCGACACCAATCGCGATGCAGCAAAACAACAATATAGCTGCTCAATTGCGTCATCGTGCAGGCGACGAACCTTACTCTTGCTTGTTTGGTGTGACAGTGGTCGACGCCTCGGAGCATCCCTCCCATTCAAACGTCGCTGTGTCAACCATTTCGGGAACTAAAATCAGCGTAAGACAGTATTACACCTGATTAGGCGCGTACAGATCTACATTTAGGCTGTGGTATCACTTAAATAGTTTTACGTATATTTCTTGATTGACGGCCTTTTTACAAATATTTTTTCTGCTTCTAGGGCGTTCCTTTCACGCTCGAAGATGGACGTTCTATGCTTTCGCTTAATGAGGCAACCATGTGGGCAAAAGTCAATCCATTTTCGCCCACCTCTTCAGGAGCTAGATTATGTCCTTTCTAGTTTTGTCACAAATATAATATCTGTGCAATCTATTTCAATTGTAGTAAGTACTAGTAACTGTAGTTAGGTTTGTAGTAGAAAAATTTGTGCCTGACTTATTAATAGCCATCGAACAACCATGTACTATGCTACTTCAACTAGTAAAAATGCTATTATGTAAGTTTTGTTTACGCTAAAGGATGAAAATGGCAAAATTTAGTTAAAAAAGTACTAACTTTTTTGAATAAATACTGTTTTGTTCAAAATGTATTTTTTTATTAGTGTTGATCCGATGCGAAACCCTGTCGGGCAATATCAAAGATACATGTGTGTATAAATTACTGCTTTCGGTGTATTGGTATAGGATGGATTCAAGTAACGAACATTTATTGTTTATGTTAAAATAGTGATTTATTTTTTTAATTTGCATAGTAACACACACTATGTTAATCATAATGAAGATCTAAACTTAAATATGTACAACCCAACTGTACTGGAGCATAAAAATTATAACTTCTTGTAAAATTAAACCTTTTTGGAAATAACTGTTATGTACTTGGCTTGGCTTTCTTCTGCTTTGGTTCACAGCACTGTTGCGTTAACGAATCTACTTCAATAGCGCGCCCACAACTAAAAAGGGTTGATTAAAATTGTCGAAAAAACATAGTTTAGAAAAAGTTCCGGAAATAGTTACTTCACAATAAAAGGAAACCAACATTCCTATCCCTAAAAATATTGTTTAAAAATAGAATGGTATGCCGCGATACCATGCCAGGTAAATGTCCCATTGCTTTTATACTTGTAATTTTTAAGGGTACTTTGGTAATTAATTATAAGAATTAGCCTACCTCAAAAATGTACAATAAAGCAGGTGTTTTGACATTATGTTATAATCCAGGGGTTAATTTATGATCTTTCCCTAACATGTAAAACGTTTTTAAACATATGTTATGTCGAATCGCTAAGAGTCATATTACGGCTATTTTTTTACAAACTCCCGACCAGGCGTTTAGCGCGTCCATACTAGAGACCAGTTGTTTTTAACCACCGGACCGCGATGAATTTCTGCCTGTTTGCCAAAAAGTTTTATGTTGTGCAGTTGACAAACTTTGTTTTTTTACCCACTTTAACTGCGTTCGTGCGAATTTTATTTGCTATTTTTCTATGTTAATTCCGCCTTGCGAGAATCGTTTTAGCACATAGGCGCCGTAAGTATAGTTTATTCTTGTATTTTTACCGGAAGGCTAAGAACCACTGCTATAGACAAATGGTTTTCGATATTTAAACTGAGGCGGAAAGGGAAATGTGGTTGAAACTCATGAAGTACCATTCTAAAAGTTTTGTCATTATGTCCCAATTATTATCGCCTCAGTTCGCATTGTATAAAATAATCTCGGTTGTTCAAAAAAAAAATTGCAAAGCACAATTATTAGGTTAAGTTTTTCAAGTACCAATTAATATCCCTCAATGTGTTCTGACATTCTATCGCAAGTAAAATTTTCCAAAAAAGGATTGTAATACGCCCATTAGTTACGCCCTCGCATTGAATTGTATTCCGTTTCTTCTTTGCTTTCGACTGCCATATATATTTGCTCATGTGTCTATTGTTTGGGGAATTTTTTATCCGTTTTAGTGAAATTTTCACTGAAAAAAGTCAGTGTTATTTAAATTTATCAATTAAACCTCTAGCAGTAATAAATTTTGACTTAATTAACAAATTAACACAAGTAATTTTAATTAATGCATACACTGTGAAAATTGACTTTTAGTGTTCTTGACCAGATTTAACAACTTTTAGATATACATCGAGTCTTTGCAAACTTTCTTTTATATTTGACGTTTCTCTAGTGATCTCCGATACTTGAAAAAATAGACAAAATTAAAACGTTCAAATGTTTTTTTTCTTCAGGCTATTAGGTCAAACTTTGCCTTGGCGTTAAGAAGTTAAGTTAGCTCTAGTTGTTAACCTACTAATTTATGATAAATTTACTTTTAACAAAGAAATTGCTGCGTTCAACCGCAAAGCAGAGCAGAAATTCCCTAACAATATAGAATCGGATCGACACCGATACCTTCTAGTATCGGACGAGTACCGATACTACCACTTGTCTTAGAATATCGGCTCAAATACGATATTATCGGACATCCCTACGTATCTCTCATATAACATGGCCCACTGGCCATTTCCTTCTATTTTTTTCAAATTTATGTACGTAACATGGTTCTATTGCATTATTGTTTCCATACCTACTGTAGCAGTATTTTGATTTATTTTCATTTGTAATTTTGTTGTTGTTAACCAATAAAATACAATTGTTAGTAATTTGTATATCTGTTTGTTTATCTTTGCCGAACAATACACGCACAAACCGTATGGCAAGCCAAAGCCGCAATCATATTACTATGGATTTTATTAGGTATTTCTTAGGAAAAGTCCTATTTTATAGGTATCCCGACAGTTCGCATATCAAAGTAATAAATGAAATAGCAACATTGCTTTTAGCAATTTATATCTTCGAAGTATGCCTATTTAGCCTTTTTATCTGCTGTACTTTCCATTTTACACGTCTACTTGGTGATTGTAATAGGATCTTGCACTCCGTTTTACCACTTTGTGTTTATATGTCTTGTTCGTAATTACCCAAACCAAATCCCTATAGGCGATATGTGGAGAAGCCTGCGTCTTTACATATGGGGTCACAAGGCATCTACTTGTTACGTATTGCTACATTGTTTCATAAGTGTTGCGTATTGATAAATGCAATAATTTCCCGATCTAATAGAAAACTGTAACATTTCGAAATGCTTCGCTACCCACCTGAAATAGCTTCCATTGGTGGGTCGCTACCCACTGGTTATGAAGCACTGTTATACAGTATACTCATATAATATTGTTTAATCAATGGCCTTATTGGCTTTTAACGAAAGTTTTAATATGGCAACCCGAATGGGACGTACCAGACCAGTTAACAATTTTTATAGCACTATTTTAAATGGAATGGCAACTTTTCTAATCAAAGGCAACCTGGCGAATGTCACAGCATGTTTGGGATTTTGGCAACATGCCGAATGAAGCGTTCAGTTCACGATTTTAAAGGAAATATTTGAGATAGAATGGCTTCTTTTTTAATGAAAACGCAGTATGGCGAATGGCATAACATAATGAGGGACGCCGGATCGATTTCAGGTCAGGGGGGCGACTTTTTTTGTAGGGGCAACATAGACCGCAGGCGAGCGTAGCAAGCCGAAATATTGAGGGGTCCGGGGGGCACTCCCCCGTAAAAATTTTTGCGGCCACGCCCTCTAGATTGGCTTAAAATGGTACCAAAGATGTTTTGTAGTATTTATCATCAAGAATAATATATTAAAAATCTAGGAGGATAAGAGCACCGGAAACTGGTCATTTTCAAGATTTCTCAACATTTTCAAAAGGGGCCATGGTGTAAAGAGGTTGGGAACCCATGGTTTAATGGAAAGAATTATTTATGAAACAAAAACAATAGTTAAACACTGGTAGTATAAGAATCACACACCACTTGCTAAGTTATTTACATTCAGTTGCTTAATAAGTCCCGGTCATCATCTTTATCGAGTAATGACTGACTGTACGTATTGTAGCAGGCATCCAGTTGGCACTGTCCACATGCTGAGTACAGGGTAGATTATTCTGCCTACAGCTACACATGGCAGTGCTACAGGCAGTTGTGCAGTTGCAGTTGATAATCTTCAAGAAGGAATCTGGGGCCGCATTCATGTCCGACTCTGTTGGCACAAACTGACTGCCTTCCAGTTTCCAACTATTATTATTATTATTTGGTATTTAACCCTTAGACAGTGAAATTTTGTTGATGACTCAGTAGGTGGTAGGCATTCTGGTGTCACAAATGATTTGGAAGAGACTACGTTTCCTTAGTACTCTGTATCGCAATGACGAGAGGGAATCCGTCCGCGTGCCCCCCAAAATCACAGCCATCGCTTGACAACCTTTGTTTACAATTGATGCTGCTGTCTGCTTTGAAAGAAGGAAGTAATTGGCACAGTCTTTCAGAGTAGCATCACCCCTCGCCAGCTTATGAAAGACAGCTTTCTAATCCACACCAAAGATTCTTGATGTTGTGTCGCATCCAGGGTAGGCATGTAGAAAAAGTAACTGGGAACATAATTCCTTACCCATCACAATTTTTATTTCGTTTATGTGATACACTTTGTCAGCATTTGCCTTGTCGGAACGGAAATATAGATCCTTGTTTGCTGGTTGCGCATAATGAAGAAGCAGGACCAACACATCTGTGTCTTCTCCAATCCACGTTGTCGCGTGTGACATTGCACTAAGAACAGCAGCCTTCACAATCGGAATATCAGCATCCCCCCATTGATCACTTCACAGCCTTTACCCCGAAGTGTTTCACCGATCGGGTCGATCATTTCGTGTTTGTTCATGTTCCTTGAGAGAAACTCATCCTTATTTCCATCAAACATTGACTCTTCCGTAAAGCTGATGACTGCATGCACATTCTTCCAACGCCTCTGGAGTGTGTTGTCCTTGATTGTCGGTCCTCCTAGGTGCCCGTCAAAAACAACCGTTTCCCTTTTGTAACGCCGAGTCGTGAATTCAGCATATGATTGTGCAATGGAGCTTTCATGGTAGTCGCTGTAGTAGTGAACCTCCATCTATGACGTAGTTTTGAGTTTTTGGTGAAGTGTCTCCTATGGATTCACGAATTTCACGAACTGTCTTGGTTGCATAGTATGTGATAGTATTCACAAGGTGAGGCTTATCAGGCTTCCGGAGCACTTTCCTTGCTTAAAAAAGTGCTGGAGGAAACGGGCCCAGTTAATACTTTAAGATATCTTTTTAAAGTAAGACCCATTGTACTTTCAGGTGTCACCTTCACTGATAAGATGTTGCCAAATGTCTTGGCTTTATTCTTTTGCAAAAAAAGGTATTGATAAAATAGATTGTCCAATCATTTTTTCCATAATGTTTCCTTCCGACTGATTCGAATCGATGTACTTTAACGTCATCCTCGGCCACAACACCATTCACAATATTCCTCAGGGTTTGATCCTGAGAAAAAGCTTTTCAAGATCGAAACTGTCTCTCTGAACCCTAACCTGTGTTGCTTCCTTCTGTTGTTCACTTGTTGTGTAGGAGAGTGTATTAAATTCCTGTATAGTTGTACTCAGACGGGATTGGAGTCAACATTATCCACAAGGATCGTTGTTCTTCTGTAATGCCGGTTTCACGCGTTAAACCTCCCTACGTCTTCAGCAATCTCATCAGGCTTCGTTCAATGACTAGGTCTGAGCTGAGACCTGCCCAAAACTGTTTCGAGCGACGGATAACATGGTACCCTTGTTGAAACCTTTGAGATAACTCTGGGTGTCGGTTCTGGAGTTGGTTAATTTCTTGGATGTAATAGTGAGCAGATTTCAGGTAATTGAAGTGCCCTGCAGCTGCGAACATTGGTGGACAGTCAGAAATTGCACGAAGGTGCATCTGCCAATTGCCTGTCCTGTCCGCTTCGATTACTGCTCGCGCTACCCGAATCATGGACCGATAGCACAACCACAGTTGACTGGTCTTAGATCTCCCAAGTAACTTAGTTTTCTTATTAGGATAGGATAATATTTTATTTGGAACGTCAAAAAACAAAAACAAAAAACGAGAATCGCCGAAATCACAATGTTTTGAAATATTTGACGTTCCCAGGAGACAGCGAAAGACCGTAAGGTTCATCGAGATGACCCAACGCCTTCCTCAAACTGACAAGAGCATCAGACGCCACAGCACTATCCATATTTGACCAGCCATTTACTAACGTTTCATAGATGTATTCAGCCTTATCTAAAAGTGACCCCAACAGAAAATGCCAAAACTTGCTAAAGTAAATTATTAAACAACAAAATGCTGAAAAACACAAGATTATTTTTTTTAATAAAAATGTGAAATATTTTTTTTTCTGCTAGATTTTTAATATATTATTGTTGATGATAAATACTACAAGACCGTTAAAAAACCTTTTGTAGGATTTTTTTTGAGGTTCAACCCATATATTTCATATATTGACCCGCTCATCAAGCCTACCTAGTTTTAAAAGGTAAACAAACAATTAAAACAACCTCCATGCACAAAAGAGTCATCATAATTAATAGATAAGAAACAGCTGCTGATGAAAACGTGCGTCTACAATCAACCAAACTGGAGTTCAAGTTGGACTTTCTCCGTTAAAATTTAGAACAGTGCTTCCCTACCTTTTTTAGTTCGCAACCCACTTTTAATGCAAGTTTGATTGTGCGACCCACAATAACCAAAACTGAAATAGTTAATGCGACAAACCACATCCAATCGTTACATATTTGTTACATTGTTGCAGAAATGTTACGAAATAATTATGCGAAAATTTCCCGATCGAATGGAAAACTGTAACATTTAGAAATGCTTCGCGACCCTCCTGAAATAGCTTCTGGGTCGCGACCCACTGGTTGGGAAGCACTGTACTAGACCAAAGTATAAAACCAAGTTGTGCAGATAAAGCGTGAAGCAGG
Organism: Ascidiella aspersa; assembly: GCF_963924565.1. Classification (NCBI taxonomy): domain Eukaryota; kingdom Metazoa; phylum Chordata; class Ascidiacea; order Phlebobranchia; family Ascidiidae; genus Ascidiella; species Ascidiella aspersa. The sequence continues at coordinate 15,446,757 of NC_139449.1, forward strand.
TGGGTTAATTTTATATGTCTCATTAAAGTATTTTGCCTCTGTGAATTACCTCACTTCTTCAAGATGGGAGCACAGGTTGTCGAAAATTGTTCATTCTGTTGTTGTCTGACTCACATAAATATTCACTCAGGTTTGCTGGGCTAGAAAGCATTTTATTGATTCACAAGTCACAACTCTTGCTTTATAAGGAATTTTAGAGATCTGTGTAGGGTTATTTGCTGTCAGCTGGTCAATGCTTTTGCACTTATGTGATTACGTCTGTGTTATATTTGCAATGTACTGCGTTGTGGCACATTTATTTGTTATACGCATTCTGCGTCGAAGCAACGCTAACTCACACCCTAGTGTTACATCTTAATTGGCATTTCGTTTTTGCTTCATAAGTCTTAGGGATTGGACTCAGAACGAGTTCCTTTTTAGGACTCACCAGAGTTACTTACGGGCTGACTAGAGTATCTTAACTGGGCCCGCACAACTTCTTCTTCGCTATCGACTTGTGCTGTTAACAGCGTGGATATTTGCAAGTAGCATCTCCTATATGCTAACTTGTTTCGCCGATCTATAGTTTGATACTGGTTGTTCGTTCATCTACTAATACAATTCTAATAACCTGAACGTCTTGTGGCTGCTCGCGAGTGAGATACGCACGTTGAAGTTGGAGTACGAACGAAAGTGTCAATTAGAACGCTCTTCTGTTGAATAAACTAATATAAGCTCAACAACCTAAACTCGTGCCCCACAAATTGGCGACCCGACGTGTCTCCGAAAACCAGTTACTATAGTAATTTTTCGCTACCATTAAGCGTTAAATTAAGAGCTAAACCGCGTTTATCTGGGTTACCCAAAGGCGTAAAGAAGAGTTCAAGAACATCTGTTGTACGATTTAGCCGTTTGGTTATTTTCGCAGTAACTTGAACGAGTTGTTTCTTGGCAATTTTCTTAAACCTGTTCCAAAAACGTTAAGAATTGTCAGAATTTCTACGACCTGGTATAATGCGCTACGACTACCTTTCCAACGCTCGGTGTTATCAACCTGACTAAGGACGAAATCTTTGGTTGGTCAAACGAAGCCTTGGTCCATAACAAACTTTCTTTTGCACTTGCTGTCATGTTTGGGACCTGCAAGAAGCCAGCTTTTGGAGGAACTGATCTCGTCGAAAGATACGTCCTGAGACGCTCCATAGCATCATCAAAGCATTTGCTTGAAATACGGAACGCTACTGATGAAGTACGGTACGAGCTGAAACAAGCGCCGTCGATGGAGGACAAATCACCACTCGGAATCATGGAAAACGCAACTTGTCGTCGTTCATGGTTTTCACAATATTTGATTCTGCCTGGTTTACCAGGTGAAAAAACTTTTAAAAATATTAAAAAATATATAAGCTAAAATGCCGACCGAATGGTCTGTAAATTATTTGTGTACGAATTTTAATCAAAACATTTAAATGTATGGAATCTCGCAAATCATGCATATATCTAAAATGTCTAAGTTGAAACGCCGATCGCAAGATCTGTGGATAAATTTTAAAAAAAACTTCCTTTTTGTGCTTGGAGCTCAATAGTTTGAAATCAACGCGTTAAACTTGTGAATCACGATTTAATATTGTTGTGCACGAAATAATTTTGTGTTAAAATTCCAAATTCTTTTAAACATTTGGTACGTTTTTGGGTTTTCGTTAGGTAAGTCTGAATCAAAGTACGCACAACGCGTCTAGTTGGCCTATATAGGTAGATTACAAAAACACGAGACGTAAAATTCCTTGTAAAAAGCATAATAGTTTATCCACGCGCGAAACATATGCTTCAATTCGTGCAAGTCCAAACACAAATTTAGGGATAAGCCCATTACCTGCCCTTGTTAAAAGCAGTACTGAATAAGCAGCAATTTAAAACGTATTTTCTTGTGATGCGTCGTTTGTTCAAAAAAACTTACATTGAACGAAGTGTGCAAACTAAAAAAAATTTGCAAATATATAAAGGTGATGTTGCTCAATGTTAAACATTAATAGAATGTATTTCCGGACAATTATTTGCCCCCTCCTTTCTTTCATGTTCCGCTGGGCGGAAGTCTGTGTCATAAAAGTTGTTTCTGCAAATTCCTGCAAAATTGTATGCAAAAGGTTTTTTAGAAATTTTCCATTACGTCTTTTTAACAGCGATAAAAGCGAGAATTCTTTGTGAAAGTAACAATGTGACGCTACAAATACTCCCACACAAAATGGATTTACCTTTCGTAATATAAACGAAAGGTGCTTTGCCGAATTTTGATTTGTTACTTTGTTGTGTTTTGTTGTTGTGAAGTGAATATGGAACGTTGGACGTGAAAACGAGAAATGTTTGATCACTGAACGCATTTGTGATATTGTTTTTTATTCCTGTTTCGTTGAGAAACATTTTCTTGTGTGCTTTGCTGATCAGAGTTTCTTTTGTCTGGGAGACGAGGTTTTTGACGTCAGCAATCGCCGGTCGGTCGAAACCGTTGTTTCTTTTGCTTTTTTTTGTCGACAGGAATTTTTAAAACAGCTGGGGGATCCCCGTTCGGCGCTGTTTTTGGTTCACAAAAACTGGCGTTCACCCGAAACTGTCGGTCTGCACAGTGCCAGGAACTTTCGTCGTTCAAACGTTTGCGTTGAAAATGTGCTGAAATGTAAAATTATGCACCGGCAGAAACGTTGTTCAAAATCATCAATTTAATTGTTGCATCACTTGTCATTTAGGTATAAAACACTTCGATTATAGGCATATATTGTATATTTTATTTATTTTATATTTATGTATTTTGTTTTACTTGTTTCATATTCAAACGCTTTGGTAATAAGTTTGCGACAATCAATTATTGCAATTATATAATCATTTAATTTACATATTATTTGCGATTCAAGTAATGACATATACTTTCAGCGATTACATATTTATTCAATTTACTTTTATTTTATAACACTTTTCACATGCGAACATTTATTACTCAGTGCCTCCCGTAACATACAGTATCATTTTAAGTGGTTATTGTTTATTACTTGACTGACTCGTCGAGGTCAATCGGAACTTGATTTTCGACAGGTGCCTCTACGATTTGTGGATTTCTGTTAAGAAGGGGAAAGCGTTGTTGGAGATTCCTCCAACCATTTTGTAATTGTGGTCTGATAATGGGCCGTAGGTGGATAAGACAATTTCTTATCGTAGATATTGTTAGCACTAATCCCCTTAATAAGGTTTTATGGTCAAGGTAGAGAGAAATGCATTCATGATGGGGTTTGTAACCGTGGATAGTAACATTAGGAAACTATTTTTTAATAATTTATCTGGATTACCATGCAAAGGATTCGATGCAGTATATGAGGATTCATTGTTTTCTTGGCCGTCTATGAAATATTTTAGGCGTTCTGCCTGTAAGTTGGAAGTGCGTAGAGTAGCAATTATAGCGTCTAAGTCATTCGCTTGGTTTGAGTCATAATTCAGTGCAGTTGACGTTACCGCGAAATCGTTCGTAACGTGGGATACATTTATGGGCATTAAGGTCAGTGAAAGTTTTTTTACATCGTTTGATGCGTGCACCAAGTATAATTTAGGAAAAGATAAAATGTTCCCTTTATCTTGATGTAGAATGCGGTTTAGAGATAGTCAATTTGACTGGCTTGTGACTTAATAGTATCCGTGAATTCGTCTTCTAATTCCTGCAGATACGACAGGAAAAGCTTTGGAACGTTGTCTGTTTTTGTGAGGGGAGATGCACTTCGAAATGAGGTTAGTTCACAATCGTATGATACAATCACGAAATCGCCGAAACCGCAAATTGCGCCGCGAGCAGCGCATTGAGATTCACAAAGTTCAAAGATTTATTGAAATATAGAGGCTTCTTATTTCTAAACTATACGGCAGGCGTTCATCGGAGAAATGTAGGGACAAAGTCGTATTTCGTGCAAAATATATTTGCGGGCATTTTAAATTGCCAGGCGGTTGCAATATATGGGTGGAATGGGTGGAATGGGTGGAATGGGTGGAATGGGTGGAATGGGTGGAATGGGTGGAATGGGTGGAATGGGTGGAATGGGTGGAATGGGTGGAATGGGTGGAATGGGTGGAATGGGTGGAATGGGTGGAATGGGTGGAATGGGTGGAATGGGTGGAATGGGTGGAATGGGTGGAATGGGTGGAATGGGTGGAATGGGTGGAATGGGTGGAATGGGTGGAATGGGTGGAATGGGTGGAATGGGTGGAATGGGTGGAATGGGTGGAATGGGTGGAATGGGTGGAATGGGTGGAATGGGTGAATGAGTGGCCCTTATCTACAAATTATTCGGCAAAAAAGTAACTTCGCCTTTACCTAAACTTTGCTAACAAACACATTATTTCACTGACATACCGTACTATGATACTATCCTTATGTCAACATCGCCCAAACACATTTTCTCCCCTACCTGATTCGTGCGAAATCAAATCTGCCCAAATTTTGGCTAAAAATGTTTTTAACGACGGTCAGTACAAACAATTGATAAAGCTGGGAATTGTCGTTAAAGGAAATAGTGTGGGGACGTTTTGCCCACCTTTCCCAATAAAAATTGGAAAGTAATGCCGTCTGATTTAGTTTGAATCAGAGTATAACTTATCCTTTTAAATTAAATCAGAATGTTTGTTTGTCCCTCTAAATTAAATCCGAAAGAGTTTCATTCCGATATAACTTTAACCAGCATGTATACCGTAGTTATTGTTTTAACCCAAATAATGTTAGCAATATAAACCACCTGAACAACTCAGTGACAAATGTGTTTAGATTTTGTTTTACGTTTGTAAAATGGTATTAGGAAAATCCAAAAATGTTCACAATCACACTTGACGAACTCGCGAGGCAAACAAGTGTGTGCCGGTAAACAGTTAAGAATCAATCCAATAAATCGTCCCCCACACGGTACCTTTCGGTATTAAGTGTTTCCCCTACAAGTTACCTTTGGTTCTATTTTTGCTTTTTAATATTGCTTTTAAGGACTAGTGTGTGATTTTGTGTTCATTGCAACTCGCAACCTTCCTTAGGTCTCACACGTTTTAAAATACTCTCATGCGACATGATATGCTCACCCGATCCGTCAAGAATCAGTGCATATCTAAGCAAAAAGGTAGATGTCAAAACACCATAAATATATTCGGTAGATGTTAAAACACCATAAATATATTCCAAGTCATAAAAACATAAAAATCTTATATCGCCACAAGAAAAATAGAAATCTTATTATTATTTTCTTAAATTAAAGTGAATTTGACAATTATCACAACACGTGTTCCAAGTCCAACCGCCAACCTGAAAAAACGGATGCCAAAGAAAAACATGAAAATATCTTGCAAATGGCTTTCTTGAACAGTCTAATTGATATACTTCAGGACTACCAAAGGCGTGAACTTATTGCATAGGTAAGATACCAAAATATCTAAACACTTATCTCTTCGCACAGCTTTTTTCTCGCCAAGACCTGAACGCGAATGGCGATGTTCGTGCAATTTTAACTTAAAAGGATTATTTACTTTAAACAAAAATTATCCCTGGTATAGAATCCTACCACAACGCACATCATTTAGGTTAAGGTGCGGGTTAGCGTTTGGCATTAGGGTGGGTCAAGTATTATTATTAAATACTAAATACTTTTCCCAACCACACCCAAACGCTCTAACCCAAATATTGTGCATTGATTTAATAATTGTGGTAGGATTCTAGACCAGCGCCAAAAAGTTTTTTTAAATCAATATGTACTTTAAAAAAACCAAATATATTTGCCTTTTAAAAAACATGTTAGATGCCTATAAAACTAGGCCTAGTGAGTAAACACTTTAGTCTAGTCTAGGATGTTTTAAAGTTCAAAATGGGCTTTATTGTAAATCACCAATGTAAAAATACACAACAAAACTATTGAATATATTTGTCAAAATCAAATATACGAAACTGACGAAAAACAAAGTACAGGCTCAACATATAAAACTATGACCCATGGAGAAGATTTTACAAATGTGAAATCATTTTATTTATGAACAAGGCAATACAAACATTTTTCCTCCCATCTCTTATTTCTGTAGAATTATTATAAAATACAAGTCATGCCAAAAAGTTCCACATCTTTTTTTATCCAGTGTGTTTTGCTGTAAAAAACAGAAAAGGTTAACTTTTTTCGAAAAAAAATTACTTTATTAATAAAAAAATACCTTGTGTCTTAGCATTTTGTTCCTGATTATTAGTCAATGCTTCTGATAAACTGCTAACTTGAAACAGAGGTTTCATTATGGTTGCGATAGATTCACAGCGGTTTGTGTATTTATTTCTTTTAGGTTTTTTCGGCAGTTCATCTGCATGATGGGTGGATGATTGTTTCCTTTTCTTGGTTTTGGTATTTCTTATCAATCGTAAACCATCATCGAAGGAGCATGCCCTTTTGGCAACTGGTAAAATGTTTTCTATGCTGCTAAAAATGTTTTCCAATGCAGCTTGAGATTTAACATCATATGTAATGCTTTTTAATTCGTCTAATTTATCAACAATTTTTTTAATGTAATTTTTCTGGGGTTCATCACTCTTTTCTTTTGCTACTAAATTAGTATTTTGGTCTAAAGAATCCAAGAATATTACTTGAGAAGTTGTAGATGAGCTAGGTTCATTCTCATCTTGATTGGAGCAAATTTGGCTGACAACAACTTTGTCTAAAGTTATGTACCCTGATGTTCTATACCATTGAGGAAGCTGTCCCAAGACATATCCTCATATTTATTGAATATTGCAAACATATGCTTACAGGGTATGAAGTAAGCAAAATCTCTGCAAGTGCATTTCGGAAATTCATTTAGCCCACCAAAATATACGGTGTAAATCTCCTTGGAAGAATTACTTGCCACTGAAAATTTATTGCCAGATCTTTTTACTTGTTTATCGTCAATACTGCTGGAGGCAGAGATATTTTTTAAGCAAGATTTTATAAAACTTTTTGGACGGTTTCTTAAATATGTTGGTATGTCCTCATCATATTTTCTGTAATGGCCTGATGACTTTAAGTTTTCTTCCTTGTATCTAAGTAAAATTATAAAATAAGAACAGTTTAGTAGTTTTAAAATAATTAATTTAAAAACAAATACTTTTAAGAATACAAATTATATTGTAGTGAAGAAGTTTTGTAATAAAAATCTAATGGCTACCTCTGTAAAGCTTGTGGCAAAAATTCTTTTTGCAGTACTGTTGCTAGCCCTGACAACCTCTTGTTAGTTCTGAAGCGCATATGGCATTCTTTTAATATGCGATTTTGTCGCTCAACTCCATTGTTTGTCCTGACCAGTACTTTTAACCTTTCTGATCAAACAGACCCATCTCTGGAGGTAAAACAAACTTTTAGTTATCTGGAGTTTAAACAATGCTGGCTATTATAATATTTTTAATCAATAACCTCTTTCTCTTCAAGCCAAACATTTTTAAAATATTTCTGTACTTTATAGTTGTTCTTCTATTCTTCAGAGGATTTCAATTTTTCCAGTGCTGTATCAAATGCAGTTTCGGAATCTGCCTTTGCAACTTCTCGGAAAAGTTCAAGAACATGATCCTTTTCTATTACATTATTGTTTGCCTTTTTTACCCAGCGCTCCCAAGCTTGTTCGCGATGAAAATCACATATAAGAACTTTGCAATCTACACAGCAAGCATATTTATGAAAAACATTTGGTAATCTTTGTTGTTGTTAGCTATTTTACTAGTAATAATTCTGCTTTATAGCCTATATATCAAGTATGCATTTTCTTATGGTAGTAGTATTTGGTACACCCATAAAATTCATCAAAGCTGAGTTAAGCTATTCCTAACTGTATATTTGAATTGTCTAACCATTAAATACAGACTCCACTGCATTTATTTCCGCTTCACACTTGTCAGTCATGAAGTGAGTTATAGGTTTGTGATTAATTAGCGGGACAAACTGTGACAAAGCGCATCTTTACTAACCAAAACAGAATGAGTAAATCAATTAAAAAGATGATTTTACGTTATAATATTGGCATAATATTGATGGCTGTGCACATCTTCCGAGCAAAATTACTTGGTAAGAAATGGTAATCGGAAAATACACATCTTCTGTTGCTGATGACCTACAATCAGCCACCTCCCTACAAGTTGTAACGAATGCCTACAACCTGCCTTTACGCGCCAAAGAATAAATTTTATTTACAAAAGAAGAAATGTTGAGCACTATGGTGTTTTATCAGCAACAAATCAATATTTTGAATAAATGGCAGTCTGGATTCTCCAAGCATGCAAGGGCGCAACTACTTACCCATCAGCTTCAACTCGAACTCCGTCTGAAATCTTTAAATAGGGATTTCGAACAATTTGATTAAACACACCCCTCTGTGATGACATCGGAATGGAATTGCAATCTGAAAATGTGGGGGAATTCGTAGATTTGGAAAATGAAACAGAAGAAGAGATGGATGAAGATGTTGTAGGAGAGGAATGCGAAGATACGGATGATGAGCCGTCTCTCGACCAAACTTGTTAATTTGCATTGCTTAAAAAATGTTTTCACATGATAAATGTCTTGTCAATGGAATCTAACCAAGCGATTCCCCGCGAATAATATAAGAGCAATGCTATTCAACTTCTCCGTTGTATTTAATTCGGTTGATTCTTGTCAGCTGCTAATACATAGGGCAGTGGTTCTCAACCAGGGTTTGGCGAGCACGTCCTCTGAAACATAAATGCTGTTATTTAATCTTTTAAGCTGAAAGTGTGGCTAATTCAACCCATATAAATGCAAGTTTATAATTTGATTATGCCAAGTTTCACTTGCATATTAGCGCACGGGTTGACTACAAAACAACAGGTGATTTAAGTTTAAGGTGAAATGTTTTATGACATTATGTTTGAGTCGTCCATGACAACTTTTACATTCCCCCGAAACAAAAATCCTGGATCCGGCCAAATTGGTGGCAAACATGGCAAAAAAAAGAGAATACTGAGCGAAAATTTGGGGTTCGACGAAAGCTTGCAGAATGACATGGGGTTCCGACAGGTTGTCGAGGTTAAATGCATTTCGTGAGTGAATTAATGAATTCAATCGGGCAAAAGTTGAAAAGATTCAATCGGGCAAAAGTTGAAAGGACGCACACGTTTAGAAAATCATATCTGCTCGCGAGATTGCCAGGCTTGTCGTGGTTAAATGCATTTCGTGAGTTAATTAATAAATTCAATCGGGCAAAAGTTAAAAAGACGCACACGTTTGGAAAATCATATCTGCTCGCGAGATTGCCAGGTTTGTCGAGGTTAAATGCATTTCGTGAGTGAATTAATGAATTCAATCGGGCAAAAGTCAAAAGACGCACACGTTTGGAAAATCACATCTCCTCGCGAGATAACCAGGTTTGTCGAGGTTAAATGCATTTTGTGAGTGAATTAATGAATTCAATCGGGCAAAGTCAAAAAGACGAACACGTTTGGAAAATCATATCTGTTCGCGAGATTGCCAGGCTTGTCGAGGTTAAATGCATTTCGTGAGTGAATTAATAAATTCAATCGGGCAAAAGTTGAAAAGACGCACACGTTTGGAAAATCATATCTGCTCGCGAGATTGCCAGGCTTGTCGAGGTTAAATGCATTTCGTGAGTGAATTAATAAATTCAATCGGGCAAAAGTTAAAAAAACGCACACGTTTGGAAAATCATATCTGCTCGCGAGATTGCCAAGCTTGTCGAGGTTAAATGCATTTCGTGAGTGAATTAATAAATTCAATCGGGCAAAAGTTAAAAAGACGCACACGTTTGGAAAATCGTTTCCCCAAATCTCTGCAATATTAGTCACTAATAACGTTAAACACACTCTAAGGATAAATAAATAAATAAACGTTAAAACAACAATAATATTAACCACTAAAATGTTGTCTGCTGCCAACAAAATCAAAACACCACTTAAAATGTTGTCTGCTTTCCAAATAGCTCCACAGCTGTTTACTTAAGAAATAAGTTTATAAGTGTTAATTCTAGAATAAGGTTAGTCTTGTTTGTCCTAAACTGGCGACTGTAAACGACCTTAAAATATTAATCAGCGCCTAAACCTAAACAATATTATCCCCTATAATGTTTTAACGTTGTTTTCGCTATAGCGATGTTTTCTGCTGGAATTTATTTATATCCTTCTCGCTGTAGCTACAGCCGTTGTTCGTTCAACACTCACTAACCAAATCTGCATAGGGCTCACAATACCATTGTCATTTCGGCGAAATAATTTGTCTCAATTTTTTTTTTTTTAATATTTTTCCCCCGTTTACCACATATTAAAAATATTATGAAATGAAAGATAAGGCAAAATCTAAACAATTTATTAGGTAAAAATGCTTGACAATTCATTTATGCTAATCATAAAGATTGAAACCCAATATACCAAAGCGTTAAGCATATCAAAACTAGTTCGTACGAACTTTTTTTTCAAAGCTAATTATTTGAAAAAACAAATACTGGGTAATCAGGGCTATTTTGAAAACTATCCGAACTGAGAAAGTTTAAAAAATTGGTATGTAGCTACTATAAAACACACTAAATAAAATAACATTAGTCTCTCACTGACCCGACTAAAAAATTTACAGCGAAATGGCTTTTTCGAAACCTAATATTCGTTAAGAAAATGTCAATATTTTACGCGTTTTAGAGAAAAAATCATGCGCGATTTTGAAAACTATCCGAACTGAGAAAGTTTATAAAAATCGCTATGCAGCTACTATAGAACACACTAAATAAAATACCATTAGTCTCTCACTGACCTGATTAAGAAATTTACAGCGAAATTGCTTTTTCGAAGCATAATTATTGTCAAAAAAATGTTGACATTTTACGCGCAGACAATAAATCAAGGGCGATTTTAAAAACTCTCCGAACTGAGAAAGTTTATGAAAATCGCTATGCGGCTACTATAGAACACACTAAATAAAATAACATTAGTCTCTCACTGACCTGATTAAAAAATTTACAGCGAAATGGCTTTTTCGAAACCTAATATTCGTTATTTTTTTTTACGCGTTCTATAGTAGCTGCATAGCGATTTTTTATAAACTTTCTCAGTTGAGATAGTTTGCAAAATCGCCCTTGATTACCCAGTATTTTTTTTAAATAATTAGCTTTGAAAAAAATTAGCTATTAAGTTCATAAGAACTATTTTTGGTATGTTTAACGCTTTGGTATATTGAGTTTCAATCTTTATGATTAGCATAAATGAATTGTCAGACATTTTTACCTAACGAGTTGTTTAGATTTCGCCTTGTTTTTCATTTCATTATATGTTTTGTTTGTGGTAAACGGCAGAAAAATATTTAAAAAAAAAACAAAAAAAATACAAAAAAATATTTCGCCGAAATGACAATGGTCTCACAATCAGTGCATTGTCCGAGATCCAAGGTCTGAAAGTCAGACTTTTCTGCCTTAGGATGCGCTGATTGTCAATAGACCTTTTTGCTTAGATATGCACTGATTTCTGACGGATCGGGTGATATGCTTCAGTGTAAAATTAAATCAGATTTAGGAGTAAAGCCAGTGCTCTCACTTTTAGGGATTTAGTTCAAGATTGGAACTTTTAGGGACAAATCTAGGAATTTTGGGGGGATTTTTTGCAATTTCTCGCAAATCGTATTCTATAATTGGCGCTCGTCTAGAATCCTACCACAACGAACATTATTTGGGTTAGGGTGCCGGTTAGCGTTTGGGTTTGGGTGAGTCCAGTAATAGTGTTAAACAATATTACTTGACCTACCCACACCCAAACACTAACCGACACCCTAACCCACATATTATGCATTGCTTAATAATCATTTCAACGTTGTGGTAGGATTCTCGACCAGCGCCCTATAATTTGTTAACTAATAAATGTTAACCGATCAAATAGCTATTTTGAAAAAAAACAGGTTTAGAATATAGCCTACTTGTTTCTGTTCATTTAAATGTTTATTTTAAATTATTAAAAGTTACTCAAACTGCTTAGCCTATTTGAAACCTGGAGTGTTTCTGCATGAAATTGTTGATTGTTGCGTTATTGTACATTGTGCATTATACTAACTCAGTCAATTTTCCTAATGTGGTCAGGTGAAAAATATAATTTTAATATGGGAATATATACACCTCGGTTTTAGCATGTAAACAAGGCCATTTGTTTGGCATTTGTATAAGTAGGATTCTAGACCAGCACCCTTTTTTCCAGACCAGGCGCTGGTCTACAATCCTACCACAGCGTTTAAACCAGTGGTTCTCAACCTACAGTTTGGTGCTGGTCTGCGTCAACTTTCCTGACGGTCCGCCAAATATATTACAATTTATATTTCAATTGCAAAATGCAAGATGTTGAAGGCTTGTCAACCAAATTTAGAACTTCACAAGTTCCGTAATTTGCAGCATTGTGACATCCCGATTGCATTCCAGTGCCTTGCCGCCAGAGACCTTTGGCATGGAATGCTTGCCCGAAATCACGCCAGTGACGTCATTTGGCGTGAAACATCGCTGGCTTTGTGAATTTGCCAAAACAAATATATATTGTCCTATTTTGGCGTAGGATTTCAGCCGAAAAAAAAAGTCAGGTGTGACGTAACATAGTGTTAATGGTTTACTTTGGACTTTATTGTACGTCACAATGCTGCCAATTTTGTGCCCAACTGTTTAAAAGTATGGACTACAGCTCGTTTAAGTTTTAAAATTTAAGACCAGTTTTATGTAAAAGCATGCTTTAGTCGCAATTATATTTTTGGTTGATACTTATTTTTGAAGGTGCACAATTTGTTGTGAAATTTTACCGGTCCGTAAGCTAAAAAGATTAAAAACCACTGGTTAAACCATTATTTAAAGCAGCACACAATAGTGTTTGGGTGCGGGTGTGTCAAGTATTACTATATTTATTATTTAATAATACTGCTTAACCTGCTCAAACGCCAACCCAAATAATGTTTGTTGGTTATAGTAGGATTCTAGGGTGCTGGTCTATAATAAAGGGTGCTGGTGTACACAAGGTTCAAACAATTATTAAATCGCTTCACACTATTTGGGTTAGGGTGGGAGTTTGTGTGTAGGTGGGTCCATTATTATTTTATTTATTATTTGATAATATTGCTTATCCCGGACAAAACCAGACGCTAACCCGTACCCTAACTCAAACAGTCTGCGTTGTGGTAGAATTCTAGACCAGCCCCCTTTAAGTTGTGAATGTGAGTAACGCTCGCCGACCTATATAAAACCACAATATGCTTTTTTGCTGGCAAACTTTTAGTGTGATTTCGCTGCTGCCATTCAGCTGTTGAGTGAAAAGTGCTAGTCTTGTGCCGCCAAAGCCCAAAGGGCAGGCTAGTAAGCTGATTATTATTTCTGGCAGATCATTTTAACGCCAAAATATACTTATTTTACAGATATTTCAAAACAAGTCTATTTTCAAAATTTTGAAAAAATCAATGTAAAAAAATATTAATATTCACCATAAAACTCAAAATAAAAACTAGTTTTTTTAGGTAGCGCCAGAACAAGCCTTTCCAATGATGCCCCGCAGAAAAAATTGCATAGGTCTCGATCTCACCTTTCTGATGATGGCTTGTTTGTTATAAATTAGTTGGGGAGTAAGGGTGTCGCAGACTAGATCGGGACACAATCCCCAATGTAGCTGCTAAGGATAGGAATGACTTTACTTTCTCGAACAAGACGTTTATTGGACAGAACGATAATTAGTATACGGCAAATAACCATGCACACCAAGTGCTCGCATAAGGCTACAGCTTGTCTCTAACCAACGAGATTGCAAACCGTGCTCAAAATGCGTCCAATTCTCTCGGTATCCACCCAACGAATGACGATGCGACACAACGCAATCCAAAACCGAAATCGCACACAAAGATATCACGCAGCGCCGAGAAAACCGAGGCTGCGAAATTCACACAATGTCCTATTCCCGAGGGGAAACCGTGGCGACGGGTAGCCGAGGGAAAACGGTGGCGACGGGTAGCCGACCGGATGGCAGTTTCGCGACCTAACGCATTAGGTCCGCACAAAGCCGCTACAATAATTAAATTTGTGACAAAGGGTTTAAACTGGCAAAATACGATATTGATATTCTTAACAAATTGAGATAATTTTCCGGTCTTCAGGATGTCTAAATAAATCAGAATCGAACAAAACTTTTACATGTTCCTTTTTGTAAAGCTTAGTTTGTCAAAAAACAAAGAAATTGGAAGTTTTAAAAATTTATATATTGATAGGAGCATTACAGCGTTATAAATACTAATAGTGTTTTTTCATATTTGAATGCAATTTAAACACAAAAATAGCTGAAGTAAATTTAAACACAAAACCGCTGAACGATAAAATTTTGTGAACGACACTCTATATGTGGGTTAAAGTCAGAAGGCCATAATGCTATTTTTTATGTTAAGGTGGTATAGAATTGAAACATTTACTTTACCAAGTTACTTACCTGGACAATGCCTGGAATTTAGTATATGTATATTTTGTTTCATACAGATAAGATTTGTAGATCAAAATGGTAATTTTTGCCTTTGGGAGGTAATAAGGGAATTATGAATTACTGAAACTGGTCATTCCTACTATGTGATGTTATAACAATTAATATCTGGTTAAACCACCAGTAATGTGCCCTGTTTAATGGGTCTACAACTAGCAAGAATTAGAAATGAGCAGACAGAATTCGCAGGCAGGAAGCATCAACAATGATACCAGGTAATTTATTTATAATTTCTATCAGTCATAGAATAAACTCTGGGTAAAAACGCCATTTTATATTTAAAAAATCTATCTAAATAATTATGTCACCTACTTTTTAATTCATTAAAACATTGAGTAATAAATTTTATGTGACTGAAGACTGGTCTAAACTAAATAAATAGTACATAAGCCTGTTACAACCCCACCTTGTTAAATTAGGTAATATCTACTAATCTACTTTATAGGGTTAACCCATTAGTTCTAGGTTGTGTGATTTTAATAGTGTGATTTAAGCACAACTAAACTGCCCATCAAAGTTATATTGAATTAGAGTTTGTTAGCATTAATAATACGGTCGATACACACTAAGATTAGGGATGTTTAACATCTCGTAGAATCTCAGGGGATTCTAGAACTTTAGGTTTTGAATCTAAAATAACGAATTCAGAATATCAAATCCTAGTAGATTTTTTTTAATTATTTAATCTCGATTTTGTTTGGCAGGGGGCTTAATCTTAATGGCCCACAGTCACAGCAATAAATCACAAAAACAATTCGCTAACATGTGTATTTTGTAATAAAAAAATTATCTCCCATATGTTTAACATTCCTAACAACTGTCGTTTAAAGCAGTTGTAAACTGTAATACATGTCCAGATTGTTGCCAAAACTTATTTTTTGCCAATATAGTGAGCACAATGCAACACTACACTCTTTTCATTCTATCCTGTTTTTTAAAACATTCTTGCATGTCAGTTTTATCTTTTGACTAATGTGATCTGTTATGCAGTCAAATAATGTACTGCAAAAATAACAACATTACTGTTGCCATAACTAATACTTGACATTTATGCTGTGCATAACCTAGCTGGATATTGGCCTAAAGTTGAACGTAAGTAACCCTGTAGCGCATTTTGTCCAAGTCCAACACGTTTTACGAGGGATTGTTAGTTTTTTAGCTAAATTGCGAAGTCCGCACCTGGCATTACCTGTTAGTCGCTCCCCCCAATAACACTACCTGAAATAAATGGCAGAATTGGATACAAATCCCACTTGGATTCAAAGCAAAGTTTTCTTTGCAAGTTACCTTAAATTATTGCTGGTTGAGCCCAGGGTACAAACAAAAAGGTTTTGTGTTATAATAAAATGTATATATACATTTTTGTGTTAAAAAACAATTGAATTAAAAATACTCTATTTTTCAGACAACTCGATGTAACATCAGCTTCAATCAGTCTTGCATCATCTGGAAGTGATTTAGCTAGCTTGTTCGAGTGTCCAGTATGCTTTGATTATGTTCTTCCTCCTATTTTGCAATGTCAAAGTGGTCATCTTGTGTGCAGTAACTGTCGACCCAAATTAACATGTTGCCCAACATGTCGAGGCTCATTGGGAAACATTCGAAACTTGGGAATGGAAAAGGTATTAACTACAATTAATTTAGTTTTCTTCTTTGAAAGTAAAATTACTGACACTGTAACATGTTAAATATGTTTTTTATGTGATACTTTAATTCCAGTATTGCATACGACGTTAGCCAGAAACTTAAAAAATTACCGCCAAATTTCTTTTTTTCATTTTAATCATAGTTGATTTTACATCTTATGTGTACTAAATTATAAAACCCCTGTAATTTTGTTTATGCATAGTTAATCTCATATATTTTTCAGACCATTAATATGCAACAGGGACATTTTCAGAAATCCAGGGTCCAATTTTTTTAACTTATATCCCTATTTTCTGTCTGAAGTTAAGGAATTTTGACGACATAAAATAGTGACAGTTAGGCTGGCAGAATCTTGCCAGCCTTCTGGTGACAAGCGTTTTTGCCCTAAATTCTTCGGTTTTTGTTCCGCCCCTAAACTTAAATGATGTGTTTGCCTAAGGAATGTATGAACCTTGCCATGTTTTGGCGATAAACAAGGCTAATAATAATTAAATTATACAACAAAACGTTAAAAAAAAATTTTGTGACAGTAGGTCATTAACAAATACATAAGTGGCATGCCTTAGAATATCCTAAGGGGGTCCAAAAAACTGTTGTGTGTTTGCAATTTCACTTTGATGAGTATAACGTTTTTGTTATACTGGCAGTGTACTCTTCGCAATAATCACAATACCAGTTATATAGACAGGGTTGTTCCTAAGAAAAAAATTACACTCGCCAGCATGGCGAGCGGCTATCAATCAGCACTCGCCCAGACGAAATAACACTCGCCAAATTTGTTGGCAAGCTGTCTGCAAATAACCGCCCTAGCGCGGTCATTTCTTGGGTTATCGTTAACCTGTCTTGCAGTTTCTATATGTAAACATTAGTTTTTTAAAAGTCTGATCGTTTATTTCCATGCATGGATGAACAAATTAATGACCCATAAAGCAGTTTATGCTTCAAACAATGTTTTTAGCCGAGATATTTTTTACGGTCTTTAGTGAAAAAAGTAACACTGACAATTTAGTAGCCACGGCCTGCCTGTTTTCCATTGTTTTTTAAATGCTCGCGCTCTTTTTTTCGTATTCTGGTTTTTCTGTGCTTGAAGGACGTTTTACCGCAGGTTGCTTCGCGCCACAAACAAAACGCCACATTTCGCCTAACACTATAGTTACTGGTTGAACAGCAAATAATCACAAAATAATTATAAATTAACTAAACCATTCTTTTGCACAGTTAACAACCATATGCCAGAGGTTCTGTGCTGTGCGACGTGGGTCGTTTCAATTTTCCGAGGGCATCCGCAATGGTTTAGATTCGTATCTAAACACAATTTCCATAGCCCATATAAAATATTTACAGACAGTTATTTCTTAAGCTTTGGCTTGGTTGACCGCTATGAACTTAAGAGATCGCAACAACATGCTTACGTAGACTTATTGCTGATTCTCAGCTGTAGTTGCACAAGTAGGCGATATTTTAAAATACTGTAGTGTTCAGTAGGCCATTTCGGACCCTCAAAACATTTAAAAAAAAAACTGCTTACAAATAATATAAGACATTTGCATTCGAACTTATTGTTACCAAAAACTGCAGCAATTGCTTATAGTTTTCTTATACAAACAATTTAATAAATACAGAAAAGTAAAATTCTTATCGCTGGGTACATCGCAGGTTTAGTAAACTTTTCCAAAGGCGTCAACAACTGGGTTAAACATTTAAAAATTAACAACGTTTAAGTTAAACAAGAAACCTCATAACTATTTACCACTGCAGCAATAACGTCTTTGATTGTTTGCCGGTAAACGATTTTTTAAAACGGGACAATGAGTCTTTATTACGATCATACAACGGGACAAAGAATCTTTATTAAGAGCTTCAAACGTGACTCCGATTAACCTTATTATGTGTGTAATGTTCAATGTATTTGCTCCTTAGTGTTTAACGAAATAACCGTCGCTAAGTAATATTTCGGTAAGAAGTGGTGCTTAACGCAAGTTAAAAATTTATCGCCGAAGCCACTCGCCAGTCGGCGAGTGGGTGTCAATCAGCACTCGCCCGGAGCGATCATTGGCGAGTAGGCGACTGGGCGAGTGGGCGAGTGCTTAAGCCCAACCCTGATAGACAAAATATATAGATGACTTTGGCAGGGAGGATCCAGGGATCACCAGGCCACCACCCCCTAAACTATATTTTCACCTAAATTAACTACATAAATGCAAAATTTCTTGGCGAAACTGTTATCCATTTTGGTTGTGTTATTGTCTGTGTCAAGCAAATCTCAGCCAAAACGAATAACAGCTTATCTATATAACAGTGTAAAAGTAAGTAATGTTTGTGTGCATTGCGCTTCCACAGTTGTACTTTCTTACCCTCCAATGGAAGTGCAATTCGCCCTGGGCACGTGCTGATGACACCCGCTTGCCCGACTGCAAATGCACTTTAACATGATGTTAGTAGCGTATTTTGTGTAAGGCCAGCACATTTTGCAACCGCATTTAAGGAAACTGCTCTGCACCTGGGTTACACATTAGTCATTGCCCTTTAGATGAAGCTTTTATGCAGGTAATTGGTCCCCTGAAAAAGCTGATGCTATACTACATGGCTACATTTGATGCAAACACTAAATGTTTAACCAAGCGACAGGCCTTTATCAAAACTTGCCATACACGTATGTGCAATGAGTCTCCCATCCACCACTGGTAAAACAAAGGGATTATAAACGATATAAACAAGAGAATTGGATTTAAATGTGAGAATCAGATATTCTACAGAAAGTCTCAAGTCTCTAATTACCACTCTTCAGCTAGGTTGGTATTGTTGGCAATACGATACTGGAGGGGTTTCTCAATTTTAGTTGCCAAGTTTGGGCATTAAAACATAGAAAAAAATTAGATTTAAATGTTTCAATTACATATTTTTTGCTTGTTTGAGCATAATAATGACATAATTTGGTATCCCATTTGACTGTAATAATCCAAACAGGGTGGTAATTATGTTACGATTATTTTCTGAAAAATTTTTTTTTTCAAATTTTGCCGAAAAAATTCCTTTTTTGATTTTAACATACAAAGAATACATTGATTTCAAAAACGCATTGTTGTAGGGTCATTCTATACTATACTTAAGGCATTTCCAATACCTGATTCCGATACTCGAAAATTTGATCAAAAAATATTGTGATCTGATCAATACCATATGATGTCACTACTATGCTCAAACAAGCAAACTAGATAAAGTTGAAACGTTCACAGGTGTTTTTTCTAGGTTGTTAAGCTAATTTTTGCTTTAGCTTTAGAAAGTTTAGTAACCACTAGGGATGCTCAAAGTAGAATATAGAATCCTTGAATCCCATCTGGATTCGAATCCAATTCTGCCATTTATTTCGGGTAATTGGAACCGATATAATTTAATGTTTTACCGCGGATTGTTGCGCCTAATTGCACAAACGCGTGTTGTAAGTTGGCCTGTCGCCGCGGCGACCAATTTATAGTGCTTGCTTTAAATGTAACCTCGTAGTGCAGTGTCAGCGTTTTTTCGGGCGACCAATTACCGCGTCTCGCGATAACGTTCGTCTAATAATTAAGTGCCAATCAAGCGTTATTGGGCGAGCGGCTAACGTGTAATGTCAGGTGTGGAGTTTGCAATTTCCCTAAATGCGTTAAGTTGCAAAAGTAACATAGCGTTGCAATACGTGCTGGCCATCCACAAAATGCGCTATGGGGTTACTTCAGGTCAACTTTAGGCCAATATTCAGGGAAGTTATGCAGTTATGCACAACGTAATTGTCAAGAATTCGCTATGTCAATAATAACTTTGTATTCTTTGCAGTACATCATTTGATAATGTACACATGTTAGAAAATTGTTTGGGCGATTTATTGCTGTGATTGTGGGCCCTGTAGGGTAGATTAAGATTAATCCCTTCCCCAAACAAAATCGAGGTTAAATAATTTAATAAAAATATACTAGGGTTCGCTATTCTGGATTCGTTATTCTAGATTCGAAACCTATTATTCTAGAATACCTTGGGATTCTACTTTGAACATCCCTAGTACCATCATTCTTATGTCGGTAAGACCCTTCCTTTTTTTGATAATTGTGGAACACAATCATTAAAAAAGACAAACATCTTTGACAATGACAATTTTTTTTATTTTGGTCCAACTTAAAGATACATATAAATCAAAAACAGCTCCTCTGGTAAAGATACATATTCACATATTCATCTGAAGTAAATCGAAGTAAGAGCTGAGCCACAAATAAACAAACACAATAAACCAGTCATCATCAAACTACAGCCCATGCATTTTATTTAATGTAGATATAATACAGTTGAAAAAACTATAGAATACAGTTAACTAAATTTTATTGAAATTTTACATTGAACTGCAATTTCATAAAACTTCATTCAGTTTTTTTGTTATATTTTATGTCTGTAAATTTCTTGTTCTTTTTAAATTTCCGAAACTTAGTTGTTGTTTTTTTTTGTTTGCTGGGGATATTTTTTTATTTTTTTGTTTAAATGCCCTTTATAGATTTACAAGGGATTTTGTATTCAAACGAATCTACCAAAACTAAAAATAAGCCTAATAAAAAAATAAAAGTTGTCAAAATCTCTTTGCTTGCAGATACACTTTAACATATAGGTCAAACATACAATATGTAGCCATTATGCAATAACCCCAAGAAAGACTCTTCATTTACTGGTGTGTTCTAAAGCAACTTTTTGTAAAGTAACTATGTACGAAATTTAAGTAATTTGTTTAAATTAATTATATTATGCAAAATCAAAATAATAAACTTTCATTTTTTGGTAGTTGAGTATAAAACATAACTGATCAATGTCAGACACACAATTACAGTTAATAATTCTTACATAAATTCAAGACATAGAACTTAACTTTAAACTAAAAAAATAACTACCTTTCACTTACTGTTGTGACATCTACTTTTTTATGCCACAAAGGATTTGCACAAAGAAAAAAAATATATTTGCTTATTCTCATAAATGTTGTGTGAATAATTATTTTTTTTAAATGGTACATTTTGCGTCATCTTTATTTAAAACAGAGGGTCCCAAACGGGGGTACTTGTAGTCCTTGGGGGTACGAGATTGAACATCAAGGTGTGCAGAGATCCTTGGGCCACAGAGCAGCTTTTCAAACATATTTCACAGTACAGTTTTATTTTGGAATTGTAAATGACATATGCCATTACAGTCTTTGAATTAAAAAAAAGTCAGTTATCTACAAACATTTGTTGTTATTTAGTAAGAAACCTTATTGTCTTTTAACAATGTGCTTTTTTAACTGCACCTTCAAACTTCCAAGAGAATGAGAAATGAATATGAATTTACTTGCTGTCAGCAATCAACAACCAAGCACAAAGTTAGGAAGAAAATGCACAGATAAAGTCATTCAATATACTATTCCTGTAAATCTGCTACAAACTGTCCACTATTTACCTCTAGAACTAGAGTGTAAAATACAGTATTTGAGTGCATAGAAATTGGTTGTGCCTTCGGAGGTATTGACTGAACAATTTACGAAACAAGTACAGACATGAAGTCTAGAATACAAAAAATCAAATATGATATCTTAATTTTCCTTGAGTAAAATCGACTGTCGTTTGAGCGAATTTCATTAATGAAGCCACAACAAATATCTCACTGAGAAGTGACAAACAAAATAATAATTGATGTTTAATTTCTTTTTGCGGTTTGTGTGCCAAATACCAGTAATGTTTAATAGAGGTACAAAAGCAATGTAATTTAGCAATATATATCTGAAAAATTCCACAATAATTTTTTGAGGGTACGAACAATGCTCTCACCTGACACAGGGCTACGAGCAGCAAAAAAGGTTGGGAACCCCTGAATTTTAGAAAATGATACATTTCATGAATTAGCTTTAATTCAAATATGACCATATATATATATTCAACTTTTTAGGTAGCAATGACTGTGGACTTCCCTTGCAAATATGCATCATCTGGTTGCAATGTCACTTTAAGGTTTGTGCAGAAACCAGAACATGAAGAAACATGTGAATACAGGCCCTACTCTTGTCCATGCCCAGGGGCATCTTGCAAGTGGCAGGGCTCACTTGACCAAGTGATGCCTCATCTAATGACCGCACATAAATCAATAACGAACTTGCAGGTATTTTCATTAAGAATATATAGTGTAAACATTTTACAGCATTTAAATCAGTGCTCTTCAACCTTCGTCCCATATTTGAACTCAAGTCTGGTCTCTAAAAAGCAATTTTTTTTTGGTCTCCAGTCTGGTCTTTTTTTATATCTGTCAGGATGCCGGACCTTTCTCAGCATTTAAAACTAAGTCAGGGTCAATCGAAACAATAAAATACTTACTGGCTTATAGGTGCTGAACTTTTAAAATTCTAATCCTTTTCTGTACAAAATGCTTATTAGTAATCTCCAACAAAACGTAACTGTACTTGGGTAACCAGGACCGAAAGATTTTGGAAGTGTTACGTCACACAAAATATTGTGTTTTACAGCATATAGTTAGAAAAACAGGATAACAGTTCTGTCTATTTTTGGATCGGTTATTTTTGAAAATACGTATAAAATGTGGTAACTGGCGTCATGCCCAGTTTGTAAAAAGGTTGCAGACCAGATAATTTACTTCGGTATATTTTGCAATTATTTTAAGTAAACCTAAACTGCGCAACTGGCGGCGTATCTTTATTATAGTGTTTCAGAAGTAAAAATTGTTTCAGAAGTGCCCTGCCAAAAAATCAAAGGTGACCTAAAACGCTCTGCACACTCACGTGCCTATGCTTACTGTAAACCTATTATCAGTAGTTTACCCTAGCCTTATATATTTAAACCAGTATATACATAGGTTTACAGGGGTAAGGGGGAAGTGTCCACCTAGAAATTAGGAAAGTGGAAAAGTTTTTGTCGTCTTTTGGCAAATTTCCTGCTTGTTGCCTCTTGCTCCACAGTATTTGCAAGTTTTAACTAGACCATGATATGCCACATAGCATTCATTGCCATCCTTGGTAAATTTAATTTTGATTGGATTGACTTTCCTATCGGCCTTTAACACAGCAAAGATTATTTTACTAGAATATAAGCTCGTTTTGCCTTGGCTTACTGTATACCTTTTGTCAGTTTTTATTATCAGGGTGCAGTTGACTAGATTTACCTTACAGTCTTTTGCTGGGTTCCAAAACAATAAAAATCTATTTAATCTAGCTTAATAGCTTTGATCCAGTATATACACAGGTGCAGTGTACTGTACAGTTTACCCGGTTATGCTTTGATTGTTAAATAGCACTGATTTAGCTCAATGTTGTTTATATATTTTCAATATGTTCTTGTCTAGAATAACCAAATTCAACAGCTCCTTTCACATTTTGTAATGAGGAATATTTTTCTGTGTTTTTCTTGTGGCGAAAAAATGGAAAACACACTAAAAATAGATATGATGCAGGGGGAAGACATTGTTTTTCTTGCCACCGACATTAACCTTCCAGGAGCTGTCGATTGGGTGATGATGCAATCTTGCTTTGGTAACCATTTTATGCTGGTGCTTGAAAAGCAGGAGAAGCTAGATGGACTTCAGCAGTTTTTTGCCATTGTCCAGCTCATTGGTTCACGCAAGCAAGCAGAAAACTTTGCATACAGGTAAAACATTGTAATACTTGCCACCTCATCAGAAAAACATGTGTTTTAGACTTCTTTCTTCATTAATATGTGAACGTCGTTAATTTTCTCAAGTCTAAATAAAGATTTATTTGTTATGTTCCTATTCTTGTTAAAACTATTTAAATGGATTATACACTGCTCTAACTCCTTTTAGCATAAAATTTGGTTTTGTTTTACTTTAAATTATTGTTATTTTCACATTAATGTTATTATTACTTTCAACTTAGTTTCCTTTCTGTTTTTGTCTCATACAAACTGTTTTTCACCACCAATGCTATGTAAAATTTCGATCAACAACTTATCTGCATCCCCAATGGGCGGCAGGTTGGAGTTAAATGGACCGAAGCGACGTTTGACGTGGGAAGCTACTCCGCGTTCAATCCACGAAGGTGTTTCGTCGGCTATCATGAATAGTGACTGCCTCGTGTTCGATTCTGCCATCGCCCACATGTTTGCAGACAATGGCAACCTGGGTATTAATGTCACCGTTTCAATGTGCAACTGCTCGTGATGCGAGTAACATGTAAGCACGATATCAATCAGACAAACACCATTGCGACGTCGTTTGACAAAAGCCACATCGACACCAGTGATATGTTTAATATGCACTGACTCCAAACAATGCATACGACTCGCGTATATGCCTGGAGTTGACATAACCATTCGATTCAATTTTGAATCCAAAGCGATAACATTGTTTTCCAACAAAACTTCTGCCTTTAAAAGACAAAAAAACGATATTCGTCTGCCAAAGATGCGTTTTAATTCTGTATTAAAACTACCAATTCACAGTTGACCCATGAATACTAGATATAGTTCTTGTTAGGGTTTGGTGATGTGAATCAGATTTGAAGATTATGATGAATTATTTTAAGTTTTAATTCGATATATATTTGTCACAAGATGTTATATTCTGCTTAATATACAAACATTTTTGGATAACTGTGATTTCAGCTCATAATGGCCTTTTAGTGCTTTTATTTGAACTTAACTATAGGTTGAGGTGTAGGGTGGATTTGGAACTAAAATTTGCACTTGCGAGTCGGACATGTGTCTATTTATTGTTACGCCGTGCGCAACTAACGAAAGCTATTTCAAGAAACATTGAGAAATGCGTGGTTATGATTAAACAAATCAGTAGATGAATAACTTTTCACAAGTCGATCAGCCCCAACGACCACAGACTTTAAGTCAGGTGCTGCTCAGAGTACCTTGCATTCCATACTGTCGAGCACCTGCCGTCTTTCTTCACCAACAACATATCACAATTGTTTCAAGCAATCTTCACTGATAACAGCATCGCAAAGGAAGTTTCTTTCGCCTAGGCGAAGATGACAAGCATCTTTACTGGATTTCTTGTTTCATCCGCTCAAAAAATAATGTTGTATGAGCTTGGTATACCGCTTCTATTTCGAACAATCCTGTTTATAAAGCACATATATGTCAAAAATAGTTTGCCGCCTCCGGCGCAAGTGAAAGGGCGTACGTGGCCCAACTGTATTTTTTTCCTATTTTAACTAAGCAATTTTAAATTTGTTAGTGCTCCGCGCAAATCTATCGATATTGCTACCGCTATATGTCCTTACCGATTTTTATAAAATTGTTTTAGCCCAAAGGCGTCGTACGTCAAAACGAAATTCCAATATCCGCGCCTGGCCCCACCGTTACTTTTAGCTGCAAAACTGTCCTCTTAAATCCTGCGTAATCAACGTGACCCGATTCGCCGTTGATCTCCCGCGCCGGGAACCCGCTTGATCCCGTTGGGGTCCAGAGTTGGTTCTATTTTGTTAATTCAACCAAATAAACGCATATTTTCTCGCCTCGCCTGAACTTTAGGCTCGCATTTAATTGAATATTTAGCACAAGTTTTACCGACGACAAGAGCTCTCTTCTATACTTTTTTGCCTAATAACATGTTACGACGTAATTTTGATACGTATTTTTAAAAGAATGTTATGCTCTTCTTCAAACAATACCTAGATCCACCCAGCAAATGCTGGTTTTGTTAGGGGGTCCACAGTTTTTAGCCAAACCAAAGGGCCCATTCGACTGATCAGGAAGGTCGACATTTATCTTGCAAAGGTCAAGGTGATTTCTATTATTCACATATCCAGTGCAACATTAATTTGTAATATCATAATAAATGCTGTTGATTTCTAGAAAACATCTAGCACTTGTTTTAACATTGCCTATAATTGTCTCCAAAATGGGGTCGCAATGTAAATTCTGATTACACCTTATTAAAATTGGTGTCGCTTATTCAAAAGATTGTAGACCACTGGATTAAGATAACGTGTCTGTGAGCAGTTTTGAAAGTTCTGATATACTTTTTGAAATTTCAGTGCTGGTTATACATGTGATTGCCTAATTTTGTCACTGAGTACGGCTTAACTGGCCAAGCTAGTTTATTGTTGATCTTTTATGATTAAGGCTTTAAACAACTCCTTGACTGATTATTATAGTCTGAAAAAGTAACAAAAAAATGTAATCGTAAAAATGGCATGTCCCAAAAGAAGAGAAAGTACCACAAAAATTATTGGAATTTTGGATTTACATATCTTATTGAGAATGGTCTTTAAGTTCATCAGTGTGTCTTGTGCGTGGAAACATTTTTAAACAGTACCATGAAACCGGCTCCTTTAAAAAGGCACCTAGCAAATTCTCATCCAATTATGATGAGCAAAAACTGGCGTTTTTTAGTCAAAACTGTCCAGTCTGAAATGAAAAAAATAGACCAAACTGGAATGTTTTGACAACAACTCGTTGCCAAAAGCAAGGGAACCCGTTGCATTGATTATACCTGATGTAATTTGTTACTTTCCTTTTTCTAATAGATGAGAACTATTTTATATAATGGGGGGTAAATCTGATATTCATCTTTGTTAAAGGGGGAAAACATACAAAAAAGGTTAAGAACCCCTGGTCTAGTTCGACAGTTCGAAAAAAGGAGGTCACACTAGATTGCGAGGCCACTCATTGTGTCATCCACAGAGGAATACTGGCTAGACGAAAATTATTACTGGAGCTTAATAATGTGTTCGATGATATAGTTAAAATGACCAACCTCATTAAAACACTTGCACTCAACACCCAGCTGTTCGAGCAGTTATATGGGATATGTATGTGTATGCCCCACACAAATGCCTTGTTTTGCACACAGAAGTAAGGTGGCTCTCACGACAAAAATCTTGGAAAACCACTGCAAAGATTTCTATTGGAGAAACATTCAGACCTTGCTAACAATTTTATTGATGGTAAATGGCTTCTAAAACTTGCCTACTTGTGTGACATGTTTAATTTGCTTAACGAACTACATCTTTCACTTTAGGAAAAAAACAACTCTATTCAAGTTGGCAGATAAAGTGGCTGCATTAAACGACAAACTTAAATTATGAGAGATACACGTAAACAAAGGGGCATTTAAAATGCAGTAGAGACTTTGGAAGAAAACAAACCTAAGCAAGCGTTCTCCGACCTTGTAAGCAGCAAGAGTTCAAGATAAAGACCCTATTGAGTATATAGGACTGCAAACATGGGCGCCCGCAAAAAATTTTTCAGGGGGGGGCAATCAGGAGCGTAACCAGAAAAGCAAAAAGGAGGGTAATGAATTTTCAACTTAGGGAATTCCCCTATGTTTCGTCTGATGTTATAAAACAGTGATAGTATGACGTCATAAAAAACTAATCAGAAACAGCCAAATACGTCCAGCAAAAGCGACCACGTGCGTCGTTAACAATCCTGTCAGGCGCCAGCTGCGAAACCACAGTATGCAAAATAAACCAAGACCGTGAAATATGTGTGATTGATTGTGGTGGAATCATACATAATTCGACTATCAGCAGCGCAGTTTTCATGAACGGAACTAGCGCTAAATTACAAGCACGCCTTTCACCACCTGCAATACTAAACGAAGATCGGTTTTCCCGGGTGTTATCATACCATGTTTTGCGCAACAATTGCGCCGAGCTGTGTGCCAAGTCCGCTAAATTACAATGCGGTTAAGGGGAAATAAGTTGTGTCCATTGCACACTTAGCACGTGGTCTCAAAATACGCCTAAAGAGTATACTTTTGCGTTAACCATCATTACGTAAAAGTGGAGACTTTGAAACGCGCACGACAGTCACCATTATACCTCCTTTTAAGAATCTGCTTCAGTTAAACAAATGTCGATGTTACACCAACATCGGATATTAGCGAAGAGACCGAACAGCGAGGAACATACTGCGCCTAACTCGACGTTTTTAGCGAGAAAAAAAGAAATAATGTTTGACTTAGCGTTGTCAGTTGTCGAATACACCCTTATTAAAAAGCACGCCGCTTCTAATTAGTCAACCTAAACAAATAACGAAAGCGAAAAATTATCCAGGGTTTACGGTTGACCAAACAAAAGACAAAAAACAGCGTTTTGCGCTCGATTTTGGTTTCGCATTAGATTAAGATGCGTGACCCAATTACTTAAAAAGCACGCCGCTTCTAGCAGTTTGTTAAACCATGACAAAAACGAACAAAAACGATAATATCACTTACAAAAAGAGGGGGTAATAACTCCCGCCCCCCTGGATACGCCACTGGAGGCGATGTATAATATTTTAACCTTCATAAGTGATATATATTACACTTACAAATAATACTAATTATCGCATTTTGAAATTCCTGGGGGGGGGGGGCAAGTTCCCCCCTTGCCCCTCCGTGCGGGCGCCCATGACTGCAAATAAATAGATCCGTAATCCATTTATTTTCGAAACCGGTGAATCGACCTTAACTGTGCGACACAAGAGGACCAAGTGCTGGACATTGTAAATAATGGTGGTTGCCTGGAAATGTGCTTTTCATGCAACTACTCTACCAATGTTTTAGATAAAGATTTTGCCGGAAAACCCTGACCTTGCCATAAATACCTTCAAAACTTTGCTGCCATTTCCGACATCTTATACTTATGCGAGTCTGAATTTTCTGTGATGGCAGCAACAAAGACGAAACCGCACAACAGACTGGACGTGAGAGACACATTACGGATTTCAATAAGTATAATAATTCCTAGGTGGGAGCATCTCGTTGCGGCAAAAAAAAACAAATTTGTAATAAATTTCCTTCACTGAACATTGTTTTTTTAAAAAACGGTCCGTAACAAAATCTTTGTTTTTACCCGGTCCGCATTGCAAAACAAGTTGCCGATCCCTGGTATATATGACATACATCGCATATGTTTATGCAACATATTAACATACAATAGGTCAGCGGGTCCCGAAGTATGGGTCGCGAAGGATAAAAAAATCGATCGCGCGGGTTTTCGAATCTGCACAAAAATGCAGTGTTCGATTTCTTCCGATCAAGATCGATCAATCCCAACATAGACTGAAATATTGCATGTGCAGTTTTGGCAATAGTAAAGTCACTTCTTTCAATGAATCACGTAGGAGTTTGCAAGTTATGTTTCATTGTTTACGGAACCATTGGAGCTGAATAGTTTAGAAATAAGAGTGCAAATTTCTTTTAAATTAGACTAAAATTCCATGATTTTGAGCAATATGCAAAAAATTCTAACCAAATGAAACGCAATTTATTTTCCAGCTAAGCGCGATAGACTGCATTTCAAACACATTTAACACACAAAACAGCAGTTTTTTTAAACCATTTTGAAAAGTTTGCTAAGAATTGACTAAATTCCCTTACAACTATCTTATTGCATACCGTACTAGTTGTCTGTGTGTTGGTTGCGAGATCTTCACAATACTCAAATTTGGGTCGCACTGAAAAAAGTTTGAGAACCACTGCAATAGGTCAATATAAGTTACTAGACGAAATATCCGGCGTTGCCCAGGTTAAATAGAATATTTACCATCATAATGTACGAAGTCTACCTGAATTTTATCTGCGGCTAAACAAAATGAAACAATCTATCATACTGTGGCTCTTTATGAATATTGCACATTACGTTGTAACATGTTAAACTAATAGCCTCATGTTATAGCCTATGATTATGGAAGCTAAGTTAGGTAATCAGCATACAACCCGAAAGTATTGTTACGGATAGCGTAAGATCTAAGTGGCATAAATAATGCAAACATATTGTTTTAAATGTCATAACAAATTTGCTTATGCCTAAACGTTTCGGTACGACTAAAGAATCGACTATAGCACACAACACTTGGCTAAGCATGTCATACATCTTTTAAGTAACGAAAACCCTTGACATTTTTCAATTGACAATAACTCTCAAACGTAAAACTTCAGGTTGTAGCAGCAATTTGTTTAGACTTGCTTGATGCGTGGATTTTTGAGCAAATACGTAATCCCGGTGCTAAACTGCGTCAAACGTAAGGAATTCTCATTGAAAAAACAAATGCTTTCTGTTAAACAGCTGCAATGAACGCAATATTTCGCGACCTCTGCCAAGTATTGCGTGGTTAAACCCATTGTAAGAAGTCATTAGACTTTGGCCTCAATCAACATCACAACATTGCTGGGAAGGCTTGTTGTACGATATACGTGTAGGTTTCCTGATGTTTTTTCAAAGTATGTATAGTATACGACCCGTGTGGTAGCAGTATTTGACGTCCAACGAAAGAAAACCTCGCTTGAAAAGTAAATCTGCTTAGTGTTCAAAATGCGACAACAAATGCGATGTTTTGCGAACTCTGTCTAAATTTTGCGTGGTTGAATATACTGCTAAAAGTTTTAAACTTAAGTCTTTACTTGGAACGTTGCACACGTTCGGCTACAATAAATTTCATAACATGTTATGTTTTTTTGCCTTGAGCCTATTGTTTACACCAAAGCGCTTGTCGTCCCTTGACTTATAAGGATTGAAATTGAAATCTTTTCACACGGTTTTTTATACACAGCAACAAAATATGTAGCGACATTTATCGATCCAGAATTGCTAACAAACGCCTTAAAAATAAAAGTTGCTCACCCGTAACCGGTTTGCGACGGCGCTCGCTTGAGATGCGCGACTTTTGCACGAATGTTTTACATGTGCGTAGCCTATAATAACATGAAACGCAGGTACAACGGCCCTATTTAAATTGCATTTAACTATATTATAAAAAATTAGTTTGGCTAGCTCTAAAAACCTATAACGATTTTGCAGTGAGGCTTTGCATATAGTCAAGTAATATGGTGCCTTTAAAATTTTTCATATTTAGAACGCAAGAAATAATTTAATGATTTCTGCGCAAAATCCCAAATTTACTTTTTGGCGCCTTGACAAACCAAAATCTCATTACACAAATTGGTGTATACTGTATATATATTACATCGCTTAACAAGCAAATCTGAAAATTACTATTTTCATTTTATAAAAAGACAGATGAAATAGTTTAATATATAAATGAAATTGGTAATGTCATTAATGAGAATTGCTATTATAGTTGGACACAAAAAAGTAAAATAAACTATTGGGCAGTGGTTCCCAGTTGTAGATACGTAAATATGATGGATCACAAAAATATTTAATCAATTTTTGACAGTGTACACTTAAAAGTGCTGCCACTAACATTTGTAAGACCAACCATTTACATGTGAAAGTTAGAGCCGTATACAAGAGCAGATGATTTAACTTCCCAACATTTTTCTTAAGGCTTTTTTTGTTTTTCGTGGTTGACGTTCTAGAAATAGCTTTGCTTGTAACTCAAATATGCCACGCCATTTTAACGCAATGTTCTATTTGAATTTTGTTGTACAATTTAACCTCGTTTCAGATTTCATTTGTTTTGAAAAAAATGCTATGGTGTAATCAATAGCAGTAAAAATGAACCTTCCAGAACTACTGCTCAAAATCTTTCAGAACCACTGCTCAAAATCATATGACAAACTCAATAAGGGAATGCAAAATATTGTGAAAACCATTTGTTGCAACAACGCGGATTTAAGTACAAACGGGGATAATTTAGATTCGCTTACCGATATTATAAAAGTCTAGTCGATTAAAGTTGGTTGGCTACATTTGTAAAAGTTAGAGTTGCTAACTGGTGTAAAAAGTTTGTATCCCACAGCTAGGCTAGCATAGAGTTTAAGCCTATTCGTCTAAGAATGGAGCTACGAGAAACAAAATAAAAAACATTTTTGACCAAAGGAAAAATATTGAATATTTGCTGCTTCTTAAGTTGTAGGACGGGTGATGCATAACTAGATATATACGATACGACTTTACAATACTATGCTGCTTTCGATAATTCCAACCAACATTACCCAATATGAACAAAGCTAGCGTAACGTCACTTGATTGGTTTACTGAATAGAAT
Source organism: Ascidiella aspersa (assembly GCF_963924565.1). Taxonomy (NCBI): domain Eukaryota; kingdom Metazoa; phylum Chordata; class Ascidiacea; order Phlebobranchia; family Ascidiidae; genus Ascidiella; species Ascidiella aspersa. Next base: position 15,478,803 of record NC_139449.1, read on the forward strand.
GTGATTTGTTAATAAACTGTTTTTTGAAAACGCTTGTGGAAAGTAACTTCTAGTTTTATGGTATTACGTCTCGAATAATTTAGAACAAATAATGTAAAGAGACAACACTTAATTAATAGGTTTCGCAGAAATAGTGCGCAGTTTAAGACTGATGCCTCCCGTTGTGTATAATTGAACAACGTAAATGGAAAGCGAATATATACGATTCAACTTGTAGAATATCATCTTTAGTTTTTCAAGGAATGTTCATTATTTTGCAACATTTAGTACTCCCAAGAACATTTAGAATTGATTTGCGTTTCTGTAGCCGACAAGATACCAACGTGATCGCTGGTAATGTAGTCTCCACCACATTCGGGTTTAATAGCTAGTTTGCTGCTTTTCCCTAGTTGTATTAGAAAAGTTTGTTCCTCTGTTCCGAGGACCAACTTCTTATCAGCATTCACATTCCAGTATAAGTTTTTTTTTGCGTCGCCGTCACCAGGACCTAATATAACAAAGTACTGTTCATAAGATTGTTTACAAATGGGCCAATATGAATTAATTATATATAGGCTATTCGTTCATCTGTACTTTTATCCGAAAATGTTTTGCAATTTTTATTAGGTTACTTTTGCTTGGTTTTTATGACTTACGTTTTATAATATATGCTCCGTCCGTGCACATCAGTTGATAAATGTCGTACTTTGCCTTGTTGCCTTCGATTTTATTAGCCCGCTGACCTATAAAGCCATACTCGCCCCTGAAAACGATCACTGGCCTAAAACGTAAAATACTTTATTATATTAACGGAAAATGACTCCAAGTAAATTTTTAACCATTTTTATTTCCATAAAAAAACAAAAATCTTAAACATTTAAAATTAATTTTAAACCTCCGGGATTGTTTTGCTAGAAACGCACTTATTTGCCTGTAGATTATTATTTGGAGGTCCTTAAATCAACAAAAACAACGGAGATGTAAGCTACCTGTTGGTAAGTTGCCAAATGAAGTCGTCAGCTGATCCGACCTGCAGGTGGCCCGACAGCACAACGCCTATGTACCGCCCATCACTGACTTTAATGCGCATACTGCGTCCATTCCATTCAATTTCAAAATCAGTACCAGCTGTCCTAAAATATTTGCAATTTTTTTTAAAGAGTTCCAAATGGCTACGATAATGAACAATAATTTCGACACACCTTAATACCCCACCAAAAGTTTAGAAAAGAAGTTGTGTGTATTATGCCTAACCTGTCACATCAGTAAACAGGTGCAAACTAAACCACCGTAAACATTTTACTTATTAAAAAAGTCTTCTGGAATTCATATAAATTATATTATTGAAAAAAGTTTTGAACTTTAGAACAGATTGCTTGAGAGGTAATTAAGACCGCCTTTGCTGAATAATTGGCGCTATTTTTCCGGCGCTCGGCGTGGTCACTGACGTAGACAATGCCTTACAGTTGCAGCATTTTTGTTCGCGTTTTTTGAAAGTGCCTTACTTAGTACATAGGGCGTCAGCCTTGATACTGTTGCCATCCAGTCGCCAGTACTTGTTGTTATTATTGCGAAAAAACACTTTGTCGGAGTCCTTTTTTAACTCAAGCTGAAATATTTCCGTCTCGTTTACGTCGTCTTGGTTTGCAGAAAGCTGTAGACCTAAATAATAAACACAAATGGTCTATTGTTTAAAGGAGATGATAAATATAAATGAACAACTCACCTGTTGATTAACTGGATATAAAAAAAATAGTCAATATCAATATTATTAAACATTTAACGAATGACTTTTTACCACTCAACCAAATGATATCCCCGGTTTAGTTATTCAAAAGCATTTAACATTGCTGTTCTCTTAAGGGTTTTCACAATAATGTTGTTCATAACATGTCTTCGCACGATAACAGGATAGGATCATAAGTCGTGTTTTAAATATATGCTACCTCACATCCGCGATCAACACATGTCGGTCACGTCACCGATAGGCGACGCGACGTCACAAAACCGCCAATTTCCTTTTGAGGAAAATGGGCGTCACGCAGCGAAAAGCAACTGCTGGCTTCTGTGTATTATTGCAACAAAGAGCAAGTTGTAGCTCAGCCTGTTAGGTACCACTACACCGCACTTTAAAGTAGCGTTTTACAAAATAAAATTAATTATTTTCAAATTGCATAAAAACACATTTTTTATTTATATCACCAAAATGTAATTAACTAAAAGGCAGAAAGGCTGTAAATTAACAATAGAACACATTTAAGTAAGATGACTTCATTGCTACTTGGCTTAAAGACACGGAATACTTCTATTAAGACTATTTTTTTAGATATCGCGGACGTTAATGAGTGTTAAGTGCATATACACAGTGCTGCTAAAGTTACCATATAAGATAACATAAAAACGATTTTCAAGTAAACAATTTTATATATCATTATGAGTTATCTTATATTTAATTCAGACTTTTAAACTCCTAAATGTCTGGCAAATTACCTGTTGGAATGGTAACAACAAAAAATACAAACATTTATGGCAACACTATAAGCCTACTTTGATTTTGTGGTAGATACGCATTACAATTGCTGCGGAATGGATAAGAACAGCGAATAATAATTGTTGCTTTAACAGTGATTATAGTTACTTTTTCCACAAAAAGATAAATAAATACATTTTGTTTAACAGCAATAAGGGGTGGAGTATAAAATATCGCGGTTAATAAACTGTCAGTAGACAATTTTTTAAATTCTACGCAAAGATTTAGGCCGAACATTTGGGTATTGATAGTAGTAAAAACCCTATTAAACCTGGGAACGCCATTTGTTTGACTAGGGTCATAAATATTCGAGTAAGTAAAACAAATGGTACGACAGGAATATCATGGTAAAATGTTAATATCAAAACACATCTATTAGGCCTAGGTTACAATTAAACATAAAACTGATTATGTTAAATATAAAATGAACAATATAATAAGAATTGTTTATAAAAAAGTATATAGTTGCGACACAAAATTAAACAAAAAGGCAACAATACAAACATACCCTGCTTTCCGGAAACAAACTTGTTTTTCTTTTGGGATTTAAGTGATATTTGTGGATGAGCATCAATTAACGTAAAATGTTCGTCGGGGCCTGCAACTGTTTTTCGTGTTTGAACTTTACCACATGGCCCAACACTGGTGAGATATCTGCATGAAAATATGAAATTAAGAAGAGATGGGACCCCTTCAGAACATGACGTCAATTTGTATATAATCACTCTACAATCAAAATGTGCTTCAGTTCTGTTAAATAAAAATATATACTTTTCATCAAGAATTTACATACTTTCCATCGTTGCGTGACTTGAAGGCTATCTTCCCCGCATAAAACTCAATAGTGTAAAGCGTGTTTTTGGACACCTTATCCTGAAGAGAGCCATCGTCGGCCAGATACTTGTGATTATGTAACATGAGGGCGTAACTTCCTTGCTGGAAGTCGAGTGTGATAAGAGTGTTGACTCCCCATGGTGTAACTTTGGTCATCCGTACTTCGTCATCCTCGACCGATGCATACGCCTTCCTTCGTCCATGATAAATATTAACCTGGAAACACAATATCACAGACGAACCAACAGAGTTAAAAGTCGCCTATGCAACAAGAAATAAGGGGTGATTAGCTTCTAATGTTTGTTTACCTGGGGATGCATTGCAAGGTGCACGGTCCAAAGAGATGAGGATGTAATGGAGGGAATGTTGCCGACCAACTGATCGCCTTTCATGCCCAAATAGCCCTTGTGTATTGTACTTTTAATCGCCCATTGACCTTCGTCCAGAGTTGCCTCAACTTGAAAAGCATTATCATCGCCAGTAGTAGCGTCCTTACAAATCACAACTCCATTCTTGTCGGTACCAAGGTAAAGGCCGGTGCAGCTCTACGAAACACAAAGTAGACTAACTACGAAAACTAAATGGAAGGCAGCTTTTTAAGTAGATTGAACAAAATAACTGGCAGCTTTGAAACTGCTTAATGCTAAGTTATTAACCATTAGGGAGACCCGACATAGTCAGGTTTATGTCACATTTAAATTTTGCATTTAAAACAATTGCCGAATTTCAATCAACAACTGTACTTCTTAAAACCTAACTAGCTTATGTAACAATGTTATATGACATAATTGACTTCTGTTTTTTCTGAGCAACTTTTATTTCACATTTGTGAGGAGTTTATACCAATATTTTGTTCGTTAGGTTCATCAGCATGCTACCCAGGGAAAAACGCCAGTCTTCAACATTTCGCCCTGATTGCAAGGTAGTCAGCTCAATTGTTGTGATTAATTCAAACGGATGCGATGACAGTATTTTGTTTGAGTCGTCTGGCGATTGACTTAGATTGACAAAAGATCGTTTGCGACAATGCATTTACATTAGAACGTTTACAAAGCACCACGGAGCTAACTGCAGTGTAATTAAAAGTACGAGCTTATTAAAAGCATTCTTCGACCGCCCGATAATGAACAACTTTGACGGGAGGTCCACCCTAATTGACCTTAATCGCCCGTCTAGACACGAACTCATATTGGAATTTGTTTTGTTAATACGACATCGGCAGCTCGTAACACAAGGTGACAAACGACTACCTTCGGCGAAAGACGCTTTAACCAGAAGTAAAATAATAACATTTTAGGCTAGTTTTTATATTATGCTGCTCCATTTTCGTTTCAATGTTTTCCAGACAAAGAAACATTTTCCTGGTTGACTGATCTGAAACCAACCAATAATTATTGAGCGAATACAAACACCAAAATTGACAAAAACAATTTGTTTAACGAACCTAGCTATAAATTCCGTTTTTTGCAACAACTTGTTTTTAGTTTTCTACGATTTTTGCCACAGCGGCCCATCTTTAGTGCGTCCATTTTCATATTCTACACGACTAAAGTTATATATTCTAAAAAGGTAAAACCTCACTTTAAAATACACGTCAGACCCTTCCGAGGTTTGCTCCAGACTCCAGATTTGCTTCTTCTTAAGGTTGGTTCCGCTGGCTGTCACACTATTGGCAAACTTGTCTGATGTTAAATACTTGTGGGAAGAGTTTATGAGTCCAAGACTCAGTTGCAATTGTTCACTTTGGCCTTTGGAAGTCATTTTACTTAACTGTAGGTACAACCACAAGAACGATCAAACAAATCTGTTAAATAAAACACATTCAAAAGTCACACTTAATAAGTTATCCAAGCTTTGTGTGTAGTAAAGAGTAAGACCCTTCGCCTCACAGTAATGTCACTTACACAGTCCTAAGCAAGACGAATACACAAACATAAACCCTCCAGTAGATTGACAAAGCTAACTGACCAACAAACATAGCATAATTCTAGGCACAGACTTTAAGAACCACTAAACATGCTAAAATGTTCTACCCACAGTTTTCTTGGTTTAAGAAGTAAAGCATTTGGATCGAGCAACTGCTTTCGCAGTACAGCACTGGTATGCCTTGCCTATTCAGAGCTTTGTAACTTGCTCTGACTGTCACAACAACTTCCCGTCGTGATCTTAATAATCGTAACAACAGAACAAACGAACATGCTTTTCCAAATCAGCACCTTTTCGAAAATCAGGTTTATGGTGGACCAGACTTTGGCAATCAGTTGCGCGATGTAAGAAAGTTACACTTTCGTTCCCACGGTTTAACAAACGTTTCAAGCTATCTCCCTATGTCCTGGGAGTTAACGTTTGCGCCGCACAGCAGTTAAAACCGTGTTCCTTCGCTTGATATGCGTTTTTTCTTTACGCGACTTCCTTGAACGTATCTGGCGCTCTTCCTGTTCAACGCGAATTTAAACAAGCGAGTAATGTATGCCTAACACTGTCTGGTATCTTTTCCCCTGAGATGTCCTCTCAAAAATGACTCAACGTTGACTGTTGATATACAACTTGTAAAACTGTTCAGAACTTGCGTGCGGAAGTTTACAGTGCACGGCACTCGACTTTGATTACACCAGTAATAGGGGTTTCAACCAAAACTTTCAAACATTACATCAAGCCCATCACTGCCAATAAACATGAATGTTATTTTTGTCCAGATATTATTTACCTAACTTGTTGTATAGATAAGCCATCTATTATAATCACATAAAATGTGTTATCTGTGCCTTAAATGCCATTTACCACGGCAACTCAACACTTCACTTGTAACTTCTTTCCTAGCTTTGCTTTTAACTACAGTGCTAATTCACACACGGAAACTCAGCACGCAATCACGCACCGGCCTAAACGTTGTTGAAGAGCAATCTTGGGTTGTTGAAATAGCATGTTCAGCGTTACTTAATCGCGCGCCACTAATTTTTTTTATTGAAGTTAAAGGACGCTTGACTAGATAACTGTACGTTTTATTAGGGTACTCATATTTTAATATTACAACAACATAAACGCGCAAAGAATTATCTTGTAATTAAAATATATTTGAGGAAGCTGCCAAAGTTGACGTACAATTTGCTTAACAAAATTCTGCTAGAGAGCAGACATGGCCGGTAGCCACATGTCGTTTCGGCAGCATGAACTCCTTTCTGTCATGATTTATTTATAAGTGTTATCGGGGCGTTTTACGGAGAACTCAGCAATTCTGGTGTGATATATTTCAATTGAAAACAAAGCAAATAAAATATTTAATAGGTGAACAATGTTCTATTCAACACAACTTTCCACTTCTGCCCTCAAAAACAAATCTAGTTGGAAAAGTATGGTGATATTTAAGTATCACAACATTTAACACGGGTATGTAAAACAATTAATTTCTACATTTTTTTCGCAGTCCAAAGTAAAGCACTGAAAAGCATATGCTCGCACTAATAACATTGTGTGACAGCTGCTGTGATTGTTGTTTAGAAACGTGCGCTCGTTTCGCATTTGTGACCTCATTAATACAATTACTGTTTTAAACAGATAGCACTACAACAGTGATTCCTAACCTGCGCGATATCGCGCCCCTGTGAGTGTTGATGAGTTCCTAAATTTTTTATGACACACTTTAACTAAAATTCGTAGATCCACCCTGGCAGCAGTATACATATTTTTTGTTAAAGATTTTTGTTTTATTTTTAAGCTTATCTCAGATAAGTGTTATTATCACACAAGTAACCAACATTATTACTATCCTCTTCTGATTCAATACATTGATCGACAAATACCTTTTTTTAATATATTTACACGGTTAGTATACTCCATTTTTCACTTTGTCTGGCCAAAAATTAGAAAAAAAGTGTTTCTCAACTGATTTGTGTTATGTCCATAGATCAACCATAAAAGTTACACCCCAATCGACCTGGGAAAAGCCACCATTTTCAACTTTTAAAAAGGCCGGCAGGATAATTCCACGTCAATTCACTAGCTTATGTAACCCATGGTTTCAGATTCGTAAAATGGAACGAGTCTCTTTGAGAAAAAACACTATTTATTTCACTCATATACTTCTATATTCGGAGATATGCTCTTTTACGTAACATCACTTTTGTGCCTTGTAAAATATGATGTCATGTCAGTTTTTTCTCGCATTTTCTCTGTGATATGACTTCCAAATAATGTGTACCACTATCGTTTAGTGGAATTTGCTGTTTATTCATTTGTACTAACTTTTATTGTTTGATGTTTTCAACATAGTATACGAAATCACTTCAGCGAAAAATAACTAGACGGGTTTGAAAAAAAGCATTTGAATCTTGGAACTTTTGATTTTCTTATAGAGGTGAAAAAAATTCGCCTGAAAGTTTAAAGTGATTCCATAAACCACTTCCGCTTCTCAACATCCACAATATCTTATTTTAGGGCTGGTGTTATTTGTAACAATACTTTTGATGTAGGCGTATACCTATTGTGAGTTGTAAGACGTGTCTTTCATACTGATTTTAGCAGACGGCGCATTCTTTCAAAAAATTCGTTCGATTGCTGATTGTAGGACGTCGTCTCTGTTGAGGAGAAGCAATTATAAAGGTTAATGGTCCAGAGACTTGATTCAAATTTTCGACCTTTATCAGAAGTTATGCTCCAAGGCAGTGTTTCTTAACCTTTTTTCAGCCGCGCCCCCCTTTTGTAATTTTCCTATGCCTTGCGACCCCTAGGAAATGCAATTCGGCATTTTTCAATTAAATATCACTATAAGACATCAACATGAAAATAGTTAGATGGATTGTTGGTCGCGCCAAGCGCGAAAAAAATTGTTTTATTCGGTTGAATTGGCTAAGCTGTAATTCAGGAGGCTTTTTGCATTGGGCACACAACAAATTGCTCGTGCTCGACACATTGATTTTTATCGAGCTGATTTTAACAAAAGTGTTGTGAGGGCATTGATTTCACAGTTGTAAGGCTGTGATGTCGCGCGCAAAAAAGTCTAGTGCAAAACTTAAACATGGCACTGCATGTCGTGTTCAAAAGAAGTGACGACACACAAGGGCAATATTCCAAAAAAACATTATAGATTTATAGATTCGCGCAAAAAAGTTTGAATAGGTCTACCCCAGTTGCTAGCCAGCTGTTATCATATTTAAAATATAATAAATAGGGCCGTTATACCTTCGATGATATAATATATGTATTAGACTACTATTAGAACGAAAACATGCAATGGTACTCAAAGAGAGTGGTTAATAAAAGTAAAAAAGAGTAAATAAGAGAAGATTCACCCGAAGCCCGAACATTTTTTGCAGTTTCAATAGTAAAGTTGGCAAAAAACAGAGTTTGTACAGCTGTAGGAGTGATGGTGCCTAACCCAAACAAAACCATTAAAATCCGTGCAAAAATTTAAATTTTGAAGTAGACCTCGCGCCACCCTAAGAATTGCTTGGCGCCCCCGGTTAAGTAACGTAATACCCATGAAAATAACGCTCTAGCACACGACTTTGTTTGTTGTAGCATCCGTCATAGGTACAGCATCGGTTCACCGACTAAAATGCACGTAAATGAATAAGTATAACCTTGTGAAACAGGAACTGGGCCTACAATATCAACGTAAATATCTGCAAAACGTCTTGTAGGTAACGGAAACGACTTTTAAATAGAAGTAGTATGCTGGTGAATTTTGGCCTTCTGGCAACGAAGGAAAGTTGAACCCAATTATCAACATATTTGTTTAAAGAGTCACATGAATCATTGGCGTAGTCAGGGGGGACACGCCCCCCCCCCAAAAAAAAAAAATTAGAAATATTGTACTCCTAATATGTTTCTTTGTAGCATTTATAAGCAGTACCATATATCAGTCGATCATCCGACATGCCAAACCTTCAATTGCTATGCACTTGTTAAGTCACAAATGATGTAGCCTACCACTTTTAGTCGTATTGTTTTTGCTTTCTGAATGGTTTTAAAGTATTCCGTGAAAACTCAGTCATTTGCTGCTCGAAACGGTTTGCTAGCATAGGCCATACGATGGAAAAAGCTAAACATTCAATATTAGACTTATTTTTTAAGTCATGCCAAGAATTGCAGTCGTCAGAAGCAGTAATTGATACTACGCCATCTTGTGTTTATGATTCTATTCGGGGAATTCATGGGGATAACAAACGATGTAGGGTTTGTGCTCAAACACACCATTTACAACTTACCGATGTTGAGGGATATGGACTTTTAACTACCTATGGTCCGAAAACCTTCGCTAGTGTCGACGTTTCGACTCCTTTAGTTTGAACAGGGGTCCGCAAATAGTGGGTCGCGGCCCAAATTTGGGTCGCGGGACCATTAAGTTTGGGTCGCAAAAGCCTTAATATATTTGAATAGCGGCCTATATTTGGTAAGTTTTTTAATTTTTTTCATTCGTATGCGTTTGGGTTTAATTTTGTAACATCATGTCTTAATATAGAGATCGGCAAGTAACGGCATGCGGATCAAATCCGGCCCGCCAGCGAAAATCAATCGTCCCGAAAACTCTCTCACAAACTGTCCACAAGGCCATGACCCATATTTTTAGCTGTTTTAACTATACGAAAATGCAGCAAATTTTTGCGCCCCGTGCGTATCTAATTTGACTCTGAATTATATTTGCGTTTTGATGGAGTCTTCTCAGGCCAAAAGTGACGTGCGCGTGACAACTAATAAGTAGGAAATTTGCGTAGCATGAAACTCTCTAAAATGCAATTTTCTCCAAATTAAATGCAATTTTCTCCTAATTAATGTACTCCTTTATGATAAATATTAATAAAAAGAGTAGGCCAACTCGTTGTCCGACGGCGCAATTCTGCACCGGATGACTTCGTCGCGTCACAGCTTATCGCATACTTCAGCGACGTCTAGATTTATTATTTTAATCTGTAGTCTTTTTATGGTATACTTTTAGTCTATAACATGGCTAACGAACTCTCTTTTTAATTATTAACCATGATGAGGTCAGTTGGTATCTGCTGCCGAAACGTCTGTTTATTGCCTACTTTGTTTACACCAGAAGAGCGATTTCTATCTATTGATATGTTGCCTGGTGGAGCTAACTCTATTTTTAAGTATAAGAAATATGTTCATGTTTTATTTTATGCGTGCGAAAAGCGTAATTTTTCCAATTTAAACCAAACAAACGCTATTTTGTTCGCGCTGCGCGCGCTGCTTCCTGTTGTAGTATAACTATAAGACTAATTTTCAACTGGTTCAAACATTTACGTCCGTCCCTCATAAGATTTATTATATTAAAGTGCTTAAAGGCCAGACGTTTTTACAACAAAATTGTTAGTGTAAATTTAAAGGCCTGCCGAGAACTTGCTGAGTTGGTTTGGCCTCGACTAGGTAAAGGTTGACGACCTCTGTCTTAAAATTTTTATTGCCCCTGAAAAATCCTTATATCCGCGTCTTACAATGTTAACCTTAAAATGTTGAGTTTCCTAAAAGGATTGCGAGGCGTTGGCCATTTTACTGAATCCCGCAAAATATCTTTACACACCTTGCCAGTAATTATTGCACTAGGCCAAGTAGCGGACGGGTGATGACGTGGTTATGGTGGGGAGTTGATGGGCTGCAACCCCAAGAACACATATTGGTTGCTAAATCACATTTGTCATCCCAATGAGACATCACAATCAATAAAACTCAAGGATTCTCTTCAGTTGTATTAGAGAACCCTTTTTCATTTCAAATAAAGAAAAACGCATAACACAGATTTGTCTCAATAAATACAAACACAATCATTTACAGTGTTTTTTAGCAAAGCTATTTTATTAAAAACAACTCGAAGTATTTGGGTCGCGAGACCTCGGTACTAGTTATTTTGGGTCGAGCCAAAAAGTATTTGCGGACCCCTGAGTTTGAATGCATTGGTTTGTTTGCCCCTGTTTGGTGCTATTGGTGGGTTTAGAAATTAAGTTATGGTTGGAAGTAGTTGAAGTTAGTGATGGAATTCGGGGGTGGGATTTCAGGTCAGGTAAAATATTGTATAGGCCTTATTCTAGCTATTTAGGTCTTATTCACACGGGTTTGGGACTTTCCGATTTAGACGTTATTACGACAATTAGATATTATTTTGGTCTTATTGCAAACTGTGTTTTATCTCGAGGTAGTATTGTTTTTGCTTACTCTGCTTGCATCATAGATCGACAGATTCGGCGAGTCTGCGATGGCTTTTCGGTGTAGTATTGTTTTACTTTCGTTTTATGGCTGAAGTCCATTATTGGCCGTCGTAAGATATTTTAGGAAGACCGTAAAACAGCAAAATCAAAACATAAAAAAATGTAAAACATCAAATTTCCGGCGCTTTCAATCATTAATCGCTCCTTTATTTCTGGGCTGCCTAGAATGTTTGCCTTGTTGTGTATTGTTGATCTTCATATGTTTAGTAGGTGTGCTGTCAATTTTTTTTTAGCTCTATTGGTGAGCAAGTGGAAAAAGGTTACGGAGCACTGCTCTACACTCAACTATCTGGTGGAGGCGGTTTGTGCAAGATATGCATTGTGATGCAAGCACGTCTAAATCATGGACATCTTATAAACGCTGCTTTTGTCAAAAAAACATGCATTGACTTTAAAAAATTCATTGAGAAGACTATACCTACTACCGGGATACCGTTCAACACAAAGAGCTATTTCTGCTGCTTAAACTTTTGCCTTGAAGCATGGAAACTGGCCAAATGTATGTGCTAGCTTGGAGGCAAAATATGCTAGTCTAAAATTGAGAGAAACACAATGACTTCTATTGTTAAGACAACGATATTATGTGCCTCAAGTAACATACCTTTGCGCGGACATTCGAGGATAAAGGAAATTTTGGGAATCTTCTTCAATTTCGAATCGACGCCGGAGATGAAGATTTAAAAAGCATTTTGCTCGAATGGTTTGAAATGCGAAGTACACAAGCCCAATGATGCAAAATGAAATTATCGGGGTAACCAGCAATTTAATAGTGCAAGCAATAATTTTGAAATACATCAAAGGTCACAATTTGTTCGAGTACACCGAAAAGCCATCGCAGACTCGCCGAATCTGTCGATCTATGATGCAAGCAGAGCAAGCCAGAAAAACAACTGGCCTGCAGTGAGGTTCGAACTCACGACCTCCGGTCAAGCCGGGGGGGACCGTCGCTCTACCAACTGAGCTATGCAGGCTCAGAGAGGAGCGAGTCGAGAAACAACCATGCGCCAATACTTGCACATTTTGTTAGTACAAGCAAAAAGCATTTTGTTTGTTCGAGTACTTTGCCGGATTTGTTGAAATGAAATCCGTTTGAGAAGAATCAATTTCGAAGAATCAAAGTATCTTAGCCCATCTCTCTAGGATAGAAGTGGATGTCCAAAAACTTGTTGGACAAGGCCATGATGGCGCATTAACAATGGCAGGTCACGTAAGTGGTCTACAAAAACGCATTCACAATAAGCATATCGCCCGCGCAATATTTGTTCACTGTGCTTTTCATTGTTTAAACTTGGTCATCAAAGACCAAAGTAAAGTTCAAATCATCAGAAGCACCTGTGATATTATTAGGAAGACTATTCGTTTATCAGAGAGAGCCCTAAAAGCAGGGGCGGATTAAGGCGGGGGCTGCAGCCCCAGGCCCACCGAAAAAATAGGCCCATACGCAACAACTTAATAAGACCAACCGACGTTATCTCTGTTGAAAAACTGTAAAGTTATCATCTAGAGCAGCGTGGTCCAACTATATTTTGTCGCGGGCCAACAGAAGCAATTCGTTTTATATGGCGGGCCAAATATGTAATATTGTAATGGCGTATCCGAATTTTAGTTGGCGGGGGATATATGACGTCACAAGTACGTCATGATTCATAAAATCTTTAGAAACGTGTCGTCTTTGAAACAATTGATGTGCAATTGCGCAACCGAAGTAAATTCACCGCGCGAATCTATGTGTTGCCGGCGACTCGACTGAATAAAAAATATTTTTTGATTTCAATACTGGCCCATTAAAATAAGATCACGGGCCAATAAAGAGAGTCCGCGGGCCGCTTTTGGCACGCGCGGGCCTGTAGTTGAACCACGCTGATCTAGAGATAGGCCTACCACCGATGGTGTCAGATCGTTTTATTGGTTGACGTAAAATATCTATTAAGCAAAAAAGTATAAAAAGGCAGAATAAAAACTAAAAAAGTTGCAGAATCGAAAAAGGTGACTGAGATTTTCATGGAAAATAGCCAAAAAACTGAAAAAAAAGATGATTGATGTTTCTGCAGAGCTAAAGGAACTACGATTAACTTCGAAAGTAGCAAAGAAGCTCAATGTTTAGCTTTATTAACGAAAATGATTTCATATATGCGTTTCCTAATGTATCTGTTGTACTAAGAATGTATCGTTGGATAATGATTACTAACCATTTTCAGTTCTTAAAGAGTAAAGAATCAAATGTGTTTCTGGCCAAAATAGATTGCATTCGTTAGCTCTACTCTGCATAAAAAAACTAGATTTTTGAAAAAAAAGCAGCAATGAAGTTATCTACAGCTTTGCTTTATCTAAAGCTAGAAAACATGTTAATTGAATCTGTTTGATAAGTGAATAAAACAATGCTATTTCATTGAAAATGACCAATAGGCCCCTGGCTACCATACAGCCCCAGGTCCATGAAAACCTTAATCCGGCCCTGCCTAAAAGGCGCACAAGTTTGGGAATTAGCATTCCTTTGTTCTCCCCCACCAGGTGGTCCGAGAAGTACAAGAGCATTCGAATCTTGAACTGTAACCTCAGGCGTATACTTAATGCTCTTGTTTTTTTGATAAGAAAGGCAATTGCAGTAAAACGAAGGCGTTTTTCTTGAATTTTCAGAAGTCCGGTGTTACTTACGCTGTGTGTTTAATTGGGCGATTTTCGGCACTCATAGAACAATTAGCGTGTAAGCTTCAGACTGTCGGAGTTAGTGTACCATCTGTGAAGAGACTTATTTCTTTTCTTCAGAGTATTCTCGAAGAAAAACGCATGGGCTTCAACATTTGGTCAAACATTTATAAAGCAGCTTGTGAAGTAGTTGGCATAAAAGAGCTCACAATGCCCAGAGTAGTCGAGGTACAAGTTTATCGTGATAACGTCTGCGCTGAATCGGCTTTACAGTATTTTCATCGTTCAGTATATCTCCCATACGTCTTTGGCCTGATTTGCTCCCTCAGGGAACGATTCAATGACAACCTTCAGTTTTCCGCTTTGTTATCAATCCTCCCTCCTAATAAACCTATAAAAATAGATGAGATTGAGCACTTGTACTCTTTGAATAACCTTACTAGCGAAGTAAGCCTATGGAGATCTTCTTTGGACCCTAAAGTCCACGAAGAATGCTTACAGGAGCTACTTTTGAGCGCTCAAGATTACCCAAGCGTTAGCACCTCAATTGAAATTATAATGGCATTATCTGATACAACCGTTGAGACTGAGCGATCTTTTTCCTGTATGAAACCGGTCAAAACATGGTTACGCTCAGCAATGACTTTAGATCGGCACTCAAATTTATGTGTGCTTCATAGTTGTAAATAGTTGTTTGTTTATGTGTGTTTTTTAATATATAAAGTCGATTTATCTCTGTGAGGTAGCAGCTTATTTAAGTTATTAAATTATAGTTTGCCTGCATGCCATTGTCTTTTTCTGCATCAATAGGCAGTGTCCCAAACAAATACCCTTATAGGTCACGTTACTTTTTCCCAACAAACGTTTTTTAGACGATAATCTCTGTTCAGTAAACCCCGGTGTCCGTTTTGCCCCGCTTTCCCCTAACTAAAAAGTACACAAACTCTGTTTTAGCTAACGGAAAACTCAGTGGGAATAAATGCAATATTTTGCTCTGCCTAAACTTCGGAATAATGCCAAACAGGACTGCCACCGAATAGTAATAAAAGCGTCTAAACTCTAAATTAAGTCTTATTCTGTCGTGGGTATTAGTGCGTATTGTGATTAAAAAACACAAAAAAAATTAACCTTTTAGGATATAGAAAGTACAAGAACAACAGCCAGCCAAACAATTGTGCTAATCATGTGTTAATCACGCTTTAATATAGGCTACATGTGTTCCGTTCATCGGTAACATTATTCTTTTAACGTAATATGCAAAATTGATGAAGGGCCCAAGGCATGATAAATTGTTTCGTTTCTATTAACCATTCAAAATTATGATTTTTTTTAATTATTATGCTTATTGCAGTTGTAATGGATTTACATGGTCTGAAGAAAATTAATAACTAAACTGTTAAATATTCTATTTAACCTCGCCGAGCTAGGATTAAAGGGGTATCTTGTCTAGTACCGTATATAGGCTACAACCTAGGCAGCGCCAGGGTATGCGTAAACGACATTACGAGACAATGTCCCAAAACTGTGTTTTTTTCAAAACTAAATTATGTTTCAAGTAGTCTTAGCCCATTTAGATATAATCAGTTTAGGTAAAATACTTAGTACGTATCATGGCCCTCCTAAGAATGAAAGTTTTGGCAACTTACAATCAAAGCGTTTTTTTCGCTTTCTTAGTGACGTCACGTTTAGACGTAACTTTGTGAAGTCAACTCCTAAAAACTTACAGAAATCTTAGAGGCGCACTTGATCGCGATGTTGTATTCCGTAGGCTACGTACTTTCGGCTTTCAAAGAGGAAGTGTGTCCATATACACAGAACTAAACGGTTGTTCGATGCTCTATAATTAACCTATTATAATTTCTACCGTTGCGATTTTTCTACATTTTTATTATAATTAATATTAAAAAAATACTTGCACCACACTACAGGTGGCTTTTGGCATAAGGGTTTCCACACACTTTTGAAAAATACAAAGATAGGAGACTTTTTAAATATCGAAAATTGGATGACTTAACATTAGTTTCGAAATTGGTTTTACAATGTCATTTTGTAAACCAGTGTTGTGCAAATATTTTTGAAAGGAGGGTGCATAGATATAGAGAATATTGTAAAAGGCCGTGTTCAACAATAAGTCTCGAATTTCACACGTGACTTTTATTTTAAAAAAGGCAAATGGCTTGTTGTGACAAGCTTTTAAGAGTTAAGGGAAGACAAAGTATTTTTGAGGAGTCAATGAAAAAAAAAACTTAAGTAACCTTTAAGAGTATTTTAGTTGGAGTTGTGTGCAATTCTAGCAACTAAACTCGAGTTAAGACCGCACGGTGTTCCGAAAATTAGGCTATTTGGTTTAAAGCATAATTTTTTTATAGTGTATTACATGTCGCAAACACTAACTGTATGCTGTTCGCCTTTAGGCTAAGAAATAGATTTTGTCGATTTAGATAAGACACAACCACAAAAGTGAAAACAGAAAATGGTTTGAATGCCCTTTGATAATCATAATTACAATTATGACTCACAGACGTTAACCAGTGTATAATAGTACTGAATAAACAAATTCCATAACGTTTTTTTAATGAAACATCTTGCAATGCTTTCATTGCACAGTGTAAACTTTTGAAGTACATATCTCGGGAAGTTGCATGCTTCATCATTTGACCACTTTTTAGTTTAAAAGTCTGAGCACTGCTTTTTCATTTGTTCCTGGAAGACTAGGATGCAGTCCTTCTCTAAGACGAAGATGCCAATTCAAAAAAGCCATTGCTGTATCAGTGGTTATTAAAACCTGAAAAGCAGTAAAAAATTAAAATAAATACAAAGTCATTTAATTCAATGGACCAGTTGCACCACAAACGTCATTATGGAAAGGAACTAGAGAATACGCCCGTTAGAGATGTGCGCTTTAACGTAACGAAACTACCATTCGTTTTACACAACGAAGCACAAAAAAACACACACAAAAAAAGGTAAGTTGAGGTTTGTTCAGCAAACTTCAAAGCTGGGTCCCTGGAATACCCTAAAAATCCCACCATCTCTACTCCACAAAACAAATGTGGTGTACCGACTGCGTTGCCTGTATCCAGATTCCAGACGTACATCGACCAAACGCAACCCAACATTAAGACGCGTATAAAAACACACCAGTCGTCGCCAAAATCGGGATAAGGTTGTGCTCAGCTACTTGATTTTTTTAAACTGATAATGGTATGAATAATAACCCAAATAATTGTGAACAACGAGGCGTCATTTTTATCAAATTTTAAGGCTTTGGTATTTTTATTGAAAATATTAACAAAATCGGTGTATGTGTTCCAACCGCCATTATGATGTCACTATAAATTTCGAAGTCAATAACCAAAGCTACTTGAACAACATATCTTGTTAGTATTACAAGTCAAAATATAATCTGCTGAACTAACTAATCGTGATGTAAAGTACCGGTTTGTGCATATTTGGCACTTGTGTATTTGGGAATACAACGCGACAATATTGAAAGCAGAATAACCTATAATAACATTGTATCGAAACTAAAAACAGAATAAAGCCAAATATGCAGTAATCATTCACAACAGAATAAGACTTAATTTAGACGTTATTATGAATATTAGGGGCGTAACCACAAAATCAAAAATGGGGGTCCTGAATTTTCAACTTAGGTAATTCTCCTATTTTTCGTCTGACGTTTATGAATAATAACGTCATAAAACAGTAACAGCATGATGTCATAGAATGGTGATTGCAAAACGTGATAAGAAAACTAATCAAAAGCAGCCAAATACGTCCAGTAAAAGAGACCACGTGCGTCGTCGACAATCCTGCCAGGCGCCAGCTGCGAAATCACGGTGTGCAATCGTTAACATTAAGCAAAAAAACAAACCAAGACCGTGAAATATATGTGATTAATTGTGGTAGAATCACACATATTTCAACTATCAGCAGCGTACTTTTCAAGTTCCATAAACGAAACGAGTGCTAAATTACAAGCACGTCTTTCACCACCTGCAATACTAAAACAAAGATTGTTTTTTCCGGGTGTTATTATGCCACGATTAGCGCAACATCTGCGCCAAGCTGTGTGCAAAGTCAGCTAAATTACAAGCTGCGGTTGAGGGGAAATAAGTTGTGTCCATTGCACACTTAGCACGTGGTCTTAGAGTACAGTATGCTAAAAGAGCATAATTTTTCGTCAAACATCATTACTTAAAAATGGGACTTTGAAACGCGCACGACAGTCACCATTATACCTCCTTTTAAGAATCTGCTTCAGTCAAATGTCTATGTTACACCCACATCGGATATTAGCGCAGAGAACGAGCAGCGAGGAACTTACTGCGTATAACTCGACGTTTTTTTAGCGACAAAAAAGGGAAGAAGGTTTGACTTAGCGTTGTCAATTGTCGAATACACACTTGCTAATCAGTCAACCTAAACAAATAACGAAAAAGAACAACTTCCAGCGTTTACGGTCGACCAAACAAAAGACGAAAAACGGTTTGCGCTCGATTTTGGTTTCGCATCAGATTAAGAAGCGTGACCCAATTACTTGAAAAGCACGCCGCTTCGAACAGTTTGTTAAACCATGACAAAAACGAACAAAAAACGATAATATCACTTACAAAAAGGGGGTAAGAACTCCCGCCCACCTGGATACGCCAATGGGGGCAATGGATAATGGATAATATGTTTAACTTTCATAAGTAATACATATTACACTTATAAATAATACTAATAATCGCATTTTGAAATTCCAGGGGGGGCAAGTGCCCTCCCCTTGCGGGCGCCCATGGGTAGCAGTCCTATTTTGCCTTATTCTGAAGCAGGGAGTCGAACCGTAACCGAACCGGAACTTTATGAACCGGTTTTGGGTCAATTTTTTCCGAACCGTTACCGAACCTGGACCGTTTTTTGTTAGATCTTAAGGGCCCGAACCGGAACTGAACCGAAAAATTTGAAAGAACATGAACCTTAACCGAACCCGAACCTGTAAACAAAAGCGGTTCACTCCAGCATGACGTCACAACTTGTATTTTACAGAATTAATCTACGCCATGTTCGAAATTTTATGACAAAAATATGAATATTGATTAAAATAACAACCGGAGCTCAACCGGAACTTTCAAATTGCTCGAAACCGAAACCGGAACTGAAGCGGATTCCGAAAAAATTATTGAACCCGAACCGAACCTGAACCGGAAAAGTGAAACGGTGCGACTCCCTGTTCTGAAGTATGTTTATTGAGAAGTTGGTAGTGTTCTAATTTGGTCTTATGAATGAAGTTCTTGCATTTGGTAATATTGTCATTTGTCACACAGCTTTTATTCCATTTACATTTTTGAAAAACGCAGGATGCGATATTGTTAAAGAGAAAGTTAGTCGCGTACTACAGTTTAGGAACCACTGAGTTAGACGGTGCTGATGTTTCTCGCTGTTTGTTGTCTGCGTTAATATCAGATGTTGGTGTAAAACTGGGGTCGGCAACCTAGTGTAATTCATCGGGTCCGTCGCCTCTTTGACAAACTATACACGAGTCCATTTCAAATACTTTTTGACTATTTTAACTGCATAAGTGCGAAAAATATTCGCGCTTCGCGCGAATGATCTTACTACGTCCCGTTTGTTTACTTTTAATGCTGTTTTTCGTACTAGATCAGCGCTTCTTTACCGTTGCGCCGTGGAAAGCTGCCAAGTGCGTCGCGGACAAACCGAAAACGTATTCAAAAATATTTCACATATATTTTTTAACATTTTTTTATTTTCGGCAATCTAATAAAAACTTGCAAGAAATTTAAAAGAAATGCCGTTATACCAATAAAAAAATCGCGCTCGCTTCGGTCGCCAGGTGCGCCCAAACTTAGAACGGTTATCAACGCTGAACTACATTAAATAACAATTAAAGTTATACCGTTTCTTCGAAGTAGTTTTATATGTCGCGGGAATCAAAAAACACCCGGGAAAAACGATCTCCGTTTAGTATTGCAGGTGACGACCGACGTGCTTGTAATTTAGCGTAGTCCCGTACATGGATGATGGATCTACCAAAATCAATCACACATATTTCAAGGTCTTTGGGTTAGTTTTTCGCCTGAAGTTGCACACTAAGCAGTTTCGCAGCTGGCGCCAGGCAGGATTGTCGATAACGCACGTGTTCGCTTTGCGTCTAAATGTTCGCTTTTGCTGGACGTTAATTGGCAGTTTCGGATGATTTTTTTTCTTGTTTATGACGTCATTACCATCGCTATTTTATGACGTCATATCCGTCACTATTTTAGGACGTCATTAACATCAGACAAAAAAACGGGGAATTCCCTCAGTTGAAAATTCGGGACACCCCCCTTTTTTAAATTTCTGGATACGCCCCTGCCGGTCTGATATCAAATTAACATATTAAATTTTAGTCCTGATTTGCAACCCAACACAGCGATTCAAACCTTCAAATGTTTCAATTTCCCTATTTTGCTTGTAAAAGCATATGACATTCATTTGATATCAGATCGTGATACTTTCTATCCAAAATATCGGGTATCGGAATAAAATATCACGTAACGGACTCCCCTAGTATAGACCATGGGTCGAAAATACATTGCAAAAATGTGGGGCGACAACCAAATAATTCTGTCTGTTTTTTTAACCGCTATAAATATACCAATGATGTTGTGTAGGAAAGTGTAGCTGCAAAATAAAAGTTTGCATTGGCTGAATGAGCATTTATCCACATATTCCACATTGTAGGACAAAGTACAGAACTGGTAAGCAACATAGCAGCAGTAACTGAAGGATAACGAAGATCTAAATAAAAAAAAATGGTGATATATTGTAGTACATATATACATATATATACATATATATATATATATATAGATATATAAAACTTACAAGGGAAAGTATGTGACCACAATGGAAGAATACATAGCCACAAAGCTGTATCACCAACTGATGGATAGGATTTGAAGATGCTTGTGATGGCCAACAAAACAAGTGTAAGAAAAATGGGATGAGACCTGGATAAAAGTAAAACACATTAAACTAAAATTGCAGGGTCTAGTAAAGTTTTAAGGATCATGCTATTGCTATTATACTAAGCGACATACCTAAACTTTAAAGTCAGAGGAAGGCTGTAGACAACAACATTTATTTGAAACACACAGAGAAAAAATGTCCGAAAGTGGTCAAAAACTTCTGTGAAAAAATACCAAAATATACCAACATTAGGTGTTTGATCTGGAGCAAGGAGTCTAAAAAATAACAAGGTTGTTTCCTTTGTAGTTTTATTAGATAGTTACGTCGTATTGTGCTTATCTTTCTAATTTACCTAATACAAGTACTCAATTTACTTATAACTCACATGAAAATGTAGTGCGATAGGACTGATTGCATGTTGGGTTCATAGAGATAGTTAACAGCAAATATAAGACTGATCCAAAATATAAATGACATGCAGCACTTAAGGATACAATTTGAAAAACAATCATCATTTTCCTAATAAAACAATAAATATATATAAAAAAATGTATATAGAAAAAATCATTTTTTTATTATCTTTTAGACAAATGTTTAGCATTAACATCTGAGAAAGATGCAAGTGTCAACAGAACCTTTAACTTGTAGTTTACTAAAAAATCACCAAGAAATGTGCGACCGCAGGGGTTCCCAACATTTTTACGATCTCGTACCACTTTGACGCTCTGTACTGCCACATGACCACTTCTTGCAGAACAACTAATTTGATTGAATCATATTTTATTCAGAAGAATAATTTTGGTCTACTAAAATAACACTAAAGCACCACAACTAAATTTAATGAGATTTTTGTTTTTGTGTACTGTCCCCAATTGGTTGATGCACGGTGTAAATTTGCTAAAAACGCATCGAAAGTCATCTCCATGTGCACCTAGTCAATTTCCATTTTTTGACTTCATTTTATTGAAACATTTTATTCTGATCTATTTGTAGTTTACAGTTAGTTTAGCTTACCTCTAACGTGACATTTAACAAAAATGAGGTTTCTTTGATTTGATTAGGTTTTTTTTGGCACAGCCAATGTTAATTTTCGCAAACTGAATTGGGCACTCTTTCAATGAGTTCTGAAAGGGCTGTGTTTCAAAACGTCAAATTTTGTTGTTAAACGCCAAACATGATTTGCACATATAAGAATTAAGCTTTATATTCCAAATTATGAATACTCAGAAGTAGGGATGTTAAAAGTAGAATCCCAAGGTATTCTAGAATAATAGGATTCGAAATCTACGAATCCAGAATAGCGAATCCTAGTATATTTTTATTAAATTATTCAACCTCGATTTTGTTTGGGGTAGGAATTAATCTTAATCTACCCTACAGGGCCCACAATCACAGCAATAAATCGCCCAAACACTTTTCTAACATACGTACATTATAATAAAAAAAATCTCACATATGTTTAACATTCTTAACAACTGTCATTTGAAGCAGTTGTGTAAACCGTAATATGTCAACTGTCCAGGTTGTTGCCCCAAAACTTATATTTTTGCCAATAGTGAGTACAATGCAACACTGCACACAGAAGTCTTAAGCAATTCGGTCCTGTTTTTTCAAGCATTGTTAGGTCTTAGGGCTTATTTTTTTACTAACATGATATGTTATGCAGTCAAATAATGTACTGCAAAGAACACAAAGTTACTATTGACTAAACGAATTCTTGACAATTACACTTTGCATAACTGCATAACCTTGCTGAATATTGGCGTAAAGTTGACCTTAAGTAACCCTATAGCGCATTTTGTGGACGGCCAGCACGTTTTACAACGTAATGTTACTTTTGCAACTTAACGCATTTAGGGAAATTGCTAACTTCACACCAGACATTACATGTTGATCGCTCGCACAATAACGCTTAATTGATTGACAGTTAATTATTAGAAGAACGTTATCGCGATATGCGGTAATTGGTTGCCCGAAAAAACGCTAATACTGCACTAGTGCACTACCAGTACCAGGTTACATTTCAAGCAAGCACTGTAAATTGGTCGCTGCAGCACACGTTTGTGCAATTAGGCGCAACAATCGCGGTAAAACATTAAATTATATCGGTTCCAATTACCCGAAATAAACGGCAGAATTGGATTCGAATCCCATCTGGATTTGAATCCAAGGATTCAATATTTTACTTTGAACATCCCTACTCAGAAGTTTGGAGCATAATGGTTGGAGGTTGTAGTAAGACGTAATAAGAATATCAAAGCCCATACAGAAGTAGGTATCATTTTGAACGTTTCGAATAACTCTTTATTCATTTTCAACATAGAGAGAAGTCACTGATGGTAAGTATATATATAGTGCTAAGACAGACATCAGAAAGAAGGAAACGTGGATAGATACATAATCTAAACCGGGTGTGCGGCGATTAGAAGGTAGGTCGCCGATAGCAGATAAGGCCATCCACGTGATCAGATGTTGAAAAGATAGAGTGGTATAGAAGCTTGGTCTGCGTTAATTTCCGGGTTGTGCCGTGTTATTTCTACGGTTTCCTTAATCAAAAGACGACGCCAACACCGACTTGTCGCAAGATTCTTGGGGATTTTAAAATCGATTTTGTGACCAGGATTTTGATGCAAATGTCTTGCCACGTCTGTGTCCTGCGTGGACCGTGATGAAGGGTCGTTGTTGTCCATACGCACTTGTAGGTTACGCTTGGTTTGTCCAATATAAGTAGATCCGCACAAACATTGCACTTTGTATATAACTCCTGAACGACGTAACACATGCTGGTGGTCCTTGTGTATAAAAACGAACTGATAGGTGTGGTTTCGTGGCTGAAAATAAATTTGACTTTATTTTCGGTGTTGCGCGCTACGAAGGTAGTAAGTTCTTTGAATATATTCATCGATGTTTTTCCAATAAACGGGAGCTTCATTGTGATGGTATACAACGTTTTGTTTTCTTCATGTTCAACCGTTTTGTTTTGCACGTCCTTGTGTTTTTGGTCAAGAAACCTGTAAATGGCAGTATCAATAAACTGCTTGGGGTAACCATTCATCATCAACATTTTAGAAATGTTGCGGAATTTGTGGTGCATTCCCATGTAAGTGTTACAAATTCTGTAAGCCCGGTGTAATAGGCTATTTATCAGGTTGCGCTTGTATTTAAATGGAACAAAACTTGACCATCTTGTTAGGAGGCCTGTATGGGTAGGCTTGCGATATACGTGAGTGCTGTGTCCATTAGGCATTTTCTTAACCAGTGCATCCAGAAAGGGCAGATTATTTTCCTTTTCCCACTCACAGGTAAACTGGATATTTGGATGGATGCCATTTAGAGTGCAGAGAAAAGCCTCAATTTCATCACTGTTGTAGAATACGGCAAAAATGTCATCTACATAGCGGCATAAAAGATGGGGTTGTGCTGGGTTTTCCGCGGTTTGATCAATTAACCAGTTCATGAAAACATCAGCAAGCAGAGGGGCGATCGGGGAACCCATTGCAACGCCGTCGATCTGTGTGTAAAATTTTTGCCTGAATTGAAATGTGATGTCATTGCAGGTCCAATTTAACATTTTCTTGAACTCAGATTTCTTAAGTCCATGAAACAGCTTAACACCTTCCTTGTATATGTTGTTGAGAATAAGGTTGGTGGTAAATTCAACTGGAATGTTAGTGAACAGGCTTTATACATCGTAAGATACCATGACCTTGTCATACAGTTGTGTGTGGTTAACACGGTTCACAAAATCAAAGGTATCTTTTATATTGGTGGGATGTGCGCGCAGTGGTTGTAGAACTTCACACAGCCATACGGCACAGTCATAGCAGAAACATCCACGCGAGTCTAGAATAGGTCGAAGTGGTGTGTTGACCTTATGTACTTTTAGGAACGCCATACAATGTAGGGGTACGGGCAGCTGTTGGTCTGATTCTGGCGTACACATCATCTTCCAGTTTATCATTCTTGTGTAAACGATAAAGAAACCCTTGAAAACGACTAAGCTTGGAGAGATTGTTGTCTTCCTGGGTGGTGACAAACTTGCTTGAGTCGTTTAAAACGGAATAAATCTTCTCTTCGTAATCCTGGCTGTCGAGAATAACAACACCATTTCCTTTGTCTGGCTTGCAGATGGTGATGGTCTTGTGTGAGGTTATGAAGGGCCGTACGTTGTTCATCGGTGATGTCCATCTCAGTGTGACGCCTTTCATGGAAGAAGGAAGATTTATATTTGCTATATAAATTCATCAGCATACGTTTGCAGTCGATTTTCTTAGCAAATCCAAGCATCGGCCTTAATTGCTGGTAAAAGTTCTCAAATTCCGTTTGTACATGGGTGTAATTGAATTTAGTAGGAAAAATACCAAAATTCAATCCTTTATTAAGTACCGTTCTTTCCACAGACGATAAGTTCTTCTTGGATAGATTAATTATGACTGCAGGCTGTGTGTCATCAAAATTTGTGGCAAGTCCAAGATTTTTTAGTTTCTTGTTGTGAATGGTTCTAGTGAAAGCAACTTGTTCCCGAGAACGAACGTCTAAGAATCTGTTGACGTAGACACGCGATAAAGCCCCAATCTGTTGGTGAAGTATTAGACGAATATGTTGAAAATGAATAAAGAGTTATTCGAAACGTTCAAAATGATACCTACTTCTGTATGGGCTTTGATATTCTTATTACGTCCTACTCAGAAGGTTTCAGCAAATATTTACTTTTGGATTTCGATGCAATCAACATACCCAACTGTCTAATTATGTTATTTAACTACTCATTCTGTTTTCAATCAGATGGATTTTTTAATCTGGATTTAGAGCAATGAACTTATTATTTAAAACGAAACATTGTAATAGCTTAGAAGTAGGGCATGACATGTGGGTTTGCTTATGCAAAAACTATAGTGGACACTACTATCCCAATGCAACCATCGGACTTAATGTAATAAATTGAATTTTTTTGTGTTTGTTTGTGTGTTAAATTTAAATCCATGTTAACTAAAAATCATTTTGGTGCTCATGTGTAGCCACAGTTCTCTGGAATTGTGTATAATTTTCACATATTCGCTTGTGTTACTTTGTTCCAGTATTATTTAAATATTTTTATCTGAAAACAAATGGGGTCGCACTGTAAATTCTCATTTCATTTTATTAAATTGGGGTAGTTTATTGCTCTATAGCTTTACTTTGCTTAATCCAAATTTAAATTTATTAAAAAAATACAATCAAAAAAATTTTTTTTTTGCTTAACATCCAACCCACAAAATGTTGTATGCTAACTTTTTAAAACAAAAAATAAAACAAAAAAATTTACATTAATTATTAATTTAAAAACCTACTTGACATTTCCATAAACAAAGGCAGGCTGCTGGCAAAAGCTGGATAGGATATAATGTCTCATATGTTGACAGTGCCAAAAATAGCATTGTTGGTAAAATGAAACCTATGACATAGGTGTGGCATTTACATTGCTGCTAAATATTAAAACTTACACAAACTGCACAATAAGTGGAAAAAATGCTTAAATTACAGAGTAATTATTACTGTCTCTTCTTCTTTATTAATTGTTATTAAATTTAAATGAAAATGGTTAAACAAATATATGTTTATAATTGAAAATGATACATCTTAAAAGGCAAGCATGTTTTTCAAAACTTTGACATCTAGGTTTTAGGAATGTTTCAAATTTCTAAAGCTATTTTGGTTGTGTTTAGGACTTAAAGCAACTTAGAGACTCCCTAAAACTACTTTGTGAACTCAGTATCAGAACCACTGCTCAAACCAGAAACGTTTTGCATTTAGAGGTATATTGCATTAATAACTTTTTGGCACAGGATAAGCGAGTCTACATAGGTTAAACCCCCTGTCAAAAATAATTTTCCACTTCTGTACTGTAATTATAGTCAAAACCCTTAACATAATTATAGGAATCAATTGACAATTAAATATAATTGTGCAAGTGGCAAATAAGAATGCCAGATTTAGAGTTTCGAGTAAAATTTAATCATATAATCTACTGACTTTTGAGAAAATGGCATTGGGCCTAATTTAATTCAACGTAAGCCAATATCCAGCGAGGTTACACACCGCGTAAACGTTAACAATATTAACACAGTGCTGGTAGTATTTACTTTGTAGTGAATTTTAGACTTCTAACATATTATGTTTGTAACCATAAGCAATTAAAACAGTGAGTGTTATATACAAGATTTTAAAAATAAAGGGAAAACCTGTAAAGAGTTTATTATGTTGCTTTAGTTATATTTAATAGGGATTCAAACTACCAGTTGAACCATTTGTAGGTATTTTTTTATATTACACATTTGTAAGCCAAATATAGTAATTTAAAATACAAACATATAGTTGGATTCAATATTCTGGATTTTTATTTTTAAATCCGAAACATTCTAAATTATTTAAACATCCCTACTTATAGCAAGGTTGCTACAATTTTTTTTAATAAATAAGCAAAAAATTAATTCAACAACACCCTGAAACTCATAACTTAATTTAAACATAAAATGCATTAAAATACTTTTGGAAGTACATGTGTTTTTCAATACACAAGTTAATTCCAAGAAAATCAAAGTCATTTGAATTCCTGCTAAACCATCTTAAAACATACTAAGGTAAAAACATCATTACATGTACCTGATATGGCAGATAATAGAAAAAGTGAAATAAACAAGTTATGGAAAGTGACCAAAGACTTTGCAATGCAAGTAGCCAGAGTGAAGGGATTGAGGAGATATCTGTAAACAAAAATATGTTGTGTTTACTGAGTTTAATGCATATTTAATGCAGGTTTTCCCAAACATTGTTGTCTGGTGTGACTTTTACTTTATTTAAACTTTCTGAGTACCCTTAGGTTTGACATTTTGACAATAATTGAAATATTATGTTTTTCTACACATTCTTTCAATAAATTAAGACTTGCAGTTTTTTCTAAAATCAAGTAGAAAAATAACAGTATGAAGTTGTCTCACAAAGCAAAGACTATGGCTGCAAGATGATTTATGTTTTTCATCTTTATTAAAATAGAAGATATTCCTTCAGGGAATGTAGTCATGCACTTTTCTTGTGTTTCAATCTGTTGAAAGGGTAAATTATTTTTAAATAAGTGTAATACCAGGTAGAACATTTAAAATTACATACCTTCTTTTGCATAATCCTCTTTGAAAATATGAACAAAGTAATGGCTGTAATTACATCAGTAGCCTGTAATGAATTTCAAGTTAGTGTTAAGCCAGTGTTTCGCAAACTTATTTTGTCACAGTGACACAAATGCGAACCTTTTAATTACTACGAGCTATGTTTTTATATTTCATTTATATTTTTATAAAATTTTGAAGCAATCTTGTTCTGAACCAATCTCAACAAAATTAACCATGCAAACTACTGCAATCGTCAACACAACCAAATAAAACGATAACCCAATTATAGGTACAACACCTAGGGTGAAAAACACTGTGAAGTAGACACTTTTTGGTGCAAGGATACATTTTTAGCCCATTTAAAGCTGAATAGTAAATCTAGATTAATTTGTCAAACTTTATGATTCTATGACTTTATTATTAACTTAAAGACTTTTATAAAACACATTTTTTACTTACAACAAAAATGAGGTTGATCATGTATGGGCAGTTTATAATGACGAATGACATCAGTTCTCGTAATAATGAAGTCTACAAAATAAAGCAGTTAATTGACGATTAACAAAATTAAAAATGATATTATGCTATTTTTAAGACAAAAAAGAATATAACATATTATGTTCCCTCATTATTGTTGTTTCCCTAAGTGACAGATCACCAAGCTAGCTATGTTACTTTTTTCCAGCCATGCATTTTGTTAAAGATTTAATTCACAACATCTTTGTAGTTAGCCAATTAGGAAGTCTTGAGAGGCCATGGAATATCTTTAAATGGTGTGTTTTACAAGCGAATTGCATTAAGCATTGTTGCAAAAGGTTTAGTTAAAAGTTTTCAGTGAACAAAAAAACAAACTTGGCAAACCATACAAATAATCTACATATTCCGTATGCTTTAAAAAAATCTTGAATATTTGGAAAGCTGCCACGGAGAAGAAAACACATATTGGTGAATTGTATAAATTTATGGCCAGCTGTAAGAAAGATTATTGTCCAGCGCTATTATGGGAGTTGAATTATTTACAGCGAAACAAAGTGATGTATGAAAATCTGGTTGACAACCAAATTATCGTCCCGCCAAGAAAACTCAAAATGTTTGACAGTTACAATA
Source organism: Ascidiella aspersa (assembly GCF_963924565.1). NCBI lineage: Eukaryota > Metazoa > Chordata > Ascidiacea > Phlebobranchia > Ascidiidae > Ascidiella > Ascidiella aspersa. The sequence continues at coordinate 15,508,208 of NC_139449.1, forward strand.
TTTTTCGCATTTATCAACAAAAAAGAAGTACGGAATACCAGAAGTTACATATATATCTTACCCTGCATGTTATATTATAATACTTTAGCGGAAATTTTATTTTTTCACTACTAGGTGTGCCGTTAACATCATGGGCAAATATGATATCAAATAGCAACAGGGCAGATATAAAGTTTTTTTTTAATTTGACAACACCGACCTGTGCTGATCTATCTACACAAATATTTAATTGCATTCTTTGACGATGTAGGTGCAAGCTTTATTAAATAATAGTGTGCCTTAAAAGGTAATAAAAAATATTTGTTGTACTTACCCCATGGTAAGAGTCTTTATAAAAGTTGTTTGGATTGCTTAAAGTGATAGCAGTTCCTTCCACCACTAAAAAACAAAAAGTTTCTAAAAAAAAGCTAAAATGTAAAATAAAAATGCCAGTAGACTAATATGTAAATTATTTTATTGGGATAACTTGTATAACAGTGCTATGTGGATTATATGTTTGAGGAAAGAGGTCACAATCAGGGGTTTAGAAATTGCTTTGAATAGACAGGCAGTATTCAATCAAAAGTAAGAAAAAATAAACAGGGAACTATACAAAGCTGAATATTTAACAAATAACCTTGAAAAACAGCATAATCAAGTCTTTGATATTATGTAACAAAAAACTTAAATCCAAACCAAACGTTAAGAGCTGCATAAAGCTTGTTAAAGAGTTGCAGACCAGACTGTTTGCCCTTGTTTTGGCTAAAGGGTGGACAATAAGAAGGGGTTGGAATTGACTTAAGGTTTAAAATATATAAGGAGTTAGTGATGAAGATAGGGGTAGGGTTTTGGGCTGGGGAAAAAAGATATTTAGGTATTTTTCTGACACGTTTCTTTCTTTTGAATTTATTCTTGACTGTGTATTCAGACTGTAGTGTAGGTATTATTGCTACAGTTCAATATATCTCAATCAACAAACAAAAACACACACCACCGGGCACTTTGTATGATCATTCAGAGAAAAACCTTGGATACACCTTGGTAAAAACAAGTCAGCCATTACTTAAACAACAACATTTTCATGGAAGTTAAATTGCCTTATGTTTGATGCTATACCAAAAATTATATTTAACATACATCTGTCCCATGAAGTTAAAGGTGTTGAAACTTCTGGTCTTGAAGCTAACCACAAACAAAACTCTGGAATACCTAACAGCCATGCACGAAGCAGAACTCCAAGAATAGTTACAACCAAAAGTGACATTATAAATATTATTATTAAAATTATTTTAAACAAACCTAGTTACTGCCAAAAAAATATTCTGATGAGTTTTGCTATGAGAAATATTCAGGTCTTTTAGCAGAAAACAAGGCTCACCATGAAGGAAGATTAGCCTTTAGACATTTCCAATTAACCCAATCGCAATAGCTACTTAAAAAGTTAAGAAAGCTTGATGTTAAAACATATTAGCTGATATGTTAAAACATATTTAATATGTATGGCAGATTTCAAGGAGATCTTGAGTGTACAAAGCCAAAATCTGAGTCTTAGGACGAATCATAGGCAAAAAGTGTGCACTTGTTTAGCATATGAGAAACTTAGGGTGCATCACGTTGACACAATATTTACTCTAAGTTGTAAAAAATGCAAATTTAGTATTAGCATTGATCAGCGTTTTCTCTGACATAATTAAATTCCCAATGACGACACAAATACTGCAAACCACATACATAGGGCAAAAATACAATAGGCATAAATTAGCCTTTGGAAAAGTTATTTAAATCTATGGGAAACGGCTAATAGGGCGAATTTTAACTATCTTTATGTTGTTCAGTGATGTTTAAATATGCAACATAGCGATTTAAAAAAAAATTGTCGGTGAAGAAAGTGTTTTGAATTAATCTTAGCTTTGTTCAAATTTTTATATCAATGATTAAAAGCACAGATTACCTTTATTATGTTTAGTAATGTTAATTTTTACTGTATGGCAATTTTAAGCCGAGAATTCGTTGCAACAGGACTCAAAACCAAAATGTGCACATTGTGCACTTGCGATATTCGGTACACAAAATGTTCACTAACGATATGTGGACCTAACACTTCACATTCGAAGGTGCACAATGGCAAAATATGCATCTTAGAGCACAGTATTATATATTGGAAAAGGCTATTGGCCCGGCAACCGGTTACCGAAGTTCGATAAACGCTATAGAATTAGTTTGTGACTATGAAGTACCTCCTTGTAAACAATATTAAACTTGTTGAAACACATATTAAAGCAAGCACAATGTTTGAGTTAGGGTGTCGATTAGTGTTTGAGGAAGGATGTGTCAAGTATTATTATATTTATTATTTTTTATTATTGCTTAACCTACCTAAACGCTAACCCTAACCCAAATAATGTTCATTGTGGTAGGATTCTAGACAACCTGCAAGTTCAAATGCACATTCGCGCGATGTGCACATTTGGTGCACTTTTCGCCGATGCACATTTTTTGAGGCAGCCTCATTCGTTAAGGAACTTGTCTAAATTTTGTAACATTTCAATTTTCAAACCAGTAGTCCAGTAATGGTGGACTTATGGTAAACGGCATTAAAAATATTATAAAAATTTCAAAAAAAATATTTCTCCGAAATGACAATGGTAGTCTTTTAGTCAAGTTCATTTTTTTTAATTGGGGGTTGGGGAAGTTCTTAAACTTTTTATGCCGCGGAACAATAATATGTTTTTGCTTCGCGTGGATTACGGTAAGCAGAAAATTTTCAGAGATGAAGTCATAAATTGACGTCACAATAGAAATAGACTTCTGAAATTTGCTAATTTCGCCGATTTCAGTCAAAAAAGTTAAATGAAGTCTTAATACATTCAGTGTTCAGTGCAAAACCATTTTATTTTTAATTAAAATATTTTGTTTAAAAAATTCACTACTTCTTAAATATACACTAATATTTCCTTTAGGCCTTCATGAGCCCCCTAAAACTAGTTCACGTACGCCCAAAGGGTCCATGGACCCCAGTTTAAGAATCCCTGGAATAGACGCTTGGTTTAAGTATTTTCCTTTTTTGTTTTTTGAATAAATAAGTTTAATAATATAGAAATGTAAGCATTTTGCTGTTATAAATGTGATTCTTATCAACTCTAGGGCGCTCTTTCACTTATGTACGTGAAAAGTTATGCAAAAAACAAAACAAAATAATACCGCATACCACAACGCATATTGGTTGGGTTAGGGTGCGGGTTAGCGTTTGGGTGAGCCCTCAACCAAACGCTAACCCGCACCCTAACCCAAACAATATGCGTTGTGGTATGCGGCATTTGAAGAAAGTTTTGTTTTTATTAATTTCCACGTACATAAGTGAAAGAGCGCCAACTCTAATTTAAGTGTAATTAACCGAAATTAGAACGTTGGATGCCAGTTAAAATCGTTGTGATATACCAAGTGGCAAGATCTAGCTTTAATAATCACCCAGCGAACCATAAGGTGATTTTGATGCTGATGGAATTTCAATAAAAACGAGATGTATTATTTTAAAATGTTTTTTTTTGTGGTTATTTAGGACAGGTAAACTAATCTCAAATAACAGCTGACAGGTTAATAGAAAATTTGTGCTAGGTGCTAGGCATACATGAAACTGGCTATGGTTCTTGTCTGTTCGAAGGTCAGCCTGGGAAAATTAAAAAAGACTTGATACTCAATTTGGACACTAGATTATAATTTAAATACCTCTGGATTTGAATACTTAAAATCTGATATACTACTTTGAACAACCCTAGTTGTAACGTGATAATTTGGGGCGCTGGCCTAGAATCCTACTACAACAAACATTATTTGGGCTAAGGTGCGGGTTAGCGTTTGGTTTTGGGTGAGAAATGTAATATTGTTGAATAATAATACTGACCCACCCTTACCCAAACACTAACCGATACCCTAAGCCAAATATTATGTGTTGCTTTAATTATTGTTCAACGCTGGGGTAGGATTCTAGACCAGCGCCCAATTTTGATTAACATATTAATTAAGAAACTCAAATTGTATATTAAAGGTTATATTGATTTATTTTTTAGATGGTTAAAATGTACCACCTTGTAAATTAGTTTAAGTGAATCAGAAACAGGACGTGAATGTTTCATTGTTTATATATTTACATGTAAAGTAAATTATTATTTTTACTCAGACTAATATATGTATATTAAATCATAATGGAGCATTACTTGCCAACTGAAGTTGCAAAATTATTGCATATGTTACCCCATTTCAGTTTTAACTTCACCTATTTAAAAAATCCTACATTCACTTTGGATAATGAATCTTATTTACAGGTAAGTTTATGCACTATTTTTAATTTATTTGTTGTGTTGACATAAAATCCATTTTATAAAAACAGACAGCAGATTTTTACAAAACGTTCACTTTATGGTGCTTTTTGACAAGATTTTAATTTAAAAATAGTTTATCATTTTGCTTTACCAAACAACAGTTCAATAGATCTATACATTTAAAGTTTTGATATATTGGGTAAGTTTCTAATATAACATAGTCAAAAGTTATTAAATAACCCTTCCGTTACTCCTACAGTTCTGCATTGGTAAAGTTTAACTTTTGGTAAATTGATGCTGAATTTTGAGAGTCTGGGTAAATTGTTTAAGGTGGCTGTTTTCAAACAATTATTGATTGCTTATTTTACCTGGTGCCTTTGGAAAGAGTACTACTAAAATCAGTTGTCCTAATAAGATTGTAGAGCAAGACAAGGCTAGATTAATCTTGCATGCGGTGAGGTTTAAACTCATGACTATGGATGTTCAAAGCAGAATATTGGCATATGTGTGTGATCTAGCCCTTCTGGAGCTATTTTTTGCCCAACGATTACAGCTAATATATCATTAGTACACTGAACTGCCAGTACATCAAAATTTTGTTGCATGAAATTTATTTGCTATTTTAGTATGTTAAACTCACTGTGGAAAAGTCTATTAGAAGCCGACAGGCCTATAATGAACTTTAATCTTTTGGACAATACCATTCCTCGCAACTTATTTTAACCTTATGAAATTTATTGATACGGGGTTATGAAAAAACTTTTTGGCATACATAAAAAATTATACAAATTACACACGGGCAAGAACCCAAAATTGATTTGCAGTAAAATTGCATGAAATGCTTGCCTGAAACTGAAATATGTTAACTAGATGTGATTTCGCAAAATAAAAAATTTACCTGATGTACACAAAATAGGCACCTTACTTTTTCATGGGTTTAATGTTTTAAAACCTACCGTAAGACAGAAGACAAAATCAATTGTTTGTGTTACTGGGTAATATCCTATTGGACTATATATTGTTATATTCACTTTACAATTGTAATACAAACTTTTATACATCCCATTAATTTTTTGCTTATCGTGACCCTTGAACTATTTGGACTTGTGCAGGCCTGCTGTAGAAATATGTTTGGGGCAAAACCTATTCATTGCACACCATTTCATCTATTTTCAGATAATGTTTGAATTTTAACTCTAAATCATTTTCAAAAATGTTCAGGCTTAACATTCTGCAAACAGCTCTCCTAAAAGTTGCTTTTATTTACATCATTATTACCACCTTTACTTTGTTAAACAAGAAAGGATTGTGTTAACCTGTCCTCTAACCATGCTTTAAAACCTGTTTGCTTAAATATTTGTCTACAAATATTATATATATATATATATACCTAAAAAATATTTATAAAAAGTATGTTGGTATGGTGCTTGTTTTTAGAGTTTGGCAATTGTTGCCTTGATGCCTGTTGTACTTCTCCTTATCACAATGATTGGATTTCTTTTCTACTTTTGTTGTATTGGTATGAAGGAATCTATGCCAAATAAGAACAATAGCTCCAGTTGCTACTGCAGTGTCTGTCTTATGATAACATCTATCATGCTTGCACTGTGAGTTACAATAGTTTGTAGTAATCATTGCTTTAATGAAATACTTTTGTCACAATACAAATTAAATTTAACTTGATTTTCAATAATACATATTTTTATATCTCAAATTTTGACAATAGTGGTCACCGTTCAGGATTTTAAAACGAAATTTCTTGCTGTAATTAACTTGATAAGATGTTTTTTTTATGTACAAATTTTAAACAGGGGAGGAATTGGCATTGCATCTTACGGAAGCATTCAGTGCCAACACGGCCTGTACTCTGCTTCATCTGCTACTATGGACATAAACCAATCTTTTTCAACAATAACTATTAAGGTATGTCATACTTCAGGTTTTCTTGATCCATTAGCCGTGCTGCACAAATTTGGATTTGATTCTATTACTAAAACCTTTTTTCTTTAATGTTTAGTTATTTTTAACAATGAGCAGCCAACCTGTGTCGTGTCATAGTAATTTTTGCATAAAGTATGCAAAAGTCGTTGTACTAGTTCAGGGGTCGGCAACCTACGGCCCGTCAAAGGAATTCATCCGGCCCGCCGCCTATTTGATAAAATAGACACGACTATATTCACATACTTTTTGACTATTTTAACTACGTGAGTTCAAAAAATTTTCCCGCTACGCGCCGATCTTTATACATTCGATTGGTTTACGTTTTGTAATGTCTTTTCAAAAGATTCAAACTTCTTTACCGTGGCGGCGTGGAAAGCTGACGAGTGCGTCACGGACAAACGGAAAACGTATTTAAATTTTTTTGTCTTTTTTTAAACATTTTATTATTTTCGGCAGCGTAATAAAAACTGGAAAGAAATTTAAAAGAAATACCGGTATACCAAAAAACAAGGTGCTCACTTGGCTCGCCAGGCCCAGACTTTTAAAAACTTAGCAAATATTGAATTAAACTAACCAATAAACTTATCGCGTTTATTCTAAGTAGTTTCATTACACTTTTCATTAATAGTATGGATGACAACGTGTGGACTCGAATTTTAACCAAACAAATGCTTTTTTTCGCGCTTTGCGCCAACACTTTACTGTCTCCTTAAATGTAATTAAATACGTCTTTAAGTGCAAAAAACGATACCCGCCTGATTTACAGTTGTTCTAACATTTCAATAACACAATTCTTAGTTAACTTATTGTGCGGTCCGCAGAGATCTTTCTAGTTTAGTTTAGGCCCGCAACTAGAAAAAGGTTGCAGACCCCTGTACTAGCTGCTGCCGGATAGCATGTCCTCCTGCTCGTCTAGAAATGCTCAAGACAGGTTTTTAATATTTTTTTCTGGTTAATAAAATATTTAACCAATGTTTTAAACATAATAAATGCCAAATTTGAAAATTCCCCAATATTCCCATTATTCCCGGGTCCTTCAAAATTCCCGAAAGTTTCCAGGAAAGTTTCCAAAATTCCTGGAAACTTTCCACCCCTTTACAACCCTAGTCATGACCTGCTTGAAGCTATTGAATGAGAGTGGGGTAAATTAAAAAAAAAACGAAATTAATAAATAAGTTTTGTTTTAAGTTACGTGTCTCAATTTTATGTTCTATTAGCAAACCCTAAACCTAATAAAAAAAAAGTTACATGCCTGTTTTCTACTTTGTTGGCAGTTTGTTTTACTAATAAGTCACATATGCTACCAAAAGTTTCAGTTTACTGTTTTTCTGAAAGTCTCTCTCTTTTTATAAGCAATGTTAATTCATTATATGGGCAAACTATTATGTTTTAGCAAAAACTGGTGTTTGTATCAAGTTTATTTTTTTCGTTTGCACAACTGACAGTTGTTTAGAAGGGTAAACATTTTTTTCTCCGCTATAATTGGCAAAATTGGATACAAATTTAATTTGGATTCTAATTTAAGGATCCGATAAACATCCCTAGTTAGTGCTGTTAACAACCACTTGTTTCTTGTTCACAATTTTTTTACATTGTAAGAAAATATTGCAAAGGGTGACATAATAATTTTTAAGGTTTTACAGTCTTTTCAAAAATTAATTTATTTATTGAAGGAATTTTTGTTTTATGTTAAAGAAGTTATTTTGGAGCAAGGTTGGTGAAAAAATATTTTTTTAGGAGTCATTTTATTATCATCACATAAAATTTATTTCTTATCACACTGCTTTGTCATATCTTTGAATTTATAGGTGAAGTTATAATACTTTTGACCTTAAACCAAACTAAAACTGTATTATACATATGAATATTTAAAATTATCCTTGTTAAATACCCAAATTAATTATGGCCCATTGCCACTAAAAAAATACTTACAAAACTAACCCATTGAAATATACCACAACCGCAACCCCTCTAGGTATATATTTGTTTTTGGTGGATTTGTACATATATTGGGATTTGGGTATATGTTATAAGCAACATCATATTTAACTGTAATTAAAATTAAAATATGTTCATTTCTTTAGTTTGTAGCCAGAATTATGTTATTATGAGTTAAGCTTTTGACTTGTATATAAATTGAGTTAATCTGTATGTTGACTAACCTTTTAAATTGTGCCTAAGGCTAGACATGAGATATCATTGTGGGCTACTCCCTGTGATTAATGTGTTAATTCTCATACGAACATCAGTGTTGACTTTAAAAAATATGTTATGCAATGTGTGACTAGTTAATTCTCCACTCACACTGTATGTTATATCAGAAAATGGCTTGAGTCTTACCTATTACTATGATTTAACAAAATATCTAATTTGACTTTATTAATGACAACATAACAAAAATGGAAATCAACTTTTATTGATACACCTAATGTAAAACATTCTGTTAATTAAAAACTAACACAAGTTATAAAGGCATTAACTATTCTTGACAATGTTCACATCTTTGTGTTGTAGAGGAAAATGTTGTTAAAAACAAATTTTTTTATATGTGAAATTCACAAGTGAAGGGTTGTTGCAATACTAATTTATTTCTTGTAACAATCGCGCACTACCCAGAAAACTGTTACATAGAAGTCCATAAATGAATATTTTAAATGTAATTTTTATTAAATGTACATGCTATCAATATTGTCCATGCCCTTATATTTTAAAGTAGAAATATGTTAACTCCTATTAGTTGACTGTTACTTCATAGTGTGATGGTGATTAGTATCAACATAACCGTTGAGACTCTATTACGGGGGTGGGCAAATGTATTCAATGGAAGAGCCATTTGCAGAAAAAAAAAAAGTTCCAAAGAGCCTCAAAATTGTAAACCAAAGCTTACTGTCTTAGCAATGAAATGGAATTGACTTGCTGTTAACTAATTCTACGAATTCTATGTCTAGTGTTACATCATAAACCAAATGCTGGCCTAAATAAAGAAAGGAAAAAAAGAGAAACGTTCATAAAAGGTACTCTTGGTATAGCCTTTACAATTTTGTTGAAATTTTACGAAGAGCCACAAAATACATGCCGGCGAGCCGCATGTGGCTCAAGAGCCGCAGTTTGCTCACCCCTGGTCTATTACATCAATAACATTTGTCTAATTTAAGTTTTTTCTTTCTGTTTTTCAAAGGTGCATGAGCTTTCTGATTTACTAGATGGAATTACTAAACAAGCAAATATGTTAGTGGACAATAATCCCCATACTACTAAAGCCACAAAATATGTGAATATTATTGGTATGCTAAATACCTCCTTGAAAGATCTCCCCGAACAAACAGAAGGGGCTAATGACCGTTTGGAGTGGATAGTGTACTTTTTTGAAGAATTTGAACTTTACAGGTACCACATAACCTAAATGGTTCATTTAAAAATACTTTAATTTTCCAAGTATTGGTTCAACACCTCTAAATAATGAGATGCAATGCAATAAGTATATTTTGATTTTGTAAAAGGCTGAATCTAGTCTGTGTCTGTAAATTATCTTCTACAAGGCAAAGGATGCCTATCCTAAATGATAATAATTATCCAAAATAGTGTTTTTACCATAATGTTTTAGCATTTTGTATCTCTAAATGACTAAACTCTGTATTTTAGTGAATATTAGCTAATAAATGTATTCATTTTTACAATTTTCTGACAGAAGAATATCCACCTTTTCTCTAATTGGACTCTTAAGTATAGTCTGTCTTTTCGGGATGGCTGGGGTGTGCTTTCATTCCAAATGTCTTCTCGTCATGTAAGTGTTTGTTAATTTTCCTGAAAGAAACAGTAGTTTTATAAAAAAAATGCGCTTAGCGGAAACACTGCATGCAACGTATATAATGCAGACACTTTGTCAGGCTTTAGAAGCATCTTTTAGCCTACAGGCAAAACATAGCCCAAACTAAACCTGTCCATATCTAAAACGCCAGAACTTGCATTAATAACAATAAATGTATTTTATAACGTTAAAGTTAATAATAAATTAATTCTTTATGACACTAATTGACACTCTGCACAAGGGGTTGATACGCAACCCCTTGTTGTTTAAAGGTGTAGCGGGATCTTTAGGGTGACTGATAGGAATGTTCAAAGTAGAATCCAAGGGTATTGTAGAACTTCAGGTTTCGAATCTAGAATAACGAATCCAGAATATTGAATCCCAGTATCTTTTTATTAATTTTAACTTCTATTTTGTTGGGGGTGGGGGTTGGATTAATTATAATATATATATATATATACCCTTCAGTGACATCAAATAATCGCATAACATTTGCTAACATGTGTTTATATAAATAATTGTAATAAAAAAAATCTTTCAAATGTTTAACATTGTCAACAACTGCCATTTAATGCAGTTGTGTAAACTGCAATGCATATCTTTATAAAAAACAAAATAAAAAATTAAGCATAAAACAAACTTAATATTCTGCCCATATAGTAAGTCCAATGCAACACAAAAAACTCTTCACCAATTCAGTCCTGTTATATAAAACATTGTTTTGTGTCAGTTCTACTTGGATGAAATTCCTACCAAGTTGCTCTATACCAGTGGTTCTCAAACTGGGGTCCGCGGTCCTTTTGGGGTCCGCGAGACAATTTTCTGGGACCGCGAAGCACCTAACAAAAAAATCAACAAGACGCTCCTGAAGAAGAAAAATTTTTGTGCAATAAAATTTTCAGGCAACTTACTTTTCCAAACCAAGCTCATTAGTTATTCATTAACGTTATTGCACGCTTGAAAGTTGAATTGTCCATTGTGACGTCATAGTGTTGCGTTGTGCTAGTGAGAATTATGTTTTTACAGCTTGCTGCGCTGCCACTGTGGGCTGTACGGTCACGGTTTTAAAATTGTTCGTTATTGCTAGACTCAAATAAAGTGATTCGTTAATTAGAGGTTAACATAACAGATAGCAAAGAAGCAAGTGCACCCGTCCCATTGATACAATTAAAAACAACATGTTATTTTGAGTTTATTTGTGTATATTTTTAAGGACTGTGAGCAATTAAAAAATTGCTGGGGGACCGTTACGTAATTTTTTAACAAAAGTTTGAGAACCACTACTCTATACCAAGGTCATGCAACTGTTTATCACGTTGGTCTACAATGTACAATTATGATGATGCTGCTGGCCAGACAATCAAACAATACATAAATTTTCAACAATTTATTTAATGGAAAAGCATACAAAATCAAGTTACTCTTTGAGTAAGTGTTTAATTAAATTGTCTGCTGTCTTCTCCAGAAATCTTGTCAATGTCAGCTATGACCCAAGAAGTGTCAAATTGAAGATGACTTGACAAATGCAAGCTGATTCCTGCTTTTGTCTCTTATAGCTATGTTTTTCGAAAAAATGCTCACAGAAGTATGTGCAGCATTGTGTTTTCAAAAATCTGTAAAGCGGGTTTCAAATGCCGAAGTTAACATAATTTTCACAGTAAATATCTTAAAATTGAATTTTTTTATTTTCAAGACAAGGAATGTGAGTCAGGAATGCTTTGCTCAACAGAAATAAAAAAATTAGTTTTTTGCTTGAAATATGTTTGACATCTGGGTTGCTACCTGATGTTTTCCTGAAAGGGTGATGTCAGTTAAAAAAGAAATATTGTTTAGCCATGTACCATCTTAAAGAAAGGAATCATATTGATCTATACTTTCATAAAAGTTTAAATATCTATCTTGAAATTCCAAAATAAAAAGTGGAAGATTTGCTCAGCCATCTAACTGCATAAAAAGTAATTTACAACCCAGTATTTTAAGAGCTTGCAGAAACAACCTGAACTGTTGATGATTTAATATCTGTGCTTGATGTAATTAACACACAAAACAACGTTTTCATGACTTTACCAAAATCCGGTACTTTTGAGCTTCTCCTGATGTATGATGTATGATGCAATGACTCCCGAAATCTTCAGTTTTAATTGCACCTAAAAATGTTTGACAAATCCATTGTTTTTGCCATTATCTATTCGATAAGCAACTGAAAAACTAGACAGACTTGTTTGGTCTACTCAATATTTTCTTCTCTGGAGACACATTTTCGATGATTTTCTCTAAACAATTCTTTAACAATTCAGGATCACTTTATAGCTCTTCTTTTTTAGCAATTGCTTGGGATATCTTGAAGCTCAGTTTTGTAACAATCTCAACGTCTATCTTGTAACCATAAAATACCTCTTGCTGTTTGCTCAAACACTTTTTCAATTGCTGCATTTAACCAACCTGTAATTAGCCAACAATGCTATCATAATTAGCTGAGTGTTTTATGCAATAGTGTTGGTTAATGTTGTACTCTTTCTAGTACTACTATAGTGTTTTGACAAATTAGGCAAACTACATCTTGATTTTGTTGAACAACAAAGTAATTTGCATTCCATTCGCTGTTGAACTTCTTTTATGATCAACCTTCTTTTGCTTACGAGTACTTGTAGACATGTTTACTTTCTAAGCTTTTTTGTAGTTAATGTTAATATATTCACCACACTCCACCGATAGATTAAGATTATGTTACTAAATCATTATCAAAAAACATGGCAGTTTTCTACAATGCACACCATGACTCAAAAATGAGGTGTCGTCAGTAGTCACAACACACTAAATTTATTCACAATAAGTCAAAAATGCCAATGATACTGTTACAAATAACATCTAACAATACAAGTTTTTTTAAATACTGGGCTACTTGACTTAGCCTGTGGTTTAGTTGACTGAGCCACATAAATAGGTATCGCGGGCCGTACATGGCACGTCTCTGCTCTATACCAAAATTTAAATAAATGCATACAAACAATTATGCATAGGCAAACTTTTTTCTCATGACTAAAAAGGCACACAAAAATCATATATAGTTTTCGAAAATTTGTTTGTATAGGACTGTGTTTATCAACATTTTTTACAGCGCTAAAAAAACCTTTTGGCCAAATACTTAGCATTGGTACAACGGCAAAGCTTTGGTGACCCAACTATCTTCACTAAACATTTTGTAAGTGAACAAAAAGACAAAAGGCATAAAACAATTTGAAATTAATTAGTATGACCCATGTCTTCGTATTTCCCCTGCAATTTTAAGAATTCCATTAAATCTAACCATATAAACTACTGCAATCAGCTCACCAAAAAATCAATTGCCGAACCAATATTGGGTTACAACCCATAGGCTGAGAAACACTGGTATATAGGAGTTTTAAATTGCTGTGTATTTTTTATGTCATTTCATATCAAACAAATCGAGGAAATGCATGAAGCTATATTTTTAATAACGTTCCTTTAGTAATTATAATACTAAAAATATGAAACAGTATAACAAAATATGAAACCATGTAAAAGTTGTTTGCGAAGGAAATACATTAGTATAAAAAATCATTGTAGTTTGACTCACACTGACACCCATAATATCTAATTGAAAACACTTTTGTACATTTTTAGAACTACTTTTCTGGGCTTGGTATGTCTTGTTGCCTCTTACCTTCTCATTGGTGCAAACTTAATGGCTGGGGTGGTGAGTGATTTTTACTATAAATAATTTTTCATTTTTCAATTGTTAAAGCAGACGACTAGCATCCAAACAATTTTACTATTTTTTTTAAAGATAAATTAAAACTTTACATCAAATTTGCACTTATAACATGACCCTACAGCTAATTGACCTTGACTATAGTCAGTTAGTGGTATAGACTAAATTAAACATAATGCAAGTTTAGAAAATCATACTTTACCAGGCATATCTGTTTGAAAAGTAGTTGTATTTAGGCTACTTCTGACTTTTGTATGGATCCATATGGCTACATCCACAGTCAAGCTGTGGGTAAACTATATATGAGCAATGCCACTGCACAGTACTATTTGCAATGTTCACAAGAAATGGGGGCTAAAGATCCGTACGCCCAACTTGTGACTAATTTTGAAAAATATGCTAATAAAGCACAAGCTCTCCTTCAAGACCTTAAACAAGAATTGCCATCAGATGAGGTAATGTATAATGTCAAGTTTCTTTTAAGAATATTTTATGTGCAAATGTATTTAAAATTTTTGACATTACATTATAAGTGTGTTAAAAAAATTCCTAAAATTTAAAACAAACCAAAATCTTATGTTTAAACAAATATATATAGTTAATTTCTTTAATACAAATCAAACACCTATTCAGTTGGAAATTTGGGTACTTCGACACATTTTTTGTCTGTACATAAAAGGAAAGTTTATGATGCATGCATTACAATAAAGACCACAACAACAATTCCTTCAATTTCAACTTTTCTCAGTTGGACATCAGGCCTGGATGAGCACAAAATTGATAATCGTACTTAGCAGCAACAGGCACACACATGTAAAATCCTGTTATAACACAACAAATATAAGACAAATCACAATGAAACAGTCAAACTGGCCATAGTGGATAATTACTTTCATACAAAACATAAGCTACTTACATTTATTGTTGTAAACTGGTTTCAACTGGTATTCCCTGGGTTATTAGTCAAATAATAAATATCTTGTGAAGCACCTGCAGATCTTTTATGAAACATTAGTGTTCTGTGGAACACTGGTTGAAAATGGTAGTTCCACCTTAAAATAATTTAAAGGTTAACGATATAATGTAAATTGGTATGTAAAACGGTAAACTAAATAGAATGGCACAGTGGTAAACACACACCAAGCTGCGGATTGATGTCAGTTTTCAAGGCCTCTGTTACTGGACTATGTTCAAAAGACTTACCACACAGATCTTTCAAAAGGGTAGTCCAAATATGGCCCTGAACCAGTGTTCCCGCAATTTTTTTACCATGTTCGCAGGTGCCCAAAGTTTTGCGCAAGAGCGCAAAGTGCCCAAATAGGCTGGGTCGGATTAAAAGTTGTTGCCAGGTATGCAAAACATGCAAAAAGTATATTTATTATATATTTCTGTTTTTATTAACTCCCATATAATATTTCTGTTTTTATTAACTCCCAAATTAAATCTCTAAATTTAGTTGGTGTTGTTTGTCCATCGCATGGATGTTTTTGTTGCAAGGGAAATAAGGAGCAATGTGTGTGGGAGAGTGAGCGGCTAAGCAATTTTCACTTTCCAGTGGTTACGTTTTTTCTTACATTGGACGCCGTTAAGAACCGGGTTTATATGCATCAGGAAACTTACATGGACATTGTACTACTAACCTACCCGAAAACAACTTTGATAGTGCTTTAGGCCAAAGCTTCTTTTTACATTGTGTTGAACTACGCAAAATTTGGGCAGGGGTTCCGAACACTGCTCGGCCTTGCCAGTTTTTAATGACATAAATTCAGGCTGTTTATTTAGTCGAACCATTTAAGGCACAACACACAAAAAACAAATTGGGCACTTTTTTATTCGTACTTCGCTCAAATAAAATTAATTTGAGTACTTTTTTGTCTATACAGAGCTCAAATAAAACTCATTTGGGCATTTTTTGTCCGTACGTAGCTCGGATAAAACTAAGTTGGAGTAAACATAGGGTACATAAGATATTATATTTAGTAATCCTTCGCAAGCGCCCAAAATAATTTGTTTTAGGGCAACACCGCCGGGGAGGGGGAGGCACAACTGTAAATTATTATTACTGCCAGTTAAACTTAAAGTTGTGATTTTCTATAGGCTTCAGAGGCCTTTCTTGTGACATTCTATAATGCATTTTATTAAAAAAGTGGGGGGAGGTCACAAAGGTTTAAGAACCCAATGGAAGAGAGCAACCACTGAGAAGATTGAGAACCACCGACCTGGATAAAAATTTGAATGAAAGTTAATGTCGACTGAAGTCTTTATCAGTCAACAGACAATAAACACAATGATGGTTACAAAACCTTAGTTCCTTAATTAGAATCATACACCAAGTTACAAACACTAATAATAGTTAACACAGCATAAACATAAAACTTCACTTACAGCGCGACAAAAGTAGATGTTACCACTAGCGAAGGCACTTCTCAATCTGAAGGACAAACGAGACACGTTTATGCTCTTGGGAAAGCACGCCACTAGGAGCAGTGTTTGCCCCACGCCACTAGGAGCAGTGTAGTGTTTAATAAAATAAAACACTAAGGTTAACAAACTCATTATTTTTTCTTTTCTTAAAAAAGTGAATCGCAACGATTAAAAACATTTACCAACACATGCAATAGATGACAAACGCAAGAATAGAAACAAAACATTCCATCTCAACACAAACTAATTCACTTTGTTGATGTGCGCACAATAGGGCCGTCAGTACAGCAAATTACCTTGGCTCCCTTGTATACTCATGCAATCAGAGCAACCGATCAACCTCAAATTGATCGGACGAGAAGTAAGAACCCGATGATAGGTTGACCTACTCCTCAGGCTTCTGATGACCAACGTACTTATCATCTGGGCGAGGCATCCAACCATTGGATATAAACTCAATTCTTCTTTTCACCCTCCTTGCTTAACATGCATTGAAGTAATATTGCTCATCATTGGCGAGGTGTGGACATTTACCACAGTCTTCGTACTGCGCTGCATCTGTGATTTTACTGCTTACAAGCGCAACTCGTTTGGTGTGCGCTTTACTAGGTTCTCTACTAGGTTCTCTGATTTTGAGAGCCAATCTTACTGGATACAACCATCTGGCCAAATTGCCAGGGCTTCTCCATTTCTTCCGACCATAGAAGTGGTTGTCACCAGGGTTGTGCCTCCTCGGAAAAACACCAACACAGTAGTGACCACTAGAACAAAAAACAGTTCAACGTCTTTGTTTGAACATTGTTGCTTGACCACGAGCAAGATCAAGCTCAGCACCTACTTTCTGGAGTGACGACCTGCTAAGCAACAGAGGCAAGGCTTTCTTGATGACAGAAACGTTAATGCTGCACAATGTTCCACCAACACAAGCAGGAATTAGGGCTTGGGATTTGGAAATGACTTTCTTTCCATCACTAAACTTAAAAACTGTTCCCGAAGGAGTAATTTTAATGTCACATTTAAACTTGGAATGTAAATTGCGTAAATAATTATGCAGCCACCGTTCACCACATACAGTTAACTTTAATTTATCGAAACCTTTTCGATGTCTTGAATTACTTGTTACAAAAGATTCTTCTTTAACGTCAATATATTGTGACAGTTTATCAACAATTGGGCTTTCGGTAAATATACGTTTTAGAGTAGACTTCATCGATTCGAACCTAAGGTCACTTGCAAATGTCAACGCCAATTGTCGTTCTATAGAAGTTAAATTAGCGCCATCCAACAGTTTAAAAGAAAGAATTGTATCTGGCAATTCCATCTATTGAAACATCATCTTATGCGATAAATGTTCAAACTCTAGAATGTAGTCAATCATCGTCATATCACTACTTTTATCAAACCTTGTAAACTTGGTGTATGTAGAGTACGCATCATCTACAGACTCCGTCTTGAACGCTGCATCGAGTTTTTCAATCAACGTTGACATTCCATTCTCTGCGTGTAGTTCCTCGCCCGTTAATTGCAAATCAGCCTTTTCCGCTTTCGGGTTGCCCTCTAGGCCCTCCAGTAGAACAATAATTGCTTGTTCTTTCTTGACGACGCCCGTCACAAGCTGCCACATTTGTACCTTGTTCTTCCATGCAGAATAAAGCAAGTCGTCTTTAAACTTTGGTGGAGATCTTTTGGAACTTGTTGCCATCTTGTGTATTTACTATTGGTTTCCTGTAACCATCCTCTGCTACCATCTTCTGCTACCATTGAAAGTTGACTGAAGAATAAACACAATGATGGTTACAAAACCTTAGTTCCTTATTTCGAATGAATCATACACAAAGCTACCAACACTAATAATAATTAACACAGCATAAATATAAAACTTCACTTACACCGCGACAAAAGTAGATGTTACCACTAGCGAAGGCACTTCTCAATCTGAAGGACAAACAAACGAGAAACGTTTATGCTCTAGGCGGTTTGCATGTTTTTGCCGAACACATCTCTAAGTCATTGCAAACTAAATTTTTGCAGAGCGTAATGAGTATAGCATAGAAGGTTGCTGACTTGCAAAATTTTGTCCTAAATTTACTAATAGTACTTTTGCTTCTGGCATTTTTAATAATGTACTAATATTTTCAGATGTTTATTAACAACATGGCTATGAATACAAAAGAATTGTCAATTATAGTTGGCATTTTGTCCAAGGAACTGAAATGCAAACAGGTGCACAGTTCCTTAAAGGTGTTTATAGACTCCTTCTGCACCTCAGCAGTGGAAGGCTTGTTTCTACTTATTGTCTCTCTGATTTTTACATCTTTTGCACTCACTGCCGTTTTATGTGCTTCACCAAAAACATGGAAAAGATATTCAAAGCATACAGAGTAAGTACATTCTATCTTTTGAAAAAACCTAGTTCTAGTACTACAGTACGCCATGACATTATTTTCACTTGCAGCCAGATAATTTTTTTTTTAAACCATGGGCACTATATACCAGGGTAGTCCAATCCTAATTTGCTTGAGAACCAAACTTATTTAATAAAGCCCAGGACAAATGTAAGACCCTTTAATTTTTAACTGTATTTTGTCTTAGGGCAAAGTATCGGGCCGGCAGAGTTAAACCGTGGTCGCATCTGGCTGCATCTGGTTGTTTGGTTACTTCTGACTTAGTATAATTATTTAGAATGTTCAAAGTAGAAAACCTTAGTAATTTAAAAAAATGGTATTTTCTATCTATAAAGAGTAGATGGTAATATAGTGTAATCGATTTTGATTAGTCTAGTCGATTAGCTTACACATTCACGCCAGTCGTATGTTTTTACGTTAAACCTACCGTACAATTTATTAGGTTATAAACATATATATTATCATAAAATCCACTTGTTGTATTATTCCTGTTTTTACTGTTATTGTCGGAAAGTATTAAGTAAATGCACTCCACCTTCCGACATGATCATAGCAAACACCATCGACAGTAAGCGCATTCACTGTTTTACAGTGTAGGTTACCTTACATATTTTTTGAGAAAAATGCCAAAAATATCACATGACCAAAATTCCTTTTCCCTACCACGCATTCCCACTTACAGAAGTAACTATTTGACCGCAAGAAACACATTGAGCCACAATAGTTTCTTTATCTGGTCGATAATGTACTGTTTCTGTTGGTGTTACACCAGGCGACTGAGTAACATTACTTTTTGGTTTACATGATGAATTGCACAACCATTTCAATTTAAATCGTCCATTACAACACAAGCTTCAGCAAACACACATCAACGCCAACGGTACAACTTGATATGAAATAATGTTTTTAAAGCCCACAGCTTGAAATCTACTTACAACCACACAAGAAAGTTTATTGCAACGTTAATTGTTTTACACCGCTCTGAAAACATGAGAACACCAATTTGCAAAATATTTCATACTAAGTTTAGAACAACAAATTAGTTAAACTTATATATGTCCTATTTCTTTACCTGGGAAATGGTGGTACTTTGTAAAGTTCTAGCATAAGCTCTAAATTGTCTCACATTTTTTCACTTTTTGTTAATAGTTTTGTATGTATGATATACAGGTTTACAACATTTTTTGTTATCAGCTCTATAATTCGCTGTAAAAATGGAAGTCACCATTCCAGTAACATTTTCACTGTTTATACTTAAAATTAAAAACGTTTTGTTTCACAACCCTTGATGACCCCCTTAAATTGATATCTAATTAACCCCAAAGCCAGT
The DNA here is from genome assembly GCF_963924565.1 of Ascidiella aspersa. Classification (NCBI taxonomy): domain Eukaryota; kingdom Metazoa; phylum Chordata; class Ascidiacea; order Phlebobranchia; family Ascidiidae; genus Ascidiella; species Ascidiella aspersa. Next base: position 15,528,147 of record NC_139449.1, read on the forward strand.
GTGTTTTTGTAAGACCATTGCATTTAAGGTTAAATTTTTTTGTTTGTTTGTCTGTAACATCCTTGTGTTCGAAATAGCTAAAAACAGTTGTTCGCTTTTTTATTGCTTGTATTGTTTCTGTATATATGCAGGAGCCACGACAGTGACTTAGATCTTGATGACGTTTTTTTGCCGACCAACCAACCACAAGTTATTAGTCGGATAAACAATCCGCTGTATGTTTCCCACAACGAACGAGGTTCTGGCCGGATGAGCAGCAACATCTCTTCCACCAACTTACCTGTAACTTCCAATGCGCTGAGCTTCTTTAGGCAATCTGAGGAGAACATTACCTTACTAGAGCAACCGCCACCGGTAGGCTTTTACAACTGGTAATTATTTTTCTTTCAGGAATAGGCAAGTTCTAATTTCACGATTCGTAACTTTTGTGTAGGCTGTTTGAGGAAGAATAAATATTTGAAAGTTTGAATCCAGAAAACTATTATATATCATTTAAAACACAATAAAACATCAAAATGACCTATTACATCAAGTATTTTGAAGTGAATAAAATGCCATATTTTCTTTGCTTTGATGCAAATAGTTTTATCTCTAATTATGTTTTGAAAAATAAGTATAACCCATAATTATGCCACTTATCAGCGCTCTTTGGAAGGAAAGGGTAAAAGTATAGTGGTATAGTAGATTCGTAATTTGATTGACAAGCCAAACACAGGGTTGCCACAAATTATTTGAATCTAAAAGTCTCTAAAGGCCTTTAATTGATATACGTTTTGAATCTTAAAGTCTATGAATAGTCTTTGAATTTTACTTTATATCCAGCTTATGTATTTAGAAGGTGCTGTTAAAAAACATTTTTGATTGTGTTGAGTTGACCATGGCATTACTGCTGTTTTGTTCTTGAATGATATTCAAATTTTACAAATTTTCTTTAAAAAGTCTTTGAATGTTTTTTTTTGTAAATTTGTGTAGCATCCCTTTAAACATTTTTGATTTAAGTGTTTGTTATCCTAGGTTTGATGTAGTCCCAAGGGTTCGAAAATATTTTAAATTACAAATAAATTATTATCAGTTAACTATATTTTCCAAACTATTCACATTTCTATGCTGTCATTTAGTATTCACCTCCTCATCCAACCTCACGTTACAATGAAGATTGATTGTCATGCAACTTTTATACTTTGTAGTGTATTGTTTTCAAAGTACCACGAAAGTGCTGCATTTTCTGTTGTAAGTTGAAATACTGAAGAGTTTTTTTGCTTTGTTTCTGAGTAAATGTCAACTAAATGTCACGACTTATTTTATACTTCTCTTACACCATTTTTTTTTTGTTATTTTTTAAATTAGAACCTAGTTACAGATCAATCAGCAAATATACTTACAATTTCCAATAAAGTAAAATTGCAACCCAATGTGCCAAATTGTTTTGAGTAAAAAAAAAACGAATTAGTCGCAAAAAGTAGCTAGCCCCCCAAAAAAGGTTGTTTACATAAAAATGAATGCTTAAAATTAGGCGTCCAATACATGTCGAAGTTAATCTGCTAAACACTACCCTATTATTGCTTTAAAACTCGGAATGTTGGATTTAATATGTTGTTTTACATGTGTGTACATCAGTGTTCTTTAGATTTATTGCTGTTAGTTTACCAGGGAGTATGGTGCAAACCCTGTTTCTGCCACAATTTTGCAGTATTGTAATTTAGTGTCTATTTGTTTTATTTTTTGGAGAACATATTTACGTTTTAACTTTTTGGTGCAGAGTGTTGCATCTGTTCGTTTTACCTTTTTGTTTATTTGCTGTTACTTTTCATATAGGTGCTATATATTTTTTTTTGCAAAGCTACTTGATTTTTCGTATGTCTAATTGCCCAAAACAAAAATATCTGTTTAATATTACTTTGTGTGAAAAATCCAATTAAAGTTCAAATTATTTTTTCTCAGGTCATTTTTCAAATATAAAATGCTTTTAAAAACTTACAACATTATTTAATCATTTTACCCCTTCCATCGCTAAATTTTCACAAATGTTATTTAAGCACATTATTTTAACGTTGAGTTACCATGTAAAATAATTACACCCTAATGGCCTACTAACCTAAATACAATCCGCAATCTACGGCCCTTATAAATTTCTTCCACTTTACTCCAATAATAAAAGTTGTGCCTGTGGTGGCGCACACCTATTTTGAACCAGAAAAAAATAATCTTCGTTGAAACGAACTGTAGTTTTGTTATTTCATGAAAGTTGCATTTCTTTTTTATGGTCAGTTCGACTTGCGTAGCAAGTTTACTAGAAAAATAAATACGCTGAAATTAATGACTTGCTTTGCGCGTTTTTCTGGGCAACTTATTTCACCGGGACCGCTATGCTAATCTCTTGATGTGGTTTAAATGCTTGTAACATTCACATTTTTATTTTCATTTTTGCCAGATGTTTGAAATTGACGTCAAAAACTGTACAAACTTCAAACATCAAAAACTATCGCACTTTTAACTCTCGTGCAAATATCAAGTCATTTTATACTTTATATTAGGATGACCTGAACAAGGATTTTTTACATCTGAATTTATGGGCATCTATTGATTGATTTAGTCGTTGAACACTACGTTATTTGCTCGCAATAAAGAAGTTCACCATTTTTATTATGGCCTAACTTTACAAGCATAGCAAGACGTTGACTCTCAGCTGACTGACAACATAAAGCTTTTAAGAAAAGTTTTATTTTCGCAAATAATACAATTTAAGAAAAAAGGATCACGCGAACAACAAATGTTTTAGCACATAAAAATATTTAACAAAATTGTTACTACTGTACAGAAAGCCTACAAACCAAACAATAAAAACCGTTATCCCTAATTTAATTGAAAATATTCGCTGCTTAATGATGTGATTGGAAGTCTAGAATCTGACAGCAGACCGTACGGTAACTTTTATTGCCAGTTCATAATATTAGCCATGCTTGATGATGAATGATTGAACCGTCTTTGAGAAGTCAGACCCTCCTGCTTTTTGCACAAATCTGGTAAATACAGCGATTTTATAAGCTGCATTTTGTAAATTGAAAACGATCAAATATTAAGTTGCAATTGGAAGTAACAATATCTTTTTTTATCAAAGCTGTAGTGTACTCTTATATCTTTTTAGTATAAATTGTAGAGTGGTATGTAGGTGCAGTTCTCTAGGGGTTTGGAAGTCTATCCCATAAGAGTCGTTTGAAGGGTATTTGTTTTTTAACAGAAAAAGTATAAATCGTAAATGTGACGTCATCATATAGTCGATTTTAACTCTGTACTCCTATGGAGCGGTAGCAATATATTCTTAAACAGGACTTGGTAATATCTCCTACACAGGACTAAGGGAAACCAGTTGCACAGGAGGTCTTACGTTAATATGTGAGAATAGCAGAGAAACAGATTACGCCGAAGAAGTCTATTCTGCTTTCGAACGTCAGACGCCAGTATATATGCCAACTCATACAGTCGAAGATTGAACGTCTATCTATTTGTACATTGTCTGTTATAGATTCGAGATTAGTTTCGTTACCCATGGTAACGAACAAGTCAATTGGACCAAATCGATTAGTTCAAGGTATGACGACCATGAACGCGTCATCAACAAAAGGTTGCTATAAATGACCTAAAATTTGCAATTTAGAAAAGGAAGCTAGGTGTGGCCACATATTTTAGCTAAACTCTATAACAGTGTTTCGCAACCTTTTTTATCATGGGGAACCCTTGCTCGTATTTTTGCTGAGTGGTCAACTGTAACGTTACGATAAACGAGATCGAAAAAGCAAATCAACTGTGCAACAATTAAGGTTGAAACAACATTTTTTAGTTTTTGGCACTTTTATCGTACACAAAAAAAGGAAACACGACGTTAACAAAAATTGGAATCCTAAAGAATTTGAAATACCTCTCCGCATCCTGGAGCGTTAAAAATGGCACCCTAGAGTGCCGCGGCACCCCGGTTGAGAACCACTGCTCTATAAGCACAAATCATTGATTTGCAACATAATAATACAAGACATGACGTAACACTTTTAACTAATATAAAGTAAAAGAAATAATTGCTAATACTCTCTGTTAAGAGTGGACATTACGGCAATATTGTAATATATTAGTATCAGTCTGTGCCACTAAGATCTGTCTCACCCAGAGGTCGGCAAACCTTTCCTAGTCGCGGGCCAAAACCAAACTCAGAACGGTCTCGGCAAGCCATAATAAATAAAAAAAAAAACAGATAGGCTACTTTCGTTAATACGTGTAGTTTTAAGCCCTTAATTATAACAACTGTTAATCAGGGACGGACCTAGTATTTTTGCATTAAAAAACGGGTCTAAGCGTTTGTTTGGTTAAAACTTCAATCGGAACAGAGTCATCCATAATCACAATGTAAAGGTGTGAAAAATTTTTAGAAACTTTTAGTTTATTAGAAACGAGTCTATTTCACATACTTTTTGACTATTTTAACTACGTAAGAGCGAAAAATTTTCGCGCTCCGCGCAAATGACCACTCTACGTCCGGTTTGTTTACGTTTTGATGCTGTCAACGGTTACCGTTGCGCCGTGGAAGGTTGCAAAGTGCTCCGCGGAAAAACGAAAAAACGTACTTATTCTAAAATATTGGACATATATTTTTTAACATTTTATTTATTTTTCATTTTCGGCAATGTATGAAAACTTGCAAGAAATTTAAAAGAAATGCCCGTATACAACCAAAAAAATCGCGCTCGCTTCGCTCACCAGGTCTAATTTGACCCAAAAGGTTAACAAACACTGAGCTATAGATGAAGTGTTATCGCGTTCCATCAAAGTAGTTTCATTACTCTTTTCATTCGTTGCACGGATGACGACGTGTGAACTCGAATTTTAAACCAAACAAACGCTTTTTTCGCGCTTTGCGTCAACACTTTACTGCCTCCTTAAATGTAATTAACACGTTTTTAAGTGCAAAAACGATCCGAGGCCTGCCTGATTCACATTTCTAACATGTTAATAACACAATTATTAGTTAACATTTTGTGCGGCCCGCAGAAACCTTTCTGAGTTTGGTTTTGGCCCGCGACTACAAAAAGGTTGCCGACCCCTGCTCTATAGCATCATTTGTCCAATAATTAGCGGGTTAGAAAAGCAAAAGTTATTTTAAGTGTCTCACAGGTCCCGGTTTTCCCCTACCCCTTTTGTATCTCAGTCATAATTCACTCGAATAAGACTTATTTATGCACTTTTTTGGCCGTACATAGTTCGAACAAATCTAATTTGGGCACATTTTGTCCGTACGTGCCTCGAATAAAACTCATTTGGGCACTTTTTGTCCGTACGTAATTCGAATGAAACTAATTTGGGCACATTTTGTCCGTACGTAGCTCAATAAAACTCATTTGGGCATTTTTTGTCCGTACGTAGCTCGAATAAAACTAATTTGGGCACATTTTGTCCGTACGTAGCTCAATAAAACTCATTTGGGCACATTTTGTCCGTACGTAGCTCAATAAAACTCATTTGGGCACATTTTGTCCGTACGTAGCTCAATAAAACTCATTTGGGCACATTTTGTCCGTACGTAGCTCAATAAAACTAATTTTGGGCATTTTTTGTCCGTACGTAGCTCGAATAAAACTAATTTGGGCATTTTATGTCCGAACGTAGCTCCGATAAAACTAATTTAAGCATTTTATGTCCGAACGTAGCTCCGATAATACTAATTTGAGCACTTTTTTGTCAGTACGTAGCTCAATAAAACTAATTTTGGGCATTTTTTGTCCGTACGTAGCTCGAATAAAACTAATTTGGGCATTTTATGTCCGAACGTAGCTCCGATAAAACTAATTTAAGCATTTTATGTCCGAACGTAGCTCCGATAAAACTAATTTGAGCACTTTTTGTCAGTTCGTAGCTCAATAAAACTAATTTTGGGCATTTTTTGTCCGTACGTAGCTCGAATAAAACTAATTTGGGCACATTTTGTCCGTACGTAGCTCAATAAAACTCATTTGGGCACATTTTGTCCGTACGTAGCTCAATAAAACTCATTTGGGCACATTTTGTCCGTACGTAGCTCAATAAAACTCATTTGGGCACATTTTGTCCGTACGTAGCTCAATAAAACTAATTTTGGGCATTTTTTGCCCGTACGTAGCTCGAATAAAACTAATTTGGGCATTTTATGTCCGAACGTAGCTCCGATAAAACTAATTTAAGCATTTTATGTCCGAACGTAGCTCCGATAAAACTAAATTGAGCACTTTTTTGTCAGTTCGTAGCTCAATAAAACTAATTTTGGGCATTTTTTGTCCGTACGTAGCTCGAATAAAACTAATTTGGGCATTTTATGTCCGAACGTAGCTCCGATAACACTAATTTGAGCACTTTTTTGTCAGTACGTAGCTCAATAAAACTAATTTTGGGCATTTTTTGTCCGTACGTAGCTCGAATAAAACTAATTTGGGCACATTTTGTCCGTACGTAGCTCAATAAAACTCATTTGGGCACATTTTGTCCGTACGTAGCTCAATAAAACTAATTTGGGCATTTTATGTCCGAACGTAGCTCCGATAAAACTAGTTTGAGCACTTTTTTGTCAGTACGTAGCTCAATAAAACTAATTTTGGGCATTTTTTGTCCGTACGTAGCTCGAATAAAACTAATTTGGGCACATTTTGTCCGAACGCAGCTCAATAAAACTCATTTGGGCACATTTTGTCCGTACGTAGCTCGAATAAAACTAATTTGGGCACTTTTTGTCCGTACGTAGCTCCGACAAAACTAATTTGGGCATTTTATGTCCGAACGTAGCTCAGATAAAACTAATTTGAGCACTTTTTTGTCAGTACGTAGCTCAATAAAACTAATTTTGGGCTTTTTTTGTCCGTACGTAGCTCGAATAAAACTGATTTGGGCACATTTTGTCCGTACGTAGCTCAATAAAACTCATTTGGGCACATTTTGTCCGTACGTAGCTCGAATAAAACTAATTTGGGTATTTTTTGTCCGTACGTAGCTCGAATAAAACTAATTTGGGCACTTTTTGTCCGTACGTAGCTCCGACAAAACTAATTTGGGCATTTTTTGTCCGTACGTAGCTCGAATAAAACTAATTTGGGCATTTTATGTCCGAACGTAGCTCCGATAAAACTAATTTGAGCACTTTTTTGTCAGTACGTAGCTCAATAAAACTAATTTTGGGCATTTTTTGTCCGTACGCAGCTCGAATAAAACTAATTTGGGCACATTTTGTCCGTACGTAGCTCAATAAAACTCATTTGGGCACATTTTGTCCGTACGTAGCTCAATAAAACTAATTTGGGCATTTAATTTTGGGCATTTTTTGTCCGTACGTAGCTCAATAAAACTAATTTGGGCATTTTATGTCCGAACGTAGCTCCAATAAAACTAATTTGGGCATTTTATGTCCGTACTTAGCTCAATAAAACTAATTTTGGGCATTTTTTATCCGTACGTAGCTCAATAAAACTAATTTGGGCATTTTATGTCCGAACGTAGCTCCGATAAAACTAATTTTAGCAATTTTTTGTCAGTACGTAGCTCAATAAAACTAATTTAGGGCATTTTTTGTCCGTACGTAGCTCGAATAAAACTAATTTGGGCACATTTTGTCCGTACGTAGCTCAATAAAACTCATTTGGGCACATTTTGTCCGTACGTAGCTCGAATAAAACTAATTTGGGCACTTTTTGTCCGTACGTAGCTCCGACAAAACTAATTCGGACACTTTTTCGTCCATACGTAGCTCGGATGAAACTCATTTGGGCACTTTTTTGAAACTTAAAAATGGGGTACTCACGATATTATAGTTAATGATCCTTGTAAAACAAAAAAATTAGAAAAAAAGCAATAACGTCCACATTAACTGAAGATGATACAAGCTCGTATCGAAACGTCTTAATCAAGATGCTGTCGATTTACTTTGCAATTTATTATCAAGCAACTTTAAATTTTGCGAAATATGCAAAAATATGCGCTTATCGGGAACACTGATGCAGCACACTATAAATTATTGTAAATATGGAATAGCAAAGGGTGAAATCAGTCGATTGCTGTATGCTATATATCCACCTTATTTTGGTTCTGGAGACAGCTGAATAAAAATAGGGCAAGTCAGCAAAAAAATTTGGCATTATTTTAACGCCCAAAGCTACCCAAAAATTCTAGTATCAACCTGGGATGAAATTTATAATTTTATTTTTATGACGAATATTACTATTTTTTTAAGTATTATTTTTTTTCAAAATTTGGAAAATAAAGACCAGTCTTAAGACCGTGGTATTTTTTTTTAATTATACGTAAATATGTTTATTTTGGCGTTAAAATAATCTGCCAGTAATCTTTGGTGACTAGCCTTTGGTGTGAATAAAGCGCTATGGAGTCGAAGCATAGAATACTAACTACGGTCAAACCGGACTCGCGACTCGACTTGGTCCGTTAATTTGGTTGGAGCCCGACTTAGGTTGTTTTACACCAACTCATAGCCCTACCATGAACAGTATGCTATATAAGTGCCAGGGTTTTTCAAAACGGCGTCAAAGCGCAACATAAACCTGCTATTATCGTCAAACTCTGCGCAAATTTGCAAATTAAAAACGTGTAAGGGAGACGGCTACAAAGCGTTCGCACGAAGAGCGAAAATAGCTGCGTCTATTTGGCATGCTTTAGAAAAGGACACATGCGCATTAAGCACACATTTTAAGCAGCACAACTGCATGCGGCCATAACCGATTTCCTAACCTTATTTTTTCCTTTTTTTAAAATCGTATAGTAGAAAATTTTCATACGCTTCACACGAATCCAATTTGTATTTTCGGGACTGTTAGCTCGTTTGAGACAATCTCTTTATACCCAAAAGGCCCTGTTCAGACCATAAAACTCCATAATCGAAGTTTCGCAAACTTAGCTAATACATTTTTTGCGCTTAGTACGTCCTGCCTTTTTAACAGAATAAATGACCCTTTTCACTATTTTTTAAATCACTATTTTTGCCAAACCATAACTATATGTTGAAAAATATTAGATGGCTCTCATACAAATACAACCAAGAACTAGACGGGGTGCGGTTGTAGTATATTTTGTCAGGGGGTATATTTTCAGGGCTTAGTGTTTTATTTTTTTTTTTTATTTTTTTTTTTTATTATTATTTTTTTTTTTTATATATTGTATTGTATATTTTATATTACATATTTTATATTTTATATTTTGTATTTTGTATTGTATATTTTATATTATATATTTTGTTTTTTTATTATCCTTAACTTGTTTCTGCAAGCAAAAACAGATATGGGCCGAAAATTTCTCCACTTAACTTATGGCTTTGAAGCGAAAGGGGTTCAAATATGGCGTAGATTTTGGGAAATGATCGAAACATATATTTGAAATGATCGAAACATATATTTACGTAGATAATGCTTACGGACATGTTATTACATATTACATTTTGGTCAGCTAGCATGTTTAAAAAGCAAATATTTTCATTCTCTCTAAATGATTTAACGTGTATGGTTTGCTATACTTTTTCCAACTTTTACTGGGTAAATTTTTACCATGCCTTGGTCTGAGCAATCACTTTTAAAACAGAGTTTAAATCTGTAGTTTTGAGCAATGTGCAAACACGTTTATGTGCCTAATAAGCCACCTTTTATATTGAAAGTTTTGCCAATTTAAATCCAATAAACACAAGATTTATTTATTTATGACGCCATGTAATGACGTAGCTTTGTAACGTCGTCGTTAAGAATGCGTTAAACTTAAGCTTTTTGTTGTTGCGGCCTTGTATAATTATATTTGTTTAGGCCAGGTGTTGATATGTTAGAATGGTGCAACAATTACAACAGGTGCTAACAGAGATGTGTCCACTGCCTCAAGGATTCGCATTTAAATTTGCGGTGGTAAAATATTTTGTGTTGTAATAGCAATAGGTTTTTTTACTTAGAGAGGCCTCTTTATGAAAGGCAAGTCGCATGCGCCTAGTTTTACTAGGCAAGCCACTTCGAACAAAAACTTTGCATGCGCAGGACAATGAGGCACAGCAGGGATGCCAGCAGCCGCCTCGTCGCGACGCGAGCTGAAGAAAGCAAGTGATATGAAAGCATTCTGTATTTAAGTTTTTCTGCCGCTAGATAGTAGTAGATAGCTGTTATGAACTAAAACGATGACGTAACACTTTTGTTTTTTGTCCCCCAATTGGAGGTGCCCAGGGGTGCAGCCTCATAAACCTCTACATAGCACCTTCATACCACTCTACGCCATGTCTAAAAATTTGAAAGTTCTACGATGTTCATTTTTTCTATAATGCTCTGGACAAAAATCGGTCTGAAACATGCCATAGCAAACCACGTGAAACCAAAAAAAAACTAGACGGGGGTGCGGTTGTTGTATATTTTGTTAGAGGGTATATTTTCAGGGCTTAGTGTTTATTTTCAATTTTTACTTTATTTTAATTTTTTTTTTTAATATTTTGTATTGTGTACTTTATATTATATATTTTGTTTTTCATTTTCCTTAACTGGTTTCTGCAAGCAAAAACAGATATGGGCCGAAAACTTCCCCACTTAACTTATGCCTTTGATGCGAAAGGGGTTCAAATATGGCGTAGATTTTGGGGAATGATCGAAACATATATTTGATGAATAGAATTTACGTAGATAATGCGTATGGCCATTTCATTATATTTTGACCAGCTCACGTGTTTGAAAATCAAATATTATCATTCTCTTAAAGACTAAAAATGGTTTAACGCCCATGGTTTGCTATACTTTAGCAAACTTTTACTCGGTAAATTTTTACCATGGCTTGGTCCGAGCAATCACTGTTAAAACAGGCTTTAAATATGTAGTTTCAAACAATATGAAAAACACTATTATGTGCTCAGTACGCAAACTATTAAATCGAAAGTTTTGCTAGATGTTTAGGCCTGATGTTGGTATGCTGGTTGGAGCAAGATGCGCAACAGGTGCTAACAGAGAGGCGTAGACTGACTCAAGATTTCGCATTTAAACTTGCGGCGGTAAATACACCCTATTGACACTTAATTATTAGGCGAAGCTTATCGCAAAGTAATTGGTCGCCCGAAAAAATGCTGACGCCGCATTTAAAGCAAGCATTATAAATGTGTCGCCGATATTCTACCTTGAACATCCCTACTCGAAATGCTTCCCTACGTTAATTGTACGGTAGGTGAAAGTTTATTTACGGCCTTACCTCTTTTTGTATTACCGCCAATACGATGAAATACGATTTGAAGAATATTTGAAAAAATCGTATTTGGAGAATATTTGCTATTTGCACCTGTATAGTATGTTACTCCAATCCAACATATCAACACACAATTTTAAGTTGTGTAGGCCTGGTGTTGATATGTTGGATTGGAGTTGCCAACAGATTTCGCATTTAAATTTGCGGCGGTAAAATAAGTTGTTTCTTAAGACCATTAAGTAATTTTACTAAAGAGAAGCCTCTTTTTAAAATGCAAGTCGCACGAGCCCAGTTTTGGACGTGCCACTTCGCACAATGAAAGTCTCACGCGCGGGACAATATAGCGCAGCAGGCGGTCAGTCGCTTCGTCAATTCACAAGCTGGACAAAGCAAGTGAATATGAACGAATTCTGTATGAAAGTTTTTCTGCTGCTAGATGGCAGTCGTTAGCTACAAAGAGCTAAAACGCAATATTTCAGGTTTTTGCCCCCCAAGCAAAGGCCCCTGGGAGTGCAGCCTCATAAACTTCTACAAAGCACCTACATACCACTCTACGCCATGTCTGAAAATTTGAAGGTTCTACGATGTCTACTTATAAAGCTTCGGACAAAAATCGCCCATATAATAACGGCAAAAACAAGATATGTCCCGAAAATAAATTTTCGCCCCATATAATAACGGCAAAAACAAGATATGTCCCGAAAATAAATTTTCGGCCTATATAAATAGCGGCGAAAACAAGATATGTCCCGAGAATAAATTTTCGCCCATATAATATCCAGCTTTTATGGCTCCCTTAGCTAAAAAGGTCCCTAATCCCTGGGTTAAACCTCGCCATTTTTCCAACTAAGTTTAATTGGTTGTTCACATAATATCCCACTTGTTGGTCACACAAAAAACATCCCAAAACATAAACACTACCACCAAAACAATAGGTTGCAAACTAAAACGCCCATACTTACAGTTGGTTGTTTTCAGGTTGGATGTCTCATTCTAAAACAATGACAACTGTGAGTTAATATTCTATCCAAGATCCCTCTCTTCATATTGACTAATTAATTATTATTAGTTATTAAAACAGGTAACTTGATATAACCAAACTACCTGACAAGAAAGTTCACCTTTGAAAATACAATGTAAATCTTTCAATACTAAGAGTAAAATTCAATATCAATTAACTTAAATCAAAATATAGGTTAAAAATATTACAAATAACAATTATGCCCCAATAAGAAAAATTACTAATAAGTGTTGAGTATGTATATATACCAAGTGCAATGTTTGAAGGTCATTTGCCATATCCGTTTGAGTTGGTTCTTTTAAAAGTTTTATTTTAACAAGGAGAGATTTTGATGTTCTGTTTAAAAAAGTAATTAATTAAGTTGTTTAATAATAGTCCAAACATTTCAATAATTACTTTACCGGTGGCAGTCACTATTTTCAAACAAGGGCCAAATAACATCTGAGCAAGAGGCAAAATCTATACAAGTGCGGCCCTTGGAATCCACAGATTTTAATTTTGCGCCATTTTCAATTAAAAGCAAGACAATCTGTAAAATACATATGTATACAAACTTATGAAATATTAGGGTTTTTTTAACAAGAGAGTTTTTGTGAAAACAAACAAATAACTTAAACAAAAGTATTACTTTTTTAACAACATGAATAAAATGTTAACACTACAATAATTAAAAAAACTCTTGTTGGCAAAGTTTTCAAAAGTCTAATCGACTTTGACTCCATTTTCGATTTTAGTATTTTTGTGTCAAACCTACTTCTTTATGTTCTTGAAAGCAGGCTGCATGTAATGGAGTCCAATGCGTGACTTTGTTTTTATGGTTAACACCTGAAAAAAAATATATATATTAAATCAAGAAATATAAACTAAATTAATTGCAACTATGTGCCAATGTAAACATAATACAAAATACCTGCTCCATGTCCCAATAACAATTGAACAATTTCATAAAATCCCCAAAAGCAGGCAGTGTATAACTGATTTTGTAAAAAATCTTTAAAAGTCACATTTTTCTCTGTGGGCTTTTCTGCTAAAAATTCATCCAATAGCTAAAAATAAAGTGGCATTTTTTTTCAAATTAGTTTGCCAACACCGAAATGTATACCTCTTCATTGCATTTCATGGCAACTGCTGATAGTTTAAACGATTTACTTCCAACATCTGTCCGTTCCAAAAGTCTTACAAGACTGTGGTAGATCTTTTCTTCATTATTATCAAACTTTGGTGTAGACATTATGTAAAATAAAAATTTACTATAACAAACCTAAAAGTCAAGTAAATTTATTTAGCTGAAAATTAAACAAAAACTTAAGAGAAACAGTTAAAACAATCAAGAGTAGGACAGGTGTAGAAGTATGTAAAATGTTGGTCTAACACATTAGAAACTTTTAATATTACAAGGGGAATATCAGCTTTGAATTGCAGCTGTAATCCTGTTAATTAGTGTTGTAATGACTTGACTTTTAGTCAGTGTTTTCAAGTAACTTGACTTGAGTATTTTGACCAAATTAACTTGACTTTGACTTCATTTGTGCGTTCTTGATATTTTTTTATTTGAGTTATTGTCCATATTCATTCAAATTTACCAATTTCAATAGTTTACTTTACATTAATCCACAGTTTGTTAAACTTTTTTTACCACTGATCTCTAATTTTTTTTTTGCTACGCATGGACCACAGTAGGCAAATTTATGTCACAATCAAATGGACTTCAGAAAAATGCTGATTTTTTCATAAATCTATATATACAAATTGACTTTCAGAAAATCGCTGTTGATTTAAGTAAAATGGAGTCTAAATACATTCAGTGGTAAAATGTTTTATATTTTTAATTTAACTTGTTTTTAAATTTAATTACTTCTTAAATATACACTAATTTTTCAATTTAGCCTTCATGGACCCCCTTAAATTAGTTCACAGACCCCCAACCCCTGCTTTAATGTTTTATTTTCATGTCAATGACTTGATTCAGACTGGGACTACTTGACTAGTTTATTTTTTACAAAAGACTTAACTTTGACTTAAGTTATTTCACAAAAAGAAATTCTTTATTTTAAAATTTACACAACTTCACATGCAACAGTTTTTGCTGCTCTTCTAAAATCCTACCACATATTTGTCCTGTGTATCTTTTGCTAAACTTTATTTGGTTAGGGTGCGAGTAAGCATTTGAGTTCAGGTGGGTCAACAAATTTATATATTTCCTGCAATTTCAATTTTGACAACTCGTTTTGCCACTGTAAATAAAATATTCTAAACCAGTGTCCAGTTTTTATACTGGCACCTATCGACTAGGTAAATTATCCTTGAGCTACCTAATCACTGTATATTTTAAATTAGAAAATAAGTATAAAAACTTAACGTTTTACCCACTTGTGAAGAAACGGTGCCTTGCAAATCATGTAGTACTTACTTATCAAAAACATGTTGCAGTTACATATGAAAAGTATAATACACTTGAATAGGAAAATAAATATTTTTTTGCTAAAAGTCAGATGGCTGTAAAATTCAGTTGCTTTAAAAAATTTACTTTCGGAGATATTGTAAGGTGAACTTTTCAGCTTCTTCCTTCTTGGTTACAATGCTGCCGAGGCTCCAGCAAGCAATGATATGTATAATACGTAGTATTTAAAAAACATCTAATAAAACGTAAGGTAACCCTAAAAATCAGTCACAAAAAAATTATTTTGGTAATCTCTGCCAGCTTTAAGTGCCTAACTACGAGATAAGTTAGTCGACCGTAACAAAAAAAATACCGAAAATGTTTTTGTAAAATAGAAAATTCAATATCGTCTTATACTAGGGCAGTGATTTTCAAACTGGGGTCTGCGGTTCTTTTGGGGCCGCGAGGCAATTTTCTGGGACCGCGAAGCACCCAACAAAAAATTAATACGACGCTCCTAAAGAATAAATTTTTTTGTGTAATAAAATTTTCAGGAAACTTACATTTCCCCTCTATTCTACGCCTTTCTGTGATGGAATCATCTAAATTCTAAACAAGCTAACATTACAACCAGTAATGGGCAATATACATAAGATGCCCCACACCTCGACGCGATTAAATTGCTCAAAGATGCGAAAAATGAACGGGATGTTAAAGCGGCGATTATTTAAATTAATTATTAAAGAATAGGCCTACGTGTTTTTTTTAATTGTTATCAAATGAATTAATGCTTTTTACGTTGGGTGAAAAACACAATTGTGAACGCTACAACCACATGTCTTTGTGGATCCGCCCCTACTGGAAACTGAATGAAGTGGGTTTAATTATGAGGTCTCATTGAAGTCTTTTGCCTCGGTGAATTAACCTTTCTTCGTCAATGGGGATTGTCTGGGTCGGATATGTTATTGACTGGCGACCAACTGATATAAAATGTTTACAGTATGAGAGTTAAATTGGTGGGCTTGCGGAAGTGATTAACATCTCACGGCTCAGGCCCGAAGTTTTTTGGTAAGCGGTGCTTTTACAATTTGTGCAAAACTGCATGCTAAAAAGTTTTAGAAATTTTTCGTGACATCATTTTGAGAGTGGCAAAACAAAACGCAAAAACTCCGAAAACAACAGCACATTTGAATTTACGCAATAATTTTTCATTAAATATGTTATTATACATTAATTATGGCTTGAGATGCTACATCGCGCCGTTTATTCACAAACTTTAGTCATAAAAAATGGTCAATATTTTGATTCTACGACAAAGCCTAACCCGCTAAAAAAATCTGGCACATTATTATAACGACTAACTAAACAAGATCCTTTTTGATAAAAAAAAAACGGTTGATTGACTGTCTGTTGTTGGGTCGGCAACCTTTCTAGGCGCGGGGACCTGATCAAAACTCAGAACGGTCTCGGTGGGCCCTAATAAATTTAAACTGAAGTTCTCAGAATTTTATAATAACATCTGTTAATCTAGGTACTATTAGGTATGTTTATATCAAAAAGACGCAGGATCTCGTACGCAGTACAATAAAATGCATTCAAATATAGGCCTGGGCGCCCCCACGGGGAGGCAAGGAATTTCAAAATTCGGTTTCTTACCCCCCTTTTTGTAAAGTGATTAAGTGATTATCGTTTTTTGTTCGTTTTTGTCAGGGATTACAAGCTGTTCGAAGCGGCAGTGTTTTTATGTAATTGGGTCAAGCGTCTTACGCTAATGCGAAACCAAAATCGAGCGCGAAACGTCGTTTTTCGTTGTTTGTTTGGTCGACCGAGACCGCAAATGCCGGATAGGTTTTCTCTTTCGTTAATCGTTTAGGTTGGCTGATTAGCAAGTGTGTATTTCGACAATGGACAACGCTAAGTCAAACCTTCGTTTTTTTCTTGCCCAAAAACGTCGAGTTAGGCGCAGCTAACATTTTTCGCTGTTCGCTCTCATATCCTATGTTGGTGTAACATCGGGATTTGTCTAACTCAGGGGTTGGCAACCTACGGCCCGCGGGCCGGATCCGGCCCGCCGATATAATTCATCCGGCCCGCCGCCTCTTTGACAAATTAGACACTAATTTTAACTATTATAACTACGTTACGAAAAATTTTCGCGCTTTGCGCGAATGTTCATTATACGTCCGGTTTGTTGACGTTTTGATGCTGCCTTTTCAACTAGATCAGCGATTCTTTACCGTTGCGCCGTGGAAGGCTGCCAAGTGCGTAGCGCAAAATAGGAAAAAGTATTAAAAAATATTGGATATATATTTTGTAAAATTTTTTATTTTTCTATTTTCGGCAATGTAATAAAACTTGCAAAAAATGTAATAGAAATACCGGTATACCAAGAAAAAACGAGCGAAGAAAAATCGCACTCGCTTCGCTTGCAAGATGCGCCTTGACTTGACAGTTAACAAACACTGAGCTAGATTAACTTTAGATGTTATCGCGTTTCTTCAAAGTAATTTTATTACACTTTTTATTCGCTTTGCGTCAACACTTTACTGCCTCTGTAAATGAAATTAAACACGTTTTTAAGTGCAAAAAATATCCTAGGCCTGCCTGATTCACAGTTGTTCTAACATTTTAATAACACATTTCTTCGTTATCATTTTGTGCGGCTCGCAGAGACCTTTTCAGTTTGATTTTTGGCCCGCGACTAGAAAAAGGTTACCGACCCCTGGTCTAACTGAAGCAGATTCTTAAAAGGAAAATGGTGACTGTCGTGCGCGTTTCAAAGTCTCCATTTTTATGTATAATGATAGTTAACGCAAAATTATGCTATAGGCATATTCTAAGACAGGGATGTCCAACCTTTTAAGAAAATGGGCCGCAAATGGCCACTTTAGAAATTTCGACTGGCCGCAAAACCCATTAAATTAAAAGGGTGACGTCATAAGCTACGTCATTTCGTGACGTCATAAAATAACTCAACTTATAAACATCCGCTCTTTGAGAGGGAACTTGTGCGCAAATATGCAAGTGAACGTCAGAAAGCGCGACAACAAGCCGCGGGTTGGACATCCCTGTTCTAAGACCACGTGTGAAGTGTGCAATTGACACAACTTATTTTCCCCCAACCGCAGCTCGGCGCAGATGTTGCGCTGATCGTGGCATAATACCCGGTAAAAACAATCTTCGTTCAGTAATACAGGTGGCGAAAGACGTGCTTGTAATTTAGCGCTAGTCCCGTTCATTAAAACTGGGGAAACTGCGCTGCTGATAGTCGAATTATGATTCTACCACAATTAATCGCATCTATTTTACGGTCTTGATTTAGTTTTTCGCCTGATGTTAACGATTGTACACTAAGTGGTTTGCAGCTGGTGCCTGGAAGGAGTATCGACGACGCACGTGTTCGTAAGGTTAGCTTGTGCTGGTCGTCAACTGGCTGTTTCTGATTAGTGTTTTTATGACGTTGTCACAAATTTCGTTATACCTGTAAAACCATTTTAAATTACCAGACGTTACGTTAATTTGACATCTGTCATTGACCATTGTGACGTAATACTCCTATTGTGGTATGTTATCGTGCGACCAGTTGACCTGAAGTAACCTGTTGTTTTGACGTGACTTTGTGGCAAGGCGTGGCGTGTTAAGGCCCGTTTACACTACAGCTGCACTGAGAGGAGCTGAGCTCAAGGCTGCCACTCGTAGGGATATTACCCTACGGTAGGGTATTTTCGCCTAAAGTAGGGGGTAGGGAATACCTACGGGGAAAAGCGTACTTTGTAGGGGGAAGTAGGGTATTTTCGTAAAAAAGAAAATTATGGGGTTTAGACACGTGCAATGGAGATTTACCAAATAACATTAAATTATAGAACTTGGTGGGGTAACACTAATTTACGGAATGATGAATGGTCGGAATGGTCGGAACGCTTACAGTATTATTATTAAATATAATAACACTTGACCCACCTTCACCCAAACGCTAACCCCCACCCTAACCCAAATGTTTTGCGTTGGTTTAATAATTGTTTTAACGGGGTTACACTTAAATTACTGAGCGTTCCGACCATTCCGACCATTCATCATTCCGTAAATTAGTATTACCCACTTGGTGTGAAAATATTAGGCCTACAGAAAGAAGGCACTATACTAGCCGTTTACTTAACTTTAAATTTCAAACTTTGGGGACTGGCTCATTCTTCTAAAATGGAAAATTAAATAAAATAACTTAAAAAAATTTTAAGTACGGAAGCTGGTTGCCGGGCAAATTTCCTCTCCCTATTTTGTTTTTTAGCCCACTTACGTCAATGGAGTTGTTGTAGGGCCCCTAGATTTACCCGCAAAAGCGTAGGGAAAACGTAGGGTAAAACTGGCATGTGTGGTAGGGAAAAATGGAAATTAGAGTGGCAGCCTTGGCTGAGCTGCACTGGGCGTGGAATTGTTTTCACTACAGCTGCAGTGAGCTGCGCTGGGCGTAAAAATCGCGACAAAACGTAATGTTTTTCTATAGCTTCCCTGGGCTTGAGTTTAGCAAAGCGTGGAAATCCCTCCAAAGCGTATTTTTTTCCAGCTGCACGGGGCTTGAGTTTAGCAAAGCGTAACTTTAAGCTAGCTGCAGCTGCTGCACGGGGCTTGAGTTTAGCAAAGGGTGAAACGCTCGCCACAATAGAATTTAAATGCAAAATACGCCCAGTGCAGATGTAGTATAAACGGGCCTTTATTGGACATAAACCACATCAGGGGTCGGTAACCTTTCGTATGCAGTGTGCCAGTTTAGGAATAATTTCAAAATATCAACAACTCGCGTGCCACACATTTTTCTATATTTGTTTTGCACTGGCAGCCAGGGATCCGGAGTCTGTTAAAAGCAACCCTAGTCCGCCTCCGGCCAAATGCGCATTTTCATCGAGTCCTGCTCAGACTCTAAAGCAGGGGTGGTCAATTATTTTTAACAGCGGGAAGCATGAGAAAGTTAAAATGTTGTGGCGGGCCGGGTCAAAAATACGATTTCAAATACACGCAATATGACGTCATACTATGACGCTATAAAAAAAATAACTAACTTGTTATTGCGTTTGTAGTTGTGCGAAAATTTGAAATTTAAGTCGAATTTAAAAAAGGTCGCAAGACGTCGCGGGAAGCGCAAAAAAATTTGCGATAAATATTTGTTCTTAACTGCAAACTTAATTTACATTTAGAGAGGGACGTGACGCATAGAGCACAAATTAAAAATGTACATGCTTGATATGTTAGCGTTTATCCATCGAATGAAACACACAAAATGGCATTAACCACATGAGATTGACAAAATGTGAAACGGTATATTTCAGAGTTCAGAAAACCGTATATATCTTGTTCGTATTTTAAAGGCGTAGTACTTTCGACCGAAGCGCAAAAATATATAAATATTAGGCCAAGTTTGTTAAACTGCCACAGTGCAGAGGGCGCTGTTTTTCTGTTAAGATGCACGTGGAACATAAGAGAAAGACAAAAGAGATTCGCGCGAAGCGCGAAAATAATTTCCGTTTTAGTATTTAAAACAGGCTAAAAATCAAATTTGGCCAGGTCATTACTAAATCCGTTCCTGGAAAAAGTGTTTACGATACAACCAAATATGTGAAAACTCGCAAGGAAAATAAGCCGCGGGCCGGACTAAACTGGTTGGCTGGCCGGATGGACGGCGTTGTCCAGGTCTGTATTAAATCGATTTATGTTGTCCAGGTCTGTATTAAATCGATTTATCAGTTTCGCATGCGCACACGTCGAAATCGGGTAGTTTTACCTAGTCTTTCTCGAATACGATTCCACAGTCCTGCTGTGATCTGACATCTAATTTACGAATGATCTGACATCTAATTCACGTATCTTGGGAGACGCCATTAATCCTCATTTCATAAGTTAAATTCTGTAAAGATACCCTGAGGGCCTCTTACTTGCCCTGCTAAAAAAACGAACATAATACTGTGCCCGCTATTTTAGAATATACTTTGACGCTTTTCAGCCGATATCTAGAAGACAGAAGTGTTAACTACCAGTTTCGCTTTTAGCTTGGTTTCCCAGTCGCACAAAAGCACATGTTCTAACTTTTAATTTAGAATGTCCCTGCTTTAACGCACTTCACGCCAATTTTAGGGCATTGTGACGTAATACGAACGGTTAGTAGTTATTAGTCGTGTAGCGGTTTGCGCTCCATATTGTTACCGGGTTGAAACTCCGGTCATTCAATTGAAACAGCCTGGTGGACTGTGTCGTCGCCTCGCCAGCCTGCTGTGTGTATTCATTTATTTGACAGCATATTGCTGATCGTGTTTCCGAAATTTCCTGTTTTTTGCTGCGTCACCGAACCGCATTGTCACGATATCCAATTACCGCCAGCTGGAATGCTGTATATAAGTGATTTCATTTTATTCCAAAAAACAGCAGTGCCTACTGTTCAATTGTGGAGTCCAGATCGCGTACGTTACGGAGGTATATTTGTTGTACGTATATCGTAAGTACCTGTAAGTACTGTTTGTCGTTTGTTTATTTGCAATAAATATTATTTCATTGTGACTGCGCCCCACAGTCGTAAGCAACAAGTTTAACGCCCACAAAAATAATGTTAAAAACAACAGTTAAGATACTAATTTGTGACACAAACTGGAAACGTGTGTAACCATTTGGTTGGTGCTAGTGTTGGTAATGTAATAATAATGTAAATGATGTAGTAGTGATGTAATGCGCTTTCTTAAGGCGGTATAACGTGCGCGTTAATTCATTTGGCGTGCCCTGGAAAATCAGCTCGCGTGCCACTTTTGGCCAGGGGTTGCCGACCCCTGAACTATACTAAGGTGAACATCTGCCGTTTTGCTGTGTCAGTTTTAGGTTTGCCATCACAGAAAAGCGACTTAGGATATCTGACCTAAAAGTTTGCGACAGACGTCTTGCAATCACCATTTTATGACGTCATACTGTCACTATTTTATGACGTCATTATTAATAAACGTTAGACCAGGGTTTCTTAACCGTGGCCCTCGGCCCCCCTGGGGGGCCACGGAGCGGTGATTGGGGGGCCACGGGTATAACTCTCCAGCTAGGTCGTAGTGTTGCAAAACCCAACTATAACCAATTGTCAATAATTTTCAAAATTTGCCAGTTAACTTAATTTTTTTTTTGATTTAAATCCAAATTGTAATCTATTCTAATTCTACCGTTTGTATCGGGTAAGTAGAACCGATAAAATTTGTTCGTTCTATTGTGAAAAGTTATGCCTAGTCGGACATACGCGAGTGCCAAGATTAACGCCGCCGATCGCTGTGGCGAAACAATTATATCGTGCCGCTTCGTGTAGCCTAATAGCGTGGCGTAAGTGTTTTTTCATGCGACCAATAACTTTCCGATAACGGTCGCCTGATGTTGTTGGGCGAGCAACTAACGTGCAATGCCAGGTGCAGAGATTTCGCATGTTTTTTAAAGGGCGTTAAGTTGCAAAAAAACATTCCATCGAATAACGCGCAAATTTCGCTACGGGATTACTCAAGGTTAACTTTAGGCTAATATTCAGCGAGGCAATACGCCATAGCGTAATTGTCAAGTAATAGTAACAACGCATTACTGTCAGTGGTAGCTTGTAGTTGTTGCAGTATATTATTTGACTGCCTAATTAACGTATCATATTTGTAATGAAGTAGAACTAAAACACTACACTGTTTTGCATTGCACTCAATATATGGGCAAAATATAAGTTTGGGCAACATCCTGGTGTTTAATTATAAGAGGGTTCTTCCGACAATTATTTATTCTGTACCGACGTTTCGATAACCTATCCAGGTAATCTTCATCAGGGCATATAAACTTGTAACCTTGCAGAGGTATATATACAGTGAAGAAAAAACAATGTGGCAAAACGAGGCGAAAAAAAGAAAACAAGGCGCGAATAACGTGAAAACCGGCTGCAGCCTTTCTAATGGCCGCTACTGCACAAAAATTGATAGGAAGGTGCAAGAAATGTATCTTGCATAAAGTTCATGGTGTTAGAATGAGTGTGTATCGCCCAGGATTCTAAGAAGACACGGCGGTGGTAATCTTCTTCTCTAGTTACAATCGAAGCACATCCAAAGTCGATGTCATAACGTTGCTTTGTCGCGTGACTGGACAAAGCAGATTTCGACGCATCATGTTGCCGGACATCTCGTTGATGTTCTTTCCTTCTCGTATTAAATGCTCGTCCCGTTTCCCCAATGTACACTGCGGAACATTCTGCACAGGGAATACAATAAACCACCCCCTTTGTGTTAAATATATCCACGGGGTCTTTGGGTCGGGAAATCATCCTGCCCAGGGTCTGATATGGTGTTACCGCCACTGTTAAACCAAAATCGCGTAACATGCGCTGGACGACCTCTGTTAAATTTGGAATGTACGGTAAAACTACTAATCCATCCGTTTTGCGTCGAGTCTCTGATTTACAGTGTTGTAATGACTTAAGTGCATTTAAGTCACTGTTTTCAAATGACTTGACTTGACTTACGTCTTTTGGGCAAATTACTTAGGTTGAATTGAAATGCTTTCTGTAAGTCTTTTTTTAATAAAATTGAGCTATTTATCCAAATGTTTGCACATAAAACAATTTGCTTGCTATGAATTGCGTTTTTCTCATTTTTTAGTTCAGTTATTGCTCATAATCGTACGAGTTAAATTCCAATAGTTCAACGCTTTATTTTTACGACAAGGACGTGACTTGAAGTTGACTTGCTCTAATTATGACTTGACTGGGACTTGACTTGTGCAACTGATGACTTGGACTGGGACTTGACTTGTTATTTATTCAAAAAGACTTGACTTGGACTTAAGTTATTTTACAAATAACTTGACTGGGACTTAAGTCATTTCAAAATGACTTGTTTACAACACTGCTGATTTACGACGAGGTTCTTTAAGCATCCACTTGGGGTACCCATTACGGCGTAGAGCTGCGCGTACGTGCGATAATTCGTGGACCATGTCCGTCGGATCGCTTGTGAGGCGTCTGGCTCGATTTATCAAGGTATGCACGACCGCACGTTTGTGACCAAGTGGGTGATGAGATGTGAAGTGCAAGACCCTGTCCGTGTTCGTCGATTTACGGTACACCTGTGTTTTCACCTGCCCATTCGCCAAACGTCCCACCAATACGTCGAGAAACGGTATGCAACCGCCCTTTTCGGGCTCCATGGTGAACTTGATGGTCTCGTGCGTCGCGTTCAAGTGCTCTAGGAAGGGTAGTACTTGCTTATTGAGCATGACGACACAAGTATCGTCAACATACCTTTTCCAAAAGCTTGAAGGGTGAGCGAAGGTGGAAAGCGCCTGCTCTTCGATTGTCTCCATAACTAGGTTGGCGACCACGACCGACACCGGTGAACCCATTGCTGTACCGTAGACCTGCTGGTAATAATCACCTCGAAAGGTGAGGTGTGTCGCTTCCAGACACAGCTTTAAACCTGTCATAAGCGGCCATTAGCAAGGCTGCAGCCGGTTTTCACGTTTTCACGTTATTCGCGCCTTGTTTTCTTTTTTCGCCTCGTTTTGCCACATTATTTTTTCGTCGTTTTTCTTCACTGTATTTATACCTCTGCAAGGTTACAAGTTTATATGCCCTGATGAAGATTACCTGGATAGGTTATCGAAACGTCGGTACAGAATAAATAATTGTCGGAAGAACCCTCATATAATTTATATAATGCCTGGCAGCAACAGTATATTCATCCTGGTGTTTCTATCACAATTTAGATTCTTGTTTAGTTTTTCGTGTAGTTATGCATTCTAATTTAAACAATTTCTTTCAGTGGCAGTTGTTTAGAATCTTAATCATTTGTAATTTAGTTTTGTAATTTAGCAAAGTATACAAATCTTCGTTATTATCGACTCCATGCCCTGAATAGAATCAAGGATCGGCATAAAAACGTCAGACTTTATAAATCACAGACGAATCACAGATGCTCATTGAGTTTAAAGCAATTACTGCCAAATCTTTCTCCTTTACCACTGCAACGAAGCTGGCATTTCAAAAACAAAAGTAATGGCTCTATTTTTTGTGTCTACCCGAGATTCGTACCCACTACTAAGCAAGAATGCCGTCGTAATGTGCGTTTAATTCGCAATTATCTATCTTCGCGAAGCTAGACTTTCTGATTGGCGTGCATAAAACGAAATCTGGAAATCGTCTTGACGTATGTAATGACATTCGCTTGTCTTACTACAAAACAGAGCCGAATAAAAAGACATAGCAGAGTACAAGAAAAAGCTTTGCGATGACTAACTAAGTTATTTTCAAGTAAAATGACTCCATGCTGTGTTAATTTAATAAAAAGTAAGTGTTTTTTTTTATTCGTTAGACTTCGTTTAATGGCTGTATTGGTTATTAACGTGAAGTAGTAAAACAATTGAAAACACATTAAATACAATGCAAGTTTTTTTTGAAAGCAGGGGGGCCACGAGGGTTGAGAGCTTTTCAAATGGGGCTACGGAGCATAAAAGTTTGAGAACCACTGAGTTAGACGGAAATAAGGGGAATTCCCTAAGTTGAAAATCCAGGACCCCCAATTTGATTTTCTGGATACGCCCCTGATTGCCCCCCCTGGAAATTTTTCTGCGGGCGCCTTTCAGCCCAAGGCTGTCCATTTAAGTTGATTGTGACCATAGAGGGCACGGCAGACAATTTTATACTTCCTGTATTGTATTTTTTAAATCGCTTGTTGTACATATATTAATCGCAGAGAAAATTCTTTTACCAATTTCGCCCCCAAAAAATTAAAAAAATACCCATAAAACATTGCTCTGTTGAGTTTAAATTGTTTTCTTAGAACGCCACACAGTGCCGGATAAGGGGACTTTAGGCCAAAAGCTGTTTACTAGAAGGGCCTAATTTTGCAAACGAAGCTATAAAAAGTAATACAAATATATAGGCCTACATAAAAATTTAAAATTATTTGCTGCAAAATAACACAAACATAACATAAAAACATGTAATAAAAATTACATTTCCTTGCCTTACATCAGCTAGCAAACTTATAGGTTGGTTCACACTAGACGCGTTTTGCTTCTCACGTTAGCGTCTGGCGCAAAACGCTAGCATAGTCCAGTTAACACTTAAAGTGTTGCCAGCGTTAACGGCAAATTTCCTCTCTTCTAACCAAAAGCGCAAAGTTTAAATATCTCAACTTCCGCAACCGATAGCGTTATTTTTAAACGTTTTATGTTAACGCCAAACGCGTCTAGTGTGAACCAACCTTATGAATGATGTCATCGACTTTCAAACCTCTAACTACATCACTCTATGCATAAAAGAGACTCCAGCCATAAGACCGAAATAAGAACAACATATAGTCTACGTACGTCGGAATAAAATATACAGTTCGGAATAAGACCAAAATAGGACTTATGGGCCCACATAAAAGTCGTAGTACCGTCTAAATTGAAATAAGTCCTAACTCCGTAAGACCTAAATGGCCAGAGTCAGGCCTAAACAACACTTTACCTAACCTCAAACCCCACCCCTAAGTACATCGCAGTCCCCTAATAATTTCAACCCTTACCCATTTTCTAATCCCAAACAGGGCCAAAAATCCAATGCAAAAACAGTGGCACCCTAATGGCGCCGGTCAAACTACGGCATCCAAACGTCAACAGCAAAACGGCCGATACCAGACGGACGACCCCCGATTGTCCTATACCCTCTCCCTACAATTTCAGGTGTTATTTTGGCCATTAAGGCCCTATTCTGATGAATTTAGGACGTATTTCGACAGATTTAGGTCTTATTCAGACGATTTAGATATT
This sequence comes from Ascidiella aspersa, assembly GCF_963924565.1. Classification (NCBI taxonomy): domain Eukaryota; kingdom Metazoa; phylum Chordata; class Ascidiacea; order Phlebobranchia; family Ascidiidae; genus Ascidiella; species Ascidiella aspersa. Next base: position 15,554,546 of record NC_139449.1, read on the forward strand.
ATTCTGTACTGGACAGTAATCTACGTAGGCCTATTTGGCTTTATTATGTCGTTGGTCTTAATACTATGGGTTTATAGATTTTTCTGCTTTAGGTACTGTATTGTTGCTTTTTAGGTTTTATTGTGTGCAAGTGATAGCACAGAACGTAGATAGTTAAGAACGTTCTGAACTTGTTTGCAGCATAAATGAAACGGTTTATTTATTTTATCACACACAAGGCACATATTGACACAACTCAGTCATATGTTTTTAAGCAAAAACTGTAGGCTACTGTGCTAGTACTTGATCTGTATCAATATCAACCTTACAAAAATTTAACCTTAAAAAAATTGAGGGCCGAATTTTTTCAGGGCCCAAGGTTATAGCCTTAGTAGCCTAGTGGTTAATCCGGCCCTGACGCCACATATGTGTTTCGCTCGCTTCCTTTTGCACGCAATTACTCGTTGCGTCACATAGTTTTTTTTTTTTTTTTTCAAGACGCCCCCAGCGTTTGACAAGACCTGATATCGTTCTTACCAAACCTTATATCGATCTAGCAGATCTCTTTTTTATTAATGACCAACCCTTCCTACGTCTTGCTTGTTTATGAGAGGGGTGATTATGTAGCCTTTATCAAGCATTACTACCCTGCATTGTTGACGTCTATATACACGTGACCAATGTCTACTGACGCGCGACCAATAGCCGAACTGGGGATGATCGGCGTTTCGCGATCGATTCTACTTTATGCTATTCTATTTAATACGGCTTATAGAGCTTAAATCACCGTGTTACGTTACGTTAATGAGTGTACTGAAATTGTGAATATGTACTCAACGAGTAATATCAATTGAGTGAAGTGACTCTGCCTAGAGTACAAGAAGTTAAGGACAGGTATTTTAGCGGTCTGCTCCTTTGGAGTCAGATACAAGGAACGTGTAAGAGTGATTTCATATCAAACCATTCATTCGAATTAAGGTTCTAAGGAATAAGGCTATCTTAAACTATTAACTGACTACAATGGAAACTGTTCTAAAAAAAAAACAATGACATTCAACAAAGACATTCAACAAGACATTCAAGAAAAAGTGACAATGCAAATGGTGAAAACAATCAAAAAAACAACAAAGGAAATCAAAGACGAAATTGTGGAAACCAAAAATGAAGTGATGATTTTAAGATCTGAGCTACAAAACACAATCAAGGAAATGGAAGATGTCAAAAATTAAAACAGGAAATTCACACCACTAAATACAAGTTAGAGAAATTGGAACAATATGGGCGTCGAGAAGATATCAGGATTTATGGAGTTCCAGAAAATGACAATGAACAAGTCGATGGAGAGCAAAAACTGTTGGATGTGGCAAAAGACTTGAAAATAAATCTAGTGGTAAAAGATATACAAATTTATTAAGCACAAAAGAACACTTGCCTCAAAACGCATCTACATAAACAAAGACCTAACTTACACTCGCCACAGGCTAATGTTTTACTTAAAAAATATTTTATCAGTAGAAGCAATTGGATCACACAATGGAGCAATAACCATCAAAGTAGGAAACGAATGGCACAAGATAGACTCTCCGGAGGACTTGCTTAACACAGGAATCAAAGTTGACTGGCTGGAGATCAGCAAAATTTACGAAGATCTCGTGTAGTAAGATCTAATTAAATTTATACATCTGTTATATGTAATGTTATAAATAAACAATGACAAATAAATACCCACAAATAATTGACATTAAAAATATACTTGTAGAAAATATAGAAAAATGTTTATACTATGATGAACAGTTACTTAATTTTGAGCTTCGTAAAAAAGGTAGTAAATTTTTTATATTACATGTCAACATCTGCAGCCTTAATAAAAACAAACATCGCTTAGAAGAAATGTTAAATCTACTAACACACAAGCCAAGTATAATTACTAGGGATGTTCAAAGTAGAATCCCAAGGTATTCTAGAATAATAGGTTTCGAATCTAGAATAACGAATCCAGAATAGCGAATCCTAGTATATTTTTATTAAATTATTTAACCTCGATTTTGTTTGGGGAAGGGATTAATCTTAATCTACCCTACAGGGCCCCCAATCACAGCAATAAATCGCCCAAACAATTTTCTAACATGTGTATATCATAATAAAAAAAATCTCCCATATGTTTAACATTCGTAACAATTGTCATTTGAAGCAGTTGTGTAAACTGTAATATGTCAACTGTCCAGGTTGTTGCCAAAATTTATATTTTTGCCAATAGTGAGTACAATGCAACACTGCACACAGAAGTCTTAAGCAATTCGTCCTGTTTTTTCAAGCATTGTTGGGTATTAGGGCTTATTTTTTTACTAACGTGATCTGTAATGCAGTCAAATAATGTACTGCAAAGAAATACAAAGTTACTATTGACTTAACGAATTGTTGACAATTACACTGCGCATAACTGCATAACCTTGCTGAATATTGGCCTAAAGTTGACCTTAAGTAACCCTATAGCGCATTTTGTGGACGGCCAGAACGTTGTACAACGGAATGTTACTTTTGCAACTTATCGGCTTTAGGGAAATTGCGCACTCCACACCAGACGTTACACGTTAGTCGCTTGCCCAATAATGCTTGATTGACACTTAATTATTAGACGAACGTTATCGCGAGACGCGGTAACTGGTCGCCCGAAAAAACGCTGACATTGCACTACCAGGTTACATTTAAAGCAAGCTCTGTAAATTGGTCGCCGCAGCGACAGGCCAACTTACCACACGCGTTTGTGCAATTAGGCGCAACAATCGGCGGTAAAACATTAAATTATATCGGTTCCAATAACCCGAAATAAACGGCAGAATTGGATTCGAATCCCATCTGGATTCAAATCCAAGGATTCGATATTCTACTTTGAGCATCCCTAATAATTACGCCAGGGAACTATCCCTTTTGACATAAATGGGGTACAACTTTATTCACCTGGATACTCCATCCAGAGCGGGAGGGGTAGCTGCGTATATCAAAACAAGTGTCCAAGTATCAATTCGACTTGACCTTCAAATTGAACTAAACAAGGAAAATCAATGTGAAAATTTGTGGATTGAAGTTGCTAACAGCCAAACGAAAAAACTTGTAGTAGGCACCGTATACAGGCATCCATCAAGTAATATTGATAAATTTGAAGAACAACTGCTAATAAAACTAGAAAAAATTCAAAACGAAAATACTGACTTTATTGTAGGAGGGGATTTTAATATTAATTTATTGAATCATGCCAATCAGGAACATCACTGCATACATTACCAAAATACTAACCACAGGCACAAATATATATATAAACAAGGCCACTAGGGTCGAGCAGCATAGTAGAAGCGCATTGCTAGACCACTTCTACTCCAACTTAATAACAAATAAAATTACAGCAGGAATTATAGAACATAACATTTCAGATCACCTACCTATTTTCATGTTAGTTCAATCACCACTCAAAGAAAGAAACACTTCACATGTTATAAGAGACACCACACATTTCAATAAGGAGGATTTTCTTGAAGATCTAGCAAATAATATATATATTAATACCACTGAACAGGATTCTTCTGACTGTAAATTTAATAAATTTATCAACTCATTCATTACAATTCTCAACAAACACGCACCAATAAGATCAATGACCCGTAGAGAAACAAAGTTGGCAACTAAACCATGGATAACTAAGGTAATTTTAAAATCCATTAAAATAAAAAACAAAATGTTTCGGAGATGTTACAAAACAGGAGATGCAGAAAAAATTCTAACATACAAAATATATAATAATAAACTGACAAGGATAAAAAAACTAGCAAAAAAGTTCTACCCAAACATGGAAAACTATAAAATCGGTACAAAACAACGCCACGCCAAAACATGATATTGAAAACATAATAGGACAAAATGGAACAATAATAAACAAAGATAAATTAGCAGAAACATTAAATGTCCACTTTAGCAACATAGGCATTAAAATGGCACAACAAATTCCATCCACTGATCATACTTTTCATGAATATTTAGTAAATGCTACGTCACCAACAGATTCATTTTACTTTTCTCCGACTACGCAATTTGAAGTAAAGAAACACATCACGTCCCTCCGAAAAAAAACAATCCAGTGGCCCTCATAACATACCAATCAAATATATTCAGATGGCAGCAGACATAATAACCCCCTGGCTAACCGATTTCTATAATATTTGCTTATTAAACTCTGAATTTCCAGCTCGTCTCAAAATATCCCACATAACTCCAATACCAAAAATTGCCAGACCCAAGACTCCCAATGACTACAGACCCATAGCAGTTACATCTATACTTGGAAAAATCTTTGAAAAAATAATAAACTTCCAACTACAAAAATATTTTTTTAAAAACAAAACCATAAGCAAATATCAATATGGTTTCAGAAAAAATCATTCAACAGCTCTGGGAACTACATAGTGCTCCTGGATCTGGCAAAGGCATTTGATTCAGTAGATAACAAAATATTGCTAAGTAAACTATACCACTACGGCAGTGGATCTCAAACTTTTTTTGTTGCAACCCCTTTGGCAAAGTTTTCTGGACTTGTGACGCACCCGCAAATAAAAGTTAATAAAAAAACTTTTTTTTTTAATCAGGGGAAAATCAAAAAGGGGGTCCTGAATTTTCAACTTAGGGAATTCCCCTATTTTTCGTCTGACTTAATGAATAATGACGTCATAAAACAGTGACAGTGTGACGTCATAGAATGGTGATTGCAAGACGTGATAAAAAAACTAATCAAAAACAGCCAAATACGTCCAGCAAAAGCGACCACGTGCGAAACACGGTAAATTCAGGCAAAACAAAAAAAATTGTAGAATACACACTTGCTAGTCGGTCAACCTAAACAAATAACGAAAAAGACTTCCAGCGTTTACAGTCGACCAAATAAAAGACGAAAAACGGCGTTTTGCACTCGATTTTGGTTTCACATTAGATTTTTTTGTTTAACTGATTTTCAAAAAAGTTGTAATACATTTAACCTCATTTTATTATATGAACTGAGTTCAGCCACGAAACGGAACTATTCTGCGACGCCCTTGGGAAAATAAAACGACGCACCAGGGCGTCGCGACTCACAGATTGAGAACCACTGCACTACGGTATCAGAGGCCCACCATTGCAACTGATAAAAAAAATTTTTAGAAGACAGAAACATAGCACCAAAGTCGGAACTTCAATTTCACACCCATTAATTCCTGTATGCGGTGTTCCACAAGGATGTATTTTGGCTCCCCTGCTCTTTCAAATGTATATTAATGATCTCCCTTTAAATACTAACATTAACTGCAGTATGTATGCAGATGATACAGTCCTCTATGCTTCACATTCGAATGCAAAAATTCTGGAAAATACAATTCAAAATGAGTTGCTCAAAATTGACCATTGGTTTCGATCTAATAAACTATCAATCAATTATTCCAAGACACATTATATGGGAACAGATTTCAATAAGGACAATATAGATAAATTTAATATTACAATAAGGGAAAGCACGATTCAGAAAGTTAACTCGGCTAAATACCTCGGACTTTTAATAGCTAATAAACTGTCATGGACTCCACATATTTCAATGTTTGAGCGCAAAATCTCTAGTGCAATTGGATTGTTGGCAAAATTGAGACACTATTTAAATATACATGCAATGCATCTAATATATTACAGTTTAATTCATTCTCATCTGCAAAATTGTGTGATAACATGGGGAAGGGCATGTCCGACAAAATTGAAATATATCAAGGTTTTGCAAAATCGCGCGATCCAACTCATTAGCAGCTCCCCTCCAAGAACAAGGTTATTGCCTCTGTATTGTGAACATAAAAATATGAAAATTAGTGATATAATAAAGTTAGAAATTTTAAAATTTGAACACAAATTTCAAAATAACAACTTACCAGATGCATTTCAAAACTTCATGGCTCCAATACATAATATACATTCGCATAATACAAGGCTGCGGAATGAGCAAAACTTTTTTAGAGTTGGCCCCTACTCAAATTCCGGTAAATTGTTACTTTCATTTGTAGAAGTGAAATATTGGGAAAATTTAAACCTACAAGATAAACAGCTACCATATAAAAAATTTATTAGAGTTTATAAACAAAAGTGTTTTGAAACTTACCACGTGCAAGCAGTAAACAAATAATCCAAACAAACTTCAGGCCAATTTTGATAGATAAGAAATGCTCGTTAGGCAACACGTGGTCGTGAAAGCAGATAAGGAATTCGTCTGAGCTGATTGTCCCCGGGTCAATCAGTCACGCATCATTACAGTCATGAACACAGAATACTTAAGATCGTCGGTACAACGACATACAAACAAAACTGTTTAATTGTGCATAAGTAGATGGTTGGTACATTGTGATTTTTTTAGCTGTTGCTCTGTTGTTGTTGTTCAGTTGCTGTTCTTTTTTTTTTTTTTTTTCTTTTTTTTTTTCACAGTTCTAAAGTGTAGTAACGTGTACTCCGTATTTATATTTGTCTTCTTTTTTGTATGCATTAAGGTATTATGTATTTACGTTTTGTCGTCCTTCCTATGTAGTTTATACAAGATTCATTCCTTACAACATTTTTTAATGCGAATAGAACCACTACCAGGGGGCAGCTGACTCGATGTACCTCGCGGTGTTTCGCTGCTCCCTGGGAACTCAGAACCATAATTTTCGTAGTTGTGTGTTTCTATTATTGTTTATTTTTGCGTTTGATGTTCCGAATAAATACATCTATATATCTATCCAACCCATAAGGCACAACCTTCTTAAATTTTGCCAAAAAGTGGTACACTTACCAAGTACTAATCCCTTACTTGTTGTTTCCAATTTGATTGAAATGGACGGAGTACTTATCGAGGTAACACACTTTTAAGTTGAAGCACTATTGCCACTAAATGGCATTATTTTGTGTTTTTGCGTTATTTTGTGTTTTTTTTTTAAGAAGTTAATTTGAAAATTTGAAATTTCAACCAAATAAACATTTTTTTCTAACTTTTTTACCCGTCTTTAACGATTTTGTCAACCTATACCCGATATCGATTTATTTATATTCCTGGAACATGTTTAAAACTTGAATTAATTGATAATAAAAGCCAAATAACGTTTAGTTTATATACCTTTATTATTTATTAGACTATTATTTTGCATATTAACTTGGTGTGATGCTCAAACCCAAATTTGATTAAAAAATGGGTAAGTTGGTTGTTGTACAGGAAAAATAATATCATATTTTTGCTCTAAAATATCGGCCTTTATTTACTGATACCAATATATCGGTTAAAGCCAAATATTACATGATGGTATCGATGAATCAATATATCTCCAGTCCATAACGCAAAAATCTCATCTCTTTTATGATTCGCACAAATTCTCTGAGCCAGCTACAATTGTTAGTACTTGTAGTTTGTTTAGAAGTAGTTGGGTTTGGTTGGCCTATTTTTAGGCAATTCCTGATTCTATCTGAAATAAAAAGTTATGAATAACACTTTTATTAACATTAAAAACTCAGATTTTATATGCTTTCACTCACAGGGCATTTTTTCTAGTTATTCTTCTGCATATATTTTTTCTTTATAATCTTTTTTACCAAGATTAACGCAATTTATGCTTTTTTGCGCATAAACTTCTTATACCCTTTCCATCTGAATAAATAGCATTACATATTTTATAGGCAAAATTCGTCCTGTTAAAAAAAGTTCTTACAGGTTTCATAAGACTTGTTTTACGCTGTTATCTCTAAACATTTTCGTCCCAACAAAAATCCTACTTCCGCCCTTGAATTTCCAGGTTTTCCTTGGTTGAAGTGGGATAGGCACATTTGGCTTGTCAGTATATAAGGTTGCACACGCAGCACACCCCTGGTTAAGTAGTTCCATCAAAGTTGCCCTTGGTTGGTACTCTAGGTATTATTGCAATTTCATATCATAAGTACATCTGAAGTGGTTTCCTAAATTCAGTTTGTGGGACTGAAATATTTTCACAGTGGTCGCCGGAAGGTATAAAATGATATATCCCACGCACAAGCCAAACTGTTCAATGTGTCAACCTCAGTAAATGATTTCCATTAAATTTCAGCATTTGATGAAAATTATTGTTGGTAATTGGAATTTTACCTGGTGAAGATAACATTTTTTTTATTTAAAATAAAGTTGGTGATTTACAAAAGTAACAAAATGGATAGTTTTGTCAAAGAACATCAATTTGTTCTTGTGGTCTGGAAAAATAAAGTTAATGAAATTCTTCTAAAACAGTGTCTTGAGAAACTGCAAACTAAAGTTGGAAAATCAGGAAAAATTTCACTTGAAAATATTGAGCGATTACACTTATGTAAGCACTGTGTTATTCTTTTATTTGTTTTTTTTTACTTTACTCAGCTTTGTGTTTTTTTATTTCTAGCTGGACATGTTAAATCTTCATTTGATTCGGCATTGTTTGGTTTGTTCTCAAAGCATGAATATTATGCGGATGATGTATTAGCAGAAGTGGCAAAATTGCTTAAACCTAATGGAAAAATTGTTGTTCGACTAACAAATCAAGGTTAAAAAATATTTGTGATTACACTTGAGTATATTCCGTAATGTATGTTAAATGTCCTTAACTTTATTATGTGTCCCAAATTACTATGGTTGCTTTACACTTTTACAGTGTATACTTAAGTGGTAAAATATTTGTCAAGCCAATAACTGAGCCTGAAATAAACAAGTGTTAACCTGTTTACTTAACTTTTCAACACTATACACACTGACGTCACAATTCCTAATGCTAAAAAAGGATAAGACCTTTGGTCACTCAAATTGATAAATAAACAATCTTTTTTTAAAAGCTTACCATGAAGATAAAAATATTCGTTTAATAATGATGACTCTATCGCAATTATTAGTTGATTAACATAAAAATATGACTGTTCTGTTTTCAGTACTGTTATACTCCTAAAAATTTTGTTCTCGTTTCGTTAGCCACATGTGCATGCTTGTCATGAGCGATTATAAGTTAAGGAACCCTGCTTCAGTCTTCGCCTTTGTCAGTGAAATTTATTTGAAATTGCATATTGTTACTAAATAATGGTGTATCGGGAGAAGTTTATGTTTTATGGACATAACTCGTAGGCCATTTCTTTATTATGGGGAGAATTGATTACCTCTATAGCTTTGTCCTTCGTTTTGTTGAAGGCTCACTTCTGCTTTAAGAGCAATTTATTCTGACAAAATTACAAGAAATATAACGAATAGTTTCAAAGATAATGTCGGAAATCACAGAACAAGTTTATCAATAGATGTTTGATTACAGTGTAATTAATAATTGTCAAAAAAATCACCCTGGAATTTAAAAGTTGGCGCCTATAATTATAAGTAATAATAATGCTAATGGTACTGTCATATAAAGTAAATTACTATTTAGGAACAACTGCTTTAAAAAAATACATGCTTTATACCAAATAAAAATACTGACTTCATATAATTTGTTTTATTTCTATGAAAAAAACATCACTTTTAAACTGCTATTATAGAGTCTAAAGAAAAAGTGTCTTCACTGCTGCAGTTGTCCGGTTTCATAGATGTTAGTGAGGTAAGTGATGATTTAAAATAAACCACATAATTATAGTTTCCTATAATTTATGGGGTATTCACACAATTTGTACAAAAACTTATGTGCAGTGTTTTAAGCTTTAAAAAATCAGTTAAACAATTCATCAACAAGTGTGTACAAGTTCTGCGATCTAGCAATTCAGAAGTTGTACTTTACCAAAGATAACGGCACACATAACATAGTACACCAGGAGCCTTCAAAGGGGCTTACCGAAATTAGTTGATCAATTTTGTGCCAGCAAGGCCAGGACAGAAAAACATCTTGCCCATAATAAGGTTCGAACTCACGGGTTCAGAAGGGAATGCGTCAAGAAACAACCATAGCATCATTGGCTACTGCATTCTGTTTGTATGCATAACTGAATACAAAAGAGAAAAATCAATTAGCTTCCATGTTTTTTGCATATTGTCACCTGAATGAAAAACAAAAAATAAACATTACTTTAATGATCAAAATAAACAAGAGAAAAAACATTACTTTTAATTGATCTTAATTGATCACAGATGCTATTTCCGTTCAATTTGGGTCAAACAGGCAAAAATAGCATGATACTTCAAAGTAGTAATATTGCATAATTATCAGGAGCTAATTTTGAATAATGCTTGGTTACAGTAATAAACAATTGTTCTCATTTACTCTAATATTAGCTTATTCAGTAGTGTTATTTTGCTATTTCATATATATATATTGTAAATTTTACTATTGCTAGTATAAATGACAAATATATCGGAATGGTGTTGTTATATGTGTTATGTTTCGTAGGTTCCTCTAAACCCTAGTGAAAATTCAAACTTAAGTGATGTAATATTGGTTGCTAACAAGCCTGCTTATGAGGTTGGATCCTCCATTAAACTGTCTTTTGGGAAAAAAAAGTTGAACAACTTGGCTGCAAAACAAGTTTGGAGTTTATCTGCAATGGACCTGGATGATAATAATGTGGTTTGTTTTATCAAGTATATAAAAGTTTTTTTTTATGATTGTGAAATGGTTGGATTGACATGCATACTGTCAGTCCATTGTACTCTAGAGCAGTGGTTCTTAACCTTTGGTAACCTGTCTAACCCCTATATTATTCTGCAAGCGTTCGTCGAACCCCAAATTTTCGCTCAGTATTTGTTTCTTTCTCCTAGCAGCTGAAACTGGGCATATTCAAATTATAAACTTGCACTTATATAGGTTAAATTGGCCCAACTTTCAATTCATAACGTTACATGATACCTTGGCACATAAAAGAGATTCGAATTTAGTCTGAAATAACAGCATTTATGTTTTAAAGGACATTCTCACCGAACCCTTGAAACAGCTTTGTCGAACCCCAAGGGTTTGATCGAACCCTGGTTAAGAACCATTGCTCTCTAGAGCAGCGGTTCTTAACCGGGGGGCGCGCCAAGCAATTCTTAGGGGGGCACGAGCTGTACTTCATTATTCAAATTTTTGCAATGATTTTTGGGTTGGGCACCACTTCTACCGGCTGTACAAACTCTGTTTTTTGGCAACTTTAACATTGAAACAGCAAAAAATTTTCGCGCTCCACGTCAATCTTCTGTTTTCTACTTTTGTTGCCTTTTCAAGCACAAACTCACTTTGAGTGCCATTGAATGTTTTCATATCATGAAAGGTATAACGGCCCTATTTAATTACAATTTTGCTAACATATATATAAACGATAAAATTTATCCCTAGTTCGAACTATTATTTTAGCCATATTTATATATGATAACAGGCGACCAACAACGGGACTCGAAGTGTATTACGCGAATCTATATTGTTTGTGCAATAATTCCGTTGTATTGTGTGTCGTCACATCTTTTGAAACACGATAACGGAATGTTTGCAATGTTTAACTTTTTGCGCTTGAAATTTTTATGTGGTTTCTTTGCAGCTTTACAACTGTGGAGTCAATGCCCTCACAACACGTGTATCAAAATTAGCTCGATAAAAAGCAATGTGTCGAGCACTAGCAATTTGTTGTGTTCCCAATGCGAAAAGGTCTCCTAAATTACAGTTTAGCCAGTTCAACCAAATAAAACCCAATTTTTTTTGCGTTTCGAGCAATCAACATTACACTAACTATCTTTATTTTGTTTCAGTGATATTTCATTGAAAAATGTCGAATTGCTTTTCTTAGGGGGGCTCGAGGCATAGGAAATTTACCAAAGGGGGCGCGGCTGACAAAGGGTTAAGAACCACTGCTCTAGAACATTTGGGACAAAATCGTGTGGAAGTGGCTCATTGACTGGGGCTTGGTTCTTACACTGCAGGGCATGAAATGTTAGTAGGTGCCCAATTGGTTTTAACCACAAAAGACCCACTAAAAAAATATTTTTTTAATCAATTTTTGCCAATGCAATTTTTTTGGCAGTGACCCACATGGACGCCGAGTTTGGGATGCTGATGGCGCTCCGAGCACCCTTAGTGGAAATGTGGGGTGCTCAGCCCTCCTAAATAATATGAATCTCCATGCAACATACTTTATATTTATGTTAAAGCATATGATTTCTGGCCCTATTTCCACACAAATTCCACCAGTTAGTCAAGATACATTTTAACTCTTTCACCACTTTGCATATAAACTGATCTTTTATTGACCATTTTGTAGCGTCAAAATTAGCGAAACATTTTGAGCACCCCTAGGAAAAACAAAAGTCTGCATCTATGGTGACTCCTGCACATTGTTTCATACCAATCACTTAATCTGCTCTCCTCAGTCATATCATTCTTGTTTTTATGTTCTTATATTCATTTTAAGAGTAACCTGGTGTCAGGGATCTCAAATACACCAAATATAAAATGTGATTCCTTTTAAAAGAATGTTGTGAATGACTAGCGAGTAAAAGTAGCAATTGGTGAGGATGTCTTACAAGTGTAGTGTACTCAATAAATTATTTTAACAAAAACCTAAAGGCTTGTTTTTTCAAAAGTTTTATGGAAAATAGGCCGTTATGCTGATTAAGTTGCTTGACCTATGATAGTTTGCCCAGGTCCGCTTGAGAATGGCCATTTCTGCCAATTTAATAAATGTCAATTTAGTGTTTCTGCCAAGCGCATTATTTGCACAAAGTTTTGGGCACTTGTGTACTTTTTTCACGAAAGTGCGCAAGCAAAAAAAATAATTATAAGTGTTTTTGTATTAAATTTCAATCTTTGGTCGTCTCCTGAAGCCCAACATCAATATTTGCAAGGAATATTAAATATAATACCAAGAGTACTCATTTTTTCTTAAGCAAAGTTTTTAGTTTTATTCGGTCTACATGCTACCAAAAAAGTGCCCAAATTAGTTTTTTGGAGGTATGACTGGACAAAAAATGTGGCCAAATTGACTTTCTGTTCTAAGTGCAGACAAAAAAGTGTCCAAATCAGTTTTATTTGAGCAACGTACAACCAAAATGAGTGTCCTACTTAGTTTTATCCGAGCTGCATATGGACAAAAAATGCTCAAATGATTTTTATCCAGGCCGTATGTACGATAAAAAATGACCAAATTAAGTTGCGTTGAGCAGAAGTTTACCCCCAAAAATGTACCCAAATTTTTGATATATGTACGAGAATTGTTTTTTTGTCTATGTGTTTTTATTAGAAGAAATACATGGCCAGGTTAAATAGAGTATTTACAAGTTAAATTCTAACTGTTAAAGGACTATTTGCATTGTCCCACTGAAGTCAATTAATGACCACAGCAATGAGCACGATCATTTGTAAAATATCCATGAATTTCGCATGGTTTAACAATTTAAGTAAAAATCCACCCTGCTGCGGGCGCTTTATATTTTTTGCGTATTACAATTAGTAAAATGTTCATTCAAATTTGCTACTTTTATGTGTTATGAAAATAATTATGAAAAAATAAATGTGGCAATCACCATGTAACCAAATGTAAATTTTATCAAATTGCATAACATTTTACTTATGCCTAAACATTGCACAAAGTTGCGCTTTACGTTTGGTAGTGTTTTTGCATTTTGTGGTAATCGGAAAACATGTTGTCTGCATTGTAAAACAGAAATGTGATAGACGTCCCTATGTTTGCCTTTAGATTACATTAGAGGATCAAGATAAAAAAACGAAAAAAATTATGTTTATTAGGTTTAAATTTGGCAAAACTTTTTATTCAATTGAAATGGGCTTAGGCACATAAAAAAGCGCATATTGTTATAAACACAGGTATTTATGTTTTTATTAAACAAAAAAAATGATTTTGTTAGTAATGAAAAGATTAAACAAATCATTTTTTTAGGAACTCATTGATGATGACACACTGTTACACGAAGGCGATTTAATAAAACCAAATGCAGAGAGTTTGAAAGCTCCCTGTGGTACTGGGCCTAAACCAAAGAAAGCTTGTAAGAACTGGTATGTACAACTAAAATAACGTTTTGTGTGTTTTTAAACTTTTACAAAAACATCAACTTAGTAAATGAATAGAGTATGATTCCGTTTACAAAAGGTGTTGTGGAAAAAACATATGCAGGGTAAAATAAAATCGATTTCAGCTAAATTGTCTGCCTAAATTTTGTTTATGGCAACAGAAGTGTAATTTTTCATTCTAATTGAGCTGATGGGTCTACCTTTCCAATCACATAAAGGATTTTTATTATAAAAAAATATGTTGCAAAATCTCTTGTTTTTACCCTGGTGAAGGGGCAAAATAAACAATGCCGTTGGAAAATAACAAGTGTAAATTAGGACAATTTATAGGAGCAAGTTTGACGTTATTTCAGGTACATAGGCCAAAGATACCCACAACAACTCTCAATTTTCATAAATGTCTTTATTGTAAAGAGGATTTGAGTGAAAATAAAGTTTTTTATGATGACATTATGTTACCCGTAATTTGCACCTGTTTAAAACCTTTTTAGTAACTAATTTCTCCCTGGTAAATTAAAACTGTGCCTTTGCACAGTTAGCCCTGGTCAGCAGTGGTATTACTGTTCCGTAGAAAAAGTAAACTACCTCAACAATATGAGTTTGTAGATTTTATAGAAATTTAAAATCTCGCGGTAATTACTTTCTTAATGTTAAGGCAAATTTTCATCAATAAACCTGAAAAGAATAAGCCTAGAAATTTTAATTTACTCTATTTTGATTATTTGAGCATAGCAATACCTTCACGTGGTAATGAATCTGGTCGCCATACATTTTGTTGAATATGTCGGGTATCGGTATCGGAATAAAATGTCAAGTCCCTATTCGTGAATGTTTTACTTTCTTCTGGCACTAATGTTACCTGGTATTTCATTCCTTTTTTGCATAGCTTTAAATTTCCTAAATGAAACTAACAATTTTGGTTATTTCACCTGAAGTTCATGGCTGTTATTTGTCTACCTTAGTGTTTTTAGCTCATGGTCTACAAACAAGCCTTAATGTATAGCTTTGGTATTGGGACATATTTGCTAGGCATATTTAGTTTACTTTATAAACCTAAAAATGACCAAAAAAATTATGGGTAATAAAAAACACTGTTTTTTTTACCCGGTTCCCATAGAATCGATTGGGGTAAAAAAATATCTAAAAGAATAAAACAACTAGCAAAGTAAGGTATTTTTTGTTCAATAGATTCATGTTATGACACAACACACAATAAAGACCATTGCCATTATCTTGATTGTATAAGAATTGCAGAAAAGACTTTTTAAGATACAAATTTAACAAGTCTTGTTTAAACCAGCATAACTTGACTCTGAGAAAAAAAGAAGATGATTGATGGCTTATTGGTTAGGCTAAGAATGTAATTTTTACCTGAAAAAGAAATTAAAAAAAAAAAGAAAAAAACAATTTTTACTTTATGTGTGATGGTATTGTTTTCTTTACCCTTCAGCAAAATATTTTTTACCCAAAGTCACTATATATAACAAATCCTAAATTACTTTTGCCAAAATGAAGGAGATTTGTTTTTACTTTAAGTTAGACTTCTTATTGTTTTTATGGGTAAAAAAGTACATGTGGATTGGCTGAAGATGTTGAATTGAAACCAAAACCAAAGCCAGTATCATCAGCTTGTGGAAGTGTAAGTATAGTGTTTAATAGTTTCACTTTCGATAGATTTGAATGAAGAGGACATTGAACCAAAATTGTTGTTCAAGGCATTTACAATTTTTGTGAAAGATGTAAATTATTATTTATTCACAAAATATGTTTTTGTTTACATTTTTGCTAATTGCTAACAAAATTATCCATTTTACATGGTGTGGTGTTTTTGTTTGCATTTTTCTATACTGCTGAAAAACATTTATTTTACATGATATGGGTATGTTTTTTTATATTAATTTGATTTTGGATCGCCACCAATACCACCTTAGTACCAGACGAGTAGCGCGATACTCCCACTTGGTATCAGGTATCAACTCAGATTTTATTTATCGGACATCCTAAATTTGACGGTAGCCTTTTAACGTAAATATGCTTATTGTTATGGTGGAAAGTGTTGTAATAAAAACAGTAACTTATGATATGATAATACCATTACAGTTAATTATTTACGTACATGCCGTTTTACAACTCACTTTGTCCAACCAGCCTTTATAATTGCATCGTTTTATCTGGCAGTGTTATCTTGGCGACGCTTTTCGATGTGCGAGTTGCCCCTACATCGGGATGCCGGCCTTCAAACCAGGAGAAAAGATTTCTTTATCTTTTAACCAACTGAAAGCGGATGTATAACGCCAACCTACTACATACTAAACTTTTACAAATTCGTTATCGTTTTTTTAAGTTAAATTATAGTACGGTATAATCTATTTTGCAACGTAGGTTTAGCGAATGCATGCGGCAAGATTTTACTCGGGTTTGTGAGAAACGTCGCTAACAAAAAATACTAAATCTTTAAATGTGTAAATATATAATGTAGTAATACGATTTATTGATTCTGTGCATGGAAAAGTTAAGTTTTGTTTTCAAGTATGCCTGGTTACTTGGTTTAAGTAACTAACAAAACTGAAAACTGACATTTAGTATAGATTTCTGGCTAGTTGGGATTGCCCCCCCCCCCCCTTCTATGAGAAAAATTTAGGAGACTATATTATCCCCGGTCAATAAAAAAATGAGATGAACCTCCACGAGTCTTGTTTTAACAAAAGAGGCCCTGACTAACGTGAAATTAGAATAAACTGAATCTATGTTTCAAAATGCATATTGCCAGATGTGTAGTTCCATTTGATTTTTTCTTGTACGTATTCCTACTTATATGCGAGCAAGCCAAAAACAAAAAGACAATTCTTGAAAAGTAGTTCCGATCGCGCCTTTACACATTATTCCAGAAAATGACACTTTTAACCAACTCGCTAATCAGGGATACGCAAATACTTTTCCTGTCTCAAAATTGTCGAGTGTCTTCAATATTGTTTTATGAGTTACGTTAACCTGTTTAAATATAGCACAGTTTGCAATTGATTTAAACATTGTATATTGTCATCTGCCCATAATTGTATTAACGAAGTACACCGAATTACGTTAGGTTAAACAATTTACTTATATTTTTTATCGTGCCTTTTATAAAGAGTGATTATGTGGCGATAGAGATACCCATGAGCGACAAAATTATTGTATAATACGCTGTACAAGCTACGTAAATCAAAATATCTCGTAATTGCTAAAAAACAAAGGCAACTACAAGAGCGCGTAGGATGGCGCATAAACCAGGGCTGCGGAGTTGGACTCGGGACTCGAGGAGTCGGTTTGTTTTGTTGGAGTCGGACTCGGGACTCCAGTAAGACCACGTAAAACTACCCGAGTCCGGCATCAAGTTTAAAACTGATATGGCCGCCAACTGGAAATTGTAAAGGTGTAATGTTTTTCAACTATGTATTATGAGTGAATAAATTATACGAAACCCCTATAAGTGGATTGCTGAATATCCACGTTATTTTAGGTACGTAAATTGGCGGAATACATGCTGTAGAGTCGGGGCCGGACTCGGGACTCGAGGAAATCGCACATTTGACCGGAGTTGGACTCGGGTTTAGTTTTTTGGCCGGAGTCGGACTTATTTTTAACAGACTCCGCAGCCCTGGCATAAACATAACCCATTCTCGTAAAAAGCCATGTTCTTATTGTTCATTGGCTTAATTGAGTAACTGCCTATTTTTTTTACCTCCATAACACTTTTGATTAAACATGAATTATTTTTTTTACATTAAAGACTATCAGTTTTTAGTTTAGTTTAAATGTAAGATATTTATTTCCCGAACCGAAACTTTATAAACCGGTTTCGAAAAAGCTTTGGTCGAACCGGATCGTTTAAAATTTAAATTTTTAAATTGCTCGGAACCAAAACCAGATTCTGAAAATAACATCTGAACCTAAACCAGAGATTTAACTGTTCAATCCCCGGGTTGTTTTTAATTAAGTAGCTTTATAAAAGCTATGTTTGTAGCAATTTTTTCACAACTTGTTCAAATTAATAGTCTACAAAATCTGTAACTTATTGGGTCCAAATTTGTGTTCCGCTTTCGGTTATTTTAAGAGCGAAGGTTTTGTATGTTTATGGTTGCGCATATTGGTCATTTACTAGAGCTATTAGGCCTAATACTAATTTAATAAAGTAAAGATTTAAAGTATCCTACTTGCATTACTTTGATTTTATAGTGTGCAACTTGCTCACCAGATATATTTTCGGAAAAGCGAAAGAGTTTATAAAAAAACGAAAGAGTTTATATTTTCGGAAAGCGAAAGAGTTTATAATATTGGAAGTATAGTTGGCATAAAATAGTGATGGAGTCTATGGCCTCGTTCCTCTCAACTGGATACAAGCAAGGTCAGCACGACATTTAACTTTTGACTATTGTCGCATAAAAAAATATGATAGCTGCGCTTAATAGGACAGTAATTATGGGTTACAAAAATTTTAAACCTCCAAGCAATTGCAATGGAAGTGTTGTTTTATCACGAAAAAGGTGACAGTAACTCACACAAAAGTCCCCGGAAGAATATAACACATCGTATTGACGTCATCGATATTCGTTATAGGCTGCTAAAAAAGAGTTTAATTAGGTATAATAGTTATAGATTGGTCTTATATTGAAGATAGCCTTCTTACCACTTTGTGCAGTGGTTCTCAACCGGGGTGCCATTTCTAATGCTCAGGGTCGCCGAGAGATATTTGAAGATCTTTAAGAATCTGATTTTTGCTCAACTCTGAAATTTTCTCAACTCTGAAATTTTTGTACCGGTCTTCAATGACCGACGGAAGTAAAAAAGTTGTAATAATAGGAAATAAACTCAGTGTATTTATAACTTACGTGTTAAATGCATGCATTAAATATAGTATTGTAAGTTCAACAATATTTACAACACACAAACAATCAGTCAATTTACCTATGGCTTTTTGTAAATTACGCATTCTTTACAAATATGACTTAATAGCGCACAATTTCACACTGCAGTTCGTACCCCCTGCTTTGGTGCTTCGTACCACCAAGGGGTAGGGGACACGTAACCCTGTTCCCTACCGAAAATCTTGTAAGGGTGCCACAATATATTTGTTATTTCTGAGGGGTGCCGCTAGCCATAAAAGGTTTAGAAACACTGACTTAATTAGTGTAACACAATGTCGATTAGACCGAAAATATCACAAAATTTATAAGACCTATATTTTGCCATTTAGCGTAGGCACTTATAACTTAGAAGTGGCTACAAATAGAAGCTATATCCCACAAGCGAAACCTTTATTTGCATACTTTATGATGCATTGGCCAGTAAAAAGGTGAAAAAATGTAACAAATTGCAACACAAGGTTTTTTTGTTAATTTATGTCGAGAAAGGTGTCAGAAACTCCTCAAAAAGTCCCCGAAAAAAAAACCCAACACGTCATAAAGATGTTATCGATATTCCTTATAGCAACGGTGTTCAACCTACGCCCGTCGATGAATAATAATGCGGCCGTTAACACATATTTTAATAAGTGTTGGCGGCCATGTCCGTGCTGGCATGCGTTAATGGTTGATATGCTAAATGCAGCCTGCAGAATCATTTAGGTATTTAGGCATAGAAGTTCCAATCATGTCACGAGATGATATTTTTAAACTAAATTTCGGTAACTTCTTAAGTAATATAGGTACGATACTTAATGTATGGTCGTCACGATAAGGGCTCACCCTTCTAGGAAGAATATGTATTCTCAAAAGCCTGGTTATCCCATCACTAATTTATAAATAGCCTTTCCACATGGCCGCTTCAAAGGTGGCTTTAAAGGTGGCCTGGCCACCTTTGCCTCCGAAAAAGCCACCTTTCCGCCAAAAAGGTGGCTTTTCACTGGCCCTACTCCAGAGTAGGTCCAGGCCACTGTGGCTTTTGCGAAAGGTGGCTTTTTGCTGTGCGTATCGTAAGGTTTTCGGTTTGCCCAATTCACCTTCTACCTAATTTCGGTTTGTGTGTTTTTAAGTGACAATTTTTACGCAGTCATGTGTTCCATAGCCAAGGCTAGGTACATTTTAGCATCAAAAGGTGTATTGTAATTAAAATTTATTGTATAGTTAACGGTTTTAGGATACTGTGGGCTAGGTTCACCTTATTTTGTACTTTGCAACACATGTTGCTGTGATTTAAACGATCAGCTTTTTTTGCGCGAAAAAGCTAGTTGCAGCTGCCACAACGTATTTGGAGAGGTCAGCAGCACATGCCTTGTTATGGGAAAAATAATTTTGCTGAAGAACCCGCAGTCGCTTTAGAGTTAAATTGCAGTATGTTTATCTGTTTTTTGGGGGTTATTGTATATTTTCTAAATCACTCCGGTAAGTGTGTGATGCTATATTGTGTTAACAACTTACCAACAATATTTTTGGTTTGTTTTAGCAACTGTTCTGTATTTTAATTATCTTGTTACAAAACAAAAGTGTTTTATTTCCTAACTTTAATTCTCTTTATTAGCTTGCCATGGATTCTGGGGTAAAATGGTCAGAACAAGCAACCTGTAATCCTATAATTGTATTCAATAGAATAATTTGTTGGAAAAATGAATTTGAAAAATGTCTAATTTTTTGTTTGACACAATTTCAAAAGAGATAAATTACCAAGGATATTCCTCCTCAAAGTAAGTGCATGGAGATTTTTTAATTTGTTTGCTTATTTCTAATGACAGTTAATCAAACAGGTTTCAAATAAATAACAAATGGAAACAAAATTAAGAAACTTGCAATGATCTTTTGGTGGTTTAATTAAATGTTGTGCCTCATCAACCAAAGCAATTTCTCGGCCATATTTTCAACTATTAAACAGGTTAGCATCCTGTCCTAGCAGTATGGTACGTTTTATTGCAATTTTAATTATCAGGTAATATATTGCTAAATTATTTTCATCCTGGTGTTTATTGATAACTTTTGGTTATTTAATTATGGTCTATAATGTGAAAAGTTTAGCAGTGTCTTGCTGTCTTTAGGCATCCGCCAGTGAGGGTGTTGAATTGATACCAATTCAAACTCAGGAACATCAATTCTCATCTCAAGCTGTTGACAACTGATAAACCAGCACACCGCAGCAGTCGCTGAGTCAGTTGGGGTAACAGGTAAAATTTGAGTTTTATTTTGTTTATTTAGTAAAACTCTTAGTTTTGTCCGCAACGACAAATTTACTTACTACTGAACTTCAAATCATTGTTTTTATATTGTATAGAAAATGAATCAGAAAAGTCTTTGGACAAAATGATAAAATTAATTGCTGATGAGGGTGAAAGGGATGGAGAAAAGATTTCACAAGAAAATGGAAAGATGATCAATGCAATTTCTGGGGGGAACAAAAACATTTTTGATGCCCTCCCTTAAAGTAAATAACTTCCCATAATTTGGTAACTTTAACTGAATTTGTTACACTGTATGTCAACATATTAAAGAAATGTTTTTCTTGTTCGTTTTTGTCATTCTGTTTTCAAATGCACTGTACACGTTTTTTTTGTAATTTATTATCTTGCTATATCATTTTTGTTATTTACATTTTCTATACATTCTTGAGTTTTTATTTGAATAAACATTTAAAAATATCAAAATTGATAACTTGTTATCATTGCACAATTGTCAGCAAGGTATTGACAGATGATGTTCCTCACTAAACTATTCTCTGTTGAGCCTGTACCTTGTGGTATAATGGCAGGCTTAGATATATCTCTATAAAATATGGACGGTCTGGGGTTCTTTTATGTTCACAAATATTATGCAAAATACAACAAATTGTAAAAATCCTTGGTGCATCTGAACTTTAACAGCAATCCGCTTTTGCAAAATCATCTTTAATAGGAAAAAATCAGGATATAACAATTTGTAGTCAGCAACCGCCGTCTCTTTCTTACTTTCGGTTTCCAAATAAACTTGTCTCTTTTAGCTACTATTTCACGTATATCTCCAAAATACAACATCTTGGCAATAATTTTTCGATCTCTTATCGCTTGTATACTCAAAGACAACCGTACGAATGATAGAAAACTCTGGCACAAACAGCGTTCACTTTATCTAAACGGCCATGTGAATTGACCGCTAAAAGTGGCCAAAAAAGCCACCTTTTTTAGCCGGCCACCTTTGAAAAAGCCACCTTTCAAGTTGGCCATGTGGAAAGGCTAAAAGTCAGCGTCATCCCGATCAACCTTCCAGAAAACTTCCTGCGCAAACTTAAAACAAAACTTTTTCAATTTATTTGGGGCTCTAAATGGGAGAGGATAAAACGAACAAAATTATGCGCTAGCGTTGCTCAAGGTGGGGCTAACATGATCGATGTGGATGCCTACATCCTCGCGCTGAGTATGAAATGGGTAACAAAACTATTCGATGACAGTTATAAGGCGCCTTGGAAAAAACTGGAAAGAAGTAGTATAAGCAACAATGAAATAGAATGTTGGCTTCGCGGAAGCCAGTCTGCCCTCTCTCAAAAAGCCCGATAACTGATTCCTTTGCAAACTATCAGAAAAACAATTGCGGACTGCAAACAGTTGATTAACATAATGTTTACAAATTTAAGGAACGGTAGACCGTTGTGGATTAACGACCAGGTTCGATACTGTAAACAAACCTTTTTTATAAAGACTATGCATATTGGATTACGCGCATCTTATCGACAATACAGATCATTATATGTCTTACGATAACCTCGCCCAATATTACAGCTTTTCCAGCAACAATAAGGATTATTTAGAACATCTAAAACTAATTTCGGCTATCCCTGGACAATGGGACTTGAATGAACCTAGTAACATATCCATAATTGACAACAAGTTGCAGACTTGTACCAAATTTCTCTTAAAACTTGATACAGTTAAACAAATTTATTCCCTTGAGACAAACTTTAACAAATTAACTACGACTGTACCGTGGAAAACAAACTTAGAAGTTTTCAGATAAAATCAAACCTTAGGGACATCGTTACCAATGACGCCCTGTGCTCATTTGGAATTAAAGACTCAGATAAATGTGTTTTCTGCTGCGATGCATTAGAAACTGTAGCGCACGTGTTTTATTTTTGTACCAAAGTAGTAACTTTCTGGGAAGAAGTAACTGCCTGGATCTCGGCGAAACTTCTGATTGATTTACGCCCTAACCCTGTTCATATGTTGTTTGGTATTGTGGCAGATCAATCTGAAATCCTTTTGAATTGTTTGTTGTTGTGTGCGCGTTTTGTAATTTACCGCTGTAAGTACGCCGAATCCGTGCCGAATTTCAATATGTTCCTAAATATGGTTAAATCTGTTCAGAAATCGAAACATCTTATCGCCATTCGGAATTATAAAGTTAACGACTTTCTTTGCAAGTGGCAAGGGCTATTTTAACGCTCACTTCATGTTACTCCGAATCCCCAACTCTATTTTAATGCCTTCCTGCTAATTCGTCGCTTTCTGACATGTGTTTTATCTCGCCTCTTTTTTTTTCTTTCGCACTCGCTTTGTTGTGTCGCTATATAATAATAAAACTTAAAAAAAATTACCAAAAAAAAAAGAAAAAAAAAAGGAAAGATATGCTAAATGCAGATTAGAATTATTTAAGACTTATGCAAAAATAATTCAGTGTAGAAGATGTGTAACAATCTGAATGGTGATGTCACATAAAAATAAGAATTGATGGATTAACGGCTAAGCTTGTGTTATGCGAGTTGTGAGTGGAATTATGGCAAAACTGTGGGGCAGGTTGAGCGATAGTTATAAAGCCTTGTTTAAAAGAATAAGATTGTGTGAGTGTTTGTCAAGGTGTAATTGAGCAAATGGAGAGAAAATACATTGATCAAATGTCCAGACACAAATAAAAATCTGTATTTAGTTAACAGGCCAATCCCCTCCTCCCCCCAAAAAAATTAAATTAAATCATAAACCACAGACCGTAAGGTCCGGGATCCCAGGTCAACGAACTTTGTACCACCCTGGAACTGCATGCGCGCCGTTTCGACGATCAGTCACTCAGCTGCGTCACATATAACATTGAAAAACCCAATAAACGTATTTTTTCGCGCTTCCCGCGATTAGACTATATTTCAGTTCTATATTTTTGCATGAGATCATTAGAGAACCAAGTATATGTTTAACAATAATTGTTCTATGACGTCACGTTATGACTTAACTTTCTGATGTCATCTCTAAAAATAATTACTGGCGGCCGAGAGATCATTAAAGACGGTCAATGCGGCCGTCAACAGCTAACATGTTGGGCACCCCTGCCTTATAGGCTCAAAAATTGCTTCTAGACATTCGAAATTTGTCTCAAATTAAAGAATATATTATTGTTAACAAACAACTCTATTGGGTCAAATCTAGGCCTACCATATGTCCGCTTTTAGGAGGATTTGTCCTCTTTTCTCAAGAAAAGTGAATGGTCCTCCGAGGACGCTCAAAAATGTCCAAATGTCCTCTTTTTTCGCATTTCGAGTAAGTTGCTTCTACTTTCAACAAGACTTTTCGGCGAGATGTTGTATTTATTTCCAAAAAAATACTGTAAAGTATCTTTTAGTGCTATTGGATGTTTTCTGTTTATTAGTAATACACAAATCATCGAAGGTATAACGGCCCTATTTGATTACAGTTTTGCTAACTTAATATAGATAAACCATAAAAGTTATCCATTTTTCGAACTATTTTTTATCCAATTTTATATATGATACCGGGCTAGCAACAGGGGAACTCGTACGTTTTTGCTGGAATCTATAATGTTTTTGTAATATTGCCGAAAAAACGTGACGTCGTGTCGCATCAAAGTATTGCGTGTAGGAATAGTATGCTCTGTGAGACTGTGATATATCTTTTCCGAGTAGCGACACTTTACTAATGTCATATCCAAAGTTTTTGTGCTGAATAAGTTATTTTTTGGAGCAGGACAAAAATACAACTTACAACCTCGGAACCAATTAACGTTTCCCAGTCAATTCCTGGCGTGGCTGTATAAAGTATCCCCATTCCATGGAACGTCCCGTGGCCATGTAGTGTTCAAATGTTATGATCAACATTATCTGCAATATATTGTAAGACAGTGCTTCCCAAACTTTTTCAGATCGCGACCTACGTTTGATGCAAGTTTCATTGTACAAACCACAAAAAGAGATGACCAAATTGTGTAGCAATAATTTAAAATGCAACTTATTGGAATTAAGATTAACGGTTACATAAATCCTGCATCTTTACTACTGGTATGCGTACAGAAACAGTTAGTGCGAAAAAACCCACATCTAATTGTTACGTATTTTTACCTTGTTGCATAAAAGTTACGTAATCAACTTTCCAAAATATGTTAAACCGGTCAAAGTCCTGAAACTTGTACTTCATTATAGCGGATCTTTGACGGATTTCTATAGCATTCAGAAAATTAAACCTTTTCCGAACAGCAGCCATATTAATTCATGCAATGCGAATAGGCCTATGTCATTTTTTGCAAGGCAATAAATAATCTCCCTTTCCACTTTGGTATAAAAAAAAGTTTGAACACCTTCGTTGCATACATTTATCGCGTTAATCGCTTGGTAGCTTATTTTGTTAAAACAACTATTTCGAAATTTGACTTACGATTAAACGTAACATCGCTTTATAAAAAGTTTCAAATATTGGCGAAAATCCTTTATTGCCTACAATCAAAATTTCCGCCTTGGTGTACATTTTTGTGGCAATTCTGCTAAATACTAGAATGTAGTCATGACGAAAACGCAGATGCTACACCTCCGGGCACTTCGCGGCACATCGCTTGCGGAGCACTATTCTAGCCCATTGCATATACCATGTCACAAGCGCAATGCGCAGCGCAGCCAGCTGCTGAAACAGGTCTACCCGAAGCTTGTTTGAAGGAAAATGATCCACCAGTTCTCGCAGACTGGGTTCGATTATTTTGGTCGTTCTTGTAATACGTGGTCACAATGTGAAAACATATGGCTGAATACTAAAAAAGAGTTCTTCTGGTATATAACAAATATATAACAGAATAACTTATGTTTAGCATAGTATGTCTGGTAGCAACAGCAGATTTAAACGGCTGAATTTTCACGTGTATTTCATATTAAAATCGTTGAGTACCGGCGCTTAAATTAATGCCTTACGAATATTCGTTGCAAATTTAATAAAAACGATAGCCACAATCGACTTCGCTGGCGACACGTCCAGTTTATAGCTTCTAATTTCGGAGGAGGGAACGAAAGAATACCTGGGAAGTGCCAACCACCCTCTGAGAAATCAGTGGCCTGCCAAAAGAAGAAACTGCGAAAGAGATATCGTTGTTATCGTAAACCAGTGGTTCTCAAAGTTGGGTCCGCGAGACAATTTTCTTGGACTGCGAAGCACCTAACAAAAAATTAACACGAAGCTTCTAAAGAAGAAATTTTTTGTGCAAGAAAATTTTCAGGCAACTTACTTTTCCTGACGTCATAGTATTGCGCTGTGCTAATGAGTATTACGTTTTTACAGCTTGCTGCGTTGCCATTGTCGGCTGTACGGTCACGGTTTTAAAACTGTTCGTGATTGCTTTACTCAAATAAATTGATTTTGTTAGCGTTACAATACTAAATACGGTATCAACCAGCCTATCTAAGACTGCAAGTGCACCCGTCCCATTTTATATTAAAAACAACGTGTTATGTTGTGTATATTTTTAAGGATATCGTGAGCAATTAAAAAACTTGGTAGGAGACCGTTGCGTAATTTTAAAAAAATTGAGAGAACCACCGTCGTAAACGAATTCATGTCCTACCCTGGATGGGTCATGGGTCGTGTGATCCATACCTACCCGGACAAAATGGTGTTGCCAGACATGTCGATCTAAAAATGCAATCGAGTAAATTAAGCGACCGATTGCACAATTATGCTTTATTATAAAGGAGTGCACCTACGACCCTACGTGAACCGACACAGAATCGTCGATTACTATATCGTAGTGTGGTTCAAGAAGAAATAAATGAATATCGAATGTTCGACAAGTCCACAAAAAAATTCAAAATGGATTTGCTGTTTCATATTCACATTTTTTGCTGTCAGCTTGGTAAGAAGCAGCGATATAGGGGAAAGCAGGGCAAAACTGACCCCCGGGGCAAAACGGACCCCTCACTTTTCTCGTTAACGAAAATTGCCAGCGTCAATATTTGTTTTTTCAACAGTGACTATTGCCGAAAAAACGTTTGTGGCCAAAAATTAGGCAGATTCGATTTCGCATAAACCAGGGAGGGGAGAAAATGTTTTTTGGGGATATTGACATAAGGATAGCGCAGTAAAATGATGCGTTTGTTAGTAAAGTTCAAATAAAGATAGAGCTACTTTTTTGCTAAATAATTTGTAAGTAAGGGTCTGTTTATTTATTCGAAACAGTTGGCGTTTTAAGTTGAAAGATTTTAAAGAAATCAGGTTTTCATGCGATTGATAGTGTTGGGGCAAAACGGACCCCCAAGCGGGGCAAAACGGACCCCTCACAAGTTAGTCCGTCATTACTAGCCTAAAACTGCTCTGTTTGTATTTTTGATTAGCCTTTCAGTAAGACACTTTGGAAATTTATTTTATATGTTTAGATCAGTTTTGCAGGAAGGCCAAACAGTCAAAGATCTGTTGTAAAAAGCTCGATTGCTATTTGTTTTAATGCTTATGAGTTGGTATACATTAAGATAAATATAGGGCAGTTTACGTACGTTACGGACTATTTATAACCAAGTAACCAGGGCTGCGGAGTCGGAGTCGGACTCGGGACTCGGAACTCGAGGAGTCGTTTTTTTTTTGCTGGAGTCGGACTCGGGACTCGGGACTCGAATAAGACCTTGTAAAACTACCCGAGTCCCGAGTTCGACATGCGCATGCTCAGTACCGAATTTTAAAACTGATGTGCCGCCAAATGGAAATTGAAAGGTCGAATATTATGTGGCGGAATATTTTCCAACCATGTATTGTGAGTGAATGAATTACACGACACGCCTATAAGTGGATTGCTGAATATCCACGTTATTTTAGTTACGTAAATTGGTGAAATACAGGCCGGAGCCGGACTCGGGAGTCGGACTCGGGTTATTTTTAATCGACTCCGCATCCCTGCATGTAACTTATAAAGAGTGGCAATGCTACCAGTACTTATAGTATAGTGCTATTTTGTTTTTTTGTCTGTGTTTTGGCCTACTTTTGCAAAAAATATTTTCAAGCTATAAGGCGCCATGTATACCATTATTTAAATTATGACGTCACGTTGTGACGTAACTTGTGACAATAGCTCTGGAAATTTTTACGCACCACTTAAACACAAATCCTTGATCCGGCATTTCCACACAACAAGGCAATTAAATTATATTTTATTAGTGGGGTCCGTTTTGCCCCGCCAGGGTCCGTTTTGCCCCGTGTAAAAATCGACAACAAAAGTTAATTTATTCAGAAGGTATGCTTCTTTCAGTTGTTGTTTTTAGCAACTTTCAGTAATACCTTTCAGTTGATACCCTATTCATCAAAATTTTGTGAAACTCGAAATATAGCATTTATCCCTTAAGGGGTCCGTTTTGCCCCGCCTTCCCCTACTAAATTGCGATAAACGTTTTACTATATTTTGAAGGAATGTCTCAAAAGTTCAAGAAAGAACTTATAAAATATGTGTTTTTAAGTTCATGAGCCGCTTTGCACATGTAAAAACAAGTTTGCCCTGAATCTCAAAATGTTTGCCCACCCCTGCTCTATAATGTCCAACACTCTTTGCTGTAACTTTAAACAGATGCTTGTTTTGGAATATCCTACCGATTGTCACTCAAATCTTCGACTATATCGTACTATAAAAACGAAAATATAAATTTTTAATGAAGATGTACGTAATTAGCTGTCCCTGTTTATAGTATGACGCACAAATATGGTTGACCACTTAGTAAACTAAGTGGTCTACAAACCATGTCTGCGATGAATACTGTAATAAAAAAATTAGCATTTTACCGAAAAGTCGGAAACGGATAGTACAATTGAATATACGTACAAACAGTTAGTACTCGTGCTGATATTTTTTTTATTTAGTAGTAACAGCGAAACCAAAAAAGAAATAAACCAGAACGTTTCCAACAATTATATTTGCAACAATTATAACCTGTAAGAACAAATAAACTGCATCAGCAAAGATAATGGTGTGAAAATCTGCAACGTCACCTCACAACAAATAAAAGCAGCAACAAATGTCAAGGGCTTCTTCATGACCTGAGAAGATATCTCTTTCGTTTTGCCAGATATAACAGTCGATATTTAGGGGAGCTCCTGCGAAAAGCCTTGGAACTGGAAAATCGCTTTCTCATCTTTCGCTGTAAGCGTCGTCGTTTCAGTAAATAAGATCGGTTATTCGAATACCTTCTATTCACAGGAGAAGCTGAATTATTTCCGACAAATCCTGATAAAGATCCTGCTGCAGTATTACGTGTTGTCTTGGTTACATTCATAATATTTCCTCGATGTCTATTAATAGAACCGCCTCCAATTCCGTTTTCTTCGCGTGTGCAGGTCAATCCATTGCCATTGAAACCACGCTTGCAACGACAAATGTAGTATCCACGACGATTGAAGCATACGCTATAGGCGCCACATTTGTTTTCCCCGGTTAAACATTCGTTGACATCTGCAAACACCAAAGTTTTTTATCTATAATGTTTTTGTTTTTATATCTATAATGGATTCATTGCGAACTATTTTCTAGCTATTTTTTTCAAAACTGTGGCGTTTGTTTGAATAAGGACAATATAAGAAAAACAATCGAGTTACTTGCGCATTTATAACTGCAGATTTTTTTAATACTAACGTCGCCTAAAAGAGAAAAATTTGTACGCTTCTCAAATTTCTAGTTTAGCTCCAGAAGCATTGCACCATATAAGATTCATAGACTAACATACTATTAAGTGTAGATTACGGTACTGTTATAATAAGGATTCGCATATGAGGTCACACTGCGGTGAAATTACATCTATTTCCGCAGCTTTACCATATTTTTTATAGATCAGCACTCTACTCGTGTGCTTCAAGGGAATAATGTTTTACCTCGACATGCTCCAGGTGATGTGAGGTTATGTGTGTTAGACATTCTCGCGAATCCTTGTCGACATTTACACTGGTATCCTCCCTGAGTGTTGCGACATACCGTGCGATTCCTGCACACTTTCCTCTTAAGTCTACACTCATTGATATCTAAATCAAACAAAAAAATTAATAAAAATAACTTAAAAGGTCCTTTACAATAAACCTATGGCGGACCCCAAACGACGGTTATCTACTAAACTAAATTATACAAAAAAAGAAATCTAAAAAAATGATAAAAATCATAGTAAAAAAAGTTATTAGGATACGCATAAGGAACATAATAAAAGATGTCTCAAAACATTGGCAACTAATTTAGTAAACGATTTGTGACCTCTGTTGATTTTCAGACATAGCAAAAGTACGAAAACCGGAGATTTTGTCAAATATTCCGGTAAAGTTGGAAAAAAATTACAATTTGATAACGGGAATATAATTATAATAATTTCGATCTTATGTTTGGTTAAAAAAGAAGAAATCTCCCTTTAAAATCGGCTGACACATGTTTGAAAACCGTTTACATGATTAAACTTGGAAAAATATAGTTTGGGGTGAGGCCTGATCCCCATTTATAATTTAACTAATCACTAAATTTAGTTGGAATGCGATGTGTGAGCATTTTTTTACCGCGGTTAAGCTTAGTTGCAAAACAGAATCATTGAACAAAAACAGCGGCTCGATTGTCCCAAGAGAGGGTTATAAGGCGGTGTTACACCTAATATCGTATGAAAAACTGCGTTATTCAACATAATCAAAGGGCCGCAACAAGAGAAGTATAACTATACGACGGAATAATTGTTATAAACTTGTCGGAATAGAATATAAACCTTTTGTAATAAGTGACTTATGATAATCCCTAACCCACCAAAATAAGGGGGTAGAGACATAAATGACATCTAAAATACAATTGTGTATGGAGCGATTAAGCACTGCCGTTTTCCCTTGTTTGGGGTTAGGGATATATAACGGAGGGGGTTGAATTTAGGTTAGGTTTGGAATTATTGATGGAGTTATGATGAAGTTAGGGGCGATTATGTCGAGCAGTATGCGTATATTTAGTGTAGGCTTAATGCGGTACATCCCCGACTGCATCAAATATCCAACTTGAACAAAATCAAATGCAGATCTAGCGCTTTCGATGATTTACTTTGCTCTACATCCCAAAAGTTTTCAGACTTAATTTCAAATGAACATTCAATCTCAACTGCTGAATTTTTTTGCACTCCAAGACCCCTTTGTAATTATGCCAAACAAAAAACTCACCCACGCAATTCCGTTTATTTCGAGCAAGTTTGAAACCATTACGACACACACATTTTGCTTTGTTGGGAGATGTTAGAACACACCCATGTTGACATCCCATATGGCTGCATGGTGTTTGGTCTGCAGTACAAAAAGCTATTATTTTTTTTATTAAAGTTGAAAAGCCTGTTAAGATGCGCTATAGGGCACCTGGAGATGAATATTATTGAACTAAGAAAAACGATCATATAAATAATTCTTAGGGTACCGTACTAACACATTAATTGGTAAGCAGTCACCCAAAACGCAGACATTAAATATTTAAAATACATTCAATAACTTGACATAATTGGCCAATCCATTTCATGCAGTTAGTGCAAAACATGTTGAAAGGGCGTTTTTCGTGAAGCATGGCAATTGTATTACATTATTAACATCCTGAATTTACCTTGGTAAAAAAACATTTTTTAGCACTACAAATAGGCATCAACACTCAAATTTGTTGTTCCCAGTTTTTAGCACCAATCCTTTTTTCACTTTTAATAATATTTTTTGGGACTGATTGCAATATATGCAGGGATGTTGACAAGTTTATCACATTTAACAGAAGGATTTATTTGCTTTTCTCAGCACTTACCCGAATTTCTCCCATTCAGGGTGTTCATGTTTTGTAACGCCAGGAAATATCGGTTAGCAGCTGCTGACGAAGCCTTCGACTTTTTATTAAGGTCGAACAGCAAGGATGTTAGCACCGGATTCCGGTCGATACCATGCCGTGCAAATGTATGCAGCGAAGCGCGGATATTAACTGGCATGCGACTACCTGATATTTGTTCGCGCTGTTTAGAGTCATGAAGAAGTGTAGCGGGTGATCTTATGACGTTTGTTTGGTTATTGCATGACGACGATGCTTTAGTGCGACTTTTATGCTGTTCATGGTTGCTATTGCCTTGATGGTCTATTCGGCAGCTGAACTCGTCGGCATCTAGGTGGTATCCTTTCCTGCACACGCATTTGTAGCTGCCCAAAGTGTTCTTGCAACGATGTGAACATGTCGAACGTTTTCTTCGTGCGCATTCATTTATATCTAAAATGTCATAATGGTTACATAATTTTAACACGCTGACTTTTTATTATATTGTTTAACTGCTGCCCTTTAAACAACGAATACAATTTTAATATGAAAAGCGCTTTATGTGTAGTGTGCTATATTAAATGTGTATCCAAGTTAAACTTCACCCGGATTAATGGTATAAAAACCCGATGACTCTAATTAAAAAAAAATTCTTAATGCAATTCAGTATTTCTTTAACTTTGTATATCCTGCGGTCAAAATTGATAAACTGTCAGACAGAGTTTTGAACGTCCGGCGCCGTCAAACTTGGGCGCTCAATCGTCAACACCAAAACGGCCGAGGCCAGATAAGTGTCCCCCAATCGTTCCATACCGTATAACTACAGTTTAAGGCGTTCTTTTGACCATATAGGCCTTATTTTTCGATGAATTTAGGACTTGGATATTGCTGTCCTATTTGGCGTTGGTCTCAATGCTATGGTATTCTAGATTATCCTGCGTTGCGTATAGTTGGTTTGTAGGTCTTATTGTGTGTCCCCCCATAACTTACCGCGACCACAGTATCTTCCACGCCAGCCAGTTTGACACACGCAACGGGGTCCAACGCACGAACCATGTAAGCACTTCTTGGCTGAACAAATTTCTGCGAAAACACACAATTTTTTGTTCGTACGCGATATCATGTACAATTTAAAAGCGTTTTTGTAACAATAAGGCAAGGCGCGCATTTATTAGTACAATAAACCTCTAATTTTTAGTTCACGTGTGCCTATTTCACTTCACTTATAGGGCAATTGCACAAAATGATTTAAAGTTGTTAATTGTTTTTGGCTTTTAAATGTGTCTTTCAGAAAAATTAGAAAGTCCCTGTTATTATATTATGCACGTGACGCACCTTTCAAATAAAACATTAATTGCCTCATTTCTAAATTGCTTGGTCAGGCTTACTGTGAAGAACGTGTTGTGCTTAACTCAACATGCGAAATCCATATTAAACGTAACTGAGTGCATCTTCTACATAACATTTGTAAGCTCGTAGGACTAAGAGCCGCTAAATCAGATAAGGTGACATTTAACAGAAATTAGTTTCTTTGATTTCGCCCAGCGAATACCGAACTTTCGCAAATTGTTTTATTGGGACATACTTTCAATGCGTGATAAAAGTGTTGGTTTTTCAAAAAGACAAACTTTGTTATTTAACTTAACGAATGTGGTTTGCAGATATAAAAATTAGCCGTTATATTCCTAATTATGACAGCCGGTGCAGCATAATGCATTTTGTTTAGGCTAAAATACTCAAAGGTTTCAGCAAATATTTACTTTTGGACTTCGATGCAATATCAACGTACCCGGCTCTGCCCGAATATGGTATTGACCTAAGCCTACTCATTCCGTTTTTAACCACATGCCGACATGGCTTTGTGAAGTGGGATTCAGCGCAATGAGCATAATATTAAAAACGAAACATCGTACTCGCTTGGACTAAGAGCATTACATTCGGTTATGCTATGCTGCCATCGTACTGAATGTAATTTATTGTTGAAACAAATTGAAATTTTTGTGTTCGGTCGTGTGTTAAATTCAAATTCATACGTTAACTAAACTTTCCTAAAGGCATTCATTTTGCTGCCCATGCATAGCAACTGCTCTCTGGAATTGTGCATATTTTGAGCATATAATCGCTCGTGTTACTTGTTCCAGTGTTATTTGCGTATTTTTATTTATATCTGAAAACAAAATGGGGTCGCAATATAAATTCTCATTTGATTTCATTGAAATTTGGGTCGGTTATCAAAAAGGTTGGAGACCACTGACCTAGAGTGGTGAAAGTGAGCCGCCTAGTTTTCTCATGCCAATTGATTTCCTGTAGCAGCGAATGGACGCTAACTGACAAAAGCACTTCGTTCGTTCTCCCACGCTTCTAGTTTACACGAAAGTTGAGATTGTCGCTGTAACACGCAATCTAGTCCTGCACCGAGAAGATTGGTTTTACTCGACTGGCCCATTGTTTGCGCTGCAAATAACTAAGCAGTCTCCGCTTAGCCAAATAGACCGTAGCAACACAAAAAGCATACCTAATTTCTTATGCATTCAATAAAAGTTACAATATTTTGCTCATCAGATATATTTATCACACAATTGCACAGACGCAAATCATTGTTTTGGTTAAATTAAATTCTTTCTTACATATTATTAGAATAAAAAATGTTGCAGGTCGAAAAACAAAATATCGGAAACCTTACACATTTTAATGTAAATTAACTGCAATGTAAATACTATATTCTTTTGTGTATCTTTATGTTTCTAAAACTAGAAAGAATTGTGTTTCCTTATAATAAAACTGGCATAAAATGTACATCAAGTAAATAAAGCAGGAAGTCGAACCGGATCCGTACCGGAACTTTATGAACCGATTTTGGGCTAAATTTTTCCGAACCGCAACCAAACCTGACTCCTTTTTAATAAAATTTGGCGAGACGGAACTGAATCGAATATAATGAGTTGCTTAAATATACTGAGCTGCTTTCTTAACTAAGATTAAATACGAGTTACAATTCAATAGATATTTTCGACATTTATTGACCAACATTTCTATTTTTAAGTTTAAAAGAACTAAAATTGTATCCGGACCTGTTTTTACAAAAAACTAATTAATCGAACCGGAGTAAAACCAAAACTTTTGAATTGCTACAAACCGAAACCTAAACTGAACCGGATTCCAAAAATCTTTAAACCGGTACTGAACCTGAAAATCCAACGGTTTGGCTCCTTAAAGTAAAGGGTTTTATTAAATGGTAATAACTAGGGCGATTATTTTTCAAACTGTCAAAGACTGTGAAGATATTTTTTGAAATTATCGTCCAGTTTACAGTTTTATTAAAATTTAGCTTTGAATTACATCCAACAACATTTTGACTACGATATATGCAAGCCGGCTGAATTAACGACGCATAGGCCTGGTTTATTGCATTAGGGTGAGATCGATTTTTTTTTTGCTTTTGATAGTTGTGTATTTCTGATTTACACAAATGTTTTAAACAGTAGTTAATTGCTGTGAATTTGGTCGGTGGTGATTTGCAACTATCCAATTTCCTATTTTTATTTTTATTTTTTATTTTTTTTTTTTATTGATTTAACGACAATCAGGTGGCAGTCTTACAACTGAAGAAAACCTTTTGTCGCGACACCAATTACAGCCAATTTCTTATTTCGATTAAATGCTCTGTCTTTGTTTTTTTTCAATATTTTTTACCTTGTTTTTAACTAAACTGTTTCCTCAAAAATTATCTTCTTTCGCATTCTTGTAGTTACCGGTATTTGTCTTTTTTATATGCCAACATTTCAACCATGCATTTTCATAAGTTTTGCATAAACCCGAAAAAAAGGTTGCTGTGACAAGTGGTATGTAAATACTATATAAGTTCTTGGCAAAATAATCTTATATATTCGTTGAAATGCCGTTGGCCGACGGATTGCGAATTGTTTACCTGTAAACAAGATGTATTTTGTACTATGCTGCCTTTTTATTTCCCATTAAGAAACCACTAAAACCCTTAGAATATTTGAACTTTTAGTAGGGTAATAAATTATCAAAGCAATCGAGGATGCACAAAGCTATTAAAATTACCGCGATGTGTAGTAGTTTTACCATATATGCGTGTAACTGTAATACCTTAACCATTCAACACTGAGGTGTTGCGAATGCCAAAAAAATGACAGAGCGGAAATGCAACCACGGCTTATTAACCTATGTTATGCATCCTATTGGCGCCAGTGTACTCAAAAGCAGTCGAAGCAAAATCCCGACGACGATTGCAAAAACGCTTCCATAATAGGCAGTGTGCTCGTTATTAGACAACGTCAGACAAGTACAATTAATCACTTTATTTGGTGTGTTTCATACGATTAAAAACCAGCGACTGTATTGCTCAACTTAAGATATAATACAGGTAAAATGTTGTTGATTGAATGTAATTCAATACTAAATTTAAAAAAAACTTATAACTGAACGACAAAATAATGTGGACGTTTAAAAAATATGTGGTAATAATACGATCTGTCCGGTATGCGTCTAATACAAATCGAATTTCATTGCAGGCTATTTTTTGCTGTTTCTTGCTTGCATAAAAATGCTCAGCTGATTTCTTTTTACACCAACCGGCGTTTTTCGGGGGTATACCTACTTCGGCATATTAATTAGTTAATAGGGGCATAAAGAGGAAGTGGTAAAAAGAAAAACATTTTGGCTAAAGGCTAAATGACAACAAAATAAGCATTTTCTATCTGAATCATTGTCAGGTAAGTAACTAATTTTGTTACAAAAAGTAAATTATCACTGCAGAAGCCAAAAATGACGTTTGGATGGAAACTTACTGTTAGAAAAATCATGTGCTAGGAAATATTCATGCTATTTATTATTACTACTGTTTTGATGTTTGTCGATAAACAAACATTGCTTATCGAAGCTCGCACCCAGACTCTCTAGTAATCACCTGAGGGCATAGGTAAAGCCTAATAGTGATTGTTAATCAGGGATGAGTCAGCAGTCGGTGCTTACTTAGGTTAGATTTTCGTTGTAACAAGGGTGATGGTGTGGTGCTGCTGACACTGCGAAACAGCAGTTGTCTTTCTTGGCGACTCAGGTACTCTTGTCGTTGCCCTTTACGACAAGCCGTAATCACGTCACCTCTCTTGCAAAGAAACCAATCTTCAGCAAGTGGATTTGGCGGCAAGCTTTTATAAGTAATGGGTACCAAAATGCGCCTGTTAAAAACATAACAGGTTCCAACAGAGAAATTCTATCTTAATCATCATGTGTAATATGTAATTAGTAATTACTAAGCTATGATTGTATATAACTACCAAACGCTTTTGGGAAATTATTTAAAATGAAAAATAGGTTTCGTGTTCACTCCTACTGTAAATCCGATATGAAAAATGAATTCGTGTCTTCCTTTTGTTTAATAGCTAAAAGTGCACGGTGGATAAAAACACAGAACAAATAAGTATTTTTTAATATATTTATTAGTTTTTAAACGAAAATATATTTGCAACTAAATAATGCTAAAAACTATTTGTGTGACAAATTTGAATAAACTACTGTAGGCCTAGGCTACTTGTCTTTGGAAAAGTATCTTGTTTTTAACTTCAGTGTAAGATAATTTTAATAAAATCTGTTCATGTGTCGTAAAGGTTTGCATCACAAGTTTAATTAACGCCAAATAGATTTTTGCCATTACAAGGTACAGCGTTACTAGAAAACGAAGAAAAACACTTTTTATGCGGTCTAAAAGATACCAGGCTTAACTGTAATTAGCAGCTGGTTTCCTATCCCAATGCTTCAGCTGTTCAGACAACAATCAATGATGGCGTGTTATGTACATGACTACATGCCCGAGAACACGCCAAGCATAGATTATACCGCAAATCATGCAGGTCATTAAAATATAACTATTATGTAAAAAAACATTATATATAAGTTAAAAGTACCAAGGAATAGTAAACTTGGAATTCCAACAAACACGTGATGATTTACATAAATTAGAAAACGATTTCTTACTTTATTTTGTATAAATAAAATAACGGACACAAGCCCATGTAAAAACATTTACAAACTATGGCCGTAAAACATGTCATTACTGCTTTATTTTAAAACAAATCTTTCTCAGTTAACTTTTGAAAAGCACATCAAATATATAAGAGTTCTTAATATGAGGTTATAGGTATACAACGGAATAAGGTTGAAGGGCACTGCACTAGGCATCCTAAAAACCGCAAACATGATATGAACGTAATTGCTATATCGCGGTTTGTTTCTCCCTGAAATATGACTATATAAGCAATCAAATTAGGTTTTACACAATTTACACCTAAATATATAGCACAAAAATCCAACCTATATGACAGGTAGTGTTGAACAAATAATAATATTCCTGTCAAAACGAGCAGTTAGCAACTATCGAAATACCAAATTTCAGTTAAAAGTGTTAAAACGCCTTGACTAAAAAAATATACATCGATATTAAATTATTTAGTAAAGTACTTACCTTGAGACGACGGCAGGTTGTTTATACGACGAACATTTCGAAGTTGATACAAATAAAGACAAGGAAAAAAGCAGTACAAACATAATGACAGCTTTATATATTTTCCTCAATTGTATATAGATTTACTAAAAAATCGAAATATTAAGTTTGAAACTATTTTTGCTAAAAACAACTTTGAAAAGAATTCTCTGATAAACTTGTCTATGCATTCATAAACTTCTAATATTAGGCGAATCCGCAAAGTGTTGGAGAAGACTAAAATGACAGGACACAAGACTAAAATGACAGGACACAAGACTGTCAACACAATTGCGCACCATTGTACCTTTCAAAACTCACAACACGAATAACTGTGAACAAAGTTTTTTGATGTAGGGCAAGTTGAAGTAAACCATGCGCAGCTGTCTTATTAATCCTTTGGCACAGGTTACATGGGAAAAAAGCTTGCGTTCGTTATTAATATCTCGCGTACAGACACCGGCGTTTTTCTGTCAGGTCGGTGCCTGGTGGCTTGTAAAGTTGCATAGCCAGATTCAGGGTCGAATTTAAGGAGGGTTAATAAAGGTCCAAAAAACTTATGCTAAAAAGTTACATCAAAACATCAAGTCATAAAAGAATTAATCTGAAAAACATTTGTTGTACGAACCCTCGCGCAAAATTAATCTGAAGAGCAGTTCAATTGCGCGAAGATACCTGAGGGAGGGGAAACAAGGCCATAACATATTTATTCAGACCATAGATCATAAACTCGACGAAGTACAATGTCTGTTATAACAGACTAACTGAATAATTATTTTATGACGTTATTTTAACACGTAACTTTGACAAACAAAAATCCTGCATCTGCATTTATCATCGCAAACTATTATATCCGTCTTAAGACATTTCAACTATCTCAGGGGCGGGCAACTTCTCCAGTCGGCGGCCTGATATGGGAAAATGAAGCTTTGCGGGCCGGATTCGTGATCGATATATTAATTGTACTGCCAAAGCGTACATGTTTTTTTGCATAATTGCGGCTAATGTTGTATCCTTTCAACACGGCAACGCTTCCATTGCACAGCAAACATACTGCTTTCTTGACGACTTGAGTGGAAAAGTATACTTGGGAATGCAATCCTTGTTAAATTTGCAGCTTTAGGTTTTTTGGCAAAATCCAAGGGAAAATATTGATTGTAAATTCTAAATCTAATTTGGGAACACACAATAAGACCTAAAAAGCAACAACAGCTAAAGCAGAAAAATCAGAAATACCATACTATTACAGTAACATCAACGACATAATAAAGCCAAATACGCAGTAATACCCACAACAGAATAAGAACTTAATCGTCTGAATAAGACAAATCTGTCGGAATAAGTCGTA
The DNA here is from genome assembly GCF_963924565.1 of Ascidiella aspersa. Classification (NCBI taxonomy): domain Eukaryota; kingdom Metazoa; phylum Chordata; class Ascidiacea; order Phlebobranchia; family Ascidiidae; genus Ascidiella; species Ascidiella aspersa. Next base: position 15,594,308 of record NC_139449.1, read on the forward strand.
AATTCTTCGGAATATGGCGTAAACCGCCCAAATAAGGTCTGCAACTGTACGAAAAGGGTATGTGACGATCAGGAGCCGTGGGTATGGCATAGGCCGTTTTGGTGTCGAATTTTTGGCGCCCTAGTTTGAAGGGCGCCGCTGTTTTTTCACCTGTTTTCTTGCCCTGTTTGTGGTTATTGGTGGGCAATAGGTGGGGTTTATAAATGGGTTAGGTTGGAATATCAGGGGAGTTACTGATGTACTTAGGGGTGGGGTTTAGGGTTAGTTAAAAGTTGTATAGGCCTGATTCTGGTCATTTATGTCTTATTCCGACTGGTTTATGAGTTATTCCGAACTCTGTTTTATTTCCACGTTGATGTTGTTCTTATTTCGATCTTATGGCTGGAGTCCTTTAATTTTAACCTGAAACAAAGAACTAAAAATTACTAAAAATCAGCTTTTACGTAGAACAAGTAGTGCGGGGTTGCGGCAGACTATTGCCGCGGGCCACATTATCATGTAGGTGTCTGCGGGCCGCTCAAAATCCCATCGTGGGCCGTATGTTGCCCGCCCCTTCACTATATTATTAGCTACGAAAGAGACTTCAACTATATATTGTACTATATTATTCTTTTGAAATCTAAACATTTCATAATAGCTTAGACAAGGGCGTAATAGCTTAGACAAGGGCGGTCACAGTATTTTTTGTTTGGGGCAATGAGATGACATCATAAAGTAACGTCACAACGTTACGTCAAAACTTGATGTGATAAAAGCAATCTTAAAAAACACCACACAGTATGTTTATTTTGTTAAGGTTTTAGATCAGACCTGGGCAACATACGGCCCGCGGGCCGGATCCGGCCCGCCAAGCAGTTTAATCCGGCCCGCGGCTTATTTTCAATAAAATACATAGGCTAAGCGAAAACCAGGGCAAGTTGACAGATTTTGTCAAGACCGCGCCAAATTCGATTTTTAGCCTGTTCTAAATGCTAAAACGGAAATTGTTTTCGAGCTTCGCGCGAATCTCTTATGTCTTTCTCGTATGTTTCACGCGATTTTTTTGCATCTTTACAAACAATTAGTGTCCTGCTTAGTGGCACTCTCTCCAACGAAAGTTTAACAAACTTAACCTAATATTTAATATATATATAAATATTAGGCCAAGTTTGTTAAACTTTGTAACACATATTAACTTGAAGTTTTAAAAAAGAAGAAAAAACATATAGGTAAGTTTTTCGTACGAAATTTTCACGTATTTTAATCTTGAGTTTTGGGTCAACGCGCCCCACAACTTAATAAACGCTAATATATCAAGTAATATACATTTTTAGTCGGTGCTCAATGCTTCACGTACCATCTAAATCTTAATTAAAGTTTGCATTTTCAAACAAACATAGTCGCAAATTTTTCGCGCTTCGCGCGACATTTTTTTACCTACTTTAAATCCGACTTAAATTGCACATTTTCGCACAACTCTAAACGTAATAACAAATTGGTTGATTATGTGTTTTACACCGTCAGAGTATGACGTCATATTGTATGTATTTTAGATCCTATATTTGCCCCGGCCCGCCACAATATTTTAGGTTTCTCATGCGGCCCGCGGATAAAAATAATTGCCCACCCCTGTTTTAGATGGTGGTTTTACTTTCAATACAAAAGCTACATTACAAAGAAGTTATCAAATCGCGCAGAGCGCCTTTATATGGTTTAAGTTGCCCAAACATCTGTTTCGACTGTGCTATGGGACGCGATTTTATGAAAAAGTGCTAAAACAAGCTAGAAACGTTAATTAGATTCACGAGGAGCGTGAAAACTTTTTGCATTAACGTACTTAAAAAATACAGTTTGCTGGGCGACAAGGCCACGTACCCCCTGGGTCTGCCCCTGTGGGCAGTACACGATCAATCGAATATGTCATTACAAATGAACATTCATTGTGTTTTCGTTATTGTTAAGAAAATCTAAATAGAAGAGGCAAGCGAGACCAAACGAATGACTGAGAGTAGGCCGACGTAGTTCTTATTATTACGTTACAATGCGCAATGAGTGTTTTGTTTATTTATTACTACAGCTTACGTTGAGTCCCAGTTTAAGTAATTGTAAAATAACTCTAAAAGTCAAGTCTTTTTATTTAACAAGTCAAGTCCTTTGTCCAAAAAAATAAACGTTGAAGTATTCGAATTGACTAATTCGACCGATTCTTAGCAATAACTCAAGTAAAAATAGACCAAAACGCAACATCAAAAGCAAATAGATTTTTGTACAAAATTTAAGATAAATAATTTTATAAAATATGCTTAATGAAAACACTTCATTTCAACCAAAGTCATTTGTCCAAAAGACTTAGTCAAGGTATAAGTGATAAATATAAACCACGTATTTCGACGAAGCCATTGTATTATAAATAAAATTATTTTTAGGAAGATCACCTTCAATCGTGTATTTGCGTTTTGGCGTCAACATTAGCTTTCTTTTTTATCCACGTAGTGTCCCTATACATTTGAACTGTGTGTTGCACAACACGGATGTGCCCGAGAGATTGTAAAGGGTGTCGCGAAACTTTGTAAAATAAACTACATTCGTATTAAAATGGTAATTCCAGTTTAGAGTTTAGCTTAATTTCTAGTTTTCGCCATTTCGGTAATTTTAATTGCAATATAAGTAGGACAAACTGAAAAGCCTTTACTTTAATCCTAATCTAATGTGATACAAACTTTCACGCTTGTATAGATTTTGTGCGCAAATCGATTTTTCTCTGGTAAGCTAATTTTTAGATTGTTTATTTATATGAATGAGTATGTCCACAGCAAATGCAAAATCACAGGGCCAACTTTAATATTTAAATCAGGAAAATCATTAATTTTGTCAAGAAACACCAAAAAGAGTTTTAACTCTTTAATATTCCACAAGCGTTGGCATGATTTTGCCGAATTTAACCAGCAAATATAAGAGTGATAACTTAAAGCAGATCGGCTTGGTAATCGCTCTTTAATTCCCCACGAAATTTGATAAATTTACAATGTTTAACTGTTTTTGCTTTTATTATGTTAATGAATTGTCAAGTCGTAAATACATGGCGAGTGATTCCAAGGTAGTTTGGGGTTTTCTATCGGCCGACTTCTCGAGTTTTTCTTTTCAATCCTTTGAAGGGCCTGATTAACCAATATGCTAATAAGGCTATGGCCTTAGGCCCTGGAAAAATTCGGCCCTCAATTTTTTAAGATTAAATTTTTGTAGGTCTAGCTGTAAGGCTAGGAAAATGTAATCTTAAATATTGTAATACACTATGAGCAGTGTTCCCTATGAGGTGCTTAACTGCTTAACTGCCACACAAGGCAAATTGAGCAGTTAACTTTGCCTTTCGCGCACCTTACACCATTCTCAAATTAAAACGAAAATATCTTCACTTTTTTGCCACAACAGCATTTCGCATTAACCATTTCTTCGTTGACGTTTGTAGCTAAAAGCAAGTAAACAAATCAAATCCGCACTAACGATTGTAAGGTAATACATGTTTTACTGTAAAGTACTTTGTCTAATCGGTTTTAATCACCCATGCGGTGTATGTTTTGTTTATCATAAGTAGAATTAAATGTCACACAGAAAAATCAAGCCTAAAGGAAAAATTTGAGTTTAGAAGAGTGCTCAACACAGCAGTGGAGTGTTTGATAATAATTCGGGATGATGACACCGAAATGCATTTTTGGAGACGTTTATTTTTACCACAGTCACAATTTTTACGTGATTTCTATACAGATACAGTTGTGGGGTCGATGGCCCTTACAAATTGACAAAATTATCTTGATAAATGCAAATGAGACGATTCTTGATTGTGTGCTAAAGGGATCTCATATCCTGCAGTCTTACTAAATTGGACGTTTTGCCAATTTAACCCAAAGAATCGGATATTTTTTCGCGCGACCGCTATTTGTTGCCATATCCTTGAACATATTTAACCCGATTGCAGTTGCGCATACAACTTTCTCGAGAATATTAGTTTCATGACGTCACGAACGCTTTGTTATGTCATCTTTAAGACTTTTACAACTCGTCCCCATAATAAAAAACATTGATCTGCCGCGGGCCCCTGTAAACTCAGACTGCACATATTTTTGTAGGCCTACCGGTACACTACAAAAAACATTTGCGCAGTAGAAAATTTTCTTTAAGGGAACACTGACTATGAGAGTATGAGTAGGTATATGATTCTTAGGGGAAGGCGGGGCAAAACGGACCCTTAAAGGATAAACGCTTTTTTTCAAATTTGACAAAATGTTTCTTGATAAGTAGGGTAGCAATCGAAAGGTCCTATACTGAAAGTCACCCCTAGCTCAAATAAAGCAACTGAGAGAACAATACCTTCTTATAAATTAATATTTTTAGACGATTTTTGCACGGGGCAACACAAAAAAAAATATTTTTTGATGAATAGGGTATCAACTGAAAGGTCTTACTGAAAGTTACTCCTATGCTAAAAAAAAACAACTGAAAGAAGCATACCTTCTGAATAAATTAACTTTTGTTGTCGATTTTTAAACGGGGCAAAACGGACCCCTGGCGGGGCAAAACGGACCCCACTTATAAAATATAATTTAATTCCTTTGTTGTGTGAAAATGATCAAGGATTTGAGTTCAAGTGACGAGTAGAAATTTTAAGAGATATTGTCACAAGTTACGTCACAACGTGACGTCATAATGTAAGTAATGGTATACATGGCGCCTTCAAAGCTTGAAAATATTTTACTAAAGTAAGCCAAAACATACAAAAGACAAACAAAATAGCACTATACTGAGTACTGGTAGCATTATCACACTTTATAAGTTACATGGTTATAAATAGGCCGTACCGTACGTAAACTGCCTTATTTTATCTTAATGTATACCAACTCATAAGTATTAAAACAAATAGCAATCGAGCTTTTTTACAACAGATATTGGTAAAATTTCTGATTGTTTGGCCTTCCTACAAAACTGATCTAAATATATAAAATAATGATTTATTATTTACTTTTATTCAATTTCCAAAATGTTCAAATCAAAAATACGCAAATCAAAAAATACAAACAGTGCAGTTTTAGGCTAGTAATAACAGATTGACTTGTGAGGGGTCCGTTTTGCCCCGCTTGGGGGTCCGTTTTGCCCCAACACTATCAATCGCATGAAAACCTGGTTTCTTTAAAATCGTTCAACTTAAAACGCCAACTGTTTCGAATTAATAAATACACCCTTACCTACAAATTATTTAGCAAAATGGTAACTCCGTCTTTACTTGAACTTTACTAATAAACGCATCATTTTACTGCGCTATACTTATATCAATATCCCCCAAACACATTTTCTCCTCTGCCTGATTTGTGCGAAATCGAATCAGTCTGATTTTTGTCGACAAACGTTTTTTCGACGATAGTCACTGTTCAGAAAACAAATATTGACGCTGGCAATTTTCTTTAAGGAGAAAGGTGAGGGGTCTGTTTTGTCCCGGGGGTCCGTTTTGCCCCGCTTTCCCTTATACATGGGGCCTAGGTTTAAAATATTTTACCAAAGAGGTCAAAACAAAGAAAACCAAAAAGGAAGTATGCGTATAGCCTTGCATCAATATATAAGTTGTTACATGGCTATAAAGAAAATGCAATGGATTCCCGCGCTTAACGCCCCAATCTAGGTTGCGCTTCTAGTATGTCTCAACCAATTCTGAGACATTTTTTTAGCACAAAGGCGTCGTGCGTCTCATCGCAATTTTATTAGTTTAACGAAATAAAGCCGTTTTTTTCTGCGCGAAGTGATAACATCTTTGTAACATAGGTTTTGCATTAAAAGTAACTGTGCTGTGGATTGTTTGTGGGATTACTTCTTTATGCCGCCGTCACGTTTGGATTAATTTTGTGACATCAGGTTATGACGTAAAACTTTGTAATGTCATCTTTGAAAAAAATTGTTGAAAAAAATTGGTCCCCGCAAACAAAAATGCTAGATCAGCGCCTGCTTAGAGTCCGCACCTTGCTCGTAATAAATCGACCATTTCAACCATACATTGATTCAAAAACTCTCTTTCATAGAATCATTTTCTCTTAGAAGTAAATTTAAGATCTTGCCAAACTCAGCTCGACTTTTTAAAAGAGATCATGTTTATTATAGCAATTCGGCTAATAAACAGCAGCTTGGCCAGATAAAAATTTTGTGCGTAGCTAAAATCAGACTTTAAACAACTCTAAACGAGTGAGATTCCACAGCAGGTTTTGCGGTAGGCAAATGATGTTTACCTGCAACTCCATACTTACGAAAAAAAATATTAATCTTGCTTGTTTAAGGTTTGCCAACATTTTACTTGCAGTACAAAAATAAAAAACATGCTTGGTAAAAGTTCCTAACTGAGCCTAATAAAACAGAACGTAATACGCATAAACTCTTTCCAAAAGCGAAAACCAAAATGATTAAAAGCCATAGCTTGGTAGTGTGTGACGTGAGTATATTCAAACAATTAACAGTATTAGCACTTCGCCAGTTACTCTCTGTGAATATTTGAGCTATTTATTTAACAGAACAAAAAATTAAACAAATTTTGTTAACAATAAATATCTTTTTCAATCGCGCGAGTGCGTGCGGTACACACCATGTTTTTCTCGAATGGCCGATCAGAGCGGGTAACTTAATCACGTGATTAATGCGTTAGCATGAAGTTTTTGTGGAATCATTCCCTTACAAAACGAAAAAACTAACCTTAAAATCAACACGAAAATTCTACATAACAGAAAAAAATAATGTGTGATAACTCGATGTTGTCCCTTCAAATATCACTTCACCTTAAAGTATAGTCATAATTCATACAGAGTTTGTCAGTTTTTCGCGCCCCCCTTGTGAAACTCCCCCCAGTTTAAGAACCACCGTTTTAGGGGGTAAAACCAATATCAAAAAAATTATACACATCAGTTGACGGGACAAAAAAATGTGCCAGCTGTAGGCATTGGTAGCCTACTTTCCTAGTCAGACTCAGATCACCCGCTAATTCGAAGCTAGCCTAGTAGCCTAGCCCTATTAACCCGGGAGCTAACAGAGATTTAAATAGCATGTCGAGTACAAAAGGTTTGACAGACATCACCGGGATCTTGGCAGAACTCAAATTCTGGCATTGTCATTCCATCTTTCAACGTTTGATAGTCATTTAGTACTTTCAAGGTTTGTTCAGCAGGAACAATGTCAAATCTTCTGATAAGCAGCGAGAGATCATCATTCCCATAAAGCTGGCGCTGAGGGGTATCAAGAGGAATCTCATTAGCATCAAAGATTCGAAAAGCAGAGAGTACCTCAGGCTCAGGGAAACGTTCTTCGAGATTACAGAGCAGTGCCTCACAGTATTATGACATCACACGCTTCATAATAATCAGTTTAAGTCAGAGAAGAATCCAGAAGGAATAGAATTAACTCGAATCTAGGTTTCGCAAGAAAAGCAATTATTACGTTATTTCTGATTTCAAAGGTTACTTTAGGACAAACATTAATCTCTAAAGATGCGGTACAAACCTAGGCATTTAAACTACATACAATCAACGCAACATAAAATGAATTATTCGAGGGCACAGCTTAAATGATTGTGACAGCGACCAAACAGCCTGCCCAACACGGCCGCCAAACAAGTTTGCTGCACAATCAAACAAAGTGTGCTTGTTGGCTTCTGCTTGTTATGTTTCCACACGTAAAATCTGATCATTAGGCGCCATAAATCAGAAAGAAACATTGACGAGTATCAAAGGTGCACTTCTTTTGTGAATAACTCTTTGATTCAGCTGTTAGCTGTACCTCCACTTATTCTTTTTTCCGGACGTGAACTATTGATAGTAGGCTATATTCGTATTATCGACAAGACATAGCGAGAAACAACCATTACTTTTCTACTGTAGTTGCAAGTCAAAATTTTGGGAAACCGCTGGAGAAATTTGGGGGACCGTTTCACTGCATACATAACTTTATTGTCATGGTAAAGAATGAGGAATGGAATGCCAATGAAGTCGGTTGTCGAATCTTAACAAACACAAAAAGAAGAAATCTGTCTGATCAAAATGCCATGATATAACATAATTTTATTTAAATATTACATATATTCGTTTGACTGGCAACCTGTTTAAAATGTTAATTTGGAATGTTAATGTCAATATTATTCATGTTATCTCTTTATAAATTAATTTGTTCGTCAATATAGCATTCAACGTCGCTTAGTCCTTTCAATAAAGAGCGCATAGCGCGAACGAAAGTTCTTCACGACAACCACAGGCGATGCGTATGCTGAGCGGGATCGTCGTATTATTCCCAGTTGTAACATCTCGTCGATCTCGCGCTTTAATTCGTCCCTCATGTGGTAAGGAACGGTATCCGGTTTCGACCGCACCGGCCGTTCATCCTTGAGGCTGAATACGATGTCCGAGAAAACAAAACAAAACAAAAAAACATTTCCCGGTTAATCGCTAAAAATGTCCACATAAGCATTTGCAGCCGCCAACGCCTCCCCCTTTTGTTTCGCCGTCCACTCTTCGCCAAACAAGATAGACTATAGTGACGTCATCATGGTTGTCTTATCTTCACTCACAGCCGTACAACCCTGGTGGACCAGTGATATATCTTGGTTGCCGGTGGAAGGCATTCTAGAGACATACTTTTTATGAATGTTCGCATGGAAAACACAATTTTTTTCATTCACATTCAGAACATAATCACACTGTCCTCGTTTCTCCACAAATGTAAATGGGCCATTCCACTGGAGAAGCAACTTGTTCAGCAGAAGTAGAGCTTGATCGCCTACTTCCGTCCGTCGTGGTTTGGCCTTTTTGTTATAATACCTCTTGTATCTCTCTCTTGAGCTCTTTTTTGGCCAGTGATAGAGTCGTCTTAATTTTTTTTCTTAGATCAGTAACATACTGGTAGTTTGACCTCCCTTTCGTATCCGTGTCTGGGTTAGTCACCATTTCCTTTAGTACGGCCATTGAACCGCGAATTGTCCTCCCGTAAAGTAGTTAAATTGGTGAAAATCCCGTTGATTCTTGAGGAACTTCGCTATATGCAAACAACAAAGCGCCTATAAATCTGCTCTATTGTGTCCCGTATCTATCGAGTCCCGTTAAATTTTTCTACAACCCGTTACACATAGGCTGATAGGGACCTGTCGTCAGATGCTTAATCATTAGAAGACGGTTCACTTCTTGCATACACTCCGAAACAAATTGAGTCCCTAAGTCGCTCAACACTTCGTCAGGAATTATCAATCGACTATACATGTCGACCGACCAGTGCCTCTTCCACGGTTTCAGCCGTTTATATTCCTCAGCGCTTTCGCCTCCGGGTATCGCGTCGCGTAATCCACCAACGTAAGTATGTATCTGTGTCCCTATTCACTTGGAGGATGCATAGGGCCAATGAGATCCACAGCAACTCGCCGGATGCAGAGAGACCCTCATCACATTGCCTTTTTCCGCCGTCCTCTGACAAATGTAGCACGATCGACAAAATCGCTTTACGTCGTCACGCATGCCAGACCAAAAGTTCCTTCAGATACTATCGAGTGTTTTTTCAATACCCATATGCCCGGTCATAATGGAATCATGGGCAACCTTAATAACGCTTTCTTTTAGATTATACTTGGCACAACTCCATTCTCCTCTGCTGTGTTTCGGGTATTGAAATATTCGTATAGCAGTCCGTCCTCTTCTACAAATTTGGTTGCTTGTTCCCTCTTAACCACTACGTCCGCTGCCTCCTTTAGTTTAACAATTGACGTGTCTTCTCTCTGTGCCCTTTCTAATTCGGCCTTGTCCATCACAGGCGATTCATCACATTTTGGCACCACTAGCGGTTTCTCTTTATCTTTCTCAGGTCTCTATTAAAAACGCGTTTGGACAGCATTCGCTTCTTCTCACAATGGATCGGGGCCTTCCTCTCCTCTAGCGCCCTGAATGTTTCCGATGCACAGATCAAGGATCGGGTAGACATAGAGCTTCTACCTCGCCTGTCCAATATGGTGTATTTACCTTTATATTTGCCACCTCGGCAGACACGACAGAGCCGTTGGCCAGCTTGATGAGGCCTGGCCTGTCAATAATTTGGTCATCTCGAACAAATTTTCTATCAACCAGAATGCCTGTTCAACCGAGTCTCTTGATACAGTCACCGTTTTATCGCCAACTAAACCTTTCGACAGAGGCAAGTTATACCTGTGATCCGCCTGTGTAACATTCATCGGTGCGCATGCGGTCGAGTTTAAGATTCTCGTCGGCCTCGCGGCATTGCGCTGGAATTGCAATCCTTGGCTAGATGCCCTATCTCGGTCATGTTCAAATGGCGGATTGCAACCCGGTTCCGGATCTTTTCAGCGTTTTGTGCGGATCTTCTAATGTAGTCTTGAAAAAATAAACTTTCTACAGTTTTTCATGTGAATACCAAATGTCAGTGTTGAAGAATTTTGTAAAAAAATCAAGCATAGAACGTAACTCCCAAATACTAATCTATGTGAGCGTTTGAGGATATCAGTCAGCGACCTAAAGTTTAAAACATGGGTCGGCAACCTACAGCCCCCCGGCCGGATGCGCCCCGCTAATGTAATTCATTCGGCCCGCCGCCTCTTTGACAAACTAGATACGAGTCCATTTCAAATACTTTTTGACTATTTTAACTACGTAAGTTTGAAAAATTTCCCCGCTTCGCGCGAATCCTTTCTACGTCCGGCTTGTTTGCGTTTTGATGCGGTCGTTTGAACTAGATCAGCGCTTCGTTACCGTTAATGGACTATTCGTGTTTGGTGGATCATCATGTTGTCAGGTTTGGCTGTGGTCGATCATGGCAGAAATCATTTGAACACCCCTGCCCTATCTTATCGCATATAAAGCACCTTCTCGTGGGTCTGTTGTCAGTATTATACCTTTGACAATTTTCACACTGACACACGTCCTGGGCCAACTCACAGTTGTGTGCCGCCTGGAACTGCTTAGCAACACTGGGTATAACTATAGAGACTCCAAGGACTTCGGTGGCTGTTCCTTTCGGTAAGTCGACAACACTTTAGGACACGACTTTAGAAATTGCTCTTTGACGAATAGCTCACTCACATCGACCCAGTCGAAAGTTGCGCCCGATAGCTTTACCCACTTCTGCAGACGCACCGCAAACTGGGAAGGACTCTCACCCTTTTCGGGTTTTGAACTGCGAAACTTACTACGGTTACTTCTTTGTTCAAATCGTAACAGTTCAGTAAAGCTTGCTTGAGCTGATCGTAGTCCACAGCGTCAGCGTCTGGAATTCTTGAGTATACAACCAATGCTCGACCTTGCAGAAGGGTGCTTAGCGTAGTCGCCCACTCTAACTCATCCCACTTGCAGGTTACAGCAAAGCGATCGAAGCGTAGCAGATAGCTATCCAACTCGTCCGGTTATTCCCTGTCTCGCGCCTTTGGTTTCCTTTGCTTTTCTTTCATGAACTTCGCGAAATCGCCTCCAGTCAAGCTTGCTTGACAACTTCAGCAATCTTTTCCATCTCGTTTTCTTGCTTCACCACCATATAAAACTAGGTCAACACCCAACACAGTTCAATAGAATATATCCCGGACCAGTACTCGCTCAAGTTCTTCCTGTCAGTCTACCGCGATGTTCTTCACGACAACCAGGAACTCGCTCAGATCAAGGATTACTCGCAGAGACTCGAACTCATCATAAGAACACTATTCAAGGTGGGGTATACTTGTAGTTGTTTTGTTGCTATTGTTTTTTGTGTCTTTTTACCGCAAACCAACGATAAAGGTAAAACTAATTTACCCGATCTAAACTTGTTTGTGTCAATATATAGGTAAACCTTGTTGGTTTTATAATTACAGAAATGCTTTCCTATAGTTACCTGCCGTAACTAAAATGTGCATTACGTTAGCATAATAAACTTTTAGGCCAGATATCCTAAAGTTGCTTTTCTGTGATGACAAACCTAAAACTGGTACAACAAAAACTGTAGATGTTTCCTTAGCTTAGTTTATATAGAATAACACGACACGCCTTGCCACCAATTCACGTCGAATCAACAGGTTAGGCCTACTGCAGATCAGCTGGTCGCATCTTTTGATATCACAATAGGAATACTACGTCACAATGGTCAATGACAGATGGCAGAATAACGGAATGTTTGGGATTGTAAAGTAGTTTTACAGGTATAACGCAATTTGTGACACTAACTATGCGGTTATTGATAACTTCATATAAACGTATGTATTATATGTATAATACTAGATAGTGATCGGAATGTACATGATATTTATGTGACTGTTTCTTGTGTTTGATTTCTATATTTAACGCTATCAAAACTAGACATAGCGCCCTCTATCGGCATTTATGAGAATGTACATGTGCTACATTTTGCATCAAAACCTCAACTTAAGACTTACCATTCCTGTTATAGTAGGATATAAAGTTTCTTTTCATCCAGTTTCATTAATGCACTCGAAATGATATTTAAACGTGAGGGCTTTATAGCAGGGAGTCGAACCGGAACCAAACCGGAACTTTATGAACCGGTTTTGGGTCAATTTTGTCCGAACCGTAACCGAACCTGAACCGGGTTTTGTGAGATTTTAAGGAGCCGAACCGGAACTGAACCGAATATTTTGAAAGTACCTGAACCTTAACCGAACCCGAACCTGTAAATAAAAGCGGTTCGCTCCAGCATGACGTCACAACTTCTATTTTACAGAGTGAAGTTACGCCATGTTCGAAATTTTATGAAAAATGTATGGAATATTGAATAAATAAATAGTTGATTTTTTAATTTTTAGATATTTCAATAATGAGTTGCTGTTTTTTTAATACGTCACATAACTTAAATGAAATGACTTACAATTCAAAGATTATTCTCTACACTTATCGACCCAAATTTTGAGATTTAACGCAACTTATATTGTGTATCCGAACCGGAACTATTTTTTGAAATAACGATGGTCGAACCGGAGCTGAACCGGAACTTTTAAATTGCTCGAAACCGAAACCGGAACTGAACCGGATTCCGAAATAATCTTTGAACCCGAACCGAACCTGAACCGGAAAAGTCAAACGGTTCGACTCCCTGCTTTATAGTTGCATATATTTAAAGAGACTCCAGCCTTGAGACCAAAATAAGAACAACGTCAACTTCGGAATAAAAGACAGTTAGGAATAAGGCGTAAAAATGACGAAATCGGAATCAGTCCCAAATGGCCAAACTAAGGCCAATATAACCTTTTATCTAACCCCAAACACCACTCATAACTAACACAAACTGCCGGAATATTTTTAACCCTAGCCCAATTGCTAACACCACCAACTACCGCCTATTAGCCCAAACAGAGGCAAACAATCCGGGGCCAAAACAGCGGCGCCCAAATGTCGACAGCAAACGGCCTATGCCAAACATGTGTCCCCCAATCATCCCATATCCTTTCGCTACAGTCCTGGGCGTAATTTTGTCTTTTTCCGATTTATTTGGAGCTTAATTCGACATGTTTAGGTCTTATCTGACTATTTTAGATCTTATTCTGTCGTGGTCATTAATGCTAATTTGGCGCTATTATGTCGGTGGTCCCCCTTTCTAAACGCAACAAATTCATAACTTAAGACCGACCTTTTGGGAGTCCATGTGGGGCCCTTATATACCTTAAATAGTCAAACCTTTTGTACTCGACATGCTATTTAAATCAGGGAGTCGAACCGGAACCGAACCGGAACTTTATGAACCGTAACCGAACCTGAACCGTTTTTTGAACGATTTTAAGGAGCCGAACCGGAACTGAACCGAATAATTTGAAAGAACAAGAACCTTAACCGAACCCGAACCTGTTAACAAAAGCGGTTCACTCAAGCATGACGTCACAACTTGTATTTTAAAGAGTCAAGTTATGCCATGTTCAAAGTTTTATGAACAAATTTGAATATTGATTAAAAAACATTTATTTGTTTTATTTGTTAGATATTTCAATAATGAGTTGCTGTTTTTTTAATACGTCACGTAACTTTCATTGAATGACTTACTATTCAAAGATTATTCTCTACATTTATTGACCCTCAATCTTAGATTTAACGCAACTTATATTATATCCGAACCGGAACTTTATGAACCGGTTTTGAAATAACGATGGTCGAACCGGAACTTTTAAATTGCTCCAAACCCAAACTAAACCGTATTCCGAAAAAATCCTTGAACCCGAACCGAACCTGAACCGGAAAAGTCAAACGGTTCGACTCCCTGATTTAAATCTCTGCTAGCTCCCGGACTATATTAATTCTTTATAGTCTAGTGTCGGTAACGTGTTTATTCGCTATTATTGATACTTTTTTATTGGCAACATCGCTCTTAGTAACTTCGTTCAATGTCATTGCCGTTGTTGCAAGGACAGCCGTCGCATTGAATATAACTGATGTAATTTGTTAACTTCGTTCTTTAATAAATGAGCACCATTTTATATATTGGGGGGGGGGGGGGTAAATCTGATATTCATCTCTGTTAAAAGGGTAAACATACAAAAAAGGTTAAGAAGCCCTGATCTAAAGCTTCAAGCAAGACCCTTATGCAACTTCAAGCTTAAAATGTTGATTTTTTTGTTCAAATGTAGTGAATGTTTTCAAAAATTATTTTTAGATTTTAATTTTTCTAGAACTATATGTTTACCCATAAGAAAAAATAGCAACTATGGGTTGCTGTCATAATTAGGATGCTTGCTGTAAAAATGGCGACTATTATTGTATTGTTCAAGACTGCGACGTTTATTTTTTTAGAATGCTTCATGGGCTAGATTTAACCGTGAACGGGCTGCATCTGGGCTGCGGATCGTAGTTTGCCCATTCCTAAGCTAAGCGAACTGACCACGTTTTTAAAAACGAATGGAATAGGCAGGCACGTTAAACATTACGTACTTTTCATAAATGAATGCTTCTAATTCAGTGGTTCTTAACCTTTTTTCAGCGCCCCCCTTTGCCCTACTAAAAGCAATTCGCCATTTTCAATTTAAATATCAAATTGAAAATAGTGAAGTTTGTTGTCAGTCGCGCGAAACACGAAAAAAATTGACTTTAATTGGCGCTAAACTGTAAATTCAGGAGGCTTTTCGCATTGGGCACACAATAAATTGCTCGTGCGCGACACATTGATTTTTATCGAGCTGATATTGAGAAACGTGTTGTGATGGCATTTACTACACAGTTGTAAGGCTGTGATGTCGGGCGAAATACAAATGTCAAGCGCAAAAATTAAACAATCGTTATCGTTTTTCAAAATATGTGACGACACACAATACAACGGCCATATTGCAAAAACATTATAGATTCGCGCAAAAAAGTCCTAGTCCCCTGTTGCTAGCCTGTTATCATATATAAAATATGGATAAAAAATAGTTTGAACAGGGGATGACTTTTATCGTTTATCTATATAAGTTAGCAAAATTGTAATTAAATAGGGCCATTATACCCGATGATATGAAAACATGCAATGGCACTCAAAGAAACATTCGGCTAAAACATAGTCAAGAAATCACACAAGAATCGCGCGAAAATTTGTTGCAGTTTCAATGTTAAAGTGGGCAAAACAGAGTTGCAGCCTACAGCGCTGTAGGAGTGGTGTACAATCCAAACGAAACCATTACAATAATTGCAAAAAATTTAAATACTAACTTGGAGCTCGCGACCCCATAAGAATTGCTTGGCGCCCCCCTAGGGTGTTTCCGCCCTTAAAAAAGGAAAAAGTAATTGTGTCACATTCTGGTTACTTTAACTGGTTATACAAAACGAAAAAACAAAATTCATATCACCAAGTAAAATTTTAAATAATAATAAGATTTTTTAAGGACGGCTTCGCGCCCCTTTTTGAAGACTTAATCATTTCTAAGCAACAAAAAGTTACATTAACATAGTGATTATGGCAAACCGTAAACGTTGATCGAAAACAGCTCCTCTGGTAATTATAATTGTTAACCAACATTTCGGCAACCTATTGAAGTCACCTTCTCATGACGCCGGATGGTAGCAACAGTTTATATAATAAACCGTAACTGTGTTTGAATGTTACCCGTTAAGCCAACTGAAATAAGTCGGACGATAAGAAATTCATTGCAAGAAAGGCATTTGTGAGATTTGAACTCGCGGTTTAAGAACCCCTTATCCAGCACAACTACTAAAGCAAATTTGCAGTGAGAATAATATCGTTACACCTAAAAACATCGCCCCTTGAGCATTCCTTTCCCACCTGGAGAACCATGATATGTTTAGCTACAGCGTACCTTACGGCGCATATCCCTTTCTTTCTCAGTTGTTGGTAACCTTTACCGTATTTCACCATTCCTATTCTGCTTTTAGCCGGGTCTAAGTGGCTTTGGGTGGACGTCATACCCGAAGACATAGTCGCAAAACTAAATTGTTCTGGCAGCATCCCTTCAACCATACAGCGCTATGGCTTTTTTACGGGTGCTGAACATTTTTAGCAGAGAGATCACAATTTCAAGCACATAAATACTATAAAAGATCCAACAATATCGAAAACGTGGGCTTTAAAAAAAGTGTGCCTTTCATCGCCAACTCGTAATCCAAGTCAAGTGCTAAACTTCGCCAGATTAAAATCTTTCTAATGACAAAATGATCAACATTTTACCAATTACATTATATTTTGCTCTTCTGTTATAACCAAACTATACGACGTACGTATAGTATACGTGTATTAAAGCAAAATATCAAACTTAATTGTTTTGGGTACTTTGTTTATCACAACACGACCGTCGTAGCTCAAAGAGGCGAATGACCAAGGATCAGCCGAACTCCACTCTACAGCGTACACGCTATCCTCATGCTCTTCAAACACTGCAATAAGCCCATCTTTCACAGGTTTCCTCTCGTTGTCGGCGTTGCTTGAACCACTTTCATCGCTATCATCGTCTAACAAATGGCCATATGGTTCGGAGGAGATCGAAGCCTTGTTGTAAAGCACCACTCTACTGTCGCTACCACCACTAAGAACAAGTTGATCGTGGAATGGATTGAACCTTGCCGACCATACCCAGTGCGAATGTTCGTCGGTCAAAGTTGCCAATGGTTTGCTGACACATCTTGTATCCCAGAATTTTACGTAACAGTCGTCACCACATGTCACCATGTGATATTGCTTATTAGGATTGTAGTCAAGGTCTCGTACTAACTGGCCGTGCACGTTATCTATCGTATAGGCCATTTTGTTGCAACGCAAGTCCCATCCCAAAACGCTTTGGCCGGTAGCAACAGCAAACTGTTTGGCGCCATGGTGAGGATTCCATTTACCAGTCGTGATGGAGCACTGGTGACCTTTTTTGTCGGGAAGCTTAATTGTTGTTACAGGTGATATTTCTGGTAGATCCCAAACCTGTATTGTGCCGCCACCAACTACCATTATCTGGGAATCATCCTCCAGGGGTTTCCAGAAGACGTGGCTAATGGCGTTTATCTCATTACTACTAATGTCCATTATCTCTTCTATATTACTAAATGAATGTTCATTATTCTGGAAGGTTTCATCCTCACCAAGCACATCTTTAGGTAAATTCCATATTTTGCAGCCAGTAGTTAATTGACCCGCCGTGTAGGAATTGTAAATTGTGGAAAACTTTAGAGCATCATTGTAGCTGGATGCAATATGCCAAACCTTAACAGATAAGTAGGGATGGTTAAAGTAGAATACCTATTTTTGTTTTGTGGTTTAGTATAAACGTTGCATGTTCTTTAATTTCCTTAACTTGTTTCTGCAAGCAAAAACAAATATGGGCTGAAAATTTTCTGCCTTAACTTATGTCTTGGATGCAAAAGGGGTAGTTGCCAGGGTTTCATTTTCTCATATGTTAGTTTGGCCAATTTGACTCCGTAAATTTTTACCGTGCCTTGGTCTGTGTAATCACTCTTAAAACATACTTGGAATCTATTGTTTCAAGCAATATGCAAAACTGTTTTATGTGCCTAATATGCCAACTATTAAAAAGTTTGGCGAAATTAAATCAAATAAACACAGTGTTCTTAAAGATTTATTTTTGTATGACGCCATGTTATGATGTCACTGTGTAACGCCATCCCTAAAAATGCATTCAACTTTAGAATTTTGTCTGCTGCGCCCTTGTACAATTTAAAGTTGTGTAGGCCTGGTGTTAAAATGCTCGATTGGAGTAACATGCGAAACAGGTGACTGAGAGGAGTGAGAGGTGTACACTGCCCTCCAGATTTTGCTTTTAAATCTGCGGCAGTGAAATATGTTGTTTAGTAAGAGCAATTTACTAAGAGAAGCTTCTTTTTAAAAAACACGCGACCAGTTTTGCCAAGACGAGCCACTTCGCATAATGAATGTTGTACGCGCGGGACAATAAAGCGCAGCAGGCGTTCAGTACTTCGTAGTTTCGCGGGCTTAAAAGCATGCATTTCTGTATTAAGTTTTACTTCGCTAGATAGGAGCAGATAGCTATAAAGAACTAAAACGATGACGTCACTCACAATAGTGTTTTTTTGACCCCCAATCAAAGGCCCCTAAGGGTACAGACTCCTAAACCTATTATACGCACATACATACCATTCTATGCCATGTCTTAAATTTTTTAAATTCTACGATTTACACTTTTTCTATAAAGCTCCGGAAAAAACCCGGTCTGAAACATACCAAGCAAACAAAAACAAAATAGCGGCAAAAATAAGATATGTCCCGAAAATAAATTTGCGGCCCATATTATAAATCTAATTTTTCGGGTCGCCTTACTCTGGTGCCGGTGATAGTTACAGCCACCCGATCCGTTAGAAATTAGTGCATTTCTAAGCAAAAAGGTCCACGACAATTAGTGCATCCAAAGGATCAAAAAGTCCGAATTTTAGACTTTGAGGTCTCGGACAATGCACTAATTTGACTTGACAATGTGCTTCAAAAGATTTAGTTTAATAATACTTGACCTACCTAAACCCAAACGCTAACCACACCCTAACCCAAATAATGAGCATTAAATTAATAATTACATAAACGCTTTAGGCTCCAATACCTCAATTTGTGACGTAACAATCGTATGGTACCGGTACCATAGACGAGAAACTATCTTATGCCCACCCGAGTTTGCGCTTTTTCACCAGCATTCAAATAATTATTACATTAACGCACATTATTTGGGTTAGGGTTCGGGTTAGCGTTTGGGTTAGGGTGGGTCAAGTGTTATTAATGCTATCTCACACTTTTTGTAATCTTTTGTGAATGTTCAACGAATAATTTATCTACGCCGGGAGTTTACCTAAAGGTCCAAATTAGTGCATCGCCAGGACCTCAAGGTCTAAAAGTCTAGACTTTTCTGCCATTGGATGCCCTAATTGTCGTAGACCTTTTTGCTTAGAAATGCTCTAATTTCTAACGGATCGGGTGTCACAGCCCTGATAGAGGGTCTTAATTTAACCTTGTTCACAACACAACACTTAAAATAAGATTACCTCTCCGGGTAAATGAGGATATATTGTCTTTTCCAATTGGTTAGTTTCGTCATCAAACACAATAAGATGAACTTGATTTTCTTGTCTTAATGACTGAGTTGCAACAAGATATCTTGCTGTGTTGGTTTCTGCATTTTGCGCACAAAGGCATCGGGCTGGCAACTCCAAGCCATATATTAAAGGTGCTTCTTCTATGTTCATAATCTTAAAAATAATTAAAAAAACTTAAACACACTGAAGAAACAAGTGATATGTTAATGTTATACATTAATTAAGTGCTTAATTTATTGAGGTTTGATATTACTTCATTTATATGTGATAATTGAAAGAGATGAACAGATGTTTGGCCGATAAGTAGGGCCAAGTTAAAGTCATATTTTAATTTGGCGATACCAAAAGGTGAGATACTGATACCAAGTCAAGCAGTTATTCAGTCATAAAAATTCATATTTTCTGTGTTAGGTCGTAAAATATGACTTTTCAGTTTTAGTTTAAACAGTGAAAATTGAACCTTTAATTTGTAAATGTAGTTCAAGCAGTTCCTGTAGAGCAAAAAATAATTTTATTGTTTTCTCGAATCTAACAGCATGTGAGGCATTGTGACATCCTTGTAACACATCATTTTTGACACAATTTTGTATTTGGCATTTCTGTTTGGTCGGCTCATACAGCCAGCCATATCCAAGTAACTTATACCTGATGTCAATCAGTGCTCTTCGTCCAAAGACACAAACATTTTATACTACATGAAATTGCCTTACACCTTGGTTGTTTTAGCACATAGTCAATTTATTATTCAACTGCCAAATTCAATCATTGAATTGGTGTGTGCATAGGCAAATTTACTTAAGGACTAGTATAACATTTATTATACTGGAAACATGCTTCACTTGAAAAATTTGCGATAGTCACAATTCTAGGAAAACAGACAAAATACAAGAAGTATGATATGTCACAAGCAGATCCAGGAGCACCAGGCTGCCACCCCTTCTTTATTATTTTATATGTTTTCTATTTTAGCATTTTAAAACAAAAATAGTCCCAATTTTTTCACGCTTCACGCACAACTTGTGGATTTCTTTAAATTTGACTTAAATTGCACATTTTCATATTTGGGCACAACCCAAATTGTAATAACAAGTTTGTTATGCTTATTTGCTTTACAACGTCAGAGTATGACGACAGCATATTGCATGTATTTGAGATCCTATTTTTGACCCGGCCTGCCACATCATTTTAAGTTTCTCATGCGGTCTGAGGTTAAAAATAGTTGCCCCTGTATTAGAGAGTAACAAAAGCAGGCATGTGCACCTGCATTCCGCAGGTTGTATTTTTGCATACACTTCATTATTTGTTAATTTCACAGTTTGCTTTTTCTTTCCGCGCAACTCTTAATTTCCTAATTTTCTTTAAATTACATTTTTAAATATTCAACTATTTTAACTGTTAGAGGACTATTGCTTGATTATTCCCTTATGGCAAGGTTTCAAAGCATTTAACTTTGAGGATGCACAAAAACAAAATTTTGGCAACAAATACTGAAGTCTTTAAGACAAATGACTAATTTTTGCACATAAAAACATCTTGCGTGCCTTCTATTGCCTTTTTGTATGTTTTAGTTAAGGTATTGCTCATAATAATCAGACATGTTTACCTTATTTCAACAGCTTAACACGCAATTTTTATGGCAAGGACTTGAATTGGAATTGACTTGTTATTTATTCAAAAAGACTTGACTTGGACTTAAATTATTTTACATATGATTTGACTTAGAGTTATGTTTTATTTACAAATGACTTGAAAATGACTTGTTTACAACACTGTCAATAATAAAGCCTAAATTTTAGCCATGAAATAAGTCAACAAAAATGTTGCCGTTCTTCAATCAAATAGAAGTACTAGTACTACCTATTTGACAAATGACTTCAATAATATGCTAAATATTTTTGTTTTGGTATGTTAAATTTGGTTGAGGATTTTATTTTAGAAGTTATGTCATTTTGAAATTTGGGGTATTTTGTACTCTCTGAGTCAGAAAATCCATTGATTTTATTTAAAGTACTTTCATTAAAGCTGGTTTAATTGTGCATATTATAGGATACCAGTGTTATATGAGCCCTGTAACATGGGCATCTATTTTTTTTATTGCTATGTGTCTATCAAATGATTTCTTCATTATAAAATATATGTCAGACTGGTGAATAGGGATGTTCAAAGTAGAATCCCAAGGTATTCTAGAATAATAGGTTTCGAATCTAGAATAACAAATCCAGAATAGCGAATCCTAGTATATTTTTATTAAATTATTTAACCTCGATTTTGTTTGGGGAAGGGATTAATCTTAATCTACCCTACAGGGCCCACAATCACAACAATAAATCGCCCAAACAATTTGCTAACATGTGTACATTATAATAAAAAAATCTCCCATATGTTTAACATTCTTAACAACTGTCATTTGAAAGTCATATTTGTTTCTAAGCATCAGTAAGTCGTGAAATCAATTTTAACGCAAAAACCGCATCCCTATGAGGTATGTTAAGAAAGTTATGAAGTCATATAAAGTCATATTTTCCTGGTTAGGTCATAAATCAGCTTTTTAAGTTATATAGTCATATTTTTGAGTTATAAAGTCATACCGTTGTATACTTTAAATAAAAAGTACCAATTTAAGCGGTGAAGCAATTAAGCACTAAGAAAGTAAGGCAATTTCTGATTGAAAGAAGGCAAACTGTAGGCCTCCTACATAACACTTACAGTCACAGACCTATATTTTATGAGGTCACACATTGCATTGTGTTGCAACACAATCTGTTCTACTTCTGTGCATTGAAGTGTGACGTCATGTGAAGTTCAGTCAGTGGGTAGGCAAGCTAAAAAGCTCAACCTTGGTCTACTTATATACAAATACAGTACGACTAGTAGCAAACTGAAGAATATAACAGTTAAATATATACAGAGACTTAGACATAGAGAGAATATCTGGTTCAGCATGCCAAAAGTTGTGAAGCATGAGAAACGTTTTTTTGTTGAACAACATCTTGCAACACTCAAGCATAAGAAAGGGATTGAAGCAAGAACGACCCGCTCCTCAGCTCTGCAACAAGCATTCATTCACCCAGTGCAACTAAACGATTTTACCAGTCAATTTGTTCGGGCATTTGCATCAAGTGACATTCCATTGGTAAAAGTACAACATCCATCAATTAGAAAGCTGTTTGTAGATTTGGGAAAAACTGTACCCTCTGAATCAGCCTGTCGCCAAAAATTATTTGAATTGAGTGAAAAACAAAAACTGCTGGATAAATTGAGTGAAAAAAAATTGTTTTTTGTGATGGATGAAACAGATTTAAGAGGCAAAAAATTTCTGCACACGCTTTGTGGTACACTGGACAAGCCTGAATCTTGTTTTCTGGTTAAATGCTCTGTGCTAGACAGATCGCCAAATAGTCAGAAGATAATACATGAACTTGACGATGTGGTGAAAGAACTCAAAATTAACAGAGAGCAAGTAAATTTATTGATATCTGACGCAGCAGCTCACATGTGCTGCGCTGGAAAAGTCATAAAAGAGGTATATCCTAAACTGCTGCATGTAACATGTGTTGCGCATCTACTGCACAATTGCGCCTTGAAATTAAAAGCCTCCTATCCGAAGTAGACAATTTGATTGCAAAAGTGAAAGCAAGTATCTCCAAGAACAGAAGCAGAGCTGCCGATTTCGATTCATGTGCCATACCACCACAGCCGATAGTTACTTGTTGGGGTAGCTGGTTGAATGCTGCTCAATATTATGCCGGGAGACTTCGACAAGTGAAATAAATAGTCAATGCATGGGAAGGTGAAGGAGTTATTGTAAAGAGCGTCAAAAAGTTATGTTGCATATGTTTTATTTTTTAGTTCCGTGAGTGACGTTGTTCGCATGTAAAAACACACGATTTTCACATAAAGTAATATAAAGTCATATTTTCCAAAAAATAAAGTCATATTATTGATTTTTAAGGTCATATAAAAATGGCCCTAGTAATATGTCAACTGTACAAGTTGTTGCCAAAACTTATATTTTTGCAAATAGTGAGTACAATGCAACACTGCACACAGAACTCTTTAACAATTCGGTCCTGTTTTTTAAAGCATTGTTGGGTCTTAGTGCTTCTTTTTTGCCTAACATGGTCTGTTATGCAGTCAAATAATGTACTGCAAAGAATACAAAGTTACTATTGGCATAAGGAATACTTGACAATCACGCTGTGAATAACTCCATAACCTCACTGAATATTGGCCTAAAGTTGACCTTAAGTAACCCTATAGCGCATTATGTCGACGGCCAGCACGTTTTGCAATGTATTGTTACTTTTGCAACTTAACGCATTTGGGGAAATTGCGAACTCCGCACCTGGCATTACACGTTAGTCGCACGTGCTGTTTCTAAACATATATTTTTGAACTGCAGAATATGTAGAAACATTACACATTACAATTGGCAGAAATTAATTTTGTTGTGCCATTCTGAAAACAGTTACGGAAGTGTAAAGCACTTTGTTTAGTGAGGAAAAGCCAGTGTTAGGCATATATATTGTTTATTATTTTTAAAAATATTGAATTTCTAACATAGAATTGTTGTGTGTTTGTAGTTTTACTTTGACTTGGAATGTTAGTAGACAAAACATGTAGATCAGTCGTTCCCAACCTGAGTGTTGTGACCCCCAAGGGGGTAACAAGGAGTTGTCTGGGAGGTCGCCGGGTAGTATTTGATAAAAAAAATCATAAGAACAAAAAAAACAATATGAACTAAAAGTTTAGCAGTATAGAATCAGCAAAAGCAACAGTCGAATTTTGCCAATTTTGAAAGGTATTTTTCATTTTTTTATGTATTATGCACTATAATTAGGGCGTCGCAAAAAGCTATAAACTTAAAAAGGGTCACAAGAACAAACAGGTTGGAAACCACTAATGTAGATAATACAGGCTTAACTTACCAGTTCTACAAAGCTACATAAGGTAGCTTTTTCCCAAGAAAGGCTTTTATATCTTCCCTTTCTGATTGAGTTGGTATAGATGGTTTGGTGCCTTGACTCAACCTTTTTTTCTTTACTTGATCCCAAAATATTTTACAGTCTCGGTAGTTATAAAAGGGAATTGTACACTGGTCTCGGTTATAGTTGTGTGCAGATAGACACAACAGAGATTCCTGATATTCGGCAATACAGGGGTTTGAATTTGGGTTATTTAACTTTGTTACTGAGGATTTTTCCAGACTCATTGTTTTACATAATTTTCCAGCATAAACAAGCACTCTTCAACATCAAAGGCTAGCCATCAACACCAGTCTAACAGCAAAAATTTGTAAAAAAAACTTAAGATTACAATGAAAAAATACTAGGTTTTGCAGAATAAACCTAGAATACATAATTATTAAATAATTTTAAGGTTTTTTACACTTAACCATTTTTGAAACATTTATGTCAATAACAATAAAGGTCCATACATCTTTAAATATGTACCACATTTGTTTTTATAACGAAGCATTTTCAGCCACCTGGTGAGGCCAATTTTAGTTCCCCCCCCAAATTTTTTTAACGCAGTTTAAAGAGAGGTAAGTTAGCTTAGAAATACAAAAGATAAATTATCAGTTGCATAAAGAAATTAGTTATACTCAGGAGAAAATGAAATAACTCACTCAGGAAAAAATGAAAAATAAGAAAAAATGTCTAATGAAATATATATAACTCACAAAAGTCTGTCTCTAAATAAAATAAAATATTTTAAGACAAAAAATAATAATATGGTAACCCTGCAAGTTACAGGGTTTTTGCTTTACTGTTTCCTATTTTAACATCATTGATGAATTTTTGAATAATATTAATACCCTACTTGAAATAACTGGCGGTCCAGTCATGCTTTTTTGAGGAATAGACCTATAGGTTTTACCCTTTTTAAGGTCAATTATGACTGAATAATATTATTCATCAATAAGAAAATTAGGCGCTGGTCTAGAATCCTACCACATTTAGACCAGCGTCAATATTTTTAACGAGTTTATTCAAAATTTAAATCCATTTCTAATTAAAAAAATATAATAAAAATGTTGTCACTTCCTTTTTACATCCTTTAGTCCTTTAGTCCTTCAATAAGCAATGTTCTAAATATTTTATATACAAAGTTTATTAGAAATGAGCTAAAAATCCAGTATTCTTTTTTTAAAAAAACAATAAACCTATATGAACGCTGAAAAGCCTAATCTAGGTGTAACAACGCTGGCCACCCTGCCTCACACAATATCTGGTTCACTTTTAACAGCAAACTAAACTTCCAAGTTAGATATGATAGTGAACTAAAAATACTCTGTTTTATCACCCGATCCGTTAGAAATCAGTGCATTTCTAAGCAAAAAGGTCTACGACAATCAGGCCATCCAATGGCAGAAAAGTCTAGACTTTTAGACCTTGAGGTCCTGGCAGACACTGATTTGGACCTTTAGGTAAACTCCCGGCGTAGATAAATTAAAAATATTCATTAAAAGTTCAGAAAAGGTAACAAAAAATATGAGATAGGATTAATAACACTTGACCCACCTAAACCCTAACGCTAACCCGAATCCTAACCCAAATAATGTGCGTTATTTTAATAATTCTTTAAATGCTGGGGAAAAAGGCCCAAACTCGGATGGTCATAAGATGGTTTCTCGTCCATTGTATTTAAGATTATTACGTCACAAATTGAGGTATTGGGGCCTGAAGCGTAAGTATTAAATTATCGCACATTATTTGGGTTAGGGCGCTGGTTAGCGTTTGGGTTTGGTTGGGTCAAGTATTGTTAAACTTAATCTTCTTATGCACATTTGTTAATGCAAATCAGTGCATTGTCCAAGACCTCAAAGTCTAAAAGTCGGACTTTTTGATCCTTTGAATGCACTGATTGTCGTAGACCTTTTTGCTTAGAACTGCACTGATTTCTGACGGATGGGGTGGTTTTATTAACCTTTGGACGTCATCTAAACCTGGGGCTTCACTGTTTAAATTTCTATGGTTAATGGTTTGCAAATCGTTAAGCAACTTCTTAAAATATACCAATCTTTCTAAAATAAATATCATAAGCAATAGAAAATTACGGATACTATCCATTAGGAAAGATAAACTCTTGCTGTGACCAAAGTTTACAGAATTTTTGTTTAAAGCAGTAGTTCTTAACCAGGGTTCAATCCATTTGTGCGATGTTTCTATTTAAAATAAGCACATGCACAGAAATTTTCATAACCGAATTTTAAAAGGTGCCTCAGTGTATGAAATATATGCTTTCATGCTGGCTTGCCTAACACTTCTACAAATATACTTTGAATCTGTTGTTTCGAGCAATATGCAAAACTCTTTTATGTGCCTAATACGCCACATATTAAATCGAAAGTTTTGCGAATTTAAACCAAATAAATGCAGTGTTCTTAAGATTTATTTTTGTATGACGCCATGTTATGACGTAGCTCTGTAACGTGGTCGCAAAAAATGCATTCAAGTTTAGCATATTGCTTGCTGCTTCCCTTGTACAATTCCAAGTTGTGCAGGCCTGGTGTTAATATGTTTGGTTAGAGCAGTGGTTCTCAACCGGGTGCCGGGTCACCCAGGTGTGCCATTGATCATGCCCAAGGGTGCCGAGAGATAATTAAGAATCTTTGAGAATCTGATTATTGCTTTACTCTTACAACTTTTGGGGTAGGATTAGAGTAAAATAAAAGGTCTACGTTACCTCCAGATTTCGCATTTAAATTTTCAGCGGTAAGATATATTGTTTTGTAAAAGCAATAAATTTATCAAGAGAAGCCTCTTTCTAAAAGGCTAGTCGCACGCGCGAGTTATTTCCCCAGTGACAATAAGAGGCGCAGCAAGGTGTCTGTCGCTTCGCAAACTCAACAAAGCAAGCAAATATAAACGAATTCTGTACTGACGTTTTTCAACTGCTAGACGGGAGTCCATAACTACAGAGAGCTAAAACGATGACGTCACAATATTTTAGGTTTTCTGCCCCCCAATCGAAGGGCCCTAGGGGTGCAGACTCATAAACGTATCATATGCAACTATATAGCACTCTACGTCGAAATTTGAAATTCTACGATTTATACTTTATCTATAAAGCTCTGGACAAAAAGCGGTCTGAAACATGGGATAGCAAACCAAAAACGAATAGCGGCAAAAACAATTAAGAAACGTCCCGAAAATATATTTCCATCCTATATAATTCTGTAATAATTATGTAATACATTTGAGGGGGTGAGTCTGATTAATGAGTCATCATTTATATAATTGCCAAGATGAATCGACCACACTCCTTCAAGATTTGAGATGGCCTGTCTTCGTGAGGCCAGACAGGTCCAATTCTTTCCTTTAGTTCAGATACATGAACACAAAAGCACTCGAGTTTGCTGTCTGAGTAAAAGCCCATTTTATATTGATTGAACACGCTATTTATAGACGAAAATCAGTTAACAAAATTTCTGCGAATAAAGAAAGATTTACGTCATTAATTCTTATAATACTTAACAAAATATCACGTGACAAAAAGGGCGTAACTCGAGCCTTTTTCACACTTATTTCTGACGCGAAACATACAATTTTTACGTCAAAACGCGATTGCGAAACAGCTTCTGACTTCAGTTAAATGACAACAGTTTGAAATCACACGACCGGGGAAACTGGTTTATGTTCAGACCGCGGCGTTTTGAAAACATATGCTAAAACGGATGTAAATGCCTTGACGCATAAAAATTGGTGTCAACAATTGGAATTTTGCAAATTCGCTGCAAGGATAACGCAAACATTGAGAATGTGGTTGCAAGAAATCTAGGTAACGGAATTTTACCGAAAACTCTCCGTTTATCGTTTTCACATTGGCTGCAAGAAGTAACGCAAACATTGAAAGAGATTGCAAAGAATTTAGGCAATAGATTTTTACTGAAAATTTTCCGTTACGACACATCGATTAAAACAAAAAATCTCTGTGTAAACACAATATGACGAAATGGCTGCTATAAATATTCCCACGCTAGATTTTGGACCAGCTTGCATATTAAAAGCTGGTTGTTTGTTTGTGAAATGTGTGTGGACACGTGGACGCGAAAATTGTTCGATCACATAACGCATTTGCGCAATTGTTTTTAGTCAGATTCCTGATTCCTCGAGAAAGTTTTCTCTTTGGTGCTTGAACTGGCAACCAAGGACTTTGATGTCAGCGTTCGCTGAGTTGCTCGAAATTGTTGTGTGCTTGACACACCATTGCATTGCTGTGGATTGAGCTTTTCAGGCGATCTGTGCGGCAGACGTGAATTTGTATTCTGAAAAAGGCGAAATATTTTTCGGCAGATGTGTGTTCGAATGTCTGGAACATTTTTATTGCAACACTTCAAACTTAGGTTATTAACATTTTGGTTATAGACACACATATTTTCTATACTTATATATATATATAGGCGCGACAGGTTACACTTAAAGTTTAAGACAATTAATTATTGCAATATATTCATTCAAATTTATATTCTTTGCGATTCATACAATGACATATACTTTATAGCGATTACATGGTTATTTAATTTACATTATACGCGATACATAGAGTAACATACAATGACATATACTTTATAGCGATTACATGGTTATTTAATTTACATTATACGCGATACATAGAGTAACATACAATGACATATACTTTATAGCGATTACATGGTTATTTAATTTACATTATACGCGATACATAGAGTAACTTATACATAATGGTAACATTTTTACATTTCTTCGCTTCAAAAGCGATACATACAATGATTATGGTTATAACAATTTTGCAACAAGTGAACATTTGTGGGGCAGTTCGCGAGCAACGTGCATTTACATTGAAATTGTTTATCGTCATTCGACTGGCTAGTCGAAGTTTATCATAACTTCATTTTGGCGTGGCAACTCTAGGGTTTGTGAAATAGGACAGGCGTTGTTGGAAATTCTATCCAACTAATTTGAAATTGCGACCACATATAGGTCTTGGTCGGATAAGGGGATTTTCTTATCGTGGAAATGGTAGAATTAACCACCATGATATATTTAGGGTCAACGTAGCAACAACACGTTAGCGATGAAAACTCGTGACCGAGCAAGCAATAGGATATTTGACGTTACCGAATACCATTGGTAACTTGCGGAATACATTTATAGCACTCGCTGAGAACTAATGCGTATGCTATGTATTCTTTTGAAAAGATAAGTAAAATTTATCTGGAAACGTAGAATTTTTGCTTTACATTTCGCTTGGAGGGATTTAGTACCGGCGTCGAAAAGCGCTGACTTACGGAAACACCGCTAATGGGGTTTGACGGATGTCGACTTTCCGACATTTTCAAAAGCGATCGAGTGGCAACTAAGCCTTGTAAGCCAGGCACGCCTTGGGCGTAAGTTTACAGATGAACAAGCTACTTTTTAGGTAGAGTCAAGTGTCTTAACGCGTACTGGCAATCCTTGTTAAAATAGTAAGCTTTTGCGAGTGAGTTTCACAAAATGGTTCATGAGATATAATATATCAGACGTATAGAAGTGTACACTTGAAATTAGTTATTTTGACTGGCTTGCGTTTTATAAGTAGCTGCGGATCCGTTTATAGAAGCGCTGTTTGTTTTAGGAAGGGAAAATGCGGTTGGAAACGAGGTTGGTTTCCATGTAGAGTGCCGTTACGGAAGTTGTTTGATTTACGCCTATTTAATTGGGGTTGCATTTGAAAAGCACGAAGGTAAGCGATGCATTGAAAATATTTACATAAAACATTTAACACATTACGAACGCGAGTAGGGTTTTATCCCTAAAGTCGTGTTTATAGACATACACGAGTTGAAGCATATTTTTCGCTTGTGAATGACATCACTATGCTTTTACGAAGTATTTCCGCTACGCCTGCTTTGACGCGGGCAAATTTTGGACACATTTGAATGGCTCAAAAAAAAATGTCGTATAAACATTTTACAAACGCTTCAGTCGGTAATTTACTTATTATATATATAATTTTGTTTTTATTTTAAAAGTATAATAGATTTTTCACCTGATAATATAGGCAGAATCATTTATTGTGAAATCCATAATTCCGTTTCGTTTTCCATGATTCCAAACGGTGGTGATGTCTTTATCGGCAACGCTTGTTTGTATTTCGTGTTTCGAATTCCAAGAAAATGCTTTGCTGACGCTATGGAGCGTCTCTTCACGTATCTTTCGATGAGATTAATTTCTTCTAAAGCTGGCTTCTTGCAAGTTCCAAACATGACAGTTTTTAGGCGGCCGTTTGTTTGCACATCTTTTCTTTGAGCTTCGTTTCTTCAGTCTTCTTGGGAAAGTAGTTTGCAGGTGATTCGGACTTAGATTCAACTTTTCTTGAGCTTCGTTGCTCACTCGGGTCGCGCCAATTTGTAGAGGGTGGGTCAGTTAATGAGTCATCATTTATATAATTGCCAAGATGAATCGACCACACTCCTTCAAGATTTGAGATGGCCTGCCTTCGTGAGGCCAGACAGGTCCAATTCTTTCCTTTAGTTCAGATACATGAACAGTCAATTTTGCTGTCTCAGTATTTTCTCTCTGCACTAGGCAGTACTGGGTGATACTGGTTCAGTCACAAAAGCACTCGAGTTTGCTGTCTGAGTAAAAGCCGTAAAAGCCCATTTTATATTGATTGAACACGCTATTTATAGACGAAAATCAGTTAACAAAAGTTCTGCGAATAAAGAAAGATTTACGTCATTTATTCTTATAATACTTAACAAAATATCACGTGACAAAAAGGGCGTAACCTTTTTCACACTTATTGCTGGCGCAAAACATACAATTTTTACGTCAAAACGCGATTGCGAAACAGCTTCTGACTTCAGTTAAATGACAACAGTTTGAAATCATACGACCGGGGAAACTGGTTTATGTTCAGACCGCGGCGTTTTGAAAGCATATGCTAAAACGGATGTAAATGCCTTGACGCATAAAAATTGGTGTCAACAATTGGAATTTTGCAAATTCGCTGCAAGGATAACGCAAACATTGAGAATGTGGTTGCAAGAAATCTAGGTAACGGAATTTTACCGAAAACTCTCCGTTTATCGTTTGCACATTGGCTGCAAGAAGTAACGCAAACATTGAAAGAGATTGCAAAGAATTTAGGCCATAGACTTTTACTGAAAATTTTCCGTTACGACACATCGATTAAAACAAAAAATTCTCTGTGTAAACACAATATGACGAAGTGGCTGCTATACATTTCACACGTTTTTTGACACAGGGTGTTAGAGTCATTTTGGAAAACATAGGGGCTCTTCAGCCTGAAAATACATTGAGGGGTGAAACGCATGAAAATTTTTAGACATGACGTCACAAGATTACGTTTATAACAAAGTACGTCTATAATGCAATTAAGAAATTAGAGGTTATCGTTCGATGTCGTTCACAAATATAAAGCTGGTTTATTAGTTTAATTACCTTCAAAGAGATGACGAGATGGCTGGCAAAAAGGGACATATGGCTTGGTAAAAAATCACATATTTTTACCGGTACGGCGTATACCTTTAAATATTGTTTTACTGGAACGCCGTTCCGGCTGAAATTCTCTAACCGGAACGATGTATCGGGCGCCCCGACTTAGTTTTGTCACTCTAATTTTTAACTACCAAAATTGCGGTGTCACGAAAACGGGGGCGTTACATTAAACTGATTGCCACACAAAGCAAAATACAATCCCCGTTGGCCCGAGCAAAATAGAGTCGACAGATGTCCCGATATGAAATGGAAATGGTCCAAAGCAAAATTTATCAATCACACCACAGTCACAACACAAACGGTAGCTAACTAACTTGTGACATTTTTGATGTGAAACGCAGTAGGCCTACAACAAGTGGAAAAAGCTTAGAAGTCATGCTAATGAGTTTGTAACTTTGGAATGTCTATTATGTGAGATCACCATGACGATTGCAACCTCTGTATAGCGAAAATGTCAATATGGAATTGATACAAGAAAAAATGCTTTTATTACCCTGACAAAGAGTCTACCAGTCGACCAGTGCCACTTTGCGCAGAAGTTTCCATTTCATTATATTTTTCATTTTGGCAAAATCTTGTTTCAAGTAAAGATTGTCTGAAAACAATAGATAAGACCTGTATGTAAGACTAAGAGTGTAACTCGCGTAACAACAGTTTTGAAGTTAATATGTCTGCTACAAATGAAGTTTTAAGACCAAGGTTTAAGCCCTTCAATCAATTGCCATCTTCACGACTTAATACGATGATACTCTGCCTCGTTGAACATGACATTTTTTATTACGAGGCTAACATTACGTTCAAACGTAGGCTAACAGTGATAAAAACTAAAAATCTCTTATAATAAATGTCAAAGTTTGTTCGCCGGTCGGTCGCCGGCATGTGGTCTTAAAGAGACAGACAGAGCGACGTCGTTCGAATTACTCCCTCTTAAACGAGAAGTCCGCGATAGCGTAAATTCGAAAGAAATCCATGGGCTCCAAGACAGAAAAAAAAAATTTTTGTATGAGAGAATGTCCGATTAATGAGCGCGCACATCGAATGACCTTCGTCACAAACCGATCATGGGTATAAGCACTTTTTGTTTTCAAAGTTTTTTTCTGACGCAGTTTAGTGCCGGGATTACGTATTTGCTTGAATATCACGTAAGTCTAAATCTAAACAATTGTTGTTAAGTGTACGTTTGCTTGTAATTACCGATCGATAAATGTCACGTTTTTTGTCACCTGTAAGATATGTGGCTTAGCCAAGTGTTATAGTCGAGTATTTTTTCGTACGATTACAGAAACACACTTCGGATGCACTTTGGTTAGATGTTAAATTGTCACAAAGTTTTTGAAACCATCGGCTATAAACAAGCGACTTAAGGAAACTTCTATACCACGCCAGTCGAGAAGGCATTTAGTCATAAACCCTTTTAAACACAATCAGCGGTCAACAGTAGAGGGACAATCATCGCCCTTTCTGTTTTCTAATGAAGGCTAGGCTACATGTTATCCGATCACAGCGAAACAAAAAAACACACATCACATTTATGAAATTTATATTTTCGTTCGAGAAAAACAAGTGATCTGTTAGTACAAGCAACTTCATATTGAAGGGGATTCACAGTATCATATCATATATTTATGGAAACATGCACACATATATGTGTGTTAACCCTTCAATAAGAAGTTGCTTCTACTAACAGATTGTGCAAGAATTGGACTATGTTTGTTTCTCGACTCTCTCCTCTCTGAGCCTCTGTAGCTCAGTTGGTAAAGCGACGGCCCCGGTTTGACCGGAGGTCGTGAGTTCGAACCTCTAGGTTTTTTCTAGCCTTACCTGCGTGCATCGTTGATCGACAGATTCGGTGAGTCTACAATGGCTTTCGCTGTATTAATGGAACGTAAGCCTTAATCGTTAGTTAAAAAGCAGCTTCAGAAGGGCTTAGATCTCATTTGTTAACACACATATGGGTGTGCATGTTTCATTGAATAAATGATATGGTACTGCGGATCCCCTTCAATATGAAGTTGCTTGTATTAACAGATTGAGCAAGCATTGGCGTATGGTTGTTTCTCGACTCGGTACTTTCTGAGCCTGTGTAGCTCAGTTGGTAGAGCGACGGTCTTGGCTTGACCGGTGGTCGCGAGTTCGAACCTCACTGCAGGCTAGCTGTTTCTAGCCTGCCCTGCTTGCATCATTGATTGACAGATTCGGTCAGTCTTTTGTTTGTTTGACCGTAAACGCTGGATAGTTTTTCTCTTTCGTTATTCGTTCAGGTTGGCTAATTAGCAAGTGTGTTTTCGTCAATTGACAACGCTAAGTCAAACCTTCTTTATTTTTTTCTCGCTAAAAAACATCGAGTTAGGCGCAGTATGTTCCTCGCTGTTCGGTCTCTGCGCTAATATCCGATGTTGGTGTAACATCGGCATTTGTTTAACTGTCGTGTGCGTTTCAAAATCTCCATTGTTTTCTAATGATAGTTAACGCAAAATTATGCTCTTTAAGCATACAAGACGGTGGTGCTTAACTAGGGTTCGACCGAACCCTTGGGGTTCGACGCAGCTGTTTCAAGGGTTCGACGAGAACGTCCTCTGAAACATAAATGCTGTTATTCCAAGCTAAATTCGAATCTCTTTTATGTTCCAAGGTGTCATGTACGTTATAAAAAGAAAGTTTGGCCAAGTGAACCCATATAAATGCAAGTTTATAATTTGATCATACCCAGTTTCAGCTGCTAGGAGGAAGAAACGAATACTGAGAAAATTTGGGGTTCGACAGGTTACCAAAGGTTAAGAACCACTGCTCTAAGACCATGTGTTAAGTGTGCAATTGGCGCAACTTATTTTCCCTCAACCGTAGCTTGTATTTAAGCTGACTTGGCACACAGCTCGGCGCAGATGTTGCGCTAATCGTTGCATAATAACATCCAGGCAAAAACGTTCTTTGTTTGGTATTGCAGGTGGTGATAGGCGTGCTTAGAATTTAGCGCTAGTTTCGTTTATGGAACTTGAAAACTGCGCTGCTAATAGTCGAATTATGTATGATTCTACCACAATTAATCACACATATTTCACGGTCTTGGTTTATTTTTTCGTCTGAGGTTAGCGATTGCACACTGTGGTTTCGCAGCTGGCGCCTGACAGGACGTGTTCGCGTTGCGTCTAAAGGTTCGCTTTTGCTGGACGTTATTTGGCTGTTTCTGATTAGTTTTTTTTATGACGTCTTGCAATCACCATTCTATGACGTCATACTGTAACTGTTTTGTGACGTCATCATCCAGTAACAAAATAGGGGAATTCCCTAAATTGAAAATTTAGGACCCCCCTTTTCGACTTTCTGGATACGCCCCTGATTGCTGGAAAATTTTCTGCGGGCGCCTCTGGTGTGTGCGTGCATGTTTCATTGACTGTAAGTAACGAGGCTTAAATTAAATAAGGAATTAAAGATGCCGTATTAGGCTATAAATATATTCTATTCAACAAAAATCTGGTTCTTTATTTTACTTGATTTTTTCAACCTTTGAGCTTTACTTGTCCAAACCAATTTAGTTGTTTGGCATTAAATGGGTGATAGTATGCACAAGATACCTTATCTACGTTAAACCGTTTTTTTATAATATGTGGCGTAAAAAGTATATTAAGAATTCATTTAAGATCGCAAAAAATGACAGCAAAACCAATGCTAACAAAACACAAAAAATAAAAACGTCGCACTTTTGTTGTTTCGCGTTTGTTAGGTTACAATTCCGGTGTTGTAAACAAGGTCCATGTCATTAGCATAAAAATGCTTATTAAGTTACTTTGCGATAACACTTGAAAAAATTGCCCACAAACGCAAAATCCAGATTCGACCCTACCACTGTAGGGTTATTTGATGTCAGCTGGTTAATGCTTTCGCACTTATACGTGAATACGTCTGTGTTATTTGCAAATACTGCGTGGTTGCAGATTTATTTGTTATACGCATTCCGCGTCGAAGCAACGCTAACTTACACCCTAGTGTTACATCTTAATTGGCATTTCGTTTTTGCTTCATAAGTAATCGGGATTGGACTTAGAACCAGTTCCTTTCGGGACTCAAAAGTAGTTTCTTTTGGGGCTCACCAGAGTTACTTACGGGTTGACAAGTGTATCTTAACTTGGCCCACATCTTCTTAGATATCGACTTGTACTAGTTTGAAACTGGTTGTTCGTTCATCGAGTAATACAATTCTATAACCTGAACGTCTTGTGGCGGCTCGCGAGTTAGATACGCACCTTAAAGTTGGAGTCAGAACGCAAGCGTCAATTAGAACGCAATTCCGTTGAATAAACTATTATAAGTTCAACAACTTAAATCCGTGCCCCACACTATCATTCTGCAAATATTCTT
The DNA here is from genome assembly GCF_963924565.1 of Ascidiella aspersa. Lineage (NCBI taxonomy): Eukaryota > Metazoa > Chordata > Ascidiacea > Phlebobranchia > Ascidiidae > Ascidiella > Ascidiella aspersa. The sequence goes on from NC_139449.1 coordinate 15,630,639, forward strand.
TAACTTTCCTATCATGCTCAAAGGCATTCATTTATAACAGGGGCGGGCAGCATACGTCGCGCGCGCCGGACCCGGTTTCTGTCACAATCCTCCACTACTTTCTTACTACGTGAAATAATATTGTTTGTTAGTTATTCTTTAGGCCTTTGTTTTTAGATTCTCTGTTTTGGGTTAAAATTATATTTAGAATTTACAATTAATATTTTTCCCTGGATTTGCTAAGAATCGTAAGTTTGACAGAAATGTCGCGAATTTAACAAGGATTGGATGCCCAAGTACTTTTTCACTCAACTCGGCAAGAATCAGAATTTTCTTTCGAATACCAAAATTTGCCTGAATCCGAATGGTGAGAAACAATTAAACGATTCTGGTTGCACATCATAAGGAATGTTTTGATGTTATAAGATAAATATATTTCGCGTCATCAGTATTATGCTTTCAGTAGCGAAATATATTTATCTTATAACATCCAAACAAACTGATTTTCGGTTTACTAAGTTCTGTAGTTAGTTTATTCTTTAAGTCGGCAACGAAGTAGTAGCCTATGTATGATGTACAATGAAACTGTTGTCGTGTTTAAAGAATACAGCATTAGCCGCCATTATGCGACAAAACATGCAAGCTTTGGCAGTAGGCCTACGCTATAATCCGGCCCACCAAGTACTTCAATTTCCCATATCTGGCCCGCCGACCGGAGAAGTTGCCCGCCCCTGATATTATAAGTTCTAGTCATTCAAAAAAAATATATATTTCGGCACAAAATAAAATAAGGCATCATCAGTCTCTAGAGAAAACGACAAAGCAATGCAAACACATTAACTGGTTGGTAGTATTTTAAAGTAAAAGTAAAAATTATTGTAGAACAGCGGTCGTTCCCAAACTTTTCTAAAAATTTTGCCGGTTGACCCTTTGCAATTATTTTGACATTCCGAGGCCCTATAGAAATTCAAGGGTCAGTTGACCCATGTTTCTTGTAGTACGCTACACTACTGCACCCAGGTTGGAAACCGCTGCTGTAGAACCAAAAGCAGACCTGGGCAAACTGGGGCCCGCGGCTTTTTTTTCAATAGAAGGGTTTTAGGCAAAATAAACCCAATTTTTTTCTTGATTTCATACTATTTTATTGAATAAAACACTCTTGTAAGGCATCCTCACCTTTTTCCAATCTTGTCAAAACAAGGATGTTTAAAGATTCTTTTTAAAGCAATCACATGTTGTATTATGTGTATTCGAGATCCCCTTGTTTGACACAGCCCGTCAAGACATTTTCTGTTTCTTATGCGGCCCGCTGTAAAAAATAATTGCTTGAAAGTCATTGTCGCCATTTATGTGTAAGGACGAGGAGATATGTTCTTCTTTTACACACACAGTTTGCTCTTACCATTTGATATGACTTTTGTGGAAATTGAAGTGCTGAGTGCCAGTGTTGGGACAAATAGTTGCGTACAGAAGCCACTGCAGTTTCTATAGGCAACGTTTTGTATGGTTTTGACCTATAGAGAATGTTTTTTTCTGTTAGAACCGCAACGATATATATCACGTTTTAACACAATCAACGTTACAACTTACAACCACTTTTTTGTTCTCAAATAAAAATAAAATAAGGGCATAAATTAGGGCTTGCGGAACCTTGTATTGGGGGAACTAGGCCATGCCCGTAAAACTATATTTTTTTCAACTTTTACCAGTGTTACAAACATGTCATTTTGGAATGACCTAAGTCCCAGTCAAGTCATCTATAAAAGAAAATTAGTCCAAGGCGAATATTTTTGGATAAATAGCAAGTCACGTTAAAGTTTTAAAATTGGCAAACCCTTCCGTTTATCAACAATATCTCAACAAAAAATAACACAAAACGAAACTTATTTACGCGAGCTTATCGTTCAACATGTACAAATTGAGATAAAGGAACCAATTTTACAAAAATAATGCTTAATGAAAACACTTCATTATAACCAAAGTCATTTGTTCAATAGACTTAAGTCAGTCAAGTCATTTGTCCAAAATACTCAAGTCAAGTCAGTAACTTAAGTCATTACAACACTGACTTTTACTTTCTAAACAATTTTGCGCAAACTTTTACATTTTACTATGTTTTTGTCGGTTTTATTGAAATATTTTCAGCTTAAACGCGTCGTGCACATTAATGCATGCCACGCGACTCCGTATGAACTATAGAATAGCAAATTTTTCAACGTGATTATATCTAGTAATGTTGAGTTTTCATTATATCTGTCCTATAATGCATTACGTCTTTTATTCGCGCAAGATGGCGTCATTAGACTTAACTTTAGCTGCATATTTTAGCACCAGGCGCGAATCTAGGAATTTTGTTTGAAGGGGGGGTATACCGCGACGAAAGGTTGCTTCAAAATGTGACGTCACGTTAGAAATAAACGTGACGTCAGAAAAGTAACCTTACGAACACCACACAGTTCGTTTAATTGAAAATTACAAAATTGCTTAGTTAAAATATACAATAACTATATTTGGGGGGGGGGGGGACATGGCCGCGTATATTTTTGTTTCAATTTGCTTAGATATTTTAAAAATTTTCAACTTTACATCACAATTTTAGGTAGGCCTATCTTTTTTTAATATTAAGAAGGGCTGGATCCACGATTTTTGTTTGAGCCTGGATAAGGGAGGAATAATAAATTAGACATTACATCACATTTTGTTTTATAACGTGACGTCACAATAAAAGTAATCACGGTAATTAGGCTTGTTTTGAACTAGTGAAACTTGTGTGCAAATATCAAGTTAAAGTTAATTTAAACGCACAAACGCAAGCGATGTGTCTTTTTATGTTTGGATTGGCAAAAGGCACTTGGACAGATAAAAAAAAAGATTAGCACATTCTCGATATATATGAGGGCAGCAGCTAATGACTGAACCGATTGTTTGATATATAGAAAGTTAAATTTAGCAAAAAATGTAGATGGTCATGTTTTTCCTGGATCCGCCCTTTCGAAAATTTTAAATTGTGCTACCACAAATAAAAGCAATTTCTCAGACTTTTTATGAAAAATTTAATTTGAGAAAGCAAAGGTGAATGTGATACTATTTGTTGAGGACTTTTAGATTAGGTTGTTTTCAGAATCGAAAGATTTGTTTTCAGACTTGTGAGACAAGCATGAATATCGATCTTCATTTTTAATCTTTAATTTGTAGAGAAAAACTAAGTTAACTGTAATTCATGTGATTGTGTATATTACGAAACAACGCCTTGGTAGTTTTTGTTGTATACGGATTGAGGTGATTTCGCGATACTTTTTACCGAAATCTGGTTTTAAGTCCCTCCAAAACGCTTGTTTGCCTTTTATAACTGCATGAAACCAAAACATATACTTTTTGTGGTGTGAACTTTTGGGGAATATTATGAATTCAACGGCGGCCCTATTCAAATTACAATTTTTTTTTACATACTTAAACTACATAATAATTGCTAAAATTTATTGAACTGTTTGGAATTATATTTATTATACCTTTTGGTCGTGTGAAAGTCGTCACGTCTTTTTCCAAATTTTTGTTTTTAAACCAAAGTAATAGTTTGATCGAGAAAGTACGTGTCTTAAGATGACTTTTATGATGTCACGTCATGACGTAACTTCATAATTTGAAGTCATAATCTCCCCCGAACAAAAAAAATGTATCCGTCCATAGCTACAGTTAGGCTATATGCTATGCTTAACGAATAAATAATAGGATAAATATACAACTTCTACGTAAAAAAAACAACCTTTATATAGAATAAAAAAATTTTGGTTGTTTTTTTAATTCAACATAAAAAAGAGTTTCTATAACATGTTGCCTTTTAGCGTATTTTGACCTGATTTGCCTTAAACCCTTTGGCGATTTTAACCGGTTCGCTTTAAACCGGGTTGCGCGAATCGATTCTTAAAAATGAAAGAGTTTGCAGAACCGGTTTCTGGCCAACTTTCCGAGCAAACCTAGAGATTCCAATATAACAACTTTTAAACCAACCTAAAGAGCTAATTTAATGCATTAGGGTAAACAAAAATTTTGATTAAATTATTTGTATTTTCAATTACCCCTTAACTATATATTATTTACCAACTTTTCTATGTGAATTAAAAAAAAATCTCTCGTTCGCTTCTCGCGAACTTATTTATGTTGTAAGTATGTTAATGACCGTTTCAGGGAGTGCTCAAAGACGCCATCCGTACTATAAAATTTCGCGTAAACTCGTAAACTCCATAGCAATCAATCTTTGTTTTGCTAATTTGATTCAAATAGCCGAACTTTTTTCGTATACTAAGGCATTTTCGCCTGAATATTTGCACAGGAGAGCACGGTTGCTTTTAACGAATAATAGTTCAAGTCGTAATGTCATGACGTAACTTTACTGAATATTTCAAGCGCCCAGAAAAAAATGGATCCTCGATTAGCGAACCGGTTGTAACTATAGATTGAATCCCATCACTGCTTAAACCTTTGTTTTTAAAAAATGCAATGAGCCGATTAATGTGAAACATAAACAAACAAACTAAATCCTTTAAAAACACCATCAGCGCTGAAGTTATTCAAAAGAGTTCGCGACGTTCAATCCATTTTCTTATCCCTTAATAATAAATATAGTGGCAAAATGTAACTAGACGTACACCGACAAATCCTTCTATATTATAGTACGCCATAACGGTCAGCTGATTTCACGAGCACGGTTTTATTGTAAGCTTATAAACACATTTTAAGTAGAAAAGTGTATCGTCAAGAATGTATCGTGCCGTTACTGCACAAACTTTTAAAAACTGATTCTCTTGTAACCTAAATTGTGTCGACGTTACTATTTTATTAAGCCTGTATAGTTGATTTCAGAAAAAAGAAAAGCGTAAGTCGAAATAAACAGTCAGTGAGTATTTACCTAAAGAGTAAGTGCTAACAACGTCACTGTGCAAACTGGTATTCGCGAAGGTCTAAACTTCTTGGTGTAGGCACACTCCAATAAGAAATCACTCATGCAAGAAAAACCACCCTTCGTATCCCGCAGTGGTTGCCGGGCGCGGCGAAGGAAAAGGCACGCTGTCATCCTTCGGGAGAAGGAAGATACACTGGCGTGAAAGAGAAAATCCACGACCTGCACCACATCGCAAACAATGGTACCGCTGTCTCGCAGCAGCGTCTGCCTTCGTAACGCGACAGAGAGCCCATTTCGAGTGACTAGTAGCTGCTATACCAGAGTGGTTTTACGTTGTTGCCTCGGGGCGTCTTAACTGGCTTACCGTCCTAAACGAACCGGTGATTAATCGGCTATTGAGTTTTTCGTTTCTCTCCTGTTGGAAAACTAGAGCTAAATAAAAAAAAATTAATTCTGATACGCTTCGAACTCGAAGTAGAAGTCAAGTCAAGGAATGTAAAAAAGTATTGCTGACGTTTGTCAATAAATTTTATCTCCAGCATTTTGACTGTGCAGCACAACGCAGTTGGTGAAGGTGTATCCGTTCGTAAGTTGCAAGTCGTACTTCACTATCATCTTTTTATTTACAAGTTTGTTCAGCGTTATCACTTATCAGTCTAGCTCGTAGCCTCGCCATGTAGGTTGCTCATTGTTTTGTTCGACGGTTGGAATTCTGCTCAAGAAAAAAACAGCGATAGCTGAATGTCGAATATATTTATCTAGCAAATGCTGATAAAGATGATATTACAACACTAGGACAGGATGTTTGGTTTCGAAAAAATCTTCTCTGAGAACTATATATGGTCTATTTGTTTCGGAAGGTAGTTGGTGAGATCAACCTCGAGTTTTAACAATACCTTAACTGGTCGCTTAAAGTTAAAGTTTGACATTCTAAAATATTTATAAAGTTCAGATATACGTACTACAGGTTGTGCTTGGTTGTTTAGTGTAGATTAGTTATGTACCAAGCAAGTTGTTTATTACTAAAATTGAACAAAATCAAACTACAATTATATTAAACGCGTGTTTTTATGCCAGTTTATGTAACCTTGTCAAGATTTCCAAGCTTGTTTTGCGGTAATCAATTAAATTAAAATTTAGCGGCTTGATTGTACGACAAAGATGCCTTTGATCTTTGCCAGAATTGTGTCGGCAAAAGCTTGTAGGGCTGTATTGTTGAACAGGTCGTTTACACGTTAAATTTGTTTTCGCAGCGCCCTATAAACTATCTTATTCCACTGTATAATGTTTCACCTTGTTTTTGTGCTCCGCCCTCGCTACAAAAAAGGCGAGTTTGTGAAATAGCCTCACTCACGTACGCTTACAAGTCTTTTGTTAATAATTAACCATTAGTCGATATAATGTTTCTTGCGCTATAATGAATCCCGTCCTCCTAAAACGCCAGTTACTAATTGTTTCGGCAGTATGATTTGTTGTAAAAATAACTATTGTATCTTTATGAAAGCAAGCTTTGGAAGCTCATTCAGGCCAGCCGTTATATCGTATCCCATATATTTGAAAATTAATACCTGTCTACTCAAAATCAATAGCCTTCCTTCGAGACCCTTGAAATGGCGAATAACTCACATTATGATTATTTTTTAATAAAAGCTATATTACCTTGTATGCCACCGCCTCCAGGTCCGAGATATTAAAAACCCAACACACGTTGATCGATCAACGCTGGCATGTCTAATTGGCTATAAATGTTTAAAAGCTACAAATACAACGACAACAAGTATTAGTAACAATAGATTTGTACTTGTCACGGGCCCCTTTCGTTTATTTTGAATGTACGTTTCGCGAAACGTAAGTACCGAGTATTTCGAGTGGTTTACTAAATTGTGTCTGGAGTGGACTTTTTAGGTATCTATTAAGACTAAATTGATTTTTATATTTTAGGAAATACATGGCGATGATATGTATTATAATGGTTTGCCTGGTGGCCTCTACGGTGGCTCAGGATCATGTGTATACAACCAATGAAGAAACGGGCAAAGCACATTATCTGGGAAACATACCCCAGGACGTGGATTTGCGTGAAATTGCTACACCCAATGCTCCTAAAAGAAGCTTTAAGATCTTAAATGGTGGCAAGAAGGTTTCTGTTGATCCAATAACTGGAGATCTTTCCACTGCGGTCCAGCTTGACCGAGAGCGTTTGTGTCCAGATAACCCACAGAAATGCATCATTGATGTCGAGGTTGTGGTTATGCCACCCTTTCGACTTGTTAAGGTTCAGTTTGTTGTGGAAGACCTAAACGATAATGAACCAACCTTTCCTTCACAACTCATAGTCAAGGATATATCTGAAAGTGCTGCCATTGGATCAGTAATTCGTCTCGACAGCGCCGTCGACCCTGACTTAGGTGCAAACTCCATCCAGCAGTACAAGATATCAAGTTCGCCCCCAAGTTCAAAAGATTCTGATGGAGTCAACGTTGGTTGCTTTCATCTGGATGTTCTAGAAAATATTGACGGAACCAAAATACCCCAACTAAATCTTACTACAAAGCTCGATCGCGAACAGATTGCATCGTACGAGCTTTTGCTATACGCAATCGACGGTGGTTCCACTCCTTTAACTGGTACAGCAACTGTAAAAATTACGGTTACGGATTCCAACGATAATCAACCTTACTTTCCGGAAAGTAACTATGTGCGAGAAGTTCCTGAAGATGAGACACCAGGTTCGCTTGTTATACAAGTCACCGCTACTGATTTGGACGCTGGGTCCAACGCTGACATTGCATATAGTTTTCCCAGTGTTGTGAGCGCGCACGATAGAGCGGTGTTTTCCCTTGATGAAAACACTGGTGCTATTACCATAAAAAAAACAGGTCTGGATTACGAAAATAAGACCATCCACCATTTAACTGTGGAAGCCAGGGACAGAGGCCCTAACCCAGCATCTGCGTATACCACGGTCACAATTAAGGTTGTCGATGTAAACGACGAGGCCCCACAAATAGATGTTAGTTTTATGGATTTCATCGAAAAGAAAAATCCTACAACAGACACCGGGGGACGCGAAGCTATTTTAATCAAAGAAGACATTGCTAACGACACATACATTGCTTTCGTAACGGTCACTGATCGCGACACTGGTATTAATGGGAAGATTTCTTGCAAAATCAGGGATCCCTCCAGTTTCGAGCTGATGGACTTGGATAAAGAACAAAACAGGTAAGAATCAATTATGAGAATATATTTTATGAAATACATTTTATTATAATTAGCTCTTTTTTGTTAGTTACTCGATTACTCAGAGTGCCAAATTCTGCTTTGTAGGTATTTAATTAGGACCAAAGGTCAGCTTGATCGTGAGGATAAGCGCTTCCACAACATTGAGATTGTCGCCAGTGACGCTGGATCGCCAAGTCTACGCAACTCTACCACCATACTGGTGGAACTGATCGACGTAAATGACAACCCTCCAAAATTTGGTCAAAGCAAGTACAATGTGTTTGTTAGCGAAACCATCGAAAACGGCGAGGAGCTTACTAAGATAATGGCACATGATCCCGACGATGGATTGAACGCCGAAATCACCTACACGTCAGAACCCGGTGACGAAAACGACTACATCCCATTCGCGGTAGACCCACAAACTGGATCGGTGACGTTTAAGTCTGGGGTTGTTCATCTTGATGCGGAAAACTCCACCGAACCGTTTATTCTCCGCGTTACAGCTACTGACCACGGCACACCGAAGCTCAGCTCGACAACACTTTTAACGGTTAAACATTGAGTCACTATTGCTTCCGTGTTTATCAATTTTCGCTAATAGCGTTTTGATATTTTAAATGAACTTATAATAGTTATTTATTTTTTATCGGAATGACACAATGTATATGTATGCAGATTAATGTACAAGACGAGAACGACAACAAACCGATATTTCGTCAGCAAGTTTATGATTTTCGAATTCGCGAAGACAGCAAGCGCGGGACTTATGTCGGTCAGGTGACAGCCGACGATGCCGACATCGACAAGGCGACAAATGCTCGGATAACCTACAATTTTGCACAAGATTCTTCTGAACCAATTCCATTTACTATAAAAGAAGACACAGGTAAATATTTTTTTAATATTTATTCTGTTTAAATGTAATGTCGTATAATGTCGCTGTCTGAATTCCTAGGGCACATCAGTAAATGTTATATCCTTATTTTCTATAAAGTGACATTTTTGTTTGTTTATCTAATTTCAGGGCAGATACACTTTGATGGTGAGGCAAGTCAGATAGACCGCGAAGAACGGCAATCACGGCCTTACATACTTACAGTAAAGGCGTGGGATCATGGTAAAATCGCTCATAGTGCCGACGCCACAGTAGAAATTTATCTGGAAGACGTTAACGACAACGCTCCCAAGATTATTTCCCCAAACGTCACGAAGGACTTTGCAATTGTTTATATTTCCATGCTTAACAAGGTAACCGAGGGCAAAAGAACTAACTCCGATTTTGCTGCGCTAATGGACAACCTGTCAGTTGTGAAGCAGCTTATCCGCATTGGCAACTCTTCCGCGACCAAAACAAGTGTTCCTGATTCACTACCAATTGTAGTGACGCGGATAATAGCAAAGGATCTGGACGCAAGTGAAAACGGGCATGTACGCTACACGCTCAGCGAAGGAAACACATATGGATATTTCGCTATGGATATGCCAAGTGGCAATATAACACTTGTTTACACCGACCCCGCAAAGCTGCGTGCCATGAAACACGGTTGCCAGGTGATAAAGATTACTGTAAGCGATCTGGGAAAACCAACACCAAAAACTTCCTTTGGTTGGGTATGTATTTTTTTAAATGTTGAGTTTGTTCACTATAAAATGTTTGTTAATTTACTAAGTTTTAACGATCAAAACTTGTTTTTCTGATGCTTGGGTGTTTGGTGCAGGTTAACATCTACATAACCGATGCAACTCCTGGAACTCTGAACGTGTCCGATGTGATGAAAGACTGTCAGAACAATAGTTTTTATCCAATTTTTTTCACTCCGAAGAACAACGATATTGCTGCTTCTGGAACTACAAAGTTATTGTACATCTTGATTATTTCGTTCGTTGCTGTTTTCGCAGTCATCTTTATAGTAGTGGTGAGTTGTTTGGAAGTTATGTGCATTGTTTTAAAAAGTAAAACACAATCAACCTGTTTTTACACTTCGTTAATTATTATATGATGTTATGTCTCTTTAGGTTGTTCTAATCATCAAGTACAAATGTCACTGTGGAAGAAACAAACAATCACGGACTTACAATTGCCAAGCGGCTGCTGGTTTGTATAGCGACGCTTCGTATGCTGCCGGTTCCCCAGTCGTCAAAAAAGGCAGAAACAAAGGTAAAACCATAAGTTTTTTAACGCTTTATCCATACCAATGTATTTGAACCGGAAATTTTGTTTGCAATCTTTTCTATGTACTGTAATTCATTTTATAGACATAAATCTGTTTGTATTAAGGTTCTCCGTTCAGCGAGAAAGCAACCCGCCTTCATTTACCAAATGGAACCGTGGACAGTCGCTCGTCAAACTACTCCGATTGGACTGCGTCGCAACTTCAAATCCCACAGGTTAGTAACGAATGGAAGGCACCCAACACATTGGTGTCCACTCCCCAACAGCATTATGCATTTCCCCGACATTGTTCAATGGTCACATATATGGATATGTTACCCATGCGGGAGAACAGCATACGGCAATATGGTGCGTCAACTCCACACATGACTCGTCATATGTCGTTCAACTACATGTACGACGATTCGCCAGTTTTTGGCACCATAGTGTGATGTACAAACTATTGGTTTGGCGTGGGATCAACTCACATCGACTTGTTAGCTCACAATACAATCAGATGGTGTTAGAGCACTACAGCGTGCTGGCGGAATCGTAATGTTTTTTCATCATTTTATTAGTTTCTACATTGCCTTGTGTTTGCTTTGTATTGACTGTATAAGTCACCAACTGAGCGCCAGTACAACATTTAAGGTCAGGGATACACCAATATTTGACATGGTGTGTTTTGTTTGATCGGCTTCCTAATCCAAGCAGTGCGTGTCCTTCGTCTTTCTGCTGTCGTTAAAAATCAATGTTTCCAGCCAACTCACACTGTGGATTACAGCTCGTTGTGTAAACGCCGAAAGATTTGTCATTGCCTGGTTGACCCTAATCCGTATTATTACGTCGCGGGGTTGCGCGTTGTTGTGTCACGGACGTGAATTACATTTTACTTGATCGTTTAATATTGCCTAGTAAAGTTTCCTTTCTGGCTTAGTACTGACTTTTTGTTTTTTTGCTTTTTTTGCTCTAACGATATTTTTTTTTGTATTGACGTTTTTTCATTAATCTTAAACTCTTTACGAAATAAATTTTTGAGGGTTACCTCATAGTTTGTTTGTTTTTAAGTGTTGCCAAATTGTTTTTTTAATTGCCTTTCTAAGGGTTTGCCAAGACCAGGAAAAAAAGTACATACCGTACATGAGAAATGTACAAGTCTAGTTCCTTTTCTCATTGAAATGGACGGAGTCATCTTTCTGTGTTTATGTACCAAACGTTCAGTTGAACGCACCGCACACAGTGTTAGTGTGATTACATGATTTAATTCACCGTTTTTTGTTTTGTTTTTGCTTTGGTCACCGCTAAGAAACTTTAAGAGATCCCAACTATTTTAAGTATGGCAACTGCTAATTCTTTTACAGAAAGTAGGCTATGTTTTAACTAACATTTTGGGAAATTTAAGAGACCGTTTGAGCCCCCTAAAACTTATTAAAATACTGGCTGGGGTGATGAAGGAAATATATGACACATAGCCTAACGCGCACCAGCCCTAATGGATTTCGTCCAAATTGATGAATATGGTGGCAAGAAAACTAAAATACGTGAACAGGGTAATATAATTGACACAACAATGTAGTGTTGCTTTATGTTACTTTAAAACGAAATATATTTGTCCAAACCTAGCTTGGTATGTAATTAATAACTAACAAACCAAAAATGCAGACAATTTTTAGCATCTTTTGTGCAACCATTGTTAATGACGCTCAAAAGCGTAAATTTTCTTACAACCCGCTTTACTGCTCTTTGTTAGGAGATACATTAGCACATTGATTAACCAAATAAACTCTAGCTCTCAACGCAAAGTCGCCCACACTCCAGTTAAATTATTAATCATTCCACATTTAAGCTCTGTTTTACCTAAATTTTGTAGTTAAGCTGTGTAGGAAATAGGCTAACACAAACATTTTGACTTAAAAAAATTTTCAGCCAACTACCTACAATGCTCTGCACGTATTTTCATTCTGATGAAGTTATGTTTAATATTGTGGCATTTCGCGAGATCCAGTGATATATACTATTTACACTCCATTCCTCTACGACCGTGGATGACACATATAATTGACCTTGTAAATTATTCACATGCATCCGCCATAACGTACTCAATTTAAAAAGTATTGTTGTCGCGATATTACCCAATATTGTTTTCCGATTATGAAATGGAAAAGGCATTTGTATATGGTTAATAATTGAATATTTAGAACATAACTGGAAGTTATTCTATCTAAAGAAATCAACGTTTGCAGTCTAGGGATACATTTAACATTACTACATTTTCATTTGCTAAAGTAGGTCAATGAGACTGCCGCTTTAAATGGGTAGCGAGTCCATGAATAGCTCTCTTTGCTAACGGTGATTGACACAGTTCCATATAGAAAAGTTATTTGTTTTGGAGCACGAAACATGGTACTAACATTTAATATCGTTGTTAGTGTTGGTTTAAATACTAATGGCAAATGTTTGCATCTTATTCTGTCTACGTTATTGAGTTGTTGTAATTTTTTTGCTTCTCGTTTGTCGGGTTAATAACTTGTTATTTAAAAGCGCAAATAATTCTCCAAATCGTAGTAAGAATAATATCAAAGCCCATCCGGAACGGATATGTGTTATTTAGAACGTTTCCAATATCTCTTTATTCATTTTCAACATCTGATGTTGAATTCTAAATCGATTTGATTTTAACCTTGGCGTGAGTTTAAACACATATTTTAATTCTCTGTTGAATCGTAATTGAGAAAGAGAATTTTTACAACGGTAAAATAAGGTGTAAATAACTTAACTCGCGATGCGTTAATTTTGGGGTTTCCTTAGATCATAGATTTCGGCTCGTGCCTTAACAAGAGGGAGAAAAAATCACAGTTGGGTGATTCACTCTGTAACGCATCGTTGCCTTTCAATACAACCCAGTCACATGTAAGGCCCTCCCTGTCACATCCGCTGCAGTTTGACCCCATCAACAACAACGCTCAGTACACCAGTTGTCATTCATTGTTGCAAATCCGTTAGTAACAAATGCTCTTGTCTGTTCACGTTTTTAGTGCCTCGCTGTAGGCATATTTCTTTATTTTAAAGTTGGTTGTACGACAATCTTTCGTTTTAGTATGTCACATTTCAATAGCCTCGAGCGATTAACTTGTGCTGTCTGTTGTATGTCCGTCCGATTATTTTGACAACAAATAAGGAATTTTATATCTTTGAGTTTCGCTAAGAAAGAATCTTTTGGTTTACTGCCAAACTATTCTAGAGAAGTTACTGAATTTAACAATCGACTGGCTGAAAACACAAATCATTACAAAAAATGCAAGCAGAAGCAGACAACAAGAAATGTTCTGTTTTTACACAGTCAATTCTAAAAGACATTGAAGGTCTTTGCTTCAAACGAAATACTTAACCATGAGATTTTTTTATTTGGAACATCACACTATTTTTCTCAAGCGATATATTGTCGTAAGTCACGCCGCCCAGCAGTATTGACATGAAGTTTTTCGCTTCTTCTCACTCGCTGTTTCTTTGGCTAAATATGCGTTATGCTTTACCCAAAATCCTTATATTGATTTAAAGCGAATTTTTTTGCTTATTATCAGTAATCAAAAGGGCGTTTTATTTTTGATTTAAAAAATTAAACAAAATTGTCAATAAAGTTAAAATTTTGTAAACTTTTGACCTAAAAATAATTTTTTTACAAAATTGTGAAGTATTAGGAATACATTGATTTAAACAACTCATTTTGTATTAATGACTGCGTTATTGTCTTGGCGTCGTCAGTAACTTGTTGGAGCTTTTGTGGTGTTTGTCGACGACTGTTGGAAGGCAAATTCGTTGTTTGTTCGGCTCTGCTGTAAGCAGGGTTACTATGCCGTGCCTATTTTTAAGATTTGTGCCTATTTTAAGTCCACAGAAAATACTAAAGCGAAATTTTGGAAATGCTTCGTTAATAATTTTGGTAGTTCAAAAAGTGTTTTTTTAGAAAAATGCAAAACACGGGGTATTTTACAAAAAAGCTGAGTAAATAGTTTAGTTGAAATACAATATAAAAACGTCATAGATTAGTACAGACACACTAAGTATATTAACGAATTAGAAACTGGATAATTGCTAATCAAATCAAGACATAGCAAATACTGTTTAAAACATTTGTTCAACTTTGAGATAAACAACTATTTCATGTAAAAACAAAGTCGAAGCTCAACCTAACACAATAAACCAGGCTTGCGTGGTGTTGATCCTGCATATTCGCGTATTTTGTTTTAATGAAGATATATTACAGATGTTAGATATAATTGAAAAATAAGTTTTTGATAAAATTTTGAACTGTACGATATTTTTTTATACGCTCACTATAATTATAGTTTAATAATTACTTTTGCTTAGTTAACCGTTAACACAAATTTTATGCCCGGCCAGCGTTTGTCTTTCCTTTACATGTCTACATTATCATCAAGACATCCTTTACCATACAACCTAGGTGTAATTTGTAAACGATCTTAACATGAAATAATTTAGACAAATTTCGACCTAACGTGTAAAATACTAAAAAAATTGAATATTTTCGCCAAATTAAAATAATATTTGCTCTATAATCAGTTAGTACTATGTTTACGTATAATATTAATGACAATCAAGTTATGCATACTGCTTGGTGCCGCTTGTACCTCTATTGCGCAATTTTGCAGAGAAATAAAAGTTCGATGGTGATTTAGTAACAGCTAGGCAACTTCGGTTCACTCCCTAAATCTTAAAAAGATTCGATATTGCGCAAAATGATGTGATATTGCAACAAACAAAGCTGCTTGCAGTCAATCGATACCTATCTTCATTTTTGCCGTCAGCGTCTTGCCTGACGGCACTCGCGTAATGTATTCTATTTACAGTTGACGTGAAACAGTTTTAAACAACTGTAACAAATTCCGTGCGCGATTAGTAAGATGAATAACTAGTAAAATCTTATTTAACGTACTCAAAAGTCTATTTGTAACTTTGTTTAACTAAACAAAGCGAATGGCATTAAAGGGCTGGAATTAGGTACGATAACCTAATTTGCTGCTTGTATGCCTGAAATTAAAACCGTGCCAAAGCCTACCTGGCTAGTTTCAACACTGTTTGTGTTACCTTTATGTATTAAAACTTTTCAGAAGTGTCTGATGTTTGCATTTTAATTAAAAATTGGTTATTGAAAAAGTCTAAAAGAGCTATTTTAAACGTTTGGACGAAGAACTCGTTTGTTACCTTTAACCAGTGGTAAAATACCCTGGAACGGCCTGGAACAGCTTTCCTGTAAAATGATTGTTGTAGTAACGCCGTACCGGTAAAATATGTTCTTTTAACCAGGTCATTCCGCCATCTCCTTGAATTTATTCAAAATAAGATTTCAGTTGCATCGTTTTGCACTACGTCGAACAATAACCTTTGGTTTTCGAAGGTTACTTTGTATATTCATCCTGTTATGTCGTAAATTTGTGACGACATCTCTAAAAATTTGCGTAGGTTTGGGTAAAAAATGTATTCTACTTTCACCTCTGCTTTTAACCATCCGCATATTTTTGTTAGTTACTACTGTAAATTGATTGAGAAAGGGCCGGATAGTTTCCGGATAGTTTCCTTAGGGATAATATAATTTAAGAAAGATGGGTGTCGCCTAAAAATGTTAACTTCTGACGTTTACAGGAAAAGAATGAGTTGATGATGCGTGTAGAACAATACGACGGTAGTGTTGGCTCACAAAACAGCGCTAGAGACAGTGGCACCGGCGATAGCGTTCCAAACGACGCATATGGCGGTCCTAGTAATTTTCGACAAACGTCGTTTCAACGGCAACAACAACAACCAAGTTATCACCAACAGCAGTACCAACCCACCCACGTTTGCTTGCCCCAACAAGGAAGTATTTCCCCAGACTACACAGGTAGGACAATAAAATGTTTAATGCATCCAAAGCAACATGTTTTTTTTTGTTTTTTTTAGGAACCAAGCGAAACCTATGTCAAATCGTACATTATAACCATATATTTTTTTTCTGAATTCGAGATTTTTAACATATTTCCTCACACAATTGTTTGCAAAAGAAATTCCGAATATTGTTAATTTTGGTATCAGTCCGTTAATAGGCCTTTCAGGTTTCTGTGAGGCTCGTTTACCCGCCCGATTTTTGGTGTGTTCTTCGCGAATTCTTCTTCTTTGCAGAAAAGCATTCATGGACAACTTGTTGCCTCCATATTTAAAAAAAGAATAAATAGAAAAATGAGTTTGCATTTTCCTTTAAAACAAAATTTTCTTTAATGTGGGTGATTTGACAGAACGTTTATAGAGCCGCAATCTGCCAGTGACCAGCCTTTGACCGACTAGAAAAGGTAAATTAAAAACATATGGGCGCCAATAAAATTTTGGTGGTGCGAGCTCTACTATGTAAATTTTTGAATAGTAATTTTGGTGGACCTGAACCACACTTATTGGTAATTGTGTTTATAAGCTATCCTATGCTTTTCATATTATTACACATAGTTAAGTAAGTGCAAAATATAGTTTATTACTTTGCGATTTGCAAGTGCATGACCTACCAAATTTTAATGGTTTTGGGGTGTTTGGATGACCTTTGAGATATGTATAGTCAGGACGGTATAGTACCTTTTTATTGAGATCTAAGTTGTGTACAAGGTTAGGCACCAGGCCATGCCAGCTCAAACTAATAGCAAAATTTGTGAAAAGCTCATGCAATCATCCTCAGTTGTAATATTCTATCGTCGGATCCGAACAAATCCAAATAAATGCTTGATCACCAAAAGATGTTGTGCGAATGTAAACTACTGTATGTGCAGAATTAAAGGGTTTTCTTTGTTCATGGACTTATGGTATACTTCTGCTTGGATAATTATCCATCCCCAATGAAACCCTAGTCTAGAAATTAACCTCATTTATGGAATATATATTGGTGTGTTGATTTGCGAATTTAATACAAAAAAACTATCCTAATTAAAGCTGCATCACCAAAACTAAGTAATTTTTAAAACATTGACCTAAGAATTTTTTTTTCAATAAACTAACCAAAAACAACATGCCAACCATTGTATTATGATAATCATTTGGCAAATAAAATATTTAGCGACTGAATGAGACAAAGAGTGTTAAGATTTCATTAACTACCAAAATTATTTCGCCATTTTGTTAAAAAAAGTTATTCAATTAAAAAATCAATTTAAGTAATTTTACGACACTAATCGCACATTTAAAGTTTATATTAAGGTCATTTTTAGCAATTTCTTTGACATATTTAGCACAGTGTTTTTCAGTTTTAGCACAGTGTTTTTAATTCTATATTTATTAAAAATTTACTTATCTTAGAGAGATTAGGCAAACCAAAATCGATATTCGAAAGACTGCAGTGCCAGTACTGCATTAAATTGACACTTTTGCCAAATTTATAAAGGTTGAAACCCACCTACGCAGGTTTGGATAGCTATGAGAGCGTTCGTAATTTAAAAAAGGCATAGTTTCGTTCAAAGTCACGGTCGATACTTTGTTGATAATTGACAGATCTCCGTTTGATTAAAGTTTATTTTATTATAGCTTTCCGATGCGTTAACCTTTAAACTATTTAATAAAACAGTGTGTTTTAAAATAACAGAGTTTTACATATTCCCTTCAGCTAAAACACAAAACAATCACTGTGCAGTCGCGTAAACCATTATATTTCACAGGGGACCAACTAGATATTACGTATTATTGAACGTTTGTGCTCATGAAACTCAAGTGTTGACTTGTGAACGTTGAATAAAACGCTGGTTGGCAGAGAGCAAATAATGGGGCAAACCTCACAGAAAACCAGTTGAAACTGCTGAGACGTTTCGCTTGACCGACGTTTCGAGGTTTTAGAAAAATCTACGTGGCCTGGCAAGCCTACTAGAAGAGAATGTTGATATGGATTGATTACACACCGAATAGTGTTGTCGGTTTGTCATATAGGCAAAAATCATCCAAGGGTCACTTTTAGCTCGCTTCCACAGTATTTGTTTGTTTACCACAACAATTACATGGGGTCATGAAGCCTGCAAACAATAAGTAAAAAAGCTAATTTTATTGCACTAAGTTGAAATTACACTGGGCAGGTTTTGTGCGCTGTGTTATCATGTTTAATTGTTTTATCATTTTACTTTTCGCTTTGTATTTGTTCTATAATAGTTATTCGTTTAAAACTCAGTTTTACCATTTTCGTTATTGTGATTTTACAACATATCACAGTTGAGTGATGTAATAAAATACTTCACCAAATATATTTTAATATATCAAAAGAGGCTTTGGTCGCGAGATTCTACCAGTTCATTTTTTTGAGTCGCCGTTAAACCACTGTTAAACTGAACCATGACCGGCACTGAACAGTAATTTTCGGGCCGATCGAATTAGTCGCGTCTTCGTCAAACTACATTCATATATTTTTGCCTTAGGCAATTGATAGGTCAAAAAAAGATTTTCGCCGTGACCTAATCGCAATTAACATGGCGGTTTACACTTTTGTGACTGTTACAGTGTTGTACTTTTATAACCATTGTGATGGGCTTCAATCGAAAATCCATGTATGAACCCCAACCTTATTCGCACATGTTCATATTGTCATGATTAAACTGATATATAAGTTGGATTCCTTGTCATTTATTCAAATTTTACCAGATGACTTTTTCAATTTAAAGAAAAATTAAAATACCTTAATGAACTTTATCAAGGCACATTACTCAATAGTTCATTTCTACTGTTTATTTCTCCACCAGGCACAAAACAAACACAGCAAATCCCGGGTGGCACGAAAGGTGGAAGCTAAATGCTTTAGATCTAGAGTCAACAGTCAAGAGCTTAAGAGACACTTAACAAATTTGTAGGCTAGTTTAAACTAAAATTATGGTGTGATGTCTGATGCTGTTCTCTTTCTGCAGCGGGAGCCGCGGGCGATGATATAGCTTTCCATCCACACCTTCCATACCAGCAGCAACCACCTGTAGGATTTTCAAAATGCACACAGGACTGCAGTGTTATGGGCCATGGAGATAATTGTTGGATGCCTGATACCCTACAGCGGCCTCCTTCTAGGATGACCTCGTTCAAAGGAAACGATGGTTCGTTCATTATTTTTACCAGCGTTATATTTACAGTAAGCGTCTTTAATACCAAAATGTGTCTGTCTAACTACGTTGAAACTAGCAAGGTGTTAGCTTCGTTCAATAATACCCAATAGGCAATGTAAAACTTGAAATCCGCTACTGTAGGCTTATTACCAGTGTTACAAACAAGACACTTTGGAATGACTTAATTCCCAATTAAGTCCGTTATACAATAATTAACTTCAAATCAAGTTATCAGTTGCCTAAGTCAAGTCCTGGTCTGTGTTCCCTCTATTTTTTTTTCTACTGAGCAATTATTTTGAGCAAAATTATATTAAGGCTGTGAGCGGGGGGCCCGGGCTGATCCATAATTTTGTGAAAATTTTAAAAAAGACATAAAAAAAAGCGTGACGTTATGAAAACAAATATTCCAAGAAACTTGTTGATCTCGGAAGTGCAGTCAAGTTTGAATACATTAAAGAATATGACAACAGGGCGGTCGCAAAAAATATCCGATTAATTGAGTTAAGTTGACAAACGTTTAATTTCGCTGTATATTTATACCACACAATCCAGATTCGTGTACTACTCGCTCATTTGCATTTATCAAAATAATTTGAAAGGCCACTGACCCCACAGCTGTATCTGCACAGAAATCACGTAAAACATTAGCTACTCGCGAAAAAACAATGCGTTTATCCTGTTAAGTTTCGAGATGGAGAAGTGTCACTTACAATACAACACACTGACAATATTGTGAAGAGGTAATATAGATTGGCGCAAAGCGCGAAAAAACTTTATCTTGATATACTTGACATATATTGCATTTGTGGAGATCTGTGAGTCCACTCTGCGCTAGCCTATGGGCACAAAAAATGTGTAATTATACTCCTTCTGTAAGCCGCCTTATTTTTATCGTTTATCTAATTTAATTTGCTAAAAATTGTAACTTGAATAGGGCCATTTTTCTCTGTTCATGTTCGATAAAATACAGCTGTGGTAAAAACATTCCCCTAAAAATGCATTCCGGTTTTTATCATCCCGATTTATTGTCTCTTCTAAACTAATTTTTTCCTTTTTGCTTGGTTTACCTGTGTAGACAATACAATTTCTGAAAAACATACACAGCGAAGTGCTCAAAATTGTTGTGGCAAAAAATGTAAAAATTTTTTAGTTTTAAATCGAGAATAATGTAAGTGCACAAAAGGAAAATTTTGCTGCGCCAACTGTCTGGTGTGGCTGCGCAGTTGTGCACATTAGAGGGAACACAGGCCGTAGTCCAAGTCATCATTAAAGCAAGTCAACCCCAAGCCAAATATTGACATAAAAATAAAACGGTAAACTCTTAAAATTGACAAACTCGTACAATTAAGTGGCATTACTCAACTGAAAATTAACCAAAACGCCACATGTAGCAAGAAAATTGTGAAAATTTATGTCAAAGCAAGACATTAATCCAATGACTTTAGTCCAAGTTAAGTTGCTTGCCCAAAGACTTTAGTCAATTCACTTTGCCCAAAATACTAAAAAAAGTCTTGTTACTTAAGTACAGTGGCTTCAGTGCAATGACTTAAGTCATTACAACACTGGTAATTAGATTGCTTTTTGAATTTAATTTGTTGTTCTTTAAATTCAGTTTACGACACTGGTTCGATGGGAAAATCAAACCGGGCTTTAAGTCCCACGTTGTACCAGCGCAATGAAACTCCGGAGTTCCAACACATGAGGTAAGCAATGACATAAATGCACCAACGTTGTCAATCTGATTGGTTTGTTCATTTATAAGTTCGCTTTTTGTTTTGCTTTCCTGGAGACAAAGGTTAGCGACACTAATGGTATTTGCTAGGCACGGCACTATGCCACCTCCGAGTCGGTGAGTTAATTGTGTACTTGGACGTATACCATTTTTAACTTGTGTTTTATTTCGTTGTTTAGTTTATGTGTATCTCGTGCTCAGGCAATGATACTAATATATAAACTACCATTGGTTGTGTTTAAAGATTCTCTACATTCCTTAATGTGGGCCGCAAATTAGAAAAATAAAAAACCCAAGAATTTTGCAGTCCTTGAAATATGATATAATGGTAAATATTTGGAAATTGCCACAGTGTGAATGTTTTTTTTTATAATAAAATGTATCCCTTGATGTTTTTTATTTATGATATAATGAAAAATCTCTGTGAAGACTATGTGTTATAAACCAAACAAATATTATAGGTACACCAACGCACCTTCGAATACTCCCTACTACTACGATCCAGGTAGTAAATTTGAAGGCAGCATTCCGGCAAGATCGAATTTTAGCACGTTTAGGGACGATTCCGCTCCTTCTGACGGCGGGAGTCCGGCTCTGTCGCAAGTAGCATCATCAAGCGTCAGTCGCCAGCCTTCGATAAACAGCTACCGACAATACGGAGGCTACTCGCAAGGACAATCGCAGGCTTCCAGAGTGAAATCCCCGGTTATTATCAATGCTGCCACACCTGTTCCCTATGGAGCAGCGTCGCGTGGCAAGGCTTACATCAATCTACAAGGCACCGGTGTAGATGGAGGTCAACAAGTCGACGAAACGCATAGCAACCTCTCAGGAAGTAGTAGCAGTAATATACAGCACTCCGACTATTCCCACAATTATTCTCAACAAAACTACCAGGTTTCTTCTTATCAACAGCCAGATTATTCTCAACAGTACGTTGCACCTCACGAGCAACATCCTCTCTACGGCGAGCAGCAAGGTTATACCGGCTATGTCAGTGAAAGTGGTTACGATGATGAGTTTGCTGCCACAAACCTCCTGCTAAGCCCGGCCGATTCTGAGCCGGGAGATTACAAACAAAGACTTGAAAGACAAATGCAACAACAGCAATCCAATTATCAACCACCCTACAACTATTCCGGAGGTGAAACTCCCGACGATCAGCACCTTTTGGAAAAAGATGCCGATCGTCTGCCGGAAACAAATCCTTCTATTGACAAACTCAGTACAATACGGGAAGAGCTGGATGCTGATGAAGTAGTAGCAGAAATAGATGGCCTCTTGTTGTAGATATATTACACCACATTCTTCCGATGACAACATAAAATATTCTCCGGTGCCAAAATAAGTTCTTTGTTAAAAAGTAAGCGCTGCACTATTAACTTAAATGACCTGCATCCAATGGTGTATGGTCGTGCTGCGAATGTTTCGTTATATTGGTTTCCAATCAAGTGGTTATTTTTAAATTTGTTTTAAGGAAAACTTGTCTCACTTGGTTGTTGCTTTGCTTTATGCGCTATACTACACATTGATATATTACAAGACATTCCTCGTGTTTACGTCCTCGCATTATGATGAAGTTCTTACTATGCTGCATATGCCTTTAAACATTGTTTTATAAAAACATATTGTTTATGTCCGACTTTGTGCGCACCTCTCTTGCATTTCATTGTTTAACTCAGTTGTTAAAACACCAATTTTGACATGTCACTGCCGCATGGATGTCTGATATATGAATATAGTGTTGGTTATACTACAGCCATAATGGAAAATCATACATTAACTCTATTGTTGTAGCCTAAATTTGTTTGACCAAGTTCCACAGGTTATTGTTTGTCCTGTTTTTCTATATAAGAATACCTTGCATTTTTTAATATATTTATATATAGGCTACACTTTAAAATTAGGCGGTCCGTAACCATATTAAATATCTCTCGCTTTTTGCCATATATATTGTTTGCGACTAACTATATTTAGCCCACTAACTAACTTTGCATTTCATGCAGTTTTTGTTGCAACTGTTTCTTTAATACAATACTTACCGGGGTTAAATTTTGATGTTTTTCAAACTTTGCACATGCCTACAAAAGAACGAAACACTGAACACTAAGTTTTACAAGAAGTACATTTAATTTTATTTTAATGCAACTAGTTTTATAATTATTTTGAGAAAGTTTTTTTTTTTGTTGAAACAATCATTCTAGGAGAAATCGATTTTTCAAAGGGATGTGATGTTCTATTTGGACGAAAAGGATGAGGAAGAGTTACTTCGACCAGATCGAATCGAATATCTGTTGCACTGAATTCCACTGTTTTGAGAAACTTTGGGCGATGAAGTCATCTGCAACTAAAACGTCCGAACTAAAATTTTTGCGTACGGGCTGGAAAAACACTACTTTATGTTAAATACAAAATTTACCCAGACTAAGGAAAAATGGAATTCTCAGCAATAAGTGGTTTGCCCTTATTTAAATATTTAAAGAAACATTTAAATTTTACTTTATGAAGGAAATGTACTTAGTTTTATTTTTTTATTTCCCGGCAGGTAAATTAAACTTGGACTATCTTTTACTTACTCCGACAACAAACGCGATATTCTGCGAACTCTGCCTAAATTTGGCATTGTTAAACAAGTCTTTACTTGGAACGTTGCACACGTTTGTTAGCATAGTTTATAACAGTGATTCTCAACCGGGGGTCCACAAAAACTTCTAAATATACCTATATTAAATTAACTAACGCTGGGGCTTGGGATACATGCTTAATCTCACAAACTTTGTTTAGGAACTTATTGATGCCTGTTTACCCGTAAAATTTAGGTAGAGCTCGCAAATTTACGAAGAATTGAATTTTTATTTTTAAGCCGTTTGTTAGCAATAGTGATTGAGGCCAAAGCCTTATGACTTCTTACCAGGGACGTGCGGTCACAAAAGCATGCCGCTAATTTTTTTATCTTTATTAGTACGATACCATTTTTATGATGGTTAAAGAAAGGCGTGGCTTGAAAAAAATAGTGCTTCACCATCTAGGAACGTCACCACGTCACTGCTTCTTACAATGTGTTTACCCACGCAATACTTAGCAGAGTTCGCGAAATATTGCGTTTATTGCAGTAGTTAACAGTAAGCATTTTTTTTTCAATGAGGATTTTTCTCACGTTTGAAGCAGTTTAGCACCGGGATTACGTATTTGCTTAAACATTACGCTTTCAAGCCAGTCTAAGCAATTGCTGCTGCAACCTAAAGTTTTACGTTTGGAAGTTATTCTCAATTGACAAACGTCACCGGTTTTCGTTACTTAAAAGATGTATTGCATGCTTAGCCAAGTGTTGTGCGCTATAGTTAACCGACTTCACATCACATGATTTGAAATTTCTATTTAGTGACACTTAGTTCAAACGTTTAGGCATAAGCAAATTTGTTATGACATTTAAAATATGTTTGCATTATTTATGTCATTTACGAAGATCTTACGAATAACCGGTAAATATTCTATTTAACCTGGGCAACGCCGGGTATTTCGTCTAGTTGTTAATATATTAGGAAGGAAGTAAGAGCATTTATTCGTTGGTTTTCGTTTTTACTAACAAAATGGCTGTATTTGTTACTAACGTGGAGAAGTAAAACAAGTGAAAACACGCAAATACAATGCTAGGTATTTATTATAAGCAGGGGACCACGACGGATGGCTGTACCGTATATATATCCACCTATCGAATGCTGTATGTAGCCTACCTATATGTTATTATGATGCCATATTGACTAAAGGCGTAGAACATTGACTAACGCAGACAAGTCTATTTCATTTGTCGCTGTAGACGTAGACTGTTTAATTTAAGGTAATATAAAGTTTATTGAATAGTAAATTGTTGCTTTTTTAGATGGCTGAAAAGTATGTAATATCTAAACTTGTTTTTGATAATTAATGTGATTTTGTAACATTGGGAGATAACAGTTGCAAAGAAATTTTTCAAGCTGCCAATAAAAAAAGTTCCGTATTGCAAGTTGAGCCTAGATATAAGCAGTGGTGGGATTCAGCCGGTTCGCTCCGGTTCTGTAGAACCATCTCACGAAATTTTATGAGATCAACGAACTAGTTAGCATTACTGGTTACTGTCAATGTTTTTTTGCATTATCTGGTACCTCGATTTTTAAGATCCAAGTATATAGTTAAAGTTTTTTAATGTGCCATGGTCAAGTTCGCACGTAACATACCGGTAGTGTTATTTGTATTATTGTGTTAAATTTCCTTGTGATAGTTTGTCTAAAAATTGAATTGTTGCGTTTGTGATAGCTTGTCTAAAATTTTTCTTCCTTTGGGCTAGTTCAGCGGTTCTCAACCAGTGGGCCATGGGTCATTAGTAGGCCATAAGAACATTTGAGGTGGGCCACAGACCAATTTAAAAAAGCTAGATTTAGTTTCATTTGTGTCACTATATTTAATTTTACAGGAATAATGGCTTGGGGAGGAATTATAAGGAATGCAAATTTATTGTTCAGCCGCAAGTATCTCACTAATGCACGGTTAAATAAATAATCTGTTTTAAAATATGTTCTGCTGTGTTTTGTTCTAAATACATTTTACATTTTTTTCTTTCATAAAAATTTATTGGGCCACAGAATATTTTTCCAACGTAAATGGGCCACGAAAGAAAAAAGGTTGAAAACCACTGGGCTAGTTTGTCTAAAAATTGAATTGTTGCGTCATAAGTACAAGGCATGAGATGACTGCTGCATTTTAGTGTTGGCTGTTAGCAGTGATGGTATCCACCTGGTTCCAACCTTTCGCTGAAACCTAGGGTTGCATCCTGTTATTGCAACTACTATATTTATTTGCCAAAAAATATGACTTTTTGCAACAGAACGTGCTGAAAAATATGACTTTCATGATAGAACCGACAGTGTTAACTTTAGGACAAACAGAGGTTTGCCACATTGTTATTAGCATGAAAATAACAGAAAAAACTTTAATCAGAAAAGCCTTGGAAAGATGTTAAACTATCGAGATAAGGGGCACTTTGCGGAATGCGATGATAAACAATTCACGATCGATGATTTGGTAAGTCACGTGGAAGCAGAGAGTCGAACCGTTTGACTTTTCCAGTTCAGGTATTATGTTATTTGAAAAAATGTGACCTGAAAATAGCAGACATGAGTCAGTCAATCATGCAAGCTAGTTGTGTTGGTAGAATTACAAGTTGGACTCTAGATACAATTTCATCATCAGTTTAAGAGGTATTGCCTTTAAAAAAGCTATTTATCAGACGGTACAAATATTTCGCCGCCGAATAGTTTACTTCAACATGTCGCACATGCTGTTGATCATAACATTTCAACACTACAGAACAAACTTAATTGAACTCAATGAAAAGCTTGACTATGATTTCGACAAATACGTCGTGTTTGTAAAACAGTTGAATGGTGTTTTTTAGTTAATATGAATTGCAAAGTCAAAAAGGTCGAGTAGATTGACATCATCTTGATTAAGGCGTTTCGATACGAGCTTGTTTCATATTTAGTTAATGTGATTGAGAAGCAAATCAAGCATCACTTATAAAAGGTGGGACGGAATTGTTATCAGTCTTATTCTATAGTTGGGGCATTATTTGCAGTTACATATTTTCATGAAACCTTGGCTATAAAGGTCAATTACATTTATGTGATGCTCAAAATTGTTCTTAAATTTTTGAAGATAACAGAAGTGATTGCTTTATTTTAGTCAGTTTTAAGATGGCGTATCATGTGTTACTAATATAACAAAATAATGTTTTGTGCTTGTAAGTTAGTATACAAGGTCCTTCTCAAATGCCTGAATCAACAAAAAACTTTCTGTTGCAACATTTTTCATTTTTTTACCTTGTTTACTGGCCTACATCATGGCTATGGCGACAGACAATGAATGAAACGAAGCACATACAAGACGTCACTCAACGATAACACGTGCGATTAAGTTACCGGAGTGTGCGTTATAAGAAAGTGAATACTGGTGTAAAAATACGTGCCTGCAAGTATAATTTTTTTTCAGAAAAAAGTAAAAGTATAGATTTATTTCCAAAACAAAGTTTAAAATCTAAATATTAATTTTGGAGCATAATGGTTGGAGGTTGTAGTAAGACGTAATAAGAATATCAAAGCCCATACAGAAGTAGGTATCATTTTGGACGTTTCGAATAACTCTTTATTCATTTTCAACATGTTGCCTACTACTTCTGTATGGGTTTAAATATTAATTGATTGGTTTTGTAACGTTTTTAAATTTTTACTAAAATCTAACAAATTTTGCTACCTGAATATTTTCTGAGTCTTCTTTGCTTAATAGCGGAGAAGGAGAAATGGATGCTCCCACCATTTTCTTTTTCCTCTTACTCTCTGATGCCGCAAGCATGTTCGCATGGGATTCGTGAAACTAATATATACTTACAAAGCTCAACTGTATAATACTACCTAAATTTTAGAAATAAATATTTTCTGCTAGACTTATCATCAGCTGGGGGTTAAGGGGCCGTAGATCAGCGACGGATTAAGTTCAAGGGTCACACATTTTTTTAAATCTATGAAGCCGAAAATTACGTAATAACGTTACGTCATAAATTATCTAGTAGAGTGCTGTTTTATAAACAAACTGGCCTGCTAATATTCAACTGAAGTTGAGTTAATCGCAAGTAACATAAAAAAGGTATGTTTAATTTGCATAACTTTTACCTCCAAAAAATAATATTGTGTTTATTTGGAGTTACCTTAAAACAATGGCCATTTTGCACAGAAAAGGTTGAAAACATGCAATGGTGTACACGGCCTCTTACTTGGAAAACTCTCATTACAACACTGGAAATTACTTGATCAAAGAAAATCAGGTATTACATGAAAAATGTTACTATCTTACAACTAGGGCTGCGAAATCGGTTTAAAACAACCCGATTCGCACTCCGGTTGATAAAAAAAATCCATTTCCAGAGTCCCTAGTCCGACTCCACTATAATAAACTTACTCATTTCGTTTTTTTTTGTTTGAAATAAAGATTAAAACCATGTATATTGAGACTGAACACGTTTTTCTAAGATCAAAACAATGTTAACCAAATTATGTTTTAGACTTAGTAACCCTAAATGGTTTATCTTGTATTGCCAAAACATTTTAATTGCTGTATATTGTCATTTGTCACGTCTTTTTAGCGTTTTTTTATACCTCAGTAATACTTTTTATGCGCCGCACGCTGGGCCAGCTAAAGCGGTCCGCATCGTCTGAAGATGACGTAACGTAAGAAGTAGCTTCTGATGCACCAGCTTTAAAAAACAATTTGTTTTAAAAACAAAAAGCAATAAACAGTCATGGGTCTACGGGTAAAATATTGCCAAGCCTCAGAAAAAGCAACACACGAAACATCTGTAATTTTATTTTTCTGTTACACTGGTCGCTTTCAAAAAATAAACACAAATGAATTATTTAACCTCTTGTTGTTAACACTTAAGACAACGGATTATTGTTAAAGGAAAACTTGGTATAAAATATTTTTTATCAAACAAGCACTCTTTTCAAGTTTGCAACTTTTTCTCTTTTATACGTACCGGTAGGTGAGCAATTGTTTTATAGTTACATATATTATACTCCTGCAACTCTAGAACTGCTGTGTTACACTAACCAAGTATGAATAAATCTATCTCAGTGGTAGAAATTATAAATAAAAGCAAATAGCCTAATCGTATTGCTTGATTAAAAAGTTCCTTCGCTTCTAAACACGTTGTGTTTATGTTCTATTATGTTTTATATATAAATATGCTACTACCACTTTTAAGGCAAAAGTCAACCAACCGAATAGCAAGAAAAAATGGCTGCTGTCCTAACTGGTATATATAAAGTAAAGGTACAAATTTAATTGGCAGGCCATGACGCAGGTTGGTCGCCCCTGCTTTACAAAGAGTAAAACGAATAATTTTTAACTTTCAAAGTCGGGTATACTTCATAATCGATTTTGGCGGAATCGCACTTAAAACCTGTCTAAAAAAATTGTATTGTGTTGCCTGCCAAGGCGTAAAATGCTGTACATATAACCTCACTTTAAAGGAGATCTGGAAATACAATTTTAATTTATAAATTCTGAACGTAAAAAGCACTAATGTAGTTTAAGTCTTTATTCAATTAAGCAGGGCAGGGGTAACGGTGTAAATAAAATGTGAAAACGTTCGAAATGCGTAAGATAATTACACAAATCATTTAAGATAGAGTTTGCGAAACAAATTTATTTTAAAGCTGACCCACATAGTTAGCCATGGTCATGGCGCAATGATAACATTTTTTAATACCGGTATGCGAAATGAAACGTCACAGGGGAGATCTCGAATTTCGTAGCCCATAACAATATCATTATCACGTCTTATGAGACACGATATTTTTCCCGGCTTTTTTGGGAAAGCTCCCGGCACCTTTCTCGTACAGATGTTGTATTTTAATAGACTTTTTTCATATTTGCTGACATTTACCCAAATTGTTTAAAAATAGAGACGTACCTTTGCTTACCTTGTCGATATTATCGTGGTTTTCTGGTGCAATAATTTGAAGAAACGCGTGTAAGCTGATAGGTCGGTCAGACGCCAAGGCATAAATTTGGGTCATATGAAAGTTTTGCTGGTTGTTAATATTCTGCAAAAACATGGTTTAATTTTCTAAAAGTGCAATTTGCATCCTAATTGCTAAAACATAATCCAAGCTAGTAGAGACAATAATAGTCTTATAAACATTAGTGTTTTAATTCGTAAGCCTACTGAACAAAATAGTTTGCAACTTTTATTGATTTTGCCAAAATACGACGACTAAACACTTGGTATGAATTGATCAGGTTTTGGTGCCCTATCTATTTTAGAGGACCTAAAAGTATTTATATGATAAAGTGTTAACTTACATTTGCAAAGCTTCTCGCATACCCAGTAATTGCAAGTGATATTTCAGTCAAAGAGTGGGCAGTAAATACTGCTGTCCTACCAGCTTCTGTGCATTGGTTTGCTTTGACTTCAGCCTCTTTAGATATGGTTTGCGAGTACGCTGTTAAAGCCACAAGATTTAAAAATCCTTCAAAACGCTTTTCTCTGTTAACATCGACAGCAATATACGATGACGAAAGAGTTCTTAGTAATTTTCTGCAGCCTACCGCCTGATTTTGGCTCATGTATGGCAATCGGTTCCTCTCCTTAAACGGTCTTTCGCTCATTCCGATTGCGAATCACAAATAAATATACCTAGTAGCCGGCTTAAAATTGCCGGCCATAACAATCTGGGTTATTAACGGACATCATAGAATACATTGAGTACCTATGTTTAGTTTCCTAACTGTACAACTACAAGTTTGTTGCGTCATAATAAGTTTCAAAATTTTACCTATCGATAGACATACCATGTTTTCAGAGCTATAAAGGAATGTTTTAATGTTGCACTGAATATGTGAATAATCGAAATCACCTTGACCCTTGCAAGATAAATGTCGACCTTAATTCCTGATCAGTAACAGTAAAATAATCTAGCAAAGCTAGCAATTCAGGTCAGACACATTAACCAGATCTTAAAAAGATATATATATATTTCGCCAACTAAGGCATCGTCAGTATATCTGAATAAAAACAAACGCAACAGTATAAGAATGAATCAGAAACATTAAAGTTTAAATAAAACAAAGTAAAATAACTAAAATATAAAAGCTGTTAAATAGTAATGGCATCCAAGTTGTACAACCCCTGTACAGAGGCAATAAGAACGGGTCGAGAGAAACGCGGCAACGCAAAATAACGGCACAAAAACGGCAAGGCAAAAAGAAAAAATGGAGTAGAGGCGTAAGGAAACGATAAGAACTAGACAACTACTTAATTTGGGGCAGTACCATTTTTTGAATATTGATTCTAGCTTTAATTTTGTTAAGCCATCTATCCTCACAAATGTCTAACATGTGGAACGGTGGCTGGGCAACAAACTGAACAATATAACAGCTAGAAATTAACGGTCTACAATCAAGTATATAGGGGTGGGATATGGCGTAGTGATGTTGCAGTGCGGTTTTGTCACTTAGACCATCGTGTCGAAATGCGTTCCATAACGAACGATGGGTAGACCAACGGGTGGAAAACTTATTTTTGGTTTGCCCCACGTATTGTTCTTTACACAACATGCATGTCGCAACGTATATGCCGTAATTGCGGCAGGTAAGCGCTTCCTTAAGCGGTATAGCATGGCTGCGTGTGGCTATGTGTGACGTTGAGCTCACCATTGCGATGTGTTTGCCGAAGTGGCCACACAAAGCGCAATGTCCGCACGGGTGGGATCCCGCAGGTAGGGTCGCTTCTTTTTCAACGCCGTGCGCGATTCTTTTATAACCTGTGAGGAGGTTACCAAATGTAGCCGGCCTCTTGTAGGTGATGGAGATGTTCGGTTTGAGGACCAGCTCTTTTTTAGTAGGTCTTAATAGTTGAGGAAAATTGGTAGCCCAAACATCCCTCACAACAGGCTCGTTCGAGTTATTTTACTTTGTTTTATTTAAACTTTAATGTTTCTGACTCATTCTTATACTGTTGCGTTTGTTTTTATTCAGATATACTGACGATGCCTTAGTTGGCGAAATATATATATATCTTTTTAAGATCTGGTTAATGTGTCTGACCTGAATTGCTAGCTTTGCTAGATTATTTTACTGTCAGGAATGTTTTAAAACAGACTATGTATCACATATTTATATCTTTGTGAGACATACAATCTTTGGTAATGACATCACAATAAATGTATAGCGTGATGTCTTAAAACAAGTAACATTAGTTTGTTCTGCTAAGTTAAACTTACACACGAATTCATGCGCAAACATATCATATAAACACATTCAGGTATGCGGTTTTAATCAGTTTACTTATTTCGTTTGGTTCACCTTGACACTTTTTTAATTGAGAAAAGAGTCATAACGCTTTGGCTATACAAGCGTTTTTTTTTTTAGATGACATTTTGATAGAAAGTGTTAGTAGCACATTGTAGCTGTTAATCGACGCACTTTTTATTATTGCACCGAGCCGGACAGATTTCCTTTATTCTCTCGTTCTCTCCCTGTGTATCTCATTGTGTAATTGTCTCGTCTTTTCACACGAACACTACTTCTATTTGAATAAGTTTAGGCTGAAGGCTGTATTTCAACAAGGTGCAAAATTGGCCCGGTTGGTTGTCTATTGCACCAAATATACTCAAACAAACAAGATATCCAAAAGCGTCTCGCTTCAATGGTGACCCCAAATTTTAGAAACGACATTTCTGAAAGTGAACAGTCGCAATAAAACTACCACCGTTTTGGACAGCTGAAGCACGAGTTTTGTTTCGACTGGCCGAGGCGCAGTTTGTCATCAAAGGCGTTAAAGACGCCCAAACCAAGTGCTACTATGTTGTTTCAGCGTTGGACCTGTACACTGCAACTCGTTTGTTAGACCTTCTTGGTCAGCCACCGGACGTGAACGTACCAATGATTCCATCGGCATTAATGGACGAGATACTGGCATTGCTTGGTGAACACACACCGTGTTTCCTTTTTCGGGAGTTGTTTTTGAGGCACATGCCTGAGGAGGAACGGTTTTGAAACTAACTTGGCGCAGCAAGCCGATGCCTTATTTCTAGCAGCCCGAAAGAACACCTCGCAACTTTCAATTTCCAAACTACAACGTCAAACGCCTCGATCAATACTAACATCACCTAGCGAACCAGGTACAATTTGCTTTTATCATCGACCATTCAAATACCACCGACGCAACCCCCATTGTTCATTATCCCAGTGAAACTGGCAAGCCGACCTTGTTTAGCTGCTATACAATGTCCGGCCAAGCTACTAGCAGCCTTTTCTTTATTTCGGATCGCTTAGCTTGTCGTATTTTTTTAGTGGATCCGGGCGCTGAAATTAGTGTTTTGCTTCCCACAGGACCTTAGCGTCGTGTAAATCGTTCCCAAAAACTCTTGTCGCTGCTAAAGGCAACAAAATTCGAACGTACGGTTCCCGTTCGATACCGATGGAATGAATCATTCATTTTTACAATGAAAAATGCTTACTGAAAACACTTTATTTCAACTAAAGTCATTTGTCCTCGTTTTACTCTTTCAGCAAAGATGAATATCAGATTTACCCAATGCATAAAATGGTGCTCATTTCTTAAAAGTACCGCAACGAATTATAGCAGTGATATTCAATGGGACGCCTGCCCTTGCTTTTTGGCAAAGTACTAGATAATAACATAGGCTAGTCAAGTCGTAAGCCTACCCAGTGACAAAAAGTGGGCAATCACATGCAGAACCAGCAAATTTCAATAGGTGTACTGGTACTAAACCGTACAGCGAAGCATAACGTTACCGGCACATAGATCAATAGGCTTCTAGGCTAGCTTCGAATTAGCAGTTAATCTAAACTGGGAAAATCGGCTACCAAAACCTACAGCTGGCCCCCAATTTTTTTTTTTAACAGATGTGAATATGTTAATTGCTATTTCATTTACCCCCTAAAACGATGAAATTTACCACCTGGTGAAAATTTACTCAAGGTTAAAAAAATGCTGTTTGAGATGATCCAACAGTTGCTTTTTATAAACGTCTGAATTAGTTGTACAGGACTTGTCGGTTAAAAAGTATTTTTGTGGTAAACGGTTTTAAAACAAATTCTAAAGACGCCAAAGTATTTAGCTCAATTAAAATAAATTTCGTTGGTACTGGTACGAGTTAATTAATAATGGGAGCATGTCAATTTCAAGTCAAGTCAAGGTAATAATTTTTTTTAGACGACTTGTAGCTAGGTTAAAAAGTATGTTTGTGGTAAACAGTTTTAAAATAAATTGCAATGACGCCAAAAATGTTTCGGGGAAAAATCACCAAAAAAACAATTGTTGTTGCGACGTATAAGAAACTATTCGTATAATATTTTGATACGAAATGATTGAAAAATGACTGCGGCGGCGGCAATAAAAAATATTGTCACATCAAATTCAGTTGTAGTATTTTCGAAATCATTTTGCGGCTTTTGTAACTTGGCTAAAGATGTTTTACAACGAGCAGGCCAGAAGCACATGTATGTTTTGGAACTAGATCTTAATAAAGATGGAAGTAACATTCAGGTATTTTAATTACGTTGGTCGATGTTTACAAAATAGTTTAGATTGGAAGTTTTTGACATCATGCTAAATTAAACCACTTTTAACAGGTTCAGGTTTTATTGTATTCGTTTCACTTTCTCGAAAGTTCACAAAAACAGCTCGTGTTTGAAAAAAATGCTCAAAACACATATAACGGCCTAGTTCGGGTTTCACTTGACTGCCTGGTTTTAATCAATCTTTCTATTTTAGTAAATTTTAAATAAAATTTACAAATACTTTTTGTTTCAGAAAGAACTAACCCAGATCACAAGTGTGTCTACTGTACCATATATATTTATAAATAATAAATATATTGGTGGAGGAACAACAATAAAGTCACTTTATGAGGAGGGAAAACTTGAAAAAATCCTTGATGAACCAAAACAAAAAACTTAACAATCAACTTAAGTTTTCTTTATATTTTTTCAATATGTTACAGTGATGAAAGTATTGCACACTGACAAATTAATAAAAGGGATACAATTCTATTATAATATGTCTGATAAATCTCACATCAAGCCCTTGATTGCAATGGCAAGGCAGTGGACAGTTTGTGGTATATCCCACCTTTGTTTTTCAAATAATCCCATAAGGAAACCTGAAAAAAATCAGAAAAACTTTCAAAATGGACATTATATTAAACCTATGTTTATGGAGATAATGTAAATTTTTTTCAAGCATACTAAAATCAAGATTTTTTTGAGCATGGAGTGGAAATAGCTGAAAAACAAATAAAAATGTAATACTCGAGCAGTTACTGATTAAGTTTTTGACATACCATCCTTTTAGTATCGTTAAGACCATATTTAAGTATTAGAGTCCAAACAGCAATTGCCAAATGTTGCATTCTCTCGTCGGACAGATCTCCATGCGCCACAACTACCTCAAATAATTGAAAGGCACACAAACTTTGGTGATTACAGTCCTGTCAAGAAGTTTGTTGTAAAATACGAAGCAGCTCTCAAGAGTTATTTTTATCTAGAACATGTCAAACCTGTGGATTGGTTGTTGAATATAAATAGCCGAGAATCTCATCCAGCAATGTTGAACTGATTTTATTTATTTCGTTGATAAATTTTGGGTCGGTATTATATAAATTGTCATTTGAGTCAACTGAAAAATGTAGTTTATTAAACAAATCAGAATATTGATGCTATTCTTACAAATGGTAAAAGCACTACACAGATGAGAAAAGAGGATTTTCAAGATTTAAATTACACAAAAACGACTATTATGGGTAATATACATTTTTATCTATATAAAGTTTTCATTATCTAAGAATCAGGGACTTGAGGAGTCTGTTTGTTTTGCTGGAGTCAGACTCGGGTCTCGAGTAAGACCACGTAAAACTACCAGAGTCTGACATGCGCATGCGCAGTACCAAATTTTAAAACTGATATGGCCGCCAACTGGAAATTGTAACGGTGGAATGACATATGATGGAATACTTTCTAACCATATGTTGTGAGTGAATGAATTACGTGACACCCCTATAAATGGATTGCTGAATATTCACATTATTTTAGTTACGAAATTGGCGGAATACAGGCTGTAGGGAGTCAACAAAATCACTTATTTCACCGGAGTCGGACTCTGGTTATTTTTAACCGACTCCGCAGCCCTGCTAAGAATAAATATGCGATTACCGACATAATCTATATATACGGTTTTGATACACTACTAACAGGGCTAGTTGGTGTTTTACAATGGCCAGTAGTCTCCTTAATAATCTAGAGGCAGGCCTTGAATGGTATTAAATGCATTTCCAGTTGACAATTTAGGAGAAGATTTTTAACCACAAAAACACTGATTCAACAATGGCGTCTGTAACACTTATTTAAGCTGAATTTTTATGTAAGATTTTTTGTAATTGATTTTAGGAGCTTAAAGAAATATTTAGTTACACAATTAATCTTAGGTAGCAGAAAAAAAAGTTTTTTGAACTAGCTGCTATTTAATCCCTTCTACTAATATTAAAATAAAAAATAAAACAAATAAGATAAACATACCTTTATCGACATGGTAAATATATTGATTTTGGCTAAATGCTGTAAGTATAGATAGCACTTTAGTGTAGATTAAGCATTTTGTTTGACCAAAATTTGATATTTCAGTGTTTGAAACAACATTTAGCAACCCCCTTAAAAGATATAGCACACCTTGTTCAGGGTTGTCCTGTTATAATTATAGTTGGTTTAAATTGGCTTTGCAAATATTTCACACCTAAATATAACATACCGGAACAAGGAGTAAATTTGATAAGAAACTTGCTATAAAATTGAGCAGCATTTGCTGTGTCCAAACAGTCCTTTTCTCGGATAACGCCAACAAATCAATTATCATGCTTATTGCTGATTTGTACATCGCATCAGCTGTACACATTATACAAGTAATTCAATATAGATTAGTGAAATAGAGGAATTTTTACAGAAGTAATATTACTATTTTTCTTTAATGTTAAACCAACTCTACAGCATTGCCTAATACCATACTTTGAATAGACAAAATAATAAAACCTTACCCTGAGTTATACATTGACTGATCAGAGCAACTTGCCCAGATTCCATATAAAGCAGAAGCCTGTTGTAAATGTTAGTCAGTGACGGTATAGTAATAAAACTATATGCAGTGCATGCCTACAATAAAAAGAGAAAATCTAGTGCAATACATTCATACATGTATGGTCAGCCAGTGAAGAGATCAACATTTGTGCTGAAGGCGCACAATTCTTTGTGACATTAACAAAGTACAACCTGGGGGAACACTGCTGCATAGACAAGCTATTTTGGGGCGAAAACCACATTGAAAAGAACAAAAAAAATTCTGGGTTAAATTGGGATAAATTATTAATATATATGGCTTGAAACAACAATATTTATAATCCAATTTAATATAAATTATTTGCTGAGGTTAGAGTTACACAGTGACTTCCACTACCTTCCCGCAAAAGATCGTAGGCATGAAACGTGCGTCCTAAAGTAGACCAGTGACGTGTACAATACACAAGGCAGTTCTAGAGTATATATAATTACTAGGGCGATTATTTTTTGACTTGTCAAAAAAAGTCAAAATTAGCATGTTAAGTCAAAATTTGTCAAAATTATTTCAAACTAAAATCGATTAAAAATACATACAAATCGCTTACAAAATTTAAAAATATATATATTCAGCTTTTTGAAATTGTATATTAGAAAAATATTAGTTTTAAATTCAATTCAATGACTTTTTAAGTGTATTAAATCTTCATTTAAGTAATATATGATATACGCCAATCAGGTCAAATGCTTGATATTAACGCTAAATTATTGTTAGCAAAAGGGTTAAACTTTGCACCCACTCCGAACTGGAGTAATGCAATAAGGGACAAAGAATGGATTAACTTCCAATCGCACATTCGACGTATTGAATGGGCAAACGTATTCAAAGATAAGGAAGATTCTACCAATATTTTTATACCACCTAACAAATTGAAAATTCCCAAGTTTTCAAGACCCCACAGAGACGAATTAGATTTGGAAACAGTTATTTGCGTGGAACTGGCTGAAGCTAAACTGCGAAACGTAGCTGCGACCGTGCGTAAAGAATACAAAGGCAGAAACAACCTATCATTCCCCCTCCGGAATAGCCTTGAGTACCTCAAGCGCCTTACCTCCAGTCGGACGCTAGTAATCTGTCGGGCTGACAAAGATGGCAAAACCATTGTGGTTGACTATGAAGATTATAACTTTATTGTGGAAAATGCACTTCATGATTTCCAAAGTTTAAACCTCAACCAAAGAACTTTTCAAGCCAGATGTACAGCGCTACAAAAGACGTGCGAAGATCCAGTGAAGATGTTGCATGCACAAGACGCCATTTCCGACGATCTACTTCTCTGTTCCGTTGGGGTTAAAATCACCGGGGGTATATACCACAAGGTATCCGGGCCGTCTGCGAAATATTTTTCCAATGACGAGCCGTCCTATGCGTACCCCTTATTTAAAACACACAAGTTGACGGAAGAACAGCTAGCATCAACTACGATACGCGACATTCCTATTCGGCTCGTTCAAGCGGCAGGAAACATCACCACTTCCCGCGTCACTGCCTTACTTGAGTATATTTTGCATCCTATTGCAGTCAAATATTGTAAAACGGGAATAGACGAATGCTGTGCAGACAGTAGACAATACATAGAAGAAGTGGAAAAATGGAAAGGTAACTGCATTCAAAAGAAACGTAAAATCGGAAAACGAATATATGTTACAGCAGCATATGTGGTGGGGCTGTACCCAAACTTACCAAGAGCAACCGTCAAGAAAGCCGTAGCTGCAGCCTCACAAGAGCAATCTACCTTTACCACGGCAGCGCAAAACCAACTTGTAGATCTGACGATTCTAACGCTTCAGAGCATGGTGACGAAGCATGGAGATAATTTTTACCAGCAGAAAGATGGTATAGTTACAGGCAATAACCACTCAGTATCGCTGGCTAACATTACAATGCATTATATAATAAAACAATGGATTGAAACCTTAAAGGAAGCACAAGTCTTTAAAAGATTCATCGCTGACATTGTCTGGATTGTTGCAGGCGGAGCAGCAAACAGACACATTCAAACATCTTTGGAGAAGGCACTTGCAGCACATGGACTCCGTCTCCTATTTCGTTCCTTCTGTACAACCGACGTATGTGGACAGGTCGAGTTTCTTGACGTACTCCATGTCCCATGTGCACCCTTTGGCTTTAAAACTAAAGGATTTCAAAAAAGAAACTGCAAAACATCGGCAGTTCTTACACGGAACTTCCCACCACCCCATTTCCGTTTTTAAATCAATCATAACTGGAGAGGCGACACACCTTAGACGACTAAACGAGATGGAGGAAGACTACTCACTGAACCTTCAAAATCTCGGCAAGAAATGTCTGGGTTGCAGTTTCCTCCAAGGATGGTTAAAGCCACGTTAAAAACTGCAGCACAGTTTGAAGCTAAAGTGCGCCAAAGGCAGACAGAGAAAAACAGAAAGGACCTTGTAGTTTGGCCCACAGCCTTTTCAAAGCTGCTTAAAACTACCTTAGACGAAAGAAGGCTGCAGCCACAAGCGATGCTTGTCTACAAAAGACCTCCGACACTTGGAAGCGTACTTACCAACTACCGCGCAATTAGTCAACCGGCAAGTACCATCCCTTTCACTGGAAAGTCAATCACGTGCGGCCACTGCTGTTTATGCGGTCATTATAAACAGGCGGAGAGCATGGTCTCGAAGGTTTTCACAGTTCCCACTCGCAATGGGAACATAGCAAAAAAATTTAGCTGAAAACAAGCACTTTGCTGCACCGACCACGGTATTCACATGGCGTCCTGTCGGCAATGTGGTGAACGATACATCGGGCAAACAAAAAATTCATTTGCAACAAGGTGGAGAGGCCATAGAGCAGTATGGAAAACTTTCAAGTACAAAGAAAATAACGACAAAGCAGCACTTCTGCGCCACTACGCTGACAAACACATGTCCATGCTGAGGCAGAGGCCTACTACCATTGCAGAGTGTTTCAGCATAACATTTTTAGAAAAACCACCTTTTAAAAAGTTGGACATATGTGAAGCTAAGTGGCTAAAGGTAGTCAACGCAACATCCAAAAAATGGTTCTACCGCGAATAAGATAAACCGCTATCTTATCGCTACCCATTCGAGTCGCATTTTACCGTCTAGCATCTCGCACTGCTCATAAGTATTTTTCCCCTTCCTCCACTTAATTGCGTCGCCTACTCATTTGTCCCAGTCGTGTTGTCTGCGAGGGTGTAGTGCTTTTCATTGCGGTTTTAGTCTATTATCATGTTTTAATATTTTATTGTTTACTTTTATTGTTTTGTTGATGGCTGCGCTGTGATTTTATTTATTTATTTGTACTCTTACAGGAACTGATGATGCCACTTGGCGAAATATATTTTCCTTTAAACAAAACGTCTGATCCTGTTTTTACTCATGTTTTTAACTATGAGTTTTACTTGTTAATATACCCCCAAAATAACTGACTTTGTGGGGTTAACGACGCCAAGACGCTAATACAGTAGGCTACTTCAAACAACATGTTGTTAAAATCAATGTTACGTCACAGTATATCTAATCGGTCAAAATTTTGTCCAAAAAATATTTCTCAGGTCAAAATTTCTTATTTTCTAGGTCAAAAAATAATCGCCTTATTTATAATTAAATATCGCAAAATTGTTGCAACTTTTGACAAAACAAATTATTGGTGCAAATTTTTGGCGGCCACAAATTATGAAATGCAGTTGTGACACAGTGCAACATGCCATAGTATGCATAGTGCCTATGGGCTGAATATATTTGCTTAAAACAAATATACAATTATAGCAAAACAAGGCCAAAAATAATTCTTGGTTTATCCGTTTTTCTTAGTCATTTATTCCCAGTTGTTTTCCAAGACTTTTTATTATAGCGTCAGACAACATGGTATAAAGATTAGGGTTAAAATAGAAATAAATTATATAAAAAAAATTCATTTTTCAGAGTTCATTGTATGATATCGCATGATTTTTTTACTTTTTTATTAGTTTTTTATTATAAGTTCTGGCTCATGTTTAAGTGTTTTTATTCTTATTTAACTTTAGTGATCAGCTTTACACACAGCTTGTCTTAGTTTATGTTTTTTATTTTACATATACTTGTTACTATTTATTTGTATAGATAAACTGATAATGTCATTAATTTATGTGTCGAAATGCATATTTATACTTGAAGTTTTACACCTTGCTGTCTGATTGTCAGTAGAAGCGGTACGCTTCGTAAGTTCAAGCTATTTATAAAAAGGTTAGAACTTTTGAAGTCAACATTAATGTGTTCTGTTGCAGAACAAGATTCTGTTGTGGACACACATACTAAGCATTTGTTATAGTATTTTAATTACAAAAAAATATACGCTAGCAAATTATTAATTTTTTTGCACCTTTGTTACTCTTTTGTCAATTAAGGGAATACCATAAGCATATAAATAAATACCAAGCAGATTGTATTTTAAGGTTTGGTGTGTCTGATACAGCCTTTCTAAAAGAGTAGGATTTGTAAACCGAGGTTTAGACTATACCCCTGTACTTTTTCTATTGTATATATTATGCTCATTTATCAAAATTTAAATACTACTCAAAAAAAACAAAAAAAATTAGAAAAATACTTACTCTGACAAAAGAAGAAGTTTTTCTTGTATGATTCACTTTGACTATTTTTGTTACATTTGCAGATAAAGCATTAACTGCATGGATGAGAGTAATTAGAACACAATCAAGACCATGAAATGAAGCACGACATTCAACATAAAAGCTTAATTGTTGTTCAAAATCTTTTCCAAATGAAACCTGCAACAGGGCAATTTTAGAGGCAATTTGATAGACAAAAATGAGTTTAAAAGGAATTAAAATGTAGAAAACTTGACCAGTATCACCCGACTGAATACAGACATTAACAATTTAAACCAAGTTATGTGCATGTTTTTATTTCGACACATGTCAGGGAGACACACTGGTTAATGATAGATGCTTTGTATTATCGTGAACACTAAAATACAATTAAAAGGCTTTTGGTAAAAAGGACAAGCCTACAGTAGAAGTCATGACATCCACTGCTTCTAGGCTGCTATTCTACCAACAAAGTAAGAGCAAGTTACTTTTACCTTTTATATAAACATTAACTTGCTCATGTATACTTATTTGTAGATTTAAGTTTAAAGCAAAAAAATAAAGTGTGTAACATTGGGATTTAGCGATAGTGTCATATTGGCAGCCTCACATTACCTTCAGTACAACAGCAGATATTAGTGCACCTGTCATTTTCTTGTCATCATCAATACTTAAAGCGCTGAACAAAGTTATCATTAGTTAAATAAATAATAACATTAGATTGGTGCTAACACAAACATCTTACTTAATTGAATCATGTAAAATTTTGCATATGTACATCAAACCATTCACAACTATTGGATCAGAGGTAAAAGTGTCTTGAATGCTGTAAATAATAATTTATTCATTAATAATCCTAATACAACTAAGAGCAAAAACGCAAATGCTTCTGGTAAACTAATTTTCTAAAAGCCAAAGACTTTAATCGTGTTATTGTAAGTCATGATAGATGTAAGTTAGAGATTGCCATTCACTTTATTTAATTGTGATTTTAATACAATACTTTTATGTATAAAAATCAACCTATGTATATAAGGTTTACATAATTGTATATATAGTGCCTTTGTTACCATTTTATAATTTTATTATGTACTTCCAACTCTGATGCTAAACAGCTAATCGAGTGGAAAAGTTTACTGAACTTAGTCAAATGACTTGGGTTGAAGAGTTTTCCGTTAACATTTTATTATAAAACTGAGCTGTTTATGTTTGTTTTTTTTAAGTTGAATTATTGCTGATAATCGGATGAGTTTACCAATTGTAATGGTTTATCATTTTATTATTATATTAGTGGTTTGACTTAAAGATGACTTGCTCTAATAATGACTTGACTTGGGCAACTAAAAAATTGAGACTGGGACTTTTAGCAAAAGCTTTTGAAGTTTATTTCTCAATCCTATGGTATTTAATTGAAGCCTGGGAGAACATTGTGTTTGTAAACCAATTATATTTTTAAACTAAAAAATGTTTTTTGTAGTATTGCATTACTCTATTTACTACCATTTAGTTTATTGCAGGTACTATCCTTATCATATGAGCTAAACAACAAACACAAGCAGAACCAAAGAAAAAATGAAACATTAAGACATGTATCTGACCTGTATATCTCTTTACTTCCAAAACAAATGAATAAAATAACATATTGCCTCAGGTGCCTATGTAGCAGCAG
The DNA here is from genome assembly GCF_963924565.1 of Ascidiella aspersa. NCBI lineage: Eukaryota > Metazoa > Chordata > Ascidiacea > Phlebobranchia > Ascidiidae > Ascidiella > Ascidiella aspersa. The sequence goes on from NC_139449.1 coordinate 15,673,700, forward strand.
GACCTAAGTTGGCTGTTCAAGTGTTATAACAATAGTTCTTAAAGTAGGTGATTAAATTATTGAGTTCAAAAAATATGCCTGTAGTGCTGCGAATTTATGCAGATGTTTATAACACACAAGTAACCTAGTTTTCTCAAAATTGAATTTAAGGCCCTTGAGGGTGGCACACCATAATCAAATATTTAGTACCAAGCTAATTTTTCTATTTGTTTTTATTGCCATTTCATTACTGGCATTAGACAAATTTATTGGAGGTTTGCAAACTTAAAATGCTAACGAATCAGACATGAAAACTTGCCGATGCATTTGTAAAGATGGGAATTTTGTTAAAATTTAGCACCATGTAGCTACTATGCTATAACGGATTAAATTCCAAACCAGCTCAAACCTTAATTTGATCTGCATGTGAAAGGTGCATGTAAATGGGCTTAATGCTGTAAAGACTTGGGCATGGATTAATTACAACCGAGTATTAACCGAAAATGTTATGTCGCTATGTGTTGTTTATAGTGTGTTTGCTATTCAAAATACGGACTTGTTACGGTATTAGTTTGGACTGGGACTGAGGCTTTGATTCAGACTTGAATTAGTTTACGAATGACTTGTTTACAACACTCCGGTAAACCAAGAAGCATATAACTTTAATGCAAAACCTGATGAAAGATTGGGCAACCAACTTGCAAACTTTAACCTTGTATGATTCATTTTGAAACATATCCAAAAACGGTAACAATTTCTCCTAAATAAAAAAACACTTATTTAACACATTAAGAGCAAAATATGTTTTAACTAATAAATATAAACATCCCACACTAAACTTACCATTGAAAACAACTCAGAGAAATTAGTTATGTACAGTAAAATCTTGGAGACGACTGATGTAAGCTGTATGATAAATCGCAGTTATAGAATAAATATTATTTGAGTTTTAACTCAAATTAAATACTAGGACATTTATTTGTCATACCTTATTATAATGTTTTTCAAATTCTCTGTCTGGAGTCATGTGTTTTATAATGTCTGCTAAAATTGTATCAATTTCCTTTTTCTGTTCAATAGCAACACAGGGTTAGTATTCGGAAATAGGACACTAAACAAAACTGAGTGTAGGGTAGCAAAGTAAATTCTAACAAAACTAAATTTACTCACAGTAAAATGTTTAGCAGCAAACTCAATCCAAGCCTCAGCACAGGTGATGTATTTCTAAAACAGAAGTAAACACAATTAATAAGTATATATATAAAAAGAGAAAAAATATAAATTAGAATTTCAAACCTTGGGATCTCGAATTTTCATTAAAACCTTCCAGACTTCATTAAGAAGAGGAAGCCGATCATCCTCAGGAGGAGCACTTTTAACAACTTTATTTGCAAGAGTTACCAAAACTTTCTCCTAGAAATCAAGTAATTATAAATAAATTAGTAAAAGTCTGTAATATTGCTATTTTGTTTTGTCGATTCATTATAAATAAGCAGTAATACACTGTATTCTGAAATATCTAGGATTGAAAGAGTAATATACAAATCTTCCTTTGGTATAATACAGTGGTTCTCAACCTTTTTGTTCTCGCGACCCCCTTTTGAGTTTTCGATAACTTTCGCCACCCCCCAATTATAGTGTGTGATACATAAACCTGAGTAAATAAAAAACACATTTTAAAATTGGCAAAATTCAAAAGGGGAAAAATCTAGACTAGGATTGCATCAAAATTTGGCTAAAATGTGCTATGCACGTTGCACAACAAGCTAAAGTTACGGTTTGAGCCAGCAGGGTTGTCAGATGATGGGTTAAATATTAGGACACTGTTGGTGTGAAATTCAGATATTTTAGGTCAAATAACATTAAGCATGTACCTAGTGCAAGACTAAAGAGAATCAATGGAGGTAACTGTTCTTGGTGAGCAGCCAAAATTCCTTACAAATTTACAAAAAAAACGGTTAGTCGTTGACGGTAGTCCAATAATAAAGCTTTCTGTAAATTCTATTTCCTTTTGCTAAAACGGCAACACCAAAATGTTATTACCGGAATTCTGTTGATGTTTTAGAAAAGGCTATGTAAAAGTTATGATACCGCTGACAAGTAGAAATACTTTGCCTGTCACCTATTGTAAACCTAGCACAAATTTTATTGTAAGTTTGCCTAAATTTTAATTTGATACTAAAGTGCCCTATACTTCACCTGACGCTTTTGTGCTGCACAGAAAAATTGTCTAAATACGCCACATAAAAAAAAAAAATTATTTTCGTTGGTAAAGTTGGTATAAACAATTTTGGAGGCCTTTGGAGCCCGTGGATTTGCTTCATCCTACAATATTTCAAATAAATTCGGCCAAATAGAATAGAAAGCTTACTGTCCTAATAATTTAAAAACCGTCGGACACAGCAGTTAAAATTAAGACAATTTATCGTTTTTGGCCCAAATTTTGTAATCGTGACGTCATAAATGCGACAGGTTCACTACAGCAAAAGCCACACAAAGACAAATGTTAGACTGGCGTTGCTTTTGTGCATTCTATACTGCTAAACTTTTGGTTCATATTGCTTATTTCTTATGAAGTTTTTCTTTATCAAACACCACACGGAGACTAAAAACCAGTTGTTTGTTAGCATTCCTTTTTGTGGGACATTTTTGTTTTATTAGTAGAAGGTTTATTGCTCATGGGCGTAAAAATAAAGTAGTACAAAAGAACGAAAAACACAGTTGAATCAAATCCAACTTCAAATGCTTGACGTATAGACCACCTAAATTGCTTGGGTCTTACAGTCAACACATACATGTAACATTTCGCAATAAACCTTCAACATTGACGCCAGACACTAAGTGGGCTGCCACCATAAGATTTTTTCTGTTACTTTAATATTTGATTCATGTGCCAGCTGAATTGAGGAAAAACAAAGGTATAGTTGTGCTCCCAAAAAATAAAAAACAAATGTCAATTTGTGGCAGCCAATCACAAAGTAAAATTATTTTATAAAGATGATATTCATACACAGCAGACTGATGTTCGAGAAGAAGAACTGTATGAGTATGGGAAGAAATCAAAATGTTCAGAAGCGACTTCTATAAAATTAAAGGAACTATAAACAGGATTCAAAGAAAAAACATTTATTTAACATCAAAACATCACATTCCATGTTTTGTCTGCTGGATTACAGGTTAGTTATAAGGATTTGATAGCAAGGCAGTGTGTGGCACTTTCAGTAAAAATGTATGGTGCAGGTTAGTGTGGAACGGTTGTTTTCAGTTATGCGTCATATTCAGTCTGGCCTTTGAGCCATAATATGAGAGTACTTGATTGAAGTCATTTTGATCAAATTTTGTGGTTAGAAACAATTATCAATGACTTTACAGCAAAATCATTCTAAAGCCTACATATCATTTTGTTTTTTTTACATTTCCGTTGATGTTGATATTGTTCTTGCAACTGTTAGTAACAACAAGTTTCAATAAATTTGTTCATATCCTTTATAAGTAAAGCAATGTATGCCCGATTCCTCAAATGTGCGGGTTATCAAAAATACACAAAGACCAATTGTGTCATTTGTTGGCAGTCCAACGTATCATCTTACCAATACCTGCGCAACATATTGTCATGAACCCGCCAAAGTCTATTTTTAGCCTGTTTAAGTACTTAAATAGAAATTGTTTTCGCCCCTCGTGCAAATTTGTTCTGTCCATCATAAGTTCAATGCAATTTTTTTCATCTTTACAGACAAAAAGTGTATTCTGCACTGTTGCACTCTCTTCAACAAAAGTTTAACAAACTAAAGTTTAACAGCGTAATATTAATATTTTTTGCTTTTGGGTCTAATGTATTCCGTCTTTAAAATATGAACGAAATAACAGCCGTTTTCTAAACTCTGAAAGATACAGATCCATGTCAACATAATTTAGTTAATGCCATGTGATATATATATTGTTTGCCCGAATAGGTGATCGGAACATTGGTACTTTAAAAGAAATTGCCAGAAGAACAATTTTCAATTGAAACGATGCCTGGCAGCAACAGCATATTCATACTGGCTTTAGTTCGAAGTGGGAAAAAAATATTAAAATTTATGTCTAAACAAGGATTGCATGAGGTCAGTTATACTTTTAAATGTCTCGTTTTGCTCCACTTCTTGATAAACTTTGCAACACTGCATATCATTGGCGCAATAGATTTTGTGCATCAGCAAAAAATATGTACTAGTTAAAATGTATTACATGTATACTCTTTACCTAAAAAGTTTGTAAATAATGATGGCAGATCACTGAAAATATTTGTTAACTAAAAAAATGAACCAACCACATTGGAAATATTTGAATTTCTCTAATCTTACCCTTGAAAAAACATCATCTTCGAGTTGATTTATTAAATCACAAAGTCGTAGAGCTCTGGTGCTAATAAATTCTGAATTAAAAGCAAATAAACAGCAATCAAGAAGCATAAGACTGTATCCAGCTTTTCTGCACCGTTCTAACACCTCTGTAAGTGTAGCCTAAAAAACAACATTTTTGTTATTTGTCAATATGAAACACAAAATAAATAAAAATAAAACATTTAGGAAACACCTCGCTTGCATTGTGAGCTAAACATGAAAGAATCCATTCCAGAGATGGAGTAAAGTGGTCCAAGTACACTGAAATGTCAAGCTTTTGTGATGCCATTTTGTTTTGAACTGAGTGGGTGTGAATCTGAATATTCCGAAATAGTTTATATGTTTTAAAAGCGTGATAAGAATATTAAACTATAGTGATAAAAAATATTAGGTTTTCATTAATGGAAGTTAAGCATGTTCAGTTACCAAACTGTTCAGTTGTAGTTCCAACTATAAATGGTGACAGGGAAACATGACAAACATCTTGCAAGTTAAGGTTATACAAAAAGTCTTCTTTACTTTATATTTGTACACTCACCCAAGTTCTTAAGCCTACAATGACTTTCACAAAGCACACCTGGTCATGTTTAGTTTTAAAACAAATATTAATAACCTAACATGCCTAGATTTTGTTTATGGTAAGTAGTGATATTCCTTTAGCACCAGTTAAACCAGTGGTTCTCAACCTTTTTTCACCGCGTACCACCTCGAGGTTCTATGATCTTGTTGCGTACCAAGAAATTATAAAAAAAACTCAACTTTACTCAAAATGTATATAGGATTATTAACAGGGGCGGATTAGCTAATTAGTTAGCCCGGAAATTTTTACTAATCTTGAAAAAGTTTCCGTTTTTTAACTTGCAAGATACCGATAGTCAAGTTTTGTGATTCTTTGTTGTTTTTCTATAATGTCATAAAATAAATTTGCATAGATGTTTCGGAAAGATAATAATTCCTATCATTGATGAATCATAAAATATTTAACTATGTATAGTTTATTACAATAGAAAAAATGCTAAACTTTTTCGTAAAACTGTAATTTTATTTAAAAACATACTGCGTACCACCCAAAATTACTTCGCGTACCACTAGTGGTACGCATACCACAGTTGAGAATCACTGAGTTAAACCCTTCAACTCTGCAAATATCTTAAAATGTATTATATATATAATCGGAAATGGTTTAACTATTCCTATTACTTTTTTAATAACACAGAAAATGAATAAGATTACAAAATTATTGCTATAGTAATTGTTAAAAGTAAGAATAAAAACATAGTGTTAAAGCGTTTTTTGTCTAGTTACCTGTTTATAGGTTTCCAGAAAATTATAGAAATTAGCTTTCAAATGTCCCTTATATTTTGGTGTATGCGTAACACCAATCTGCAAATATTATATTTTTTTTAAAAGAGTAAAACAATAATACTAGTTATCGCAAAACTATCAAGCATACTTCTAAACTAATTATAAATATTTTATAGCAAACAATTTATAGGGTAACATAATACTTGACATAGATAAGCCCGAAGGTAGACAGCTACCAGTGGGTCACCAACACCACATGCCATGCTTGTGAGTCGATTAAGAACAGCTTTAGATTCCCTGTAACCAAATATATTATAAAAAAGGACCAAGGGCACCTTCAATTGTTAAAGTTTACCAACCTGTCTGATAAAAACTGGCTGCAGTGGACAATTGATGCTTCGACAAAGATCCTAGGTAACAGCTCACGGATTGAGGATATTTTCAGCATCCAATTAACACAAATCTCTTTTGCTGATTCTGGTACATCCTCAGAAACAATGTTATCTGTCAATGTACAATGTTTTAATTATTGTCAATAATCTATAGCAGTGCTTTTCAAATGTATATGAGTTATACCCAAGTGTATACCAGAACAAGGCAAGGGAAACCTGTCTAACAAAAGCTATGGACTAGGTCAGGATTAGTGCAGGTCACTAATGTGATAGAATACTTTTTCTTTTCGACCTATCTGAAAAGGCATGGCATCCTGAGCTTTTTTGTTAAATATTGTTAGTCGCTGTTGTGCGAAGTACGAGCGGTGGTGTGTGACCTATTGTTTTATAATGCCTGGTTATTTAGAAACAAATTATTGAGACTTGAGTCGTTCATAGGCGCCGAACGTGGGTGTGCAGAGCGTTTTTTGACGTCCTGAATTTCTTGCAGGGCGTTAAAACGCCCTGGAATTCGCCCAAGTTTCGTGTACAATTAGTGTGCAACTCCACTTCTGTGAACACTATATATTACAGCTAGCGCAATCTTGGTTCACTAGCAGTATGCGCGACTTTCCTGAATAACATGGGGAGAAGTACCATCTGCGAAAGTGTTCGTTCGCACCTATTAAGCGGCACGGAAAATACGAAATACCAGGTCGCGCTAACGTAGGTGTGTTTAGTGAAAAATCTTCTGTGATAAAATATGCATCAAGACAATTACTGAGGCTAAAATCTATTTCATAACTTTTAAACGCCGTACAACACAGTGCTTCGTCTAGCGTCACAACTCCTATAATGTTAAATATGCTAAGACGTTTGGTCACTCAAATCGATAAATAAACGTAACATTCCAAACATAAGCTTTTAAACGCCAAACAAATACAAAATACTCGTTCAGTAACGCCGACTCCTCTCGCACAAGTCTCTTTACTTTTTAATATCATCATAGCCCAAAAAAATTCGCCCTCGCTTCGCTTGCTCGCTCGCTCGTTCTGCACTTATGCTATGGCGGATAATAAGTTAAGAACACTGCTCAAAGTAGATTGGCACTAACCTTCTTCCGTCATCATTTAAATACAGGACAAAGCATGCATTAGCTTTGAGTACAGTTATTTCTGACGAAATTACAGGAGACATAACGGTTGTTTTAAACCTAATAAACGGAATCGCAAAATAGGTTAGCGAGACCTGCTACGTTTTGTTGGTAATGAGCGGTGGCGTAAGGGCCCCCCTTTTTAAACTGGTACACATATAATGTGTTTTTTTGTTTTTTCCAAATGTCTGTAGTGCGAAATGGTTCTATTATAATGATCAAACTATGTGTTGTTAAGATTGGCAGCAGGAAAATTCATCTAACAAATTATTGAGACACATCCTTTCGTTTAAATTATGTAGTACATTCGCGTTTCTGGTTAACTAATACAAGGCATTTTTTTTAGTTTTTTTAAATTTAGGCTATACGACCAAATGTCCTACTAACAAATCTATCAAACAACGAATTGCAATTGCCTACACTTTAAAAACCATATTTAGAAACCAACCTGCAGACATTCCTTTGCAAAGTGATAGGATTCTTTCGAAAACCAGTAAACCTTTTCAAAATATATGAATGCAAAACTCATTAAAAATTGCTTATTCACAAACTAAAAATGGATTTTTAAACAAATAACTACCAAATGTATCCAGGAGATCAGTGACCAGCACAAATTTACTTGGGTAGAACTGAATGACCGATACATCTCCAAGTAGTTTTGCACACTGAAATAAAGACAAATAGTACATAACATTTATACATAAAATAAATACATATCATACCATTCTACATTGAGCATGACAAAGTTTTGATCATGCCACTGTACGAAAAATACAAAACATAACTTTGTTTTATGGAATATATTTATGTAATATAACAAACCTGAATCGCAATTTTTAACGATTTAACTTTTTGATTTGTGTTCCAAGCTTCAGTCAATGTTTTATTTAACTGGTGCATTTTGTCAACAAACTCTTGTTGAGAAAGATTTTGCATTTCAATCAGTCCACCCTTATAAACAATGTTTTTAGTTTTTAACACATAAAATAAGTTTCACAAATCACTTAAATAAAAGCATAATAAAACTACACAGGGTGTGCGGTTTTGTATATTTCACCAGGGGGTACAGCACAGTTCTACTATAATATATCAGGGGGTATAGTGCGGTTCTACTACATCATACCAGGGGGTATAGTGCGGTTCTGCTATATTTTACCAGGTGGTGTTCCCTAGTTATTAGGGAGGGTCGCGAAAACACTTTTTTTTCAAATCCACCTGCCTCATATGGATTTTGATAGATAGACACCTAAAACCATTGTATACAAAATTTAAGCTCATTTGAACAAGTATTGGTGTGAGGAAATCGAGTTGAATTTTTGCCGAAAATTGCGAAATTTTAGGTTATGTTTAATCTATGTTTTTTAAGTGAAATTTATTTACTGTGAACTTATACTTGTTTTTTAGACAGTTATGGAATGACTGAAGCAAGTTAGATCTGCAGAGATTGCAGTTTAATATTTATTTGCAGTTGTTATGAAAATTGAATTTTTGCCGAAAATCGCAAAATTAAAAAAAAGGCTAAATTTTGGATTGGCTTTAATCTGTACTTTCCAAGTCAACCATGACTTTAAATTAATGTTCATGGAAGATAAAGACTCACTGCAGATGGATATAGCGGCAGGAGACTGCGTTTTACAACAAATTGTGCCAGTATTAAAAATTTTATTTTTGCAAAAAATGTTAAAAACAGTAAAATTTGAGTGTCGAGTGTTGCCTGTCACTACAAATGACATAAAATTCCGCTTTAATTCAGATGATGCATGGAGTTTTTTGAGAGTTTAACTTGAAAAGAATAATTCCCTCTTTTCTTTTACGTCCACAAACGGTTGTTCATGGAAGATAAAGACTCACTGCAGATGGATATAGCGGCAGGAGACTGCGTTTTACAACAAATTGTGCCAGTATTAAAAAAAAAAAAAAAAGGATCATTGTCAACGATCATTGCTATAAGAAGGTTCCATCGCTGTTGGTACTGTAGTATTTCTTTCGATCAAAAATATTTATACAATATCACACACACCATTACAAGGACAAATTACACCACATTCTGAATCAAAAATAGGACCTCTAAATCATGGCTTACACTTGCACCCAGGGTTTGTCGCCAATATATAAGCGAAAAAAAGGTGGAATGAAATATCTAATGAAAATCTTCTACACTTGGTTAACTTATTAGAAAAAATTATGTTCCTTTGTGGTTTAGAATCAAATGTCAACCTGTCTACAAAGATGCCCCATGCCATATATTTAAATCACTGCAAAGAGTTAAACTGCTTCTCGAAAAAAATCAGAATATTATGAAATATGAAACGTTCTCACAAAGAAATGCATCAGGGCAACAGCGAGAACCTCACAAAGGCAATGATCGCTGACAATGATTCTATATTACGAGGAAAAGCGGGTCATAATATAAAAAAAGATACATGGTTAAAATCAATTTGGAGATGACAATGTGAGACACAGTTCAATAGACCAACACTAAATATAAAGCGGAGGATTATACCGATATGATAAGCTGGGAATATCCAACAGAACCAGTTTAATAACAGAGGACCACATCAGTTGGGAAAAAAATCAAAAAGGTTATGTAATATATTACTGTTTGGTAAAATTGAGAATCATACCCACTCAATGGAAAGGGCTATTAGAATTGTTACAGAAGCAAGCAAAACCGTTTGTGGACGTAAAAGAAGAAAGGGAATTATTCTTTTCAAGTTAAACTCTCAAAAAACTCCATGCATCATCTGAATTAAAGCGGAATTTTATGTCATTTGTAGTGACAGGCAACACTCGACACTCAAATTTTACTGTTTTTAACATTTTTTGCAAAAATTAAATTTTTAATCCTGGCGCAATTAGTATTAAAACGCAGTCTCCTGCCGCTATATCCATCTGCAGTGAATCTTTATCTTCCATAAACATTAATTTAAAGTAATTAAAAAGTACAGATTGAAGGCAATCCGAAATTTTGCCTTTGTATAAAATTTTGTGATTTTCGGCAAAAATTCAATTTTTAAACTAAAAGTAAATAGCAAAAACCGAAAATTTCGCATTTTCACCCAATTTTGTGATTTTCGGCAAAAATTCAACTCTATTTCCTCACACCAATACATGTTCAAATGAGCTTAAATTTTGTATACAATGGTTTTAGGTGTCTATCTATCAAAATCCATGAGGCAGGTGGATTTGAAAAAAAAGTGTTTACGCAACCCGCCCTACTAGTTATTCTATATTCTTTCAACGGGTCTTATTTGCAGGGTCCATATTCTCCAAATGTTGTGTTATCCGTTTCGGTGCTTTAGCAGGCAAAAGCGTATGTGGCCCGAAGTTGCATGTTATAAGTTGGACATTGTGAACTTTTACAAGATTGGTTACCAGTGGTCTTTGTCTAAATTTTGCTACAACGCAAACCTATAATTTGTCTTTATAATTAAAAAATTCAACACTTTTTTCTTCCACCCCTATGCGCCTCTAGTCGGGGGACAAAAGTCAATAGTGCTACCTAAACGTTTTAGTTCTTTACAGCTATCTACTCCTTTCTAGCGTCAGAAAAAACTTAAATACAGAATTCGTTCATATCGCTTGCTTTATTCAGCCCATGAAGCGACTGACATCCTGCTGTGCTTAATTGTAAAGAAAGGGGGTTCTCTTAGTAAAATAACTTATTGCTCTTACAAAACAACATATTTTACCGCCGCAAATTTAAATGCAAAATCTGGAGGCAGTGTAAACCTCTTTGTTTGCAATTTTTAATCTATCAATAAAAGCACTTCAATTTTATATTTTTGGTTAATTATTTTCCCCATAGGTTAATTATTTTGAGTTGAAATTCAAAATTTTGCTGCGCAACAAAACCAATAACTTGTCTTTTTAATCGAAAAATATTCAAAAAAATTTCTTTAATTTATTAGACACCTTAAAACACAAAAACGGCCGAATTTTAATTTTTGATCCACTAAAATACTCCCCTTTTGCCCGGAGGTAAACTGTTTATTTTAACATCACGTTTGAAATTTCCTTAAGTGTTGTGTATTTCAATCACCCAAATAAAAAAAACTCAGGGGTTAGGTTTAAAATTTTGTTATGTATCCATCATTCATAAATATTTTCCGATTTTTTTTTTTTTTTTGAAGTTCCAAACTAATTATTATTTGTTTGCGTTTGGCACTTTTTGGACACTGTTTGTTGGAAATTTTGGGCACCTGCACACATGGTAAAAAATTAGAGGGAACACTTTTTTTAATTGGGAGATACCAGCTGCAAAATAGTTAAGTCAATTGCACCAGCATAGATCCTGTCCAAAGTGTCAAAATCAAGTGTGGGTCAAGCTAAGGCTTACAAACTCTGCACCTGGCATTACACGTTGGTCACTCGCCCTATAACACTTGATTGACACTTAATTATTAGGCATAGGTTATGGCAAGATGTAAAGTAATTGGTCGCCTGAAAAACAGTGATGCCACACAACATACTTCTTAAGTATGCAGTATAAATGTGTCGCCACAGTGACAGGCCTTTCAAAACTTGTCATTCGCGTATGTACAATTAGGCGCAAACAATCTGGGGTAAAACGAAGAAATTATATTGGTTCTAATTACCCGATATAAATGGCAAAATTGAATAAGAATCCAAGGATGCAATATTTTACTTTAGAAATCCCTAATCGTGGGCCACAATATTTTTGCATATAGTTTGCGTGCCGCCAACCAGACTCAGTACAAGGAACATTGGACTTACGAACATTGCATGTGGTTTGCGGCCATAGGAAATTTAACAGATTGAAGGCACGGGACTATTTGGGTGGAGTCTGAAGTGTGCTTGCATGGAACCTATATTCTGGCAGACTGTAACACGTAAAGGTGGAATAGCAGAGAGTGAAGTATTTTTATCCAAAGAGTGGATCGCTGTATATCACCCTAGTTTGGTTATGGAAATAAATAAATACAGAGCTCTCGAGTCAGAGCCGGGGACGGAACTTGACTGGGTCCGTTAATTTAGCTAGAGTCAGACTGACTCACAATTTCTATGAACAGTAAGATACAAACTCAAAAAGTGTAAAAGAGACGTTAGCAAAGCATACACATGAAGAGCGAAAAATTAGTGTATATTTGGAAAAAATTTTAATTTAGTGCACATGACACATGAGGCATACAGTTATTCAATCTGTTGAACTTGATAAAACATCAATTTTATTACAAAATTCATTTGAAATTTGTTCGTATGTCCAATTTTCAAGACGCTAATCCTGATGAGGACAGCTGGTATCTGCTCTCGAAATGTCACTTTAATAAGTTAATTTACACCAGAAGAGTAATTTCTTTCAATTGATACGTTGTCTGGTGGAGCAAATTCTATTTTTTTTATGGGTAGCATATTGTTGAAAAAATGACCCACTTTTACTGTGGCAGTACTATGACTCAAATTGTTGTAAATTTAAATCTTTGTTACTTTGGCAAGGGTGTTTGTAATAACTAGGGATCAACCGATATCACTTTTTTGGACCGATACTGATAGGCAATTTTTTACAATTTGGTCAACCTGTTTTAGTTTATATACCTTTATTAATTATCAAACTATTATTTTGCATATTAACTTGGCGTGATAAAAAAATCCAATTTTTTTGATCAAAAAATGGGTAATTTGTTTGTTCTACAGGAAAATTTATATCATATTCCTGTACTAAAATATCGGGCGAAGTATCGGCCTACATTTGCTGATACCGATATATCGGTAGAAGCCAAATATCGGCCGATATTATCGGTAAACCGATATATCTGTCTATCTCTAGTAATAACCATAAATTTGATTATAAAGATTCATAAATAGTTGTACAATTAGGTATATAAATATATAAACCTCTTCAAAGTCATCCAACTGGCCAAGTCGATCTTTAAGCTTATCAGAGATGGTAGAGTTTGCTTGGTGACGTCTTAACCCTAGTAATAGACAATTAAAATAACTAGGAACCGCACGCACTTAACACAAAACTCAGGACACACCAACCTTGATGGGATTCCCCTTTAGACATTGATGTCTGAAATTATATACAAACAGTTATACATTGAAAAAAATATAACTTAAAAATAAATAACATTACCATAGCTACGGAGAGCTTGTCATTAGTAGTATATTTTGACAAAATCTTCAACTTTCTTGATGACCAAGGCTCAAAGTCATTTCCATATTCCACATTAGTTTTATGCATTTCTGTTTTCTAGTAGTGTATAAATTAATAAAAATACATTTATTTAATCTGTAGTCATGGTAAACATGACTAATTCTTATTGAGTTGTCACAGTAGATATGCTTTAAAGTGCCAAAAATGAGATGAAATGAGAAAAATGTTCCAAATGGAATGATTGTTTTTAGCAAATAAGACAGTACTTTAAATATCTAACTCAGGCCCTGAAAAACTTGGGCTCTAAAAAAATGTGCAGTGGGCAACATGTTTAACACCCTCAACTAAATACCAAAATACTAGTCATTATGGTTAATGTAATTTACGACATTTGATTGAAGATTGCAAACAATGGTCATTAAAGCCATCAATATTGAATTGCAAAGTATAAAAACAGACAACGTGCACACCAAAAAAATAACCGAACTTTTATAAAAATATTTTTCATTCAAGTAATCAGTATACTGTAGAGCAGTGGTTCCCAACACGTTTTTAAAGCGACCCATTTAAAAAAAAATCAGTTCGGTAAAATCTTGCGACCCAAGCAAAATTTTTTTAAGCCATACAACATTGCGTTGCAAACAAACAGCACTACAAGAGCAGTAACTTTTTCCGAAAATAATATATTGATCAAATCACTAATGAGATAGCTGTGCTCGCTTGCTGTCAGCAAGATTTTGAAATCGGGGGGGAATTTTGCTTAGGCATAGCCGCATGTCAGCTTAAACTTCTAGCCGGTTTGGCCGTTTAGTTTTCAATGCACACATGGCGCTAAATCCAAGCCAAGTTGTTGCAAATGGAATCACTAATTTTAAAACTGTGGGATACAAATTGTACATGGAAGCCCAAAAGTGAATATTTGCAGAATCTATCTTTGGGGTATTTGTGTTTGAAGGACGCAAGAAATACGATTTGCTGCTTCTGTCGTTATGTCCATAAATTGTTCTGCTACATGGATGGGAAGTTGAGGCAGATCTTTTCCAGAAAATGGATCAATGATTGATTCAATCATTTTGGCTAAAATGTTTTAGACATTCACCATAGTAGTGCACAAACTTTTTGGCAAGCTGTTCCAGGTGTCCAATTATGGTCTGCTTAATATCAACTTCCTTGCCACAAATAAATTGCGTTAGCTGAGGAAACATATCGTACTCATCTCTGGTGACATAACTTTTCCAGAGTATGAAAGATTTTTTGTGGTAAGCCGAAACTTTGGATGCGTGATCAATCACCGTAAAACCATTGCCTTGCATAGATAAATTTAGAACATTCAGAGAGTCAACTATATCGGCAAGGTAAGCAACTTTTGCATTGAAATCTTCTTGCAAAAATTTCTCGGCTAATCACACTCACAGTTCTGTTGCCTCATAGCAAATCTCCTCCCGCAAAACACAAACTAGCTTCAGGACACGAACTCGTGACAACCACCACACTTCTGTGTGCAGCAACAACGTTTGATAAGTCCATGTCAGTGCACAAAGACGAAAACAAACGCCGATTTAGTGGCCTTGCTTTGATGAAGTTTACACACTTCACAACATCATTCAACACTCGAGCAGCTCTCGGGACAGCTTTTTGGCAGCAACGGCCTCTCTGTGGAGAAAGCAATGAGTCCATACAGCATTTGGGGCTTTGTCTTTAATGCGTTTTACCACACCAGACTCTATGCCTGTACAAGCTGCTGCACCATCGGTGCAAATGCCAGCACATTTTTATTCCAATGGAATGGAATACTCCGTGAGAAATCATCCAACAAATGAACTGGGGTAAACTTTCAATATCGGTAGATTCATCAAATTGAATGGAACAAAAGGGAGACCCCTTCACTTATACGATAATTTACAACAATACGAATATTACGTCACAATGGTCAGTGACAGATGGCAGAGTAACGCAACGTCTGGATTATAAAGTAGTTTTACAAGGACAAGCTTCATTACTTGTGTTTATATTTTCCAGTTTTGTGATCTCTTTACGATTTAAATTTTTTATGTTGTCATTTTTTCGCCAAAGATACAATATGCCTAAAAAACAAGCAACCCCAAAAAATAATAGGCGACCCATGCGTTGGGAACCACTACTGTAAAGAATTAGTTTTCACTAAACAACTTAGAATTTATCTATGGTTCCGGTCAGTGGCGTATCCAGGGGGGGGGGGCCTTTTCGTAAGTGACATTATCGTTTTTTGGTTTGTCTTTCTCAGGGTTTAACTCACCGTCCGAAGCTGCGTGTTTTTTTAATTCAATTGGGTCACGCGTCTTAAGCTAATGCAAAACCAAAATCAAACGCAAAACGCTGTTTTTCGTTTCTTGTTTGGTCGACCGTAAACGCAGCATATTTTTTCTCTTTCGACTTTGTTATTCGTTCGGGTTGGCTGATCAGCAAGTGTGTGTTCGACAATTAATAACAATAAATCAAGCAGTCTCCGCGTTTTTCTCGCTGAAAACGTCGAGTTAGGCAGTGCTGATGTTTCGCTGTTTGCTGTCTGCGTTAATATCAGATGTTGGTATAGCAACCTAGTGTAATTCATCGGGTCCGCCGCCTCTTTGACAAACTATACACGAGTCCATTTCAAATACTTATTGACTATTTTAACTACGTAAGTGCGAAAAATTTTAATGTTTTGATGCTGTCTTTCATCTAGATCAGCGCTACTTCACCGTTTCGCCGTGGAAGGCTGCCAGTGTGGCACGTATATATCGAATTTTAAACCAAACAAACGCTTTTTTTCGCGCTTTGCTGTAACACTTTCCTGCCTCCTTTAATGTAATTATTAAAACAATTCTTAGTTAACATTTTGTGCGGCCCGTAAATACCTTTCTGAGTTTGGTTTTGGCGCACGACTAAATCCCCTGGTGAAAGACGTGCTTGTATTTTAGCTGACTTGGCACACAGCTCGGCTCAGATGTTGCGCTAATCATATAACACCGGGGAAAAACGATCTTCGTGTAGTATTGCAGGTGGCGAAAGAGGTGCTTGTAATTTAACGTTGTTTCGTACATGGATCTAGCAAAATCAGTCAGATATATTTCACGGTCTTGTTTTCGCTTTTCGCCTGAAGTAAACGATTGCTCACTAAGCGGTTTTGCATCTGGCGCCTGGCAGGAGTTTGGACGACGACGCACGTGTTCGCTTTGCGTCTAAAGGTTCGCTTTTGCTGGACGTTTATTGTCTGTTTCTGAACAAAACATTGCAAAGCAGAACATGGCGGCTTTTAAAATGATGGTGAAAAGGAATGAAATAATAAATGTAAAATGTATGCAAATATCATTGTATGACCTGGGTTAGTTGGCTTAAGTGTGAGACAAAGGAAAAAAACATTGTTCATTTCACTGACTGTGAAGTGTAACAGCTTAACGACCTATAATGGGATTGATATGTCACATAGCCATTGCAAAACCGCAATTTCACAGCATTGCATGCTCAATAAAAACTTATGCAACAATATGACAGTAATGTGCGTAAACAAGGTAAAATGTTGCATTTTTTATGTCAAACAGACAATTTTCCAGCAGACTACCTAGAAATATAGGGTGGTCATCAAGTGACACCCCTTTCAAAAAAGTCACACTGTGTGCCTGTTTGCATCCCTTAATAGTTTAAAACTTCTGGTATAGAAAAATGTTACCTCATCTTTGGGATCAATATTGGTTAGAATATTTTTATTGACTACCAATGTAGATAATGGATCACTTAGAGTCATTGCAGATAATGGGTCAACAAATGCAGAATCAGGTTTTCTGAAATAACAACAGAATTTAAACAAGTAACCAAGTAATATTTAATGGTGAGGTAAATTGTATGATTATGATATTACAATTTTATTAGTAAGAAAAAAACATTCATAGTTTTAAGTAAAAATATTACACCCCACTGGGATGGTGTCATGCCTAATCACTGTTTTTTTTTTTTTTTTTTCAGATATAGATACATAGGTAATATAATTTGGAAATTTAAAAAATGCCTTTAATTGTATACCATATAGATCTATTTTTTATTAGTTTTTTGCTTTATCAATGATTGACAATCATTGACAACACAGAACTATATGTTTTGCAATGTAAATACAGGCGTTGAAGATAACCCACAACCACAACAGCACACAAATTATATTACCATTTTTCCAACAGAGGGTTTTTAAAGTGAATGTAAACCATAGGTTTGATAGTTAAGGAAAAGTTTAAGTTTTAATATGATCAAGTTATAATATTTTTTTTCCAAAAGTTATTGACTAACAAGTGCATAAAACAATGTTTTATGCTTTGTTATGAACAGTGTTTTCACTAAGGGCTTGTTTTGCTGATAAGCTTAAATTATTAGGCACTTGCACACTTTTTTAGGAAAGTGAGCAAGCCAAAAAAATTAGGTGTCATTTTCTTGTCTTCTGCAGCCCACAATACCACTACAGGATTGTTCCTGACCAAAAATTTACACTCGATAGTTGGTAATATAAGCTGTTTTTGGGCGAACTCTTGTACAAACATGCAGCGCAAAACCAGATTAAAAAACACAGAAAAAATTCTTAGTGGTTAATTCGGGAGAAATTTTTAATATATATTCCTTGAAATAACTAATTAGATTTGTAAAACCATTAAAGATCATCAATATTTTTTTTCAAAAATTAACAAATAAAATCATTTTTAGAGCAAGTTAATTTCAAGTAAAGTCATTGACATAAAAATAACATTTTAAAATTGGAACTTAAAAAACTTACGTTCAGTAATTGAAGTGTACTTCTGTCAAGTCATTGACTTAAGTATTCACAACACTGTTAGTATTATTTTAACTAGGCGTTTGTGTGACAGCCCCCTTTCAGAAAGCCGCACTACGCATCTAATTGTATTTGTTTGTGTATAGTTTTTTTTAAGAAACTTTAAAATAAAATAACAAGTTTTTAATAGGTTTGATACCTTATCATATCTTTCTTCGGTTTAACAGATCTCTTGCTTGTAGAACCGGCTTTTACTGAACTAGTATCCATAACAGTAATTTGTTTGAGTGGATGAAATTGACCAAAGGTAACCTCAGCGAGAGGTCTTCTTGTTTGCAATACAAGGTCATACTTAAATTTCCGTGGCTTCCTGCAAATAAAAAAAAGGTATAAATGCATTGTTTTCAGTTGGACTACTAAAATAGATATTTTAAAAGTGGAAATTTCCTGTACCTAAAATTGAAACCGGTGTAATGTTATTTAAAACATATTTTAAATTAAAGTAGGCATCAGATATGTAGCCATGTTGTGAAAATTTAGAACAGTTGCCTGCTACTGCCTCACCAAATATATGATACTTTTTATAGTGTGATACGGCGAGTTTCTGTATGAATTAACAGTTTTTATTCTGTTTTGACATACTTGTATTTTATCGCTTTCCTGTAAATAATACCAGGATTCAGCTACAAGAAACCCAGATTGGAAACTTTGTATATTAAGCAGCAATTTTTTTTTTAAACGGTAAAAATTATTTTATTCTTTTTCGTTGCTGAATGCATCTCACAAAATTATCCATTAAAAGGTTAGAACATTTTTAAAAACTAAAAATGTAAGGCAGTTAAAAATAAGTTTGTTTGAATGTATAATGTAGGTATTAATGTATTTTTCTTGTGAACCTTTACATGTACTGAATATTAGACAGTAACTTTGGAAAACAAAAAAATAAAATAATCTAATGGACTTCTGTCACAACAACAAAGATTTTGTAGTACACAGGTGGCAGATCAGTTGTCTCTAGACTAGCTTAATAACTAAACAATTGCCGATTATCTAACAAAAATACTTTTTACAACACCAGTCATTACTGTTAAGTAAGCTTTCTATTGTATATGTATAAACAATTCTATAACTTATTTTTTTTTATCTACTTTTTCTTCAAAATTCCTCCCTGAAACAATTTTCCTTCACAAAATTTAAAATTCCTCCCTAGGTGAGCCAAGTGGCTCCCTTTGAGAACCACTGATCAAATCACGTTTTTTTATGTAGTTATGTTTTACCGGTCAAACAAATGCTTCAAATGGCAGTTGTTTAAAATGTTAACCATTTAGAACTTATTTTTTACAATACATAATGATAGCAATATGTTTTGCAAATAAATGTTTGCTTTCACTAAAAGGTATATTATAATTATCCCCCTTCAACACATGTTCGTATGGAGCTTGAAATAAAACACCCGCTTCTCTACTTATAGTATCCAACCTCTGCTAGATATGCCACGATTCAATAAACAGCCGTTTATGATAGTCACCCTCTTTCGCAATTACAGTATCATCAGAAAAATTGATATTGTGATGGAATTTCCGGGCATGTTGCGCCGAATCTGTAGATTCAGGATCCCAGTTGGTATAAAGCTTATCACCATGTTACACCACTTGTTGCCGCACCCTTAAGACCCCATCATAACACTTGAAACTACGAACTTTAAATAATTCTGACAAAAAACTTTGAAATCCAAAATCTGAAAGTAATCCATATGACTACAATGGTGGGGAGTAGTACCAGATGATAAAATAATGACTAGGAATGTTCAAAGTAGAATCCCAAGGTATTCTAGAATAATAGGTTTCGAATCTAGAATAACGAATCCAGAATAGCGAATCCTAGTATGTTTTTATTAAATTATTTAACCTCGATTTTGTTTGGGGAAGGGATTAATCTTATTATACCCTACAGGGCCCACAATCACAGCAATAAATCGCCCAAACACTTTTCTAACATGTCTACATTAAAATTAAAAAAACTCTCTCATACGTTTAACATTTTTAACAACTGTCATCTGAAGCCGTTCTGTAAACTGTAATATGTCAACTGTCCAGGTTGTGTCCAAAACTTATATTTTTGCCAATAGTGAGAAAATGCAACACTGCACACAGAAGTCTTAAGCAATTCGGTCCTGATTTTGAAAGCATTGTTAAGTCTTATTGCCTCTTTTTTGACTAACATGATGTTATGCAGTCAAATGATGTACTACAAAGAATACAAAGTTATTATTGACATAACGAATTCTTGACAATTACGTTGTGCATAACTGCATAACTTCCCTGAATATTGGCCTAAAGTTGACCTGAAGTAACCCTATAGCGCATTTTGTGGACGGCCAGCACGTTTTGCAACGCTATGTTACTTTTGCAACTTAACGCATTTAGGGAAATTGCGAACTCCACACCAGACATTACACGTTAGCCGCTCGCCCAATAACGCTTGATTGACACTTAATTATTAGACGAACGTTATCGCGAGACGCGGTAATTGGTCGCCCGAAAAAACGCTGACACTGCACTACAAGGTTACATTTGAAGCATATAAATTGGTTCCCGCGACGACAGGCCAACTTACCACACGCGTTTGTACAATTAGGCGCGACAATCCGCGGTAAAACATTAAATTATATCGGTTCCAATTACCCGAAATAAACGGCAGAATTGGATTCGAATTCAAGGATTCGATATTCTACTTTGAGCATCCCTAATAATGACACTCTTGTACTTTTATGGGAATGCTTTTTTATGGTTCAATCGGTTCAAAAGTACTATTTTTAAGACAGGTATTTTACTTAATCAAAGTAGAAGTTGTCATAAATAAGAGCATAATAGGATCTATTACAGGGGAGGGCAAGTTTTTTGGACCACAGGCCAAAAACTTTTTTATCTTTGACAAGCGGGCCATGTGACTAAATGTAAAGGACAAGAGTGTTAAGCTACAGCTTATTCAACATTAGTAACATTATTTAACAGGTTTATTAAATTATATGACGTGCTAAACAAAACACGGCAGTCTGAAAAAGTCCTTACGCAATATTTTTTGCCAAAGTATCGAAATTTGGAGTTAATTTGGAGTTAATTTGGTTGTGGCGATTGTCAGAACAGATTTTAGGTGTGCATCAGACAACTGAGATCTGTACTTAATTTGATGAAATTCATCAAGCTGAAAGTCTTTTCACAAATGTATGTGGAGCCAAACAAAACCAACATTCTATTTTTCGAATTTCGGGGAACCTGGCATCACTTAACGAAGCGTAAAAATCATTCAGTTTCAGGGCTTCGAATTTGTCTTTTAAATAGGCAGTCACTCTTCTGTATTTATTTGCATGTTTAGCGGCTTCTTTCATCATTGAAGGGAAAATGCACAAAAAGAGTAGGGAAATGCACAAAAGAATTGTTTAAAATTTGTTCTGAGAATAAAGTTAATTTAGATCTATAAGCCTCAACATTTGTGTACATTTCGCGAGCGAAGAGATAATTTCCTTGCAGTCTTGTGTTCAGCTCATTCATATGTGTCATGTCCACAGCAAAGGCAAAATCACAAAGTCAATTTATGTCTTCTAGCTCAGGGAAGTCATCAGTTTTCTTATTAAATTAAAAAATGAGCTAATGGCATCCTTGCCCCAGACACGTTTACATGCTTTCCATAAACTTAACTAGCGAACAGGAGAATGGTAAAGCAATTCTTGATGGTCAGAATCTATTTGCTCAAGAAACATTATAAATTGTCGATGGTGGAGTCCTCTCCCTTTTATGTAATTGATCAATTTTGCCACTGCCTTCACTACATGATTAAGTTGCAATACAGACGTACATAGTGCGTCCTGGTGGATGACGCAGTGCAAAAAAGTTATATCCATCCTAGGGTTTTCGTCTTCCATCTTATCTTTATGTCTTTTCAGCAGTCCAATATTTTTTCCCGTTAGATTTGGTCAAAGGTAGTCTCAGCCTGTCAATCACACCAGACACTTTGATAAAAAGGTCCTCTCCTTGTGTTTTCCCTTTAGCGATTCCATGGCTAAGAGTTCTTCTATTATGTCAAAACTGTCATCATTCGCTCTGATAAAAAACAAAAGCTGGGTGGTGTCCTTAACATCATTTCTTTCGTCCAATGCCAAGGAATAAAATATAAATAAATCTGCTTTTCCATTCAACTAGCTGGCTAAGTGCTCGTCAACTTCTTCTACACGCAAGTTACTGTTCTTCGTGATAAACTAATTTGTTCATATTTTCTTTTTGCATCTAGACACAAGAGACCTGCTGTCAGGGGCAAATCCAGAAATCTGAAAAGGGGGTGGGGGGGGGGGGGTGTTGAATTTTCAACTTAGGGAATTCCCCGTTTTTCCGCCTGACGTTAATGACTTCATAGAATAGTGACAGATAAGCAAATTTTTAGACGCAAAAAAGCGGACACTAGGGTTGTTCAGATTTAATTTTTTTTTTAAATTTATGCTTCCTGCTTGATTTCCAATTATGTGTCACATAAAAATCAGTTTCGTAAGTTTTCAAAACAATTGGACAACATTTAGGGGCTCCGCAGACACCCCAAAGTTATCACACTAAAATTGCTAAAATCTGGGACTTCTCCTAAGAAGATACTGTACGTTTTTCTTAAAAAACACAGAAACCTTGTAATTTTTATATTAAACAATGGCAAGAAAGCATCACTAATCTATTTTCCAGTTTTATGTAACTTAAAATGTATTCTTAAAGCCCCCAAATCCCCACTTTACCCCATTTTTGGAGCTGTCATTTAATTGATCACATATGTACAATAAAATATATTTTAACAAATTGTATATTATGAAAAGCAAAGTATTTTAATCAACTGTGAATTAAGAAGGAATATAGCAAAGGTATATCAATGTCATAGTTAAAAAATGTAAAAAGGAACATCAATGAATAGCTTTTTTTATTTTTTAGCCAAGTTTTTTTTTAGAAAACCTAGCTATGATCGCCTGTGATCTTCAACAGCTTGTAGCAAGTTGTTTGTTGCTGTGGATTGTCGGTTAATATAGCAGCACAATCTGTGTTTACTTTTAACCCCTCTTTCTGTGGCATCATTCACAACTTTAACAGTACATGAAGACTTTAACTCGTTGTACCCATTATGAGCAACATGAATCGGGAGAATGCGTCGGCCAATCACATATCTGATTGGGTAGCGTAAAATAAACCAGGAATCTGTGCCAATCAAATCCTTTAAAGTGGTGTAACTTTTGATTTTATGATGCAAAACTTGAATGCCTTGGTGAAAATCTTCAGGTTTTGCAGTTGGAAGAAGTTTCCGGGCAATTGCTGCCTTTGTGTCTTGGTCATTTGTGGGTGATTACTAAACAAGGAAAATGTGACAAGTTTGTCTAAAAAAATAGCATCATTACCCATCTGTTCAGACCACATAAACATTTTTGGCCATAGAAAACTTGTCCCATCCACCTTGTACTGTGTGTTGCACCTGCTTGATCGTCTTCTTCTTTCGTATGGACGATCTTATTATTCCAGTTCAAATGTCCGGGCAGAAGTCGAGATGCCAGCGTATATTCTCATCGTCCAAGAGTGTCAGACCAGTTGTCCCACTTGGTTGGCGATATATCGGCACCGTGAGACTATGTGATCTGCAGTCTGTTCCTCCAAACAACAGTCACAGTCCATTTATTCATGGAAGACCTGGCACGCCCGACCCCAGTGTTCTCAGCCTGTTAAGGCGAGTCTAGGCTCGAATAGAAAGGCCAAAACCCTAAGGCTTATTGGAGGTGGAGGGGCAATAGTGGTGGAGAGGGGTAATCTTGCTCCTCGTTCCATTTGGTGGCCATCCATTCACCTACACCAGAGCTTTCACATTTCTGCAGTGATTTGAGTGCAGCTGGTACAAAGGGGCATCTCAAGAATAGTAGCCTTTGGTATTGTGGCTCCTCTGGGGCGAAGCTCAGCGGGCTAGATGCCTGCCAGGGTCGGAATGTGAGTGTCCTATCCAGATGCAATGGGAGGTATGTAGACGTGAAAATCCAAAGTTCTTCCATTGGTAGTGACGGACAACACACGTTTAATTTCCTTGTTATTGAGGTGGACTAAGAGTTCTCTCAAAACTGCGCCAATTCCCTTCAGCATGCAAGATCGCCCAGTCATCAGGGAATGCTTGGAGACTGTGGCGGGCAGATCACTGTAATAAACATTAAAAAGCAAAGGAGCCAGAACTGATCCCTGAGGCATGCCGTTTCTAAAGCGTCATAACCTGCTTTGATGGAGCTGTTGTTTGTCTTAAAACAAAGCTGCGATTATGGACAAGTTCCATGATCATGCTGACCATGTGTTTGTTAAAAATATTAATCACTGATTATGCTGTTATGTTAAATGACAATCCTCAGCAACGTGCAAGCTTGCTACAGGCTGTTGAAGATCACAGGCGATCATAAACAGGTTTTAAATAATTCAATAAAATGTCATTTATTGAATATATGTGATAAATCAAATAACAACTCTAAAAATGGGGCAAAGTAGGGCTTTGGGGGCTTTAAGAATACATTTTAAGTTACATAAAACTGGAAAATAGATTAGTGATGCTTTCTTGCCATTGTTTAATATAGAAATTACAAGGTTTCTTTGTTTTTAAAGAAAAACGTACAGTATCGTGTTAGGGGAAGTCCCAGATTTTAGCAATTTTAGTGTGATAACTTTGGGGTGCCTGCGGAGCCCCTAAATGTTGTCCAATTGTTTTGAAAACTTGTGAAATTGATTTTTATGTGACACATAATGGGAAATCAAGCAGGACGCATAAATTTTCAAAAAAAAGTTAAATCTGAACATCCCTAGCGGTCACGTACATCGTCGACACTTCTGCCAAGCGCCAGCTGCGAAACCGCTTAGTGTGCAATCGTTAACTTCAGGTGAAAAACAAAAACAAGACCGTGAAATATATGTGATTGATTTTGGTAGATCCATGTACAGGACTACGCTAAATTACAAGCACATCTTTCGCCAACCGCAAAACTTAACAAAGATCGTTTTTCCCTGGTGTTATTTGATTAGCGCAACATCTGCAAAAACGCCACTTCAATAGTTAATCTAGTTTAGAGTTTTTAACTGCTAGTGCAAACCTGGCGAGCGAAGCCAGGGCGATTTTTTTTGGGGGGGATAACGGCATTTCTTTTAAATTTCTTGCAAGTTTTTATTACATTGCCGAAAATAAAAATAAAAAAAAAGTTAAAAAATATATGTCCAATATTTTTAAATACAAAAAAGTATTTAAAATGGACTCGTGTATAAAGTTTGTCGAAGAGGCAGCGGGCCCGATGAATTACAGAGACCGCTTGATTGATTGTTATTAATTGTCTAAAACACACTTCAGCCAACCAGAACGAAATGATCAGCCAACCAGAACGAATAACGAAAGGCGCAAGAGAAAAAAATCTCCTGCGTTTACGGTCGACCAAACAAGAAACGAAAAAGGCGTTTTGCGTTTGATTTTGGCTTCGCATTAGCAAGACGCGTGACCCAATTACACGAAAAAAAACAAAAAAAAACATGCAGCTTCGGACAGTGAGTTAAACCCTGACAAAAACGATAATGTCACTTACGTAAAAGGGGGTCCGAACCCCCAACAGATTATGTAACCTAACAGGCCGGATTTGGCCCGCGGGCCGTAGTTTGCCCATGTCTGATCTATTACATGATATTCAACTTTGTTAAAAGGTTAAAACATACATACAAAATAGGTTAAGAACCCCTGTACTAAACTATTTAATTATAATTTAGCTATGGGTTTGTGTATAAAATTGTTAAACAATATCAGAAAACTGGTACACTGGTTTTTTGCCAGATATATGCAAAGAGTTAAAATCATATAAGTGTCATCTCCTAAAGAGACAATCTGGTTGCCGCAAATAGTCTTATAAGTTGCATTCTATGAGCTGTGTTTATTCAAAGCTGGTTTAAAAAAATCTTAAATCACTTGGTCTGGTGCCAAAATATTTTTTCTTGCGTTATAGCGCTGGCTAATAATCTTCACAGTTTGCGATGAGTTCACATGGTTGGCCAATATAATTTTCCTTCGGTAAAAATCTTGGAGCCTCCCAAGTAATCGTGAATTTGTTCAAGTAAAAACAATTTTGACGAGCTGTGAAGATTGTTGGCTAGCGTTCTAAAAGAGAGGAGAGGAGAAGCTTTGTCATAGCAGCTAATGGCAGCTGGACTGCAGTATTTTTTACACACTTCACATAAAAATACAGTTTGGTTTACGATCGTTGATGAATTTAGGAAAGTAGCAAAAAAGGTAAAATGTGCTGCTCATGAGAAATAAAGCCCAATAACTAATTAACTAATTCCGTCTTATCTTATGTTAAATAGGTCCCACATCATTAACATTGACTAAAATATACAGTATTTTACAGGTAGATGTATACTGTTTTAGGGGACTGAGCACCTCCAACTCGGTGTTGATAGGGTCCATGTTGACAGGGTTTTAATAAAGTTTGTTTTTTAAAGATAATTAACAAAAAGGTTGAAATGCAATCAGGAGTAATATCGAACACTTCAGGATAGGTAGTAGGACTAGGAGCAAAATATCTAAGATCATAGCATATATATGCAAGCTTACCAGATAGTTGTACTTTCCATGTCACAAAGGAGAACAGAACCTACTATTACATTCAGTATCTGCAATAATAAGACACCAAGGTGTTAGTAACGCAAATTGGCCTTATAAACATGTTTAATCAGCTAACATGGCCTGTTCAGCATATTTGCTTGAAAAGGGCTTTAACAATATAGCAAGGATGGGCAACATTTTATTTGCGGCCATACAAAAATGATTTTAAGTAGATGCGAAACGGCTAATGGGGTTAAATTATATGGGCCGAAAATTTATTTTTGGGACATATCTTGTTTTTGCCGCTATTCTTTTTTGGTTTCCTATGGTTTCCTATAGTTTCCTATGGTTTCCTATGGCATGTTTTAGACCGATTTTTGTCTGAAGCTTTATAGAAAAAGTCTACATCGTAGAACCTTCAAATTTTCAGACATGGCGTAGAGTGGTATGTAGGTGCTTTGTAGAAGTTTATGAGGCTGCATCCTCAGGGACCTTTGCTTGGGGGGCAAAAACCTGAAATATAGCGTTTTAGCTCTCTGTAGCTAACGACTGCCATCTAGCAGCAGAAAAACTTTCATACAGAATTCATTCATATTTGCTTGCTTTGTCCAGCTTGTGAAGTGACGAAGCGACTAGCCGCCTGCTGCGCTTTATTGTCCCGCGCGTGAGACTTTCATTGTGCGAAGTGGCTCGTCCAACAATGGGCGCATACGACTTGCATTTTAAAAAGAGGCTTCTCTTTAGTAAAATTACTGAATGCTCTTCAGAAACAACATATTTTACCGCCGCAAATTTAAATGCGAGATCTGGTGGCAACTCCAATCCAACATGTCAACACCAGGCCTACACAACTTAAAATTGTGTGTTGATATGTTGGATTGGAGTAACATAAGAAACAGGTGCAAATAGCAAATATTCTCCAAATACGATTTTTTCAAATATTCTCCAAATCGTATTTCATTGTCCTGTCGCGGTAATACACAAAGAGGTAAGACCATGAATAAACTTTCACCCACCGTACAATTAACGCAGGGAAGCATTGTGAGTAGGAATGTTCAAAGCAGAATATCGGCGACTCATTTATAATGCTTGCTTTAAATGCGGCGTCAGCATTTTTTCGGGCAACCAATTACTTCGCGATAAGCTTCGCCTAATAATCAAGTGTCAATAGGGTGTTATTGGGCGAGCGAGCGTCTAGCGCAGGGGTGGGCACGTAGTTCCTTTGTCGTATTTCAATTTATTATCGCGGTATCACATGAAGAGGCAAGGCCAGTATAAAATAAAGTTTTAACCATCGTAAAGCAGGGAGGCATTGCTAGAAGCTTCATTTATATGACGTTCGTGAACTCGGTTGCCAGATTGAATCATAAGTTAAAAAAGCCTGAAAATTTTTTTGAAGGTAAAGCTTCCAGGCGTTAAGTGCCAGTTTGTCACTGTCTCTGGAAATGGAATTTTTTTTTAAGCTGCAAAAATGAAAAAAATAAATGAATAAAACATTTTGATGGCAAAACGATTCTAAAATTAATTTTGCATAGTCTTTACCAAACTAACGTATAAGAACCTCTTTCGTATCCAAGACATAAGTTAAGTCGGGTGATTTTCGGCCCATATCTGTTTTTGCTTGCAGAAACAAGTTAAGGAAATAAAAGAACAGGCAACGTTTATACTAAACCACAAACCAAAGTCAAATTAATAATATTTGAAAGCAACCCTGATAGGTGACGCTATTTATAACGACCTTTTTCGCTCCAGACATTGTCTTTAGATGGATTTTCGCCCTGAATTTACCTTCGGAAAAGGTATTTAGACGGAAAACGGCTAATGGGGCGAAATTTTAATTATCTGTTTTGATATTCAATGTATTTTAAAAAAATTGTCTGTGAATAAAGTGATTTAAAACGTTCCTACTTTTTCGCTTTAGACATTGCGCTTAGCTGGGTTTTCGCCCTAAATTAGCCTTCAGAAGTAATTTAAATGGGAAACGGCTACTGGGGCAAAATTTAAACTATTTTTATAGTGTTCAGTGATGTTTAAATATGTAACATAGCGATCTTAAAAACATTTATCTGTGAGTTAAAACTTTTGTCTTTGAGTGGCTTTTGCTGCAGTGAACCTGTCGCGTTTATGACGTCAACATTACACTTATCAATTAATGAATCAAGCGTAGTTTCAGTCCAACAATGTCTAATAGAAATGAATGAACGCTTAAAGTTTGAGCAGATGGCCTAAAATTAGGACAATAAATTGCTGTAAATTGAATTAAAACAATAAATTGTCCTAATTTTAACTGACTGTGTCCGACGGTTTGTAAATCATTAGGACAATAAGGTTTCTGTCCTAATTTGGTCGAATTTATTTGAAACATTGTGGGATGAAGTAAAACCACAGGCTTGCGTGTCCTCCAAACTTTGTTGACACAAACTTTAACAACGTAAATTAAAAAATTGTTCACGCTTCCCGCGATTTTGATGCGTATTTTCACAATAACTCTGTGCAGCACAAAAGCGTCAGATGTAGTATAGGGCGCTCTAGTTCCAAATTCAAATTTAGGCCAAGTTACAATAAAATTTGTGCTAGTTTTACAATAGGTTACAGGCAAAGTATTTCTACTTTTCAGCGGTATCATAAATTTTTACAAAGCCTTTTCCAAAACATCCACAGAATTCCAGTAATAAATTTTGGTGTTGCAATTTTGGCAAAAGGAAATAGAATTTACAGACAGCTTTATTATTGCACTGCTGTTGACGACTACCTGTTTTGTAAATTTGTAAGGAATTTTGGCTGCTCACCAAGAACAGTTACCACCATTGATTCCCTTTGGTCTCGCACTATAGGTGCATGCTAAATATTATTTGACCTAAAATGTCTGAATTTCACACCAACAATGTCCTAATTCTAAACCAAGCATCTGGCAACCCGGGCTCAAACCGTAACTTTAGCTTGTTGTACATAACACATTTTAGCCAAATTTTAATACAATCCTAGACTGGATTTTTTCCTTATTTGAATTGTGCCAATTTTAAAATGTGCTTTTTATTTACTCAGTTTTATGTATCATACACTATAATTGGTGGGTAGCGCAAGTTATCGAAAACTTAAAAGGGGTCCCGAGAACAAAAAGGTTGAGAACAACTGGGACGGCATTATGAACAGTTCCTCGCTCGCTAAGTTAACGACTAACAAGCTCGTTTTAGCGAGGGATGAGCAAGCAAGAATACGTCAAAACACAAGAAAAAAGACGACTGACTCAACAAATTGTCGCAGAAACGTCGTTCGTCGCTTTGTTTTGGAAATCGTTGGCTGTTTTTCAATGTTAAATTTATTATGAAACAATTTTCAAGGTGAACCACCGCATGAATTTAATTCCTAATTAGTCCTGTAGATTATTGAAAAGGGGATTTGGGAAACAACGTTTGGCACTGGTCTATAATCCTACCACAACGCACAATATTTAAGTATTAAATAATCAATACAAAAATACTTGACACACGCTAACTCGCACCATAACCCAAATATTGTGCGTTGATTTAATAATGATTGTGGTAGGATTTTAAACCAGCGCCCAACGTTTATATATATACGTCTAAAAATGTAAAATAATTATTTTAAAACTTTTTATTCATTTGTATTTAGTTAGCTAGACTCTGTAAACATTTTGACAATAAATCTCCAGGATGCAACAACTACATCAGTAACACTGGAATTTTAAAACTGTAGCAACATGCTGCTGGTGTTTTACACCCATATGACTTTCACCAGAAAATTGTGCATGGAACTGAATTTACAGGCTCTATATAAAGTTAAAGACATTCATATTCACTTAAAAGTGTTGAAAAACCATGCATTACTACTTTACTAAGAAAATAATAAAACTTATGGAACACTGAAAAAAGCAGTCTAATTTTGGCATTTTTGAACCACCGATAAGTCTTGTAGCAGGAGAACCACCGACAACATTGTATAGATCAATATAAGGTAGAAAAATACAAATTAGTCTTGAATCATCTTACTTTCAAAGAGCAAGACAATGGAATAGTTGGTGTGCAGTTTGTGTGCAAATAGTGTTTTCTTCAAGTTCCAAACATAGCTGAATTTCGGCGCTCTTTCACTGATGTACGTGAAAATTAATAAAAAAAAACTTTCTTTAAATGCCGCATACCACAACGCATATTGTTTGGGTTAGGGTTAGCGTTTGGTTGAGGGTGGGTCAAGTTATTATTAATAATAAACATAATTACTTGACCCACCCTCACCCAAACGCTAACCCGCACCCTAACCCAAACAATATGCGTTGTGGTATGCGGTATTATTTTGTTTTGTTTTTTGCATAACTTTTCACGTATATAAGTGAAAGAGCGCCTGAATTTCAACTATTTATATTTGAAAACATAATTTACAATTGCCTTGCCTCAATATTGCCTAAAACAATGCTTTAGCTTAACTTACTTCTTTCTTAAAGTTAAATATTTTCAAGTTTTATATTCACTTATGCACCATAAGCTTACCAAATACAACAGCATATTTTTAATACAATAGTGGATTTTGTTTGTATTTCTGTATGCACTTCTGACCCTAAGGTTTTTTTGGATGATTTAATACAAAACTATTTTGTTACCAAAATAACATAAGTTTTATAAAGTTTATCTTTACTTTTTTGCTACTTTTGTAAATCCTTTAGTTGGTTTAAAAATCAGTGTGTAGCATATACGCCGATTTTTTGACAGTAAAAAAATAGCCGTTTTTTGGAGAAACTAAATATGACGTCACAAAATGTCCACTAAAAATATAAGTTTACAATTTGCATGAACATTTTTTTTGGGGGGGTGTGGGGGTGATCAACCCAAGTTTTTACGAGGAATGCTCTTGGCACCGTACGCACCCCAAACTCGGCCTCCATGGTGTGTAGGTATATGAGATCACCTAAATCCAAATTTCACGCCATTTTGGTGAGAAATTTACAAATTAATTATGAATCTTTGTTATGACATCCATTACGTGTCGGCATTATTATAAATATGTTTATTGATAAAAAAAAAAAAAAAGTCGACTTAACGAGCTCGTGCGTCGTTAGCGAGCTCGCTCAACTTAGCGAGGTGCGTTCATAATGCCGCCCCTGGTCGAATGGACTTGGGCTTAACCACCCGATCCGTTAGAAATTAGTGTATTTCTAAGCAAAAAGGTTTACGACAATTAGGGCATCCAATGGCAGAAAAGTCTAGACTTTTAGACCTTGAGGTCCTGGCAATGCACTAATTTGGACCTTTAGGTAAACTCCCGGCGTAAATAAATTGAAAATATTCGTTGAAAATTCACAAAAGATTACAAAAAGTGTGAGATGGCATTAATAACACTTGACCCACCCTAACCCAAACGCTAACCCGAACCCTAACCCAAATAATGTGCGTTAATGTAATAATTATTTGAATGCTGGTGAAAAAGCCCAAACTCGGGTGGGCATAAGATAGTTTCTCGTCTATGGTACTGTATATTTCAACAGGTGAGACATGACCACAGTGCTATCTGACTCCACTAAATCGAAACTAAAACAAACTGCCATTGTAATTTAAGGAGCATACTGTCAGGTCGCTTATAGATTATTGTACATTCACATAATTCAGCATAGTTCGCAAACACGTCTCGCAAGTAAGGCATGCATCTGTTGACTGTAGTGTTTTATCCAGCAGTAGCGTGAGGGTGGTACCGAATGGTACCGAACGGTGCCATTCGGTACCATTCGGTATTTAGTGTTTTTATTACGAGTTACAATGGGTTATATTGGGCTCAATACGGTACCATTCGGTTCCATTCGGTACCATTCGTTACCATTCGTTACCATTCGGTACCATTCGATATTTAGTGTTTCTATTACGAGTTACAATGGGTTCTATTGGGTTCAATACGGTACCATTCGGTTCCATTCGGTACCATTCGATATTTAGTGTTTCTATTACGAGTTACAATGGGTTCTATTGGGTTCAATACGGTACCATTCGGTTCCATTCGGTACCATTCAGTATTGAGTGATTCTCCTATGAGTTGTATTGGGTTCCATTGGATTCCATTGGGTTCCACTCGTTACCATTCGATACCATTCGGTACCATTCGGTATTTAGTACGGTAATTCTCCTACGAGTTTCATTGGTGCGAACGAGCTACATTAGGTCCTATTGGAATGTTTTGGGCCCCATTGGAGTCCATTCGGTATTTCGTGTTACAATGGGTTTCATTCGGTACCATGTTCATTGCAACCCTTCTTAGGTCTCATACGTTTCAAAATACTCTCATGCGACAAGATATGCTTCAGTGTAAAATTAAATCAGATTTAGGAGTAAAACAGACGTTTAGTTTGGTTGGCATTCGTTAGCATTCGATCCCATGTGGTACCATTCGGTGCCATTCGGTACCATTCGGTATTTAGTACCACCCGTAGCGTGACACTATATAGCACAAAAGCGACTGCGATGGGGATTAATTGAGTCGAAATGCCGGCTGGATTTGCCAGAACGGCCACGAAAGGAAATGAGTATCGAGGTGAAATATTTAACACTTTACCAGGCGAACACGCTATAATTGTATCGAGGTGAAATATTTAACACACAAAAAAAACACAAACAGACACGCGTCGTTCCTCTACAGTACCATAGGATTGTTACGTCACAAATTGAGGTATTGGAGCCTAAAGCGTTTATGTAATTATTAATTCAATGCACATTATTTGGGTTAGGGTGCTGGTTAGCGTTTGGGTTTAGGTAGGTCAAGTACTATTAAACTTAATCTTTTGAAGCACATTGTTAAGTCAAATTAGTGCATTGTCCGAGAGCTAAAAGTCGGACTTTTTGATCCTTTAGAATAGATGCACTAATTGTCGTAGACCTTTTTGCTTAGAAATGCACTAATTTCTAACGGATCGGGTGGCCTATACCCGAAGAAAAAAAATTACATCCTGGGATAGAAAATTATAATTTTACCGAAGTTGAATCGGGGATTTTTTCGTAAGTTCACCGATGTGCGTCGGTAATTTTCTTGACGAATCGGGTGCTAGTCTCTACTCTCTAGCATTAGCATTAGTGCTCTACGGTTTAAATATCTACCTCAAAATGAACCTTCTAAATTAGCGACACACATACTTCTTATTGCGCCAAATCATTTCGTGACAAGCAGCTTCTATTCTAACTTGCTCTGCCGTTCTATGGTTTGAATTTGTTTGTTAACGAACATTACAAGTCCAGCAACCATTGTTTATTGTGGCAGGCTCTCGAGTTATATACGTAACCAGAACAATCGGAATCAGAAAGGACGCATTAACTAAAACTCCATTCCACTCTAAACAACTATATCTTTTGTATTTGTTGAAGTTAGTTTATAAAGGTACGGTAATTATGGCTTTTCACTTACAGTCGGCACTAATTAGTCCTTTAATGGACACACCTGTCCGTTTGTTTATCCACGATGTTGGATGTTTGAAGCACATCGGTGGAACAAAAACTGCATTCCTGCTTAAAAACCATCCGTTTAGTAATGTTAGCTTAATGGGAATTGTAACAAAGATTAAATTCAAACAAGGTGTAACACAATGCTTAATCGACGATGGAACAGGTTCTATTTGGTGCTTTTGTGAAGTAAGACCTAAGTTGGACGGAGGCGAAATATCATTTGCTGGCATTAGTAATCCATTTTTAAAAAGGTTAAAAGAACAGCCATGGCTGGAACTAGGAAACATTATCGAGGTTCAAGGTGGCATTAAGCAGGGCATGTGGAATGACAGTATTTACCTAACTGGCTGCAAATGGAGTGTTATTGAGGATTATTCTGCTGACATTTTGTGGCTGCAACAAACACAACAAATTGCTCTTTGTTCTCATGTTTACAGTAAACCGTTTGAGCTGACGTACAAAATTAAATTTGCAGCCAAGTCCGCAGTAATTCATAATGTCTACATTGAACTAGTAAATCTTCTTTTAACAGAAATTAATTGGTTGTATGCAGATTCTTCACAACTTACAAATTTTTATGGATTTGAGCTATTGAATATGATTGAAGTTCAAAGTTTTGCATCCACCTTTTATAGTAAAATCATATTAAGATTTCAAGACGATAACATCAAGCTTTCAAAACAAGATCAAAAAAAAGTTTTGTATAATGCTGTCGCAGTGGTACTACAATTTCATGTTGCTCAGGGAAGACTAATTAGGAAAAAATGTCAAAGACATCAAATGGTCACTAAGAATGACCAAATGGACTCTCATTATATTGTTGCTATCAAGTGCATTGACGTTTTAAAAACTGTGAAGGCAGCATGCGATAGCCTTAAAAACAAAAACATAAATCCTAATCCAAACACTGTTTTGCAAGAATTCAGTGACATTCACTATAATCATTTAAAAAGTAGCAAGCATGGTATGGCAGTTATGAAAATTGTATTGGAATACTTAGGCATAAACTTTTAAAACCAGATTCTGACGAGGGGTTGTTAAACTAGGGTTTTGACCCCTTGGTGTATGTGGGTTAGATATATGGGATTCAAGAAGGCCTTATTATAATCTTGGTGTATAGTTCAAAAAATGGAATGAAATTATAAACGAACAGAGTTTATTTGAAAAAAAAAATATTGGTGCCTTCTCTGTTTATTACTTATAGACTCTTCAGTTTTGCATATGTTGGACCAAAATTAGCACATTATACACTTTGTATGTCATCTCTAAATATTGTGTCCATGCCAACCAAATGTTTTAAGAGAAGCTCATTAAAAAAGTTAAGAAACCCTGGTTATGTGAAATGTCAATTCAATGATATTGCCAAAGCTGTATCAATTAAATATACTTTTAGCACTACAAACATTGCCTTGTGTACATCTTACAATTTATTTCATGAAACTCGAGCAAACAGTTTATATATTGTGATTTCTCTCAAATATATTTACAAATAACAGGATTACAATTCGGCAGGTTTATACAGAATATCATATTATATACCCTTACTTTATTTTGAAAGCTTGTTTTCACAAAAAGACAAGCACAGGTGTAACACTTAAATTTAACTCCAGCTTAAAATAAAGTTACTAACTGGACTTGTTTTTAGTTTAATGTTTTTACTTGATAATTGCCAAGAAAAAAGTAAAAATGAGTGTTTTACTGTATAATACTACACAAAATGCATGCACAAAATGTTAAGCATATTTTATACAGAGTGGCACATAACTGTCAAGGTTATTTGTTAGGCAATAAAAAATCCACAATAATGGAGAGTTCATATCTTAGAGAAGCAAGGTAGAAACAGCTCTTGTCCATACTGAGGGTTTAGAAAAAGTTTTTGTGTTACGTAGTACAACCAAGGACTGACACAATGTCATTTTTGTAGATCTATCAATCTCAAAATCCATTTGAGTGACGCTGATAAGCCAGTCTATAACTGGAGCAATGAACTTTTCAGACCATGGCAATTTACCAAGCAGCTGCGAGAGATTAGCTGGAAATAACCATGTAAAATGTTGCCATACAAATTTTCTACCAATGTCGTCTCTTGCAAACTCTGTGATAAGTGTTTCTGTGTTAAAACAAAACAATGATTAAATAATTGTGAAAAATAAATAAAGTCTAGTAAGGAGCTGCTACTCTTGTGTTAAAGCATATATTTGACCAATGGTAAAGTATAGCACTGTATTACTCCTTACAAGGCCTGATACTTTTACTTAAAGCTTACAAACTTGTGAACAGTAAAAACCAAACAAAGGGTTAAGGGCGCAATTTTATAAATTATTATAGAAATAACTATCATAATTACATTAAAAACATTCATGGTAGTCATTATACTTACCAACTGCTATTTTTAGTCCGATACAATATCATAAATAACAGTTACAACTTTTTTGGTTATTCATTACAATAAGGTGTGAAAAATTAAGTCAATGTGAATCAGAATACAAAAACACTTACCATAGTTAGTTGAATTTGAGTTGAAAGCAATAATAACCACCATCAGAACTTTTACCAAAAGTACCATCCCTTTGGTGTCACAATTACTGTTCTTTACCATATTAAAATATTCCTGAAGCCACTCAATGCATTTAGTATCTGACAAAGTTTCTTTACTAGATTGTTTCCAATGGATAGCATTGTAATGAAACAGCCATACAACAAATGTTTTACTTTCAAAATTCGTTATTTTTGAACACCAGAGCAAGCATTCAAGCAAAGACTGAAGGGGTTTTCCACATTTAACCAAATACAGTTGAACCAAAGTAAATTTTATTACAACTTTGTCATCGTAAATCATATTATTTTCCAATGAAGCTAAACTTTCACAGTTTGAACAGTGAAAGACACATTCGGTCATAGAGTTCCATATCCTAACATCAAAATTTGCATCAAATTTATATAATGGCATCTCACTAAATATCACTGATGTGCTGACTGACAGTGCTTTAACAATACCTGCTGACAGGTCTGGCACACAGAATGAATTTGACATACCAGTTAATATGCTGGTCGACAATTTTGGATTTTGTTTAATAATGGCCGGCAGTGTGCTTATTAGTGCACAACATTTATCATCAGCTAAACACTTGCATAAAATAGGAAGGGACTTCAATAATAAATTCTGACCGAAAAAACTTAGTTTTTGTAAACATATTGCTTGTGTCCATGTTGATAATATGTTGACTGTGGCATCGGAGTAGGTTGAGACATTTAAGCAAAATTGTAAACAGCTTTCTTGTTCTCTATCTTGAAGCACATTAAGATCAGAGAAAAGAGGCAAATTCCAATTAACTGGTGGGAAAGGAATGGGTTGAAAGGAACAAACTGATAAAGCCTTTACTAATTTGTATATTTTACTGTCCTTTTTGTTGGATCCATATTTTAAAGAACTGAGAGTGTCATAAATTGGTTGCAAAACGTTTGGAGTGGGTAAATAATTATAGGACGAAGGAACCAAATTAGCGGGCAGATAAACATCTTGATTAGACATATAGATGCATCCAAGCATAATGGAGGCGTTTCCAATAATTGAAGGGTCTCTACTGTCTGTTATAGCTTTTTGAAGTACTTTCACTACATGGCTTACATCCTTATTTGATTCACTGATTCCATTAATGAATGGAATTAAAACCTTTTCTGATCCAGCCATTCCAGACAAACCTGCTATGGCTGCCAACTTCTGCCTAGTTGATAGATTACTTTTGCAGATTTCCTCATTCCATTTAGTAAACAGATCTTTGCATATCATCTGTGCTTCATACACACCCTCTGTTGAGACACATTTGTATAAGTAACTAAGTAAGCGGGCAAATGTACAATTATTTTGATGGTTGTCACAAACTTTTTTGACAGACTGCAACATTGGTATTACATTTTCAACAAGCTTCGTTTTTACACAAAGAATTATGGTCCAGGAGATGGATGCACACACAGCCAATATGAAAGAAGACGAACTCATCTCGGATAAGTCAAGAATATTTTCTAGTTTCAATACCCACTTCAATGCTAATTTGTGGTAAAAACCATCATTGGATAACATCATTGCACAACATAAAGCACCAGCACCTATAACCGGACCAGCATAGTCACTTTCTTCCATTTCGGAGTCATTATTGTCAATATTTTTGACAACATATTCAAGAAGATTTCCAAAGATTTTAATACAGTTATCACTTTTGAGT
Organism: Ascidiella aspersa; assembly: GCF_963924565.1. Lineage (NCBI taxonomy): Eukaryota > Metazoa > Chordata > Ascidiacea > Phlebobranchia > Ascidiidae > Ascidiella > Ascidiella aspersa. The sequence continues at coordinate 15,712,060 of NC_139449.1, forward strand.
TTTGTTTCCGCTTTTCCATGAGTGTTACGCAAAACCTGTGCAGTTACTTGTCCGTAACATATGCTCATTGGTAATGTTAACACTGAGGTCCCAACTTCTCGACCTTCAAGAGTAAATATTTTGCTAAGAAAACTATCAAAAATGTTTAAAATGTCTTCTAACATTATCTCGTGTTTGGGATACAGAACTGGAGTCACAATTGGTAATGCATACAAAGCACAAACCTTGCCAAGTTGCGATGTAGAAAGATGGCCGGAGTCGGAAACTGCCCGGTACTGGCACCAACTAAAAACTCTGGTTTTTGAATGGTATGATGGCTCAATAATTTTTGTTATTGTGCTAACAGCCATTAGTATCCAGTGATTATTATTGATAAAGCCAGTACCCAAAGTTTCAGACATGCTTTTAAACTCTGCAACACTTGTTTGCCTGAAAACTTTTAAACTGTATGCCAATCCTGCTAATGCAAACACAGCATTGCCTTGCATCGAAGGTGTTCCTTTTGATGCGGTTTTAATAATGTCTGTTAACTTATCTCTGCAGGAGTATTGACAAGTACTTAAATTGTTTTTTAAGTCACTTTCCTCTCCAAGTTTCTGTTTAAGCTGTGACTGCAGTTCAGCAGCTCTACCTGCCACAACAGCATTGTAACACCTGCACATAAAAAACTTCCAGGCAATTGATGCCTGAATGTTATTTTGCCAATTTTTAGGATCAAGTGATACTTCCGAAAGAAGCGTTTGTAACATTTGGGTAAACTTTCGGCCACATGCTATCAAACTAGCTGGTATAAAAACACCTTCAACATTTTTGTCACATTGTGGAGAGAAACATGTTAAAAGTGCTAAAGCCAAACTGGCCTTAAGATTTGGTTGCTTGTTTCTTTCGTATAACCTAAAAACAAAGGGTGAAATGCCTTCCACTGCTGCTGGTAACGATTGGCATTTATTAAAATTCATTGCACGATGTTTTATGTCTCTTGGTAGATTTTCTAATTCTCGAGTAATTGTTGAGGTTAGAAAAAAATGTGCCTGTTCAGTCGGAATAGATAGATCCAAAGCTAACTTAACAAGACAATCTCCAGGAATTGGCTTTTCAAAATAGTTTTCTTTTAATTCATTACTTTGTTTATCTTGCAGGTTAGGCAATATAGGTTGAAATTCCTCTGGGAGGTATTTCATTTTTAAATCAACTTGTTGAAAATGGGCAAGGCAAACAATTGTGTTTCCTCTTAAATCCACATTTATGCTTTTGAATTGATTCCAAATCCATGTTAAACACACTTCTTTGAACTGCTGAAAATATTCTGTACCTGTGTCATGTATGGGAATATTAGACAATAGTTTCAAAACAGATAGTCGAATATTTATTTTAGATGCAAAATTAGCTACAGGTTTTATTTTTTCCCAAACAGATGGCAGATTTACAATTTCATTCTCACACAATGAACACAGTGCTTCTAGGGCTAATGGAATATGAAGAGTTTGCAATGAATCTCCTAATGTCTCAGTGATTAAATGTAACATATCTTGTTGATATTTGTGTGGTTTCTTTGAACATATTGTCAGTACCACAAATCCCTTCATGGTATCCACTTCAGTCTTATTTTTTTTATTCGAGAAAATGTTTTTCTGAACAAGCATATTGTAAAGGTATGGATAACATCGATCTTGCTTTTGCCACAACTTAAGCATAAGATATATGGCCATTGACCTGAGGTTTTCTTGCATGGAAAGGTTTTGTATTATTTTTAGAATTGGGGTTATAGAGTATTGGTCTGACAATCTGGGTAATAGTAACAGCAATCTTTTAACTAAATCAGGTCTCTTTTTATCATTCAGCAAATTCAAAATACATGGGAGGACAGTAATGGCAGATCCATTGCAATTCTTCACAGCCAAAATTAATGAATTCATAATTTTGTTTAATTTGTCGGGGTTAGTTTGATCAACTGTGACATATGACATAAGCTGTGAGCATAAAACAATTACAATAATTAAGCCAACTTCTTGAACCTCCAACTGAGATAAAATAAAATCTAAACAGGGTAAATATTTTGCTGCTTCAATAACAACTGCCAAATTGTATAGATATGTGTTTGGAAAGATATATGATTTCCAAGATTCATTATTAAAAAAAAATGCACTATGATTAGGCAAGTCATCTCCTAATTGCTTAATAAGATTAGTAACACTATCTAAAGCATAGTGTGAAAGATTTCTTACATTGATTTTGTTGACTAATGTTTTGGTCGATAATACTTGTAGTACACATGTTTTGACACAAAACAACACAAGTCTACAATTAGCGGTAATATAAGTTTTCGATAAGTGATCAAGTATTTTGTTTATAATTGTCAACAAAATGTAAACAGTTGGTGCAGCTGCAATACAGGTCAGGTGACAAACAGAAAAGATCAGCATTGGTGAAGCAAATGGTATTCTGCTTATTATTTGTAAAATAACTGCAGCAACTAATCTGGATTCTGGATTTTGAATAATAGTATGACAAACAGTTAAGCAAATAAATAGCAATTTTTTCAATGTAGCATCACTTGTCTGTGGTGAATTTATGGCAGCTATCATCAACTGAACAAAGAGGTTAATGCTAAGCTCATTCATTTCCACCAAAGGTATGACATCAGTTAACAAGTTAATAATTGTTAGGTTATGATTTTCATTCTTACAAAGAGTTTCTGTAGAGTATTCAAACAACTGGACGTTGTTAAGCAAAAGTCCAAACATATTGGCAACTTGATAATCAACAATCTGGTTCATGTTTGGATTGCATAAAACGTATAACATAAAGGGTTTCATTATCTGAAGAAAATTTGATAATGAAACCGAAGACGTTGTTGCATGACAGTTAAACAAAACTTCTTGAAATGACTTCAGCACACAAGAAAAGCTGCTTGGATATGCTAAAACAATGGATACCAATGGATGTGGTTTCACCCATAGGTTGTATCCAGTATATTCATCAATTTGACTGCAACCACACTCATTCCCAAAGGTAGCAGCACTCTTAAATTCAAGAAGTAACAGCTCAAGTGATAATTGAATTAACCACTTTTGGTTTATTCCACATGGAATAAGACTGATCAGCTTGTTTTGCACCTCTGTAGTTGTAAATACACCTGAAATCACATAACTTTGTATTGTTGAACATACACTATGAGAAAGGACACTGTTATTGGCGGTTTGCAAAAGTTCAAGCAGTTCCTGAATGAATTGTGTATTCTTATTTTTAAGATTTTCTTTTTGGAACTTATTTATGCAGGAGTTCAACGCTTTGCTTGTATTCAAAGCATGCACCAAAGAAGATTGTGACATTGAATTTGCGTGGAGCATGCACATTCATAAAACCACCCTATGCCTAAAACAGAAAAATAATAACAGAAATTTATATTTTATCATTTTACATTAAAAATACGACCCACCAGACAACAGCACAAGATACATAATTCATTATTATAAGAATGACACTCTGGCACCTCTACACACATCAACACTAATATAATACAAGGTAATTAAGTAAGATTGAGCAGCAGTGCACAAGTAAAACTACAGAGATCACATTTATTTGGGACAGCTTAGTTTATATTGCATAAAGTTGTTAAACAAACAAACAGCAATTATTACAATTGTTGTAAGACAAATTAATCACCTGAAAATTATTGAAAATTCAGTTTTGTGTTTTAAGTTAGTAAAATGTATAGCATGTTCTGATGCATTTTTAATAGCACAGCTAACAGAGGGTTCTGTACTGACTTAACCAGTTGTTCAGCCCTACAGTTTAAATATTTATGTAGTTTAGTCTTTTTTTATTTAATCTACTGTACAAAACATTAGGTTCTTTTGAGATACATTAGCCTCTCAAACTAATGAGGCCTTTGGAAAGTTTGTTGGACTTGTGACCCACCCAGAATAGAAATTTTGCTTATTTTTATTTAAAATTGTAACCAATTAGAGCAGTTATATCGCAACAATGAGTTTAAATGAATTACCTGAAATCATTTTATTACTGCAATTGAGTTTACCTATAAAACAGGTTTAAAGTGTGGCACCTTTAGAAAATGACACACATTTTAAAAACATGAAATACATAACAAATTAATATTTTAACAAAAATCATATGAGGCTTGCCTAGGCCGTTTGAGCCCATATTAGATTCCAGTGATCATGATAGCCAAACCGCTTATTGACAGGAAATCGAAATGTACATACATATGTTGGCATGTACCTTGAACCTAAAGTGTAACACTGTCGACTCGCAAAGCCAAAACTTGTTTCACCACTAAAAATTTGCATTTATTCCTTATAAGTAAAAGGTGTCATACATTTAGATAAACTGCTTCTATTGACTACAATGTTCAATTTTTAAAAGGTTATGGGGCATTGAGAGTCGTTTTAGAATATTTTAGAGGTTCTCATTACGAAAATACATTTAGTACGTTTGAATCGGGTCTAGTTTGAGATATTGCAACCTTAGTTTTTTCACATTTTGGACCTCTGCCTTGTTAATTACATAGGCATAGTGTGAAGTATCTCTTGCGCACGACAAACTTAGAATATTCAGGAGTAATCATACATATAACAGGAATCATAGCAACCCTATTTACTTGGGTCTTGATAAAACTATTCACCCTAGGAACCAATCAAAGTGACTAAATGGAAAATGCAATTTATTATTTATTTCAAACCAAGAACCTGGGAGTTCATACACATTTGCACAGTTTAAGGGGGCAAAAACTTTCCTATTGTCTCAGCTTCACACTAAAGTAAGCTTTGTAAAAGTTCTTTTAGTGAAATCAGGCACATTAATGCATTGCTTTTATCAAAAGCTTAGAATAATAAAGTGCAGTTTTCAAGCTCTTTTAATTTTTGATGTAATGAATAATTGATTATATTCTTTCATTCCTAACCGTGCACAATATTCCTTACCTGTGGGTTAAAACTTCCTAGGATAATGACAAAAATTCAGTCATTCTGTTTGTATCGGAACTGTGATGTCATTGTGTGTTTTACCCCCAAATGCCTTTTCCCATTCCATGAGCCTTGCCGGTACCTGCCCCTAGGGGATTGTATGTCGCTTTGTGTGGCATTCAGCCCAATATAACCTACGCTTTCTTTAATACCACACTCGCGGTATTTAAAAATTGACTCTTTTAAATGTAGACAAATAGCTTTCAATGATGACAATATAAAAAATATCTTAAGTGTCACTTAATACCTCATAAACTTGAAAAAAAAATAAAAAAAATTCCAGTCTCAGGAGCCCCAAAATATTCCAAAACGATTCTAACATTTTGTGAAAAAATTGTGTTGACGTTTGTTAGTTTAATAAATAATAAAAAGAGCACTTGTTTGAGAGTACAGATTTGAATTGCCATTTAAACAGTAACCAACAGTAAAGTACTTGGCCTAAATATTTGGAAAAAATTACTTTATGCAAATTTTAAAACTTATTTTTACACTTAACTTTGATATATTCAGGGAAACTGTGGAAATTCTTAAATACCTATGTAACGTTAATCAATTTTTTGGCTCCAATGTTACACAAAACTTCAAACAAATGAAACTGATTAATATTCAACAAAGTTTGCTCAATATATGTACACACTGAACATGATAAAGAGAAACCTTCAAGAAATAGAATTGAAGCTTGGAAAACAAGAAAACATTTAAATAAAAATTTTGACACAAAGGTTTTTAAATACAAATTAAAAACATAAGTCTATCTACTATTAACTAATGGTACATAAATAAAGTAATCACTAGCATTTCAAATTAACAAGTATTTAACAACAGTTTCAATTTTAATGTGCTGCAACACCAAAACCCTCTTAAGTCTCATTGTACTTAAATTTTGTAATCCTTAAAAACAAACAGTAAGACAGTCTAAAATTTTTTGTTTGTGTTTTATTGAAATTAATTGTAAAACTAGTTAACAGTACTAATGTGCCAACATGATGTTTTTAGCAGCCAAATTACCATATGGCTTCTATACAACTCAATAATTTTTTAATAAATGCTTTTGTTATAAGTATGATAAAAAAAGCTATTGCACTATTCTCACACAAAGCACAAGCACATGTTATACAGAGATTTGTAACTATAAAAGATTTAAATTTTTTTATCTCTGTTTGTCCACCATGATGCTACACTTGATTTTGCAGACACAAACGCCGATCCCATTAGCTTACTGGTGCTAGAAACCACTTGGTTTGCACTAGTCATAACATCTTCAATTTTTCGACCCCGGTCAGAACTCTGTAAATTATGGTGCAGTCTGAGACGCATGTCACTCACTGAGTATTGTCCTTGGTAGGGATGCTGTGGTTTCACATTGTTTATTGCAGTATGGGCACCTTTTTTCCACACCTTATAGTTTTGAGTTTGCTTCCAAGCAGCAATAAAATATTCATTAAAGTCATGGACATCTTGGGGCTTTGCATTCACCTCCAAAGATGTAGTTAGCATTGCTAGTATATAATCCAAAAATTGGGCCTGTATCCAATCATCCCCGCCTTCCCATCCAGTATTGCCAAATGCATCATCCTCTTTACACGAAACACTATTCACTAAATATTCAGCAAATCGGAGATCTGCAGCTGATAAATGTAAAAGTCGCTTAATATTTGGATCTCTTACATTCAATAAGCATTCATCTAGATCCACAACTGCATCGCAAAGATGTTCATGAGTCTTAAACAATATATTTGTAGCACCGATTAGATACCCTCTTTCCAAATTTTGCACTAAATCTCCATGCTGTTGAAGTGCAACATAAGGTAAACACATGTAACCTCTAGTGAAAATTGATAATGGAAATCCAAGCTTGTCACAGTTTAATGGAGATGAAAGACCATCAAACTCCATTACTTCAAGGTCTGTAAGGCTAAACGTATTAGTATTATCTGATGGACATTTTGTTGGGGAATCAGTTTTAATTTCCAAACGAGCATTTTTAAAGCTGGAATCCATAATGTCTTCATCATCATCAATTTCGCCTACCCCTGCCCATCCTACAGAATTTACATGTTCTTCATTGTATAAAGCAGAGGTCAATGCACTGGACAAAGTCTCAAATTTAGTTGCAACTGTGGAAGCAACATCTAGCACCTTTTCTGATGTTGCTGACCGAACCTGAGATGTGTTTTCCGTCTTACAATGCAGATTTTCTTCAGAAAATTTAGAGTTTTTTAAGCTGCCTGTAGGATTGTGAGGCAGTACTTGCTTTTGTACAGAATGTTTTTTAGAATTAGAAGTGTTTTTTTTATCTTGCTCAAATGTCATTTTACCACTCTCGGTTAAATGCTTTGCTTGTTTAGTAACATGTGTGTTTTTAATTGTGTTTTTTTTTAAAACATTATTTGTATGTTTTTCTGATTCAACATACTTGTTTAAAGATGTGGTGCAGTAAGCCAAACCTTTATCAATCATATTAGGAAAAAGTGACAACAATGCCATTATTCCACCAACAAGGGTCTTTACTGGTGATCCATAAAACAACAATCTTCTTTCTAAAAGAATAAGTTTAAAAAGCATTACAACTTGATGATGGAATTTGAGTACAAGTGTTTTAGCAGGAACATCCAAAAACCTTTGTGAATCATTAGGTATGTCCACTGACTGGTTTATCTGTTCATACAAGTCCTGTAATATACTGATTTGAGAAAAATCCTTTTCCTCAAAATATGCCTGCGTTATCATATGTAATTTTGCATTAAGAATCCCATACAAAGGAACTTGGCTTAAAACAACAACACTTTTTTGTACAGTTTCCCGTGTTACATCAACATCTCTTTTTCGAAGCAGTTCTGCAGAAATTTGACGATAACATGAGATACAATACACGGTAGTTTGCAGTTTAAATTTTTTTCTTGGTGGCAAATGGAAGTAAATTGTATCTTCACTGTAGTTATGTGCACCATCTGGTAACGCTAAAAAAGGAAGATATTTCCATTCATCAGGCACAATAACGGAGTCATGCGATTGCCCTTCAAATAGTGGTGGATAGGAATATTCAACCTGACAACCTTTTTTGTGATGAAAACCTACAACAACAACATGCAATATGACCTTAGAACTGCCATTCCTTTCCATTGCAAAATCTTTGTTTATATCATATTTATTTTACCATGGCTTACTCCGAAAAAGTACGTTTATAATTTCTGAAAAATATTTTTTGTTGCGTATTTTGAAATATTATACAAAACTGTTTACCACAAAATTAATTTTTGCACATTTTGCACCAGATCTGTTAGAAATTAGTGCATTTCTAAGCATAAAGGCCTACGACAATTAGTGCATCCAAAGAATCAAAAAGTACAGTCAAACTTTTAGGCTTTGAGCCGATTTTGGCATTTTCCCCGGTTTTCAAATAATTATTAAATTAATCTACATTATATAAGGCCTACCATATGTACTCTTTCGGAGGATATGTCCTCTTTTAGGGGGGATTTGTCCTCTTTTTTCTCAAGAAAAGTGAATGGTCCTCCGAGGACGCTTAAAAATGCCCAAATTTACACTTTTTTCGCATTTTGAGTTGGTTTCTTATAGTTCTGTAGCATCATTAATGTATAATCACGTGTAATGGAATATTTATTGTACATGCACAACTTTTAGCGTTCTATTGTCTTTGTCACGAAGAATCTCAACCTTTGGGTTTGTCCGTTTTTGCCTGTGAAATGAGCCACGGCGTGGTTCACAAGATAAATGTTTTTGTGTGACACAGATTTCCGTTATAGATAAAAGTATTTCACCTGTGTGAACCTGTGGCTGTAACAGTTCCCGGCTGCAAGAAAGGCTTCGGGTTCTGAATCATTTCCGCTTTTCCGTATCGCCCTTGTAGCGGTTTGCGCTCCATATTGTTACCGGGTTGAAACTCCGGTCATTCAATTGAAACAGTCTGTTGGATTGTGACGTCGTCACACCAGCCCGTGTGAATTCATCAAATTGACAGCATATTGCCTGATCGTGTTTTCGTCGATTGTCCGAGTTCCTGTTTTTCGATGCGTCGCCGAATCGTACTGTTATGACATTTAATTAACGCCATCTGGTATTAAGTATAAAAGGGATTTCATTTTATACCCAAACCAGCAGCGTTGCATGCTGTTCACTTCTGGAGTCAGATCGCGTACGTTACGGAGGTATATTTATTGTACGTATATCGTAAGTACCTGTAAGTACTGTTTGTCGTTTGTTTATTTGCAATAAATCTCTTTCATTGTGGCTGCGCCCCACAAATTGGAGACTTGCAACGTGGTGTTGAACATGCATAATACCTTGACCTACTAACATTCTAAAATAATTATTATTAACCTATTGTTTTGAATTCCATCTATTTTTAACCTACGTTTTTGTACCTATTTTAGTCCTATTTTTCCGGGTGTTATTATTCTTTTTAAATCGTTATGTCGAAAAATAATTTTTCTTCATTCTTTTCAAAGGTTTCAAGCAAACTTAAAGCTTGCAACAACAAAACGTCAACGCGTCTAGCTGCCATGCTAGGTAATATTAAGAAAGGTAATAGTTTTCCGGGTAATAAGGGCATGAATTCGAACGTTTCTATCCAGGTTCGTCGACCGCAATTAGGTATTAGCTCTCTTCCTAAACTTGTTTTTTCGTTCTCTAAAAAGAAATTTACCGAAAATGATGTTCAAATGCCATCGGTTCAAGTTGTTCCACCGATTGCACTGCCATTCTCGTCTAACGATTCTGTTTCTCAACCTGCAGCTTCTCTTTCAGCTGAGCCGCAGTTTGACAACGAACAACCAAATTCAACTTTCGAAGCCGCTTCTTCGTTGTTTTGCAGCACGGCAAAACCTATTATTGTTCCGTTTAAATCTTTGCAGCCTGTTGCAGCAACGCCCAGCAGCAAACCTTCAACAGCAGAAGTGACGCCTCGCCAACCACGCGAGTTTATTCGATCTGCTACATTCGACACATCTATGACGTCAGGCAATTCTACGTCAATTTCTATTCTTAAGGTACTCGAAACCTATCTTTTTAACCTATGCTTTTCTATAATCTTATCAGACAGGATTTCTTGCCGACCATTTGATGTTGAGTTTTTGCGATGCCCGACTTAACTGCTTGCAAGAAAACCGTTCGTATTTGTTGCGAAGGAAGCAGCACTTTCCTACGACGTTTACACCTGATAATAACCTAGTAAGCTTTCATAACTTTACTTTACCTTATCTATCTACGGCCTCTTACTATTAACCTTCGACTTTCCTAAACTTCGTCTCCCCTTATTCTCAGCCTCTTCCTAGTTTTCATGATAGACGTTTGGATAACGTTTTTGGGTAATTTTTAGTGCTTATAACTTTAGTTACCGTTTACACAGGGATGGGCTATATAAACTTTGATTGTTTAATACCAATGGGCTCATTACGTAGGATGACAGCTATAGTTTATTCGTAATTTTTGTGCTCGCTATGCATTGTCAGTTATCGATGCATGCCTTTTTTTATAATTTTTACGCACCACGCCTCTTTCTATCTAATCCGCCGCCGTTGTAAGTGTGTGACCGCTGAATTTTCAGCACGTTTTAATGTTGTCATGTCGGTCGAACAATGCAGATTTAAAACCGCGTTTAAGCTAACTAAATTTACGGCATAGCTGTTCAGTCATTTGCAAAATTACGTCTCTTTTTGTTAAGTTAAAGGTGAAACTTTACGTAAGAGAATGTTCGTCTCTCGTAAACTAATCTCTAAGCCTATAAACAGATATATTTATCTCTCACACTTACAGAAGTTGCGCCTTTCTGAAGTGCATTTCCGTTTGCAGTTAACCTGCAGTCTGGTTCTATATGGTTTACGGTGTTTGATCAGAGATATCACACCTAAAATAACCTGACCGTTTTGTTTGTATTCCGGGCATAGATCCCGATGTTTTCAAGGCCACGTGATGCCGTGATGCCTTTTTACCTTACCGACAGCAGAGATACCGTCGCATGTCCATTTGAGTTGCAAGCTTGCATAGTGTAACTTTTTAGTTTAACCTTTACGCCAAGGTTAAAATGTCTGTCATTTAGGGATTTAAAATGGGCATGGCGTTAAGTTTGTTTTCGAGTTTCAGAGATTAGCACCTTTTGACTTTCTTGATTTGGTATTCTAGAACGATAGATTCTAGGCATTTGACTAACGGTTTTGCCTTTTGACATTAAAATTACAATTTTTACGGCTCTATTTCTGCATTGTAGGCTACATTTTTGTGCATTCGCATGTTGTCATACGCCGGTGTAAGTATTTTTACACAGATCGTTCAGCTACAACGAACCAGCTCGATAACGGAGGGGTTCTCGAACACATAGGATCAGTTCAGCTTCAGCTCTTTGACTACCAACGCGCTTTGTGCGAAGCGAGCTTTTCATCGTTGGACAACAGGCATCTGTGTCTTGGAGGTCGCCACCGCTCCTGACTTTTGCCACAACGAGCCGATCGACAAGGAGGACACTATTATCCAACGAACAATGTTTGACATCCAGGAGGAACACCACGAAGATGAAGTTTCTTCGGACCTCTTGTCTTAAAGGCAGGGAGAGTGACATGTAGCGGTTTGCGCTCCATATTGTTACTGGGTTGAAACTCCGGTCATTCAATTGAAACAGTCTGTTGGATTGTGACGTCGTCACACCAGCCCGTTTGAATTCATCAAATTGACAGCATATTGCCTGATCGTGTTTTCGTCGATTGTCCGAGTTCCTGTTTTTTGATGCGTCGCCGAATCGTACTGTTATGACATTTAATTAACGCCATCTGGTATTAAGTATAAAAGAGATTTCATTTTATGCCCAAACCAGCAGTGTTGCATGCTGTTCACTTCTGGAGTCCAGATCGCGTACGTTACGGAGGTATATTTATTGTACGTATATCGTAAGTACATGTAAGTACTGTTTGTCGTTTGTTTATTTGCAATAAATCTCTTTCATTGTGGCTGCGCCCCACACCCTTTTGTTGTTCATGCAAATTCTCAGTTATATAAGCAGAAGCGTTATGTGAATATACACCAGTCATGTCTAGTCAATAAACAGAACGGTTGTAGCTGGCTGCGTTGCTTGCTGGCTTTAAGCCAACGAAAACGAGTGAATTTATATCAGAATAAGACATTAGCTAAAAGAAAAATTTTCTACAATCTCCCCTATGGAGAAGTAGGTGATTCGTCAGGCAAATAAATTAATGAGAACTCATAAACAACCAACTTGCTTCAGTTTCAACAAGACGAGACGTTGTATTTATTTCCAAAAAATAATGTAGCCACAAAACATGCTGAATTGCTGGTTTAAAAAAGGTTCCAAAAAATTGCTTAACCAGCCCTACCTCCTTGATTGGTATTTCAACAGTGCGCGAGAAAAATTGCAACCGAACCCCACATGTAAAAAGGCACATTAATAAAGAAAAGATGTGTGATGATTCACTTTAGAACGTAGGATTTTAAATCGTCACTTATAACTCTCTTCGTAGTCGCCAACAGCAAAACCATCTCGCTCGCAACAAATAGATCAATATTTGCACTCAAGTCGGCCAGCAACATCAAATTTCCTATCGAAAATTAATCCGAGAATCCCAAAACAACCAAACATTCCAAAAATCAGCATAAAACATAATTAAACTCAAACGTAACATTTCTACTTTCGTTTTACTTGTCGACAAAAAAATGTCCTCTTTTTGTGTGCTAAAAATATGGTAGCCCTACATTATATGGGTTGGGGTCCGGGTTAGCCTTTGGGTTCAGGTAGGTCTAGAATTAATAATTCCACTCACATTTATTTTATCTTTGTGAATGTTAAGCGATTTTTTTTATTTATCTAAGCCGGAAGTTTACTTAAAGGTCCAATTAGTGCATTGTCCAAGACCTCGAGGTCTAAAAGTCAGACTTTTCTGCCCTTGGATGCCCTAATTGTCGTAGACCTTTTGGCTTAGAACCCAACTAATTTCTAACAGATAGGGTGTTAATTTAATAAATATGCTGTTGCTGCCAGGCATTGTTTCAATTGTACAATTGTTCTTCCAAGAAAGAAAATATTCAAGTGCCAACGTTTTCGACCAACTTTTTCAGGGCAATATAAATGCAGCTAAAGGCGAAAACATGAATATATATATATAGGCCTACCAGGCACACAATAAAAGAAATAAAAACAACAATGAACCGCACGTTCTAAACCACGAGGCGCGAAAAACGAGATAAAAACGCTATAACCGGACAATGCGAAAAAAACGAGGCTGCAGCTTTCTAAAGCACGCTACTTCACAGAAAATGATATGCCGGTGCAGAAAAAGTCTCTTGCTAAATGTTGATTGTATTGTCGTGCTCATGTTTCGCCCATGATTACAGAAACACCCGGCGATGGTAGTCCATCTCGCGAGTCACAATACATGAACATTCAAAGTCCATGTTATGACTTTGACTGGTTGCATGACCGGCCAACGCTGATTTCGAGGCATCACGTTGACGGACATCCCGCTTGTGTTGTTTTCTTCTTGTGTTAAAGAACGCCTTGTTTCGCCAATATACACAGCTATGACCATTCAGCACGGGGTATGCGATCTACTACACCCTTTGTGTCGAATATATTGACTGGGTCCTTGGGTCGCGAAAGCAGCCTACACAGAGTTTGGTATGGGGTTATGGCTACCGACATATTCCAAAATCCGATAAATGTGGGATGTAGGGTATGAGCACTAGGACTAGTGTGGGGCCCGAGTTTAAGTTATTGAACTTATAATAGTTTATTTAACAGAAGTGCGTTCTAATGACGTTTTCGTTTAGACTTCTTCAGGTTGCGTATCTAACTCGCGAGCCAGCTACAAGACGTTATGATGATTAGAATTGTATTAGTCGATGAATGAACAACCAGTTTCAAACTATAGATCGGCGAAACACGTTAACATATAGCAGATGCCACTTGCAAAAATATCAACGCAGTACAAGTCGATAGCTAAGAAGACGTTAGCTTTCAAGCGGATTGTCTGAAGTACAGAAAATCCAAATGCTGACCGCAGTGAGATAATGGCGGAACAAGCCATTTAGCATGTAACACTTTGGTGCGAGTTAGCGTTGCTTAGGCAATAATTCTGTCACATAAGCAGAGACATCATAAAACGTACGGTAAATACAAAAGTCATTAGTTGGTAATAAATCATGCCTTCTACACTAAACCATCCGTTCGTCGAGCAGAAGGCTTATGCCCAGGATTCTTCCATTTAGAGCAGTGGTTCCCAACCTTTTTGTTGTCACGGACTCCTTTAGACAAATTAATTATTAATTCTGCGGAGCCCTAACTAAATTTTGCCTGAAACTCAATTAACATACTATTGACTATTGTAATAGTTATTCTACTGACAGTTTATTCTCGCGGGCTTTAACTTGACACATGTGCATTTAAAGAGAGAAATGAAAGTAAAAAGATCGCTTTTCGGTTTTTTCCCAAAATTCATCAAGGTTATTACGGAACCGCAAATGCTTTCTCACGGACCCCCAAGGGGGACCCCAGGTCGGGAAAAGGTCTGTCAGATCGCTTGTGAGTCGTCTTATATAGCTTGGTTAGTTAAGGCATGTAGCACCGCACGTTTGTGGCTCAGTGGATGCTGCGATGTAAAATGCAAGACCCTGCATGTGTTGCTCGGTTTACGGTACACTTGTGTCTTTACCCGTTGATCTAAACGTACCAACAATGTGTCGAGGGATGGGAGGCAACCATCCTTCTCGGATTCCATGGTGAACATGATCGTTTCATTCACGGTGTTCAAGTGCTTCAGGAAAGGTCGTAGCCTACTTGCCTATGTGACACAACAATACAGGTACCATTACATACCTTTTCCAAAACCTAAAAGGTTGAGCGATGGTAGAAAGAGCCTTAATTGTCTTTGATGGTCTCCACGACTAGGTTTGCGACCACAACAGATACCAGGGAACTCATCGCTGTACCATACAACTGTTGGTAAAAATCCACATGAAAAGTGAGGTGTGTATCTCCCAGACACAGTTTTAAACTGTCTTTAAGACTGTGATCATCGCTTAGCCTAGATCAGGGATGGCGAACCACTGTCCCACTTCGTGACCCACCACAGATTTTTAATGACCCTCTTGTCTCTTTAGAAATATCGAAATATTATCAATCATTTGTATGAAAGAACAAATATAAAAAAATGTTCTTCGTTAGATAACACTATTTAAATAAGGACTGGTAAATCTGTGGGTCGTGCAAAAGTGTTTAAGGCGTGACGAGTAGGCCTACATTAACTGCACTTTAACAAATCGGTGCAGAAAAGCAGACAACTAAAAGCATTTTGTTTATCGCTGTAAATCGTATCGGGCGGTGATCCTTTCATTTAAGGGAAACTATGAGTTCGCGGACTAAAAGTTCTAAAACCCTGGTTAAATCAATAAACCATGCTGAAAACTTTCTGCTGAACTCCTGTAATCCCATAAAAAAATGCTGCAGCATTTGTTAACTATTTAGCTTCTTATAATATTTGTGGGAATCCGAACTTGAAAATCCTCCGAAAACCTTGAATTACCAACCCAGACAGTAAGCCTGTTTATATGCAACTTTCGCGGGCAGATTAGATGCAGTCCGGATTGAAAAGTAATCCGTTCCAGCGTCGTAACTACATGGCGCGAAATTCAAGTCAGCTTGAGTGTACAAGCTGCACTGATATGCATTATTACGTAATATTCCGGTAAACCTCTGACGCACAACCGATTTTTTGGCTTAGGCTACTCCTTGCGGTAGCAATCTATTGCTGCTTGTTCGTTTTTATAAACCTAAAATTGAAAAAAACAAGAATTACTTGAGTTTGGGTTGCCGAATTATGTTTTTGACTGTATAGTGCTTTAGTTTACCTGGCACACAGTATATAAGTGCAGGAAAGTTAAGCTTATGTGTGCTGGTCAACGCTATATACAAGGCAAAGTGGACAAAATAAGGTGATGAGATGTACCAAACATGACTAATGAAAACTGTATTTGGCGCTGGCCTAAAATCCTTCCACAACGTTGAGACAATTATTAAAGCAATGTGCAATATTTGGGTGAGGGTGAGCCAAGTATTACTATTTAAACCTACCCAAACCCGCATCCTTTGTGGATTCTAGACCAGCCCCTCTGTCAAAAATTAGTATCTAACGAGTGTATGTAATATTCTTTCCTTATGCGCTAAACTTGTTGTTTTGTTCACTACTAGCCGTTCGTCTTACGTCATAATGCCCCTAAAGTGGCGTGATGTTTACTGCGTTAAAGCAGGTCATTCTACATCAAACGATTTCGGCCGTCCGCGAAACGAACAGATTAAGCAGCGAACGGATTGAAAACCACTCCTTTTGACCGATTAAGAAACGAGAGAACTAAATTCATTCCAGCACCAAAACGAGAGAGAATGAATTAACGAAAAAGTTTCGAATCCGGCTTGAACGTACATATAAACGGGCTTAGTAACACTTGAAACGACGCAACAGCAGAGTTTCGCATAAAATTAGCAAATAATTAAATGTATGACCCACTTTGCATTTTGTAAAATTAAAGTCGTGTTTGTGACCCGCGCGATGAAAAGGTTCGCCATCCCTGGCCTAGATGAAGCCACTTCTATCGCCAAATTAATAGGGGAGATATCACATCGAATGACACTAGTGTGTCGTCGTTTGCCAGTGAGACGCTGGTGATAAAGTCCGCAAACTCAGTTGAGTTTCGAACTGTTCGATCGGTGTTGCCGACCAGTGGTAATCAAAACAATTCTGCTGGCTAGGTGTTTAGCAAGATGGTACGTTGGGATGCCAACAAATAACACAATCAGTCGGAGTAGTATGCCACTACATCAATTCAAATTGATCCGACTCTGATAAACACCCATTGAAATTTGCCCAAAGGTACGCAGTAGTCTTCATGATGTCATGGCGATGTTTCGTAAGGCAAACTGCGCCTCGGTTTGCTGAATCCATACTTTCGGCTGAGCGGTTCGGAATGTTGGCAACTTAAGAGCGACTGCGTGTTTCGATTCTAAGCTCATGCTTCCTTTAGGAAACCAACTTGCGGGTCACCAATAAGGCGACAACCAGTTTATTTGGCAATGGCGAAACGAGCGGTGACAGCGCGCATAAAAATGAGAGAAAAGGTTTCGCGTACAGTCGTACACGTATGTTGGGAATTATAGGGCATCTACAATACCTTCTTTATTGGTTTGGAATCAAAATCTGCAAGGGAAGACTCAAATATGTTTGTATTAACTTTTAATCGGGATCTCAGTTTCATATGATGCAGCTCACACCTAATAAAAAGTCAACATCAGTTTTTTTATTATTGAACTTCGTATTATGCTTTTGTTTTTCGGTACGAGGCCAAATATAGGCTTCTAAATGAAATAAAAAAACAAAAAATGTACGCAAAGTTCTAGAATTGGTCTTTCAAGATGGAAGTTTTTATTTCTGTAGCTATAATATTCTTTGAAATGCCAGATTTTCAGCCAAAGGTACAGGGCTATGTTCAACATACCTTTGCAATAAAATACCCTACAGTAATATTAAGATAGCATTATTAAAAGTAAATCTATTGTAAAATAACATAACATAAAAATAGGCCTAGTTAGTTGTTTAAAAGGGTGTGGATTAGTCATATTTCACTCAGATGTCCGGTATCTTTTTTTAAAGCCTATACACACGAAATACTTATCAGCAGGTGGAAATTCTATTTTAATGCAAAGCCATTCAATGCTAAAAAGGGAGCCACAGTGTAAATAAGGTTGGGAACCCTGTATAAAAACCAATTAAAAAAACGAATTATCAGGTTAGCCCCAGCAAACAATTTACCGTTGCAAAAGCGTTTTTTATTGGACTATTTAAAGTTTTAAACTACCAATAACGTTTTGCCGGACCGTTGTTTTGTCGTGAAGTGTAGACTCCCAGCATCGTTTTTAAAACGACATATATTACGTTAATTCTGACTTTCCTATAGCGTTGCACAGAAATGTCGTATGGACGTAATTGTGTAGACTCTAATTACAGTTTGTAAAACGATAAATATTACGTCAATTCTAACTTTCGAAAAACGTAAAACACCAACATTTATTACTGATTTTCCTATAACGTTGCACAGAAATGCCGTATGGACGTAATTGTGTAGACTCTAATTACCGTTTGTAAAACGATAAATATTACGTCAATTCTAACTTTCGAAAAACGTAAAACACCAACATTTATTACTGATTTTCCTATAACGTTGTACGGAAATGTTGTATGGACGTAATTGTGTAGACTCTAACTACCGTTTGTAAAACGATAAATATTACAAACGTAAAACGCAAACGTTTATTACTGACTTTCCTATAACGTTGTACGAAAATGTTATATGGACGTAAATGTGTAGACTACCAGAAACGTACCCATAACGTTAAACGTACTCATAACGGTGTGCTTGCTTTAAAATTTTATTGAAAATTAAAGTTGAGAAAAGTAACGAAACAGTAGAACCCGAGGTATTATTCGTGTTTCGATGGTATATTAGGTGACATCCGACGTAAACTAAAAAAATATTAGTCTCGCCCAACGAATCTTCATCAATGGCATATTCAATCGGATTCATACAACGGAGGGGGGGGGGGTGGCGGGTACTGCTGTGCAGAATGAGGACATGTCGCTGCTGGATACTGGCATCTCGATGTTCCTAAAAATAACTTGTGTTATAATGGAAATAAAATAAAGAAATTCAGAAATATATATCTGTTAGATATACATTTCTATATGATTACGATTCATTTGCTTAAGTCACGGGTGTATAACCTTTTAGCCGTAACGGCCCTATTGATAGTCTTTATTTTTCTCAGGGCCGCCAGTAGAATATTTGTGACGTCATAACGTGGCGTCATAAACCAATTAATTCTAAAAATATATGTAGTTCGAACTCGTGCGAAACCATAAAACTGAAAAAAGTTCTAATCACGTTAAGCGCAAAAAATGCGTTTATTGGGTTTAAATTGGCAAACCTTTAATTCAAATGAAATGGACTTAGGCACATAAAAATAATCCTATATTGTTAAAAAATACTGCATTTATGTCTTAATTTAACAGAAACTGGACTTATGTTTTTTTAGTAACGCGGCGCACAATATTACAATTACATGCTGTGACAAATAGTGCATAATGGATTAAAACACAATAAAGACAGACGAAAAAAAGTTATACCACTTTCAAAATTCCTATTTTGGCATTAAGTAAACATAAGTTGGTATCAACGTACGGCCGACACTTTTATTTCCTAAACATGTAATAGTCAACGGCCGCAGGTTGTGCACCCCTGGCTTAAGTAATAAATTGTTTAAATAATAAACGCAATGCTTGCAAATATTTGATTACATTGGAATTGCGTACAACATTTCGCACAAAAACATTGACAACTTAACTTAAGGAATATATCTGGGTTGAATGTTCTCTTTTTCAATCGCAAATAGATCATTTTTACTGGTTTCGCAGAAAGAAAAAAGAATTAGTTTTAAAACACTTTAAACTAAAAGTTGTTCATACAAATAATGATGGTTTTATATAGGCCTAAACTGCATATTGAACGTAATGTCGATTACAATTAGCCAAAACTTTTTTTTTATTACAATCCATATTTTAAAACATTTTACCTTTTTATAAATTTAGTAAAGTAAATCTTGATAGTTTGAAAAAAACGTTAAATTATAGGGTCAATGGGGGATGAATTATAAAAAATATAAAAACAAAAATGCAGTTTTGCGCTTTTCAAATCAACTGTGTTCCTTGTTAATAAGGGCATTTTATAAAATATTTCACAAATCTGTTAACTAAATTGTTACCAAACAATTTCTTGACCAATATGTTTGTAAAGGTGTGTAATAACATGTGTTAAAATGTTGAAGTTCAAGTCTTGTGGGAAACCCAGAAAAAAAATGTTAAATTTCGAGAATTAAAAAAAATAAAAATTAAATAAAAAAAATAAAAATTAATCGTCCTTAATTAACTTTGGAGGGGTTAAATAATGGTTTATTATGATTCTCAGTTAATTGTTAACATTTATATTGTACTACAGGAACCAGGACTGCGGAGTCGGGTAAAAACAACCCGAGTCCAGGCGAATCTGCGATTTCGTCGAATCCCTAATCTGGGTCCGACTCTACAGCTTGTATTTCATCCATTTACGTACCTAAATTAAGATGGATATTCAGCAAACCACTTTATAGGTCACAGTATGCTGTCACAAACACAATACTGAGCCCGCAATTTTCGAATATATACTTCGACCTTTTTCAGCCGTTACCTAGAAGTGTTAACTATCAATTTCGCTTTAAGCTGGGTTTTTCAGTCGCACAAAAACACACGTGCTTACTTTTAATGTAATGTAGAGTAGAATACAAACGGTTAGTCGTAAACAACACGTTTAACGCCCACAGAAAATAATGTGAAATACAAAAGTTAAGACACCAATTTGTGACACGAACTGGAAATGTGTGCAACCATTTAGTTAGCGCTAAAGTATTAGTGATGTAATAATAATGTTGGTGATGTGGCAGTGATGTAATGGTTGCACTTTCTTAAGGTGATATAACGTGCGCGTTAAGTCATTTGGCGTGCCCAAGAAATCGAGTGCCAGGGTTTGTCGACTCCCAAAATATATAATAAATAATCTAGCAAAATGGATGAAGCCGTTATCGCTTGTGCTCAGTGGCGTATCCAGGGAGGGGGGTTTTTGGGGTTCGGACCCCCCCTTTTTGTAAGTGTCATTATCGTTTTTTGTACGTTTTTGTCAGGGTTTTACACACCGTTCTAAGCGGCAATGTTTTTAATGTAATTAGGTCACGCGTCTTAAGCTAATGCGAAATTAAAATCAAAGGAAAAACGCCGTTTTTCTTTTTTTGTTTGGTCGACCGTAAACTCTAGATAGTTTTTCTCTTTTGCCTTTCGTTATTCGTTCGGGTTGGCTGATCAGCAAGTGTGTGTTCGACAATCAGCAACAATAAATCAAGCGGTCTCCGCCTTTTTCTCGCTAAAAACGTCGAGTTAGGCGGTGCTGATGTTTCTCGCTGTTTGCTGTCCGCGTTAATATCAAATGTCGGTGTGAGACAGGGGTCGGCAACCTACGGCCTGCGGGCCGGATCCGCCCACCGCCTCTTTGACAAACTATACAAAAGTCCATTTCAAACACTTTTTGGCCATTTAACTACGAAAGTGCAAAAAATTGTTCGCGCTTTGCGCGAATGATCTTCCTACGTCCGCTTTGCTTGCGTTTTGACGGTGTCTTTGGAAATAGATCAGCGCTTCTTTACCGTTGCGCCATGAAAGGCATATGACGTCATTACAATCGATATTTCATGACGTCATATCCGTCGCTATATTATTACGTCATTAACGTCAGACGGACAAACGGGGAATTCCCTAAGTTGAAAATTCGAAACCCCCCCTTTTTGGTTTTCTGGATACGCCCCTGCTTGTGCTCAATTGCTTCATCTGTTCTCGCTCGGATACATCAGCTAAAAGGCTCATATAAGCAACTCCAAAGGTGTACTCAATTTTATTGAAACAAGCAGAAACTGTCGGAAATGCTAATATTGCAGAACGTATGAAGTAGGATCAAAAAGAAGGAAAGCTGAGGTACCACCAGAAGTGTAAAAATGATCTGTACAACAACTTTGTTTTAACCACCAAGAAGTCAGGTCAAACATCAAAGTCAGATAAAGAGTTATCAAAGTTTAAGAGAGGACGCATAACTTGTCAGTCCAGTTCATCAACTGGCTGCAGATCTACAAAAACACAGGCAGCTAACCTCCTATATAAGGATGTATGCATTCTTTGCAACAAACCAGCGCAGCTCTACAAAAATAATCCAGAACTATAGCTAGAAAGAAATACAGAGTGCCAGATAATTTGACTACAGATAGACTGACGGCAAGTTTGCTTAAGACAGCACGGACTCGCGGGGATGCCTGGAGGGGACCAACGTCTTGGTAGCAGAAGAAACACTGTACCATGTTTACGAGATGTGACAGTTTGTCTAAAACTGATGAGAAAGAAAAAAGGAAGAGAGGACAGAGAAGTATTAATGAGGAGCAAGAGGCAGGTTTTATTGAATTCTGCGAATGGTTTGACTCAGAAATAGAGCATGGGGTAATAATGGACATGGGCCAAGTCCATCAAAAGCTGCAGGAGTTTGATCAGTCACCAGATAAGAGCGTTTCTTATTTCAAGCATTGGCTAAAGATAAAAATTCAAAGAAATATAGAAAATAAGGGCAGATGTATTCTTCCTCAAAGATAACACCGACAAGATTATGCGACAGCATCATGGTAATCTTGAAAACTTGAAGGAGTGGGTTGATTATGAAAATCATTAAAGTATTTTGCCTCGGTCAACTAACCTTTCTTCTTCAATGGGATTGTCTGAGTCTGATACAAGTCCACGAAGTGTTTGTTGGCTGGTATTGAGCAAGCCACAACCGTTCTATTTTATTGACTAGACACCAACTGATTTTATTCATATACAGCTCTTGCATATATAGAAGTTGAGAATTTGAATGAAAAAAAAAAAGCAACACGATAATTTCCACACACTTCTGGCACTCTTGATACCATTGTGCAGGAAACTGGTAAAGAGAGCAATGATGAGGTTGCGATTGATGGTCTGCTTGAAGATCAATCAGTGATGACAGCCAAATGACCAGTCAGTGAAAGCGCATTTTCAAGTAATGATCCGGTGGTCTTTATGGATGTTGGTAAACGAGCAATGCAGTCTCTCAGTTTATTAGAGATAATATAGATTTAAACACTGTCTCTATTTCATGGACCCTTTCCCTCAATGGGTTTGATCCAAGTCACCACTCCGGCACCACCTTTGCCAGGTTTACAGACAACAGCAGCTTTCCCCCGGGTGAAGTTGAAGGCATTGGACAAAGCTAAGATCCTAAGGGGAACTGAAGCAAAGATTATTCCATTTATGAAACAGGAAACAAATAGGAACGAACGCGATCACGTTTTCCCCAATCGCTGAGCTTTCATCCTCCCTGGGTTATAATCAGCCACTCGTCACTCCAGGTGACACACTCTTGGCAGCAGGGTGGGTTATCAAAGCCAACGCACCTGAGTTTCCACAGTCCAACTGGAATGGCTGGGGAAGAGAATCCATGCCAATGATGCAACAGTGCACACAGATCGAGTTATTCCAAGTTATTGAAAGAGACCCTAATGACCTCAACACCATCTTTACCACTCTAAAAGAGTGCATACGGCTGGCAGGGGTTTCTATAATGACCTTTGATCTTCCGATTTGGCTGAAGGCTGTGAATTTAATAAAGCAGGCAAATCTACCCGTCATTCAAAGGTGGGGTGGTTTTCACCTGCTAAAACGTTATCTTGGATCAATTGGTAACATAATAGAAGATTCTGGGCTACTAGATGTGATCCAGTTGATCTATCCTGGAAGCAAGACAGCCAGCCACATCATGGAAGAAGGATGTTTGGACAAGGCAATTCGTGCTGACCTCCTCATCGATGCAGCCATCTATCAACACATCATGAAACTTGCCTTCAGTAAGGATGAACGTGGTGACATGAAGTCCTTCATGGAGCCGGCTGATGGGAAAATGGGAGCCAGACACTCAGACCCAGTAGTAGGCTACAAGTGTTTGAGCACGGCTGTATTTGCCAACTCATGAAGGAACTAGAAACTGCTTACAAATACACGACCACATCTGCGTACCAAGAATTCCTGCTGTAATCTCCACATTCAAACGGATATGTCAAACTGGACCCCAAGAGAAAAGTTTCTGGACAACACTCATAACAAGACTGAGCTCATCCACCTTCTCTCTTCAATCTTTCTTAAACATCACAACATTGTGGAGTAGTGTGACAATGCTCACACTTCGATTGTGAGAGAAGTACTGAGTGTCAGTAACATTTATGCTTCAGTTAGTATAACTATTGGATGGAGCCTGGGAAAGTAATGGAGTAATATGAAAAAACATAACTCAGACAGATGGAAATTGTTATCTGTTGTAAATGTTGTTATATCTACAGGTGCGGGCAGAAGATGCAGGCGTGCTGGTATTGCTTGTGCACCATAGCTCGGACAGCCATCATCCACTCTTCTTAACCACATCTTTAACGTCTTTGTTTTATGACGTTCGAAATATTAAAGAATGTCTCGAAAACACAGAAGAGGTGCCTACTCTTCTGTCTTGCCTGTCATGGATGGACAATAGGTGTGCATGGATATGAGCCAGTTCCAACATTGGGCGATGGCTCCTGATGAGCTATTGCAGTTCACGAGCGGTATTCCTTATGGAGATTGCAACAACGTTTGAACAATAAGAATGAGCTTCGGGGAAATTTTTTTGTAAACAAAATATGAAGTTGTAAATCCAGAGATTTTAGGAGAAAAAAACGGAAGCTACTCGCGTACCACCTGAAAAGCCTTCGCGTACCACAGGTTGGGAACCCCTGGTTTATAGTGAAGGTTGTGTTATTACTAGAGTTTATTTTTAACATCATTTCTTTGGTGATTTACCTTCGACTGAATTTTCAATGGAGTTTACTCATCCCTTTACCTGTGTTGCAGCCGGCCCAACGGGGTGTGGTAAAACACAATTTGTGAAACGAGTTATTGAAGAGAATTTGGTTAAACCAAAGCCGTAAAATATAGTTTGGTTTTACGATGAATGGAAAGATTCCTACAAACAAATGTCGAATTTCGTGCGATTCTGTGTCGCATTATGGCACAACTGATTCTGTGCCGCGTTGAGCTTTGGACGGTTCAAGCGCGGCACCGAACGAATGCACTTATTTCCTAGATCGGTTAACTGGCGTCGCTCTGTCAGTTATATGGAAGGTTTTATTAGAGATTATTTTTAACAAAAAGCATGATAATAAAATGGCAACAGATATTGTTATTTCATGATAATATCATATATTTTTGAACTTATTTCTGCGAAAAACTTTAGCAACGTTTAATGATTTTTCGAAAAAAACAAAACAATTATAGCCTATGAATCTCAAACCTTCACGAGGGTTTGATTAAACCGAAGTCACAAAATACATTGTTTTGTTACAAAAAGAAACATATAGGTGCTATTGGAATATTTTTTTAACCATATATTCCTATAACTTCCCCTGTTTAAAATCTGCGAGACTAACTGCTGAATATTTTGAGTAAAATTTATAAGTCGCTAACGTCCATGCTTACTTAAATCATCTGATATTTCACTTGGAACAAACACAATCAAACACAAAATGTAGCGTAACGGACAATTTATTTGTAATTAAAGTTCGATTACACAAGAGTCAAAATAATACAAATATAGACATTCCATCATGACGATACAACAAATAATATATAAATTACGTTTTGCCCTCCTAATCGAAGATTGGGCCTCCTTTATTTTTTTTTATTTTAGTCTAGCGACCAACTTTAATCATATTATAAATACTCTTTTTCTTAAGCTTTTTCCAAGCGCCACCTGTTGGGTTTTTTTTCTAAGCCTTTCAACCGATTATAGATATGTAATAAGCATTAAACCAAAATCAAGTTCGATATTTTTCGATTACACGTCAATAAGGAATGAAAATATACTAAAGAAAAATTACTTACACGGGCATAGACATAACGTTTACACATTGCTTGATTCGATATATTAAACTTTTTAAGCTAATTTGTCAAATATGTAGTGAGGGGCATTGTTAACATACATCGAAAAAAACGCGTAATAAGTTTAAAGCACAAACTTATGCAATGCATTTATCGTGTTGCAACAACCAGTACTTAGGTTTGGCAAAATGTTAAATCTCTATAATTAAACCATGATTAAACGATTTGCACCCCACCCCGATAAAACTTTAGTATAAACGGATTAGTATTATTTATTTAAGTTCTGTTTCTTTATCAATTTGTAGATTATATTTAAAATATATTGTGTTCAATTTTTTTTTACTAAATCGGATTACAAACTTTTTAAAACAGTAAAGCATATAGAGCGAACTACAACAGTGTAAAACTGTGCAAGTTTTTTTATTTTATTTTAGGCAAGACTTGGCATGCCCGGATTGCACAACAACGTGAAATACTTAAACACGACTCAAATTTTCCTAATCTGTTTGTTTTAGGGTTAATTTACCTGGCGAAACTGTTGACTTGCACCTCAGTGTGCTAAGATATAGTGGTAATTTATTCAACAACTTACCTCCACTGAATAGCTATTACATTGACACGTTTAATTTAACGGCCACAACGAAAGCGAAAATTTGTCGACGATCAGGAAAGAATGTATTTTGTTCGATATGCTGTATTACGATTTTTTAGAGAAATTCGTAGGGTCGCGATATTTGGTTTAGTACTCGCGGTAAAATATTTGTTGCTTTTCGGGTAAGGTGTAAGATTTTTAAGCAAATTCAGAATTGGATGATAAAATTTCAACTGTTTACAATAAGTGTAGATGCTAACATTTAAAGCATGTCACAACAAAGAAAAATCGCTGACGCTTTTTTTTACTTGATTAGGTTTCATTTTGATGATAACATGATAGTAATTAGTAATTTTTTTAAACATCAATACTTCTCTTAAAATAGGTGCTAAATTATTACATGCTGGTGCAAATATCCATTTCGAGACAAAAACAAAACTGATTTAGTGAGGTTGATTCAAACTTTCAATATTCAGAGAAATTTCCGATGTTTTTAATAGGTTTCCAAATTAAGAGTTAGCATAAAACCAAACAATTTTGTCTACAAATATTCGGAAACAGAGAATGCTCAAACAATGAAATAAAAACAACAGTAACAAATTAAACACAAATTTTAGTGGTTTTCGGATTTTTTTTTTAAATTAATTGGATTTTAAACCCTATTTCTCAGTTTTAAAGTTGGCCTCCAAACTTTTAATATTATTTCTTGTATATATTGATAATAGGTATACATTTTTTTAAAGACATACGTATCTATGGAAAAACATTTTGGTCAAGTCGTTGTTTATATTTGTTACAACACATATTGCAAGAAAAAAAACATTGAAAAATGCTATCTTTAATTTCCTTAAATAAGATTAACAACTTATGCGGCGTTTATTAAGAACTGACAGTATATTTTTTTGTTAAGGAAAACGTATCTTTGAAAAACTATCAATAAAAAGTTTAAAAATTTAAAATAAAAGAACGAAACTCAAAATAAAAAATTGTAAGTGTTCTTGGATTCTTGGAAAAATTAATTTCAAAAAAAAAAAAAACTTCTAATAAAATTTTGTAATTATTCTTGCAAAAATTGTTCGCAAAAAATTACTTCTAAAATACAAAAATATATACATATTTTAAAACTTACAATGCAAAAAAAAAACACACACATTAAATGTTTAGTTTTCTAGTTGTAACAACTTAACCACTATTTATGTGCCGTTTAAAAAAAAATAAAAAAACGGAGGATACTTTGTAATTAGAAATATTAAAAAAAATAAAACTAACATTGATGATAGACTTGTGAAAACAAGGCAAAAAAAAGACGTTATAAAAACTATCAATAAACTGTTTAAAATTTGAAAATAAAAAAATAAAACGTGAAATAACAAAAAAATTGTAAGTATTCTTGAAAAACAAAAAATTTAAAAAATTTTTATATAAATCATATATTTATTTTAAATCTGACATATTAAATACATAAAAAAGTAATTTGTAATTTGAAAAATAAATTAGCTACTATTAGTGTGCTGTTTGAAAAAAATCAGTCATAAAATTTAAAATAATAAAAAAAAAAAAAAAAAAAAAAAGATAAATAAAATATTAGTTCAAAAATATATTTTAGCTTTTACGGAAAGATTGATTTGTTTTCTGAATCAAACGATGAAGGGAGAATGTAAAAGCAAATAGTTAATCCAAAACCGTTCTGTAATTTTGTTTATATAGTTCGCGATGTGACATTTACGTTACCAAACAATACCATTTGAAACGGAATCCATAAAATAAAACAATGTGACATATATTCCTCTATTTTTAGGTGAAAAAAACTATATAGTTTAAAACAGCTTAAAGAAGACAACTATAACCACTGACTAAACACGCCCGCGAATGGAAAGAAAAAACAATAAAGGGTTCTCTGCAGGGGACCTCCTAATGTGCGATAAAATAAACAAACTACATCCTATAGTTCAGCGGGAAAAAAGAGTAATACACCACTCTCAGTTATCGCTTCCACAAAAGCGACTAAGTATTCTCATTTTTCTGAAGAAAATCAAAAAGGTTTGTCTAACACAAGCATTCTGCCCTCTAGTTACCCTTGTGACATCATTGGCGTTTAACCTTACCTTTTACATCAATTGGAGATAGACTTGAAGAGTCGAGCTATCAACCCCCACATGGGGGATTCGAATCAACGTATTTGCACCTTCTTTGAAAATATTGCGGTTTGGCCTTCAAATCGAATTAATGCCACCCCATATCAAATGGCTCAAGCTGGGTTGTACAAGCTGGGTTGTATCTCGGTAAGTCCTAAGCATAAAAAATGACCTGGCATTTCTATAGTGAAAAAAAAAATTGGGGTGTTTTTCAAAGTTTATTTAATCCTAGGCCTAATTACTTTTTTTAAAGTTATAATGAGGATAGATTTTTTACTCTGATATTGTCTTTACAAATATCTCATCACACATTGACATCCAAATGAAGGCTTTGGTGATAACACGAAATGTTGGTTCTGCAACATAGGAATCCACCATTGGGAAATGCATGATAAACCTTTGAAAGAACATAGTAGGCTCTCACCACGGTAAGACGGTAATGGGTTTGCTTTTAGGAGACATTATAAGACAATGTTTTATCTCTACCACCGTTAATAACGCCCAACTTTCTTTTTTTACAACCCGGTGACATAAAAAGGTTATTTTGCAGATGCGTGTTTATACACCGTCTAAAGAAACTTAATGGAAACATTGGTATACCCAATCCTCTAAACATGAAGATCACACAGCGTGGTGACGGACAGGATGTGTGCGGACAAAAGTAATTTGATAACTTTTCGATATCGTTAAGAGGGATGACTGTTAGGTGTAGGAATAACTATCTACAACCACGATGTTATACGAAAAGAAAATATTTTTCTTAACAACTTAAGTCACTTATATACAATATGACTATAGGTTTAGGTAAACTGAACAAGTCTTTCGCAACGACACACTGTTAGCCTAATACCAGTAATTAAAATGATATTGCACCTAATTACCAAAAGTTATCATATAAACAACAGTTAATACGTATATCGTGATAAAGAGGAAAAATGCCAAGGTACGTTATAAGACTTTAGGTTGTTGCGGAGAAACTTCTAATATGTTTAATCGTGATAATATTTTATCTCAGTTGGAGTGAGGTCTGTATGCGATCAATGAAAGCTACCAAAAGTTCCACCCATAAAGTAGACAAGAGTTTGCCTTACTACATACAGTTTGCATGTCTACCTTTGGGGTATTTCGTTTTCATTTGCTATTTCATTCAAAGTTTTCTCTTTAAATAATTCAGTGCTACCAAAAAAATATAATTAAAACAAATAGATATATATTAAGTAATGCGATTTAATTTTTTGGTGTGTAACAACGCGTTTTTGGTTTATTTAGAAATCTATATTTTTCATTTTTAATTACGAATATTTAAACTGCAATACTATTTTGTTCTTCCTTCATTTTGTAAAAAAACAAATTCGCATTGCAAAACCGTGTGCTTTTGTTAGATTAGGATTTAAAAATAAAAAGCTCTTAAACTCATACATTTAACAAACGATAGGTCTAATTTTTAAGCAGTTCAACACTAGATACATAGTATCATATAAAAATATTAATTTTGTTGCTACCTGTTTTTCGAAATAGTAAGTTAAAAGTAATTTTTTTTTGTGTGATTACCCTTAATAGTAGTTGTCTGTTGTAATAAAAAACATCACATTTGTTTCTTGAAAAATAAGCTTTCTGCATTTTTCGTGTTATCAATGGTAGTTTTAGTTTTTTATTGGAAATTATTTCTAATCACAAACTTTTTTTTTAAACGGTACATTTGTAGAAGCCATTTTGTCATATTGTGTTTACACAGAGAATTTTTGTTTTTAATCGATGTGTCGTAACGGAAAATTTTCAGTAAAAATCTATGGCCTAAATTCTTTGTAACCATATTCTAATGTTTACGTTACTCCTTGCAGCCAATGTGCAAACGATAAGCGGAAAGTTTTCGGTAAAATTCCGTTACGTAGATTTCTTGCAACCACATAATATTTGCAGCGAATTTGCAAAATTCAAATTGCTGACATCAATTTTTATGCGTCAAGGTATTTACATCCGTTTTTTTTGTATATGTTTCAAAACACCGCGGTCTGAACATTAGTCGGTTTCCCCGGTTGTGTGATTTTTAAACTGTTGACATTTTAACTGGAGGCAGAGGCTGTGTCGCAATCGCATTTTGACGTAAAATTTGTATGTTTCGCGTCAGAAATAAGTGTGAAAAAGGTTTAAACCACGCCTTGTTATCACGTGATATTTTGTTAAGTATTATAAGAATTAATGACGTAAATCTTTCTTTATCGCAGAAATTTTCTTAACTGATTCTCGTCTATAAATAGCGTGTTCAATCAATATAAAATGGCTTATATAGCTTCTACTCAGACAGCAAACTCGAGTGCTTTTGTGACTGAACCAGAGAGAGGCTTTTACAGCTTTGACTGAAGACAGCCAAAATTGACTGTTCATGTATCTGAACTAAAGGAAAGAATTGGACCTGAATGGCCTCACGAAGACAGGCCATCTCAAATCTTGTAGGAGTGTGGTCGATTCATCTTGGCAATTATATAAATGAAGACTCATTAAACGGACCCACCCCCTTCAAATTGATGCCCGCGAGTGCCGAACGAAGCTCAAGTAAAAGTTGGACCTCAAATCGAACAAATACTTTGCAATCGACGACGCGGACCACTTGCAAACTGCTTTCCCAAGAAGCCGGACGACGAACTCTATTTTCCCGCATATATCTTATGGACAAGAAAAGATGTGCCTTCCAGCTACAAGCGACCGCCTAAAAACTGTCATGTTTGGAACTTGCAAGAAGCCAGCTTTAGAAGAAAATAATCTCATCGAAAGATACGTGAAGAGACGCTCCATAGCGTCAGCAAAGCATTTGCTTGGAATTCGAAACACGAAATACAAACAAGCGTTGCCGATAAAGACATCACCACTGTTTGGAATCATGGAAAACGAAACGGAAATATGGATTTCACAATAACTGATTCTGCCTAGTTTATCAGGTGAAAATCTATTATACTTTTAATATATATATATATAATTATTAAAATACCGACCGAAAGGTCTGTAAATTGTTTATGCGACATTTTTGAGCCATTTAAATGTGTCCAAATTTTGCCCGCGTCAAAGCACGCGTAGCGGAAATACTTCGTAAAAGCATAGTGATGTCATTCACAAGCGAAAAATATGCTTCAACTCGTGTAAGTCTACAAACACGACTTTAGGGATAAAACCCTACTCGCGTTCGTAATGTGTTAAATGTTTTATGTAAATATTTTCAATGCATCGCTTACCTTCGTGCTTTTCAAATGCAACCCCAATTAAATAGGCGTAAATCAAACAACTTCCGTAACGGCACTCTACGTGGAAACTGAACTCGTTTCCAACCGCATTTTCCCTTCCTAAAACAAACAGCGTTTCTATAAACGGATTCGCATCTACTTATAAAACGCAAGCCAGTCAAAATGACTAATTTTAAGTGTACACTTCTATACGTCTAATATATTATATCTCATGAACCATTTTGTGAAACTCACTCGCAAAAGCTTACTATTTTAACACGGATTGCCAGTACGCGTTAAGACACTTGACCCTACCTAAAAAGTAGCTTGTTCATCTGTAAACTTACGCCCAAGGCGTGCCTGGCTTACAAGGCTTAGTTGCCACTCGATCGTTTTTGAATATGTTGGTAAGCTAGCAACCGACAAACCCATTAGCGGTGTTTCCGTAAGTCTGCGCTTTTCAACGCCGGTACTTAATCCCTCCAAGCGAAATGTAAAGCAAAAATTCTACGTTTCCAGATAAATTTCACTTATCTTTTCAAAAGAATACATAGCATACGCATTAGTTCTCAGCGAGTGCTATAAATGTATTCCGCAAGTTACCAATGATATTCGGTAACGTCAAATATCCTATAGCTTGCTAGGTCACGAGTTTTCATCGCTAACGTGTTGTTGCTACGTTGACCCTAAATATATCATGGTGGTTAATTCTACCATTTCCACGATAAGAAAATCCCCTTATCCGACCAAGACCTATATGCGGTCGCAATTACAAAATAGCTGGATAGAATTTCCAACAACGCCTGTCCTACTTCACAAACCCTAGAGTTGCCACGCCAAAATGAAGTTATGATAAACTTCGACTAGCCAGTCGAATGACGATAACCAATTTCAATGAAAATGCACGTTGCTCGCGAAATGCCCCACAAATGTTCACTTGTTGCAAAATTGTTATAACTATAATCATTGTATGTATCGCTTTTGAAGCGAAGAATGTAAAAATGTTACCATTATGTATAAGTTACTCTATGTATCGCGTATAATGTAAATTAAATAACCATGTAATCGCTATAAAGTATATGTCATTGTATGAATCGCAAAGAATATAAATTTAAATGAATATATTGCAATAATTAATTGTCTCAAACTTTAAGTGTAACCTGTCGCGCCTATATATATATAAGTATAAAAAAATATGTGTGTCTATAACCAAAATGTTAATAACTTGAGTTTGAAGTGTTGCAATCAAAATGTTCAAGACATACGAACACACATCTGCCGAAAAATATTTCGCATTTTTCAGAATACAAAAGCACGTTGGACAGCGAAAGGTCACAGCACAGCGCAGCGCACAATGAATGGCTTTCCGGTGACGTCAAAATTACAACGCACCAAACAGGGAGTTTCCCCTGCTGCCGCACAGATCGCCTGAAAAGCTCAATCCACAGCAATGCAATGGTGTGTCAAGCACACAACAATTTCGAGCAACTCAGCGAACGCTGACATCAAAGTCCTCGGTTGCTAATTCAGGCACCAAAGAGAAAACTTTCTCGAGGAATCAGGAATCTGACTAAAACAATTGCGCAAATGCGTTATGTGATCGAACAATTTTCGCGTCCACGTGTCCACACACATTTCACAAACAAATAACCAGCTTTTAATATGCAAGCTGTTCCAAAATCTAGCGTGGGAATATTTGTAGAAGCCATTTTGTCATATTGTGTTTACACAGAGAATTTTTGTTTTTAATCGATGTGTCGTAACGGAAAATTTTCAGTAAAAATCTATGGCCTAAATTCTTTGTAACCATATTCTAATGTTTACGTTACTCCTTGCAGCCAATGTGCAAACGATAAGCGGAAAGTTTTCGGTAAAATTCCGTTACGTAGATTTCTTGCAACCACATAATATTTGCAGCGAATTTGCAAAATTCAAATTGCTGACATCAATTTTTATGCGTCAAGGTATTTACATCCGTTTTTTTTGTATATGTTTCAAAACACCGCGGTCTGAACATTAGTCGGTTTCCCCGGTTGTGTGATTTTTAAACTGTTGACATTTTAACTGGAGGCAGAGGCTGTTTCGCAATCGCATTTTGACGTAAAATTTGTATGTTTCGCGTCAGAAATAAGTGTGAAAAAGGTTTAAACCACGCCTTGTTATCACGTGATATTTTGTTAAGTATTATAAGAATTAATGACGTAAATCTTTCTTTATCGCAGAAATTTTCTTAACTGATTCTCGTCTATAAATAGCGTGTTCAATCAATATAAAATGGCTTATATAGCTTCTACTCAGACAGCAAACTCGAGTGCTTTTGTGACTGAACCAGAGAGAGGCTTTTACAGCTTTGACTGAAGACAGCCAAAATTGACTGTTCATGTATCTGAACTAAAGGAAAGAATTGGACCTGAATGGCCTCACGAAGACAGGCCATCTCAAATCTTGTAGGAGTGTGGTCGATTCATCTTGGCAATTATATAAATGAAGACTCATTAAACGGACCCACCCCCACACATTTATAGCTAATTTGTTTTTAAAATTACAAATTACATTTTTTAATGTGTCAGTTTTAAAATATATATATATAACTTTTTTTTAATTTTTTGTTTAGAAAATAATTGTTTTTTGTTAAAAACATTTTCAAGAATATTTTCATTTTTTTTTAATATTTTAAATTTTATGACTGATTTTTTTCAAACAGCACACTAATAGTAGCTAATTTATTTTTCAAATGACAAATCACTTTTTTATGTATTGAATATGTCAGATTTAAAATTAAATTAAGTTTTTTTTTTCAAGAATACTTACAATTTTTTTTTACTCCACGTTTTATTTTTTTATTTTCAAATTTTAAACAGTTTATTGATAGTTTTTATAACGTCTTTTTTTTGCCTTGTTTTCACAAGTCTATCATCAATGTTAGTTTTATTTTTTTTAATATTTCTAATTACAAAGTATCCTCCGTTTTTTTATTTTTTTTCAAACGGCACATAAATAGTGGTTAAGTTGTTACAACTAGAAAACTAAACATTTAATGTGTGTGTTTTTTTTTTTGCATTGTCAGTTTTATATATATTTTTTTGTTTTTTGAAAGTAATTTCTTGCTAACAATTTTTTCAAGAATAATTACAAAATTTTATTAGAAGTTTTTTGTTTTTTTTTAAATTAATTTTTCCAAGAATCGAAGAACACTTACAATTTTTTGTTTTGAGTTTCGTTTTTTTATTTTAAATTTTTTAACTTTTTATTGATAGTTTTTCAAAGATACGTTTTCCTTAACAAAAAAATATACTGTCAGTTCTTAATTCATATTTAGGACCTTACTTTTTTTTTAATGTCTAACGGTTCATTAAACAATGGTGAGTTTATTTGTTTTTTAACTCTTACCAATTACACACAATTATTGTCCTTTTTAAACGCCGCATAAGTTGTTTAATCATTTTTAAGGAAATTAAAGATAGCATTTTTCAATGTTTTTTTTTCTTGCAATATGTGTTGTAACAAATATAAACGACTTGACCAAAATGTTTTTCCATAGATACGTATGTCTTTAAAAAAATGTATACCTGTTATCAATATATAGGCCTACAAGAAATAATATTAAAAGTTTGGAGGCCAACTTTAAAACTGAGAAATAGGGTTTAAAATCCAATTAATTTAAAAAAAAAATCCGAAAACCACTAAAATTTGTGTTTAATTTGTTACTGTTGTTTTTATTTCATTGTTTGAGCATTCTCTGTTTCCGAATATGTGTATACAAAATTGTTTGGTTTTATGCTAACTCTTAATTTGGAAAAATATTGAAAACATCGAAAATTTCTCTGAATATTGAAAGTTTGAATCAACCTCACTAAATCAGTTTTGTTTTTGTCTTGAAATGGATATTTGCACCAGCATGTAATAATTTAGCACCTATTTTAAGAGAAGTATTGATGTTTAAAAAAATTACTAATTACTATCATGTTATCATCAAAGTGAAACCTAATCAAGTAAAAAAAAGCGTCAGCGATTTTTCTTTGTTGTGACATGCGTTAAATGTTAGCATCTAGCAATACACTGATTGTAAACAGTTGAAATTTTATCATCCAATTCTGAATTTGCTTAAAAATCTTACACCTTACCCGAAAAGCAACAAATATTTTACCGCGAGTACTAAACCAAATATCGCGACCCTACTAATTTCTCTAAAAAATCGTAATACAGCATATCGAACAAAATACATCTTTCCTAGTCGTCGACAAATTTTCGCTTTCGTTGTGGCCGTTAAATTAAACGTGTCAATGTAATAGCTATTCAGTGGAGGTAAGTTGTTGAATAAATTACCACTATATCTTAGCACACTGAGGTGCAGTCAACAGTTTCGCTAGGTAAATTAACCCTAAAACAAACAGATTCGGAAAATTTGAGTCGTGTTTAAGTATTTCACGTTGTTGTGCAATCCCGGGCATGCCAAGTCTTGCCTAACATAAAATAAAAAAACCTGCACAGTTTTACACTGTTGTAGTTCGCTGTATATGCTTTACTGTTTTAAAAAGTTTGTAATCCGATTTAGTAAAAAAAAAATTGGACACAATATATTTTAAATATAATCTAAAAATTGATAAAGAAACAGAACTTAAACTAGACAGGGTGTGCGGTTTTTGTATATTTTGCTAGGGGGGTATAGCGCGGTTCTACTATATTATATCAGGGGGTATAGCGCAGTTCCACTATATTTTACCAGGGTGTTATTCCTTAGTTATTCAATATTCTTTCAACGGGTCTTATTTGTCAGTGTCCATATACTCCCAATGTTGTGCTTCCAGTTTCGGTGCTTTAGCAGGCAAAAGCGGATGTGGCCCGAAGTTGTGTGTTATAGGTTGGACATGGTGCACTTTTACAAGATTGATTGCCAGTGGTCTTAATATAAATTTTGCTGCGAATTAAACCTATAACTTGTCTTTATAATTAAAAAATATTTGACAATTTTTTCTTGCACCCCAATACGCCTCTAATTGGGGACAAAAGTCAATAGTGTGATGTATTCGATTTAGTTATTTAGCTATCTACTCCAATCTAGCTGCAGAAAACCTTCAATACAGCATTTTTTCATATCGCTTGCTTTATTCTGGCCGCGAAGCGGCTGGTTCCCTGCCGTGCTTATTTTGTCCAGCGCGTGCAACATTCATTGTGCAAAGTGTCTCGTCTCAGTAAAACTAAGCGCGTGCGACTTGCCTTTTATAAAGAGGCTTCTCTTAGTAAATTAACTTATTGCTCTTACAAAACAACATATTTTACCGCCGCAAGTTTAAACGAAAAATTTGCCAGGCAGTGTACACCACTCAGTTTGCAATTTTTATTCCATCAAAAATTCACTTAACTTTTTCTATTTTTGGTTAAATATTTTCCCCCATGGGTTAATTATTTTGAGTTGAAGGTCAAAATTTTGCGGTGAAGCAACCTATAATTTGTTTTTATAATGAAAAACTATTTAACAATGTTTTCTTTAGTTTTTTAGACACCTCTAAACACAAAAGCGGCCGCATTTTAATTTTGCCCCCCTAAAATACTCCCCTTTTTTCAAGAGGTAAAATGTTTATTTTAACATCAGCTTTAAATGGTTTTCTAACATTTGTAAAATTTTCAGATTTTTATGTCATTTCCTTCTAGTGTAAATATATCATTGAAAGTGTTTATGACCCCCCCCCCATGTAAAGTTCAGGGGTAAGGTTTACAATTTTGTTACTTAGCATTGTATATGTCACGTATTCATCATCCATAAATATATCAGATTTTTTTTACATTTTTTTTTATCTCTGAAAAGTGCTTAAAATCAAAATTTACAAAAAATGACAGTTTTGCCCCCCTAAAAACCACCCCTTAGAACCTTAGAACCTAGGCAATTTTTTTATATTAGAAACAACTTTGGGAGGGTATTTAACAGTTGTGAAATTTTCATGTTCCAACTATGTTTTTTTCTTTGTCAAAAGTGTGCCACAAAAAATTGACTGAAAAAAAAAATACTAACTAGACAGGGTGTGCGGTTTTTGTATATTTTTCCAGGGGGTATAGCGCGGTTCTACTATATTATATCAGGGGGTATGGTGCGGTTCTAAGTTGTTGTTGAACACAGAAGGTTATATAAAACCTAAACCTGTATTGTTCACAGGTGTATTTCTAGGTCGTGTATGTCATAGGTCGGGACATAGTGAAATTGGTACTGACGCGACTGTCGAAAGCGGAAACAGCAAACCAAAGTAAATTTTAATACACTTTCGTCACGACGTAATTAAGTTCTACGACAGGGGTCGGCAACCTTTTTTGCCCTGCGGACCGGTTTAAAACTATAATTTTTGCCTTGGACCAACTTTCAATGCGAACTTTATGCTTGTTTTGCCGCAAAGAGATGCTCCCATCTAGGAATTATTAAACTTTGTGAAACCCGCGGGCGGCATCCGGCTAGCCAATCGATTTAGTTTAACCCAGCCCGCCGCTTATTTTAATAAAACTTTTAGGCCTTTACGTTTTTTCTCAAATTACACTTGTATACCATTATTTCCAATTCTTATATTCTTACCATGCTTGTCAAAATAAGGATATTCAAAGCATTCTTTCAACAGAAGTCGCACTTTTGTATATAATGTACGATCCCATTTTCGACCAGGCGCTACACGACATTTTTAATAGTTGGCCTACGTAATATGAAAACGAAAACAAATAATGGCAATTTGAAAAAGTACGAACCACAGACCGACACCTAAAACGTACAGGATAGACATACGTACAACGCTTGCCAGAATAGCTTTTTTGACACAAAAATCTTTTTTTAACTTTATGGATGTTATGTAACTCATATGGCCACAACACACTAGTTGTTTTGAACCTCACGAGAGCTGGATACTAATTGTGATTTTTTTATCATACCATCAAACATGGAGTAGTAAGCTATATTAAAACGAAGGTAAATGTGTTTTAAATATAAAAATATATTTAATTATTTTTGACTTTTTGACCAAGTTTTTACGTACCGTGTTTAAACAAAATTTTTAACTGGCAACCCTGCTACGGACCGGCAACCAACACCTCGCGGGTGTTCCATGAAATTAAAATCAGGATTGCAAATTTTTGAAAAATAAAATTTCAATAAATGTTATGCGCAACTATTTTCTTGATATGACTTTGCCAGTTTTGGGTAATAATGTTAAACATTTAAACTGATGACGTCAACTTTTATAAGAATTCCCACTTGCCATTTTCGCAAAGTAAAGTATCTTTCGCTATGTATGTGCAATGTGTAGATTTGGGCAACTGATGTCTTGCCTAGGATGGGATTTAATATTTTTTGCAAATTACTAACTGTGATTGAAGAAAAGGGGTTCCGGTGAAAATTTGCTGTCAGTGTAACAGAAAACAATTATTAAGTTATTTTTTTACCACACCAACATGTCCCTTTTTCATCAGGCTAGAAAGACTATCAATTTATTGTTGTACGGAACACACAAAACAGCTTTTACTTGTACAAAACAATAATTTCGCCCTTTTTATGTCGACGGAGATATAGCAGCCATGATAAAGATAGCTTGCAACAACCAGTCATTCATTGGCCGGGAGAACGAACATCATCAATTTTAAGGATCATGCGAACAAGTTGGGTAGCAAGCGAAATTTGCTGTTTTTTACCCGCAAGGGTCTCCAGCACATGCTGTTGCTTCATATCTATTACAAAAAAACATTGCATTTTAATCAACCCGACAACAAATATACACAGTTCTGATATTTGTATAAAATAATTATGTTTTATTAAAAACCTATTTTTTATAACGTCGTGCATTAAAATTAGCTTGATTTTACCATTTGTGCCTTTGTTCAGACAATCAATGCCCAAGTGTGGATTGCTATTGTTGACTTGCTGTGATCGAACTTCAGTTAAGGTTTGTATAGGACCAAGCCCACTGTTTTCAGCTAGAGCCAGAGGTACAGTTTCCAAAGCGTGACCGTACGCTCGCATGGCATATTGTTCAAGCGATGGAGTCTAAAAAAAATTCCAAGCATTACCCTGTTGTTTTATATTTAGTCGAGTTTTTGTGAAAAACTTTCGAGTTTTGTGAAAAAGTAATGTAGGACAGCAGTGGTATTTCATTATCTCCAACTTTCTAAAGGACTTAGGAAAGAAATAGATAAATTTAATTAGGTGATGCAATAGTGGTTTTAACCAGAATTATCTAAAAAACTTAACTTCGATCGGTGACTGTCAATTAGTAGTATGATATAATAATAAAGTAAATATGCCACGACATAGAGATTTCGCTTCGATCAAAAATGGATTTTGATAAATGGGCATTTTTTCCGAAAGAAGAGGATATATGGGCCGTACAGCACGATGTTGTTTTATAACCAGAAATCAAGGATAGGGGTACAGCCTGGGGAAGGGACACTTGGCCTTAAGGGTAAACCTTTTTATAAGACTTGGGTAACATGAATCAAAGTTTGTAAACCACCGAATTAATCAAAATAGAAAAAAACACAAGACCAGCAAGGTAAATTAATATTGACCTGAACTTTAAACATAATTATACATTAACATGGAAATATCGTGGGACAAATCATTGGCCGTAGAAAAGATGTCCTTTGAAAATATAACCCGTACTGGGAAAGCCATTATAGTTGGTCGCTTTGATTGCCAGTTATGGTTAGGTGGTGCGACTACCTCAAAAGGCTGCCTTTGTCGGTCTGTTAAATTGCAAGTGGAGGGGATATTTAGAATTGAAACAAGTTCTGATATTCTGCTTTCGCAACAGATTGTTATAGCAATTTAAAAAAAACTTACCAAGTCTGCTGCTTTGTTAACAGAAACTGAGCAAGCTATTTCACAAGCACCGCCTCCATAAACAACGCGACTATCACGAACAAGGTTTCTGATCACACACAACGCATCGTGAACGGAGCGCTTGGCTTCCTCTACAAT
This sequence comes from Ascidiella aspersa, assembly GCF_963924565.1. Classification (NCBI taxonomy): domain Eukaryota; kingdom Metazoa; phylum Chordata; class Ascidiacea; order Phlebobranchia; family Ascidiidae; genus Ascidiella; species Ascidiella aspersa. Next base: position 15,752,543 of record NC_139449.1, read on the forward strand.
CTAAACAAAAATATTTTTTTTTGTGAATAATTGACAACAAAAGGAATAACACTTGTACATGAATATTCAAAGTTACATGACGAAATTACTGGCCCCAAAAGTGCGACAAAACCAATGATAGGTTACAGTGGTTCCCTACCCTTTTGTTTTTGCGACCTCCTTTTTTTTAAAGAAAACTTTTTGCGACCCTTAAGTTCAGGGTATTACACATAAAGCAGCTTTAATAATGATTCATTTCCAATATAAAAAAAACTTAAAAATTTCCGGCGAATTGTTCCAATATTTATCGAAAATGCAGGATTTATTTTCCGGGTATGCAATTAAGTTGCGATAAGACCTGTATTCGCGTCATTGACGGCTATTTGCTTGAAGTGTGAAACTAAAATGTATATTGACCTAAACTTGGTTAACGGTAACAAGTATTATATAAACCATACCATTGGCTACCATAACGCAAAACGAGATTAGCATAAAGCGAAAGTTTATGTAGATTTAGTCTAATTTGTCAAAAATAGAGTTTTAAGGGAGCACGGCCTGTATTATAGTGTTTACGATGATTTTATGGGTTATTAAATAACTTGAACAAAACAATGTTAAGTAACAAGGAAAAAAATAAAGATGTACCATAGAAATGTAAATATACGTTAGTCATACAATTCTACCTATGTTATTTAAAATTGATGAAAATTAAAATGAAAAAATTATAACAAGAATCAAGTTTATTGAAAGATTATAAGCCACATTCGTATAGTTGTTGTTTTTTAAATCATTATATAGTTTGACATTATTTGGAACAATTGCCAATTGCCTAAATGCAAGCAATTATCATATCATTTTAGCGACTACTTCAGTATTTTCTAGTTGCAGACCGATGAGATCAATGCAACTAATTTCACTAAAATTTACAAGATCGGTCGTTTTGTTTTTATGTACTTTACGTTGTTCATTATTTTATTTACTTTTAGCCTTGGATATAAATGGGCTGCAGGCTGAACAAACCATGGGTCACGAGCCGCATGCTGCTTTTTATGTATAGTGTTCTGTTCACTGCACAGTACAACTTGCTAAAGTCGTTGCCAATTTGTTATGAGTGGCTCTTGACAGTTAACAAAGTATGCTAAGAAGAAAACAGCGCACTTGGTCTTTTTCTAATAGGCTAGCTTGAGAAACAATATTAAACAGTACATTTTATCATATTTTTTGTAGGCTAACAGGAGTTATGAATGCCCCCTAATGTGGGCTTTGCACCCCAAAATTAACAAAAGAATTACAACGTCCCCCTGTAACTCTTTAAATACCCACATGAAGCCGTACCACAATTTTTGGGAAACACTGCTTTACAGCATTAGGTGAATGCAACAATCAACTAATATCTTACATGTTATTTAGAAGTGTTTATTTATTTCATACCATTTTGTTTCCTCCACGCAAGAAAATGGTTACAGCTTTGCTGTTCTTGCAACCTTCAATAACCAACATACGATCCTTGGTTGTTCCAAAAGAAAGTTCGCGTACAATTCCAGCATGACCAAGTTTGTCTGATGACAATTCAGAGAAACGTGGAACAATCCTACCTCCAGTGGCAATTGCTATTAACTAAAATAATGAAAAATGTGATTTTAAAATATGTAGACATCTTGGAATTCCTAGATTGTACAACATAAGAATAAACCACAAATCAACATTTAAAGACTATCACCCAAAAAGGCCAAATGGAATAACAAACCACAAAGCAACATTTAAACACTATTCCCCCAAAAGGGCAAATGGGATGGTGCATGTTGCCCGTAAATTGACAATTGAAACATTAAAACACATCACAAAAATAATTTTACCAAAACAAAAACAATAAACCATATAATTTATCCTGTTTAAAAAAACAACATCAATTTAAAAGTAATGTTGGGCTCCAAACCTACCTCAATTTCAGGGCCTCCAACCCATCTTACGGCCGGTAGTTCATTTAAAAGAAGAAGGTGGTTTGCCTCATCATCAAAGCCCCACTGACAGATGGCCAAATTGGCTCCACTGTCTTTTACCTGAATATAAATCAGGTGTATAGTTTTTCATAATGATTCCAACCATGCTAAAATATATATATTTTTCATAGATATGATATTCTATATAACTAGTAGGTAAAACAAATTAAATGTAAATTGCATAAATAAATACCTGTTTAACCATCTCTTGGAATTTTTCTCTTTCATAATTTTGCAATTTTTTGTAATCTTCAACGGAGGTAACATCAAGCTTATGCTTTGTTTTTGGCTTAGGGGGCTCAAATGGACAGGTCAAGATAGCAAGTCTAGCATCTTTAATAGTCTAAGGAGATAAGTACCATGAAACAAACAAAAATGAATTCTTAAAATGGTTTAATATTATTTTAACCAATTTTTTTAATTAGGATGCAAACTTACATAAAAAACGAGTGAATCATTCTATATTACCTTGGGCATTTGTGGATGACTCATGTCTTTATCTATCAGGACACCCTTTATCAATTGACTATCCTCCAATCTACCTCCTTGTTTTCCCTCTACTTTGATTAATTCAAAATCAACATCCTTACGTTCGAAATCAGCAACTGACAAAATTGCGCCCACTGCTATTTCAGCAAATAGTCGGTGACATTTTGTTACACTAAAAACATAAAGGAAAAACAGTAAAAGTAAATAAAACATTTGACTTTTATTTGTTACATACATTTTTGATCCCAGTGTAGTCATAGCAACTTGAATGAGATTTTCAGTATTAGAAACATCAATTGGAAAATCATCAGCAATTTCATCGAGTCTGGCCAAAGCAACTCGCATTGCAGATTCATATCCATCAGCAATGCGAATAGGATGAATTCCTCGGTCAATTAACTCTTCTGCCTGTTCCAGTAATGCTCCAGCAAGAACTGTGCATATTTGAAATTGTAAAATAAATATTAAAACTTGTATCCTAAATTTCAAGTTAAACAATACTAGTAGGTATTTGGTGAGCAAAGTGTTCAATGGCACACGCCTGATATTGCAGGAAAATTTTTCTTTTTTTGTCTAAATTGTGCACAGTGCAGAAAATCAATGCACAATTGAGTGCCGAAATCATCAAACATAAAAGAGCCCTAATAGCTTGGCTTTGCAAAAATACCCTTTTTGGTATGCTGCTGACGCATTTACCTGAAGCGACACGATAGATCACCTAACCACTGTTTACTAGCCATTCAACACATCATATGGAAATTCACCTAACTGTTAAAACATCTGGAATATTGTTTTTTACAATATACATACTGTATGTCAGCAACGTGTTTTGCCACTAATTCCTGTCACTAGAGGGTTTAATATAATTACCCTCCCCCAAAAAAACATAAAAAATATTTAATAAAAATATATATACTAAGATCTGATATTTTGGATTTTCGTTATTCTAGATTCAAAACTTAATATTCTAGAATTTTCTGGGATACTACATTGAACATCGCTAGTGTAGTTATGCATCACAATTTAAACAAAACTGCTTTGAATGGCAGTGGAAGTTAATCATATGTATTTAAATTTTTTTATTGCAATATAGATGTGTTAGCAAATACATAATAGAAGGTCAAGAACTAATTACAAATATACTAGGATTCAATACCCTGAATTCGTTTTCTAGATTCAAAACCCACTTTTTACTGATACACATGTTTTTTTTAATTTTGTTCACCAATAAAAAAGCGATGAATGCAACACTTAAGTTCATGTGGAAAACACATATATATGTAGGTGTGAAAATGACCAATTTGCTTACCAACTACTCCAGTCGTTCCGTCTCCAATTTCATCATCTTGTGACTTTGACAATTCTACCATCAATTTAGCAATTTGGTGACTGACGTCCATTTTATCAAGGATTGTAGCACCATCATTGGTAACAGTTACATCACCATCAGGTGAAACCATCATTTTGTCCAATCCTAAATGAAACAAACCATAGATTGTACACCAAGTAAGTTAATTACAGGGGCGTATCCAGAAATCCCAAAAATTCAAATTAGAAAGTCGAATATTGAATCCTTGGATTTGAATCCAAATGGGATTCAGATCTAATTCTATTGTTTATTTCGGGTAATTGGAAGCGATATAATTTAATGTATTACCACCGATGGTTGCGCCTAATGTACAAATGCTAGTGGCAAGTTTAGGTAAAAGGCCTGTCGCTGTGGCAACACAATTATAATGCTTGCTTTAAATGTAACCTTGTAGTCCGGCGTCAGCATTTTTTCAGGCAACCATAACTTTGCGACTCCCGATAACCTTCGCCTAATAATTAAGTGTCAATCAAGTGTTATTGGGTGAGCAACTAGCGTGTAGTGCCAGGTGCATGGCAATTTCCTTGACGCCGTTAAGTTGCAAAAGTAACATTCCTAGGTAAAACATGCTGGCCTTGGGACAAAATGTGCTACAAGGCTACTTAAGTTAACCTTAGGCCAAAATTCAGCAAGGTTATGCACAGCGTAATTGTCAAGTATTGGTTACAGTCATTGTAACATTGTACTTTTTGCAGTACCTTATTTTACTGCCTAACATATCACGTTAGTCCAAAAAAGGAGAACTGATAAAAACAATGTTTAAAAAAACAGGACAGAATTGCTTAAGAGCCGAAAACAATTCATTGTGTTGTGTTGCATTAAAGTACTTCAACTAAATTGGCGAAATATTAAGTCTTGGCAACAACCTGGACATGTAGTACAGTTTACACAACTGCTTCAAATGACAGTTGTTAGGTATATTATTGCAAAAAGTTTCTACTTTATTTGCCTCAGTAATGATCAGCGCCGCACTACATATATATATAGATACAGTCTATTTTATTTAACTATTGTAGTTTAAATTTTGTGCCCTTTGTCAATGCTATTGGATAAAGTCACATTCATTCAATATGTCAGGGTTTTTCCTAAGCAAAAAATTACACTCACCGGCCGGGCGAGTGAGCGGCTGTCAATCAGCACTCGCCCGGACCAAATAACACTCGCCATATTTTTTGGCACGGCGTCTACAAATATCCGTCCTAGCGCGGACATTTCTTGGGTTATCGTTAGGGATGTTCAAAGTAGAATATCGAAATCCCACCCCCAATTCTGCCGTTTATTTCGGGTAGTCGGAACCGATATAATTTAATGTTTTTACCGCCGATTGTTGCGCCTAATTGTACAAACGCGCGTGGTAAGTTGGCCTGTCGCTGCGGCGACCAATTTATAGTGCTTGCTTTAAATGTAAACTGGTAGTGCAGTGTCAGCGTTTTTTTCGGGCGACCAATTACCGCGTCTCGCGATAACGTTCGTCTAATAATTAAGTGTCAATCAAGCGTTATTGGGCGAGCGATCAACGAATAATGTCTGGTGTGTTCGCAATTTCCCTAAATGCGTTAAGTTGCAAAAGTAACATTACGTTGTAAAACGTGCTGGCCGTCCACAAAATGCGCTATAGGGTTACTTAAGGTCAACTTTAGGCCAATATTCAGCGAGGTTATGCAGTTATGCGCAGTTTAATTGTCAAAAATTCGTTAAGTCAATAGTAACTTTGTATTCTTTGCAGTGCATTATTTGACTGCATACCAGATCACGTTAGTAAAAAATAAGCCCTAAGACCCAACAATGCTTGAAAAAACAGGACCGAATTGCTTAACACTTCTGTGTGCAGTAGGGTGGAGTGAAAAAAATAAAAATCACTAATTCAAAAAAAGTCCCCTCTCAATAGTTGCCTTCGGTCCCAAAACTAAGTTTGAAAGTGTTTTTTGGAAGTTGAATACTCAGGTGACAACCCTGACGCAAAGGTCATGCAGGGGTCAAATCCCAGAAAAATGCCTTAACTCTTTAACCGGTGGTGCTAGAGAGTTAGTTTTCATGCCAAAAGAAGCAGAATGTGCACTTTCCTATCTGTCCTAAAATAACTATTTGTCCTAATTTCATTAGATATATGGTTATTTTTCAAAATGCCATTTTTGGTTCAAATATGCATAAGACATAGGATTATGCACCGTTTTTCATCACAATAACATAATCACAACACAACAAATCAGCATAATGACTACAAAATATCTCTAACCAATGAAACGCACATTTGAGAGGTTTTAGATGAAGCACCAGCACAGGATGGTAACAGCAAACAAATATAAAATTTGGTTTCATAATATTAAAATAGCGGAGACCAAGGGTGTTCAAATGATTTCTGCCATGATCCAACACAGCCAAACCTGACAACATGATGATCCACCAAATAGGAATAGTAAACATGTTGGACACGTTTTAATTTTTATGATGCTCTATTTATGTAAACGCGATAACTTTAATACTTGATCTCGTTTAGTGTTTGTTAAACTTTCTAAGTCAGGGCGAGCGAAGCGAGCGCGATTTTTTTTAGGTATACCTGCATTTCTTTTAAATTTCTTTCAAGTTTTTATTGCATTGCCAGAAATACAAAATGTTAAAAAATACATATGTCCAATATTTTTGAATAAGTTTTCCATTAACGGTAACGAAGCGCTGATCTAGTTCAAAAGACCGCATCAAAACGAAAACAAGCCGGGCGTAGACTCGTAGAGAGATGATTCGCGCGAAGCTGGAAATTTTTTCGCACTTTACGTAGTTAAAATAGTCAAAAAGTATTTGAAATGGACTCATATCTAGTTTTTCAAAGAGGCAGCGGGTCGAATGAATTCAATTGGCGGGGCGCATCCGGCCCGCTGGTAGTAGGTTGCCAAACCCTGTTTCAGACATTTTATGTCTTACAATAGCATCGAATTTGGATTTTCTGTCGCTGACTGATATCCTCAAACGCTTACAAAGATTAGCATTTGGGAGTTTCTTTCTATGCTAATTTTTTGCAAAATTCATTAACACTGACAATTGGTTCACATAAAAACACTGTGGAAAGTTTGTTTTTTAAGACTGCATTAGAAGATCCGCACAGAACGCTGAAAAGATCCGGAACCGGATCGCGATTGATTTTTGGTATTTTATAGCTTCATCAGTTTTCGTGAACGAATTTTTAGCCTGGTCAGGCCGACTCGTCTGTCGAAGCCAGCTACTTATGATGAAGCTTCGGTAACAAGCTTTATGTGGCGCCCCACAGCTTGATTGTGGCATGGGTGGCACATAGTGAGCCTTTCTTTGATTTTTTCAACGTCAAGGTTGGTCAGGTGTCGAATTGCTGGTGGTTCATTGGTTTGGTCAGAATTTAAGTCCACAAGTTTGTAGTAAGATTTAGCATGAAAAAGTTTTGAAGCTTGTAACCGAATCTTAATCAGCAATAGCTGGCTTCGACAGACGTGACGGCCTGACCAGGCTAAAGATTCGGTCACGAAAACTGATGAAGCGATACAATCAGGGCTGGGGAGCAGGAGCTGGAGCCCGGAGCTAAGCATTTTCTCTGGAGCTAGAGCCAGAGCCATTTTTATTATTTTTGTGGAACTGGAACTGGAGCCGGAGCCATTTTTATTATTTTTGTGGAGCTGGAGCTGGAGCTGGACCCGGAGCCCTTTTTATTATTTTTGTGGAGCTGGAGCCATTTTTCAATTTGTGGTGAGCTAAGAAATTATATTAGTTTCCATCTCCAACGTTAGTTAGCCAAAAGCAATTTTTAAAACTTGTCATTGAATAAGTGACTGGTGGCACCGGATATGGAGCCAAAGGATATGAGTTTTACTACTCCGGAGCTGGAGCGGGAGCTAATGCTATTTTACGGTGGCTCCCCAGCCCTGGATACAATACCAAAAATCAATTCCAATCTTAGGTCCTCATGCTGATGCCATTTTCTCCCTGCATAAAACTGGCAGAATGTCTACGCTATTTTAATATTATGAAACCCAATTTTATATTTGTTTGCTGTTACCATCCTGTGCTGGTGCTTCATCTAAAACCTCTCAAATGTCTGTTTCATCGGTTAGAGATATTTTATACTCATTATGCTGATTTATTGTGTTGTGATTATGTTATTGTGATGTAAAACTGTGCATAATCTTATGTCTTATTCATATTTGAACCAAAAATGACATTTTATGAAAATAACCATATATCTAATGAAATTAGGACAAATAGTTCTTTTAGGACAGATAGGAAAGTGCATATTCTGCTTCTTTTGGCATCAAAACTAACTCTACAGGTTAAAGAGTTATGGCATTTTTCTGGGATTTGACCCCTGCATGACCTTTGCGTCAGGGTTGCCACCTGAGTATTCGAGGCAACTTCCCAAAAACATTTTCAAACTTAGTTTTAGGACCAAAGGCAACTATTGAGAGGGGACTTTTTTTAAATTAGTGATTTTTATTTTTTTCACTCCACCCTAGTGTGCAGTGTTGCATTATACTCACTATTGGCAAAAATATAAGCTTAGGCAACAACCTGGACAGTTGACATATTACAGTTTACACAACTGCTTCAAATGACAGAACTTTGTTAAGAATGTTGAACATATGGGAGATTTTTTTTATTATAATGTACACATGTTAGAAAATTGTTTGGGCGATTTATTGCTGTGATTGTGGGCCCTGTAGGGTAGATTAAGATTAATCCCTTCCCCAAACAAAATCGAGGTTAAATAATTTAATAAAAATATACTAGGATTCGCTATTCTGGATTCGTTATTCTAGATTCAAAACCTATTATTGTAGAATACCTTGGGATTCTACTTTGAACATCCCTAGTATCTAAACATAATTGCAATATAAAAGATTTACAGAAAGTTATTTTTAGGCGATATTTCAAATTATCGTAGTGTTCAATTGGGTTGTTTCGGTCCCACAAAACATCTTAAAATTCTTATCGCTGGGTACACCGCAAGTCCAATAAACCTTTCCAAAGGCGTCAAACTCTTAACAACGTTTAAGTTAAATAATAAACCTCATAACTATTTACCACTGCAGCAATGACGTCTTTGATTTGTTTGCCGGTAAACAATATTTTAAAACGAGACAGGTCTTTATTACGATCTAACAACGGAACAAAGAGTCTTTATTATCGGCTTCGAGTTGACTTCGATTAACCTTATTATTTGTGTAGTGTTGAGTGTATTTGCGCCTGGGTGTTTTGTGGAAATAACTGGCACAATAATATTTCGCATAGTATAGGCGCTTAACGAAAGATCTCCTACACGAACTAATTAAATCTCTCTCGGGCGAGTGGGTGTCAACCAGCAATCGCCTGGAGCGATTTGCACTCGCATTGGCAAGCGGGCGAATGCTTAATCCCAACACTGTATGTGAAAACATATTTCATGGTGTTGTGTCCGAAGTCTGGTGGGGATCAAATAAAATAGAGCGGTGCAATAAAGACATAAAAAAGGGGAAATTTTAGTTTCCTTTCGAATTTAATGATTTCCATATAATAAACCATTGTTTCATACTAGTCGAACAACTGGTTATCTGTGTTAAGCGATGCTTGAGGTTTGGGTCAAGGAATATTTATAGAACTTTGATTTAGGTGGCACTAAAAAAGTTTGTGAACCACTGTATTATTCAGTCAGCATTAAAAAATGACAGGTAATTTATTACCTATAACGATGCTTGTCGCGAATTCGCTACACACCACAATCTAAACCTTTTCACTGCAATAACATATACTTATTGCAGTAATTCCGGTTGTCGCGAATTCTACACGTACTGAACTCCCGTTTATCGCCGTTCAATAACTGTCTGAATCTTATGCGGGGAAACCCCGATCGCGCTTTAGCACGATTTCGTCAGGCAACTAATTTGGTGGAAGCACATTTTCAGGTGTTTAAAAGTCAAAGATTCGGTGAGTATCTTCAGTTCTAAAAATATGTATGTGTTTGTATAGAGCAGCGGTTCTCAACCAGTGGGCCATGGCTCACTGGTGGGCCATAAGAACATTTGAGGTGGGCCACAAACCAATTTAATAAGCTAAATTTAGTTTGATTTGTGTCACTATATTTAATTTTACAGGAATAATGGCTTGGGGAGGAATTAAAAAGGAATGTAAATTTATTGTTCAGCCGCAAGCAGTATGGCAGAATGCTGGAGATTTGGCGACTATGTCGGCCGAAGAATCAGCCAGAAAACCCAAGAAATTGGTGCAAAAAAAATTTGAGGAAAAAAAAAAATTTTAATTTTTTTTTCCAACATCCATTTTAAAAAATACCTTGTGGTTGTTTCCACACATATTTAATCACATATATTTTTTAAAAGCGAAATTATGTATTAACGCTGAACACTACAATTGGCAGAAATTAATTTTGTTGTGCCATTTTGAAAAAAATTACAGTAGTGTGAAGCATGTTGTTTAGTGAGAAAAAGTATATATATAGATTGTTTATTATTTTAAAAATTTTGATCATACAATTGTTATGTGTTGGCAGTTTTACTTTGATTTGGCAAGTACTCCTATATTGAGTTAGATTCCTGTATACTGAGCTGAATTCCCCATTCCTGTTAAATGTACAGGTATAACATTCGCATCGGCATATTAAGGATGTACCAGGCTATGCTTCTCCACCTAAGGCCTAATATATATTTTTGGTTGTTTTAATTACGCAAACGCAAAAAAATTTCGCGCTCTGCGCAAACTTTGGCCTGGTGTTGCTAGGTTCATGTGTCTTTGTTTTTAATAAATCCCAAAGCTATGTGCCATGTTGTACTGTGACGGTAACAATTTCTATTAAATTTTATTATAAACATCAATATTTTAAGCAATATAAATTGGAAATTTATCCTAATTTATCGAAAGAATATTTTTTCGACTTTTCAATCTGGTTTTGAGCTGCATGTTTTCACAAGTTCGCCTGAAAACATCTTATTTGTAACAGTTTTAGAGTAAGAAAGCAGACATGTGCACCCCCATACCCCAAGTTGTACCTTCACATGCCCCGTATGTAGTTGTTAATGACTTAATGTTACAAAAATTGTTGCGCCTTCGCCACAACGTTCTGTTCTCTAATTTACCTACTAATAGCCTTGTTTATCGCCGAAACATGGCAAGGTTCATACATTCTTTAGGCGAACACATCATTTAAATTTAGGGGCGCGACCAAAAACCGAAGAATTTTTTATTTCAAGCAATATAAATTGGAAATTTATCCTAATTTATCGAAAGAATATTTTTTTCGTGCTTTTCAATCTGGTTTTGAGCTGCATGTTTTCACACAAGTTCGCCTGAAAACATCTTATTTATAACAGTTTTAGAGTAAGAAAGCAGATATGTGCATCCCCAGACCCCAAGTTGTACTTTCACATGCCCCGTATGTATTTGTTAATGACTAAATGTTACAAATTTTTTTGCGCCTTCGCCGCAACATTCTGTTCTTTGTTTTACTTACTAATAGCCTTGTTTATCACCAAAACATAGCAAGGTTCATACATTCTTTAGGCGAACACATCATTTAAGTTTAGGGGCGCGACCAAAAACCGAAGAATTTTGGCCCAAAATGCTCGTCACCAGAAGGTTGGCAAGATTCTGCCAGCCTGGCCGCAAGTATAAAATAAATAAATAAATAAATAATCTGTTTTGAAATATGTTCGGTTGTTTTTGTTCTAAACCAGTGGTGCTCAACCTTTTATGCTTCGTGGCCCCCTTTGATACGCTCTCAACCCTCATGGGCCCCTGCTTATAAAAAAATACCTAGCATTGCATTTACGTGTTTTCACTTGTTCTTCTCCACGTCAGTAACAAACAATAATTAAACTAAGTCTAATCCATTTCGTTTTATTCCTGCAACATAACAAAATTCATCTTTGCTAAGATAGTTATAGTTGCAAATTAAACGCATATTACGACAGCCTTCTTGATGAGTAGTGAGTACGAATCTCGAATAAACACAAAAAACTGGAGCTATCAATTTTGTTATTATGTGGCAGCTTCGTTGCAGTCATGAAAGTAAATGCTATGTTTAACGCAGTGACGTTTTCAAGGCTTTTCCACAATAAACTACCCATAATACTTTTAGCAAGAATTCCAGAATATTAAACTGGCGAGTAGGGATCTGCAAAGTATGCCTAGAATTAAAAAGCAGTGGCGTATCCTGGGTCGGACCCCCCCGCCCCCTTTTCGTAAGTGACAATATCGTTTTTTGTTCGTTTTTGTCAGCGTTTAAACTTACTGTCCGAAGCTGCGTGTTTTTAAATGTAATCGGGTCAAGCGTCTTGAGCTAATGCAAAACCAAAATTAAAAGCAAATCGCGGTTTTTCGTCTTTTGTTTGGTCGACCGTAAACGCTAGATAGTTTTTTCTCTTCTTCCGTTATTCGTTCGGGTTGGCTGATTAGCAAGTGTGTGTTCGACAATTAATAATATAAATCAAGCGGTTTCCGCTTTTTTCTCTCTGAAAACGTCGAGTTAAACTGTGCTGATGTTTCTCGCTGTTTGTTGTCTGCGTTAATATCAGATGTTGGTGTAAGACTGGGGTCGGCAACCTACTGTATCGGGCCCGTCGCCTCTTTGACAAACTATACACGAGTTAATTTCAAATACTTTTTGACTATTTTAACTACGTAAGTGTGAAAATTTTTCGCGCTTATAGCGAATGATCTTACTACGTCCCATTTGTGAACGTTTTAATGCTGTATTTTGAACTAGATGAGCGCTTCTTTACCGCTGCGCCGTGGAAAGCTGCCAATTGCGTCGCGGACAAACCGAAAACGTATTCAAAAATATTTGACATATATTTTTCATTTTCGGCAATGTAATAAAAACTTGCAAGAAATTTAAAAGAAACGCCGTTATACCAAAAAAAAATCGCGCTCACTTCGCTCGCCTTTTTTCAGCGTTTCGCAGGGGATTTCTATTTTATGCAATTTAATATTTACGTCTTATAGACTAGCAGATAGAATCCTCGCTTTACCTTACCGTGTATTTCTGAGATTTGTGAATATACTCAACGAGCAATATCTGAGTGAAGTGACTTTGTCTCAGTACAAGAAGTGGTTAAGGACAGATATTTTAGCGGCCTGCTCCTTTGGAGTCAGATACAAGGACTTGTAAGCGACTTAGGCAGCCGTCGGCTCTTGTCTTAAGAGCTATCGCCTTATTTCTCGTAACTACAGACCTCTTTTAGATAAACATGGCATAAATATGCATCAATGGATTTTCGCAAATTTGCTAATATCTCCATCTGCACTTTACGTCCCTGCTTTACCCACCGAAAAAGTATAAAATCGACATAAGTTAAAGCACTATTAGACGGAATCCAGCATTAAGATCGAATTAGAACAAAATCAACGTCGGAAAAAAAGACCTAAATGGTCAGAAAAAGGCCTACACCCTAACTTCACCACTAACTCCCCTAATAATTTTAACCCTAACCCAAATTGTAAGCCCACTCATTACCGGCCCCCCACCCCCAAACAAACAGGGGCAAACCATCCGGTGCCAAAACAGCGACGCCCCAACTGCGCTGTCCAACCTAGGGTGCCCAAACGTCGACATCAAAAAGCCCGATGCCAGACAGGTGTCCCCCAATCGTCCCATACCCTCTCCCTACAGTTTTAGGCATTGTTTGTCCATTAAGGCATTATTCCAGTAAATTTAAGACTTATTTTGACAGGTTTACTACGACTTATTTGGACGATTTTATATATTCTTCTGTCGTGGTTATTACTGCATATTTGGCTTTGTTATATCGTTGTTGTTAATACCATGGTACTTTCGATTATTCTGATTTAGATATTGTTGTTTTGTAGGTCTTTTGTATGCTCACTATTAGAGCAATGCGCAAAACTCGACAAAAGTTTTAAATAAAATAGTTTTCTATGGAAGCGACAGAGAGGCAAAATATAGGACATTACAGGTAATTGCCGTACTTCAAATCAGAATCTTATTAATTTTATTGAAAACCAGGCACTAAAATACATATAAGTCCCGATTGGACAGAATGTAATCAAAAAGATTTTATTTAGAGTTGGCACATTTCTAAATTGCCCAGCCGATTTAATTAAAAAAGAAAGTTTAATTTCTGAATGTATAAGCCTATTGATAACTTTTGGTGCAATTTCTTGATGCTTGTTCTTCTATGTTTTGTTAGGGTAGATCGGAACGTAATGCCGTTTCAGTCCAAAACTTGATTTCCATTTAAATACAGCTCGGAAATCTCCGAGGGGCCTTTTCACATTGGATAACATAGGGGAAACACCAATCCACCTTAACTGATCGATAATACTTTAAACTTGTTTCTACATGTTTACTTGACTACCACTCTATAAAATGTAGGGTTGGCAAGCCTGTCAATTGACCGGTCAATTGACCACACTTTATTTAACCGGTCAAATACTTATATTGGATTTAAATGTTGTAAATTTTTTAAGAGTTGTTTTGTGATTTGAGTTTTAAATAATCTTGATTGTAACTTTTTTAAAGAATTCAAATATAAAATTGTAGGGTTTACCTGATGCAAACACAGGTTCTGTGGTAATCACAAAGTGTTTGTAATAGCAAAGTAGATTTATTTTGTTTAGAATAAGTACACATATATCATGAATCGCGTTTGTCATAAAAGAAAACACTAGTTCCAGTGGTGGGATTCAGCCGGTTTGCACCGGTTCTGTAGAACCGTCCCACGAAATTTTATGAGATCAGCGAACCGGTTAGCAGCATTACTGGTTACTGTCAACAGATTTTTGCGCTGCTTTTCAATGTGGCTGTTATATAGCAGTGATGGGATTCAGCTAGTTCGCACCATTTGCTGGAACCTGGGGTTGCACCCAGTTTTTGCAACTACTTTAATCTCAAGAATAGGTTGTTAGATAGTTTGGTTTATAAGAATGTGATAGGAAAAGAAGACGTTGTCTTCATAAAACGAAGTTCTGTTGTATATATAAAAGTCAATTGACCGGATTTTATTTGACCGGTCAAATGCCCAACCCTAATAAAATGACTTAGTTACTGCTTCTGTGTTCGCATACATAACGTTGAACAAGACTCAGAACTCCATGTCATCTCCAGCGTAAAATGTTGGATATGTGTATAAGCTCTGTATAACGGCATTCATTCCTCTATGTAATAACATTTTTGGTTAATTGCTTCTATTTTAAATCACACGATTAGACTGGTTGATTTCAGCTGCATATTTTGCACACGGGTGTGCTCGAGAAAAACGGTGTTTTTAAGATTAATTGTGTTATTACGTACGTTCCTAACATCATCGTTAAAAAATGTTATATCAACTTCAGTATGCTGCCCGCGAAAGTTGTTTTTGTGCTTGTTGTGGCCCTTGTACCGTATTTTACAGACCATAAGGCGCACCCGATTATAAGGCGCACTGTCAATAAATTGCTGTGATTAGTTTTTAGTTCATACATAAGGCGCACTGGGCTATAAGGCGCACGATCAATTTATCCAAATCGCCCGGGCGTCCGCAATCTAAAGCACGCTAAGGTCGCTGAGGCCTCCACAAAAAAGCTGAGTCTTCAGCCACGTGGTAAACCGCTCTGCTCTTTCTCCTACTCCTCCCACTTTTCTCTGCTCTTTTCGTCTCCTTTTGCAACCCAACGTTGGTTTGGCGGCCATGCGGTCGCCAGTCGATCAGACGCAACGTGGGGTCGCAAGTTGCTAGTTGCTTTTACCGTAGTTTATTGTGTAAGACGGGGTTTATTTATATAATAATAGTATCGGTACTGGTTTTGAGTGTAGGCAATAAAGCACTACCGTACTTGATCCACACATTAGGCGCACCGGCTTATAAGGCGCACGATAAATTTATGAGAAAAAAAAGGATTTAGATTGCGCCTTATGGTCCATAAAATACGGTACCATTTTTAGTTGTGCAGGCCTGATTTAAGGTGCACCTTTTCGGTCATACTTGAGTGAATAAATGTGACGTCAGTTTTACAGAAACCATACTAACGTTTCTATTATGTTATTATACTTCTCATAAATAGTAAAGGTTGTTAAAGCCCATTTTTATATTTTAGCAGTATTACTCATTTTTAAGTAATTTCGTTTCATACAGAAGTTTTCCCCCACGCAGGCCAAACTTTCCAACCTAGTACATCGGGTCCAATTACCTGACATAAACGGCAGAAGTTTTGTAGTACCAAGACCTATAGCTTGAGAGTTATGCCGTGGCACCGCAATCACTGCTCCATGGCCCCTCAGGGGGGCAGAGGGCCACGGTTGAGAAACCTTGTTCTAAACTTATTTTACAGTTTTTTTCTTTCATAAAATTTATTGCGCCAAATAATTTTTTTGCAACGTAAATGGGCCATGAAAGAAAAAAGGTTGAGAACCACTGAGTTAGACAGTTATTACATTAGAAAGAAACATGGGTCAACTAACCCTTGAATATTTATAGGGCTGCGATTTTTTTAGAAATGCTTGGGAACCGCTGTTCTATACAATGAGTACATTGTTTACCATGTACAACAATTTAAATCATTTTGGAAGTCTAAATATATATTAATTTTGGTTTTCCATAAAATAGAGTCAATCAACTCAACTTACCATTAGGTCCAAGTGAAGTACGGACTGTGTGTGCCACAGTCTTTGCTGCAAGAATGTGGGACTAAAAAGCAAATAGTAATTGCAACAACTACACTCTTTAATTTAATTTTAAATGCATGAAAGTAAACTAATCAAGTAAATAACAAAAAAGCAAACCCCGCTTTCACAATGAATAAGCGGGGTAAACATAACACTACAAACCAAACTACCTTAATTGCATCTGTTCCACTAAGCCTTGACTTTTTATCTTGGTCACGTAATATGATAAACGGTCTTCCATATTCATCAAATGCAACAGTTCCTACTGAAGCCATTTTATAACTTGAGTATTATATTTAAACAACCACACAACCGATCAACTTTTAGTCCTATTACAATTCCACAGTGCTGAAATATTTGAAATAAAAATATGTTAGTTCTATGCTTGTTATAACTTTGGCAGAAATAGGTAAATATAAAATATGCAAGTAAGCTGTGAAAAATATTGACCAGCGCCGCTATCACACAGGAGCAAGGAGCATTCAGAAATCCAAACTAGTCGTTAATCGTTAAGGCAGTTTCTCTCTTTCCAGAATATTCCAAACAGGTTAAAATTTTGCCGTTAGCCACGCTGCTCAATCATGCGTAAATTTATGTGAATCAGGGGTTAATAAACGGTATCATGGGGTTTAAAAATATATATATATCCCTTTAAATTAAAATAATAAAATCACAAATACGCTATAAAATAGTTTTAACTATACAAAATATTGGATTGGAAAAAAATGGAAATATTGATACTCAGGGTTGTAATTTTGTCAATGGGACGGGTGCAAACTCAACCATGAGGCGCTTATTTCACAATCAAGGGTCTTACTATGCACTTTAAAATGTACGCACATTTTCTAAATGTGCACATGTCAGAATGTGTTTTTTTACGTACGGCAGCTGAAAGGTTGAACAAAAAAACAAGTTAGAAGCAGGGCTGGGGAGCCGGAGCCGGAGCCGGAGCTGGAGCCCGGAGCTAAGCATTTTCTCTGGAGCCAGAGCCGGAGCCGGAGCCATTGTTATTATTTTTGTGGAGCTGGAGCCGGAGCCGGAGCCGGAGCCATTTTTATTATTTTTGTGGAGCTGGAGCCGGAGCCGGAGCCCTTTTTATTATTTTTGTGGAGCTGGAGCCATTTTTCAATTTGTGGTGCTAAAGCTAAGAAATTATATTTTGTTCCATCTCCAACGTTAGTTAGCCAAAAGCAATTTTTAAAACTTGCCATTGAATAAGTGACTGGTGGCACCGGAGCTGGAGCCGGAGTCATTGGGTGTGTGTTTGATGGCTCCGGAGCTGGAGCCGGAGCCAAAGGATTGAGTTTTACGACTCCGGAGCTGGAGCCGGAGCCATTTAATAATTGCCTGATGGCTCCGGAGCTGGAGCCGGAGCTAATGCTATTTTACGGTGGCTCCCCAGCCCTGGTTAGAAGTAAGCACAAAAACACTTACAACAAATTTAAACATTTTGTCTTTAGGATGCAAATAGGATGCAAAATGAAATAATAGGATTCAAATAATTTTAGGATGCAAATAATGGCCATGCTACAACAACGAGATACATGTTCTAAATTCTATGTGAATGACGTAACAATGCATCTGTTGCCCTTCTAATTTTAAAATGTTGTTATAGGTATGGGCATATATGGTTTGACCCTAAAAAAATTGCAACAAAAGGATTTTTAACTGATTTGGGCAGTACTAGGTGTCTATTGTCACATATTAAAATTTTAAGGATTCCAACTTCCGGAAAGTGGTTATTTTCAAGATGGCTTCCAAGATGGCCGCCAAACCATTAAAATAACAGTAAATTGGCCATAACTCGGTCATCATATGACCAAAACACGTAGTTTTGGTGTCTATATGTAGGTTTTTATACCCTGTGAAATCGACTAGACCATTGTTAGAATTGTTAAATTATCTGATAGCCTATAAATATAATATGGCAATCCAAGATGGCTGCCAAAACACATAAAAATGAACAATAATAATGTATTGGTTATTAAAAAAATGGTGAATTATATGGGCCGAAAATTTATTTTCGGGACATATCTTGTTTTTGCCGTTATTTATATGGGCCGAAAATTTATTTTCAGAACATATCTTGTTATATGGGCCGAAAATTTATTTTCGGGACATATCTTGCTTTTGCCGTTGTTATATGGGCCGAAAATTTGTTTTCGGGACATATCTTGTTTTTGCCCGAAAATGTTTCAGACCGATTTTTGTCCGGAGCTTTATAGAAAAAGTATACATCGTAGAACTTTCAAATTTTCAGACATAACGTAGAGTGGTATGAAGGTGCAATGTCGAGGTTTATGAGGTTGCACCTCTAGGTGCCTTTGACTGGGGGGCAAAAACCTGAAATATTGCGTTTTAGCTTTCTGTAGCTAACGACTGCCATCTAGCAGCAGAAATACTTCCATACAGAATTCGTTCATATTCGCTTGCTTTGTCCAGCTCGTGAAGTGACGAAGCGACTAAACGCCTGCTGCGCTTTATTGTCCCGCGCGCGTGACTTTCATTGCGCCGCGTCCAAAACTGGGCGCGTGCGACTTGCATTTAAAAAGAGGCTTCTCTTTAGTAAAATTACAAAATGCTCTCAAGAAACAACATATTTTACCGCCGCGAATTTAAATGCGAAATCTGGTGGCAATATACACCTTTCTCTCTTTGCACCTGCTTCGCATGTTACCAATCCAACATATCAACACCAGGCCTACACAACTTAAAATAGGTTTTTTCAAATATTCTCTAAATCGTATTTAATTTTATTGTCGCGGTAATACACAAAGAGGTAAGGCCGTGAATAAACTTTCACCCACCGTACAATTAACGGAAGGGAAGCATTGTGAGTAGGGATGTTCAAAGCAGAATATCGGAGACACATTTATAATGCTTGCTTTCAATGCGGCGTTAGTTTTTTTTCGGGCGACCAATTACTTCGCGATAATCTTCGCCTAATAATTAAGTGTCAATAGGGTGTATTTACCGCCGCGAGTTTAAATGCGAAATCTTAAGGCAGTCTACGCCTCTCTGTTAGCACCTGTCGTGCATCTTGCTCCAACCTGCATACTACCAACATCTGGCCTAAACATCTAGCAAAACTTTCGATTTAATAGTTTGCGTATTGAGAACATAATAGTGTTTTTCATATTGTTTAAAACTACAGATTTAAAGCCTGTTTTAACAGTGATTGCTCGGCCCAAGCCATGGTAAAAAATTACCGAGTAAAAGTTTGCAAAAGTATAGCAAACCATAGGCGTTAAACCATTTTTAGTCTTTAAGAGAATAATAATATTTGCTTTTCAAACACGTAAGCTGGTCAAAATTTAATAAAATGGCCATACGCATTATCTATGTAAATTCTATTTATCAAATATATGTTTCGATCATTCCCCAAATTCTACGCCATATTTGAACCCCTTTCGCATCAAAGACATATTTTAAGTGGGGAAGTTTTCGGCCCATATCTGTTTTTGCTTGCTTAAGGAAAATAAAAAACAAAATATATAATATAAAGTACACAATACAAAATATTAAAAATAAATAAAATAAAATAAAAAAAATGAAATAAAGTAAAAATTGAAAATAAACACTAAGCCCTGAAAATATATCCCCTGACAAAATATACAACAACCACACCCCGTCTAGTCTTTTTTGGTTTCCTATGGTTTCCTATGGCATGTTTCAGACCGATTTTTGTCCAGAGCATTATAGAAAAAGTGTACATCGTAAAACCTTCAAATTTGCAAGCATGGCGTAGAGTGGTATGTAGGTGCTTTGTAGAAGTTTATGAGGCTGCACCCCCAGGGGCCTTTGCTTGGGGGGCAAAAACCTGAAATATTGCGTTTTAGCTCTTTGTAGCTAACGACTGCCATCTAGCACCAGAAAAACTTTCATACAGAATTCGTTCATATTCGCTTGCTTTGTCCAGCTTGCGAAGCGATTGACCGCCTGCTGCGCTTTATTGCCCCGCGCGTGAGACTTTCATTGTGCGAAGTGGCTCGTCCAAAACTGGGCTAGTGCGACTTGCATTTTAAAACGAGGCTTCTCTTTAGTAAAATTACTTAATGCTCTTAAGAAACAACTTATTTTACCGCCGCAAATTTAAATACGAAATCTGGTGGCAACTCCAATCCAACATATCAACACCAGGCCTACACAACTTAAAATTGTGTGTTGATATGTTGGTTTGGAGTAACATACTATACAGGTGCAAATAGCAAATATTCTCCAAATACGATTTTTTCAAGTATTCGTATTTTCAACCAAATCGTATCTCTTTGTACTGTCGCGGTAATACACCAAGAAGTAAGGCCGTGAATAAACTTTCACCCACCGTACAATTAACGCAAGAAAGCATTGCGAGTAGGGATGTTCACAGCAGAATATCGGTTTTCGGGCGACCAATTACTTAGCGGTAAGCTTCGCCTAATAATCAAGTGTCAATAGGGTGTATTTACCGCAGCAAATTTAAATGGGAAATCTTGAGACAGTGTACAATGTGATCATGTAGAGTTGTAGAATTTTGACCTAATCAGCGTAAAGAAAGCAAATAGATCATCGCTGTTACTCTCGATGTCATCGTCTGTAAATATGTGATTGCTGTATGGGTTGACACATAAGCCAGTTTGGCATGCTCCACATGCAGCATGGCATGGTAACCCATATCTCCGGCAACCACAGTGAGTGGACACGATTCGTAATTGCAGTGTATTATTTTCAGTAGGTTGTCCGGGGCAGCTTTCTTGTCGGCCTTGATTGGAACCATCTGATTATTGCCTACTTTCCATCCCCATTCTATAGAACATCCATACAATTCAGTACCCATCCAGATCATAATCCGGTAGTCAACTTTGAGACAAATATATTAAAGGTCTGTGTCTCTCCCAATTAAAGTCGTACTTTGTCGATGAGAGCTGTCCACTGCCGTCTTAACGATGTCAACATCTCCATCGCCTGGTGCGTTGATCACATTTTAAACTTAGATAAATTAATCCTTTCTTGCTTGAAGCTCGGGACAAGAACTGCTCCTGCTTTCCAATAAACTCAGTGTCTGCAGTAAAGTGAACAACCAGGTGGACGTTTATGCCGCGTCTTTGATTAGTATTGTCTTTCAAAAGACAGACCACCATATCCATCAAACACAACTGTTGCTAAGCCATAATGACGAATGGAAACATCTGCATACGACTGTGCAATAGACCCCTAACTTAGATCGTGAATCGAACAGCAACTTATAAGGTCTCTCAAAAACATTGGAGGCTTGCCACATGGTTGCAGGATAAATGAAGAACAGCGCTAACTCTGGACAATGTCCAGGCCAGTTACAGCAATGTAGAACATGACAATGTAGGAGTTTAACAACCTGACATATATCATCAGGGATCAACACAAGGAAACCACAGATGCACGCCTAAAGAGAGACATACATGCTCTTGCCAAGATTACCATTAATAAGGATAAGGCTAAAACCCTTGACATTCGTCGTGCCAATTGCCCCAGACCGCACGACAGATCCCGACTTGTTGTTTCAGAGATTCATTGTCGTATCATGAAAAGGTGATCTCTTCATTCGGGTGTGATGAAGCACGGGCTCAGTACATACCTACCCTCCCGCCTTGTTTGAAGCTAGACATATTTTTCGAGAAGTCGATGAGCCTCGAATAACTTCCGCCATCACAGAACATGCCAGCAGTGTGACGTCAGGCGATTATAAAATAGTGAAAGAATCCGCCTTAAAAACCGATCACTATACGCCCTTTATGGAGGGTCCTTGTTGCATCGAGTGCCATGGGGAGCTAGAGACAGTTATGGGTCTATTGCACAGTCGTATGCAGATTTTACCATTCGTCATTATGGCTTAGCGACGGTGGTCTTTGATGGATATGGTGATCCGTCAAAGACAATACTCATCAAAGACGCGATATGAACATCCACCCAGTTGTTCACTTTACTGCAGACACCGAGATGATCGTTTATTTGGCAACGATAGCAGTAGTAACCTGGAAACGATACCAGTAGTAACCTGCAAACACTGCTCTACAATACATTGGTCAAGAAAATTACAACAACCAATTCTCCCCGAACGTTTGCCACCTATACATCATCCTCTACTGCCCAAAAGTTTTCTACCAGATTATGCTGGTCTGGATGAGTACTGACGATGGTATGGATGTTCTAGACTGGGGATTGGAAAGTAAACAATATTCAGATGGTTCCAATCATGACGGACATGAAAGCTGCCCCGGACAACCTACTGAAAATGATACACTGCAATTGCGAATCGTGTCCACCTCACTGTAGTTGCCGGAGATGTGGGATACCATACCATGCTGGATGTGGACCAATAAAAACCTACATATAGGCACCAAAACTGCATGTTTTAGTCATAAGATGACTGAGTTATGGCCAATTTACGGTCATTTTAAGGTTTGGCGGCCATCTTGAAAATAACCATTTTCCGGAAGTTGGAATCCTTAAAATTTTGAATATGTTGAAACTGACACCCAATACTAATTAAATTAGTTGAAAAACCTTTTGTTGCAATTTTTTGGGGTAATCGTACCATATGTCATAAATGCACCCACCTATTACCGTAGGGTTGATTATAGGAGAATATTAAGTATAGAATTTTTAAGAAGTTGGTAATATTATGTTTATTGTTTGTTTACTTATTTATTGTTAAAATTTAAAGCGATACTGAATGAATATATATCCAAGGTAATCCTCTATCCAAAGGTTTCTCAGCCGTGGCCCTTTGTCAATCACCCTAAAACTAAAAGTTAAATATTTTTTAAATTAATTAAAAAAAAATTAGGATTCGATATTCTGGTTCGTTAATCTAGATTTGAAACCTATTAGCCTATGAAATACCTTTAAATTGTACTTTACAGATCCCTACTCGCCAGTAAAACTTTTCATGTCACAGCATATGTCACGGCAAAGTACAAACCTTCGTTATTATATGCCCAGAATAGAATCAAGGATCGGCGTAAAAACGTCAGGCGTTATATCAGACGAATCAAAGAGGTTGGTTAAGTTTACAAAAGCAGTTGCAGCCAAATCGTCCTCTTTAACCACTGCAATGAAACTGGCATTTGATAACAATTTTTTTTTCCAGCTTTTCATGTCTATTTGAGACTCCGAAAAGGTCGTCGTTTGTGCGTTTAAACTACCTATTTTTGCGAAGCTGGATTATATGATCTTGCTTGCATAAAACGAAATCCAGAAATCGTCTCGACGAATGTAATGTTATTCGCGTGGCTCAATACAAAACAGAGCCGTATACAAAATATACTTTAGCGGAGTACAAGAACAAGATTAGCAATGACAAACTAAGTTAATTTAAAGTAAAATGACTGATTTTGTAAATTTAGAAAGTAAGTGCATTTATACGTTGGACTTTCTTTTATGGCTGTATTTATTATTAACATGGAGTACCGTATTGCAAAAGAAGTGAAAACACGTTAAATACAATGCTAGGTCGTTTTTGTAGACAGGGGGCCACGAGGTTTGGGAGCCTAGCCCTATCCTATCAAAGGGGCCGAAAAGCATAAAAGTTTGAAAACCAATGCTCTATCCAAGAAGTCGGAAACCTTTTGGCTAAAGTGAGCTATAAAAGCTATATATTTTAATTGTATTTCCGTGAGAGCCATATGGTGTTTTTCTTAAGGCAATTAACATGTATACATGTTAAGCTTTAAAATCAAGCAAAACCAACAACTGTAAACAACAGTGAATTTACTCTTCATTCTTCAGTACGCTTTTTACAGTTATTACAGGTGTTGCATTGTTTTATTGATGGCTTTGTAGTCTGATTGATACTTGGTAAGGTTAAGCTTCCTACAAGCGTTGAGACTTCTATCAGTTAAACGAGATCGTAGGCTGCTCTTGATATTTTATAAGTGCGAGAACGACTGCTAACATGCCTACGTGGAGCCAAACATGCTCTTTACAGCAGTAGGCTTACACACTCTTTGCAGTGTGTGATACCTGACGGGCAGCTGCATCTTTAAATGCTTTTAATGTTTCAAAATGTAACAGACCAACTATTTTAATATTCACAATAAACCCCTCCAGCTTTTTTACAAATGCAAATACTGCTTGTTAAAGACATTATTGTATTCCTAGCAGTGTTGTAAACAAGTCATTTCAAAATGACTTAAGTCCCAGTCAATTTACAAAAATAACAAGTCAAGTGCAAGTCATCCCTTGCCCAAGTCAATTAAGTCCCAGTCAAGTCATTATGAGAGCAAGTGAATTTCAAGTCATTTCATTGACATAAAAGTAAACTGCTAAACTATTAAAATTGGTTAACAAGTCCCAGTATGAGCAGTTACTCTACTAAAAAATATCATAAACGCAATACAGCAATCAAATAGTTTAATATCAAAAAAACTTGGGACTAATTTTAATGAAAAACAATTAATTTAATTTCAAGATATTTCACAAAGTGAGAAGTCCAAGTCAAGTCATTTATCCAAATTACTTAAGTCAAGACAAGTCATTTAAAAACTTGACCTAGTCAATGACTTAAATCATTACAACACTGATTTGTATTGCCTTTCATTTTCATATTTAGCTGGATGTCCAGACATGTTCACGAGATAGTAAAACTTCCCGAGCCAGTCATAGCTCAGGATGCTAATGTTATTCATTTCAAGAAATCCTTATTTCTCTCAGGCAAGCTGCAAAACGGCTGAGCACCTTACCTCTTGACAACCAACGCGCATTGCTGTGCAAAAGCAGACCGGGATAACTATTCTTAACTTCATCCACCAATATTTTAACTTGGCGATGATTTAAAGCTCGGGGAAGGATGAAGTTGACAACCGAACTGACCAAACTCATTACCTCACCAAACAGTTTGCCACACGCTTAAGCACAAAGTTCTTTCTGGTGCAGAATACAATGATAAATTAGGTTGGGTCTATTTTCATGTTCGCGAAGAAGTGCTACAAATCTTTGTGTTTTCCCACCATACAGCACCATCAGTACACAATGAAATAAGTTTATCAAATGGAAGATATTTTTTTAGCGAACTCAAGGAAAGACCTGAGCAAGTCCACCCATCTTGTTTTTCCTTTAATTGGTAACACTGCAAGACTTTCCTTGCACGCTATGTCATTTGTAACGTAGCCTACCTTGCAATTACACTGAACTGGGAAAAATGGCTTACGCCTGTCAACCTATCCAAAACCGCTACACTTATGACCTTCAATTGTGCTTCCTCCACTTAATTTGCTATCGTGATGGTACGATCGTGAACAGTTCTTGGTATTCATATAGTTCATTAGCCACACCAAGCATCAATTTTTAGCATAGCCTACTCGCCATCTGTGAATTGGTTTTACGTTTCTAAATTTTGCTTAAAATCCAGCAAAGCTAGCCGAATTGCAGTAACGTTAATTGCTGGACCCATGCACGTAGTTAATTGTTCCTGACGTGATTGCACTCCGCGTAGCAGTTCTAGGCACGTCTTCTTCCTATAAAAAATGTGCACATTGTGCATCAAATGTGCACGGAATGTGCGATTTATGTTTACTAAATGTGCACATCGCGCGAATGTGCAATTTATGTGCATCTAAGGTGCAATGTGGACGGAATGTGCTTTTGAACATGCATGTGGTCTAGATTCCTACCACAACGAATATATTTGGGTTAGGGTGCGGATTACGTTTGGGTAGGTCGAGAAATATTATTAAATAATAAATATAATAATAGACTACTTAACCCACCCTCACCCAAACACTAACCGACACCCTAACACAAAAACATTGTGCGTTGCTTTAATAAATAATTGTTTCAACGCTGTAAGCTAAGGCGTAGGCCTAGTGCAAGAAGGTAGGCCTACTTCTTAGTTGCAAACTAATTCTAAAACCGTTTACCAAACATCCGGGATCGGCGCATTGTTTCATATGACAAATGGGTCGGTTACCGTACTTCGAAGTTCGGTAACCGGTTGCCGGGTAAATAGCAATTTCCAAATATACTACTGTGCTCTAATGACCTAGGGTGCAATTTTCGCTGTAGTGCACCCCTTCGAATATAAACTAGTCGGTGCACAATGTGCACGTTTTGGCTTTGAGTCCTGTTGCTAAATTCTGCGAACGCCCGTATGTGCGACTTTTGTCGTTATCTAGTGAGCTAAACATGGGGATTTGTCACAACACTTGATTAGTGTGACGTCACTATAAAGCATGATAAAGTGATAAACACTTTATAATTACCAGCTAAAATATGTTCGAACGCCATTCCGACGTCTTACACCAGTAACACCACACAGTTTATTTGGTGGACAAATTCGGAAAATTCACCCGTACATGCGCAACAGGGTTGCTTGATAAGCCTTATTACGGCCCAAAACTAAAAATTTGGCCTTTTTAGAATGCGCTTGGCCGCAGATTTTTGTATTGCCTTTTGGCCTTTCATAGTTAAAATAGCAATACACACACCCTTAGCGAAAAGTATTAATCATTTTACGTAAATAATACTTTTGTATTACTATTTTTTTTAATTGAGTTCGTTGGATAGCTGTCAATAGGCCTACAAGGTTAAATATCTCAAGTTACTCCTCACGGAATAAGTTTCCAATCTGGTTAAAAGATATCAACGTCCGGACCCCCCTTTTCGTTAGTGATATTATCGTTTATTGTTCGTTTTTGTCAGGGATTTACTCACCGTCCTAAGCAGCAATGTTTTTAATCTAATTAGATCACGCGTCTTAAGCTAATGCTAAACCAAAATTAAACGCAATCGCCGATTTTCGTTTCTTGTTAGGATATATTTTCTCTTTCGTCTTTCGTTATTCGTTCAGGTTGGCTGATTAGCAAAGGGTGTATTCGACAATTGACAACGCAACGTAAACCCTTTTAATTTTTTTATTGGTAAAAACGTACGTCGAGTCGCTGTTAGCGCTAATATCTGATGTTGGTGTAACAACGGCATTTTTTACCTGAAGCAGATTCTCTTAGGAGGTGGTTAACTATGACTTTCGAAGTGGCCTTTTTTATGTAATGATAGTTACCACAAAGTTTGTCTGTATAAACCAGGGGTGTCCAACATGAGGCACGCGTGTCAAATGTGGCACGCGACCTAATAAAAGATGGCACGCAAGCCCCCAAGAAATTCAGCCAATTGTCAAATAAGCTAAATTTGTTATACAGCCAATTGTCATTGTTTATTTACAATACAAAACAAACCCAGCAATTACGACAACAAACAATTACTTCTAATATTATAACACTATACTGTTTTTTTTTGTATTAAAGCGCTTTTAATATTAGAAACAAAATAGTTGCTAAACTTTGGCACGGGAAGAAGTTATAAAACAAAGGTTGGCACGTCGTCATGTTTGAGGACACCCCTGCTATAAACACATCCTAAGACCACGTGTTTAGTGTGTAATTGACACAACTTATTTTCTCTCAATCGCAGCTTGTATTTTAGCTGATTCGGCCCACTGCTCGGCTCAGATGTTGCGCTAATCGTGGCATAATAACACCCAGAAAAAACAATCTTCGTTGGCGAGTGACATGTATGCAATTTAGCGTAGTCCCGTACATTAGGCTTGCCATACGTCCCGGTTTAGCCGGGACAGTCCCGGTTTAGCCGGGACAGT
The DNA here is from genome assembly GCF_963924565.1 of Ascidiella aspersa. Lineage (NCBI taxonomy): Eukaryota > Metazoa > Chordata > Ascidiacea > Phlebobranchia > Ascidiidae > Ascidiella > Ascidiella aspersa. Next base: position 15,780,598 of record NC_139449.1, read on the forward strand.
CCCGGTGAGGTTGCGGGGTGGTGAGTAAAAAAATTTAAATGGATATTATCCGGCGGGTGCTTGGAGACATCTTTTTAAGAAAGGTAAGCGAGCGCCATCGCAAACCCGTCAACGTTAAGCAATTTTTATTTTCAAGGTTTTTTTTACGTATGACGCAGTTTGGTGCCGGTATCATTTGCTCGAATATTACGTAAGTCTTAACAATTGCTGTTACAATTTAGCATTATAAATCAAATTGAAGTCATAACATACTGATTGCCTTAAGAGAAATAAGTGATTTTTACTACGTTGAACGCAGTATGGTAGCCTACCACGATTAGGCCTACGTATGGTACCAGGATTAGTTAAGCCGTACCCTTTGCTGAATATCACCCAATGCGAACAATGATTGCTACAACTTAAGGTTTTACGTAAGTGAGTGGTTCCCTATTGACATATATGTCTCTCGTTTTCGTTACGTATAATATGTTTGACGTGCTTAGCCGTTCGGTATTTAGTTGTTTCATTTCAAATAAGCACACATTATTTGGAATTTTGTTTCAAGAAACTGCAAAAATTAAGTTTGCGAAGACGAAAATTAGATGTTTCACAGTCACGCAGATAAATGCGATAATTTATAACACGCCATCCGATTAAATGCTGCTTCCACACAGGCTAAATAATGTGACTCCATTTGTGTGGAAGCATTTAGTAAACCATTTTCAGGCACAATAATCAAAAAAATTGTCAAGGGACGACCGTCATGCTGTACAACAGTTAACGATTAGAGAAATTAAAATATTTTATTATAAAAAATTAAAAATGTTTACCACTTTGCACGTACTATTTAGCACTCAAGCCAGGATATTACGCTTTCTGTTACATTACTTTTTAGTAACATGGTAAATTACCTTTTTAAATCGTCGGCAATAATGCGACTCAAGCAAATGTCGCAGAGTATAATAATATGTAATTTTTTTAAGAGACCAGCTTGATGGAATCTTACATTTGTTTAACCTATGCTTGAGAATGATTTGGTCCCGGAAATACGATTTTTTTATGGACACAGCGCTTTTGTCAACATGTACGGCCTAATGTTGTTGCTGCTTTTACGAGGGCCGCAATTGTAAAAAGTATTTACCCGACTCATTTTATTCATAAAACAGAACATTACTTTCGGTTACAATTTAAATTACTTGGACAAACCACTCTTAAAAATAGGCCTCTGAAAAATACCCCCTGACAAAATATAAAACAACCGCAACCCCGTTAAGTTAATTAGTTGCGTTAAATTTTTTTAAATTATACATAGCAAATTATACATAGCCCATGGCAGTGGTTTTTCACCTTTTTTCAGCCCCACTTTGATAATTTTCATAGGCCTTTCGCCCACCTACAAAAAGCCACGGCAAAACCAAGTAAATGCCCCATCACGGCCAATGCGATTGCCACCCAACTTCTCAGCAACAACCGTTGCCCTAATGTAGACCGGTCCTTCAGCAGAAGAATTAATGCCAAGACCAAAGAAATCCGTGCGTCCCCCACCTGTAACTCCAACCTTTCAATCGACTTCACCGATGAAGAACTTGCGGAAGCCACCAAACAACTTAAAGTGGGCAAATCAACAGGCATCGATGGAATCCATCCTGAGTTTGTAAAACATCAAGGAAGGAAAATGTCCTCATGGCTAACCTCTTTCTTCTCGACCTGTCTTCGAACTGGCAGGTTACCCAAGATCTGGCGTCGGGCGAAGGTAATAGCTTTACCGAAGCCAAACAAACCAAAAGGCGACCCGAAGAGTTATCGCCCTATATCGCTATTGTGTGTGCCTTACAAGATGTTGGAGCGACTTCTCCACACGCGCCTAAATCCTATTATCGATCCACAATTGCCCGAGGAGCAAGCGGGTTTCCGCAGTGGCAGATCTACCACAGACCAGTTTACCCTACTGTGATATAGAGAATGGGTTTGAGGCTGGTGAAAAAGTCGGAGCCGTGTTCATCGACCTCGCGGCTGCGTGTGACACCGTTTGGTTACGTGGTCTTCACCTAAAGCTCCTGGAGATGATCCCATATATGCATATGGCCAACTTCATCTTAAACATGCTGAGTAACCGTAGCTTTCAGCTCCACACAAGTAACGGTCAATGCAGTAGGACTCGCAAGCTGAGGAATGGCGTACCACAAGGTTCCGTCCTTGCTCCTATGTTATTTAACATATATATTCACGACTTACCCGCCACCCAGTCGAAGAAATATGGCTATGCAGATGACCTTGCAATTCTACTCAGCAAGCCAACATGGGGCGAAGCCGAAGAAGGTCTCACCGCAGACATGGGGACCCTGTCGTCCTACTTCAAGAACTGGAGACTAAAATTAAGCATGGGGAAAACTATGGCCACAATGTTCCACTTAAATAACAGGGAAGCCAAGCGTACTACAAATACCCGAGTCAACAACACGTTGTTGCAGCATAATGCTACCCCCACATACCTCGGGGTCAAGCTTGACAGAACGCTGACGTTCAAGCATCACGTCGACAGCGTCAGGGCGAAGGCAACTGCTCGCATTGCGCTTATACGCCGCCTGGCCGGTACTCCATGGGGAGCCTCAACTAAGGTGCTGCGTATATCTGTCCAGGCACTGGTTCTATCCGCTGCTGAGTACTGTGCCCCTGTGTGGTGCCGAAGTAGCCACGCTAAGAAGGTGGACACTACCCTTAATAGTGCGTTGCGCGTCATATCTGGCTGCCTACGTGCCACGCCAACCGAGCAGCTGCCCGTGCTGGCCGGCATAGCACCGCCTGACATCCGCCGAGAGGCAGCGACCCTAGCCCTCTGTACAAAAGCGCTATACAACGAACAACATCTACTGCACAGAGTTCTCATAGATAAGACTTGCCATCAGCGCCTAAAATCGCTCCTTTCGCTGCCCAGGCAAAGGCGATGCTACAGGTCGTCAGAGATAACATGTCCAAGGACACCTGGGTAAAGAACCGGTGGACGGAGAGGTGGTCAGCAGCACCACAAACAAGATTGCATCGCCACATAGACAGCCCTTATGAAGTAACAGGCCTGGACCTTCCACGGCGACAGTGGGTTAATCTTAACCGCCTCCGCACTGGAGTCGGCTGTTTCGGAGTGTCGATGCTGAAGTGGGGCTTGACCGACAATCCGGCTTGCATATGTGGCGCCCAACCCCAAACTGCGGACCACATCGTGGAGGAATGTACCACCTACCATCCACCCCATGGGGAACGAGGCCTCAGAGACCTCGAAAATGACACTCTGGAATGGCTCTCGTCAACAGAGCTCCGTGTTTGACACACGAAAGAAGAAGAAGAAAAGCCATTCGGCAATTTCAATTAAATATCACTAAGACAACTTGAAAATAGTAAAGTTTGTTGTCGGTAAAAAAATTGAGTTTAATTGGTTGAATTGACGCTAAACTGTTAATTCAGGAGGATGTGACGACACACAATACAACGGCCATATTGCAAAAACAATATAGATTCGTGCAAGAAAGTTTGTGTCCCCCTGCTGCAAGCCTGTTGTCATATATAAAATATGGATTAAAAATAGTTTGAACGGGATATGACTTTTATCGTTTGTCTATAAGTTAGAAAAATGTAATTAGCCTAAATAGGGCCGTTATACATTCGATGATATGAAAACATGCAATGGCACTCAAAGAGACTTTGGGCTGAAACATAGTCAAGAAAAGTAGAAAAACAAGATTCGCGCGAAGCTCGAAAATTTTATGCAGGTTCAATGTTAAACATCGCAAAAACAGAGTTTGTAGCTCACAGCGCTGTAGGAGTGGTGTAAAACCCAAACGAAACTATTAAAATCATTGCAAAAAATTTAAATATTAACTTGGAGCTCGCCCCCTCCCCCCCCCTAACAATTGCTTGGCGCCTCCCTAGGGGGGCTCCCCAACCAGGTTAAGAACCGCTGGCACGCGACGACTGCACAGGTGGTCCGTGGCGATATAACAATAAATTAAAAAGTTACGCATATACGTTGTACAGCAGGGGTCGACAACCTACGGCCCGCGGGCCGGATCCGGTCTGCGAATGTAATTTATCCGACCCGCAGCCTCTTTAACAAACTAGACACGAGTCCATTTCTCATACTTTTTAACTATTTTAACTATGTAAGTGCGAAAAAATTTCGCGCTTTGCGTTAACGATCTTTATACATCAGGTTTGTTAACGTTATGATGCTGTCATTTGAACTAGATTAGAGCTTATTGCGCTGTGGAAGACTGACTGCCAAGTGCCAAAGCGCGTCGCGTACAAACGGAAAAAAAGAAAATTTGAAAGAAATGCCGGTATACCCCCCAAAAAAATCACGCTCGCTTCGCTCGCCAGGTATGCTCGAACTTAAATAGCTTAATAAACACTGAACCTTATCGCGTTTTCTCAAAGTGGCTTTATTACACTTTTGAATATGTATAACGACGTGTGGACTCGAATTTTAAACCAAACAAACGCTTTTTGTCCCGCTTTGCGCCAACACTTACTGCCTCCTTAAAAATAACTAAACGCTTTTTTTAAGTGCAAAAACATATCCGAAGTCCGCCTAATTTACAGTTGTTCTAACATTTTAATAACATAATTCTTAGTTAACATTTTGTGCGGCCCGCAGAGACCTTTCTGAGTTTGGTTTTAGCCCACGACTAGAAAAAGGTTGCCGACAACTGTTCTACAGTATGTGTACTCTTTCAAAGATAATTAAATTGCCGTAGTTATTCACAACTTATTGATTTCGAAAGCTTTTGCTATCCAGTATCGTAAATCTTTCTTGTTGCGCATTGAATTTATGAATTGATGATTTAAGCATAGGGAAGCAATCCCATCCGTCACATTATTGATGTTGTCAGTTTTGTAAATATATAAAATTTGGTTTTATTTAGTTTTTGCTTTGTATGGAGGTCCGCGAAAAAAAAGATTTACAAATAGTGGTCCGTGGTCCAAAAATGTTTGGGAAACCCTGGCTTATATACTAACTTTGAAATTTACACCTTTGAGCTACGGTAGTTATGAAATCACAAACGATCATTTAGGAAGTTTTTTTGTCCATTGCAATAACAAAGAAACAAAAATTGAAGTGATATTGCTAGATTGCAGCAAAGCTGACGACCATTTCGCGGGAAAAAAAAGCGGAACGGCCAACTTTGGCCCGCAGGCCTGCAGTTGGACAACACTGGTTTAGTTTATCGCCTCTCTTTGCACGACGCACGTGTTCGCTTTACGTCGTAAAAGTTCACTTTGCTGGACGTTAATTGACTGTGTCTGAATATTTTTATGACGTCATTACAAAATCACTATTTTATGACGTCATACTCGTCACTAGTTTATGATGTCATTATTTGTTAACGATAGACGTAAAATAGGGGAATTCCCTAAGTTCAAAATTCGGGACTCCCTTTTTGATTTTCTTGATACGCCCCTGGCGATATCATTTACCAACCCTGGTGTTTGTGTCAAGTAAAATTGTTGCATTTAGTCTCCCATATTTATTTATTCCTGGCAATTTCGAATTCGACAACTCATTTCCTTACTGTAAAAAAATTTTAGGATTCTAGACCAGCACCGCTTTTTGTTCTAATTTCGGCTGAAAATTTTCTGGTTAAAAATGGGTAATTTACTAATTTACGGAATGATGAATGGTCGGAATGGTCGGAATGGTCGGAATGGTCGGAATGGTCGGAATGGTCGGAATGGTCGCAACGCTCACTAATTTAAGTGTTACCCCGTTAAAACAATTATTAAACCAACGCACAATATTTGGGTTAGGGTGGGGTTAGCGTTTGGGTGAAGGTGGGTCAAGTGTTATTATATTTAATAATAATACTGTGAGCGTTCCGACCATTCCATTCATCATTCCGTAAATTAGTGTTTCCCTTTGCATAAATTGTTTGCGCTTGAATTTCATGTGTCTTTTTAGGGCGCTCTTTCACTTATGTACGTGAAAAGTTATGCAAAAAAACAAAACAAAATAATACCGCATACCACAGCGCATATTGTTTGGGTTAGGGTGCGGGTTAGCGTTTGGGTGAGGGTGGGTCAAGTAATATTATGTTTATTATTAATAATAACTTGACCCACCCTCAACCAAACGCTAACCCGCACCCTAACCAAACAATATGCGTTGTGGTATGCGGCATTTAAAGAAAAAATTTTTTTATTAATTTTTACGTACAATAGTGAAAGAGCGCCCTTTTTAGTATAGTTCTGTTTAGCCCAAAAGCGCTAAATGTAGTAAATGGCAGGCAGTACACTAGTACAGTAATGAAACCATAATATGGATTAATTTAATAGTTATTTAAACGCTGCGCTGAGGATAAAGCTTAAACTCTAATAGGAAAAAATTATCTGGGAGTTTATGGCATTGTTACGCCAAACATTGTTATAGGGTTTATATGCAGTCAACTAATATAATTGTTCAAAGCACATAATTTCTGTTTGGGTTTGGGGCGCTTATGTATTACTATTATATTTATTCACCCGTATTTATTTCTTGTTTCCAATTTCTACTACAATGTTACTGTAGCTGTCAGTACCGGAACTGTAAAAAAACAAAAAAAAACGCAGTTTTCTTGACCAGTACCCAATAATGTCCTATTTCATACCAATAATGTCCTAATAAAGCCAAGTATCTGGCACTGTACACAGGTTCCACAGTCTACATAAACAAACTGATTTTATGTTCTAGTTTTGTAGCCTACATCAGGGGTGTGCAACCTTTTATACTGCCGGGCCAAATATGTGTATTCGGATTAAACCACGGGCCACTTTGGCGGTAATTTTAGGTAAATCGCTTCCTACCTCATACTGTGGCTATTTTAATAAACTAAAAATTACATGCTATATATGGTGACTTACAGTTAGGAATAGTCAGGAAGTTTCAACATTTTAACAGTTACCTAAATGTTTTGCGGTACGGGCCAAAAACCAAAGCACTCCGCGGGCCACATATTTTGGTTCCACGGGCCGCAGGTTGCACGCCCCTGGCCTACATAGTTTGATGGTATAAGAAATACAAAAAAAACAATTGTTTTTATCTCTTTATTAATGTTGTATACAGCTATAGAAAAATGTTGAGATGCACCTTTGTAGTTTCCAACATATGCGAACAATTGGTGAAACAATATTTCAGCGATCAGTCTACATTAACCACATTATATCAAAGAAGCTCCATTGTACCTCAGTTTTAACTGACAATCACTATACAACATTAGGAATTTCTCCGAAAGCTAAGCCAGATGAAATCAGGGCGGCTTATATAAAACTTTCAAAGCTGTATCATCCTGATAAGCATGTCGGACAAGATTCAAACAAATTTGTTGAAGTGAGTGTTATTTAGCATAATATATTAGCCTAAAATTTACGCTATCAGTATTACAACAAAATTGTTGTTAAGATATTTACCTTTTCTTATTTAAAAAGGAAGTTTCTTATGCACAGAAAATGTTTTTTTTTTAATTTAAAGCTAATTGTTGCATCATTTTTAGAAAGATGCTTTTTTTTAAACTTGTAATCCTGTAAATAACTTGTATATACATATTAGCAACTGTTTTTAAAACCTAAATGGGGTTGTATGTTTGGTCAGGGGTAATTTATCTGGGTAATTCTTGTAATATTATATATTGTACTTTGTTTTGTTAAAGACTAGATACAAAAATGTTTTTTTCAGTCTTACCACTCTACCACCTAAAAAGCTCCTTTAATAGACAAATTCCAATCCCCAAAACTTTCCTTGACTAGTTTCTGCTAGCAAAAACAGATATTGGCCGAAAATTCCCAGCTTTTTGTTTATCTTTTTTACCTTACTGATGCAAAGGGGGCAGTTTGCTAATGGATACAATTTAGGTAGGCTTGCCATTTTTTAGAAACGTAAATCCGGGACGCATATTGAAAACTGAAAATAAACTTAATGTAGACCTAATACAAAGCAATTTAATGCAAATAATTAAATTAACAGGGTTGCGATTGTTTTATATTTTGTCAGGAGGTATTTTTCAGGACCCTATTTTTAAGGGTGGTTTGTCTAAGTAATTTAAATTGTAACCGAAAGTAATGTTCTGTATTATGCATAAAATGAGTCCGGTAAATACTTTCTTTAAGTTAAGTAGGATGCGGCCCTTGTGAAAGCAGCAACAATATTAGGCCGTACATGTTGGCAGAGGCGCTGTGTACATGACAAATTTGTATTCCTGGACCAAATCATTCTCAAGCATAAGTTAAACAAAATGTAAGATTCCATCAAGCTGGCCTCTTAGAACTGTTACATATTATATTGTACTTTGCGTCATTTGAGCCGCGTGTTATTGCCGATGATTTAAAAAGGTAATTTACCATGTTATTAAGTAATGTTACGGATAGCGTAATTTCCTGGCTTGAGTGCTAAATAGTGTGTAATGTCCGCATTTTGCGTTGATTTTACATAAAATGCGCGGCTATGAGCGCGGCCGAGGGAGTACTTTCCGAACTCGGCGCAAACATTAGTTTTTATAAAGGTCTGGTCGTTTAGTTTTATGCATGTATGAACAAATGAATGACCCATAAAGCAGTTTACGCTTAAAACAATGATTTTTAGCCGAAATATTTTTTAACTTTAGTGAAAAAATAACACTGACAATTCCTTGCGCTCTATTTTATTCGTATTCTGTTTTTATGTGCTTGCAGGATGTTTTATCGCAGGTTGCTTCGCACCACAAACAAAACGCCAAATTTCGCCTAACACTATAGTTACTGGTTCAAAAGCAAAAAATGACAAAAAGTTAACTTTAATTTTCGCAAAGTTAACAACCACATGCACTAGAGCAGGGGTGGGCAACCTACGGCCCACAAATGTAATTCACCCGGCCCGCCGCCTCTTTGACAAATTAGACACGACTCTATTTTAAATGCTTTTTGACTATTTTAACTACGTAATTGCGAACAATTTTTGCGCTTCACGCGAATGTTCCATTATACGTCCGGTTTGTTTACGTTTGATGCTGCCTTTTGAACTATAGATCAGCGATTCTTTACCGTTGCACCGTGGAAGGCTGACAAGTGCGTCGCGCAAAATATTGGATATATATTTTTTAACATTTTTCTTTTTTCGGCAATGTAATAAAAACTCACAAAAAATTTAAAAGAAATATCGGTACACCAAAAAAAATCGCGATCGCTTCGCTCGCCAGATGCGCCTTGACTTAAAACAGCAAACACTGAGCTAGATTAACTTTAAATGTTATCGCGTTCCCTCAAAGTAGTTTTATTACACTTCGCACTCTCTTTGCGCTATAACTTTAATGCCTCTGAAAATGTAATTAAACACGTTTTTAAGTGCAAAAAATATACGAGGCCTGCCTGATTCGCATTTTTTCTAACATTTTAATAACACCATTCTTAGTTATCAATTTGTGCGGCCCGCAGAGACATTTTAAAGTTTCGTTTTGGCCCGCGACTAGAAAAAGGTTGCCGACCCCTGCACTAGAGGTTCTGTGCGGCGCGACGCCCTATAGTGGGTCGTTTCTATTTTTCAAGGGCGTCCGCAATGGTTTCGATTCGTATCTAAACTTAATTACGATATAAAATATTTAAAGACAGTTATTTTTTAAACTTTGGCTTGGCTGACCGCTATGAACTTTGAAAGATCGCAACAACATACTTACGTAGACTAATTACTAATTATCAGCTGTAGTTACACAATTAAAGGCGATATTTCAAATATCGTAGTGTTCAGTGGTCTGTTTCAGTTCCTCAAAACATTTTAAAAACAATGCTTACAAATATTAGTATAATATATTTGCTTCGAACTTATTGTTACCCAAAACTGCAGCAAGCCAGCAACTGCTTATAATTTTCTCAATAAATACAGAAAAGTAAATTTTTTATCGCTGGGTACGTCCAATAAACTTTTCCAAAGGCGTCAATGACCGGGTTAAACCTTAACAACGTTCAAGTTAAGCAATAAACCTCATAACTGTTTACCACTGCAGCAATGACGTCTTTGGTTGTTTGCCGGTAAACGACTTTTTTAAACGGGACAAAGAGACGTTTTTTTAAACGGGACTTTATTACGAGCTTCGAACGTGACTTCGATCAACCTTATTATTTATGTAGTGTTGCATGTATTTGCACCTTAGTGTTAAGGAAATAACTGGTGCTAAGTAATATTTCGCTTAGTAGTGGTGCTTAAAACAAGTTGTTCTACACCAACTAATTAAATTTCCCGCTGAAGCCGTCAATCAGCACTCGCCCGGAGCGATTTGCACTCACATTGGCGAGCGGGCGAGTGCTTAAGCCCAACCCTGTAGTATTAAAACCGCCGCATTAAATGCGAAATTTTGCGAACTCTACCTAAATTTTAGGCGGCAACAGACATCAAGAAGTTTTTAAACATATAAGTCTTAAGTTGGAAACATTAAAACTTTTTTCTATTAAGGCAATCAGTGTGTTATGACTTCAATTTGATTTGTAATGCTGAAAACCTGCAACATTTATCGATCTAGAATTACTAACAAACGTTAAACTTTAAGTTGTAACAGCAATTGTTTAGACTTGCGTAATATGCAAGCAATAATACCGGCAGCCAATTGCGTCTTACGTGAAAAAAATCCTAAAAAAAATTGCTTAACGGTGACCGGTTTGCGACGGCGCGCTTAGCTCCTTCACAAAGTTATCTCCCAGCACCCGCCGGATAATATCCATTTAAATCTTTTACTCACCACACACAAAAAAGGACCTAGCCCAAGCAACCTCACCCCCAGGAAAATATTTATTAACAACCGCTGAAAAAATAATTATTTATGTTAAAAAAATTTGCTTGACAGCCTTACCAACCAAAAATGACAAGTAAAAAGTATTACTTTTATAGTTTTGAGAAAGAATTGGTAAATGGCTAACTCAAGAATTTTTACATTTTTAAATTTTTTTTTGTAAATCTCAAATTGAAAAATCCGGGACAAATTGGTTAACCGGCCGGGACAACGGGACAAAGCCTTAAAACCGGGACGTATGGCAAGCCTAAATTTAGGTAACAGTCTTTAGGTAAAAACTAAGCATATATACGTAACAGAATAATATTATTTCACGCGCTTATTGGAGTACAAACCCACTAAACTACTATAAATTTGGCAGAATAATTCCTGTTTACGAGATATTACAAATGTTCAATAGGGGTATGGACAGTGGTGGGATTAAATTTTTTTTTAAACGGTTCTATCACAAAAGTCATATATTTCAGCCGGTTCTGTTACAAAAAGTCATATTTTCCAGAAAATAATTAAAGTAGTTGCAAAAACAGGATGCAACCCCAAGCTCCAGCGAATTCTTGCGAACTGCAAACCGGCTGAATCCCATCGCTGCTAACAGCCACATTAAAAAGCAGCAGTCGTCTCATGACTTGTACTCATGACGCAACAATTAAATTTTCAGACAAACAATACCAGAAGAAAATTACTACAAATATAAAAATTAGCACAATGTATGACTGTTACCTGCAATCTTGACCATTGTACATTTTGAAAAAAAAAACACGTGAGCTACTTGGATCTCAAAAACCCATGCATGGAATAAGATGCAGAAATGCATTGATAGTAACCAGTAAAGCTAACCGGTTCGCTGATGTGATAAAATTTCGCAAGACGGTTCTATAGAACCGGTGCGAACTGGCTGAATCCCACCACTGGGTATAGAGCTTAAAGCGCTTAAACGATGACACCACACTTATTTTATGATAGTTGTCCCCTAAATAGAGGTCCCTAAGAGAAAAACAAAAGAATATCTCCCAAAATTCAAGTAAAAATAATCCGTCTTAAAAAAATATTTTGTCGCCTCTAAAAACAAATAAAAAAATGGTATCTCCCTGAAAAATATCTCCCAGCACCAGCCCGATAATATTCAGTTATTTTTTTTTACCCAACACACACATAAAAAACTAAATCCCAGCAACCCCATCACCATAAAAATATTCCCTCACACACGCTGGAAAAATTCTACCAAAATCAATCACACTTATTTCAAAGTCTTGTTTTAGTTTTTTGCCTTAATTGAACAATTGCATACTTAGCGCCTGATAGGAGTGTTGGCGACGCACGTGTACGCTTTGCGTCTCAAAGGATTGCCTTTGCTGGTTATTAATTGGCTGTTTCTGATTATTGTTTTATGACCTCATTACAATCACTTTTTATGATGTTATTATTCATTACCTGCAGATGGAAAATAGGGGAATTCTCAAAGTTGATAATTCGGAACCCCCTTCTTTTTAATTTTCTGAAAACACCCGTGTACATTCACTATACCTACTTTTAACATTCCTTTACAGTCGGGGTTGCCACAAAATAAAAAAATAAAAAAAATAAAAGTTTATGAATAATATTTTTTTAGCAATGCAGCTTTTTTATTTGTCATTGCTTTTATAGGTTTTCACTGTGACTAAACGCTAAAGTCCTGACTTTTTCCATGATGCAATTTTAGCAAATTGCTCTAATAATATTCTACGCTTATAAAATGCATTTTTCTAAATTAAGTTTCTTGAGATTATATGCCGTTTGACATTACTTTATTATGACGTTTCGTGGCGTCATCTTTAAACAAATCATGCCCCGACCAAACAAAAATCATTGATCCGCTCCTGGTATGCATGTACCCTACTTTATGCGGCCCGCAAAGAACATGCAAGAAATATTGTGGCCCGCGATGCTGCCAACCTTGGACCACCCTGCTATAGCTTGTTGTGGCGCGAGTAAACAACTATACAAATAAAAAAACAGCTCCTCTGGTAATTTTAATTCTTGACCAACGTTTCGGCAACCTATGCAAAGCCGCCTTCATCAGGGTGAATGACACTGAACGCTTGTACAATAAATGGAAAACACACAAAGAAAAAGGCAGAAAAAAACTCGAGCAACGAAACGATAAGAAAACAATTAGCGATAACTAGGGCCCGCAAAAGTCAATAAAGTTAAAAATTTTTAAGGAACTCGTCTGTCCACGAAACAAAGAATACAGTTGTTTTCAGCACCTAGGGGACTGTTTCTAAGAAGTTTATAGGTTAAAATAAAGTTAAATTTGCAATAAAGTTAAAATTTTGTAATAAAGTTAAAATTTTGTAATAAAGTTAAAATTTGTCAAATTATGGCATTTGACAAAGTTTTTGTGTTTCTTGGGAGTAATTTTTTCTAAAAATCGTCGTGGAAGCATTGTAAATCGGGAACTGCGACATAATTAAACCATATTAACCCATAAAAGCAGGAATATGTCACAATGCCCACTAGGATCAGCAGTAACTTTTATCGCAAATTGTCCATTGTTTATTCATTGTTACGTATTTAAATAATTCTTATAAAACAATTCCTCTTTATAAACGTGGTATTTTCGAAGATTAACAGTTTGGATTTTAGAAATAGCCTACTAACATTGTGTAATACAAAAATGCCTAAGCAAGCTAAATCGTCTTCAGCAAAAGTTAGACAGATCTGTAGAGATTTTCCTGATGAATTCAATGCAACTCCCGGAGGTGATTTAAGGTGCAATTTTTGCGAGGTCTTAGTGAAGTTCGATAAAAATCATTTTGTTGAAAGCCACAGGAATAGAAAACGCCATCAAGCTGGATTGGAGCAAAAACAAGCATCGCAATCAAGGCAAACTTTTATTGAACAAGCCCCAACGAAAAAATTTACTGACATGGTAGTTTCTGCATTTTTATCCGATGACATTCCTCTACATAAGCTTAATCATCCAGCTTTAAAATCCTTGTTTACCACTGCAGGAAAGAATTTGCCTTCTGAGACTGCTGCTCGAGCTAGCGTTGCCACGCTAGCAAGGCAAAAAGAAAATGAAATCCGTGATTTAGTATATCATAAAAAATTTTTCATGGTCGTAGATGAGGCGGATGTGGCTGGGCAAAAGTACATCAACGTGCTTGTAGGAAGTCTAAAAACTCTTACTCAAACCTTCCTGATTGATTGTCTTGCTCGTGATGGTCGCATTAACAGCAGAAGCATTATTCACACTGTGGACGATGTCTTACGACAACTCGGTACTAAGCGTGAACATTTTGCTTTGCTTTTGACGGATGCTGCGAGATACATGATTCTTGCCGGCAGGACACTCAAAGAATTTTATCCCTATCTACTTCACGTCACTTGCTTAGCACACTTACTGCGCAATGCGAGTGCGTGCGTACTTCAAAAACATAGACGCAGTCGTAGCAACAGTAAAGGCGGCAACAGTTAAAAACAAAGACCTATCCAAAGATTTTCGTGATGCCGGCTTACCGCCGCCTCCGTTACCTGTGGTTACGAGATGGGCAACCTGGCTTAGAGCTGCTTTTTACTACAGTGAGCACCTTCCTGTTCGTGCCATTGTAAACAACTGGGCAAGCGGTGGAATTTTGGTCACCAGGGCAATGGAGGCTATAAACGAAAATCAGCTGGCATCAGACCTTGTCCTTCTTTCAAACTATCAGTCGCTAACAAACAACGTCGAACTCTGGGAAGCTAGTGACTGCAGCATGGAAGAAGCATTCAAGGTAATAAAAAACATGCAGTTTCACGAGGATCCCTGTTCAATTCGAGATTACATCGAGCAACGGTTAGCCAATTCAGATGTGGAAACAATAATGTGCTGTTCAAACTCGAGCATTCCACCAGCCACTTATGCGTTACTGCAAAAAGCTCAGCCAACATCAGCTACAGTTGAACGCTCATTTTCTATGCTAAAAAAGCTATTGAGAAAAGACAGAAATTTCAAGCCTGAAAATGTTAAAAATTACATGATGCTGTATTACAATAAATAAGTTGAAACACTTTTCTGTAGTGATTTCTTTATAGCCGCGTGAAGGGGGTTACACTACTTCATCCCTGTTTAATTTGCTGTTTATTAGAATTTACCATGTGGAGAAAATCGAAGCAAAGTGCCCTTTCAACAAGGACAAAATAACACAAGCTACCTAAATCTATCGCCAAAAAACACGACGCACTTTTTATAATCCATAAAACCCCTTGACTTTTCGACATAATATTACGCTTGGGTCTGAAATCGACGTAATATTATGTTTGGGTAACTGGTATCAATTCAAGGAAGAACTGTGGCCTCTACAAACAAGCAATTTCGTTAGGTTAAAATAAAGTTAAAATTTAATAATAATAAAGTTAAAATTTTTTTTTTTTAGGTTAAAATAAAAATGGTCCTAGCGATAACGTTTAGTCTTTCAGCAGGTTCTTATAGCACATCAAAGGCACGTGGCAAACAACAACGCAAAGAAGTCTGTACTTTCATACCATGCTGTTTCCCAAAGCCACCAAATTGATTTTGGTGACGCTTCAATAATAGCACGAGAGTCAGACGACAGAAAAAGATTATTTTTGGAATCTTAGAACATCCATAAGAAGGGTAATACCATGAACATCAAAACAGATGTGATGCTCTCGGCATTCTATAAGCACCTGCTGAAGGACTAAACGTTATTGCTAATTGCTTTCTTATCGTTTTGTTGCTCGCATTTTTTTCTGCCTTTTTCTTCATGTGTTTTCCGTTTATTGTACAAGCATTCAGTGTCATTCACCCTGACGAAGGCGGCTTGCATAGGTTGCCGAAACGTTAGTCAAGAATTACCAAAGGAGCTGTTTTTTGATTTGTATTACTATGCCTGGTAGCAACAGTTTATAAACATAAACTATGATAAATGTGTAATTTCTATTAAATTAACGACTTGTTTTCCAAATAAGCGCATTTTTTTCCTTTTTTTGCCAATTAGACTGCACTTTGGCTACATATTTTAGCATGAGTTTAATTGACGAATACATTTTTTTTAATGACTTTGAAGTGTCATCCTTAAAACTAAAATCCTAGGTTCGCCCCTGGGATTAAAGCTGTTGGGTAAAAGACCCCACGTCCCCACAACTCACTAGCAAATATCCCCCCGTTTGTTGCAAACCCCTATTGTTGCAACAAAGTGCCCAAAGTGTCAAAGCTTTTTGTTTAGTTGCAAAATTGCAAACAATTCTGACTTGACTCCCAAAGGTTTTTTGTTTTATGTCATTTACTCCTCTTAAAACTTCATGTTAAACAAAAATCCTAAATCAACCCCTTCTCCTAATAGCTTGTCAAAACGATCAATTTAAAACTTTTAAAAACATAACTCATATTATTTTCTGTTTTACATGCGGCCCATTGTAAAAATAAATGCCCATTCTTTGCTTAAAAGGCTCTTGTAAAATCAATTCTACAGCTATTTGTTTGTGTATTGGATTTAAAAAAATAATATGTCAAGTGGACCAACATTTTAGGTGATTGTTATTTCGTCAGGGCGTTGTTGATCGGTAGACGCACAAAAACTCTGGGAAATAAAGTCTGGGGGGTTTTATACTATTTTTGAACGCGGATTCTAAAAATGGCTTCAAGATTTTTTCGGTTGTCAAAGATTTTCACAAAACACAATTTATTTTGATGATAAATAGAAAATAGTTACAGTATAGCAGGGTTGACCAAACCGCAGCTCGCAAACCACATTCTATGCTCACAAGCCATTTATTTTCAAAAACATCCACAAGATTAATTGGTGGCATTTGACTGAAAACATTTGTTTTCAATGGACCAAGGTGGTGGTCTAAGGTTGCCAGCATCGTGGGCCACAACATTTCTTGTATATTCTTTGTGGGCCACATGTACTAGATCGCATCAGTAGAAGGCAGAGGCCTAGCGTGGCGGGTGTCTAGGAGTCTCAGTAAAATCATTCTACAAATATCACCAAATTTGTTGATGCATTGTTAGTTTCACTGACAGCGAAGTCATGGCTGTTAATTACTTGGGGCCAGAGGTCATAAGCTTAAACCTCAATGTGGCAGAAAAGAAGGATAATATAAAGAAGCAAATTCACTGATATATTCTATACAGTTTGTTACAGTTCTGTAATAACTGTCTTTTTTACAACACTGGTTTGTAATATAAAATATTATTTTGTTGTTCAAGATATCCAAGGCCTATGAAGTCCTTGGGAACAGTACAAGCAGAGTTGAATATGACCTCAGAGAATTTTCACATTCAATTGACTTCAATAGATTTGCAACTGGGGAATACAAACTTCCGAATAAAAATGGTTTGTTGTTCATCATTTGTAGTATACTGTATGTTAATGTGTGGTAATCAATTGTCGATGTCTTGTTGCTTTGATAAATTTTTGACGTGTTATCATAATAATCTATTAGCTTATATTTAAATATTATATATATTTATATAAACCGGACAATATTCTCAGAGTTGCTTGGGCTAAATACTAATCGGCTAAGGTTGCCAGATGCATAAAGGGAAGTAATAAATTCCCAGTAAAAATTGGCAGTATTTTTTTCAATTGGGAACTGATAGTTAGCAGGGGTTAAATATTTTAACAATTTATATGAACAGAGTGCTTTTGGCAAGAAATAAATGAAATTGTTTTTTTTTTGTGCGCAACCGACATGCATGTGGGAATTCCAAAAATAACGAAAACATGCTAGATTAACTGTATTGTAAAAAACTATTGAAATGAAATTTGAAAATGTTTGTTATTAAACAAGTAAACAATATGAATCTCTTATATTAAATGGCAAAGTTTGACCGCCAAACGGCGGACGATTGTCGGTGTCATATGTTCGCCCAGTCAGTCGCTGGCATGGGATCTTAAAGAGGCAGACAAAGCAACGTCGTCATCATAGCCTAACAAAAGGAGAGGCGACGTCATACTGTGCATCCGAGTTAGGAAGTGAATCGTCACCTGAAAAAGGGACCAGCGATGTCAAAGTGTGCTCGCTTCTCCACGGGCTCGAGCGCGCGATATATCATAAAACTCTTAACATAATCGCTGAAAACTTTTTGCGCTATTACCTGCGGGGACATAAAATCAAATTAAGAATAATGCCCTAATAAAAATTAATTTTAATGTTTCCAAATTAAGACTTTTATGTTTAAGAACTTATTGTTGTCTGTTACCGTTCACAAAATATTGCATTTAATGCGGTGGTTTTATCAGTAACCAATTTATTGCGTATATTTGCTTGAATATAACGCATTAAGAACAATGTCTGCTACAACTTTAGGTTTAAGTTGTGAGTGGTTCCTTATCGATATATGTCACGGGTTTTCGTTACGTAAATGATGTTTGACGTCCTTAGCCGTTGTCCGTTGGGTATCTAGTCGTTCCATTGGAAATAAACACACATTCACAGTCACGCTGATAAATGCGATAATTTATAACATGCCATCCGATTGAATGCTGCTCACACATAGGCTAAAATATGTGACTCTAATTATGGGGAAGCGTTTAGTTAACCCATTTCAGCCACAATCACAGAGAAATAGTTAAGGGACGACCAACATATATGCTGTATAACAATTTAGGCTACATGTTTCCCAAACAAGAGCTACATGTTTTCCCAAACAAGAGCTCCTCTGGTAATTGTAATTATGTTTCCCATGACTGGCGAAAATCAAAAAAGGATCAAAAGGTCTGACATTTAGACTTTGAGGTCTTAAACAATGCACTAATTTGACTTAATAAGTCTGCATATGAAGATCAGGTTTTATAATACTTGACTCGTCCTAACCCAATCGCTAACCAGCACCCTAACCTAAATAATGTGCGTTTAATTTAATAATTATGGACGCTTTAGGTCCCAATACATCAATGTGTGACGTAACAATCCTATATACCCTGAACGAGAAATTAACTTATGCCCATCCGAGTTTGGGCTTTTTCCCCAGCGTTTAAATATATTAAATTAACCCACATTATTTGGGTTAGGATTCGGGTTAGCGTTTGGGTTCAGGTAGGTCAAGTATTTATTCTATCACGCATTTTTTTATCTTTTGTGAACTTTCAGCCAATAATTTTAATTTATCTATGCCGGGAGTTTACCTAAAGGTCCAATTAGTGCATTGCGACGACCTAAAGGTCTAAAAGTCAGACTTTCCTGCCCTTGGATGCGCTAATTGTCGTAGACCGTTTTGCTTACAACTGCATTAATTTCTAACAGATCGGGTGGAATTTTGGGTATCGCTTTCTGAAAGTTTTGTGAAAAAGCGATTTTCTGCTCTTGTTGAAATTAAAACCATAAATGAAATTCTATTAAGGATGTTGAGACGCTTATGAGAGGAGCACTCGAAACAAGGCTACTGCCTCGCTTCGCGCAACTGACTGAAAAAATTCAACAGCAACGCTCGCATTAAATGAATGATGAAATTTTTTATTTGTATATAGATATGCTACGGATTTCCTATACTTGCATCCCTGCCTGTCCTTATTCCGATTAGGATTACTACAGATTCAGTGTTTTGTGTGGACTGGGGTGTATAAGTTTTGAGTAAACGTAAAAAGGGTGTACCATTCCGAAAAAGGTTGACAAACACTGTTTTAGATGGTGACTTTTTGTAAATTGGCCCTAATTATCCAAATAATTGAAAAACAATTTAATGTAAGTATTTGTTTTTGTAAGTACTGTAACTTGAAAAACCCTTGTTTTAGATCCTAAACATGATGTATCCAAACTTAGACAAGAAGTCATCAAGAGTAAAAGAACAGAAAATGAAACAAAGCAAAGGCAGGATAAATTGTTCACCATCTCTCCAAGGATACGGAGATTGCTTAATTACTTGTACTTTGCTATATTTTTGACTGGCAGTGCTATGTATTATTTAGGGAATAAAAATAAAAGCAATAGGAATATTTCTAAAAAGGATGATGCAATTTGAATTAAAAAAATGTTTTTTTTTTGTTTTAAACTGGCGCACTGTGATTGCTGACGAATGGTATTTATTGATTATGTAATATATAAATGTGAATAGTTGTAGGTATCTGTTTTTCTGAGTTGTTTTGTTACTTTTAACTGACGACTTAAAAACAAAGAAACTGCCGTACAATTATAGCGGATTCCTTCAGATTTTCTCTTTCATAAAACTTTTGAAAAAAATTGGCCATTTCATAAAAAACCTACAAGTTATGATTTATATTACGGTGTCGTGTTGTTTGAAATATTTGCGTAGTTAGAAGGTTAAAAAACACCCCCTACGCATTTCTGTGTTTTTCTTATACCTACACAATTTGTAGCACTCTAATTGCACCAGCAAAAGCATATCAAGAATTAGGCCCACCCAAAAAAAAACTAGGAATTCAAACGAATTTGAAACATCTCACAACCCCGGCTGGAAACCAACGTTAAAAAACTCAGTTTTTGGTTCATATATACGCCATTGTTTCTTCACAGTAACATCCATCATCTAGATCAGAGACCATTGCTCTGCTACGTGTGTGCCACAAAACATTACTAGGGGTGTCGCACGCTTTTCAAAGTTACTGTATAATATAATCGCCGGCATACGGTCACATATAGTCATACAGCAAGAGAGAGGGAAAAAGAGGAACTTCGCCAAAACACTGCTCCCTCTTAAGCGAGAAGCGGCTCTATAATCTAAAATAGAAAGAAGGTCACTTGCTCCCAGACATAAAAAGTAGCCTCTTTCTGCGAGAGAAAGATGGAGCAACGAGCGCGTCTCCCAAGCCATTGTCGTCGAATTACTCTTGAACATGACAATAGCATTTTTTTTGCTTTTAGACAGTCTTTGATTAAAACGTTACGAATTTTACCTACGGTACCTCGTAGGCTACGCCATTTGTTACCAACTAGAACAAATACTGCTACCACAAAGGTCGTATCCTAAACATAATTTAATTGACCATCAGGAAACCTAAACGGATACCGGTATCGTACAACAAGCATTCCCAAGAATAATTTGATAGTAGTTTAGGCCAACGCTTTATGCCTTTAAACTTAAAGTGAGACACGTTCGGAAGTAAGGATTAGCTCCCGCAGGCTTTTACAGTGTGCCTAATCACGCAAAATTCAGGCAGATATCGCAAAATATCGCGTTTGTTATAGCAGTATGAACAGTAGTAAGCAATGTTTTTTTCAAAGGGGATTTGTATGACCTTTGATGCAGTTTAGTACCGGGATTATGTATTTGCTTAAATATCACATCTAAACAATTGCTGCTACTGTTGAAGTGGGTTAATTGTATAGGTATTGGTAAAACAATGTGACGCTTATGTGCTGCTACACTACAATATAAATGTTTTACATTTGTTAGTGATTCCCGATGAATAATGTCACAGGTTTCGTCACTTGAAAGATTTATGAATTGTGACACGCTATTAACCAAGTGCTGTGTGCTATAGTCGAGCATTTCGTACCATTTCAGAAACAACGTTGGCCTAGCACTGAATATGTGATAGGTAAAATCACCTTGACCAAAAAAATAAATGATTAAATAAATGTTGACCTTAATTCCTGATCAGTAAAAGCAGAATACTCTAGTAAAGCTAGTAATTTAGGCCAGCCACTTTTTATAGATGTTAAAAGATATGTAGCCTAACCCTACAGGCTACCTATATTTTCCGAAAATCGCAATAGTATAGCCCTAAGTATCAGTCAGAAACATTAAACAAAAAATAAATCAAAGCAAAATAAATAAATTTTCCACCCGTTGGTCGACCCACCGTTTTTTATGGATTGCTTTCTACGTAATCCTTAGTAGTAGAAGTAGACCCTTAATTTCTAAATGTTCAGTTCGTTGCCCAGCCTACGTTCCACATGCTAGACATTTGTGAAGATAAATAACTAAACAAAGTAAAAGTAGCATCAATATACAAAAAATGGTACTGCCCCAAATTAAGTATAGAGTTTCGCGTGTTCTTAGCGATTTCTCACGCCTGTCCCTACTCCATATTTTCTTTTTGCCCTTTGCCTTGCAACTTTTGTGCCGTTATGCGTTGCCGCGTCTTTCGACCTATGTGCTTGTTGTCTTTGGACAGGGATCCAAATGTTGGATGTTACTACAATTTTATGGTTAATTTATTTTATTTTACTCTATAAAAAAGTGTCTGACCTAAACTACTAGCTTTGTTAGAGTATTCTGCTATTTCAGAAACAACACACGACATTGCAGTTTGGTTGCATATTAAATTGGCACAATCTTTTTGGGTTGCATATTAAATTGACACAATCTTTCAACCCGTCTGCTCAACAGGGGATGTGGCGCTATTTTGCACAATGTGCGCAAAAATGTGCGCACATTTTAAACTGCCTTCAAAAATGTGCGCACTATTTTTAACGAGGTGCGCACATTTTGAACTGCCTTAAAAAATATAAGCACTTTTTTCACTATGTACGCACATTTTCAAAATGTGCGCACATTTTGAAATGCCTTCAAAATGTTAGAGTTCGATTTTAAAATGCCTTTAAAGAGTTAGAGTTAGAGTAAGAGTTTTTAGAGGTAGAGTTTAAAGCAGTGCTGGTTCCCAACCTGGGGTCCACGGACGCCTATAGAACAGTGTTTGCATTCACCTTATACTACAATACTACATCTACCACACCGCATGTCGATTACAGTAAAATCAGGATTGGCACGTCTATTACGTAATAGAAAGCATGCGGTGCAACCAAAGTTTACCTCATAGTGGCGGGAACGACACCACTGCTCAGGGTTGCCAGATTGGCTTTTTTGACGCCAAATTTTCAAATTTGGCTCTTTTTGAACATGGTTGGCGTCAGAAAATTCAGTAAGCTTTTTGGCTTTTTCGTAAAAGCCTGATAAAACTAGTCAAATTGCCTACATAGGTCTCATTTTTTGTTCTGAAACATTCGTTTTATGATCTGCCCTACCTTGCCTGAGTTTTAAAATCATAAATCGTTACGGAAGGTCTCCACTCACCAGGCCGCAGTGTTTCTAAACCAATGGCCAACGCCAACCTGTTGGATTTGGTTGGTTCGCGTTAGATTTTTTAAGGAAATTACAAGCAATACAAAGAGAATTGTTTATACTTTTGATTTGTTACGTAAAGTATTGGTCGCTTAAACAGTTCAGTGAAGTGGATCAAGTTAGCAAATCACTGGTTTATTACTTTTGGCAGGCAGCCCAAAAGGTTAAGAAACACCGCGCTTTAGGGTGAGCTCATCAACCAAGTATTTTAATAGAAAGCTTGACAATAAATATCACGTTTTCAGTCTAAAGATCGTAGGATAACTGAGCTTTCCAAAAATAAAAAAAAATCATTTTGGTTGGTATGTTGTGAACATGTTTATGGTTGTCATGTTGTAATACCACACAAGTTTGAACCTTAAAGGTTATTTGTTATCATACAAATCAACTTATAGTATTTTTATAGCCTTTTATGTGTTTTTAATTTATATAATATTTGTTCACTGTGCTTTTCATTGTTTAAACTTGGTCATCAATGACCAAAGTAAAGTTCAAATCATCAGAAGCACCTGTGTTGCCACACACTGACACCATAGTACCCTACTGTATAGACTGGGTAACATCACTATGGGAGAGTGGCGTGCGAACATGCAACAACATACCAATTTACATTCGCTAGGGCGCTGCGGCTCTAATATGTATTCAAAAGATGATTATGTTATCCGTGAAAATTTTAAAGATTTTTTTATTTCAGACTTTGGAAAATTGTCATGGCAAAATGCAGTTGTTAGTCGTTTGTAATGTTTTTACCGAATTACTTACGGTATTTCTCTTTTCTTTCACTTATTACTAGCAGAGCAGTATTTCACTTTTTGTGTAGGTATTGAAAAAAAAAACAACTTGAAAATGAATGGAATGAAAAAATAAAATACAAAAACTATAAAAAACAGTTTAATTTTTAGCTTGAAATCACTTGAGGCTCTTCACTTGTGGATTGAGAACATAAGAATTGTAAAATACTAGTCGTTGACTCATTTGCTTTGGCAAGATTCATGCTTAAAACTATCAAATTCATCTTCATTCGAAGGCCGTTTTGACTGTATTGTAGCCATAGTTTTTATGTTTTCTTTGAAAATGCCTCAGATGGTTTCCTGAAATAACCAAGCATTAAACATCTTTCCTGAATCAATAATTTAAAATTGAATGTACTGTTTTCGATTTAAAGTTTTTTCTTTTTGTACTGCTAGATTGTGATTGGCCTGAGTGGACTGATTCACTATCAAAAGTTTTTACCACTTCATTTTCCACAGGCTCTAATTCTATTTGATCTAAACAAGCAAAAATGATTAAATATTTCTATTCATGCAATTAATGATACATGTAAGTTTCAAGGACAAACATACAACGGCACCTTCATCTGTCAATCCACTTGTGTTTGTAAAATCTAGTTCCTGTGTAGGATTAAATAGCTCTTCAGAGGAACTGACATTTCCAATAGTTCTGCCAAAAGTTACTTATTTACAAAATATTTCATAGATTTAATTAATAAATTACTCAGGTCGTCTTACATTTTGTGTCTAAGGTGGTCCAGTAAAAAGGTGAGAGATTCATAGTTCTCCCACACTGAATTAGATACAGCTCCTGACCCACTTTTTCTTTGATTACCGTATCTATTTTCTTTTCTTCTTTGGAAAAACGGTCTCGCAAGCTTTTCCAGCGCTTTGTACATGTATTTTCATCCACATGCTGTCTTTTCTTAATTGGTCTTTGTAAAATTTTATCTTTTGAATCGTATAGATATGGGGCATCACGAACCATTTGGATTAATATTTCATTAAAACTCATTTTCACTGGTCTACCAATAAACTCAAGATTTTTGTTTACGAATAGCCTAGATTTATAGCGGTATTTGTTGCACTCATAAGGATAAAATTTCTACTTCCGTGTATATTAAAACGTTAGAAAAAAAGGTAGTCGCAACGCCCCTGTTGTCACGTGTTCTTTGTTAAATATTGTAGGAATTGACTACGTAATATAATATATATATCTCTCTCCATACAAATCTCCTTAACTGATTTTCGTGTATAAAACAGAGTGCAAAGCCAATAAAAATGTCTGTTAAAGAAGCAAAAGTCGAGTGGTTGTGTTTCTGAGCTAAGGCTTTTATGCCAACGAATCAGTGTGGATACATATCAACAATACGAAGCAGAAGATGAACAATTCTACAAGTAGTTAATTCACGAGGAAAAAGACAATAATGATTCTCATAACTAACCGCTTGCTTCAGTATCACAATTTTAAACAACTGGTACCAATCCAAACTGATTTAAAAGTCTTGATATAAAACTGCCATTTTGTTCGTAAACCTTCACAGACTCTTCTTCCAAAACCCACCCCATTCCAGTAAATCTGCTAAGTTTGGGAAGCTCGTTCTTTAAAAATTGTGTGTCATCTGAACACACTGGTCTGTCCACACCAGCTGCATATTATGTATGTTGTTAGGCAAAGAAATCACCACAAAGCTAATCTTTATTATTTTGAAAAAGTATGGAAATATTTATTATTGGAACATGTTAGTTTTACCATGTGATTCTCTTGACCACAAAGATGACACACATTTGGCAGATGTACTGGCTGATTGTTTAGGCTTGCTCCAAGAGCACTCAATGTCAGTTCTGGCTACATTTTTTCCACCCAAACAAGCAGTGCAGCAATGTGGTGGCACTGGTGTTTGCCATTTCGGACACAATGATGTCTTTACAACTTGACTCTCTATTTCTACCTACAACATGGTTTATAAATGATACGTTTGTGTAAATATTGAAACAGCTATATAATAACATGAGTCGACTATTTATTTAAAATACAGGGTTATATAAACACGTTCCTTACGTCTAGTATGTGTTTTATTTTTTAAAGCTTGATTGCACTTCCCCCCGTTATGTTTCCACCCGTTCAACTTTTACAGACAAGACGTGACCACTGTCAGAAGAGTTAAGGCCTCTCTTCACAAGATTTCGATCAGTTTCAAAAAAGTCACATATATAGTAAAGGACGTGACGGGTTCCATTATATAATTTTTTAGAAAAATCCCATCAGTACTGCTAAAAAAGGCATTCGTTTAATATCTTTCCATTAGGTCACATAAAAAATTCATGTGGATTTTACACCTTGTATTTACGTGCTACCATTTACCTAAAAAACATTTTTTAACGGAAAAAAACGTAAAAACCTTAACTTAATGAAATTCCGTTGTAAAGTTTAGTTCTCTACGATTGACAACATGTCAAACTTTGGTATTGTCGCCTTGTTTGGTTACGAATTCTAGGCATAACTTGACTGACGACAAACCAAAAGGATCCGGAAGTAGTTTTTTCCACGATATGACGTTACACTAACCAAGCGAATTGTATTTCCCAGCTCATGCTTTAAGTACAAAATGGCGTTAATCCAGCAAAGTTTAATCGATGTTAATCGTGAACTCCTAGGCACCAATTATCGGATTTTCTTGATATTCATCATTAATTTGTGGCGAAATGTCTATTTTTGCAATCACATCTCGGATACTCTATATGCAGTACTATTTTCAATAAACCTAATTCTAATGGTTAAATTGTGTGGAAACTATAACTATTTAAATATTACGATAATTCTTTTCTGCAAATATTAATAACATCACCCATTACCTAATGTGTCCAATGTCCATATACCTATTATAGCCTAATTGTATATATATATATATTAAAATATTGGTGAATATATATTTAATAGATAACTGTATATAAGTAGGATGAAATGAATTGTAAACGCTAACCCAAGAGATAGAAATTTGCTTAACACACTTATTAAGCAGCTAACCTACCTCTTAGGCTGGATCCCCACCGGACCTCAGACACGAAGCGACGAAACATGTCTGACTGTTGACTTGTCGCGTCGTGCTTGAAAGCGACTGTGTCCAATCCCCACCGACAAAGCGCGCGAAACTTGAACTGGTCAAAGCTAGGCTATATAATTCAGTTGTGATCATGGCGGAGGCAAATAACGTAGAATTTTGGAAGAAATGTGTATTTGGAAACGTAACCAGCAGTTTATACGACAACACAAGTAGTGGGTATACTCTATTTGTGAAAAAAAGTATAGAGAGTTTTCTTTCCATGTGCTTTTTCACACTTTATTAAAACATGAAGATAAGTTTTAAAAGTATGCAAGGGTGTCTTCAAAATTGTTTTTTGAACTATTCAAGCTGGTAAAATCATACATGGAAATGAAAGATACGAATTAAAAGGCTTTTCGACCTTTCCAGGAATATATTTTTAATGAAATTAAAAAAAAATAACCTGCTTAACCTTTTAAAATAACATTCCTAATACAAAACCTACAAAAACCCGTAAAATCTAATCGTTTCTATCAAAAAGCATCTTCAAACACGGTAAAAAAGTAGTGCACGCGCTATCTCGCTAAAAACGCGTTTAGTCGTGTCTGTCTGCTGTGCGTAAGATTTGCGTCAAGTCTGGTCGGTGGAGACGCGACAACAAAAGAAATAGCGTTCCATCTCATTAGTCGCGATCAGACTGCTTTAAAGCGTTTTTGTGTAACCGGTGGGGATTCAGCCTTACGAGCGTGCTAGACTTAGCGCGCTTTAGCACCATAAAAACCAGTCAAGCGAGGCGACGTCGCCGTGCGTCATTTTAAGTGTGTCAGACAAGCGCGCTAGCTAACTTATTTTGTTTATTATGTCACATTTAAGAATTATATGAAGTGGAGTTGTAAAATTATCTTTTTTGTGAATGGCAATGAATTTACAACTTTAATCAAAACAGATTATTTACACGTCGTTGAAGTCTTCTACTTTAAGATAATTGTACGTGAAAAACTTTCGTATACCACGTATGATATAAGAAAGACAGCAGAAAATTGCTAATTTAATTGAAGTTTCCAGTCTTTGCTTTTAAGTTGCACACTTTTGTCGTAATTACATTTTGGGTTGATTTTGATTTTTAAAGGTCCACCGGTCCGCAAAATTTGTTTTGGAATTTCACCGGTCCGTAAGCTAAAAAAGGTTGAGAACCACTGGTCTATAACGTTATTTTGTCTTCTCTTTCGTTTCGATGAGCGGTCTCATGTTTTAGGTTGTCTAACAACCAACTCACCCTAACATACATTAACTACCTGTATAGGAATTTACGTGGACATGTGTATCAATAAAGCTAAATTGATGACGTCAGTTCATAGCAAAATTAAAGCATGCAAGTGAACAAATAATTGTGTCGAGGTTTTATCAAACTGGTACAAACTACTCTGCGCGACTGCAATTAAAATGGCTGACGATTCAACATATAGTTTCATGCATAATTGTGGAAAATTTAACTTGATAATACATTCCAGTTTTGTGGTTCGCTAAACATAAATGATTACTTCCTAGTATACATACATTTTTCCCCAAGGTTATGTTATTACCAGGAAAAATTCAACTTTTTGCACCAAGACTTTAAATAAACAAACATTTTGTCGTGTATCAAAAGAGTGAAACGCAACAACCGGCAGCCTTACATAAGAAAGCCAATTATTACATAACAATGGGCGGGGAAACTACTCGCAGGTAGATGTTGAAACCACCCGATTCGTCGGCAAGTTTGGCTTCGCCATGCCGTAGCATACTGCATTTTTGTCCCAAAGTTAAGCCAAAGGATCATGATTTCCTGATTCCAGGATCGCGCTTGTTAGCATAGAAAGAGAAATGTCTGATTCCCGTTGGATGGGGACTCCCCATTACGTTTCTGCGACTAAAACGCGAATCTAGGCCACTGATCTCTATGAAACCTGGATAGCGCAACTAGTGGCACGCGTGAGCGGTTTTTGAAGCCAATTAGAAAGCTCTGACGCCATCTTGAAAGGTTCCAAGAGTGCGTAAATTTTGCATTACGGCTTATGGGAGAGGTATCTTAAAATTGTTGTTATGGCAATATTTGGTGAATATTTTACCGAAATTTAAGGGATTAGTGATGTATTGGTATGCTTGGTACTATACACAATACTAATAAAGCAGAATAACTTGATTTTAGCTCCTTCGTTTTTACTGGCACCAGAAAATATTTTTTTTATTGCAACAAGGCAACGTCAAGTTAGGTAAAATCAACTTATATGATATACCAATCTTTGGAATGCCTTTTTGATCAGTCTAGTTAATGTATTTATTATGTACATTTAACTATGCTGGTTGGTAACGCTGTTCTGACAACAACATTTCTTAGCATTTATTTTCGTATAATAGTAACAGCAGCAGGTAGTAGTAAGGTTTAATTGAAACTATATGCATAAGTAGAATCAGGTATTTTATTTAATTGCTTTTAATATCTCATGGATGTCCTGAATTAGTTGCTCCCATAAGCCGAAATGCAAAATTTACGCACTTTTTGAACCTTTCAAGATGGCGTCAGAGCCTTCTAATTGGCTTCTATTTTCAACCACTAGTTGCGCTATCCAGGTTTCATAGAGATCAGTGATCTAGGCTGAAAAGCGTTCATTTTAAGTCTGGCGCTCGTGGAGTATCGATTATCCGCTGAATAAATTAGTTGGGATTGCAGAAATGCGAGGCCAAAACGTCGACATAACTTGCACCAATAGGCAAAATGTTTTGGAACTTTACACAAAGCTATGCGCAGAAGAATCAGTAAAAAAACTGTACGAAAATGACAAGTTTAACATCGAAGTTGGCTTGGTGCCTATCCCTTTCCCCAGTGAACTCATAGCAGAGGAAATATCGGCAAAGTATGAAAAAGTTGAAAAGGTGGCCCACAGGAAGGACAAGGTTGGGTTGCTAACCGGAATGAGAATCTTGACAATGAATTCAACGGACGTGGAAGAAAACCCTTTACCAAGTTATATTAGGATGGCGGACTGTGAATTTTACGTAACATGTCATGGGCAAGTGTTCACTTGCAAGTATTGTGACGAAAAAGGTCACAAACAAGCAAACTGTCCCAAACGTCAAAAAGATTTTCCTCGGCTAGTAAAAAGACAAGAAGAGCACAAGCAAGCCAAAGCACACGGAGAGACAAACGATAACGCAGATGCCCCCCAATCTAGCGCTGGCGTCAACAACGCTGATAACAATCCACACTCTACAACAGCCGTAAGCAGCATTCTAAACGATGCTGATAAGAACTCCCCGAACTTCAACTCTGAAAACAACGCCAACATCAAGTCAAGCACATCGAAGCTTACCAACAACTGGTCAAGGAAAAGGCTGCAACGAAGCCCAGACGAGCTTCCTAACAGCAAATCCATTAGCCTATGTGCGACCAGAATTTCGCTGACATGCCCTGGCTGCCAAACTGAAGCTGTGGTTTCGGCTCAGTCGAAAACTTTCGTTTGCTGGAGTTGTTCCAACAAGTATTCTGTAGCAATGAAGTGCTGCACGGACGAGTTATTTCTGGTCGAAGAGGGTAAAGAAACATGTCAATGTCCTTCATGCGAAGGGACATTGAGACGTATGCCGTGCTGCGATGAGCTCCAGCCAGAATACAAGACGAAGAAAGATGTGCTTAAGTGCATATAGTGCGAAAGGTACTCTGTTGTCTGTAATTGTTTTACTGTTAACGTGCTACCTAAGGTTACCATGTGTAAAGCGTGTAGTTTTTCGCCACAAATTTCCAACTGTTAAAAAGTTCTCAAGGCTTCAGAAACTACCAGCGGCATCATCGCGTTTAGATTTCTTTTTAATTGACGGGTCTCCCGTCGAAAACGTTAAAAATGTAGACATAGTCCCCGGTATAATGTCCGACCATAATATGGCAACTCTAGGGGCTGACATTAACCCAGCACCACGCGGTAGAGGCTACACTGTCATTCGATTAAACACCAAAATTAAACACCTGAAAGGGGCGAAATGTCAGCACGTTTAAAATTAAACATGTTTAAATTTCAGGTGTTTAGATGTTTTGCCGTTTATTCGGTCAGGTGTTTAGGGCTAGTATTCAGTGTTTCCAAATCAATTCCACAAAAATTTCATTGGGTAAACCATTTTATTGCGCGAAAAAGGTGAAAAACAACACAAAAAGCTCAACACAGTGAAAGTTTCAAAAAATGTCAAACTTGGAAAAGAAAACTATACATTAAAAATTGAAGTGCTTATATTAAAAAGAAAAAGAAGTAGGATAACGGAAAACTTACATAATACACAAAATAACATGTTGGAAATGGATACAATGAAAGTGTTAATGCAAACAAAAATATATATGCAACAAAAAATAAAAAAGTAAATAAAAACAACAAAAACGATATATATATTTTTTAATATTTATAATTTCTATACTTGGCAAATTTTCACGGTGGGGTCTTTAGTGGGTTGTTTAAAATCATATTGAGTTATAGTATAAATATCGCTTGTTAAATACAATGAAGGTGTTTATGCAAACAAAATTGCGTATGTGATAAAAGTAAAAAACAGATAAAGAATATATTTTACAAAGTTGAACCCTTCTTTTATAGAATTTATAATTGCTATGCTTGGCAAATTTTCAAGGTGGGGCCTTAAGTAGGTGGTTTAAAAACATATAAACACAGAGCAACTTAAAGTTAATTGATAACTTAAATCCTGTGCATATTAACGAGCTTGAATATCAATGAAATATAACTTATCAATTTGTTCAAAAGTGTTGTTCTTCCGCTAAGTCTAATTTAACAGCCATTCCATCCACTAATATACAAATGCAGAAATGCTGCTGTGATGTACAAAGGTTTGCCCAATAAAGGCCTTGAAGAGCTTTTCTTGACGAGTTGAGCATGGCTGCCTAGAAAATAAAATTTAGATCAATATAATATACACTGCAATAATTAAATTATACACTGTCACTGAACAACTTTTTTTTTATTTGCCCAACATAGTAAAATTTTCAAGTTACCATCCAGAACCACTACATGTAATGTCATAAAAACATGTTTTAGTCTGTCACTAATCACCACAAAACATATTATTAAGACATGTACTAATTTGTAGCATTAGGAAATGTATAATAATTATTTATGTTACACTGTAACTCAAGGGCGGGCAACTTCTCTGGTTTGCGGGCCAGATATGGAAAAATGAAGTACTTGGCGGGCCGGATTAAGTACTGCCAAATCTTGCATGTTTTGTCGCATAATGTTGTACTCTTTAAACACGGCCACACTTTCATTGCACACTTTAACATACTGATTACTTCCCGACGTGAAGAAAAATAAACTAAGTGCAGAAGTTAGTAAACCGAATATCAGTTTGTTTGGATTTTGAAGTTATAAGATAACAATATTTCGCTACTAAAATCATCATAAGTATAATGATTTTAGTTGCGAAATGTGGATCATTTAAGGCCGGAAACTGTCTACGGGCCGCTTAAAATCCTGTATGTTGCCCGTCCCTGCTGTAACTGAATGACCGTGCAATGATTGCGAAACAAGTTCATTTTTATTGTAATTGATATCTTCATAACCGACTAAAATTTAAAAAAAGGTTCACCCTACTTTGAAAACAAATTAAATCATTATTTCATACAAAAAGTTAATGTGTGCCAGATTATTGTATTGGCCATTATGTGCTATTAAAATTTGTGCTTAAACTAGTGATACACAATCTAACCCCCAAAAGTTGCCCATTACTGGGACATTCAGACCAGATACACAACACATATAAATTAAATGTATTTTCCACAAATTAAAAAAAAATTGAGTTTGTTTACCTTGTGATCCATATTCTTTTGTTGATTTCCACTTGCACTTCGTCACAGACTTTTATTTTCCCATCTTGCACTTTGCAGTTAAAATTGCTGGAAATAAATAAAATTATGTAAAATATATAATTTATTAAAGGGCCAGTAGCATTCCAAAAGACTACAGATTAAATTTTACTGCTGGAACAATATGTAACATATTTTTTTACATATTCTATGATGAAAGGTTCTAAGCAAAAACTTATATATTAGCCAATTGCGAAAGGCAATAGTTTTCCTCGCTGGCCGCTACATATGAAATAAAAGCCAAATGCGAATAAATTATTTTCTTGTAAAACATGTAAGTAAAATGTAATTACATTTTAACCTTAGTGATCGTCCGTGAAGTTGTTTTTGAAGTCGAAAAGAGCAATTTGTTTGCTGTCATTGATTTCCCTGAAACAAAGCAGTGTAATTAAGTATCTTTAATAATAATAAATTGTTAAAAGCATACTTGATTGTTCAACAAAAAAATTAAATTTCCATTTAAAAGCATACAAACCTTAAATGTTTCATCTAAGTTCATCAATGTGTACAAAGTGTAAAGCCACGAATCATCATGAAATAGTATTTTACAACTTTCATTGCTTTTGGATATATGAATGAAATACCTATAATTCTGAAACAAAATCCCCAATTCAGTCACTTCATTTTCCAAGACAAGGCTTTTGTTACATACATTTCAGATTCTAAACCTGACAGTCTTGCACAGCTAATAAAACATTATTACTACACATTTATCAAAAGTATATTAAAGTATATATGTCACCAGTATACACATTAGTATTTGTTTAACATAAATGTTAGTAACTCGAAAGCCAAATATACGCAAAACCGGCTTTAACAGTAATGTATAACTTGTAAAAGTTCTAAGCATTTTATCTGTTTGAGGTTTCAATATCTCGCGTTCGTCACAGGCCAGTGCGTTGTTCAGCGGACCGAATCAATTTCAAATTAACTATGACTTTATTTATTGAATGAAATTTATATGTACACAGAAAATTGTATTAAAACAAAACAATAATTACTATAGTTAGTTAAAATATATCGTAAATCAAACACTTAATAAAGAATACTTACTGTTCGTCATATGTCAAACCAGATCTTGAAAAATATATAAGCTTCATTGCGATACAGCTTTCCCTAGAATAAATCCGTGCCGTAGATTGTTTTCATCGCGCGTTTTTTTGTTGCTGGCGCAATTTAAGTAGGTCATGGCGGCATAAGACCGCACAGCCTCGCTTTGTACTTTGGTACAAAGCTATAGGCAAGCATTAATGAAATCAAATATTGGATTAAATGACACGTTGAGCACACTAACCCGTATATTTATTATTTCCACATTTACAAAAATAAAATAATGCCAAATAGGCCGAACAGATGTTAAGTTAGGAAACCATGACTTAAGTCCGTTTGTTTATTGTGATCTGTCACGACCATATATGCTAACTTGTTAAATATTTGACGAAATTGATAGACGCAAATACATAAAACAACCGTTCAGTGCTTTAAAATAACAATACCTCTCTCAACAACATCTCATCACATCAACATAAATGGCTTAAGCTATAACTTTGCAACAATGCATCGAATTAAACACGTCTAACAATCAACGTGTTAAAATATCAAGTGTTTAATCGTCAACATGTTTAAAATCGTTAATTGTGCTTAAAATCTCCCAATACTCGTTGTTAAACACGTCAAAATATCAGGTGTTTAGCATAAAATCGTTCAGGTATTTAGAATTTAAACATCAAAATTCAAATTAAACACAAAGGTGTTTAAATTAGGTGTTTAAGTGTTTAGAATTTAAACGTGCTTAGACCGTTTTGGTGTTTAAATTTAAACACCGTTCTGACAGTGTACTGGAAATTTAATACATTACTATTAAATGACCAGCGTTACAAGGATAACATAAGAAAGGTAATCACTTCTTATAAAGCAGAAAACCATATAGGCGAAACCGACCCACATGTAAGATGGGACGCCTTGAAAGCAGTTGTTCGGGGAGAAACTATTAGATATGCGGCCGAACTAAAACGAAGGCTAAATATTAAGCAAATCGATTTGGAAAAACTGATTGGCGAGACGCAAGACGCTATTTCAAAGAACTCTGAAACAGAATTAGGCCCCTTGCACGAAAAATTGTTCAAACTTAAATCGGAACTCCACCAAACTAATGCTGCGCCAAACTAAAAGCGCCATAACGCCAAGTAGGGCTCGCTGGGCAGAGGAGGGCGAGAAAAATACAAAATACTTTTTAAATTTGGAAAAAAGACATGCATTAACAGACTTTTTGTGGATGATGAAATAATAACCGACCAAAACAACATTTTGGACGGTCTAGTTGACTTTTACAAGCAACTCTACAAACAAAACGGAGATCTATTGAACAAAACCTTAATCGCCTCAAAATTAAAAACACTAAATCTCCAAAAAATTAAGGCAGAACAATCAAAACTATTAGAAGCGGAATTCTTCACTGCTCTCTGCAACATGGGTAAAAATAAATCCCCTGGGCTAGACGGTTTTCCAGCAGAGTTTTATATCACCTTTTGGGACAATATCAAATGCGTCTATATGGCAGCTTGGCGACATACAGTAAATACAGGTAGGCTATCAGCTTCTCAGTCAGAAGCAGTGGTAACTCTAATTCCAAAAGCTTATAAAGATCATCTTCAACCTGGAAATTTTAGACCGATAACGCTTTTGAATGTAGACTACAAAATTGCTTCAAAAGTAGTTAACACCAGGATCCGAGGGTACTAAACGACATTATCTCGCCTGCGCAAAATGGTTTTATTCCAAAACGATACATAGGCACTAATATTCGCCTTTTGTTCGATATCATTGACTGCGCCGACTATTACGATATACCTGGCGCGATACTGTCTTTAGACATGTTCAAGGCCTTTGACGGTAAACTGGGACTTCATATATACAGCCTTAGCTGCTTTCGGGTTCGGGGACAAGATTATTAAATTGATCGAATGTTTTTACCAAAATCCTTCGTGCGTAATTGTTAACAACAACTTTTTATCAAAATCGTTTAACGTTGAACGTGGCGTACGCCAGGGAGACCCTCTCTCTCCAACTTTATTTGTCCTGTGCATTGAATGCCTTGCCTCTGCGTCAAAACAGGGCCGCCAAAACGACATCACAATAAATGGCAAAGAATTTAAAGTGTCCTTATTTGCTGACGACAATACAAAATTTCTATCGGGTAGTGATCAGGATTTTACAGAAGTCTTTCGGATTATTGACGACTTCGGCGAAATGTCAGGCTGCAAGGTCAACATGTCCAAATCAAACGCCGTTTTTATCGGAACAAATCGTGAAAACTGTCACAAACCCATGGAACAAAGTGGTCTTCTATGGCCATCAGGCACTATTAAATACTTAGGCGTTGAAATTCCCACTAGCTCGAGTAACGACGCCGATCTAATTGAAAAAAACTTCACACCACTTCTGAAAAATTAAAATAGTATCAAATATTTGGTCCGCGAGGGGTCTCTCTCTTCTCGGAAAAATAAGTTATCAAGACCCTCATGATTCCAATCTTAACCTTTAAAATGAGTGTTGTCCCGGTTAATATACCCAGGCAGGAATGATCAATACAGATAATTACTTGTTAGCCTTACATACGAAATGAATCTCTAAACTACTTGACGAAAACGCGGAAGCTGATTGGAAACAAATCGAAGGCCCCTTTATCCAAGGTGACAGATTAGAAGCGCTTCTCAATGGGAACATAGGAACAAACAATGCAATCAAAAGGCGTATACTTCCTATGCGAACGTTACGTTGCGCAATAACGGCGTGCAAACAACTCTTGGAAATTATAGATCCAAAGTCAAACAGCCGTCCGCTTTGGCTAAACAAAAAAGTAAAATTCCGCTCAAATGTTTTTTTATGCCATCACTTATAGATTCCAATATAATTTTTCACCAGGATTTATTAAATAGAAACGGCGAGTATCTACAATATGACACATTAGTAAATAAATTTAACTTTACACCTAACAACACAGATTTTGTCCAATTCATAAAATTAATATCGAGTCACCCAGAAGAATGGTATTCGGGTAGCGCAACAACGTTCCGATCGTATAGAACCCAAACATTAAAATTATTTATCCAGCAGTATAACTCCACCAAATCGGTTTACGAAAAAATACAAACAACAATTCTCTTTCCTCCAAAAGCTCAATTAAAATGGCACTGGACCTTAAATTGCGGGAGTGCACGTCTGCCATGGGAGAAAATTTACCGCAACCTCTACAATTCAACAATCGAAAACAAACTAAGAAGCTTTCAGATAAAGTTTAACTTGGGCGCAATTGTTACAAATGACTCCCTTATTTATTCGTTCGGTAAAACCGAATCTAACCAATGTACTTTTTGCAAAAAGGCCACGGCCACGGCTTGTAATACTTGTTTTATTTGTGTCCTGTTACGTGTCTATACTGGGAAAACGTAGGTGCTTGGTTAAGTACTAAACTACGAATATCGTGTGTTTTTTCCCGCGAGCAATTACTGCTTTGGAGTGCACAAAAACGAACCGTGAAAAACATTTGTGAATTGTGTCCTTTTATGCGCGTGATATGTTATTTGTCAATGTAAATATGCCGACACTGTCCCGACTATGTTACGCTTTTTACTGTTGCTATCTTCTGTGCGAACTTCCAAGCGATATTCGGCTTTAAAAAGAGGAAGTATGACAAAACACAAAAGTAAATGGTCGTTAGCTGCTTGAGAGCTTCACTATTTGGATTTGTTTTTCTTGTTCGTTTTTTTCGCTATCTATTTTATTAATAAATAAAAAAGAAAAAAAAAAGAAAAAAAAAAGAAATTCAAGCTCTGAAGTACCGAACTCGTATTTGTCTGGATTCACGACAATACCGAATTTTGCAAGCCTTTGGAACAATTGACGCAAGTGCCGTCGGTGTTAACTTTTGGTCGGACTGAATCAAGAATGTCATCTAGATATACAAAGATAAAATCGAGCCCCCTACATACCTCATCCGTGAAACGTTGAAATGTCTGCGCTGCATTGCAAAACCCGAATGGCATACGTGTGTACTCAAAAAGGCCGAACGGCGTAATAATGGCGGTCTTTGGTACATCTTCTGCTGCTACTGGAATGTGGTGATAGGCACGGACGAAGTCTATTTTGCTAAAGATTTTCGCTTCGTTTAAGTTAGGAGATGGGTCCTATATAAAAGGAATCGGATATCGATCAGGAATAGTTCGACTGTTTAGATTCCTATAATCGCCACATGGCCTCCATTTGCCGGATTTTTGCAAACCATGTGCAAGGGCGAAGCCCATGTACTAGACCAGGGTTTCTCAACCGTGGCCCTTGGTCCCCCTGGGGGGCCACGGAGCGGTCATTGGGGGCCACCGGCATAACTCTCCAGCTAGATATTGCGAAAACTAAAGTGTCACTATTTTCAAAATTTGCCAGTTAACTTAATTTTGTGTTTTTATTATGACTGTAAACCTTTCTTGCAACGTTTTGTAATGAATTTTTCTGACACCTGCTTTGACTAGTCAGTAGGGATGTTTAAAGTAGAATATTGAATCCTTTTTGTGCTGCTTTGTAGATGGTCATGTATCGTGCGGCGTCAGCGTTTTTTTTTCGAGCGGCCAATTATTACTTGCCGATACCCTTCGCCTAATCATTAAGTGTCCAACAAATGCTGTTAGGCGAGCAACTAGTGTGTATTGCCAGGTGCAACGGTTCGCAATTCCGTTCAGTTGCAAAAGAAAACATTTCGCCGTAAAACGCATACAGTACGCTACCGGGTTATTCAAAAGGTCATTTTTAGGCCAACATTCAGCGGTTTATGCAGCTTATCAAGCAGGCTAATAGTAACGCATTAATAAAACGAAAATCGAGTAATCATCTCGACGAATGTAGTGACATCGCTTGGCTCAGTACAAAACAAAGCGGAATATAAAAAAATACCTTGGTGGCGTCGAAGAACAAAATTTGTGATGACGAACTAAGTTAGTTTAAATTAAAATGACTTATTTGTTAAATTTTTAGAAAGTAAGTGCATTTATTCGTTGATTAATGGCTGTATTGGTTATTAACGTGAAGAAGTAAAACAAATAAAAATACTTTAAACACAATGCTTGGTATTTTTATAAGCAGGGTGGCCACGAGGGTCGAGAGTCTTTCAAAGGGGGCCACGAAGCATAAACGGTTGAGAACCACTGTACTAGACGAACGGCGCACAATTCCTAAGTCTAGCAGGTTTTGGAATTCCGCCTTAGCGATTTTCATCTTTTCAGGAGAGAGGCGACATGCCTTTGTATGTACTGGTGGAGGGCCATTAGTTACGATGTGATGCTTAATATTGTGTTTCAAAGAAACGTCATTGTAAACCGCGCTTTGGATAGAAGGAAACTGTTTAAACAGTGTTTCAAATTCATTTGTGGCATGGGTTAATGCTACTTAACCAAAAGAAGATGAGCGGGAAACACCAGCGGAAACACAGTTAAATGTTTTAGCATTGTGGCCAGAATGGCGGAATTTTAATAGCAACGGCTGCAACATTTGCTTCGTCCATTATATATGAAATTAAGTGTGGAGTGCGTTCAACATGAGCTAGCCTACAACCTAGCAATGTGTTGCAAACATTGCACTTACTTTGTTAGTTGCCGGGGTCACCATTTGTAGGAGTCCAGAGAAGTGTACACGTCCGCTTGTATTTACGAATGACCGCTCGACACCAGCTCGATAGAATAGGCGTGTCGCGTGTAGCATGTCGCGTAACGTACATAATAAAAGGATACGCTACAACCCCATTGCGCCGCTGGCGACCCGGCCTTTCGTTAAAATTGGCAAAACTGGTATGACACAAACTTGTTTATTAACCGTCGGGCACCGCAAGTAAATTAGGAAAAATTATCGCATTTTTTACCAGTGTTTCAATCTGTCAAGGCTGGGCTACATGGCACAAAATCGTTATACCACCACTAGAGGCGTCTTATACAAGGGCCTTGTGCTTTGACAATTAAGCGCTTTTCGCTGCCAATCAGCCAGAATTTTCGTGGCTGTCATTTTATAAATTAGATCATTTTAATCTAGATACTACTATTTCGGTATGACAATAGATGTTTTTTTAGCACATCTATCGTCATACCGGATACTGAAACAGAGTAGCCTATCTAGATTCGGCGCTGGTGTAGAATCATATTGCAGTGAAACAAGTAAAGGCAAAGCATAATGTTATGGATAGGGTGTCGGTTAATGTTTGGGTCAAGTATTATTATTTAATAATATTGTTGCTTAACCTACGAAAATCCAAACGATAACCAGCAGACTAAGCCAAATAATGTTTGTTGTGGACTTGTGGTAGGATTCTAGACAAGCTTTATGTATTTTGTACAAATGTTTGTTGTGGTAGGATTCTAGACCAGCGCCAATTATTGTTCAAAAATACTTTTTAGGGCGCTGGTCTAGAATCCTACCACAGTTCTAAAATCAACGCACAAAATTTGAGTTAGGTTGCGGGTTAGCGTTTGGGTGTGGGTGGGTCAAGTATTATTATATTCTTTATTTAATAATAATACTTGACCCACCTTTACCCAAACGCTAACCCGCACCCTAACCCAAAAGGTGTTTCGTTGTGGTAGGATTCTAGACCAGCGCCCTTTTTAGTTCTATTAGCAAACGTTTCGGCAATTTCTTTTGCCATCTTCAGTGCAGTAAGTGAACTTTTTTTTAGTTCGTTATATGAAAAATCTAGCTGTTTCTATATATTCATTTGTTGTGTTATTTGTTTTTATGATTACCCTTACGCAAGCGTGTATTGGTAGCGATTTGTGAAATAATTGGCTTTCAGTCTTTTGCGAATGTTATAATTAGTACAAATCAACAAGTAAAGACGGACATTTTATTGTTCCGCTTGTGTGTGACAGCTACTGTAATGAAAGAACACATTTTGACGCGATCCAGCCACCAGGTCAAATCCGACTATCAATCGTTCCATCGTGATTAACATGTTGGCTACCCCTGGTGTATACACTATACAGTAGTGCAAAATTTGGCATATATAGCCTCTTTCTTAAATTTGCTTTTATACCTCTAACGGCATATTTAATCTAGGGTGTTTAAATGCTACATTACACTTTTGTGTTAGCTTTATAATAGACTTATAATTTTGGTTTAATCTTAGAATTTACTTATTTATAAGTATTTCTGAAATATTGAAACATGCCAAAGCGTAGAAAGCGATCAAGCATTTTTATCAAAAAAACATCAGATATTTCAGGTAATACTAGCTCATCGGAAGACACTGAAGTGGCAAGTATTGCAAAAAGGACACGCCACTCATCTGTTGCCTCTCAAAAAGGTTCAGAATCCAACAATGAATCCACTGGTATTGGGTTTAAAAAAACTATTCAAGATTCTTGCAATAAGTCACACACTATTTTAAGCCCTTCAAAGATATATAAAAGACGAGTGTTACGTGGAAGCCTTCCAAACAGAGAAGTGGAAAATACCACTGATTCCGATGTTGACATAAAAATTGAAGCCCAAAGAGGAACAAGAGCTAGTTCTGATATAGGAAAAGCCAACAACAAGAAAGCTGATTTTCCTTCCTGTGACAATCTATCAAATTCTAAGTCTGGGAAAGTTCCAGAAAGTCCAGTTACACCAAAGAGATCTAATCCATTGGGGATAACTGAGCATGAAATGCTTTTAGCCTTGGATGAAAGTGGTGGTAGTCGCCTTCGAAAGAGAAGATTTGTGCAATCTTATCAAGTTGACATGAAACACTGTCCTATAAATGGTTGTGATAGCCGTGGTCACTTGCTTGGTCGTTTTGAAAGACACTTCACTCCTGCAACTTGTCCATTTTATCATAATCTGACCCCCGAAAGATGCCGGGAGAATTATGAAGCATATGCTCGAATGAAGCGTGAAAGAGTGGCTGAATCACAAGACAATGTAAAAGCCACAGCCCATCACAACACACGGAAGCAAGTTGATGTTTCACCTACCCACTCTCAACTCAAGTAATTTTTTTGAGTTAGTTGCGCAAGCATGACACTGGTGTATTTTTATATATTACCAAACCTTGAATATTTTTAGATACCAAAAAAAGATAGAACATTTACGCCTTTCTTGTAACCAATCTATTGATTTAAAACATTTGAATGGAGAACATAAAGCCAAACATGGAACATCACGTGAACCTTTGTTGAATGGCGTTGCTTCTGACTATGATTTAAACCTTTTTAGGAGAGCACAGGTTTGTAAAAATTATATATATATACATCAGGGCAGAGGCGTATTCAGAAAATTAAAAAGGGACGGTCCCGAATTTATAACTTAGGAAATTCTCCCCTATTTTCCGTCAATTGTTAATGAATAATGACATCATAAACTAGTGATGGGTATGATCTCATAAAATAGTGATTTGTAATGATGTCATTAAGCATAACCAATTAACGTCCAGCAAAACGACGCAAAGAGAACACGTTTGTCGATATTGCTTGGTGTGCAATCTTTAACTTCAGGCGTAAAACTAAACCTAGGCACTGAAGTATGTGTGATTAATTTTGGTATGTTTAGACTATTAGCAGCGCATTTTCTAAGTTCCACGTATGGGACCACACTAAATTGCAAGAACGCCATTCGCCACCTACAATATTAAACGAAGATCGTTTTTCCCAGGTGTTATTATGACACGATTAGTGCAACATCTATGCCGAGAGGTGTGCCGAATCAGATAAAATCCAAGCTGCAGTTGAGGGAGAATAAGTTGGATGAATTGCACATTAAACATATATTCTTAGGATATTCTTTTAGAATAATTTTGCGGTAACATTCATTACATAAAAAAGGCCACTTTGAAAGACACAG
This sequence comes from Ascidiella aspersa, assembly GCF_963924565.1. NCBI lineage: Eukaryota > Metazoa > Chordata > Ascidiacea > Phlebobranchia > Ascidiidae > Ascidiella > Ascidiella aspersa. The sequence continues at coordinate 15,822,933 of NC_139449.1, forward strand.
TTAGCCCCCTCTTCGGGGAATCTGTTTCAGTTAAAAAAATGCTGTTGTTACTCCGACATCAGATATTAGCGCAAACGGCGAGGAACGTTAGTTATTCCACTACAGAAATAATAAGGTAAATCTTTAAAATATTCTAGTTTTCTATATTCTGGATTGTTATCCTAGATCAGGGGTCGGCAACCCCTGGCATGCGTGCTAAAAGTGCATGTGAGATGATTTTTCAGGGCACGCCAAATGATTCGGGAGTGTTCGTGTCACAAATAAAGTGTCTTAAGTGTTGTATTTAACATTATTTTTTCTGGGCGTTAGACTTGTTGTTTACGGCTAACCGTACGTTTTACGTCACACTAAATGCCCTAAAATTGGCGTGTTGTTTACTGCGTGCGTTAAAGCAGGGCATTCTACATTAAAAGTAAGCACGTATGTTTTTGTTCGACTGAGAAACCAAGCTAAAATCGAAACCGATAGTTAACACTTCTCGGGGGCAGCTGACTTGATGTACCTAAAGGTCTTTCGCTGCCCTCTGGGAACTCAGAACCATAATTTTCGTAGCTGTGTATTTGTATTATTATTTCTTTTGCGTTCGATGTTCCGAATAAATAATCTATCTATCTCTCTAGGTATCGACTGAAAAGCGTTGAAGTATATTCCAAAACATCGGGCACAGTATTGTGTTCGCAACAGTTCGTTTATTCAGCATGGTTAGGGTATCATTATAGAATTTAACTTATGAAATTAGGTTTAATGGCGTCTCTCAAGATTGATGAATGACTAAATTAGATGATTATTTGTAAAATAAATGTCAGATCGCAGCAGGGTTGCGGAGTCGGACTCTGGACTCGAGTAAACTAATTCGAAGAAACGGTATAACTTTAATAGTTAGTTCATCTAGTTCAGCATTTGATAACCGTTTTAAGTTTGGGCGCACCTGGCGAGCGAAGCGAGCGCGATTTTCTTTTGGTATAACGGCACTTCTTTTAAATTTCTTGCAAGTTTTTATTACATTGCCGAAAATAAAAAATGTTATATGTAAAATATTTTTAAATAAGTTTTCGGTTTGTCCGCGATGCACTTTGCAGCTTTCCACGGCGCAACGGTAAAGAAGCGCTGATCTGGTTCAAAATACAGCATCAAAACGTTAACAAACCGGACGTAGTAAGATCATTCGCGCGAAACGCGAAAATTTTTCGCACTTCCGTAGTTAAAATAGGCAAAAAGTATTTGAAATGAACACGTGTATAGTTTGTCAAAGAGGCGACAGGCCCGATGAATTACAGTAGGTTGCCGACCCCAGTCTTACACCAAGATCTGATATTAACGCAGACAACAAACAGCGAGAAACATCAGCACCGTCTAACTCGACGTTTTCAGAGAGAAAAAAGCGGAAACCGATTGATTTATATTATTAATTGTCGAACAAACACTTGCTGATTAGCCAACCCGAACAAATAACGAAATACGAAAGAGAAAAACTATCTAGCGTTTACGGTCGACCAAACAAAAGACGAAAAACGGCGTTTTGCGTTTGATGTTGGTTTCACATTAGCTTAAGATGCGTGACCCAATTACATTTAAAAACACGCAGCTTCAGACGGTGAGTAAAACTCTGACAAAAGCGAACAAAAAACAATAATGTCACTTACGAAAAGGGGGGGGGGGTCCGAACCCCCAAAACCCCCCCTGAATACGCCACTGTCCGCGGACAAACTGGGGTCCGTACAGCAGTTTCACAGGGTCCGTAATGAGAAATAGTCTTTAGGTTTTTAAACATTACGCTTTAGCGAATGTTTTAAACATTAGACTATGTTTTAAACATTATATCGGTCATCATTATAGTCTTCAGTTAGTCTTTATTATTCGATAATATAGCGTTTTTTTATGATGCTGTTGTGACATCATAAAGCATATACTATGCCAGGGGTCGGCAACCTTTTGTACGCAGTGTGCCAGTTTATGAATAATGTCAAAATATGAACAACTCGCATGCCAAACATTTTTCTATGTTTGGTTTCGCACTGGCAATCAGAGCTGCGGAGTCAGTTAAAACAACCCGAGTCCGACTCCAGCCAAATATCAGATTTCATCGCGTCCCGAATCCGACTCAGCCTCTGTATTTCACCAATTTACGTAACTATATTAAGGTGGATATTCCGCAATCCACTCATAGAGTCATGGAAAATATACCACGAGCATATGCTATTCCACCTTAACCATTTACAGTTTGCTGCAATATCAGTTTTGAAATTTGGTACTGCGCATGGACACACGTCGGACTCTGGTAGTTCTACCTGGTCTTCCTCAACTTCCGAGTCCGACTCAGCAGCCCTGCTGTGATCTGACATCTAATTTACATATCTTTTTTGAAATGTACTTCGATGCTTTTAAGGCGATACCTAGAAGTGTTAACTATCAGTTTCGCTTTTTGTTGGTTTCTCAGTTGCACAAGAACACACATGCTTACTTTTAATGTAGAACAGTGGTTCTCAACCTTAAAGTTTAGGATTTAAACGAGTTGTAGCCTACTTTTAAATAGTTGGGCACAACACTTGCAGCATTGTGAAGAAGATGAAGTCCAAAGTAGACCGTTAACTCTATGTTACATCACAATGCTGCAAATTACGGAACTGGCTAAGTTCTAAATTTGATGGACAAGCCGCCTTCAACATCTTGCACTTTGCAATTGAAATAATAATTTGTAATATATTTGGCGGACCGTCAGGAAAGTTGTCGCGGACCGGCGGTTGAGAACCACTGATTTAGAATGCCCTGCTTTAACGTAGTAAACGTTACGCCAAATTTGGGGCATTGTGACGTAACACGAACGGTTGGTAAACAACAAGTACGCCCACAAAATTAATATTAAATACAACAGAGTTAAGACACTTATTTGTAACACGAACTGGCAATGTGTGCAATCATTTAGTTAGCGCTAGTGTTAGTGATGTAATGGTTGCACTTTCTTAAGGTGATATAATGTGAGCGTTAAATCAATTGGCGTGCCATGCAAAATCATATTGCGGTTGCCGACCCCTGTACTATGCTTTACTACTTGCTATCAGCGAATCAATCGCATTGCATTACAAAAGTTGTTACATTGGAAAGAATCGTGACTGCACTAGTGTACTACAAGAGCCGTGAAATATCAAAATAATGGCAAAGGATCCACCTGGCAAATTTTTTAGAAAAGTTCAGGAACCGCTGCTGTAGAGTCTGATCCGAAATCAGGAATTGATTAAATTGCACATTTGGCTGGAGTCTAACACTGATTGTTTTTAACTGACTCCTCAGCCCTGGTTGCCAGTGCAAAACCAAACATAGAAAAATGTTCGGCACAAGAGTTTGTTGATATTTTAAAATTCTTGATAAACTGTGTACAAAAGGTTGTCAACCCCTGTTCTAGATTCTAAACCTATTATTCTATATTACCTTGGGGGTTCTACTTTAAACAAACCTAGTTTTAGCAAAGAAGGAATTGTTATTTCAATTCAGAACACCGGTGTGTACAGTGTAGTTATCATAATGTAAACCTAATGCGTAGCAAATCAGAATTTTGGTTACACTCTTGGATGTTCTTAGTTTGCAGAATAGTTTTAAAATTACACTTAATGCCTCGGAAAGATTTACCAAAATCAGTGGCTTATTCAGGATTATAGTTTAAGCAAGGTCAAGCTAAAAAAACAACTAGCCTATGGTTTGATCTCCAGTCATACCAGGGCAATCTTCCCATGTTTATCGCCTAAACCTGGCCAGGTTTATACATTCGTTAGGTCAGGGGTTTTTAACCTTTTTTTGTATATTTTACCCTTTTAACAAAAATGAATATCAGATTTACCCCCAATATATGAAATGGTGCTCATCTTTTAACAAAACGAAAGTAACAAATTACATTAGGTATAATCAATGCAACGGCTGCCATTGCTTTTTGGCAACTATAGTTGTTGGACTACAGCTTAAGACCGAGATAAGAACAACACCAACATAAATCAAAAAATTCAAATAATTTTTCTGATACTTTCACTTCATTAAGGACATGCCATTGTTTAAGACTAAATTTTTGGTTACTTTGACAGAATATTTTTATCAGTCAATGAGATATTTTTACCAAAAACGCCTTGAATAAACTAACTGGGCAGTTAAAATAAAACAAAAATAGGCAAACACATGCATAACCAGAACTATTAATTAGCGAAGCATAACATTAAGAATCAATACTAGGCTATTAGGCTTGAATAAGCGGTAAATCTGAACTAGAAAAATAGGCTACCAATACCTACTGCTGGCACAATTTTAATATCTTGTCATCATGAAATGGATATTATGATTGATAGCTAATTTACCCCCTAAAACGAGGAAATTTATCCCCAGGGGTAAATTTACCCCAGGTTTAGAAAGGCTGCGTTAGGTGAACACAGCATTGCCATCCTGGAAATCATTTGGTATTAGATCCGATTAAGTATTTTTTTGTTTTATAAGATATCGATATCAGAATAAAATGTTAAGTAGTGGACATCCCTAGATTTAAGAATACATTTTAATTACATTAAACAGAAAAATAGATTTTTTTGCTGTATTACACTTTTTTTATAAATATAATAATGCTACCTTGTTTATTTGAGAAATTGCAACAATGGTTGTTGGAAAAATCCCTGATTTTAATGGAGTTGTCTGGTATTTTTACATCCCTATTGACAGGGGGCAGTGTGCTGAAGACCCCCCTTTTGTGACAGATCAACCTGTGGCATCATTTACCATGACATAAAATTTAAACTGAGATGTGATAGATTGATTCTGTGTGTTTATGCAGCTGATTCTGAAAATGTCCTCATTTTTTTCTTAGAAAATCAGGTTTTTTAAATAATTCGCCTTTCAGTTATTTTAATGTATTGCTGTATTAATAATATAGGCATATTGCACACTGTGACATAATCCAACTTTGATGTGATTCACACACCATTCTATATGGTTTTACTGACATCTCTAAAAAACATGTAGGAAAGATTTTTTATCAACATTTTTGGTAATTAAGCAGTTAATTTTCCGATGTCAAAGCGGCTTCAAAGCTGAGTATGAATTATGCCAGATTTTAGTCAGTAATATTGTTACTTATCGCTTTCAAATTTGTGTGACCAAAGGCAAGCAAAGAAGTATCACTTCAGGTATCGATAAGTTGGACAGTTGTACTTAAGCTATAGATTTAGCAAGGAGACCTGTGCCACACAATGGCCCAATGCGTGTGTCACTTCCTCCCCATGAAAGTCTTAAATTCTCCCAGATAAAGTGGAAGATGTTGGTTAATTGAGTAAATATAAACAAAAAGAAAAAAAATCTATTCTGTTTTCCGGACACATTTAAACAGCCTTGATAGAGATGTGTTTTTTTCACAAGAAAAATCAGAACTGATTCAGAACTGACTGAAAATAAAACAACTTGGCTGAGATTGATGTAGTAATAAAACATTACGGAATTGGATTTACAGTAGACCGACCTTTTTGCCACAACAACTGTTCTCCCAAATGCATTCTTTTAGAAGAGACTATAAGCCTATAAGAAAACCGTAAGTGGCTAACATCACAAATGTTACGTCCTTAAGAAAATTTTCTTGCTTGAGGAATAGGAAAGTGGAGTTATATGTTTAGCATTTTTTTACAAAAAATTTTTCACTATAAAGCTGACTAAAATTAAGGGGTTAAATAATTGAAAATACCAGATAGAAGTTCTATTGTGATGACCTGAGTGGTGTGTATAAAAAAGGGCCATGAATCATAGCAGTGGGTTGTTTTCAATGCTTTTCTTTCAGAATATTTTAATTTGATGATATCTTAAAAATGTGATGTACTAGAGAAAAACTAAAAATTAGCACGAAAAAAAAACATCTAAAATAAAATACTTACATTCTTGTTTGAAAAAAAAGTGAAATTTTGTTGACAAGGGTAATTATTTAATATTTAAGAGGGCGCGGTAGAAAAAAGGTTAAAAAAACACTGTTTTAGACAATGTCAAGGGTCAAAATTCTGCCCAAAGTGGATAAAAAGTTCGTATCAAGATACGGCTGCCAAACATTTGTGTTTTTTTTAACATGTGCTTGGTCTACAACTGCCACTTGAACTTTCCACAGGAAGTTGGTTTTAAATAAAATCCATAGTTGACATAAACTTCGGATTTTAACAATTTAAAACCATTGGATATGACTATGTTAAACATGTCGGATGTTAATTATTTGATACTAAGTAAGAAAAATATTCCTTTTTTGCGTAAAACATGAACCAAGATTATATTTAGAAATACAAATGTACAACAGATTTTTTACAGGAAGCTCTTTTATTTTTGATGTCATTAAACTTAGGTAAAATACGCTCTCTTTGGCAATGGTCCTACCTGCAATGCCTTCTAAATGTAAAAAAATAGGTAATACCTATTTACACTAAATATTATCTTTTATTATCAAATATATTTGGTTTGTTTGTTTTGAAAATATTGGTTTACTCTATTTCCATTTACAAGCTGCAACAAACCAGCTAAAGCTTTACCAGCAATCCACATATACAATTAACTTATAAACATAGAATAAAAAGTTAAGACAAAACTTACTCAACCTTTTTAAATTGTTAGGCTTTGGCATCAGAGGGCCTTGAAATCGAACTGGAACGACTTCAACATGTAGGGTTTCCAAATCAGAGTTCCGGTAACCAAGACAGACGCCTAAAAGTGATTGAAATAGGACGTTTTGAAATGGATGTTTGGTAAGTTAATAAATTGTAGGTTTTGCATTGAATCTTTAATGAAATGTTAATACGTAGTTTGTCTACAAAATATATTTACTACCCATTGTTATATTTAAAACATGAATATGTAGTCTTTCTGTATCCTTATCTGTCTGAATTGGCCATCTACCTTCTCATAAAAATAAGTTCAACATAGTTTTAAACATCTACACTTGAATTTTTAAATCTGCTGTACAACATGATTGTCACTAGGGATGATTTAAGTAGAATCCCAAGATGTTCTAGAACAGCGGTTCTCAACCTGTGGGCAATGGCCGTGTTTGAGACTTAATTGATCTGTGAGTTTGGGTCAATTGTGTGTTTCCTACCCACGGCCACGCATCGGTAAAGGAATGCATCAAAACACTGTTGCCTTTCAGCAGTATGTATTTATGTGAAGCAGGCTTTTCCACTTTGTTGCAAATAAAAACTAATTAAAGGCTCGAAACCGATTAAATGTGGAAGATGGTATGCATTGTGCACTCTCTTTAATCCCTCCAAAAATTGATGAATTGATCGATAAAGTTCAGCAGCAAAAATCTCACTAATGCACGGTTAAATAAATACTCTATCTTGACATATGTCATGCTTCTGTTTGTGCTAACTAAACCTATTTTATACCTTTTTCCTTTCATAAAATATTACTCGGCCACGGATCTAAAACGAAAATGAGCCATGAAAGAAAAAAGGTTGAGAACCACTGTTCTAGAATAATAAAAAAAACTAATACGCTGTGCGTAAAAAAAAAAACTAATACGCTGTGCGTAACCTCACATAATAGTGGCCTAAAATTCAACTTTGGTAACCCCCGTAGAGATTTTGTTTAAGGCCAGCATGTTTTTTGATGGAACTTTACTTATGCATCTTAAAACTTTTAAGAAAAAATTGCAATTTCTACACCTGACTGGCAGAATGTTATGCCACTCTCCTAATAACATTTGATTGACACTTAATAATTAGGCACAAGGGTTACGGTAAGTAATTGATGGTCCGAAAACACGCTGACTTTGCACTTCTTGACAGCACTATAAAATGTTTTTACACAGCGACAGGTCAAAATCTAAACTTTTCACTCGCGCATGTACCCTGTCCAAAAGTCTATGCTGTGGCATAAACTCACTTAACATGGACCTAAACTGACCTTGAGTAACCCCATGGCGCATTTTGTAAAAAACAAATGCAACGCACGAAACCTGTCCACGGAAACACTCAGCTTTTCTAATTTGCAGGAATTTTTAAAATGTATCATTTTCCCCAAAACCTGTGTGGATTCCAAATAGCAATTTTAGGGCAATTTAGTTTAATAACTTTATTGATCTGATTTTTGGAATAAACTATCGCTTTACAATAACTCAATTGTTCTGTTGATATAATGGAATGTGAATAATCTAAAAAATGTCAGGGGACAGCGAAGTAAAGTGTTTAGAAAGTGTTGAGAACCACTGCTCTATGAAAGCAATTATTCAAAAAACACTTTGCTGACATATGTACATTATAGTAAAAAAATCAAGATGTTTAACATTTAAAACAACTGACATTTTAAGTGTAATTTGATGCATAACTAAATGAGTCAACTATCAGTTTGTTGTCAAAACTTTGCCCTTATAATTAGTGCAATGCAACACAAAGAACTCTTCAGCAATTCAGTCTGTTTTATAAAACCATATTGTGTGTCAGTTCTGCTTAAAATTATATGGGCCGAAAATTTATTTTCGGGATATGTCTTGTTTTTGCCGTAAATGTTTCAGAATGATTTTTGTCCGAAGCTTTATGGAAAAATATACATCGTAGAATTCTCAAATTTTCAGACAAGACGTAAAGCAGTATGTAGGTGTGCATAATAGGTTTATGAGTCTGCACCCCTAGGGGCCTTCGATTAGGGGACATAAAGCCTAAAATATTGTGACGTAATTGTTTGAGCTCTCTGTAGCTATCGACTCCCATCTAGCGGTAGAAAAACTTCATTACAGAATTTGATTATATTCGCTTGCTTTGTTCAACTCGCGAAGCGACAAAGTGACTGGACGCCTGCTGCGCTTTATTTATCAGTGGTTCGACTTTCATTATGCGCATTGGCTCATCTTAGTAAATCATTTGCAAAAGTATTGCTTTTCAAACATGCTAGCTGTTCAAAATTTAATAATACGCACTATGCTACATAAATTCTATTGATCAAATATTTTTTTTGAACAATCCCCAAATACCTCGTCAAATTTATTTTCGCGGTAATATATGAAGAGGCAAGGCCATGTCCTAAAGTATAAACAAAAGCCTTCATGTTCCTCATTTATGCTTATCCACTAACTTTACTTGTTAAATCTTTGTAGAGCAGAGGTCTACTTGCACAGAAATTCTTTAAGAAATAGTTTTTCCTTTAAAAAATTTTGTGGACTTTTTACATGTTCCTAAATCATTAGCCAATACCACATTGTACAGCAGATGTATACAGGGTTATAGCGCAAATTATCCTTTCAAAAAATGACAATATTTATTTAGTTATTTACATTAAATTGCAACCTAAGTTATTTTTGTAGGTACTCATCTCCGTACCCTGAGGAGTACATACGAATGCCAAAACTTTTTATTTGTGAGTTTTGCCTGAAGTACATGAAGAGCTCAACCATTCTCAGACGGCACATGGCAAAATGTGTTTGGAGACATCCTCCTGGTGACGAAATATACCGCAAAGGAACAGTTTCAGTTTTTGAGGTAAATGTTCTCCTTTACTTTTTGATCTAGGTGTGTAGTTTCTTTGTGAAAGTGTTTCAATTTAACGACACTATACTCCATCATATCCACAGGTCGATGGAAAGAAGAACAAGATCTATTGTCAGAATTTGTGCCTGCTTGCTAAGTTGTTTTTGGACCATAAAACTTTGTATTATGATGTTGAGCCATTTCTTTTTTATGTTATGACGGAGGCAGATTTGTCTGGATGTCATATGGTGGGTTATTTCTCCAAAGAAAAGAACTCTTTTCTTAACTACAATGTTTCTTGTATCCTGACTATGCCACAATACATGAGAAAGGGGTGAGTCTCCTATTATTTTCAAAATTAATTTATTAATTTAAAAATAACAAATAAAATAATGTCTAGGTGTAAAAAAAAATTTCGGAGCATATCTTATTTCTTGAATTTCGTTTTTTTTTTATATGTTTTATTCATAGTTCTATAAAAAAAAGTAAGAAAGAAACTTTAGATTTTTAGATATGACATAGGGTGGTCACTGGTCAGCACTCTAGATCATATTTTTTAAACTGCCCATACTTAAATGTGATTGTGTTATTCCTTTAATTTATTTGGTTGAAAAAATTAGTTGATTCATTTAAGAAGGGATACATGGGACACATTAAATTACTTGTTTGTTTCTAAAGGTAAAAAGATAGGCCACCTAACAATCGGTGGTCTTAGGAGCAAATTAATACACAAAATGATTTGTGGAAAATTTGTTCGTCTGTTGTATTTCAAATTTTGATAGAAAATTTAGTTTAGAATGCTTAAAGTTTTTAGCGTTTGGGTTCAGACGTTTGGTGTGCATTTCAGGAGGGTGGCAAAAAATAAAATTGCCCTTAATAAAAATTGATTGTTGATTTCAGACCTACTGAACGTCTTACTTTATTGGTCCGTAACACATTATTTTTTCAACGACTAAAGGCTGATCTTCTCGTTCTCGTTTAATTGCCTACTCCCACGATACACTATTGCGCAACTGCGACAAGAAATAGACCAAAAGTATCGCACAAAACATCCTACTTATTCAATATTTCGATAAACAATCGAAACGGTCTTGCGAAGTAGGAAATAGTGATTTCTTACAACAAAACGTAACTAAACTTTTAAAGACCGATTAAAGTTGTTGATAAATCTTTTTTCCGCAGCATGCCAAGGTCACACTATCCGTCAATACTATATGGCTTACTGGTTTGCTTGGCAAGATCTCTTTATTAACTGTCGGCTGTACCCAGTTTTATTTTCGAAATGTGTATAATTGCCTTGCTGCTTGTAGTATTAGGGGACTATTATTTTTTTAGAGCAAATTAATTATGAAGAACGATTTTAAAGTAGTCCTTTTAGGGTGTTCATGGTGTTACGGCAGCTCTGTGACTCGAAATGTCACAGCAAAAGTGAATTTTTGTTACTTTGTCTAGGTTTGTGACGTTTGTGAATGCCAAAAAATTATCGTTAATTTAGTCAACTGGCTGACTCGTGAGCAAGAGGGAATGTTAGCCCGTGATGAGAACCTAACCACTTGTCCATTAATACTAATTGAGTGAAATATTCCATTTTTTTTATCTCGTGTAAGTGATATTTTGTTTACAAAGATAACATTAAACCGGTTATTCGTTAAAACATAGCCGATTAAACCACATTATGAAACATGTCATGAAATGCGAAAGAGTCGCAATTTTTTCCACATTTAACAGTAAAATGAAAGTAGTAACATCAAAAGTTCAATATATCTATAAAAAATAAATACTGTTTAATAGGCATTTTGCCACGTCATATTTAGCGGAAAATTTTAGAACCATTGTGAAAACAAAAAGTTTGCGTCTATATTAACATGCTGTTATTGGTTTTGGTCACTTGCTTAGGTAATGCCTGGTGGGCTGTTTCATTGCTTTAGAAGTGGAAGAAAATGTTACACACCTAGTGGTCCATACCCTTTTTGTATCACGCACACCCTCTGATAATTTTTATTTGCCTCCAAAGCAATTGTGGACTAATGTTGACTTTCCAAATAATATATACTTTTATTCTCAACGAATTTCAAAATTTACTTACAAATTAATGAAAACTATAGGTATGGGAAGATGTTGATCGACTTCAGCTATTTGCTGTCACGTCGCGAGGGCAAAATTGGATCTCCCGAGCGCCCACTTTCAGACCTCGGACTTCTGTCGTACCGAAGCTACTGGACCGACGTAATATTGAGCTACTTGTCGGAACGAGAGACCGCCGCCGATCTTTCAATCCGCGATATTAGCCAAGAAACTGCTGTGAATCCCGCTGACATTGTCAGCACTCTTCAGGCGTTGGAAATGCTAAAATATTGGAAGGGAAAACACATTATATTAAAGAAGCAGGACATGCTTGACGATTGGCTGACGAAGAGACGCCAACGTCCTCCTGAGTATGCCCGAAAAACAATTGACTCCATATCTTTAAAGTGGACACCCCCGAGGCTTAAAGATCACTCTTAAAACACTGTTAAGTCCTCCTCCCAGACGGTTTAGCTTGATTGCGTTGTTTAGTTGTTTTTATATTTAAATTTACAATTCCGTTTTTAGTCTTTGTAAGGATGTTTACACAGGTCGTATAAAGTTATATTTTAATTGATTGATAAACTGCACTTCAACGTTATTCTGTCTTCATTCAGCTGATGCATTTGTAATATAGTATATTACATAGATCTACAGAAGAAATATTTTAGAAACGCTGCAATTTTCGGATACGAAACGCTACACGTTCGGCAAATAGAAATTTCAAAACATAAGTTTATTTGCATTTCACGGTGATTGGACATCTGCACGCCTAAAAATTAACTAAAGTTCTTCTTTGTTTACTAATAAAATTCGCACAAAACTTTGCAAAATGCACGAAAAACCTCTTGGCAAAGAGCGTTATTCGTTTTCAAACAAAATTATCGCAATAATTGTCTTCGTCACCATAGCTATTATTTGTAAAATAGGACCTTTTGACGCTATTTTAGCGAATTTAAAATTTTTTGGCTTATTTTTATGTTAAAACAATGTACAATATAATGCAAAAGTAACCAAAAAGCAATATTGTTTCTGAAATGGATTGACTCAAATGAGCAAACAGAAAAGACGCGAGCTCGGTCTAAACTTTACAGCCATCAAACTGTGACCTCTTTTTAACATTAATGCACGTTGTACGATACATTTGCTGAAGTATCAAAAAAGTGTTATAGCCGATGATTTAAAAAAAATATTGTAGAAATCAAACTTATAATCAAAGTGCAGTATTGTGTGTTGTGTCTGTAATTGACAATTTTTTTTTTAAACCGGCTATAAAAGGTACTGAATACCCGTGATGTCGACCGGAAAACACCAACAAACGTCAAACCATGAGGATACGGCTTGTGGTGGAGCAGCAGCAATTGTTCGACTTGCGTGATATTAAAGCAAACACATGATCGCAGTACCAAACTGCGTTTAACGTGTGAGAAAAATCCCGTTTAAAAATAATAATTGCTTACTGTTAAAACCGCCGTATTAGACGCGATTTTTTGCCCACTCTGCCTAATTTATGCCTTGGTTACACACTGTACGAAATACTAAAGCTTACTATACCCAGAGAAGATCATCATGCTTTAATCTATAACTGTTTGAACAGTGAAAATTGCTTGAACATTGGGCCTTTTTTTGAAAGTAGTAATAAAGTGATCTTCCGCGGACTAGATAAGGAAGTTAGTGGACTTAAAGAACTTGGTGAAGAAAATAAGTTTATCGCAGAAGATAATTGGGCAGCTTTAAGTTATAATTTAGGCACTTTTGCGCATGTATTTGCAGGGATAAAACTGAATTTGTTTAAGCTGGTTTCCGCTAAGATTGAATCCGAGTTCATTTGTTAAGGTTGCGTGTTCCAACAGCTTAGCCACAGCAAGGCATTAAACATATCTGAGTTGATTGAATAACATCAGAACGGCAATCAACTTACAGGAATAGCTTAAGGTCCATGCACAGTACTAACAGTCCAGCATAATAACTTCTGTTACATTATTTTAGTTGAGTGAGATGAGCCATTGTCCGGTTGCGTTCAGTTCAGTTAGTTAAGTTAAGTCTCGTTTGGCTTAATGCAAACGGCTTTTGTACACATCGCCTGGCCAAAGAATCGCTTAGCAGAGGCGTGACGGAAAGGAAATAACATCTTCGTGTTACTTAACGCGGTCAATGTTTTGCGGAGACAGGACTGCGTTTGGGTCACGTCATAAACTTGATTATAAAACTTAGTTTCGGATAATAAGACGACCCCTACATATTCACCCAGTCAAGTGAAGTTAGTAAACTATTGATCGTTAATAATAATTTTTCAATGTAGGTGAGAATATGCAGCTATTTGGATTTTAAACTAATATGACCTAATTATTTAACAAAAGTAATTAACAACATAGGCCACTGAACTGAAAACTATACCTGAACACAAATCAAGGATATGCTGCTGTCCAAGCTTAGTTGCCATTTTCTTCTAACAGTAAACATCAAGAATTACAAGATATTAAATCTAGAAACATCTAGATTTTTCATAGAATATAATCTTGAAAGTTTTGATAAATAATCAATACATTTGTTCAAAATATATACATTATAAAGGATAAAATACCGTAGAGTTGCATTACGGGCCTTGCTTGGTGCCTTAGATATAAGGTTTTCCGTTTCATAAAGCATTTTACTAAACATGACCAGTTTTGAAATTTTTATTTTATACCTCGTTAATTAATTTTTAATCAACGAAAATTTTGTATTTGTTAAAACAGTGTTTCCCAAACTTTTTTGACAACGGACCACTATTTGTGAATCTCTATTTTCGCGGACCGCAATACAAAGCCAAAATTAAATAAACCGAATTTTATTTATTTACAAAACTGACAACATCAATGGGACGGATGCGATAAAAGGCAAACTCGTAAGTCAGAGTCCACGAAAAGTCCGGACCTGTGTTTTTTCCGAATGGGATAAGGATATATTATTGCGTCATACACGAGGAATACGAGAATTTTTCGTTAACTTTTTGACTACAACGAAGGCGCAACAAGTAAAATTTACAATATTGGATAGCAAAAGCTTTTGAAACCATTAAGTTGTGAATAACTGCGGCAATTATCTTTGAAAGGGTACATACTGTACAACATATATGTGTGACTTTTTAATTTCTTGTTATATCGTCACGGACCACCTGGGCAGTAGTCGCGGACCACAGTTTGGGAAACCTTGTGTTAAATTAATAAAATAATTTTTAGTATAATCTAAAAAAACATGTAAGCTCTTGATCAGGGTCTTATCCGCTGGACCGCACTCCCGCTAAGGCGCCAAGTAATTCTTAAAGGGGTGGGCGCGAGCTCTACCTCAATATTCAACTTTTGCAGTGATTTTAAAGCCTTTGTTAGGTTTTCAATCTGTTTTTATGATGTATTTTGCTTTAAATTAGAATTACACGTGTGTAGTTAATTTCGATTAAAAAAAGGTTAAGAACCACTGTTCTACACGATATTTTGCGTGCCAAACACTCTTTAATCACAATTACAGATACTTGTTTGCCACTTTTTTAATAAGTGAAATAAATTCTCAAACGTAATTTCTCAAACGTTGTGACAATATTGACGTTACCAAGGTAAAGGCATGCTTAATTTAAAAGGTGTAAACAATACCAATGTGAAAACTACCGTTTGTTGATATTAAATAAATTTGTTTTTAGAATGACTACAGTTACAGGTAAACGTATTTTTTGATTTGCAAATGTTAAAATTTGATTGTCGTTTAGGTTTAAACAAGGACAGCAACTATCACTTTCCAATATTGGCATCACTTATCACTTATCAGTAGGGCGATTATTTGTTGACCTAAAAAAAGTCGGCGCTCTTTCACTATTGTACGTAAAAATTAATAAAAAAAAAACTTTCTTTAAATGCCGCATACCACAACACATATTGTTTGGGTTAGGGTTAGCGTTTGGTTGAGGGTGGGTCAAGTTATTATTAATAATAAACATAATATTACTTGACCCACCCTCACCCAAACGCTAAAACGCACCCTAACCCAAACAATATGCGTTGTGGTATGCGGTATTATTTTGTTTTGTGCATAAATTTTCACGTACATAAGTGAAAGAGCGCCAAAAAGTCAATAGTAAATTTTGACCTGAAAAATTAAAATTTTGACCTAAAAATAATTTATTTTGACCTGTTAGAAATACATCGATTTAATTAACCTAAGCGTCGTTAATCATGCGTTTTTTATACCGTATATTGCTCTAATAAAGATATAATACGGTTAAAATGACTTTAAACATAAATCAAAAACAATTTTTTTTGATAAAATTAAACAATAAATTTCAAACAACTGAACGACGAATTTCAAAAAGCTGACTATAGTTTTTTTTTAATTTTGTAAACGATTTACATGCATTTTTATTCGATTTTGACTTGAACTATTTTTGACAAATTTTGACCTAACATGTAAACTTTGACAAAATTTTGACTTTTTTTGACAAGTCAAAAAATAATCGCCCTACTTATCAGTAGAAAAAACAACCTAATTGAATTTTTTTGTCATTTTAAAAGTCAATTTTTAAAATGCTCAAGAAAAACAAGACGCTGGTTATTTCTGAAAAATGTTGTGTAAACTGTAAACAGTTAAAGTAAAAATATTCACATAAAATTAACGAAGACCTATGGTTATCGAAAAATGGGATAATTACAAATCACATGCGAAAAAAATACAGAAAATACTGTTCAAGAGATTTGTCTAAATCAGAAATAAACAACAATATAATGCAAAAAGAAAGTTTGAGCTTAACCTAATGCAACAAACCAGGCCTGGTTGGCTAATTCTTCCAGATTGCGAATACTGTATATTGCTTTAGTGAAGATATATAATACAGTTGAAATGTCTTTGAATATAAATCAAAACTAAATGTTGTTAATAATATTTAAACTGAACGACAGTTTAAAAAAACTGACTATCTTTGTTTTAATTTTGTAAACAATTTTTGTGCATTTATAATCGATTTTGACTTAAAATAAGTATCAAGGCTGGTTCACACTAGACGCGTTAACGTCTAGCGTTTGGCGTCTAACTGCTAACGTTGTTCAATTCACACATAACGCGGTGCCAGCGTTAACGGCAAATTTCCTCGCTTCTAACCGAAAGCGTCAAAGTTGAAATACTAACCGAAAGCGTCAAAGTTGAAATATTTTTTAAAAACGCTTTACGTTAACGCTAGACGCGTCTAGTGTGCACCAGTTCGTACGCCAGTATATGATTTCAGTATGTACGCCATTTCAGTACATACGCCAGTAGTAAAGATGCAGATTTTATGTAACTTTATTTGTTTGGTCATATTTTATTATGAGTCGCACAACAAAACTTGCAATAAAAGTGGGTCGCGAACTTAAAAAGGTTGGGAAGCACTGCTTTAAAGTATAGGATCACTAGTGTCATAGGCCCAAACTCCAAAAACAGGGCGTTTATTTAACTCGTAACAACATGAACAACAAATTGCTTACTACTAAAATCACAAACAAAACATGACAGTCCTTAAAAAAACAATTAACGCCACAATGTGTACTTTATCTTGTAATATCATCCTGCAATACGACGAAGGCATAACGAATACTGGTAAACTTTGCTTATAAGAGATAGCTTATGCACTGTCTGCCTCTAAACAACCAACTTCCCTAAAACACATTTATTTATTCACTAAATGCGATGTAACTTAGTCAAATTCCATGGCATTTTGACGGCATGCAATAAATCCAGAATGTCTTGAACGCTCTACACACCCATATATGACTAGTGTATATAATAAACTTAAATATTTGGTAGCATTATGTTTGGACAATCTTGGGTAGGATTCCATTACCTACCAAGATAATGGTATAGGCCTGGGGTCGGCAATCTATGGTCCACTGGCCGGATCCGGCCCGCTAATGGAATTCATCCGGCCCACCGCCCCTTTGAAAAAATAAACGAGTCCATTTTAAATACATTTTGACTATTTTAACTTTGTAAGTGCGAAAAATTTCCGCACTTAGCGCGAACGCTCTTTCTAAGTCCAGTTTGTTTACTTTTGAGGCTGTCTTTTGAACTAGAGCAGCGCTTCTTTACCATTGCGCCGTGGAAGGCTGCCAAGTGCGTAGCGGACAAATGGAAAACAAGTTCAAAATTTTTTTTGGTGTATTGTAATGTTATACAGTACTTGAGTCCTGTTAGCGTGTTGTTTATAGCTTTATGAGAATGCAAACTTTTTCACATAAACATAGATGTTCTTCTGAGCTCCTGAAAAAAGCGGTCACGTTTGTAACAGGAATTACTTATAACAGTTATCACTAAAACCTTCCTTATTATAAGTGCTAACCTTTGTGTATTAAGAATGTAAAATATATTTCCCCAAATTAAAATTCATAAACCAATTATAGTGTTTATAAAGATGCCTTAAGCTCTTCAGGCAATTCTTATTTATTTTGTCCAATGTTTTGGCTACCTATGCAGGATGCCTTTTCATGGAATGCAACCAAATCTGCTCAAAAGTCGAAAGAGTAAAGTGACAAAAAAAGATATTACGCTATAACCATTAACACCTGTTATTATTCAGCTAAAAATAACACAGCCATTTTTATGGTTATTATTTTTTATTGGTAGTTACCTGCATAGGAGTCGAAACAGTAGATAAAGTAAATAAGGATTGCGGTAGAGCTTCATTTTAGTGTATTATGCCTGAAAACAACAGCATATTCAAAGATAATGAAAATACTTAAGTTTTAAGTCAATGGTATTACACTATTAACATTACAAGGTTAAAATATATTTAATTATACCTAAAAACATATAATTTACACTTTCTGTCTCTTCTACAGCAATATATGCTGCTAATTTTTAGTTTTTCGTGCAATCTTTTGGCACACCAGTGTATCTCATAACACAAGCATTGGCTTTTGAATCCATTACTAAAGGCTACAGCCTATTTTAACATTGGTTATTTTAATTTTTGTAGCTTCAACAGAAAAACTACTAATTGAAGCTTCAGAAAAAGGAAATGTCGACCTTGTCAAAGATTTAATATATAAATTAAAGGTAAAAAACAAACCCACTGTACGCTTAAGTTAGCATCCGCTGTTTTATTTAAGTAAAAAATTACATTGCTTTAAATCAGTGATTCTTAACCTTTGCCCAACTGTTGAACCCTACATTATTCTGCAAGCTTTCTTTAAACCTTAAAGTCTTTGTTTCTTTCTCTTATGTATGTCATTATTAACCAGGGAAGGATCCTGTGTTATGTATGTGGTGGGCGGTGGCCATGGTTATCAATCCAACCCTGGTTAAGAAACTTCTAGAGTAAATGATTTTGCAGGAGAGGTCTCACCTAGTGTTGTAATGCATTTAGGTCATTGTTTTAATACAAATTGACAGTTTTAACAGGAAACTTATTTTACTTAAATTTAATTATTTAGATCCAAATGACATGACTTGGAAGTTTACACCTAAATCCTGGTCACATAATAGACTTTAACAACCCCAACTTGCAACAAGTGGATGTAAGCGTAGACTATTAATAAAGGAAACTCTGAAATATCACGTCACAATCAGCGACCTACATTCTTATCGCTGTACACTAACTACCCAGGTTTGGATAGTGTGTTTCTCCTTGTTTCGTTCTTTTCTACAGTCTGCCTTGGCAGTACATACATACTTAGGTTCAGTGCATCCTCATTATGTTGAAAATAAAAAAAGATATATTGTTAAAAAAACTGTCTTCCACTGTATGAGGTTTGATATTCTTACTTTGTCTTACTACAACCTCCAACCATTATGCTCCAGGCTTGAAAGTGTTTTTTAAAAATGATATGACTTATTTAAGTGGCTTTAGTTTGATGCCTTTTAAATAAATTGGTTTGTTAAAGTCAATTATTCAAGGTGAAAAAAGTTAACTTGCTGTTTGTTTTGTCCAAATCAAGTTTTTTTGAAAAAAAAAAGTCCCAGTCCAAGTCATCATTTGCCTAAGTCAACTCCCAGTCATGTCATTATTGGATCAAGTCAACTTTATGTTGAGTCATTGACATAATAATAAAAGTTTAAACTAATGAACTTGGTAAACTCGTCGGCAAAAATTCATTTTGGTCAAAGGAGTATAAAAACTTTTATTACTTTCAAATACTCCAAAATAACCACAAACATTAGAATTGAACATCCTTTGAAAGTTTTTATTTCTTCTATTTTTGCTTTCTATTTTTTTGTTTGAGCACAGTCATATAGTTTGGGGGGTATCACTTTGTGCCTGGATCCGCTGCTTGTATTGACGTCATTTAATATCAGATTACATTGCGATCTGTTTATTTTATTGGTATCTGAATAAAAAAGTATCGCACATACCTTGACCCACCTGTAAAATATTACCTTTTAATTAATTTTTTTTTTATAAATATTTTCACTCTAGTATCGGAGGAGTAACGATATTGTCACTTATTATCGAGTATAGGCTCCACTTAGATATTATCACACGTATCTACTCACATGAGTAAAGATGCCTAGCTATGTTTCTAAAAGGATTTATAAATACCAAACGTTAATCAGGTTGTAAATAAATATAATGTGCATTAACTTTATAAGACCTATTATGCTATTACTATTTATCTATCATTATCTATGTATATTTGTTTAAATTTTCTTTTTTTTAATTTTAGGAATGGGGGCAATTTGTACATTATAACAGTATTTACCTTTAGAATAAATACAATTTATGACATGCTGCTTGATTTAATGCCATCTATAGATTGTCTCAGTCAATATGTTTACCTATAAGACTTAAGGCTGGATATGCCGTGTTTTCACAACATGAAAATCACACTGTTGTTTTTAAATACAATGATAGATGACAGAATAATATTACTTTATGGGTAAATATATTTTCTTGTACAAAATTTATAAATTATACATTATTATACATTATTTAATAATGCCATAAAAAAAATCAACGGAAATTATGTTGATTAAATTCTACTTGTACCTTTGGCAAGGCTTATTTATTGGTTTATATCACTAATTTTCTAGGTAGACCCAAATTTTAGTAGCTGTGATACTGGAGGAGAACTTCGAGCAGCATTGCACAGAGCAGCAGCTTATGGTCATGTTAAAACAGCCATAGCATTGTTAGAGGTATGTTTCTTGTCTAGTTAAACTTATTTGCAATTGCTAGGGTTGTTCATCTATAGAACTTAGAATAATAGGTTTTAAATATAAAATAACAAATCAAGAGTACTGGAATCCTAGTAAATTGTAATTGTTTTTATTTATTTATTTTTTGGGTGGGTGGGTGGGTGGGGGGGGGGATTCATAAAATACTCTATAGTGACAAAACTTGTTTAATTAATTGCAAACTATTTGCAAGCATATCCATATTGTATCAGAAAATTTAATTACAAATAATTAACATTATAAACAACTGCCAGATAAAGCTAATTGTGTTGCATAACTGAACAAAAACATAAAACAGACTCATTTTAGCCCCATGGTTGGAGCAATATAACACAATGAACTTTTTCAAAACTTTCTGAGCGAATTGCTCTCACATTGGCAAACACAAGAGGGCAAAATCCCAACCATGATAATGTTAAATGCGCCCTAAACACCATAAATTCTAGCACTACTTACAAACGCTTCCATATAAGCTGTATTTTTGTGGTGAATAAGACAGAGGTTCTTAAACTGGGGTCCACGAACCTAAGGTACGTGAACTAGTTTTAGGGGGTCCATGAGAGCCTAATTGAAAGATTAGTGTTTATTTAAGAAGTAATGAAATTTTCAAAGAAAAAGAGTTTATTTAAAAATAAAACATTTTTGCTCTGAATGTATTTACTCTAACATTGATTGTACCAAAAACAGCAGATTTTTAAGTTTATTTGTATTGTGACGTAAATTTATGACGTCATCTTTACAAATTTCTTTCCTAAACTGGTCCATGTGAAGCAAAAAGTTCTTTAGGTTTCCGTGGTGTTAGAACCCCTGGATTAAGAGGTCACATTAAAGCAGTGGTCCTTAAACTTTTTTGATCGCGACCCAAATCTGAGTTTTATGAGCATCTCACGACCCAAGCCTCAAACATAAAAAAATGAATTTTTTCTAATAAGCATAAAATAAAAATAAAAACGAGAACCAAATATAGTAGCCTACACAGTTCTATGAAACAATGATTGATTACAAACAAATGCTTTCTTAGCAGCTACTGTAGTTGGCTATGGCTATACTGTAGCTGGCCACCCCATCCGTCAGAAATCAGTGCAGTTCTAAGCAAAAAGGTCTACGACAATCAGTGCATTCAAAGGATCAAAAAGTCTGACTTTTAGACTTTGAGGTCTTGGACAATGCACTAATTTGCATTAACAAATGTGCATAAGAAGATTAAGTTTAACAATACTTGACCCAACCAAACCCAAACGCTAACCAGCGCCCTAACCCAAATAATGTGCGATAATTTAATAATTATAACGCTTCAGGCCCCAATACCTCAATTTGTGACGTAATAATCTTAAATACAATTGACGAGAAACCATCTTATGCCCATCCGAGTTTGGGCTTTTTTCCCCAGCATTTAAAGAATTATTAAAATAACGCACATTATTTGGGTTAGGATTCGGGTTAGCGTTAGGGTTTAGGTGGGTCAAGTGTTATTAATCCTATCTCATACTTTTTGTTATCTTTTCTGAACTTTTAATGAATATTTTTAATTTATCTACGCCGGAAGTTTACCTAAAGGTCCAAATCAGTGCATTGCCAGGACATCAAGGTCTAAAAGTCTAGACTTTTCTGCCATTGGATGCCCTGATTGTTGTAGACCTTTTTGCTTAGAAATGCACTGATTTCTAACGGATCGGGTGAGCTGGCTGCCATAAAAACGTTCATAAAACCACTTATGACGCAATAATCCAGGTTACAGATTTGAAGCCATGTGAAAAGCTTATCATGCAATAATTCCGTTATGATTGAATTGAAAATACTTGAAAAATGAAATGAAAAAAGTTTGTTTGCGTAGGATTGAATCACCATAGAGCGACCCTTTAGGTGTAGTAAAGACCTTTTTATTTGTGCAAGTTTGTCAATATGTATTAAAGTTTTTGAATTACCTAATATTTAAGATGGCAATCAATTAAAAGTATCCAATTTTTTTAACATTGAAGATATGCATTTTGGAGGGTCTAAATTCAGCAAATTTTGTGCAACTCTATTTGTGGTAAAAAAAATAGAGAAAATGCTGTATGTCTTTGTTTTTATCAAAGTAGAAACTAAACTGTTTCTGTTAGTATTATTTAAAAATTCACTAACTTTTTACCATGCTGCACACCAATGAAAACGATTTGGTTTGTTACCTAATTAAAAATTGCATTGACCTGGTTGTTTATATAAAAAAAATACTGTGTTGTGCAGTTAGCTGCAAGCTAAGATTTAAGGGTTGGATGATAGTGTTTGGTCGAATTATATTAAAGAAAACATGTACAAATAGGCGCTTAAATGTAAGTTTAACAATGTCATTATGTAAATCAGCATCAAACATTCGTGTTGGTTGTTATGTCACAATTATGAATTGTATGAAGATAAGTTGTGGATTGCTAGGTGTAAATTCATTATCATTCCAGAAAATATGATTTTTTTACAGCACAACATATGTGATAGTGTGCACGACACCTTTTTAACTAAAAATATAAGACAAGAAATTTGTTGAGTGGAGCATGACAATTTTTTGGAATAAAGCAGGGGTGTCCAACATGCGGCAATGCGGCATGCATGTCAAATGTGGCATGCGCCCGTATATAAAATGTTATAAGGCCATTGACTTAATTAAGTGGTTCACTTTGGAAAATATATGTTTTTTGATAAATAAAATATAAAAGATTTGCTTGTAAAGCAAAAATTTATTTTATCGATAGTTTAGGTTTGTATAACTTTCATTTCACTCTAGACTGCAACATCGTACAACATTTTGGCCACAGTGAACAGACTAAAAGATGCAAAATAATCTCTTGAACAAAACATACTAGGGAGAAAAATAAGATTCCTTCAAGCAAAATTTTGGTATTTAAGTTAAAGTCGGCCACAAATAGTGTTTAGGTACACATGCTCTTCCCCTGGACCCAATCATGGTCAGCGCAACCCATTATCAGGGCTAAGTATATGTGTGTGACAGGTCAACAGAGAAGGCAGCCTTCTAAAAAACAGTACCGTATACAGCGCTATTTAACTGAAAATTTAGGTTGCAACCCACTATTTATGGACCTCTGCCGTAAAGGTTGTGCCTACAAAATGCTGATTGTAGTTTTGCCAAAGCCTGAGTGTCAAAGGTTAAGAACTACTAGACAGTTAGAGAAAACACCTATTGGCCATCCCTGGCCTCCCCTAAATTTCCAAGACAGCCTTAAATTCATAGACTTTATTATGGTAGTGTTATTTTTACTATTTATAATTTTGTTTTATTATAGAGTTCAACTTTTAAAAGCACTTCTGCTCTTTTTATTACAGAGTGGTGCCGATCCCAATCAAAAAAGTTCATCTAAGCGCCTTCCCCTTCATGAAGCATGTATCGGTGGACATTTTGCTGTGGTCGAATTGTTGGGTAATTGTTATTTATACATTTTTTTAAGTTTGAACAAAGGCAATTTAACAGAGTAGGTTTCATAAAATCAGACTGTTGCATCTGCAAAACAAGTAAAGCTGTAATTATGCTTTTAGTGAGTTTTACAAACAATATCAATGAGCAAGATGTAAACGGGCACACACCTTGTCACCTTGCTGCCCTGAATGGAGAAGCTGAGTGTGTCAAACTTCTTTTAACACGTGGTTAGTACTTTAATAAATTATAAAAAAAAAACATTTTCGAGTTCAACATGAAAGAAATTTATTTTGTCCCTCAATTGGACTTGTTGCTTATTAATATGTGTACATAATTGCTTGGACTGCAGCAAAATCGGACCGAAAACAAACATCATCAAAGAGTTGGAATATGGCCTGAACACATCAAAATAAGACCTAAACCTCCAGAACAAGCTTTAAATAACCTCTTATCTAAATGAAATCCGACCTCTTACAGCTAACTCCCTTAATAACTTCAACCCCAACCAAAATTATAATTCTAACCCCACCACTTCCCACCCCGAACCACGAACAGGAGCGCTCAAACGTTGATACCAAAACAAATGATGCCAGACCTATGGCGCCCAATCATCATGTACCCTATCTCACCGACTTCTAGGCAATTTGGGGGTATTTAAGCAATTTGGTACATATTTTGATAAGTTTAGGACGTATTTTGTCAGGTTTAACTACTTTTTTAACGAGTTTGGGTGTTATTCCTATTAATTATTATTGATTTAAGACTTGGTAGTTTTGCACCTGTATTTATTTAATGCAACCTTTTTCGTATTTTGTTTTTGTAAAATATTTTGGTTAAAGCAATTTCAAAATACGAAAGTTGCGTAATTTGTACTTAACATCGAGATTAGTCGCTGAAGAACATTCTTTTAAACAAAATTAGGGCAAACAATGGCCTTATAACAACAATCTCGCTAAAATAATTTTAAATAATGTCATTATATTGAAAACTGCTAACTTTTTTATCGAAACGAACAATAAGACCTGTAAGGCAGCAATATCCAAACCGGAAATATCGCAATAATATCTTCGTCTAATAAGACCCAATCCTGTCGAAATAAGTCCTAAATTCATCGAAATCTTAAACGGCCTAAATAACGCTTTAAACTGTGGGAAAAGGGTATTAAAGGCCACCTGTCTGACATCGGCTGTTTTGGTATCGACGTTTCAGCACCGTTGTTTTGGCACCAGACTGTTTGCCCATGTTTGGGTTGTAGATCAGGTTAAAATTTGGGTTAGTGTTGCAATTATTAGGGAAGTTGGTGGTGAAGTTAAGGGTGGGGTTTGGGCTAGGTTAAAGTTTCTTCGGACTCGATTTTGGCTGTTTGGGTCTTATTCTGACGAATGTAGATCTTATTTCGATTTAGATGTTATTTCAAATAGTTATAGGTATCCATTTATTTTAGTCTTATTCGGCACTGTGTTTTGTTCTGACCTTGATGTCATTCTAATTTCGATATGTTGCTTGAGTCCGTTTTTATCTGCCCGATGTGTCAGATCTCCTTCTGATCTAAATTAAAACGTATAATAATAAAAACGAAATAAACAATTTTTTAGCATTGTTTTTATGACGTAACTTTGTGTCATCTTTGTTCTAGGTTGTTTTCCACTATTGGGTGACAAAGAAGGACAAACTGTTGCACATACTTGCTGTATCAGAGACAAGCCCAACATTCTAAAGCAACTCTTCAATGAAGGAGTGGATCTAGAGATGGTGGACAACCGCGGCAAATTCCCGATACACATTGCAGCAACAAATGGAAGTAGGATATTTCTAAAATACGTCAAACACGGTCCTGGTAGACTCGTGGTCGTGAGCTTAAACCTCGCCGCGATAAAGATTTCTCTCACTTTGCCTTGCTTGCACTACAATCCTGATTAGGCCCAACTGATTTCAGTAATAGCCCTGTCCGGTATAATATTATAAGTATGTTGTAAATTTGGTAGGTTCTACTTTAGCAGGACTTCATTACACTACATACCTAGATGGATTTATGGGTTAATTAAGTCAAATTCGTTTTAATGTACAGATGGAACAGACACATTTGTTCCAATAACTAAGATGATTATAAAAAAACATCCAGAAACACACTGAATCAGGCATAGCATTTTAGTCATTACAATAAACTGCAGATTAGGATTATTTAAATAATTAAGTTAGCGCACTGTTTTTCGATAGGATTGTGAATACTATTTTAATAATATAATGCAGGGGTGGCCATCCATTCATAGACCAAGAGCCACATTTCTTATTTGGTTAACCACAAAGAGCCACTACTTAAACAATGATAGAAATGAATAAAAAAACTGTACTTGAATCGACAAAAGGAAATGGATCTGATCATCCCGTTATTTTGTTGGTTTGGGTAAAACATGACGCCTAAAAAAATAGGCCTTGTATGCCCATATGCAACGTAAACCATCAATACATTCAAGTGTAATGCGAATAAGTCATTGCCCTGTAAATGTTGACAAACTGCAATAGGCGTGTTTATAATGACAAGATTTCTCAAAATGGTTCAAGGCATATTACAAAAGGTAAATAAGTTTCGCGCAAAGCGCAAAACATTAAGTAACCTACCCCGAGCAGACCGTTCACATCCAAAATCTCAAAACAACCTTAACGTAATAGCCGCATGCGGTTCGCTAATCCCGGTTTGTCACCCCTGATAATTCAAATAGTATAAGGAATTATAAGCTTATAAAATTATACCCGCTTTATGTGATATATTAGTAAGCGTTTTGCTGTGTGAAAGTCAACAAAAAGGTAACATGACTAAATTGTTTTTTTCTCGGTATAGCTGCCTATGAAAAATAATAACTTTCAAAAATGTCATTAGCCATTCTGGATCCTGTTTCGTTAACATTTTTTATAAAACCAATCCAAGACTGAGTAGGGGAATACGTGGGTGTTTAATTTATAGCGCCAAGCAATCAATTGCCGCTTCTACACGGGTTAGGATATGTCGTCGCTTTAGGTTAAACTTTCAGCTACTTGTTTAAATTCGACTTATTTTCCTTTGAAAATACTTTAGAAAACTTATTAAAGCGCACTCTACAGGCCTCAGTCTACATGGGACTACAGTACTTCAACTGGTTGAGGTTGAAAAACTCGAACGTATAAATAATTCAGATACAAGTTTTAATATATTATATAATCCTTACTTAGTGTATAATTTGGATTATTTGTTAATCCCGATACCTTCCCTGCGGTTTATGATACCACTTTTATTTTCATGACCAGGTCTTTCATGTTTACTCTCTCTTGTAAACTTGGGTGGCGATGTAAATGGAAAGGATTTGTTAGGTCGCAGCCCCCACCACTTCGCTGCCGCTAACAATAAGTTAAAGTGCCTGCAGTTCCTAGCAAAACAAGGTTCTTAAAAAATTTTGTATAAATTACAAATTCCAATCTGAAATATTTATGGAATCACCGCTTTTTCAAGATCTTAAAATGTGTAAAAAAATATGCTTCAATTATTATTATTAATTATATACTGTTGTTTACCGATTATATATCATCTTTATTAGTCGTACGAGTAGTGCTTGTTTGGTGAAGGTGCTAAGCTTCAGTCATTGGATGTACATGGTCGGTCAGTCGTTCATTTTGCCGCTAAGGACGGTGCAGCAGAAGTGCTTCACTGGCTGCTTGAAAGCGGAGCCGACGTTGATATCATTGATGGTAGAGAAAATGTGGTTTATAGGTTATTGTACGTTTTAAATTTGAATTTAGTAGCGAATTTCGATGACATATCACTTGTATCCCTTGCAAAGGCCCGTGTTGTGTCGCTCTTGTACCTGCAACCCATATATATATATTTTTTTCAGCTAGATAAATGAATATGTTTTTTAGCAACTAGATTTATGTGAGGTAGGTTTAATTGTGAAAGTGTACAATAATGAGCAGATGGATGAATTTTATAAGGGATGACTTTGAAAAACATAATGCTGCAACGTTAAGTAAAAAAACCATAAAGTTGTATCTTAATAAAAAGTGCCTTTATTTGGTTTAAATTTTCAAAAATTTTCATTTTTACATTTGGCAGAATTTTTTTTTCAATTTTGCAGTTTGATCGATGAATGGCATTAACGAAGACGATTTGTTATAAACAACAAACAATTCGAAAATGTAACGAAGACAAAATCTAAATTAAAAAAAATTGCTTCAATACTTATTTTCAAGTAATTTTTCTTTTAGTTAACGAATACTGTAGATTTAGGACTTAAACAACAGATTTATGCTGTAAAATGTAATGCTTTAATAAACTGTGCTTCTCAAACACTGTGGGCAAATAAAATATATTACCGGTTCGTCGACTATACAAATTTATTTTATGTCAATTAGTATGATCAGTTTTTCGCCAATTCCTTTAAAACAGAAGCACTGTTTATGATAAGATGTAATTTTATTCCAAAACTAATTTTAACAAAAGTTTCCGACAGATCTGATATCAATGGGCGTCATTGAGGCTGCGCAGTCGGTCCAAAACAATCCGAGCCCGACTCCAGTCAAAATAATATATTCAAATCCGACTCCGGGCAAATTCCCTGGCTCCGCTAATTCACGACCGGTCACGGCACTATGATATGTTTTCCACCCATACGTCGATAAAATAGGGTGGATACACAGCAATTCACTCAAGGTTATCAGATAACTCAATACGTGGGTGAAATATTATACCATATGCTTTTCCCACCATCACAATTACAGTTTGCTGCCCTATCGTTTCGAAAAAAGAGTCACGTTTAAAATACTTTTGCATTCGTGGAATAGTTACCATTGAATCAAGCATCTATTCCAGTTTTCTATTATTTTACATTTTAACGAAACATTTATAATATTTTTTTTAATTAATGCAACGCACGCTTTTAACGATGGCAGCGAAGATTTAGGGCTTAGGCATTATGCAAAAATGAGCATATTTAGTTGTTAAGGATTGTTAATGGGCGCCCTCTTCTGTGGTTTGCAGTGGGGTCCTAATTGATGAAATTACGTCCCTGGTTGATGTAGAATTCTTAAAAGGTTTAGGCATTTTCTACATCACATCCTATGTCATTGCGTTATTCAACTGTACACACAACAATCTTTAATTTGTGCAGACAACGGCGAAACTCCTTTACACCTTGCAACCAAAAACGGACACGGACATTGCACCAACTGTCTATTGCAACACAACGCTAATTACAGCATAGAAAACAACAGCGGAGACAACGTTCTGCAATGTGCACGCAGTGCCGGACACCCAGGGCTTTTGCAGGGTAAAAGTGTCTATAAATTGATGTGAATTTTCTAACAGTGACTGAAAACACTGTACCTTTAAGCCTAAAATATTCTCCTTTTTTCTTTTTTAAGATGTTGTCGAAAACAAAGTTTGCTGTCCTATGTGTAACAAGCAGTATGAAGTGGTAAACTGGGAAAATCGTAACCAGCCTAACAATGTAAAGAGGTATCTGGGCAACGCACACAGTGGATACGCTTTGCCCAGGATAACATTGAAGTAAGGGTATTGTATGACTTGTTAAGCTAACAAGACAACATGCGAAATATCTCTGAAATGTCTATTTGGCGAGATTTGTCTGACCAAATATTGTTTTATTATTTAGCCAAACTCCCAATTAATCCATGCAAGCGTAACTAACCTCCAAAATTGTGGTAATGTACCGCTAGCCAGCCAATTGTAACTTTCTAGCAGTAACTTATTTGTTATATGGTAATGGTCTGCGGAGTCGGACTCGGGACTCGAGCAGTCGGTTTGTTTTGATGCAGTCGGACTCGGGACTCGATTATGATAAATCTACCCGAGTCCGACATGCGCATGCGCTGTAGTAAATTTTAAAACTGATATGTCCGCCAACTGGAAATTGTAAAGGTGGAATAGCATAGGGTGGAATACTTTCCAACCATGTATTGTGAGTGAAATGAATTATACGATAAGTGGATTGCTGAATATCCACGTTATTTTAGTAACATAAGTTGGCGGAATACAGGCTGTAGAGCAGGGGCCGGACTCGGGACTCTACGAAATCGCACATTTGACCGAACTCGGACTAGGGACTCGGGTTTCTATTTTCGGCCGGAGTCGGACTCGGGTTGTTTTTAACCGACTCCGCAGCCCTAAATGTAACCATTTTTTTCAAATGTCGGCTATAAAACGTGACAACATGGTAAGTAATTGTGATGAGGAGGCCGCGGTTTCTTGGCTACTTACATTGGGTTTTACCACACAAAATGCAGCTTTCATTTTGCTTTAACTATTAGTTTATTAACGTAACAAATTAAAAATCATGTATTTAGCGAACGGCATTAAATTCTAACTTTTAAATTCCTCGGTTTATTTTTTTTTAAATTACTTTAGTTGCGGTTTGATTCGTTAAAAGCTTTGGCGCCTGTTACATGGTGTCTGCATTTAATTTTAGAGGGGAGCAATTTGTCGATTATACAACAAGGAACTCTGATAAACTAAGAGCTGACTATAATTTATGCTACCCATAACTTACAACTAAAACTACAGCAACCAACGGTCAGCCACATTCTTGGAGAAAAACCGCAAGCGTCGCGACGAGATCCTACTTCGCAAAGCCAGGAGGGAACAGAAAGAGAAGCATCCTGTGCGCGACCTAGCAGCCAAGTACTATGGAAATTATCCACGTCAACTGCATGACCGTGATCCATCTGGACTGTGACAAGTTCAGTTTGTAGGAGAAAACATGAAAGCGTGATGCACCTTTTTTATATAATCAGTGAAACACATTGAAAGCCGTTGGACCCAAAGTTTATGGCACAACGTAAAATTTGTAGATTCATATATTTATTTGTCGTGACTGTTCAAATAATGAATTTATTTTTGACCTAAACAATATGGACTGGTTGCTGTATGCAAACGGCGATTGCGCGAAATCGATTACATCGTTATAGCTTTTGTATTAAAAGTAACGCCTGTCAAATCCAAAACTTAAACCAAATAAACGAACTGTGTTAGGTTACTTTTTATGACGTCACGCTTAGATGTAACTATACCACGTCAAATTTTGACGCCACCGTATGACGTCATCTCTGAAATGAACAAAATTCCTAGATCCGCGCCTGCACGTGAATATGCAAATACGTTTTTGCTTTTTGTGCTATTTTATCTTTAAAACTCAAGTCATAATTAACTTCAAATAGGTAAATGTTTTATTTGTTTTACGTATTGTCAGCCACAACTATTGGAGCAAACAAGACAAGCAAAGGCGCAGTTGACATTAAAACAACAGACAGAAGTGCTCAATAAATTAGGTTTTTATAAAACATCCGTAAATGTATATTATATGATTTAAAGTTGTTTCAATATTACAAAATGAGATAATCACTATCGTTTTACAATATGTTGAGTGGTTTGATTTTTGCGTTAGACTCCTTACATCAAGGGTCTCAAACTCAAATTGCTCTGAGGGCCAAATGAGTGCGTGTAAAATGCCCAAGGGACGCAATTCATAATGAAATGTCAACCAACAATACCACATAATAAGAACACAATTAAAGATAAACACAAGGCGGCTGATGATCTAGGCTAGTTATTTTTTGTTCTGGCTACGTAACGAGCAGCGTTTTTCATGGACAATGACCTCGATGTTGGCTTTAACTTGTCAGCAAAAAAAAAAAATTATTGTTTGCAAAATGCGGGTTTTAGTTGTTTTGCCCTAGTAAGCATCATATTTATCGCGGTGCTGCATTGTTTCGAAGTACCGATACGCATGCTATCCTATATTCCTTTTTAACAGCTATTATTTGCTGGCAAATAAGGCAATGACTTGTATCTCTGGTCGTGGTGACAAAAATAACCCAACGTTATTGTGACAACTGTACAAAAGTGAATAGGCAACGTGACGTAATAGCAGATCTGTCACCGCGTAAATGGTAGCGTTTGATATGTGATAGTGAAGTTTAGGGCTACCATATTTTTAGCACCCAAAAAGAGGACATTTTCTTGCCTTCAAGTAAAACGAAAATAGAATTGTTACGTTTGAGAAGTACGGCCATATCCACAAATTTTCCTCTGCCTTGGCCACCTTCGAAAAGCAATTCAAAAGTTTCAATTAAATATCACTGAGACAACTTGAAAATAGTGAAGTTTGTTGTCGGTCGCGCGAAGCGCGAAAAAAATTGGTTGAATTGGCGCTAAACTGTAAAATCAGGAGGCTTTTCGAAAAACAATTGCGTCCCCCTGTTGCTGGCCTGTTATCCAATTATATAAAATATGGATAAAAAATTTATAAAAATATGGATAAAAAATTCGAACGGTGGATTACGTTTATCTTTTATCTATAAGTTAGCAAAATTACAATTAAATAGGGCCGTTATACCTTCGATGATATAAAACATACAATGGCACTCAAGGCGACTTTGTGCTCAACAAAGTTAACAAAATTAGATAACAGAAGATTCGCAAATTTTTTTTGGCAGTTTTAATGTTAAAGTTGGCAAAAACAGAGTTTGTACAGCTCTGTAGGAGTGGTGTACAACCAAAACGAAACCATTAGAATCAGTGCAAAAAATGCGGGCCGCGTTTGAGACCTTGCCTTACATGCTGGTGGCGTAAAACCACGTTACATTGTTTAGATAACAACATTTTAAGAGACAAACTGTATTGTATGAGAATGAAAATATTTCGTCCTTATATTATGTCGTCCATAATCAACGTAACATATTTATTTGTTTATGGCTTATTCATCGACCTGTTATTTATCTAAATATAACCATACTGATTCAGCTTAAATGGAATTACTTGCAGGCTTCACTTGGAGATTTTTGTTGTAAACCGTAAGTTCCAAAAATCTTTGTGTGTCCCTGCAATCAAAAGTATTTGATTAAACCTATTAACAGTCACATTGCCGACTAAACCACCGTAAGCTTTATCTATCATCAGTAATACACCAAACCCAAAAAAACGCCACCAAAAATCTGCTGCCAGGCACCTTCCAAAAAGAAAAAATGATAGAAAAGGTCAATCTAGTCACCTTGTGCCATATATCATGTTTTAATAAAAATTGTGGTCGATATAACAACAATATTCAGAGTTCTACCAGCAGTTTTTCAATCAAAAACATCGCTCGCGATCTTCATAAAGTTTGTGGTTGGCGTTACAGTGGGAAAATTTTGTACTGGTTTAGTCCTCTCCATAAAATGCAGATTTTTGCCTAATTAGACAGTTTAAGTTTTTTTCTGATCACAGTATGGTGGGCAACTGTCAAATCCATTAATTTTAGGTAATAAATGTTGATAAATAGTCTGGAAACGCTGTTTAGCACCTTTCTTCATAGGCAGTAATGCAAATTCTACGCACTTTTGGTCCTCTCCAAGATGACGAACGCGCTTTCTAATTGGCTTCAATTTTCAACCACTATATGCCCTATCCAGGTTTCACAAAGATCAGTGGTCGAGAGGCAATTTCAGTCCATTACCAGGAATTCAATTCCTAACGGTACATCATGTCATAAAAAACTCCTACTTTTTATTTAATTTGCCTTAGCCAAGTTAATTAAATAAAACACAATTTGATTTTGCTTTTTGGTGAATATACGGGTAAAGTTGGTTAATACTTTTTACAATATTTCCAACAAAGCTTCCAAAACATGGGAAAAACTGTGTAGGCGCACATAATCAAGCTGTTTTAAAAGTCGCTTAATTACTGAGGTTAAATTAAATTTCTTGTCATAAACTATTCCTTTTAATGTAGGTTTGGCCGGATGTCTTATTTGTAGTGTTTTTCTATATATTTCTTTAATCAAAACTAGCTATTTAAGTGTTTGCTATAGCTTTATGCAAATTGGTATAAACTACCTCTATGAAACTAGTCCTTAAATAAACATTTTCTAACCGTTAAAACCTTTCAACTTCCCCATCTCTTATTGGACACTGCACTCCACACTTTACAATGTCATACCATTTTTAAATATTATATTCCATTTTGTTTGAACAGCTTCATGTATACACTCTTTCAGTATAACTTAACTAAATAAGGTTGATCTGCTAATTGGCTTAACCTTTTGATAACTAATTAACACATTACACAACTATCAAAAAATTGAAAAATCTTGACTATTATTAAAATTTGAATCGTCCATGACTATTATAGCTAGGTTTACTTTCATCTGAGGCCTATTTTAATTTAACTTTGAAAGAATTTACATTATTTATTAGGTCAGCCAGTATATTTTTCGCCATCCAAGATTTCACGTAAACAAACGCTTCCGTCATCTAAGATTTCATGTAAACAAACGATATGAGTAATCGCCAGGTCAAATATCCGCACCTTTTGAGAAGTAGGCCGCTGTATAATATTATATTTCCGTGTCGCCATTTTTTCATGCAAATTCTCAACTTGTATAAGCCAGAGCGTTATATGAATATACACCAGTCATGTCTAGTCAATAAACAGAACGGCTGTGGCTCGCTGCTTTGCTTGCTGGCTTGCATGCTCAACACCAGCCAACAAAAACTGTGTGGACTTAATCAGACTCTGCAATTCCCATTGGAGGAGTAGGGAAGATTCATCGGGCAAAGACAATTAACGAAAACTCATAATAAACCCACTTGCTTCACACCTTTAAAGTGTCTTTTTGTGGTGGGTGTAACATTTATATTTCGCTTGGTGTTTTTTGTCTAAATTTAAAATACTAGTGTACATACAATTACTGTAAATATTATTTATTCAAAGTTTTACAACAAAAAGCACAAAATCTATTCATCAATCATATTTTTGGTTGTTATATATTATTTATAATCAGTACAACAACAAAAACACAGAAACTTTAACGTTCAAAATTCGCAAGTAGTTTACATACATAAAATCAAAGAGATCATAACCATGAGGACAAACTCTCACTTTTTCTTTTTTTCTTTTTTCCAATGCATTCTACTTTCGATAGCCGTCACGGTCTGATTCATAATAAGAATAACATCATTATTTCCATTTAAGCCTGTTATAAAATTGTACGCTTTCGGCGTAATTTGTTGTTTAATGACCCCTAGTCCTAATTTAAACCGCTTTCTGTTTACAAAATTGACTTGGTAGGACAGGCAAGGTTATCACAAGTTGCGTGATACTTTCTTAGGACCCTACTGTACAGGGCCGGATTAAGGGTACTGTAGGCCTAAGGCTATTTACCAGGGAGGGGCCTAATTTTGCAAAAGAAGCTGCAAAAAAATAACACAAACATAATATGAACATGTAATAAATGTAATTAAGTGTCCTAGACTCACAGTTTAGGGGAGATGTGGAACCGGTGGATCACTTTTGACGTTTTTGCATCTGCAGGTTTTATTTGCGCCGTAAAATAGGATTTAGAGGTCGTAACGTGAAGTTTAATCTACCCTTCAACATACCACAGGGTTTAACTCAAAATGTAAGAAGAGAAAAGTTGAATAAATGCACCTAGTCTACTTTCAAAGCTTGTTTTTGGACTCCGCCGAGTTATTTTTTGTATTCGACTCTGTTTTGTCACTTTATTCACCGAGATGATTACTAGATTTTTATTTTAATAATGCATTACTATTATTTGTCAAATACGCTGACATTACAAGTTAGTTGCTTGCCCAACAGCATTTGACGGAAACTTAAAGATTAGGCGAAGGTAATCGTCAAGTAATTGGCTGCCCCCCCCAAAAAAACGCTGACGCCGCACTGGATGGCTACGTATAAAGTAGAACAGTAATTGTTTCGTTCCAGCGACAAGCCTTTATCCAATCTGGCCACTCGCAAACGTACGATTGGCGTAAAACAATAAAACGCAATAAAAGGATACAATATTCTACTTTCAACATCTCTATGAGTAAATCAAAGAAGGTGTCAGAAAAATGAGTTAAAATACGTTGCAAGAAAGGTCACAAATTTAAGTTAACAGGCAAATTTTATAGACACTTGTGTAGTTGGGTTTTACAAACTACGACCTAGCTAGAGAGGTATGCCCGTTGACTCCCAATGACATCTCCGTGGACCCCCAAGGGGGCCGAGGGCCACGCTTGAGAAACCCTGTTCTACATTGTATTAGATGGCATAATTCTACTTTTTTGCCTCAAAAATCGTTTTGTTCTTTCAAATCTTCAAATATCCATTTTAAATGAAATAAAGAAAAAGCTCCTGAGTTACTGGTCCCATATTTCCCCCATTACAGTGTAGCCTATATTTAAAATTACTTTTTCCTTACCATACGTATACGTTTTTGGTTCACATACGTATACGTTTTTGGTTCGCGTTTGCTTTGAGCGTTGGCGTCTGACGTTCAACGCTAGCGTGGTCAAGTTCACACATAACACGTTGCCAGCGTTAACAGCAAATTTCCTCGCTCCTAATAGAAAGCGCCAAAGTTGACTGTTTCAACTTCTGTAACCGAAAGCGTTTTTTTCAAACGTTTAACGTCAACGCCAGACGCGTCTAGTGTGAAACAACCTTATGAATGATGCTAACGTCGCAATAAAACACACTTCTGAACTCAATAAATAGCTCGTGCTCGACACATTGATTTAAACCAGTGTGATCCAACTTTGGCCCACGGGCCTGTAGTTGGACCACACTGACACAGAACGTAGATAGTTCTTAACTCGTTTGCAGCATAAATATAACGATTTATTTATCTACTCACACACAAGGCACATATTGACTCGACTCAGTCATTCGTTTTGAAGCAAAAACTGTACTGTACCGGTACTGGATCTGTATCACTATCAGCCTTACAAAAATTTAACCTTAAAAAATTAAGGGCCGAAATTTTCCAGGGCCTAAGGCTATAGCCTTATTAGCCTATTGGTTAATCCGGCCCTGCTACTGTAGCCAACATTTTTGAAAGGTGTATTTACTGTTAAAATGTAGGCTACGCGATTGAGCTAAGTTGTTGCTATCGGGGCTCTTTCCATTTGGTACGTAGAAAGTAACGCAAAAAACGGTCTACAAATGCCGCATAACGCAAAGCACATTATTTGGGTTAGGTTGTCGGCCGTATTTGTTGACCGTTATTTTGC
The DNA here is from genome assembly GCF_963924565.1 of Ascidiella aspersa. Lineage (NCBI taxonomy): Eukaryota > Metazoa > Chordata > Ascidiacea > Phlebobranchia > Ascidiidae > Ascidiella > Ascidiella aspersa. The sequence continues at coordinate 15,860,067 of NC_139449.1, forward strand.
GTTACTTTCTACGTACCAAATCGATGGAGCGCCTTGGTTTCCACTTGTAGGCGTTAAGATTTATGTGAGCAATTACCTTATAAATTAAATTAATACCACTTAGTTTGTTGTAAAACTCAAGGTGCCGAACTCATTAAACTTAACTGTATGGCGGTGTTAGTTGTTAGCTTTTAATGTAAGCAATATAGGTACCTATTTTACATTGTACAGAGCCTATTACAGAAAAAGCAACTTTTGGTAAACCAAACCAATGAATTGGCTTTGGTGTACAAATTTTAGTGAAAATTAGTGGAATTCTAAATTGATGAGTGTGCCGCAAATCAAAATTATTTTTTTTAGGGCGTCTCAAAAAAGTTCGCGAACCACTGATTAATATTGCAATACAAATGTAGCCTATCTATAGAAGGGCGTATCTTTATGGAATCCAAAACCATTGGCAGCAGGTTTCTGCTTTTCGATCACTGTTCCGCTGACGCGTATATAAACAATAAAGCTCAAAGTTTAAAAACCAGAGTAAAATCAGGATCAGACATTTTTTTTAAAAAGGTATATATATTTCGCCTATACTGGCATCGTCAGTTTCCTAATTCGAATGAATTTCATTCGGTGTCTGTTCCTTTCGGTAAGTCGAAAACTCTTTGGGGCAAGACTTTAAAAATTGCCCTTTGACGAATAGCTCACTCACATCGCTCCAGTCGAAAGTTGCTCCCGCTAACTTTACCCACCCCTTTTCGGGTTTTGAACTGCGAAACTTACTACGGTTACTTCTTCGTTCAAATCGTAACAGTTCAGTAAAGCTTGCTTAAGCTGATCGTAGTCCACAGCGTCAGCGTCTAGAATTCTTGAGTATACAACCAATGCTCGACCTTGCAGAAGGGCGCTTAGCGTAGTCGCCCACTCTAACTATCCCACTTGCAGGTTACAGCAAAGCTGCTTTTCTGTCGCTTTGGCCTCGGCATTTCTCCACTTTTCTTCAGCTTCAGACTCGGCAACTCTTTGCTGGGCTTCAGCTTCCCTAGGTATAGGCATCGCTTTTCTTTCTCGAACGCCTGCTGTTCATTAATGAACTTTGCCAAATCGGCTCCAGTCAAACACAGTTGCTTGCCAACTTCAGCAATCTTTTTCATCTCGTTTTCTTGCTTCACCACCAGATAAAACTAGGTCAACAGCCAACACAGTTCAATAGAATAAATCCCGGCACGCCCCCAATTGTCGCAAACTTTTAGGCCAGATATTCTAAAGTTGCTTTTCTGTGATGACAAACCTAAAACTGGTACAGCCAAAACTGTAGATGTTTTCCTAAGCGTAGTTTATGTAAAATAACACGCCACGCCTTGCTACCAATTTACGTCAAAACAACAGGTTACTACCGATCAGCTGGTCGCACCATAAAATATCGCAATAGGAATATCACGTCGCAATAGTCAATGACAGATGGCAGAGTAACGCAATGTTTGGGATTGTAAAGTAGGCTAGTTTTACAGGTATAACGCAATTTGTGACAATAACTATATGCGGTTAATGATAACTTCAGATAAACTTATGTATTATATGTATAATACTAGATAGTGATCGGAATGTACATGATATTTATCTGACTGTTTGTTGTGTTTGATTCCTACATTCAATGCTATCAAAAATAAATATAGCGCCCTCTATTGACCCGGTCTTAAATGTATTTTGCCAAAACCTCTTAAGCTTAAGACTTACCATTCCTATTACAGTAGGATATAAAGTTTCTTTTCATCCAGTTTCATTAATGTACTCGAAATGATATTTAAACGTGACATGGTGACCCCATTAAGGGTGATCTTAAATGGGTTTTGCACCATTTCCCGCACTTAAGATCGGCCATTTATTGACCACTAATATGTGGCGCAACATTTAAGAGTGGTTTGATCGATGTACTCGACATGATATTTAAACCGAAATTTTGGGTTTTTTTCAACAGCCCCCCTTTCTTAACGCACCAAATTCATAACTTAAGCCGGCCTTTTGGAGGTCCATGTGGGGCCCTTATATGCTCTAAATAGTCAAACGTTTTGTACTCGACATGCTATTTAAAAGTTCCCGGACTAAACATGCAAGTCAAGCCCAGTTGTTTTTGTTTTACTATTATGCACTAGAGCGGAACGCTGTCGAAAGTAGGACAATGGGTTACGTCACAGTTTGTGCTCCTGGTTATAATCTCTTTGGGTAAAATGTTGTATAGACCTTATTTTGCCCATTTAGGAGTTATTCCGATGGGTTTAGGGCTTATTCCGATTTAGACTATTACGACTATTAGATATTAGTTCTAGTTTGGTCTTATTCCGAAGTGTGTTTTTATTCTGGCGTTGATGTTGTTCTTTTTGGTTTTATGGCTGGAGTCCAAATTTTGTTAAATTATAAAACTTGACCCACCCTCACCCAAAACTAACCCAAATTTTGTGCACTGTTCAATGCTGTGGTTACTGGTGGGATTCTAGACCAGCGCCGAATTTTTAAATATTTTACAGCTATGTGTAATGGAATAATATTTATTAAGTTACAGGACACTTAAACGGGGGCATGATAGAAAAAGGTCGAGACATGCCACATGGAAAGTATGACAAGTGCTCCCGCAATATTTGTCAACATGTTAAACCTGCACCCCTAAAAAATGAATATGCACCTGATTTCCCCCTGCTTACTGGGGTGCACTTTTTTCGGTTGTGCACCTCGCCTGCAAGATCTTGTTGAGATCCAGTCTGGAAAGTATGGCAGATTTCGACGAGATCTCCCAGGTGCACGGCTGAAACGATCCGGGTGGCCGGGTGCAATAAAGGAACCTCGGGTGCATTTTCATATTTCCGGTGCACTCTGTTTGCATACATTGCAATGTAAACGTATGCCGCACAAGCGTTTTACATATTTCTGGTGCAGTTCAGATTTTTTTCGGGGTGCACTTTTAAAAGGTTGAAAAAAACTTGTGGGTGCACTTGCCATACTTTCCACCAGGGCTGCGGAGTCCGTTAAAAACAACCCGAGTCCGACTCCGGCCAAATGTAAGATTTTGTCGAGTTCCGAGTCCAGCTCCGACTACAGCCTGTATTTTACCCATTTACGCAACTAAATTAACGTAGATTTTCTGTAATCCACTCATATTGGTGTCATAATTGATCCACCCGCATTACATGGTTTAAAAATATCACACATTTGCTATTACACTTTTACAACTTACATTTTGCTGCCTTAACAGTTAAAAAATTTGATACCGCGCATGCGCACATCGGACTCGGGACTCTGGTAGTTTTACGCGGTCTTACTCGAGTCCCGAGTCCGGCAAAACAAACCGACTCCGTCGAGTCCAACTCCGACTCCACAGCCCTGCTTTCCACAATTGGTTGAGATCTGCCATACTTTCCAGATAACAAGACGCACTGTAGTGTTTTAGATCATGAAATTTCCATTCAAACAAAGGAAAACAGGCAGACTAGACTAACAAGTTTGAGATTCACGCCATCCCTAGGAATTTTTCGCAGGTAGGTATTTAGACAAAACTAAGAACAAATTTTTATACCAAATCCTTTTTTACATTATCGTTAAAGACATATCTGTTCATTGCATTTTTTTAAGTTTGTTTTGCTACTGCATGAAGAACTGCAGAGCCTATAAAAATAATGTAAATGTATTTTTGTGTTAATGTAATTTGTTCTTTAAAAAAATGAAAAAAACAGCTAGATGTATGTGTGGATGACAAATTTTCTTCCATCAGCATTTGCCGCTGAGTGGGAACACACATTCTGCACAAACTTATCCTAAATTTTTCTTCTTTTTTTGCATCCCTTAAGTAGAAAGTTTTGTTCACATGCTTGAACCTTGTCATGTTTAGGCAAAAACAAGGATATAATTAAGCAAAAGTCATTTGAAGGTAAAAATATTTGAATAATTAACAAGGCAATAAACTAGAAAAACAGTAAACTAAGAGTTGCGCGACATTTTTTTGTGACATTCACAAATATACATAAAGCCGAAAATTAGCGATGTTCAAAGTATAATATCAGATCCTTACATTTGAATCCTTTTTGCCATTTATACTGGCTAATTTATACAAATCTAATTTAGTCATTTTATCTAAAAAATTGCTCTAAAGTCTACATATACCAGCAAAACGTTTTAGATTCAACTCTGTAGCGGGAGCAGAACAATTATTGTGCTTGCTCAAATGTAGCCATGAAGTGCAGCATCACAGCGTTTTTTTTTTTCAGGATACCAATTACTAAGCTATAACCTTTACCTTATTATTAGGTGTCAATGAAATGTTACTGAGCGAGTGACTAAGCGTAAATTTTTTTTTTAGGATATTGCTGTATAACATTCTATTGTAAAATGCGCAAAGTATGCTCCAGGGATACTCGAGGGCAACTTTAGGCCAATATTTAGCAAGGTGCGTAATTTTCAAGTAATGGTAACGCATTACTGGCAGTCAGGGGCGTATCCAGAAGTTCAAAAAGGGGCAGCTCCCGAATTTTTAACTTAGGTAATTCCCCGTTTTTTTCGTCTGACGTTAATGACGTCATGAAATAGTGACGGATATGACGTCATAAAATAGCGATTGTAATGACGTCATAAATAAGAAAAAAATCATCGGAAAACAGCCAATTAATGTCCAGCAAAAGCGAACTTTTAGACGCAAAGCGAACACCTGCGTTATCGACACTCCTGCCAGGCGCCAGCTGCGAAACTGCTTAGCGTGCAATCGTTAACTTCAGGAAAAAAACGAAATCAATACCGTGAAATATATGTGATTGGTTTCGGTAGATCCATGTACGGGACTACGCTACGTTACAATCACGTCTCTCGCCACCTGAAATACTAAACAAAGATCGTTTTTCGATTAGCGCGACATAATACTACTTTGAAGAAACGCGATAACTTTAATAGTTAGTTAATCTAGTTAAGTGTTTCATAACCTTTTCAATTGAGGGCACACCTGGCGAGCGCGATTTTTTTTTGGTATAACGGCATTTCTTGCAAGTCTTTATTACATTGCCGAAAGAAAAAAATTTTAAAAATGTATGTTCAATAGTTGTTAATACGTTTTCCATTTGTTCGCGACGCACTTGGTAGCTGTGCACGGCGTAACGGTAGAAAAGCGCTGATCTAGTTGTAAATACAACATCAAAGCGTAAATAAACCGGACGTAGTAAGATCATTCGCGCAAAGCACGAAAAATTTTCGCATTTACGTAGTTAAATAGTCAAAAAGTATTTGGAATAGACTCGTGTATAGTTTGTCAAAGAGGCGACGGGCTGGATTCCTTGTTCTACTTTCAAAACCTAATATTCTAGAATACCTGGGGATTCTACTTTGAGCATCCCTAGTGTATACATAGTACAACCGGCTGTACATGTCTGCATTTCTTACATCTATGTAAAAGTTGTTGTTATACACAAACATGCAGCTCAAATCCAGTTTAATTAAGCGAAAATGGCAGTTTGCCAAGGTTATGAATCACACAGCGCAACATTTCATAGTATTCATATTGTCTTGAATAGATTTGCACACAGACAAAAACAGTCAAATTAGGACTAGGATTAATCGCTTTCATAATTTCCTTAATGTGCTTACTGCTTACATTTTTTGCAAACTACAGGATATACTTTAAAATTTGAACAATTGCCCTCCGCAAAAAAATGTACAAACATCATAAAATATTTACGTTAGATTAAAGACCTAAAAACATTCATACAGCGTACACACCAATAAAGAAAAATAAATATTAATTTTCCAAAATGTGCTCTTAACTTTTTACCCAACCTGTCCAAATTTTTTTAGATTTTAAACTACAAAATATATTCTTATAAAATACCCAACAGCTGCAAAAGTCACACAGGAAACAAGTTCACTCGAACCACAAAAACATAGTTAAGTTTTAAGTATGTGGTACTTAACCATATAATGACTATAAATTATTGCAAAGACGGTATAAAGGACAAAATGAAAAAATAATATTCACTAAATTAAATTAAAAAATAATGTGAGTGCTAATGTTTTTGAGATTAGAAAAGGGTTTGGCCATTGATGCTACTTTTTTTTTCCTTTTTGTCTGTAAAGAGGCATAACAAAGCATGAAACATATGAGATAGACATTTAAAGCGTAAAAAAAATTTCTGTTTTCATGTTTTAAACAGGCCAAAAAAGAGTTTAGCAGGGTTGTGACTTGATCGGTCTTTGAAAAGAGTAAAATAGTGGTGTATATGTGTTACAGCCGAACTTGTTTAACTTATTTCATGGTGAACATTCCTAGAAAAACAGGCTAGAATACACTAGAAGACGTCTTGTTAAATTAGCCAAAAAACGCTGAAAAAATGTTTAAGCCGCCTGTCGGATTAAATTGTTTGGTGGGCCAGATTCGACCGATGGGCTGTACTTTGCCCCAGTGTGATCTACTGACTGAGCTATGTAGAATCAAATTGTCACTAAATTATATAAATATTTATAACGAATTGCTACAGAATTGTTATTAGTATTTGCTGAAGGAGCTTCTTGTTCTATATCAAAATGACATAAAACCATAAAGCTTTTTTAATGAGTTGTTCTAACCATGCATAAACCTGACGAAGAAGCGCCTTCTGATCTTCAAAGAAAAGTTTTCAAGATTATAGTCATTGGGGATTCGGATGTTGGAAAAACGTGTTTAACATATAGGTTTGAGTTGAATTGGTCTAATATACATATATATGTGCTTAACTGTGATATCTTAACCGCTATTAAGTAAGATGGGGATAATATAATATTTATTTATGAAAACCTTTAAGTTCATGAAGAAACAGCAGAACTGACAATAAAATAAATTGAATGCATGTATTTGTTTGAATTGTTTCATGTTTGGGTTTTGCCACCTTGGGTATCAAGGAAGCTCTTAAAATGAAATACCGCACACTGACAAAGAGTTTGTTACCAGAAATGTGCAAAATTTCACTAAAAATATTGTTTATTTTATTGCTTTTAAAGGTTTTGTGCTGGTAAATTTCCAGAAAAAACTGAAGCTACAATTGGTGTTGACTTTAGAGAGAGAACAGTTGATATTGATGGCGAGCTAATTAAGGTTTCTGGTCATTTTGATTTTTTTTATTCTTCAATTTAACTAATAACAAGATGGTGCATATTGTAATTTTTTTTTTCACCATTTCTTACCATTCTTTTTATTTATTTTTTTTTAGTTGCAACTTTGGGACACTGCTGGACAAGAGCGATTTCGGAAGTCAATGGTTCCACACTATTACAGAAATGTCCACGCTGTAGTGTTTACATATGACATAACGAAAGTATAAAAAATAATTTAGAAATTTTGTGACTTGGATTATTACATTGTTGCATCTTGTATTTTTTTAGTTGACTTCATTTCAAGGTCTACCAATGTGGATAGAAGAATGTAATCAGCATTCTTTAAATGAAACCTTAGTTCCCAGAATACTGGTTGGAAACAAATGTGATCTAAAAGATAAAGTACAGGTAAAAACTATTTATAATAAAGCCGCCTACTAATTGTTTTGTGTATGCAGCATTAAACTACCATACTCATTGTTAATTTTTCAAACTCTTCTACCTACGCCATTCTTTATTTATTACCCACATCACCAATTTGATGAAAAAACACAAAAAATATTTTGGATACAAAATATATCTTGAATAATTTGCCTGAAAAGCGGGTAGTTCGTATCCAACATTAAGCAATTGCGTTATACAATAAAAAAATTGTTATGATTTACCTGAATGAAATACACAACTTTCCCAGGTTAAATAGAGTATTTACCAGTTCTATTCTAACTGATAAGTAATTTTCTTGTTTAAACCGGTGTAGATTTTCCTAACGTTAGACTCAGTTCTTGCGTAACCGTATGAATCAAATTAAAGTCTTCGTCTTCATAAAAATAAAATTAAAGATCACGAAGTTAGACTTTTGTGCTCAGTGTTTTGAAAACATATTGAAATTATAAAGCGTATTCGGTAAATTTGCTGAATAGTTCTTGTTAGTGGTTGTTCTTCTCGGAAAGTTAATATTTTAGTCAAATTTAAATGCTGAGCATTGGCTTTACATTACGTGGCTTTAGCAAACTTACTCTGGTATGTTAAATTTCTATTTACCGAACGTATGTAACCAAGTAGTGCAACTAAGGGCGATATACGTTGGTTGTCGTTTGCGTTAATTCTACCATTCGACAGTTATTTAGACCAAAAGCTTAAATAATTCTTACAGTGTGTTTAACTACGCACAGATTTGTAAAATATGGCATTTATTTCAGCGGTTTAAACATTCTAAAATAATTGTTTTTGTACGGGATTTTTCTTATGTAAGACGCAGTATGACATCGGGAGTAAGAGTGATTCCCCATTTATATAAGATACCATCGTTTGTCGTACTTAGTCTGCCAAGTGTTCTTGTGTAAGTTTGCTGAAGCCGTATGTGATAGCCGATGTTATTAAAATGATTGTATTGTGGATATTTAACGTGTAACCAAATTACAGTGTTGTTTATTTAAAATGGAACGAATTACACAGCACTTGAGGCATGTCATACATATTTAACGTACAGAAACCCGTAACATACATCGATTGGGAATCACTAACAAACTTTAATATGGTCGACATTGATTTTACCGCGACTCAAAATACGCTTTTTATTGCTAATTGAAGGCCTAGTACATAAAGCCACAACATGGGCGGATCCAGGATTTTTGTTTGGGTGCGGACAGGACGATTTTACACTGACGTCAAAAAGTTACATTATAACGTGACTTCACAAAACGATTAATGCTAAAAACAACAGTTGTTCCCAAGCGAAATGCGCAAATATGCAGTTTTTATAGCCCCGTCTTATCGCGCGAAGTGATAAAACAAATAAAAAATGCTTTTATTTGTTTTAAATTGACCAACCTTGAATTAAAAGAATACGTGACATATGAAGCACACAAAAGAGATTTAAATATTGCACAAGATAGCGGCATTTTTTAATTTAGTTTAACGGAAATAAGACCAAATCAGGTTTATGTCATACAGCACAACATGCTGTAGTATGTGAAGCACCGTTGTATATTTAATTAGTTAAACTGGGCTATAGTTATGGTCTTGGGGCATGGCCTAGTAGCCCAATGGTGCTACAATAAGCCAAAATAAAAATTTATAGGAAAAGCAATTTTTAAAATCGGGACAATGAATACACGTCGATCACGCCGTCCAGAACTAAATAAGAAAACTGAAATAAAAATAAAAGCTCGCGGCTCACCAAAAAATGCAAAATAGTCCACAGTTTTGCCGACCACTGCTTTTGAGTCTTAGCAGCAATTCGAATTTCCTAATATTCAAGCAAATACGTAATCCCGAAATCGTATTTGTCCAACGTACGAAAGTCCCTTTCTAAAATAAAAATTGACCACTGTTCAAACCGCTGCAATAAACACAATATTAATACAGAGACGCCAACCGGCTTACACAAACAGCCTCCAACATATATCGTCCTTAACGCTGGCTATACAATACGTTCAGTAAATAGAGTTTTACGTACTACAAGATTAAGTATGTTAAAGCAGGGCTTAGGAGGCACAGTGAAACAGGCTTAGGAGGCAGAGTGAAACAGCATTGGCTCCGGCTTCAGCTCCTGAGCCACTAAACACATATACACGGGCTACGGCTTTGTAGGTATTATTTGAAGTTGCTTCAGCACAGGCTAATAAAAATGACATTTGCCACACTATATTGTTTACTAGTTTTTATTTTGAGCAATTTAATCATTTTGAGCTTGAGCAGACAAAAATGTTATAGCTTCAGTTCTTAAAATTTAAGAATTGCTCCAGCTCCAGCTTCGGCCTTACAAACAAAATACAAATTACTCTGGCTGAAATGCTTGGCTTTAGGCTCGTGGCTGTAGCTCAGGTTCCCCAACACTGGGTATAAGGCCCATACTCAGCATTTCCACTACAAAAATACAAATTTATCTTGAATTACTCACTAACTAACAAACTTCCTCTTTTATATGTTTTTAAAATTTGTTATTTTTAAATTGTGATACCGTTTACTTCCAAAAACGTTTATTATATCCCTGTTACACTTCTACCATAAATGCGTGAAAAAACACCTTTTGAATGCTGACTTGAAGTTTATTTTTCATAGGTTGAGACAAGCATGGCGCAAAGGTTTGCAGATGCACACTCCATGCCGTTGTTTGAGACATCTGCCAAGGAAGATAAAGAGTATGATAACATTGAAGCTATTTTTCTTACCATCGCTCATAAACTTAAATGTCAGAAACCTATGATGAATCAGGACTATCCGAAAATGAATCGTGCAACAGTTTTATCTGTTGACAAGGAAGTGCTGCGAACTCATTCTGAAGGTCCGTGTGGATGTTAGTATTTCCAGTTTAAATGTTATGTTCTTTTGATTAAGAGAGTTTGGCCTAGGATTAGTAAAATGTTACGACATTTTATATCCTAGAACAATAAGGCTTAAACAATGCTGGTTGTACCGGTGATATTTCAAATTCAAAGCCATAAACATTACTTGGCTTTAAATATTTTAACTTTGGTCATCTGCCTGATAATTTTGTAACAATTAATGTTCGGCATTTTTATAAATATTTGTTCAAAAGTTCAATATGTGTTGAATCTATTCACATCTTGGTGTGTTTTACTGTGATATACCAAGTGCAATGGTTGATTACCACGTAAGTATATGATTGGTAAATTATTGAAAGTTCAAATGCTTTTGCGAAACTACTTTCTATCTCTTGTTTCAGCTTTGTATATTATATATATTTGTGCATATTTATTTGTAGATATAGTTTTTAGGAAACCCAATTAATTACAGCCTAATGTAATAATTGATTATCAAGTAGGATTGAAGAAAAAAATCCTGTGCTAGTACATTTGTCTAAAACACGCAGCCGCATGCGGCTCATGAGACAATTTTATGCGGCCCGTGATGCACTTTGAAGAATTAAAACAATTATACTAATTATCTCTTTCAGTGGCTCATGTCTTTCAGTTTTCTTTGGGCAATGACAAATCTTCAGCGATGCATTTAGACGAAATACTAGGGTGCTTTCTTGCCTATTGACCTTTATATTTTTATAGCTATTTAATGCGGGTGTTCCAAACTCAGTCGCACTTGTGGCCAGCAATATCATTATTTGTGACCAAAAAAACATTTTGTTTAATTTAGTGATAAACTTATTTGATTTAGAAGGTACAGCCAGTGTTGGTGTCCCACCTATATATAAAAATATAATATCCAAAAAAGCTGGGCTGATTCATTGGGTGTGGGGAACCAGTTCCTAGCCCCTTAAAATTAATTGATTTGCCAACTTACTATCTTTTCAGCCCAAAGGCGATGTACATATCTTGGGATGTTCTTTCATTTTCTTCCAACTTTAACTGGATAAACGGTAAAAGTCCACTTTTTTAACGCAGTTTTCTTACACCTTTACTGTGTGGCCAGAAGCTAGCCCTGTGTGGATTTGGGCGATTTACGAAATGCTATTTTTGCAAAGTCTATCTATTTATGCAATTTTACTGTTTTGCGAAATATCTTATTTCTGAAAAACTCCTCGTGATAAACATCGTTGTATCAAGCAATCTGCCTTTTATGTGCCTTACGTCAAATATCTAATAGACGCAATTACAGTTGCTTTTTTCCGCAAGAGTTTTCACAAAAACTGCGGGTTCCCCGGGAATTACTTGTCTTATTACGCTACATCATGACGTAAAATCTACCATGTTAAATTTCCCCTCTAGAGCAACTTTTAACTAATACAGCGAAAAATATATACCAGAACAAATAAAATCTTATTTGCACTAGCTCAAGAGTTTCCTAAATGAGGTGGAGATTTATATTAAATTAGGACAAGCGCCATCCTCTGCGTTTTCATGCGATGACATTTCACTTGACCTATGATCAGGAGGGGGTGGCTTATCCAGAAATCCAAAAAAGTATTTCCTGTATTTGAACTTGGATAATTTTCCTTTTGTACCCTGACCTTAATGATTAAAAACCTCATAAAATGTTGACCGGAATGACGTCATAGATAAATTAAACTTTTTTCGAAACAACCAGTTAATGTCCTGCGACAGCGAACCTTGACGTAAACCGAACACGTTTCGACTTAAAGCAAACACCTTAATTCCCACTATTAGACACACTGGTGTGTCAGTAGATATTTTTAGTTTGCCGTTATTGTATTACAAATAGGAAAACACGTAAGTATTTCAGACTTGAATATGTAGTGTCTATTATAAAATATTAATATTAAGACATCTACATAGTTTGTCGTGTGTTACGGGCGATTGTAAAGTTTCCATATTGTTATTCTGTGAAAAGCGTGCCGAGATGTTTAAGATTTTTTTGTAGTGTGCGCCGCAAGCTGAAAAAAACTGAGAACCACTGCCTTAAGACATAAAAAAGGTTCTTCTATTGCTCGAAATAACGACGTGTGTAGTTTAATTTAAAATAAATTGTGGTTTGTAGAGAGTCGCACGCCGCAACTTGCCATATAGACTAGAAGCTAGTAACTATATTTGGACTAAATTGATTTCCTTAAAATGGACAAGAAAAATATTTAGCCTACTTACATAGTAGTAAAGATTGCTAAATATATATTGTGTGTGGACACCAGAGGCGTAGCCAGGGTATTTTGCGCCCGGGGGCAAACTATAAAATTGGCGCCCCTCCTTCATGTTTAATCACATTTTCTATTACAATAGAATAATATACCTTACTTTAAACGAATAAACGATTCAAATTTTATTACAACATGGTATTTAAAGAAAAATCAGCCTTATTTTGTCTTTTTGAAAGCCTCATTTTATTTTGGCGGCCGGGGACATATGTACCCCACCGAAGCCCCCTAGCTACGCCTCTGGTGGACACCAGGTCATGTAAATTCCTCCCCTGCATTCGTCCATGTAATCTTGGGTTTGTAAGAGTCGATGTCAAAAGGTTCGGATAATATAATTTAATGGCCTTTTTATGTTTAGCTTTGCGATAAGTAGTTACTCTAAAAAAAAGCTAACTAACAAATAAGTAATATGGTTTGATTTAATTTGACATAAGGAGATTGTTTTCATATTCAGGACGAACTCTCATTTTCGAATTTTTGTTCGTCTGTAAAAGCACCCATGTTTTTTTAAATGTACAATCAGCTCTAACATTGGGTCCGGAAATGACTCTACATGCTGTTGACTTGACGGGGTTGCATATAACTCCTACATACACAATACGTGGTTGGAAAATATTCCACCTTATATTCAGTGTGCGGCCACACCGGACTTTGGACTCGTAAGGTCTTATTTAGACTCTTACTTAAATATTTAGTTGCAATCCGGAGTCTGACTCCAGAGAAATAAACTAACCCCGCCGATGCCGACGAAAAAGTAAAGTATTTTACAAAATAGGAAGGAAAATCACCAACTGCCGAAGTCAAGTCATTATTAGAACCAGCCAACTTTAAGTCACAGCATTTGACATAAATTAAATATTTCTGTGTATAAGCAATTTAACTAAAAAATAACGAAAACATAATATACGAAGACGTTTGGTGAATCGACTCTGCTGCACGTGTTTCACGAATTTACGTCACGAAATTAAGGGCGTTTGCACGTGACGTTACGCACGCATCTCCGCCCTATTTGAAGCCTCGATTACAAAAGTCAAGAAAGTTTGAAAAAGCATATAATTTTATTAAACTAAACCTAATTAACGGGCTATATTAACACAATACCATTATGAGTAGCCAAAGACCTCCACAAATTCGATGTAGGCTTATACGGAGATGGCGAACCACTGACACGCGTGTCACGCAGTAACCCACCACAGATTTTTTATGACCTACTTGTCTCTCTAAAAATACCGAAATGTCATTAATCATTTTCAGGAAATAATAGGGGAAGGCGGGGCAAAACGGATCCCTTAAGCGGCTTAAGGGATAAATGCTATAGTATGTGTTTCACAAAATATTTTTTGATGAATAGGGTACCAACTAAAAGTTACTCCTATGCTAAAAAAACAGCTGAAAGAAGCATACCTTCTGAAAAAAATTAACTTTTGTTCTCGATTTTTAAACGGGGCAAAACGGACCTCCGTTATAAAATATAATTTATGTGCCTTGTTGTGAGGAAATGCCGGATCAAGGATTTGTGTTCAAGTGACGAGTAGAAATTTTCAGAGATGTTGTCACAAGTTACGTCCGACGTGACGTCATAATTTAAGTTATGGTATACATGGCGCCAAATTTTTAATAAAGTAAGCCAAAACATACAAAAAACAAACAAAATAGCACTATACTAAGTACTGGTAGCATTGTCACTATTTATAAGTTACATGGTTATAAATAGGCCGTACCGTACGTAAACTGCGTTATATTTATCTTAATGTATACCAACTCATAAGTATTAAAACAAATAGCAATCGAGCTTTTTTACAACAGATATTGGTAAAATTTCTGATTGTTTGGCCTTCCTACAAAACTGATCTAAACATATAAAATAATGATTTATTATTTAATTTTATTCAATTTCCAAAATGTCTTACTCAAAGGCTAATCAAAAATACAAACAGTGCAGTTTTAGGCTAGTAATAACAGATTAACTTGTGAGGGGTCCGTTTTGCCCCGCTTGGGGGTCCGTTTTGCCCCAACATTATCAGTCACATAAAAACCTGGTTTCTTTAAAATCGTTCAACTTAAAACGCCAACTGTTTCGGATTAATAAACACACCCTTACCTACAAATTATTTAGCAAAAAAAGTGACTCCGTTTTTACTTGAACTTTACGAATAAACGCATGATTTTACTGCGCTATCCTTATATCAATATCCCCCAAACACATTTTCTCCCCTCCCTGGTTTGTGCGAAATCGAATCAGTCTGATTTTTGTCGACAAACGTTTTTTCGACGATAGTCACTGTTCAGAAAACAAATATTGACGCTGGCAATTTTCGTCAACGAGAAAGGTGAGGGGTCCGTTTTGCCCCGCTTTTCCTTAAATGTTAAAAAACAATTCTTTGTTAAATGTTACTATATTATTTGAATCAGGGCTGTCAAATCTATGGGTCGTGTAAAAGTGTTTCAGGGGTGACGAGTAGAGCTGCTGCTAAAACTAGGGCGCCTAAAGCTTTTCTGCTGCTGCTGGGGCTGGTTTTGACCCCTAAAGTAAAAAAAATTACAAGTAAACTACAGTTTTTTTTATATAAATAACAGTTATGTAAAAATAGTGCAAAATATTAAAAAAAACTACAAAAATGTATTAACATTTTATTGTTAAGTGAGTTGTTTATGTCAATTGATTAATCCCAACATAACTGTTTTGTTAAAATCAAAGTCCAGAGACTTTGGTTAAAAGCTATTCAGATTGTGCCTGAACATCCCTTGTCACATGATGTATGTGTATTACTTTTTGCTATGTGTTGCTTTTGCGTTGACCACCTTCGCACATTTGAAAAAAATGTATGTACAAAATTTATTAATTTATTGTGTTGTTGAAACTTGGCAATTTTCATTGAACGTTAATGGGCCAACACCATTTTTTTACTAATTTAGTGGGCCATGAGCAAAAAAAGGTTAAAAACCATTGGTCTAGGCTACGAGCTTCATAGACCTTTTTAAACCGCCGAGAAAGAAACGTTTGTTAAAACCCAACGTGTTAAAAGACCGACTATACGCTATCTAACATATTGAGTAATTAACACTTTACAAACGGATAGCCCATGGAACCAATGACTAGGCTACGTTACAAGTATAAGAGTTAGACGATGGTCGTATCCGTGTTGGCATTGTGCACTTTGTGGTCATTTTGGTAAACATACTAGTATGAGTTGGCACAGAGGGCACTGAAAGGCGATTTTTGGTTTTGCTAAAAATGCAAAAATTGTGGGGTTAGCTTCTATTTTTGTGTTATTTCGTAAAATTAAAAGCCATGTTCTTTTTATTTAACTTGTCGTATAACAACAAATTTGATTTTAATTTATATTTACGTTTTTTTTGAGGTCTTCTCAGACCAAAAGCAACGTGCACATGAAAAAAACGTAGGAAATTTTTCGTAGCATGGAACTCTCTAAAATGAAAGTTTATCCAAATTCATCTATATAATATTTGGCTGATGTATTTCGTCTTTTATGAAAAACGTTAACAAAAAAAGTATTAGAAATATGTGCATATTATATTTTGTGTGTGTCCAGTGCGTCATGTCTCCTTAAATTTGTAAATTAAAATGTTTGCCAATTTAAACCAAACGCAATTTTTCGCGCTTGGAGCGTTGTTACACGTTATTGGATAAAACTTTTCGGTCCGTCCCTGATTAAGCGTTAATATATTAAAATATTTCACGTTTCTATAACAACATTGTTAGTGGTCTACACATCTTATAACAAAATTGTTAGTGTGAAAATTTATTACGTTCTGCTGAGAACTTGCTGTGTTTGATTTGGCCCGCGACTAAGAAAATGTTGCCCACCTCTGGTTTAAAAATTGTTGGCTGAATAAAAAGAGGGACATTTTGGTCATTAATCTCGACGGCGAGAAAAAGCTCCAAAAGTCGGGACTGTTTTGCGTAAATCAGGATGTATGGTAAGCCTTTTCTTAACACGACAGTTTGCCGGAGAGTTTTTGGTGTCCTATCATCTTTCCCGTTGAGAATAACCTTCTGTTGTAGTCAGTTCAAGGTTTAGGCCGTTTTTCACCTACATTTAGTTAACTGACCGAACTATTCCTTTTTAACGTGCGTAACTAATTCATCATTTAGCCTAATAAGTCATGCTTTAATTATAATGTTTGGTTACGAACTTTATGTCGGCGTATTCCAGTATTGAAAGAATATGAGCTTTGTAGAAAACAAGGAGTATGAGACGCGAAACAGTTGTTGAAATCTTACGCAGAATGTTTAGGCGGTAACGTGCTTTATGACAAGTATATAAGATAAGTTTATGCCAGGATAATGAAGGAGTAAATATAATACCTAGGTATTTGTGACTGTCATCTTCAGGTAATATTGAACATTTGAAAGTGAGTCGGTTTTTAGATATCGTGATCACCAGGGACGTGCAGTCAGGGAGGCAGGTGAGGCAGTGAAAATGTGCGCACATTGTTAAAAAGGTGCACAACTTTTTGAAGCCAGTTTAAAATGTGCGCACATTGTTAAAAAAGTGCGCACATTTTTGAAGGCAGTTCAAAATGTGCGCACATATTTGAAGGCAGTTCAAAATGTGCGCACACATTTGAAGGCAGTTCAAAATGTGTGCGCACATATTTGAAGGCAGTTCAAAATGTGCGCACACATTTGAAGGCAGTTCAAAATGTGCGCACATTGTTAAAAAAAGTGCGCACATTTTTGGAGACAGTTCAAAATGTGCGCACATTGTTTAAGAAAAGTGTGCACATTTTTGAAGCTACTTTAAAATGTGCGCACGTTTTTTGCACATTTTGGCGTGCACATTGTGCAAAAAATGTTCGCATCCCCGTCTCCGCCAAGCTGTGCCTCTCTTCAGATCACCAAAGTGCCATACACTGCATTCTGCGTGCCTTTTTCTCTGGGAAAAAATACTGAACGATTTAGATATGATTTGAGGCATGTCTCAATTGTGACGTCCACGCTATGAAACCCTTTTTTGTCGAGCTTGAATGCCCGCATAGTGCGTGTACAATGTACATTGACTTATTGTAGTGTAAAGCTCTAAAGTTGAAGTCATAAATATAGGCAGACCTATAGGCTTACCATATTTTTGTGACTTCAAAGCGGGACGCCTCCAAAGACCAAGACCCCTTCGCTGTGATTTTTTAACTTTACATTTTCCGATATTATTACATAGGCCTATATTTGTCATCGAGAGTTCATGCGCATTTTCTCTGTCTAAACAATAGGGTGTATCTTAATAGAATCCAAAACCATCGACGGCAGGTTATAGCCAGTCGATCACTGCTACTTCTCTGTCTAAATATCGGTTTCAGTTCGAAAAATAGAAAGGAATTGACGTTAACGATACAAAATTTACTTATTCGCTCAATCATACTTTTCTGTAGATAACACCTTCTCCAAAAAGACATTGTTCAATTTTACATTCTCGTAAAAGTCAGTGCAGGACCAATCAGTATTGATTTTACATGTGATAACGGCTTTCACGTTCTGCTCCAGCATCCTGCTTCTGCTCTCAGACCACATGCTCTTCATGATGGAAAAAATTCTTTCAACGGGTGCAGATGTTCCGGGTAAACAAAAATATGAACTCTACCAGCCTTTGAAAGTTTAAAACGCGTATGCGTTTTTTTTCAAATTCTTTGAACATCTCGACCCACTTTTGTTCCAAAGACGCATTTTGCCAGCTCTCTTCTTTTTTGCCAGCTCTCTCCTCTTGCTTCTTTGTAAAACAAGTTTACGTTTACTTCGCCTGCTTCTTCTAGCTTGCCCAAGAGAGTCAATGCTGCAGATGGGATGAAGTTGTTTTCTTTCTTTTCAAGTAAGTTTAGCTTCTGACAGAACATGTGCCACATCTACGGCACTAGCGTTTTTCTTTTCTAACTTTAGAATAGTCTCGTTGAAGTATTTCAACTGCCCATGAACAAATTTCAAATTGAGCTCTTGTGTTGGTTCTTCGAAGCATTTTTTGATGAGAGTAGGACAACCTTCTTGGGAGTTGAAGCAACTTTTCAATCCCTCAAACATTTCAAGTATTCTTTGCAAAGCTGGTAGCAAAGAGAGAAATCTTGTATTGCCATGTTGCAAGATACGCTGATACTCAATTTCTACAAACTCGCAAAATGTTTTCAGCTCAGTAACTCGAACGGTGTAAATGTGAAAATTTTTTTAGATTTTCACAACAAGACTTTCGACACATACAGGGAGAGTATCCACAGGATGTTGGATGCAGTTGTGAACAATATGAGCTGCACATCCGATCCCTGTCAGATTTCTTTCGATCTTTTCTTTCACTTTAAAGAAAACATTATTTTGCCCTCTTCTTTTCACACCTCCAAAATTAGTGTTGCAGTTGTCGGCACAAAACCCAACAACTTTTTCTTTAAGCTCATTTTGGCCAAGAATCGAAACCAGGTAATTGCTAAGTATTTCGGCAGTTTCACCGGGAAGTGATTTAAATTCTAACAGCTTCACTTTCACGCCGATATCAGGTACGAAGTAGGGAACCACAACAGGAACAAGCTTGATCTCTTTCCTGTTCGAAGCATCAATAGTCACAGTGACGAAGTTGGCTTTGCCCAATTCTTGTCGTAGATCAGCAGCTACCATCGGGGCAATGCAATTTACAATCACTGCTTCGCATTTCGTCCTTGTTAAAGCAAATTTAGGTTAAAAAAATTTTGAAACTAGCTTTGAGGTACAATCGGAACTCTTGAAGCTCTGTACGTAAATAACAGTGTGATATGCAAACGTAGCTTCCTTTGCTGCTAACTTTAAAGATTGATCAGAATTAGCCGGTTTGAAGAAATTTGTTACGCGCGACGACGACGCTGCCGCCTCAATCGAGGACTTGTGTTTTGGGGTTTGCAAGCAGGGCTGCCACTCCTTGGGATTTTTCCCAAGATCTTGGGATTTCAGCCTAGACCTTGGGATCTGGGGATATCTGTTCCATATCTTGGGAATTTTAATTCATTAGCAGTTTGAAATTACAAATATTTTTTTGCTTGTATTTAAGGACGCATTTCTTAATAAAAATAAGGAAGTAGCTATATGCCTGGCTCGTGGGTGTACGCATACATTACTTATGTGACGTAACAATGCTATTACTTGCTTGTTAGACGAAACTGTCCATTTACTAGCTTGTGTGACGGTGCTTATGCAACAGACCCAATCGACGATAATAATGAGAGCTATTAGAGAAGGGGTCGGCAACCTACCGCCGGAACCGGCCCGCAAATGTAATTCATCCGTCCCGCCGCCTATTTGACAAACTAGACACGAGTCAATTTTACTTTTTGACTATTTTAACTATACGTTAGTGCAAAAAAGTGTCGCGCTTCGCGCGAATGATCTTTGTGCATTCGGTTTGTTTATGCTTTGATGCTGTCTTTTAAACTATACAACACAGCGCTTCTTTACAGTTGCGACGTAGAAGGCTGGCAATTGCGTTGCGGTTAAACTAAAAACAAAAGAAATTTATAAAAAACTACCGGTTTACCTAAACAAAAAATCAAGCTCACTTTGCTAGAGGTAAAGTTATCGCGTTTCTTCGAAGTAGGCTTATCACACTTTTCATTAGTAGTATGAATGACGAGGTGTGGACTCGAAAAAACAATTTACTGCTTCCTTGTGATCAAACACGTCTTCAAGTGCAAAAAAAAATCGAGGCCCGCCTGATTCACAGTTGTTCTAACATTTTAACACCGCGCTTTTTCGTTAACTTTGTGTGCGGCCCGCAGAGACCTTTATCAGTTTGGTATTGGCCCGCGACTAGAAAAAAGTTGCCAAAACCTGTGTTAGAGCTTCAATACACATGGATGCACACCACAAAGTCCGCCACAGTCTCTTATATTTCAGCTTTTTTAATCTTGGGATTTTTTTCCAATTCGTGGGATTTTGAGACATGAAACCTTGGGATAAATTAAAAATCAGAGTGGCAGCCCTGTTTGCAAGTGTTTGTCAATATCTGATCGTCCGCCGGGGCTAATTGCAAACACAACCATACAATGATTGCAGCGCACTTGATCTTTATCATCAACGGTTTCTTTTAAATATGGGTATTCTCGTTTTAAGCAGGGCTGGGGAGCCGGAGCCGGAGCTGGAGCCCGGAGCCCGGAGCTAAGCATTTTCTCTGGAGCTGGAGCCGGAGCCGGAGCCATTATTATTATTTTTGTGGAGCTGGAGCCGGAGCCGGAGCCATTTTTATTATTTTTGTGGAGCTGGAGCCGGAGCCGGAGCCCTTTTTATTATTTTTTTGGAGCTGGAGCCATTTTTCAATTTGTGGTGCTAAAGCTAAGAAATTATATTTTGTTCCATCTCCAACGTTAGTTAGCCAAAAGCAATTTTTAAAACTTGCCATTGAATAAGTGACTGGTGGCACCGGAGCTGGAGCCGGAGTCATTGGGTGTGTGTTTGATGGCTCCGGAGCTGGAGCCGGAGCCAAAGGATTTGAGTTTTACGACTCCGGAGCTGGAGCCGGAGCCATTTAATAATTGCCTGATGGCTCCGGAGCTGGAGCCGGAGCTAATGCTATTTTACGGTGGCTCCCCAGCCCTGGTTTTAAGTCATTTGTAAATGTACATTTTCTTTTGGGCATTTTAACAAGATAATTTAACACTGCTACTTTTAGTTAAGTTACAGACCTAACCTACATAAACAAAAAACATGCAACAGCAAACAACAAATAGTACAAATCTCACCGAAACGTTTGAGCCTGGGTCTTCAACTAAAATTTGTCACACTGTAAGTATAACATTAAATTTAGGCTACTTATAGTTGGCACAATGAAAACAATCGCCGTAACAATGAACAATAATGACGATTCTTAAAATTACTACACACTAAGTTAATGTTTATGTACATTTCAACAGTCAACACAGCACTTACCAAAATATTAGCTTGGGTTGAAATACTTTAAAATGCGCAGCAGATGGAACTTTACACAGTCAGTTCAAATTTAGCTTTTAAATTACTTCTGTAAAGGCAATAACAATGAAACATTACCAGCTTAAAAATTCAGCAAACAAACGGCTACGTTTTCAACAAAACGAGGCGACATCGTGACCGCATGAGGTGGTGTTTTCCAACCATTTAAATTCCATAAAAAGGGGAACAGTTTACAATAATGTAGATTTGCGATGTAACAATGCATAAGGGAAAGAAACATCACTTTCAGCATTCACCTTCAGCAAGTAGGCTACCGGTACGCTTACACAGCAACAACAGTAACGAGACGTTAAAAAGCGGGACGTTTGGCAGACTGGTCGGGACGCCGGGACAAGACGTTAAAAAGCGGGACTGTCCCGCCTAAAACGGGACGTATGGTAAGCCTAGGCAGACCTGTTGCAAATTTAAAAGTTTTGCATCAGGCGAATGGACAAAAAAATATCACGCAACTGCACAACTTTCAAAGAGCTTGGTAAAAAAGGAGTGGATGTGTGGCTGTCATAGGCGTAACCAGGGGGGCAATGGCCACCCAAAAATTAATAAATATTGTACTCTTAATAATAATTTGTTTTGCAGCTTTTATGAGCAGTAGCCTACCACAACAGTCGATAACAGGCATGCCACACCTTTAATTGTCATGAACTGTTACGTCATAAACGATGTAGTCATTATTACGTTTGCTATATTAATGTAGTTTTACTACTGTACTTTTAAGTCATCTTGTTTTTGAACCCGAACCTGTAAATAAAAGCGGTTCGCTCCTGCATGACGTCACAACTTCTATTTTACAGATTCAAGTTACGCCATATTCGAAGTTTTATGAAAAAAATATGAATATTGAATGAAAAAATCGTTGATTTCTTAGATATTTCAATAATGAGTTGCTGTTTTTTTAATACGTCACTTAACTTAGATTAAATGACTTACAATTCAAACATTATTCTCTACATTTATCGACTCACATTTTGAGATTTAACGCAAATTATATTGTATCTGAACCGGAAGTTTTTGAACCGGTTTTGAAATAGCAATGGTCGAACCGCTGAAACCGGAACTTTTAAATTCCTCCGAACCGAAAAACTTTGTTCATAAGTCTGGAGGCAAATTGTTAAGCAAGCGTTTATGGCAAGTAACCCTGGTGTTAGTTAGAATTATTAGTTATAATTTTACGCAGTGTTTTCCAGTGTGAGCGGTTCCGCGCAGCTATGGGCGTTTAAGACTCACAAATGCGTTTTAAGGCTTTTTTTTATTTGAATGGCGCGAAGACGCATTATAGGGGGCGTTTATAAAAATTGTATTGCACCGCACTATGTAAAACACCATATACAACTATAATTTTTTGTTTACAACGATATCTTATATTTTTTCCTTAAGCGAATTTTGTAAACCAAGAGCCACATGTAAAAATTGGCGACGACTTTAAGGAAAGATGTATTGTGCAGTGAATAGCGACCACTACATAAAAAGCTGCATATAGTTGTGAGCCACAGTTGTCAAAAACAGTTGCCCTGAACAATGAGTTTTATCACGATTGTTCTTTAATGTTGTTGCGTGACCATGCTAGTTTCGCTTTATGAGCGCGTACAATTTGATTGGTTTATGAGATGTAGGACGTGTGTTAAAATTGAAAAAAAAATACTATTATACTGCCAAAAACAAAAGGTACCATCGTAAAATAAATAAAACGAACAACTATTACTATTAGATATTGAAAAATTAATGTATGTGTTCCGCCGTTCCGATTATTCCCGCTTTTTAGTCAGCCAACATTTTTTATGCACTACATCAGTGACTACACGGATATAAGATTGCCGTGATTGGCCTGTTTTGCCAACTTGATGAAGAGTTCTACATAATGTGTGTTTTTATTTCGTTAAATGTGAAGGTAATTGTTACGTCACTATAGCGTGTTATTGGGTTAGTGGTTTGATTGATTGCTTGCGCATTAGCTAGTTCAGTATTAATACGCTATTGCAGTGCTTGTAAACTTTTTTCGGAATGGTACACCCTTTTTACGTTTATCAGAAACTTATACACCCCAGTTCACGCAATACACCGAATCTGTAGTAATCCTAATCGGAATGTGTAGGAAATCCGTAGCATATCTTTATGCAAATACAAAATTTCATCAGTTATTTATTACGAGCGTTGGTGTTGATTTTTTTCAGTCAGTTGTGCGAACCGAAGCAGTAGCCTTGTTTCTAGTGTTCCTATCATAAACGTATAATCATCCCTAATAAAATTTATTTTTTGGTTTTAATTTCAACAAAAGCAGAAAATCTTTGCTCGCAAAGGTATGTCGTGGGCATTCGAACAAGGACGGAAATCGCTTCTTCTCTGAGATTTCGGTATTTAGAAATGTTTAGAAGCGATACCCAAAACTCCACTCAATGCGTTAGAAATTAGTGCAGTTCTAAGCAAAAAGGTCTACGGTCCACGTCTACGACAATTAGGGCATCCAAGGGCAGAAAAGTCTGACTTTTAGACCTCGAGGTCGTGGCAATGCACTAATTGGACCTTCAGGTAAGCTGCCGGTATAGATAAATTGAATATATTCGCTGAAAGTTCACAAAAGATAAAAAAAATGTTAGAAAGAATTAATAATACTTTGACCTACCTGAACCCAAGCGCTAACCCGAATCCTAACCCAAATAATGTGCGTTAATTTAATAATTATTTGGACGCTGGGGAAAATGTCCAGACTCTGTTGGGCATAAAATAATTTCTCGTCCAGGGTATATAGCATTGTTACGTCACATATTGATGTATTGGAACCTAAAGCGTTTATGTAATTATTAAATCAACGCACAATATTTGAGTTGGGGTGCTCGTTAGCGTTTTGGTTCGGTGGGTCAAGTATTATTAAACTTAATCTTCTTATGCAGACTTGCTAAGTCAATTTAGTGCATTGTTTAAGACCTTAAAGTCTAAAAGTCAGACTTTTCGATCGTTTATATGCCCTAATTGTCGTATATATTTTTGCTTAGAACTGCACTAATTTCTAACTCGAAAATTGCTTCAGGTCATCGTTGCAACCATATTTTGCTCTAACTGGTGTGTAACAAACTTTTAATTCAGATATCCGTAAGTTACTATTTTGTGCTGGCAAACCTTAAACGTGTACAGCAAAAACTGCAAATGCTTACTTTAACATCGTTTATGTCGAATAGCCACAAAGTCACGTCAAAACAACAGGTTACTACAGGTCACACTGGTCGCACGATAATATAATATGATAGGAATATTACCTCACAATGCTTGAGAGGCGGCAAAGTAAAGCAACTGCTATCAGATAGCTAGTCATCGGCTTATTGTCATGCGTTATCTGGTAGGCTACACCCCTGTACGCTGTACACCCCATCAAAGTGGTACACCCTGAGATGTACGATACACCCGGTTAAAAAGCACTGCGCTTTGGATGTGTTGTGTCCCGAAGATAGGAATTAAAAACAGTATTATACTACTTGTAAAATAACAGTTAATTTCGCTGTAAATATTGCAGGTACGGTTCGTGTGTAAAGTTTTTTTCAGAATCCGGTTCAGTTCTAGGTTCCATTCGGCGCATGTTAAAACTTTTCGGTTATCTCCGGTTCGACTATTGTTATTCCAAAACCGGTTCTATTTCATGCTGTAATAAAAACAGCCTAATATTAAAACTTCTACACAAAAAAGCAGCGTTTTTTTTTTAAATACTTTTCATCACATTTCGCGCTTATACTTTTTTCAATTACCTTAGAATTAGATATACAGTTTATTTCTCCACCCTTTTAAGCTCTGATAAGTACAGGCTTGATTCATATTTTTTGCTTAATTAAGTAACATGATAGTAATTAGGTTATCAAATAAACGGTATATTGTGTTTTGTCATACATTAATCGCTAAACAACTTTTTTTCGATTTTTTTAGCAAACGGCGCTGAATTTAAACATGGTTTGATTTGACTTATTACAGAAGTGGTTCTCACACTTTTTAGGATTGTGACACACTAAAAAAATAAAAACAATTCGTGGCACACTTGTTGGATTAAAAACTATTTCTGCTAGTTTTAATTCTTTCGAGACGGACTCCAGAATCAGGCCTATAGAACATTTCACCTAACTCCAAACTCCACCTCTAAGTACATCATTAACTCCCCAAATAATTTCAATCCTAATCCATTTTCTAACCCCATTACCCACCACTAACCCCAAACAGGACTAAACAATCCGCTGGCAAAATAGCGGCGCCCTAACCGCCGACCAATGGCTCCTGATCGTCCAATAACCACTTCCTACAGTTTCAGGCGCTATTTTGCCCTTTTAGGCCTTATTTTGGTGAATTTATTTTGCCCTTTTAGGCCTTATTTTTGGTTAAATTGACTTATTCTGGCTGGTTTCTATCTTATCCAGACGGTTTAGATTTAGATCTTATTATGTCGTGGGTATTACTGGGTATTGAGCTTTATTATGTTGTTGGTCTTAATTCTATATGGTGATATAGATTTTTTTGCTTTAGGTATTGTTGCTTTGTACGTCTTATTGTGTGTTCTCTGCAAGGCCCAGCAAGAATGCGTAAATATCATGTTTCACATGCTTTTTGTTTGTCTATCTGTAATTCGAATATATTTTTTTCTAAAATTACAAAACTTTAGCGGTACGCTTGTGAATCTGTGTCGCGGTACACAATTTGAGAATCACTGCTTTAAACTATGTGTTGTGAGTTGTGACGTAATGCTCAAGTCTGTTTAGACAGGATCAGCTTCTTCGGTTCAGCTCCGGTTCCACTATGTGAACTCTTTTCGACTACTTAAATTTCAAATTTCAATCTCGACCAAATCAAAAAATCTTTCGCATTTGTGCAATTCATTTTCGCTTAAAAGTTTAGAATGTTTGTCAATTCAAAGTATATTACGCATTTTTTTCTTTACACGCAAATATTCTTACACGCTCATTTAAATTAATTTAAACACTTAAATTTTTTAATTATTGTCAGATGGTTTGCCGCACGTGTTTCATGTTTGTCCAGCGGTCGGCCAATCGGCCATGTGAGTAATCAAGAAACAAGTTTTGACTGTCTGAATTTAACGCGATAATTGGCGCACCGAAATTGTCATCCGCGCTACTGTGCCTGGCACGGTTTGCCACAAGAATGTGTGGGCTTGTCGGGTGGAGTAATTCGGTCAAAGGAGTGGCCAGATATAATTTCATGTTGTATCCACGAGATTCTGACCAAACGAATATTAAAGCCAAATATTCCCGCCCGAGATATTTATAGTTTACTAATAAAATACGGGAAGAAAAGTTTTATTTGTTTGATAGTTCTAGATGTAAGTTTATAAAAACGATTTGTTTATCCAATGTCGTATTTGTGGGGAAATGATTTGAAACCATAAAATATAGTTCTTAATCAATATCTACACCTGCACCTATTACATAGGTGGGTAAGATAGACACAGTGATCGCACGATCGCAAACATCCGATCGACTTAGCAGTGAAACACGCGTTGCTCATCATAACAACTTTTCTACCTATTTTTAGGCGTTGCAGACGTTATTCGGTAACCTCCCCAAAACTGGCAATTATAAGATTACTACAGTCTGTCGATGGTTGACAGGGTGAAATTATTGCGACACTGTACCTTGCACGCGTATCGTTGACCTTGGAAACCTTTTGCGAATGCCGGTTTCAATCTTAGAAATACATTGGATGACTGGTGAAAATTATCTTTACGATTTTATGACATAAATTCCTGCAAAATTACGTTAACAGTGTATTTTCAGGTTCTGATTAGGTGAAAAATCCTGAACATAAAAATGGCAAACGGGGCTTTCCAATATGTTGCGTGTCGTCAAATGGCGGCCAATCTGGGAAGGTGTGGCACTTAGTGCGACAAAGGTGTCAACAGACCACTCAGCGTACCAGGCACAGAGATCGGCACAACCGGAGCTCCAACAAGGATTACACAGAACAAATAGCAATTTTCTTTCAGCTGTGCTATTATTCGCTCACCCAACATCAAGTGCGTAATTGCACGATTCGAGTAATAAAACGGCAAATAAAAACCTTTACCCAAAGCACTTGATGTAATTTCTTGTGTGACATAACGCTTAGAAAATCGCACAATGTTCAATGTCTAGTATACATATGGGAGATAAATCACTATAAAACATCATTTTACAGTTTGTTGTCAAAATCAAAGAAAATAATCAACGAAAGTGCCTCTACAAATTTTACAACCAATTAGTCAGTATTTTTAAAATCTGGGGTAAAATTTCATTGAAAATAAAAAAACTCAATCAGAATATACAAATTGGTAACTAAAATATAAAACATTAGTAGAACATTATTTCAAGTCCAACACAAAATATTATTCAGATATATTTCAGAAGTGGTTTAACTGTTTTTCTTGTCCTAATTTCACCAAGCTGCTTGCAACAGCATTGCAATGTTTGTCGTTGGTTGAAAAAAAACATATAATACGCCCAAGTTTGGAAAGTTCCCTTGTAGAAAACGTGACTCGTCTGGTGGGCTATCCGGGTTGAATCCTCGTCTGTCAGCTTTAGCTTAGCTGGGATAGCATTTGCATCTACGCCGCGCGCCACAGTTATAAACATGACCAGCCTTAGCGATTTAATCTCATGGCCGTGTTTGGGAACACGCCCTCACAACCACACCAGAACCGATGGGGACTATCGTGACTGCTGAATTGAATTTTTAATATTACACCTTTCACCAACAACTCAAAAAAATTACCTAAATTATTACATAAGTATGTTTTTAGACAGGAACTAAAAATCATGCAACAAATTTTTTCCTTTTTTATTATAGATTTAAACCAACCTGAGTTGCATAAAAAATACAACTCTGCTGTTATACGCCATACAGACATTAAGAGAAAATTTATTTAAAAAATGCTTTCAATATTGTAATGACGTAAATTCATTACTTGACTTAAGGTGTATTTAAGTCACTGTTTTCAAATGATCTGATTTAATTTGAGTGAAAATGACTTTGAGAAATCAAGTGTTTTCATTTAACATGATTTCATAAAGTTTGGTTATCTCAATTTTAGCATGCAAACAATTAACAAATGACTTGACTGGGACTTATTACAATATTTTCTAAATGACTTGTTTACAACCCTGCCATAAATTTACGTAGAAAAGTTAACCATATCTAACCCATATGGAATATATCAGTGTTTCTTAAACTGGTGAATTGTTCACCCCAGGGTGAATAAAATTTTCGCAAGGGTGAACCAACTAAAAGGGGTGAATAAGGGTGAACCGTCAGAAATGGATGATAGCTTGCGAGCAGGGCGGATATTCCGGGTGTGCTGTTATATATAGACGAGATAGTTTTATCATATCATGAGACAAAGGTAAATGAAATCTGGAGATAGATGCTAGGGGTGACCACAATTAAAAAAGTTTAAGAAGCACTGGAATATATGACTGTATAAAAGTAGCCTGCTGAGTGTTTTGAAAAAACGCTGCCCACGAAATAAATTTACCCATTTTACACTATATAGCTCTTAAATTTACCGAAAGTTATTAGAAATATCGATATGTTTTGCCTGAATAACCTCTCAAAAAACAAATACAATATGCAAACTAAACAAACTATTTAAACTTGGAGCGAAGCGATGTCATGTATAAGAAAGTATACGTTTCATTGAAATTCCACACCTCGGGTTTGTTCACATGTTCTTCGCAATAACTTTTAGGGCATTAAAAATTAACTGTGAGACCCCAGTTTGACGTCAGTCTTAAGGTATGTGCGTTCTACTTCGCTTCAATCCCAAAAAATTCAAGAAGTGTTATATTTAACTTTACCAGCATCTAGGTTTTCCCCAGTTTCTAAATACGCTGTTTTACGGACCTTTCTCCTGACCAGCAATTCGCTTTTCTAACTCCTGGGCAGAGAAGGCATCGCGACGCCAAAAGGCACAAAAAGCCTTTCTCCAGTTTTGTTTGGTGTCTTAAAATATAATAAATCATTGCTAAAAGCAGCGTAATAGAAAACACGCATACTTTCCAAGTTGGTTGAACAATCATCAACCTTGTAACATATATTAATATATTTACAAATAGCGAACGCGAGAGAGGAAACACATAATATGGAATTTAAGATTATCGCACCACACGTTAACCTTGCATTTACAAAAAAACTTTTCAGGACAATAGTTTATTTACAGTTTCAATGCATGGTAGAATCTACAAAGGTAAATTTTGTTTCAGTTATAAGTTTAAACTAAAATAAGTCTTCGCTACAATGATAGTACGGGAAAACGTCTTCAACGACACCAAAACATGTGCCTAAGCTAGTACTTCTTAAACCCTGTGTCCCTTTCATGCGTGCCGCATAACTTTTATTGTAAAAATGTCCTATTTGTGATAAAATTTGACTTCCAACTTTTAATGCACAATCCACTACAGATGATAAGATAACTGATAGTGTGGTTGCATTTACCAATTGCCTGCCGTTTAACAAGGTAGAGTTACCATTGTATTGGATAATTAAATTAGAAGTACTTCAAACAAGTGTTTCGATTGTTTTTCACTAGCCAAAAAGTTTGAGCACAACCACTGGCCTAAACTATAAACTGTTACTTTCCTGAGAAACCAACATACTTAAAATAGTCTGTAAAGTATAACAGAACAGGTATTTTATAATATTCTGTTTGATATGTTGAGTGTATCGGTCTTTGCTTAGTCAAGTTAGTCCTGGTGCCAGATCGGGTGAATAGGGGTCGCAGAAAGGCACTCAGGATATGGCGACGAACAAAAGCTTCGCGAGTTCGATATGGGCGTGCACCGACATGGCTCAATGGCTTATGACGTCTCGGCTGTTTTGTGAGCTTCTTTGTTCTCATTCAGGTCGCTTCCGCATTTGCGTACACCCCCAAGAGAATCGCGCTTCCAGTAAAGGACGTATTTTGTCTTTTACATTTGTATATTGTTATCCATGCCCATCTTGTAGAACTAATTTGATTTATTTTGCGTTTAGAAAGAGCAAAGTTATCCGCCTAAACAAGGTGATGAGGCAAGAAACATACAAGGTTCGTTACGCACAAGGTCACTTTTGCTTGCAAACAAAACCATGTTAAAACATTGCCTAATTTTAACCTAGCTTGTACGACATATATGTAATTTATATCAATGTCCAAATATTTTTTAATTACTTTAAAGAATGGCAAACAGTTTGGCTTAAATACCTTAATGTCTCAAACAACGCACGAAAACGATTTACTGTAAACCTTTACGTGTTCAAGCGGTGTTTACTTGCGAACAACTGACAAACGTAAACGAGTTTTACCGTAAACACTGCTGGCTGTCACACCCAATGACGCAAAACTAGGTTGCGTCATGCGCCCGTGCCTTTTCCGCAGTTCTTATGCACGCGTGATAAACATATATCTAGGACTCCAGGCTGATATTCTTTCATTGGTAAGTCGTCGACAGGACGAGTAAAATACTGATAACATTGTTGTACTTTGTGGTTAATACATTATTTGGTAACTGTTTTATCATTTAGCCGCACCATTCGGTAATTGTCGTAACGTACAGTCGTTTGATCATGTATACATGTGCTTGAATGGTCACTAAACGGTTCGAAATTTCTTATGTTTTTTACTGTATTAAGGGTTAGTGCTAAAAATGTTCAGACCAGTGCAGTTTACCCAGTCCCTCATGAAGTAACAGACCAGTGCAGTTTACCCAGTCCCTCAAGATTTGCGCACTGTCAACACCAAGCGCAAGGGTTTTTCTCGTTATATTTCTCTTTTCACCTCTTAAACGAGTTGGGGCGGAGGCGTATCCGCGAACATGACGGCAGCCAATTTAAACTGGGATTTAGGGGCGTGGTGTTGGTGTGCGGCAAAATAGCAATCATCTGACCTCATGCACCGGAGAAAAAGGCACAGGTCGATCTTTCTCTGTCTTTCTCCCACTTGCTCTCCTACTCCCACCCCTCTCTCTCGTTCTCTCTCCATTTTTCTCTCTGTTGTCCTCCATATGCCTAATAGGCTTGGGCGACGGGCGTTTTAGCAGAGAATTGTGATCAATCGAGAACAGCAGCGCTCGACGAATGGTCGAATGCTCAAGCAGATAAACTAAAGCCGGCCTTCGTAGTAAAAAGCTTTAAATTTGTGTGAAAGGACTTCTGATGATATGTTGTAACTAACGTACCGAGTATAGCTAAAAATATAGCCGAAGCCAGTTATATTGTTAAAGCTATGTTTTAAAATAAAAATAATTAAACACAGTCGTACGATCTAGAGTTAATATTTCACTTGGCAGGAATTGGAAAATCTGTTATAACCTATCACCCAAAATAACAGTTATGACAATAATAAGTTACGCGTTTTCAACTGTTGGAAGTCGAGCTGTGTCTAATTCACTTGTTTTCGATTAGGACAAGAAGGGTGGACAGGATTTAATTAAAACTTATTACCCTGGATACCCGCAATGAAACTAATGGAGTCGAACTTCGAATATACAAAGTCAACGAAACTAAGTAACAGTTCATACATTGAACAAGTTCACAGTCCAGCCTCAAGTTCATTAAGTGAAGAATCCGTAATGGAAGGCTTGCCTTTATTAGTTCAACAATCGTTAGAATCTTCTCAACGCAAAAGTGGAAGTGAAAGTTCACCTACGCACTTAACAAAAAAGGAAAGGATCCTTAACTCGTTGTCGAACTTGCAAGCCCGTCCTATAAACAAACACAATCGCATAGGAACGTCGTCGACTTCGAGCAATGGCAGAAAACGCTCACTTCGGGAGGCAATAGATTATTTAGAAGCTGGGAAATTCCAGCGGCACACAAATAGTATGACGGATAAGCCTTTCTGGAAGTCGCCGGGATCAGCATCGAAATCCTTATTGGACCCTGCTTCCAAATGCACATGGCTGTTGGTGGATGAGGAAGGAACCGTTATCTTAAAAGCCCCTGTTGACAACCATAAACTGGTGAGGCAAATGCATAGTTGTAAAAATGTTTGGGCTCCATATGTGTATAAGCACTGGAATATAAGCGTGATTATTTTTAATTATTTTATTTTACAGTCTTGTTCACGCTCCACGCAACCGCCTCCAGAAGTACAACATCGAGATAACAGTGATGGTTTACAGGGTGTTTCCCAACTAACTTCTTGCACTTATTGTCCTTGTTCCTCAATTGAGACGAAGCAACAAACAATCAAGAAAAGAGATAAGCCGCTTGATCTTTCTCAAAAATCTAATGAAATAACTGCAAACGAGGAATCTTTTGAAGAAAAGAAATGCGACCAAAACGTTCGCAGTGACGATGAACCTACACGTAAATCAGCCTTTAGCGTCCGCGATATTATGTCCAAATCTCCAACTTTTTATTCCAAGTGCTCCCCAAACTATATTCCCAATGTCGATGAGACAAACATTTCTGCACTGTGTCATTCGAAACACTCTCAAGCGAGCAATACTTTTGTTGACGCTGCATTACACGAAAAAGGTGTGCGTATGTTGTTTTTTATTTTAAATAACATATCACATTTTAATTGTTGTAGGAATACAATTTGTGATACTTTTTATTATAGATTCTACGGTCCTGACCCGCCCCCAGGTGCTCCCACTGCCAACCAATTTACTGCACAGCTTTGGACCGCAGTTTATGTTTCCCAATAGTTCAACGCCGCGCAACCAATCGGAATTTTCGCCTACACTATCAAACATCTCTTCCCCATCCTCTTCTCCAAGGTCGCACCAAAGTACGGAGAGAGGAGCAATTAACTCGTGGAATGCAGCGCGGATTCCCCACAATAGCGACTCAGCGTACGGTAAGCGAAAATGGTCGTTTGTTAGCGTTTAATAATAAATCGATCGGCAATACACATTTTATGTATGGAATAAGTCCCGTGTGTTCGTCCTGTTGCGACAACATGTCATCTACAGTTACTGATATTAAACTGAAGCTGCGCGTTGGCAGGTTGTACCAATTAAGGTCCGCGAGAACGAAATCAATCTAGCGCCAAGCCATTGTCGGTTAGCGTGACATGACCACAACATTAACCACGTATCAGACGGGATTTCCTTACCAAACGAAATGCAATTTTTATTACAGGTTCCTCGCCTGAAGATGCTGGTATCGGCGCAAGTAACAGTTTCAGTCAACACCATTCCGAAATCGGCTTCAACATGGGGAACAAGAGTTTGAGCCCAACCTCTCCTAGATCACCGAAAAACGTTTCTGCTGCCCTAGTGCTAGGCGCCGTTTCCAGCCCTCTGTACATGTTCCTGGCCGGACAACAATCACAACGAACGGCTGCAGAATATGATTCCCTCTACTCCTCACTAAAGTAAGGCATTTATTTGTGTTTTCGATATATTTGAAGGCTTTACAAAAATATCCCAGTGCAAGGCTTTTTGATTGCTTACATAATGGTCTTAAGATTAAATAATATGTGACGTAAATTGTAGGGCAAAGAGACAGAATGAAAACTGCCAATTGCGAATTGTTTATGAAACAGCGACCAAAAATTTATTGTTTCTGTCATTTTAGTTCCAGTCAACTAAATGCTACCGGTCTCGTGTCGGACTCGCTATCTTACAAGCACACTTCCAGGTCCAAGGTAATTTTATTTAACGCATT
Organism: Ascidiella aspersa; assembly: GCF_963924565.1. Classification (NCBI taxonomy): domain Eukaryota; kingdom Metazoa; phylum Chordata; class Ascidiacea; order Phlebobranchia; family Ascidiidae; genus Ascidiella; species Ascidiella aspersa. Next base: position 15,894,263 of record NC_139449.1, read on the forward strand.
TTTGGTACACACGCGGTTAAGATTTGCTGATCTTGTTGTTACGAAAAAATTTGTTTATGTCATAAGATGAAAGGTGCTTCTAGAAACGCCAATGTTAACCTCTAAACAATTTTTATTAAGGGTGACAAACTGCATCTTTGCGCGCCTTGCTCCAACAGTCCACGAGGACCTTCTCCATCCACCAAGTCCACTCTGTCCCTACGTCACATGATCACAAGCCATCAACAAAGTGATACATCGTCAGGTTGCATGCGGTTTAACGGCACCAAAAGGCACAAGGGGCGCAAAGCGAGCGTAGGGGACGTAGTGCTCTCTCCCGGTTCACCCGATTGCTATTTTCCCGAGTCGAGGTCATCCCCAGATGAAGCCATGATGCTGCGAATTGTAGACGGTGACATCGACGGAAGCTCCAAAAAGCGTCGAATCCATTTTTGCGACTTTGAAGGTTGCGAGAAGGCCTACACCAAAAGCTCGCATCTCAAGGCCCACCGTCGCACTCACACAGGTAAATAACCAAAAATTTGATTGTTGTGATTGTACGTCTTCTCGGGTGCGACGTTTTTTTGTCAACTTGTGACTCAGCTATTTAGTTACATAACGCGTATCGCTGAAGGACCAAAGTTTTTGGTAAACTAGGCTTTGCTGCTAAAATGTTCCACATGCCGAAGCAATTTCGGGCGTATTTAAACTTGCAGGTTACTTGCTTTCCGTCAGAAATCACCTTATTTCGGAGTTTACATAATCTCTAAACAACGAAAAGCCTCATGCCTAAATCAGAAAATTGCGATTTATGGTGTTAAATCCCTGATTCAATGTACACTCTCCACAGCAAGCGACCAAGAACTAGAATCTTAAAACACAGTTTAGCTTTTTGCAAAAGTCCCTCGTGTTAGATGATCGTGACGAGTAGGCGATTGACTTGTTTCCTAGGTAAAGGTGCGCCGACACTTGTATGGTATTAACGGACTTTGTGCACTGGACTAGCCAACCTCCTCCTTATTACCTGGTATAGGCGAGCGTCACGACACTGGCTTCCAACGCCCATTGTTGTACGCCTAGCACAGCGGTTATAAAGTGTTATTAATTACACATATAGGTTCTACCGAGACCTCACTGCCTTTCTTTGTTTGAACTGGTCGGAGTACGTATGATTCATTGCGCGGAAGGACGTATACCAGTTATGTCAACAAACAATCATTTATGTCCGTAATGTGTTTTGCCCACTAACCCACGGGCTAAATCAAACTATACGTGGTTGAACTAAGCAATAATTGGGAATAAATAATGTCACGAATTACACAAATTATGCCGAAATTCAATCACAAATTTGTGTAGTATTTTATTTAAACACGTTTCATGTAACACAGTGACGTGGACTGTTCACTTGCTGTCAACTCAATGCTTCCTGTAAAGCGCAGAGCAAATTTGCTGGTTTCGGTTAAATAAATTGCCTTATTTCCAGTTTTCAACATACCGGCAAGCCAAGTTATACCGGGTTTAATCAGATAATATAATGTACAACCTTACATTAATTTAGACGGCGTGAAATACATCGCACAGAGGGTAGTTGACTCGACAGTATGATAAAACCTTACAGGCCGTGTTTACCTAAGCTTGGATGCTAACCGAACGAAAGACAAAAAGTCAACGTTAAGTCTTTACGAGCGCACTGTTTGGAGGTCAGACGTCCGTCGCCTTTGTCTCGACGCGGGCACCGACAAACAAAGGCGTTCCCGCAGTGCAGCCGGGCCGTAACGGACTATCGGATTTCAGCACTAATACGATGGCAGAGCCGCGTTGTTTGCAGTTCACTAATAGCGTAGCTCCCCTGAGAACGAATTGCTCGCTATTCGACTTTTGGCATTTGACGTCACGCCCTTATGCATCGAGGCGAGCATCGGCCTGTTTCCTTCAGGTATTTCTCTGCCGTGGCTGGTAGGGAGTAGTAATCGCCTTTGTTAAGCAGGCGTCTCCCAGTGCTAGAGAAACGTGATTTCTGTTCTGTTGGCGTGACCTCGCGCCTGTCAGAGCGTGGCGCGACAGAGCTTAAAACGTGTGAGAGGGTCGACGTGGTGCAAAGACAGGCAATGACCCTTAACTGAGTTCTTTGCGTTTCGAAGTATTTTTTCGAACAGTTGAAAACTCGCAATACGTCAAAGCTATTTTTAACAATGTGAAATCAATTTTGACGAAACGCAGCGTTCTCAAAGTGTAAGGGCATATTAAAAAACGTATGTTTTTTGTTTGTGCAGTCATTTTTGGAACATGAGTGCAGTCATTTTTTGGAACATGAAATATCGCGTACCATCGGGAATTTTTGAATATTATTATCTTGATGTTTCCCACCTAAAGATTGTCAAAACACTTTCGTTTTAAAATGTGATTAGGTGAATAACATCGTTCGCATTTTAGCTGGATTGAATGCCTATAATGCTAAATCGGCACAGGAACGGACGAAGGTCGAATTATTGCGCAAATTGGCGAAGTTGGGCGTGCTAGTCGCGACTCGCCCCCATTGTCTCGATCGCTTTAAAGAGGGCAACACCCATATTGATCGATGGCACAGAAATGAGCAGAAATGTTGCTCTCGCGCCGAGGAGCGGTTCGTAAACCTTTCTTTTAACAGACGCCTGCGTCAGCTTACAACAGGCGTTGTCGAAACTGTCAAAATATTGATTGCTCTCCCGCCGTCAGGCTGAGCAGCTACAGACGCACTCACCTTCAAACCGTTTACGTCCTGCACGAATAATACAAACTTGTTCACTGTAGTGTTAAACTACAATGGAAAGTTATAGTGAACTAAAGGCTTAGTTCCTATTCATTGTTAATTACATAATTGGGGTTAATCAAACTCGGCACGTCATTATTTTTGCAAAGTAGTTACACTTTTTTGCCGAGGTACTGCTTGTGATATTCTACTACGCTACATGCAACTTTCGCGAATGTAACTGTTGTCTTCCCACATAAAATGATTTCACAACCTCCATCACTGTTCAAATTATAACAAAATCGTCCATTAATTATGATTCTCAAATGCTAACGATAACGTGTTACCAACTATAAAACATATTAGAAGGAACTAATGTAAATGACGATATTTTTTACTTTTTATGCAATGAATTTTTTTCGGTTGTTAATATTGAACTTAGTTGATAAAGTTTATATTATAATATTTATAGATTGCAAATGCGCTTTTCAAATGCTAATGTTTTATTTTTTCAGGAGAGAAACCATACCAATGCACATGGGAGGGCTGTACCTGGAAGTTTGCACGATCCGATGAGCTCACTCGTCATTTCCGCAAGCACACCGGTTACAAGCCTTTCCGTTGTCGCCAATGCGAGCGCGCCTTCTCTCGCTCTGATCACCTCGCTCTTCACATGAAACGTCACCAATTGGCCTCAGCATGAAAACAAGTTATTCACCCGATCGGGATTTATGTTTTGCAACCGCTCGTAGAGAGTTTTTCTTTGAATTTTACTCGTTTAAAATATATTCAATAGGTTATTTCACACCCTTTTCAATCTTTGTATTCTGTGTGCATATGCTGGGTCATGTAGCTTAGATGTAAACAACAGAATTTACAAAGGAAATTGGTTAGCGTCATTTTCTATTTTTGTGTGGAATTGCAACTACTTTTATATTTCACTGTCTCTTTTTTTCATTTTGCGTACGCATTGCTCAATTTTATCTTATATATGTCAGTATTTATACAACCATGTTGGCATTCGCCTTTTATATAACAGTGTCAGTTTAATCTAGAAGTTTGCGGTGCTGCGATTTAAACCCACAACCCAATCCGTGAATATACGTTGCTGCTGACACCGTCTCCTTCGCCGCAATGATGTAACCCCACTTCCACTGCTATGTTGGTCCTGAGGCTGAGCAATTCTACATTTGTTGTATTAATAACCATTTGACAGATCTGATTCTTTGTATTTTTATCTGTGAGTGTGCGCGGCTTTCACCTGTACACAAATATGTGCCAACATAATGTTATTTGCTAAATTTCTCTTACTGTATTTATGCATTTCCCTTCCCCGATAAGTTACCTGTGTTGTAGATTTTTTTCCCACCGGGATTTGTTTTACCCACAAGTTGCAGTCTGTTTGCACCTCGGTGCTCTGACAACTTTCCAATTTCATTCCTAATGTTCTACGTTTTAGTGTACCATTAACAAAAACTGCGATGTTAGTTCCCAATGTTTGTTATGTTGCTTTTTCAATATGTCAACATGTCAATATCGTTTTATTTGTTTTGTTGCCGGGGTCTGTATGTAAACTTGCTCTTATTCTTTTGTTGCTTGTAGCCCCACAATGGCATGTACACAGAGCACTTATAATTAAAAATGATTGAAACTGTTTTCTTTTTATAATACGCTTATTATTATCAAGTTGAGCAGCTGATTGTTATTAAATTTGCAGGCCTAATTTGTTTGTTTAGTCTTTAAAGAAGTGTTTGGGTAGTGTCTCGAAATCGTGACACATGTTATTACATCATTACGCCCGTTTAGAGTACATTTTTTTTTATAAATGTGTGAATATTTCGCATTTTAATAACAAGCCATTCTAACGCAATACTTTATTGTTTTAAAGTTTAAAACACGAAAATCATAACAACTGAACCAGAAGGGGACCAAGTTAGATGCTATATGAAAAGGGCTCATACGTAACCGAGGCTTTGAAATGGAAACGCACAATTCAATCTTAAAAGCAACAATTCCTAAAAAGGTATTATCATCTATAATACCAAAGTATTGAGAACAACGAAATAATAAAACCCAATACGCAGTAATACTTGCGACGGACAAGACCTAAACAAGACGAAATAAGACCTCAACCTGGCTGTATAAGTTTTCTTTCCATCGTAATAAAAAATACAGTTGGTCAAATACATCTAAAACAGTGGGGATAGGGCATGTAATCGGGCTGTTTGTCCTTGTTTGGGTTTAGGGGTGGGCTATGGCCGTACTGCCCTTTGCTACATAGAAAAGCTTAAACAATATTTATTTAAATAAAAATCTTACTTAAATCTAAATACGTGTTGCGCGAAGCTCTGTATTATGGCAACAATTTTATTAATACCGCCGACGTTTTGATGAGCTATTGCGCGAAAGTCCGAAAATCAAGTTATTCTGCTTAAGCAATGTGTATAGTACAAAGCAAACAATACGTCATTAATTCCTTAAAATTCGGCAAAATAATGATAAAATGTTGCCACAAATTTAAGCTACCTCTCTCATTAGCTGTAATGCAAATTTTGCGCACTTTTGGTCCTTCTCAAGATGGGGTACGCGCTTTCCAATTCGCTTCAAAAATCGCTCACTCGTGCTGCTATAGTTGCACTATCCAGGTTTCATACATATCGGTGGTGACAATAGACGCTTATTGCGCTTGACCTCCCCAGTCAAACAGCAAACCAACGGAGAACAGGTCTTAACAAGTTTTACCAAACCGTATCCCTTTGGGTGACCTTTACTTTACCTAGGACTATATCGTGGAAGTTTTCAGATAGAACTAAACCTTAGAACCATCGTGATTTGCTCAGGAATTACAGACTCGGGTAAATGTGTTTTTTGCTCCTATGCATTATAAACTGTATCGCACGTGGTTTATTTTTGTAGCAAAGTAGAAAAATTCTAAGCAGAAGTAACTGCCTGGATTTCGGCGAAACTTGTGATAAATGTAGTCCGTAACCCTGTTCGGTATTGTAGCGGATCATTCTGAAACCCTGTTAAATTGTTTTTTGTTGTGTGCGCGTTTTACTACCGGTGTAAGTACGCTGAATCCGTGCCGAATTTAAATATGTCCTTAGTAAGGTCAAACCAGTTTAGACGTTGTACAAGCAATAGGGCGAGTTGTTGAAAGGAAATATAATGATCTCGTGCTCAAGATGGCAAACGAATTTATGTTCGACCGAGAAGATGATTTGGCTACGACAATTCTGGAGCAGGATACTAACGAAAAGCAAGAGTCCGTTATGAGTATTGCGCAGACTAGAGGACGGCAAAAGCTCAAGCGGACACTATACCACCGGAAGCTTCACGAAAGGCCGACAGAGCTCCCGCTTCTACCTCTCCGTCCACTGCAAGCACGAGCTCGAGCGTAAAAAGCACGGAGTCCCGGGTAAGGGCTTGAATGGCCCGCGAACAGTCAAACTTTGGAAAGGCAGATGCAAAAATTCATAAGGCCAATCGTGAAGCTACGGATATCGAAAAGCGAGGCTGGGAAGGAAATTTCGATTCTGATATTTTGCGACTCGCGCGACTGCCAGAAGCTTTCACAAAACCGTCCGAAGCACCAAGGCCGCCTACAACCCCCTTCGTAGAGCATATAACATTGATTCTCCGCATTGACACTTGGACGTCAGCTTTGGTTTTCCGCCATGTAATAACCGACATGGAGAATCGCCCACCGGGCCAATCGAGATTTGTGAGAAAAAGTGATTTCTGCCACGTCCAAAGCTTATGACGTTTTATGGCGATTCAATAGAGTACTTGATGTTCATTAGCAAATTCGACGCCCATGTTGCAACCAAGGTTCATTTTGAGGATTTGTGTCTTGTTTACCGCCTACAGCAGGGGTCGGCAACCTTTCGTACGCAGTGTGCCAGTATATGAATAATGTCAAAGTATTAACAACTCGCGTGCCAAACATTTTTCTATGTTTGGTTTCGCACTGGCAATCAGGGCTGCTGAGTTGGTTAAAAACAACCCGAGTCCGACTCCGGCTGAATATGAGGTTTCATCGCGTCCCGAGTCCGACTCAGCCTCTGTATTTCACCAATTTACGTTTAAGTAAATTAAGGTGGATATTCCGCAATCCACTCATATGGTCATGGAAAATATGCTATTATGCGAGCATATGCCACCTTATTACAGTTTGCTTCCTTATCAGTTTCGAAATTTGGTACTGCGCAAGTGCGCATGCACACACGTCGGACTCGGTAAGTTTTAGCTGGTCTTACTGCCGACTCAGCAGCCCTACTGTGATCTGAAATTTAATTCACGTATCTTAATAATCAATTTCAAAGCCAAAAAGGTCGAGTAGATCGACAGCATCTTGATTAAGACGTTTCGATACGAACTTGTATCATCTTCAGTTAGTGTGACTGAAAAGCAAATCAAAGCTTCACTTATAAAAGGCAGGACGCAATTGTTATCATCAGAGTTTTTTTAAATGCTCCAACTGTAAAAACTCTGATGATAACAATTGCGTCCTGCCATTTATAAGTGAAGCTTTGATTTGCTTTTCAGTCTCACTAACTGAAGATGATACAAGTTCGTATCGAAACGTCTTAATCAAGATGCTGTCGATCTACTCGACCTTTTTGGCTTTGAAATTTATTATTAAGCTACATTACAGATCCGTGCATAGTGTACCCTAATTCACGTATGTTTTTTAAAATATACTTCGATGCTTTTAAGCCAATACCGGTACCTAGAAGTGTTAACTATCATTTTCGTTTTTGTTGTTTCTCAGTCGCACAAAAACACCCGTGCTTACTTTTAATGTAAAACAGTGTTTCTCAACCTTTTTAGCTTACGGACCGGTAAAATTTTAAAACAATTTTTGCGGACCGGTGGCCTTTGAAAATTAAAATGAACCCAAAAGGTAATTATGACAAAAGTATGCAACTTAAAAGCAAATAACGAAAACTTGAAAGTAATGAGAAATTTCCTGCTGTCTTTTCGATATCATACGTGTTATACGTGGTTCTATTAAAGTTTTTCACGTACAACTGGTCTTAACGTTTAAGACTTAAACAAGTTGTAGCCTACTTTTAAACAGTTGGGCACAACACTTGTGGCATTGCGACGTATAATAAAGTTGAAAGTAGACGATTAACTCTATGTTACGTCACAATGCTGCACTACGGCACTGGCTAAGTTCTAAATTTAATGGACAAGCCGCCTTCAACATCTTGCTTTTTGCAATTGAGATATAAATTTGTAATATATTTGGCGGGCCGGCAGGAAGTTGACGCGGACCGGCGGTTGAGAACCACTGATGTAAAATGCCCTGCTTTAACGTAGTAAACGTTACGCCAAATTTGGGGCATTGTGACGTAATAGGAACGGTTAGAGGTAAACAACAAGTACAACGCGGGCAGAAAATAATATCAAATACTACAAAAGACACTTATTTGTGACACGAATTGGAAATGTATGCAACCATTTAGTTAGCGTTAATGTTAGTGATGTAATAATTGCACTTTCTTGAGGTGATATAACAACGTGAGCAATAAATCAATTGGCGTGCCATGGAATATCATCTCGCGTGCCACTTTTGGCACGCGTGCCAGGGGTTGCCGACCCCTGGCCTACAGCATTGTGGTGACAAAGTTCGACTGAAGATTGATCAATTGAGCAACAGCCCACGCCAGGCACGCCAAAAGCGTTTTCAAGAATACTAGCAACCTCATATAATCGCCAACGCATGCCAACAGTATCTGAAGAAGTTTCCTTGATTTAAGAGAAATCAACCTGTGAGGTTCAAGGCATTCGCAGTAAAAAGTGCCCTGCCATCTTTGGAGGACATCGGGGACTATGCCGATCTGAACTCCTTGGATTCCATGATGCAGCTCATTGCAAACCGCAAGGCTGTATTTGCCGACTTCGTGCATTTCGTATCGAAGCGTGCTAAGGTGAAATTTTTTTGTATTATGACGTGAGAAGAAGGCTGTTCCACAGACAAGAAAATCCAGAACGTCAACATTTACGTTGTTAACACAGGCGACAGTGACCAAGTATGTCATCTTTGTGCTTGTTTTGTGACAAACCGCACGATCTTTTAAGGTGCTTTAAACGAAACACGTACTTGTAACATGTATACAGTTCGTTAGTTTGCTGTCTTGCTCCAGGTCATGTCATAAGAAAATGCAAGGCACAAACCGTTTGCGAGAAAACTGGCTGCAAAAGCAACTACCGTCGTACTGCTACAGGGCTGTGTACCAAAGAAAGTTGCTTAGTGTTCAATTACTATACCCGTTAACAGAAACGGAGGAACTGCATCCATGATTCCATGAATCTTGTTTTGAAGACGTTAAACAGTGCATTGTGCCTGTCCTGGTGATATACAAAGAACGACCAGTACAAACATTTACGCCTTTCTGGACATTGGATCTACTGGAACATTCTGGCGAAACTCATTTTCAAGACTGTAGAGTAGATAAACAGCAAAACTCGGAACAAAATAGGCCAAAGGCAGTCCGTTTTCACAAAATTTCACATTGTAACTTATAAACCAGGGGTCGGCAACCTACGGCCCGCAGGCTGGATCCGGCCCGCCAATGTAATTCATCCGCCGCCTATTTGACAAATTAGACACTAGTTCATTTTACATACTTTTTGACTATTTTAACTACGCAATTGCGAAATTTAAAAAATGTTGACAAACACTAAACTACATTAAAACCATTAAAGGTATTGCGATTCTTCAGAGTAGTTTCATTACACTTTTTATTAGTTGTGTGGATGACGACGTGTGGACTCGAATTTTAAACCAAACAAATGCTTTTTTCGCGCTTTGCTCCAACAATAACTGCCTCCCTAAATGTAATTAAACACGTCTTTAGGTGCGAAAAAATCTGAGGCCCGCCTGATTCAGACATGCTGTTCTAACATTTTAATAACACAATTCTTAGTTCAGGGTTTCCCAAACTTTTTTGGACCACGGACCACTATTTGTAAATCTGTTTTTTCGCGTACCTCAATACAAAGCAAAAAATAAATAAAACCAATTTTTATATATTTACAAAACTGATAACATAAATTGGACGGATGGGATTGCTTTCCTTTGCTTAAACTGAAACCAAACTCAAGGTCTCTGCGGCCGCACAATTCTAAGAATTATGTTATTAAAATGTTACAACAACTGTAAATCAGGCGGGCTTCGGATATGTTTTTGGCTTTGCACTTAAAAACGTGTTTAGCTACTTTTACGGAGGCAGTATAGTGTTGGCGCAAAGCGCGAAAAGGCGTTTGTTTGGTTTAAAATTCGATTCCACACGTCGTTATTCATATTAAAAAGTGTAATAAAATCACTTTGAGAAAACGCAATAACCTTAATCGTTTATCTAGTTGAGTCTATGTTAACCTATTTAAGTCCGGGCGCACCTGGCGAGCTAAGCGAGTGCGATTTTTTTTTGATATACCGGCATTTCTTTTCAAATTTCTTTTTCAAGTTTTTATTACATTTCATCAATAAAAATTGAGAAGCGCTTATCTAGTTAAAATGACAGCATCATAACGTAAACCAACCTGATGTATAACGATCTATAACGCAAACCGCGAAAATTTTTCGCACTTACATAGTTAAAATGGTCAAAAAGTAGGAGAAATGGACTCGTTTCTAGTTTGTCAAAGAGGCTGCGGGTCGGATAAACTACATTCGCGGGCCGTAGGTTGCCGACCCCTGCTGTACAACGTGTACAGTATGTGTAACTTTTTAATTTCTGGTCATATCTCCACGGACCACCTGTGCAGTTTTTTTGCACTTAAAAACGTGTTTCATTACATTTACTGAGGCAGTAAAATGTTGAACCAAAGCGCGAAAAAAGCGTTTGTTTGGTTTAATATTCGAGTTCACACGTCGTCACCCATACTAGTAATGGAAAGTGTAATAAAACTACTTTGATATAACGCGATAACATTCAAAGTTAATCTAGTTCAGTGTTTGTTAACCCTTTTAAGTCAAGGCGCACCTGGCGAGAAAAATATTTTTTTTGGTATAGGCCTACCGGTATTTCTTTTTAATTTTTTGCAAGTTTTTATTACATTGCCGAAAATAAAAATAGAAAATGTTAAAAACAATATGTCCAATACTTTTTAATACGTTTCCCGTTTTGGTGCTACGCGTTTCGCAGCCTTCCACGCCGCAAAGGTAAAGAATCGCTGATCTAGTTGAAAAGGCAGCATCAAAACAAATCGGATGCACAATCGAAAATTTTCCGCAATTACATAGTTAAACGGGTCAAAAAGTGTGTGAAATAGACTCATGTCTAATTTGTCAAAGAGGCGGCGGGCCGGATGATTACATCGCCCGCGGGCCGTACGTTGCCGACCCTGTACTAGATATTATCTCACTTAAACTTATTAAGATGTTGTGACATAGGAAAAATATTGAAAGATTGGCTATTTGAATTTTTCGATTATTGCGTTATTTCCATGATTAATTTTCTATTGTAGCGTGTTCGCCTGGTGAAGCCTCACTTATTTCACCTCGATACTTTTTTCCTTGCTGAGCCGGTCTGACAAATTCAGTCGGCAAGTTGAAACTAATCCCCAACGCAGTTAGTCTTGTGCTATATAGTTTCAGCTGGAAAAAAGGCAACTAGGCACAACGATATAAACGCCATACTTGCGAGATATGTTTTACTTTCCTGTATAAGTTGTTTTATTTAAAGCGGGACTATGCCGAACTTTCAGAAATGTACGTACAATAAATCTATAAGCGAGCAATATGCACTTTAAATTGCAATAGTATTTTGTTTAGTTTCGACTTACTGGATTTAGATAGTACGGTGGTCATATTCACCTGTTTAAAATTTAAGTTACTTTGTATTTTTCCGGCACACTCCAGTACGCCTACATTGATTAGTAGGCTAATTTTATATCGATTTACCTATTTTGTTTGCCCAGGTAATTATAGCCTCCTTCCTAAGAAAAACTGTCTCAACTCAGTTGCTATTTATTCGTTTATAACGCCAATCCAACCAAATTTTAATGAATATAATACACATGGGTACACTATGCACGGATCTGAAATGTAGCTTAATAATAAATTTCAAAGCCAAAAAGGTCGAGTAGATCGACAGCATCTTGATTAAGACGTTTCGATACGAACTTGTATAATACACAAATGTAGCACTTTTTGAATTACTTCGTTCAATTATACATATACATTTGTATATTATTGGGTCATCATAATTTAAAAATTAAAAAAAAACGCTAAAAACGACGATTTTCCATTTCACTTTAATAAGTGCCCATTGTAAACTAAAGCAATTTGCGAAATATTTGAGAGCACCTAAATCTGAGTTGCATAACTTCTGTTTTCAATTTTACCCAAGTTATTCTGTAGCGTATACTTCCGCGTCCAGGCCTGCGCAGACGCCCAATCATGTTTAATTATTCAAAAACTCGCTCTCCTACACAGTTTTCTCCCCCAAAACTTCACAAAGGTATCCAAACAAAGTTTATTTTTGGTAACACATAATGCTTTCGGGGGGGACGAGCGCGGATATCCTCCGCATATCTTCCCTAGCTCTTGTCTCTGCCCCAGCGGAATACTGTGCTCCTGTGTGGGGCAGGAGTATTCACACTCATCTTACTGACAAGTGCCTCTATGACGGCATGCCCATTGTCTGGCTGCCCCACGCCAGTCGACGACCTTCCTATTCTGGCAGGCATCCAGCCGGCTTAGCTTCCCGCCGAGGAGCCACATTACGTTTAAGTCGCCGCGCCCTCATGGATCAACACGCGTGTCAGGTTTTCCATGAGCAAAATGGGGCCTTCTTCTTCGGCCTGCAGTCTGTTCCTCAGTCTGTTCCAGTCTGTTCCTCCAAACCACATAGTCTTACAGTGCCCCATATATCGCCCACCAAGTGGGACAAATGGTCTGTCACTCTTGGACGATGAGATTATCCGCTGGCATCTCGACTGCTGCCCAGACGTTTTAATTGTAATAATAATATCGTCTATACGTAAGAAGAAGAAGATTAACCAGGTGCAACACAGAGTACAAGGTGGATGGGGCAAGTTTTGTATTGCCAAAAAATGTTTACAAAGTTTATGTAGGCCTAGGCCTATTTTTATGCAGCAAGAAATCCTACTCACATAGGCCACTTTACTGAACTAGCTAATGTACCAACAAGACCCCTGGACATTTTACGGCTTGCGCTATAGTGGCGTACGTACAACTACATTAACGAAAGGAATTAAAAACGCATACCAGGTAGGCCTATATCACGCTTTATTATGATTGGTAAAAGACCGTTCACAACCAACTAATATTCGTGCAATGTATCAGGAAAATGTTGTTTTGACTGAAAGGCGAGACTTTTTTTAATGAGGAAGAAAGGGGAACACACCAAAAGCGCCGCTGTTTTGGCACCGGACTTAACCCTTTTTGGGTGATTGGTGCGTAATGGGTGGGATTAGAAAATGGGTTAGGGTTGAAATTACGATGGAAGTTAGTGATGTATATTTTTTATGGCCCCTTCCAAACAAAAATCCTAGATCCGCATTAACTGAGAGATAATTAGGCCTAAGCCACCCTCCAACGACTTCAGAAAGGTCAGATCAGAGTTGTTGTACACGTATGTATGCTGATTGTATAAATGTATGTGCATAATGCAAGTTATATTTTATGGAACCCAGTGTGACTTGACTTATTTGACAAATGGTTTGCCTATTTCATTTTGACTGACTTCCGCTAGTGTCGCTTCTGCCGTTTTAATACAGGCCTACTATAGTCACACATGAGTGAATAGGAGTGCCCAATAATAATAAGGAATAAGGATATTGTCCATCGGTTGGGTACTTGGGTGTTGTCTTGTGCGTGATATAGTCAACCTTGCAGCGTCTGTCAGTCTGGAGGTTAGTTGGAGTTGGAAACTTTTTAATATAATCGAAGACAATTTTGCAGCTTAAAATTGCACAGCTGTAATAAAACAAAACCAGGATTTCTAAAATTTGCACGGCTGAAGATAAAGTACTTTACCGAAAGCCTTTTGCGCGACTGAAGCAATCCGCCTTCCTAGGTTTAAAAGCTCCAGAGAGCTTTGTTTGGTGTGGTTTCCTATCCTAGGTTAAGACTTCCCAGATTGCTTTCTTTGGTGTGTTTCTACTTTGAGCCATTGACTCATGAAAAGTCGCCTGGTATACAATTGGATTTGTATATGGTGAAATAGCTACTAATTAAAAATCGGGCGCTGGTCTAGAATCCTACCACAGTTCTAAAATCAACGCACAAAATTTGAGTTAGGTTGCGTGTTAGCGTTTGGGTGTGGGTGGGTCAAGTATTATTATATTCTTGATTTAATAATAATACTTGACCCACCTTAACCCAAACGCTAACCCGCACCCTAACCCAAATGGTGTTTCGTTGTGGTAGGATTCTAGACCAGCGCCAAAAATCGTCCAGAAAGAAGGGGCTCATAAAAAAAATAATTGTTTCTCATTGGCTTTACTTTGCATACCAAAACTTAAGTTGGTCTTTGGCAAACAATCAAACATATCTACCACAAGCTGATGAAAGACATTTTGACTGCAATTAATGTGGCTGAAGGGGCATCCCAAATCAAAAGGAAAAATAATCAAATGTTGGGATTCTTGAACTTTTTCAGCTTGTGGCACGTTGAAACGAATGTCTGCACAAATTCATTTAGTTAGATAATGAAATAGAATTGTTCTTAAAAATCCATCTTACTACACATATATACCTGCAATGGTTCAATACCATTGTTTTATTGATTTTTAAGCATTAGAGTGTTCAAGTCTTATATCACATTTTGGTTACACAATTTTGTTACTATTAAAAATTTTATGCAGCACACTTAAAAAACGAAAACATGGCACACCATTTTAGACATACAGTGTTACCAGTGCAACTATCATATTGAATAGAAAACACAGTTATTCATATTATGTGTGCGTGACTGCGTGTGCATGCTCATGTTTGTGTAGTTCAATAACAAATACAAATTACAATATGTGTTTTTAATCAACTAGATAAAATCTAGGTGTTAAACATGACTGCCAATGTTATGTTAGATGATGCTCTTTCAAATGTGGATTTATTAGAAGAATTACCTTTACCAGACCAACAACCTTGTATTGAACCATTGCCCACCTCTGTTGTTTACCAAGCTAATTTTGACACCAATTTTGAAGACAGAAATGCATTTGTCACAGGTGTTGCAAAATACATTGAAGAGGCAACTGTACATTCTAGCATGGTAGGATAATGATATATTGTAGTAACTTTCCATTTGCCCTCATTATTGTGTGAGATTTAAAAGCACTTCGATAACACTAGGTAAAGGCAAAAGCAAAAACATTTTGACAATAGGATTTGATTGTAAGCAAGATTTGGCTTCTGGAAAAGTAAGTCTGTGGTAAGATTTTAACTCATGACCTCAACCACACTACCAACTTTCATTACTACCACACTACCAACTTTCATTACTTGCAGAAGGCTAGCAGTATGACAGAATGCTGGCGACTTGGTAACTATGTCGGCCCAAAGAATTGCCAGAAAACTAATGAAATTGATGCAAATATTTGGTTAACCAAATACTAATAATATATATATTTTTTGAATAGTTGATTTTACACATTATGCAAAACTTATAAAACTCTTGTTATTGTTTTCACACATAGTCAATCTTATATATTTTAAGAACAGGAATATGTGCAGGGGCGTAGCGTGGGGGTGTATCTAGGAGTCTAGACACCCCCCTTTGAAATCTCAGTAAACAATTATGACAAGACAAAAACTGTGATTTTTTTCATTGTTACATCGGCAACATGGCACCTAGCATTGAAAACACGTCGGTGCTTATCGACGTCAATGCTTAATCACCGTTCGTTATCGTTGTTTCATTTAGCAGTCGCCTGTCACCGACTTGAGTAATCTAAAAGTCTCAAACAAGCCTGATAACCAAAATATATTTTATTGTTGAAACGAACATTTTCAACAACGTAGAAAACAGGCGTGTAAGCTACAGCAAACGTCTTCACCGCAGGTCGCTCTATTGAATCTTTTTATTAGCCTCAATCTCGAAAAGGAGCGCTTGACCGTCGCATTTTAAAAAATAGATTAAAACGTCGACGAACTATAGGTTACCGCTAAACTAATAATAAATGGCCGTCTTAACCTCAGTAATAAGCCATGTTTGTGTTTTTCTTGCACAGTTTCAGCTGAATAATTTACTAATTATACAGAGTTAAAAAAGGCAATTTTGAAGCCACGCTTCATACCATCGGCGAAATTAAACTACAAATATTACCAAATTTGTTGATAAGCATTGTTAATTTTGCTGACAACAAAGTGCAACAGTTGGTGATTGATACGTCACAGATTGATACGTCACAGACGCTGTTCTGACACCGCAATTCCGTAGCGTTTCGCACGCAATTGAAATCACTTGACAATCGGACTTGAATACGAGGTGTTGCAATTTTTCTAACGTCAAATAGACGACTTTAAACAGTCGTAAGCTCCTAATAATCGCTGTTTTTAGTGTATAGAATACACACCATGTAAAAATTTTTGGGCTCGTACCCGCTAGGGGTGTTCATAATACACACCCCAGAACCCCAAGGTAATTTGGGTTACTGATCATGTGACACAGTGGCGTATCCAGTGGGAAAGGGGTTTGTGCCTCCCCTCCCCTTTTTGTGAGTGATATTATCATGTTTTTGACAGGGTTTAGCAAGCTGTCCGAAGCGGCAATGTTTTTATTGTAATTGGGTCATGCGTCATTAGCTAATGCGTAAACAAAATATAACGCAAAATTTCGGGTAATTGGAACCGATATAATTTAATGTTTTACCGCCGATTGTTACGCCTAATTGTACAAACGCGTGTGGTAAGTTGGCCTGTCGCTGCGGCGACCAATTTACAGGGCTTGCTTTAAATGTAGCCTGGTAGTGCAGTGTCAGAGTTTTTTCGGGCGACCAATTACCGCGTCTTGCGATAACTTTCGTCTAATAATTAAGTGTCAATCAAGCATTATTGGCGAGCGACTAACGTGTAATGTCTGGTGTGGAGTTCGCAATTGCCCTAAATGCGTTAAGTTGCAAAAGTAACATTACGTTGTAAAACGTGCTGGCCGTCTACAAAATGCGCTATAGGGTTACTTAAGGTCAACTTTAGGCCAATATTCAGCGAGATTATGCAGTTATGCACAGCGTAATTGTCAAGAATTTGTTATGTCAATAGTAAATTTGTATTCTTTGCAGTACATTTTTTGACTGCATAACAGATCATGTTAGTCAAAAAAGAAGCTCTAAAACCCAACAATGCTTTAAAAACAGGACCGAATCGCTTAAGACTTCTGTGTGCAGACTGTGCAGTGTTTCATTGTACTCACTATTGGCAAAAATATAAGTTTTGGCAACAACCTGGACAGTTGACATAATACAGTTTACAGAACTGCTTCAACTGACAGTTGTTAAGAATGTTAAACATATGAGAGATTTTTTTTATTATAATGTACACATGTTAGCAAATTGTTTGGGCGATTTATTGCTGTGATTGTAGGCCCTGTGGGGTAGATTAAGATTAATTCCTTCCCCAAACAAAACCAAGGTTAGATAATTTAATAAAAATATACTAGGATTCGCTATTCTGGATTCGTTATTCTAGATTCGAAACCTATTATTCTAGAATACCTTGGGATTTTACTTTGAACATCCCTAGCCATCAATAGCTAAAAGACCTTCCAACTGTGTTTTAGGGTCTATGGTTTGTTTTAGTACTGTATCACATATATACCACTACCATTGCCAGGGCTGCTTTGTTTTAACAGTCCTCAGTGCAAAAGAAAAACATGGTTGCTAACTATATAAATATTTGGTCGCCTGTAAAGACATTTGCAGAATTCATAAATATTTTACAAACATTAAATGTAAATGTGTGATTTCATTTTATTAGTTACCGGTAATTAAAAATCATATTTGATTCTTAATTGGCCAGGATCATTTCATACCTTTACGATGTTTTACTTTTTACATTACAATTAGGTTTTTCGGTAAACTCCCTTTTGTAATGAATTTAAATGCAAGAATACTATACAGTATACAGGTAAACAAACTTATTGAATGCAAAATTCACCTGTTAAGATTTTTAGATGGGTATTATAATCTTTGCACTTCAGAAAAATAATACAAAACATAAATATAAATACCTTGAAGTACATTTTTTGGGGGGGGTTGGGGCTGGGTTATGTCAGGTATTTTGCTAGTGTATAACAGATTTAGGTTTGTTTCAGAATGCCATGTTGGAGGAGGGCAACACATATGCTGTTATGTTGTACACTTGGAGAAGTTGTTCACGTGCAATTCCTCAAGTTAAATGTAATGAACAAGCCAATCGATCAGAAATTTATGAAAAAACTGTAGAAGTTCTGGAACCTGAAGTGCGAAAGCTCATGGATTTTATGCACTTTCAAGTATGACATATTTAATTATTAAACAGAATACAACACAGCAACATTTTTCTTTACAATTTGCATAATTTTATTGGTTTTCTATTTGCCCCAATCTGTAAGAATATTATAGAAGGTTTATGCTGAGATTTTTTTAACTATGTTTTTGTGCACCCTAATATAACAAAGTTTTTTTAAGCTAGCATCCCAGATTGTTTTACTGCTAGAAAAAGGCGGTGGAAGTGTTTTATTCTGAAGTGCTGAGAATGTCATCAGTTGATAGAAGAAAGGACTTTGTCTCAGAGGGCTATCTTTTAACACTGGGACGTTTTCTTAACATGATTGCAGTTCTGGATGCACTAAAAAACATGAAATCCTCATGTAACAATGACCTATCCTTATATCGCAGGTTTGGCTAAAGTGATCCAGGGCTGCTGTTTGTTTACAAGGCTTATGAGTTTTATTGCTGATTTTTATGCTTATGACATTTTTTGTGTGCTTCATGCAGCCTGTTATTCTTTTTAAATATCTACATATATTTCTGTATATATGTAGTAATTTAGCTGTAGCTTAGAATTATTCAGAAACTAGAAGTCAGAAAATTATTTTGTGTAAAGACAATTTAGATAGAAGAAAAGTTACATATTGTTCAGCCTTCTAGGAAATCTGCCAGAAAGACTTATCTATATGGATGCATATCTCAGTTGTCTTTATTTGCTATTGTTTTTTGTACTATTATGTGTAAATATACTTTCCTTTATTTATATAAATACTTCAGATTAAGCAAAAACCGCCACCAGCGTTACGGTATAAATGTAAATATATTTGGTAACATGGTATTAATGTAAAGCAGACTCGGTTCTGTCCCGCGAATCGATTTGATCTGGCCCCTGGCTCATTTTTTCTATACAAACCATAGGGCAACTTTCTAATTGTTTGGTTGTAACATACATTATACACTCTTTCCAGGGATGGATATATGACCCAGTCAAACTCCATTATTTTAAGCAGGGTGGTCAAAGGTTCACAGCATGGCGGGCCACAATATTTCTTGCATATTGTTTGCGGGCCACATAAAGACATGCGTCGTTGGTTACTTGTAATGCGTCGTTGGTTACTTATATTTCTTTAATTAAACCCCAAAGGTATGCATTACGATACTTCATCAGTGCTTCGCGGGCCACGAAAAATGATGTGGCCTGCGTGCCTAGGTTTGGCCCTGCCTGATTTAAAGACTAAAATACAAGTTCTTTTTGCAAAGGTTTGTCAAACAGCCTAATATTTGTAAATATATTTTTCGCGCTTTGTTTAAAAGTATTCCGTCTTAAAAATATTAAAGAATATTAGTATAACATCCCTTTCCCAATCTTTAAAACAGTGGTTCTCAAACTTTTTTGAGCGCGACCCAAATCTGAGTTTTATGAACATCTCACGACCCAAACCTCAAACATAAAAAAATGTACTTTTTTTTGATATGCATGAAATAAAAAAAGACACAACAGCCAGATATAGTAGCCTACACAGTTCTATGCAACAATGATTAATTACAAACAAATGATTGATTTATTTATTTTTTTTGTGTGATTGGTGAAACTAATTTTTTTCCTTTATATTATCAGCGTGGATTGTTGTGGTGACTAAAAGCTTTCTTAGCAGCTACTGTAGCTGGCTGCCATCAAAACGTTCATAAAACCACTTATATGACGCAATAATCCAGGTTACAGAAAAGCTTATCTTGCAATAACTCAGTTATGATTGAATTGAAAATACAAAATGGAAAAAGTTTGTTTGCGCAGGATTGAATCACCATAGAGCGACCCATTTTTTGACCCTGCGCGACCCATGTTTGGGTCGCAAGCCATACTTTGAGAACCACTGCTTTTAAACATATACCGATTCGCAATTTGTCAAGCTAATTTGGTTAATGCCATGTTTGTGGTTCTTCCGATTTATACCGTCTTTGCAATATGTCCATTGTATGGCAATTGGCAATTAACATTTTGGCAACTTAAAGCCTCAAAAAGTGTAAAAGGCCATCGTAAGTTGTTCTGGTCAAAGTTTTGACATATTTTAATTTTGAGCTGTTAGGTTCACGCCCCTATCACTTGATTAGTGCCAACATATCAAGCAATGTACATATATTTTATCTGTGCTCAATGTGTCATGCCCCCTCCATATCTAAATTAAAGTTTGCATTTTAAATAAAATAGACAAGATTTTTTTGCACTATGCACAAGGCCTTGTTGCTTTCAATCGACCTGGGTTGTAAATTGTGCACAACTTCTAATGTAATAACAGGTTCTTTAGCCTAATTGTTTTATAGCGTCATATTGCACGATTTGAGATACTATTTTTTACCTGGCGTGCAACAACATTTTATGTTTGTCATGCGGCCCGCAGGTAAAAATAATTTCCCACCCCTGATATAAAGGAACAACATGTTAAAATGAAACACATCTGTGGGATAATGTTGTTTGTTTTTGGGAGGCAGTATAGTTCTGTGGTATTATATTTTCATGAATTTTGTGTGGTTTTTACATTCTGTTAACGATTATTTTCTGGCTCTACATCTACACTATTATTCCATAGGGCCTTGAATACAGGCCCAGAAGTTCTGTGAACTCTGACTTATGAGTTTGCCTTTCACAAATAACTCCGAGAATCGATGATTTATGCAGAAAGAAGCAATCGCATCTGTCCCATTGACGTTGTCAATTTTGTAAATAAATAAAATTAGGTTTTATTGATGCTTGCTTTGTATTGTGGTCCGCGAAAAAAATCAGATTTACAAATAGTGGTCCGCGGTCAAAAAAAGTTTGGGTAACCCTGATTTAAAAAACCCATTGTTGTATGAAATACTACATTAGTGTGTATTTGCAGCGTTAATCACTTGTTTTCTGTATTTTATTGAGAGGTGGAACGCCAATCAGTTACGAGTTGATGTTTTGGCTTTAATGATAACAAAAACTTTATTACTGGCCTGCTTAGTTAATCCTTACAGTAATCTGGTTGCATTGTCTGTCATTACAATGATCCGGCATTATTTATTTAAAAGATTTACCCTGGAATACACTATTTACTAGTTAACCGCAAAGCCTCTGCGTATGAGGCAACCCTACCTTAACAATACTGCTGAAATAATTGTGACTTGAATAATTCCGACTTAACATGTCAATTTTATAGTTAAATTATGTTTTTTAAGGGTAAAAAATAATCGCCCACCCTAGTCATTACCAGGCTGCCAGAATCTTGCAAGCCTTCTGGTGACTTGCATTTATTTACGCCAAACTTTTTTGTGACATAAACAAATACATACGGGGCATGCTAAAGTACAATCAGGGGCCTGGGGTTGCACATGTCTGCTTTTCTTACTCTACCACTTTTACTTAGATAAGCTGTTTTAAAAAAAATAATTGTTTGGTTATTTGGGAGAAATTTTTAATATATATTGCTCAAAATAACAATATTTATTATTCAATCTAATAGAAATTGTTTGCCGAGGCTAGAGCAACACAATCAAGTGCAACATATTGTAGTATGCATAGTTCCTTTGTGCTGAATAGATTTGCTTAAAACTAAGACACAATCATAGTAAAACTAGACCAAAATATGCTAGAAGTGCGATTTTTTTGCGATTATGTAGGTAAAACAGTCAAAAATATAGTTTAACCCTTAGTTGGGAAAGCATGGCCTGACATTTACTTGATATGTTAAATTGCAACATTGGTAGGTAACTTTAAGACAGTTTGTATAGAAATGTTTTAATGATGCAGCAATATTGTTCAAATGCAAAACAAATTGGAAACAAAAGATGCTATTTGTAAATACATTTTCCTAATGTTTCTTTCTATGATATTACAATTTCTTAATGTTTCTCTATTTTAGAAAGTTGCTGTGGACAAGTTTACTGGTGAAGTGAAGCGCCTTTGTCACCAGGAACGTAGAAAGGACTTTGTTTCTGAAGCGTATCTACTCACATTGGGAAAGTTCATCAACATGTTTGCAGTGCTCGATGCATTGAAAAACATGAAAAGCAGTGTAAAAAATGATTATTCTGCCTATAGACGGTATGGATCGAATAAACTTATAGTGGTGACTAGTGTTATTTACAGTAAAAAACATTTACACCTTGCATATAATTACTAACACTTGTAAACAATGAAAGAAATGTTTACACAAGCAGTTCTGTCTATACTTTTTTTCTTGTAATTATGTCTCATAACATCTTAGACATTCAGATAGTGCATTGAAAGTGTTACTCAGAGGCATAAATTGTAATAACAGACTTTTGTGCTAAAACACCAGTTAAAAAGCAACCTAGACAGTTTGAGACATAGGCAGGAAATTTTAGTCTATTTTTGTTTTACCCAAATTGATTTGTTGTGTTTGATAATCATTTATTTGCATGTTTGTTATTTTTCCACGGCATTTATTGAGTGATTGATATGTTGTTGTACAACATTTAGCAATGTCATTTTATGTTTTCATCCTGCATTTCTTTCAGCATGTCATAACAAGATAATGCATTTAATATCCAAAATATTTTTCAATATAAATATTATTTTATTAATTAACTAACTTGTATGTTATATATTAATTGGTAAATTTAGCCACATAGAACAAGGGAGATTGCTTCTTTATACAGACTATCTTATTATTGATAGGGCTGCCCAATTTTTAAAAAAGATGTCGGATCCGCAATCCATTCAGGAATCACAAAATCTTTCGATGTTTCTTGCCAACCATGACAAAATTACCCAGTCATTGAAACTTGCACTCTCAGGTATAAATTAATGTTGGATTACTAATAGCATTTTCAATATTGTGATAAATAATCATATTAACTTATGTAAATATTTAATATATATATATACATTGTGTGCAATCCTTTCTTGTTGCAATACATTTGTTATTTGTTAACAATTGTATTTTTATCTACTTATGTATTTATTTGTAGGCATTAGTGGATATGAAGAACTGATTTGCGACATTGTGACAATAAGTATGAACTATTATGAAAATAAAATGTATCTTGTGCCATCAGAAAAACACATGCTTCTAAAGGTTAAAAAATGTTTTAGTGGTTTATATGTTTTATTATATCATAAAACTTAAAACCTGGGTTGCATACCAAACAATAACAGGTTAAATTATCTTATATCATCTTACAATGGGATGGCTTAGTTGATGTAAAATGATCTTTGGACATACAGGTTTAATCTGTGTCAAGTTTTATTTTTAAAAAGGCAAATGCATTTTTGATCCCCACATGAGATTTTTGTGTGATGTGACATCAATGTTTTTGTTTAACTAAAGCAATAGATTATTTTCTGGTTGACCTTTGTTGCTGTGGCTTCACAAATAGTTTTAAAGCATTTACTTACAAAATGTTGTAACTAATTTTCAAATTCTTAAACTAGCAAATCCATTTTTAGGTGATGGGATTTGGTCTGTTTTTATTAAACAATAGAGAAGTCAACATCTATAAGCTACATGACAAAAAACGTCTGAATTTAAACAAAATTGACAAGTTTTTCAAGGTAATGTTTACTCTAAACAATGTTATTTGTGTTATTAAATATTGCATAATTTTTGTAAAATATAAGGAAAAGATCAAAGGTGAATAAAGAATGGTACTACAACCTCCTGTAAACAGTCCTTTTGGTATTTGTCTTTGATGATTTTGGTTTGTTTTCATGCAATTAAACTCAGAAATCTTTTAAAAGCATATTTATATTTTGGAGCATAATGGTTGTAGGTTGTAGTGAGATGTAATAAGAATATCAAAGCCCATACAGAAATGAATAAAGGGTTATTCGTAACATTCAAAATAATACCTACTCCTGTATGGGCTTTGATTTTTCTATTTACGTCATATTTATATTGTTTAGAGCCAATTATACCTATCAGACCTTGTTATTTTGGACAATGGAGCCAGGTTAATTTTTATTTTACATAAAACTACTTAGAATGGATTTCTTTCGCTGAACATTACCCGTTTAGAAGAAAAAAACTTGTTTTTTGTCTTTGGCACAAAAGTTTCGGTTCTTAAGGGCTGAAACGTTTGCAATTAAGTCTGATACGCCACATTATCTAGAGTGCATGAAAATGTTTTATGTATATTCATAAATAATGTTTATTTATTATGCAATCAATGTGCTATATACAGAATTTTTTTTATTTTCGCCTTTAAATATGATTCAATTGTCAACCTCACGATTTAGATAAATAATAATTGTTACTGTGTGCTGTGTGACCCTCTTAATTTCATAACTTACCATAAAAATCTTGTTAAGAAAAGTCAAAAGTTGTAAATATGCTTCCACTCTTTAAGATTACAAATTAATAGTTATTATAATTGCCACTAGTAACACCAATGTAGGCATTAGAAAAACATGCATCAATATGTCACAGCCCCAGTACAATAAAATGCATAGTGTTTCTCTTAAATCATTGTCAATATTTTTGCCATACATCTCATGCCCGATAGCATTTGCTCTGTTAAAAGTAAAACGATTTACACACAGAAGTATAATGCAGTGGTTCTCAAACTTTTGACACTTTTAGTTTGGGAAAAAATGCAAAAATTCTCTCATTACAGACTGGGGTGTAGCGTGGGTGGGTGTCTATGAGTGTAGATACCCCCTTTGAATCTCAGTAAACAATGATGATTGCTAATCATCGCTTCTTATCGTTGTTTCATTTAGCAGTTCGCATGTCACTCAAGTAACCTCAAACAGGCCTGATAACTAAAAGATAGTTTATTGGTGAAAGTAACAGACTTCTCATCAGCTTAAAAACAGGCGTGTAAGTTACAGCAATGTGCATTTTAAACAAAATTAATTTATTCTTGTCGATTTTTTTAAATGAACCTCTGTATAATATCATCCATGAAGTAGTTAATAATATGTACGTTTATTAGCGTTAAGCCGGTCAAGCATTCTTTACCGCAGGTCTATCTATTGAAAGTTTTTATTAGCCTCAATCTCAAAAGAAGCGTAAGCTCCTAATAATCGCTAGGTAATCTGGAAATTTTAGTAATGAAATCAGACATTTTAGGCCAAATTTGAGCATAATCCTAATGCGTGGACCACACTTAAAGTAATGTTTTCTGGCTGATCAAACATTCCTAAACTTTTTTAACACGGACCCCTCAAAAATATTTTTGGTTTGCATAAAATTGTTCAGAGCTGACGTCATAAATTGACCTCATAACACAAGTAGACAAACTATAAATCTTTATTTTCTGTCAACCAAACATAAAACTGAAATTAGGTGTAAATACCCTCAAAAAGAATGCAGCAAAGCAATTCTACAATTTAATTATTTTCCTTTTGAATTTATTTCATTTCTAAATAACACACTAAGATTTTAATATTTGACTTCATTGACCTTAAAACTAGTCCACAGACACCCACGGGGTCCACATAGACATGTTGTGTTAAAACATACATATTTTTACAGCAACTGCAGGTGGTTCCCTTGTTTGGAGACATGCAGATACCACTTGCCACATACATTCAGAACATGTCAGACTACGAGGAAAATAAGTCAAGGTGGTCATGCACAAGTGCCAGTGTTGCCACTTCTAGCTCTGGTAGTGGCATCATAACCCAATACAATTTAACTGAACAGCTTGTGACTATTCGCGATGATCATATAAAATACACTAGTGAACTGGCAAGACACAGCAACAATGAAGTAAGTGTATTATTATGACATTATATACAGTTACATGAGTACCCACGGAAATTGATTTTGTATATTGAAAAGTTAACACATTTACATTATTTATGTCTATTCCGTGTACATGACATTGTACTGGAACACTATTTAAACTCAGTAGTCTGTTGAAATTTGTGTGCAAGCAAGGCATTAACACTATTTAATATACACCTTTATTGTAATTTAAACCTTCTCCAGTTTGCAATCAACCTAGTTAAATCATACATCAACATGTGTATATGATTTAGTTTTCAGACTACCAATTACTTCGCCTAATTAAGTGTCAATCAAGCATTATTGGGCGAGTGACTAACATGTAAAATGTGGTGCTGAGTTTGCAATTTCCTTAACTGCATAAGTTGCAAAAGTAAGTTCCTGATAAAGCACACACAACAATGGTTTAAAAAGCATAACTGAATTGCCAAAGAACTGAAAAGAGTTCATTGTGTAGAGTCGTATTGTACTCACTATATTGGCAAAAAAAAAGTTTGGGCAACAACCTGGACATGTAGTACAGTTTACACAACTGCTTCAAATGACAGTTGTAAGAATGTTTAACATGTGGGAGATTATTTTTTTTATTATAATCACATGTTAGTAAATTGTTTTGCAACTTATTGTTGTGACTGTTATCCCTGTAAGTATATCAAGATTAATCCCCCCCCCTCCCCACTACCACAATCTTGGTTAAATAATATATATAGGTACTAGAATTTTCATCTGGATTCTTTATTTTGGATTTGAAACCAAAAGTTCTAGAATCCCCTGGGATTCTACTTTGAGCATCCCTAAATTTTTTTCTGTCTGGGATGAAATATTTTAGAGTTAATAATCTCATCATTCTAGGCGCGAAAAATTCTATTTATTATGTTTAAAATAGCAAAACCTTTTTTTGCAAATCGCTTGATATAACGGCATATATATATATACTGAAAATAAGTTCTTCAGGTATTTATTTGTTTGTCCAACATTTTGTCTACCTATCCAGGAAGCCATCATCAGGGAAAAAAACACCACGTTCCACGCCCAACAGGATTTAAAGTAAAACGACGCAAAAAGGAGATAAAAATGTGCTAAATAAACTTTAAAATAAAAGCGATAAGATTGACGACACACAACTTGGTTGTTATCTTATAACACCTGTTTCTACGGAGCTGAAACACACTGTCCGTTTTCATATTCATATAATCCGACCGCTGGTGGATATTTCAGGATTCACTAAACAGACAGTTACGATAGTAACCTTCTTTTGCAATAACAGAGCCACCAGCAAAATGAGTAACTTGATGAAATTTGCATGCGCGTTGCGCTAAAGCTGACTTCTTAGCATCGCTGTTCTTCATGTCGCGAATGTGGTCTTGCCACAGTGTGTTAAATGACCTCCCTGTTTCACCAATATAAACCTTTAGCCAATTACCACAAGAAATGGTATACACTACACCTTTTGCATTGTTGACTTCAATTGGATCTTTAGTAAACAAAACAACTGTAATGCCAAAGTGACATAACACGTGGCGCACAAGGTTTGTCAACCCTGAAATGTAAGGTGACTTGCCATACCCTTTCCATTTAGTAGGGGATTTGATCCATAAGACCGCGCTCTCTTGTCTTAGGAAGGACGGTTGATATCCATTAATACAGAGGGTTTCATGAACTCCTCAAAGCTCCTCCTTCAACACGCCCCGATTTGAGGTGCAAGTCTGGCCTGGTCAAACAAGACCGTCGCCTCCCCCGCTTCTAGTATATGGGATTGTGAGATTCAAGTACCTCTGTGTAGGTGGCTATCACTCGTTCGAATCACTAAATGGAAGGCTTCCATTAACCTGCTTCTCCATAATGAAGCTTATACTCCAAGTAGGGATGTTCAATGTAGAATATCGAATCCTTGGATTCGAATCCTGATGGAATTCGAATCCAATTCTGCAGTTTATTTTGGGTAATTAGAACCGATATAATTTATTTTTTTTACAGCCGATTGTTGCGCCTAATTGTAAAACGCTTGTGGTAAGTTGGCCTGTCGCTGCGGCGACACATTTATAGTGCTTGGTTTAAATGTAACCTGGTAGGGCAGTTCGGGCGACCAATTACTGCGTCTCGCCATAACGTCTGTCTAATAATTAAGTGTCAATCAAGCGTTATTGGGCGAGCGACTAACGTGTAATGTCTGGTGTGGAGTTCGCAATTTCCTTAAATGCGTTAAGTTGTAAAAGTAATATTACGTTGTAAAACGTGCTGGCCGTACACAAGACTTGTGTGTGCAGTGTTTCATTGTACTTACTATTGGCAAAAATATAAGTTTTGGCAACAACCTGGACAGTTGACATATTACAGTTTACAGAACTGCTTCAATGACAGTTTGATAGAATATTAAACATGGGAGATTTTTTTTATTATAATATACACATGTTAGCAAATTGTTAGGGCGATTTATTGCTGTGATTGTGGGCCCTGTGGGGTAGATTAAGAGTAATCCCCTCCCCAAACAAAATCAAGGTTAAATAATTAAAAAAAAATATACTAGGATTCGCTATTCTGGATTCGTTATTCAAGATTCGAAACCTATTATTCTAGAATACCTTGGGGATTCTACTTTAAACATCCTCAACTCCAAGTTGTTGAATGGCACAAGGAATGCCTCCAGATGTGCTTTAAAGTTGCGAAAGCCCACTCTTTGACAAACTCAATTTTATGATCATATTTGCAACCACCACCGCTATAGAAGAACCTATGGCTGTGCCATGTATCTGCTTATTAAACGCACCTCAAAATGTTACGTAGTTTTGCTCAAGGCAAATCCTTAAACCGGAGAGACTACGTCGCCCACGACCAAGACATCATCAGGCTGTATTCAGCCATTACCCAAGTTCACCAACACATTTATTTTGGCCGCGACCCACAGTTTGCTGACCACTGCCCTAAGCTATATGGTGCTGTATTGATATACATTTTAAAATCATTAGCTAAGCGGGTGATTGTAGTAATGAAACACATGTTGGTTCATATCATTTGTTCAGATTGCATTGTTATAGTTGCAAAAAGTTTTTTTTAATTTTTTTTTAATTTTTTTAGGTGGTAACAACTACTCAACGCGACCAACCACGAACTGATGCTGAGAGTGAAGAGCTGTATCATCTTGCATTAAAAGGTACTTTTTATATTTATGTACAAGATGCTATTCTGTAGATAACCAAAATCTTTTTTTCATGAATATGGTAATTTAGTTCACATGTAAAGTTATCAAATGTAGGCCTACAATTGTTGTCAAAGTGGAGTTCCCATGTTATGGAAGTATATTCATGGAAGTTGGTTCATCCAACCGACAAATATAGCAGCACTGAGTGTCCAGATGATGCAGAGGAATACGAACGAGCAACAAGATACAATTACTCAAGCCAAGAGAAATATGCTCTTGTTG
The DNA here is from genome assembly GCF_963924565.1 of Ascidiella aspersa. NCBI lineage: Eukaryota > Metazoa > Chordata > Ascidiacea > Phlebobranchia > Ascidiidae > Ascidiella > Ascidiella aspersa. The sequence continues at coordinate 15,923,559 of NC_139449.1, forward strand.
AGGCGAGTATTTGTCTTTTTTATCACAGTTTTTATGTAGTATCTTATTGGCATCTCTTAGAATAGATATATGTGTTAATGTGCGATGCTATTACTGCCCAACTGTGGATTAAGAATTACGCCATGTCGAATAAAGTTAAATTGTTTTTGATTACCCATGAATGATTTACTTATTATTTGCAACCTATTTTTGTTGCACCCCAAGAGTGGTGACCTAAAAGTAATAAAAACTTCAAAACTTCCACGCTTATTACAAAGGAATCCCATAATTTTGCTCACATGGCAAACATCAAATAAAAAAAAACTTTCATGAAGGCGTTTAAAGGGTACTGCGAAAAAATACATAAAAGCATATTCTGCCTTTAATCTAAAAATCAAGAAAAACTTTCTTAAAATAGATGTCAAAAAAGTGACTAACGGTTTATTTAAGCCTAATCGTAACAAAATGAAGCCATTGTAAAATAATACACAAGGAGTCCATCAAAAAGAAATGGAAACTAAAAGCAAATGTGTCAGTAACTTATAAAGGATGTTGTTAATAGCTAATAATAAATGTCAACCTATTAAAGACTAGATAATAAATTGCAAGCCAAAAAGGTCGAGTAGATCGACAGCATCTTGATTAAGATGTTTCGATACAAGCTTGTATCATCTTCAGTTGGTGTGACTGAGAAGCACATTAGGCATCACTTTATAAGACCATTATTTAGCACCTTCAGGTGTTAAACAGGTACAGCGGTGTTGATAAGGTGTCAACGTTCAGTTCGGGGCTGCAGTCTTGGATAGATTGCGACTCGAGTAGCCGCAATCTAAAAACGTCTGAAGGCGTACCGAGAACTTCAGGTTTGCCAAAGTCAACCTTGTGATCAGAATTTTGCAGAAGATGCCTGCAAACCTCTGATTTCTCATCGACCCTATGTTCTTTGACCCTCGTTAACAGGTTTTGTCGGGTTTGGCGAATGTAAAAAGCACCACATGAACAACTTAATTTGTACACGACACTAGATCGCTGTAAATGTTCTTGGCAATCCTTAATTGCAAAGTATTTTGTCATCTTAGTTGTTTCATGAATTAACCAAAACCCAACTTTGCCACCAGTAGAGCGGTGTACAAACCTATGTAATTCATGACGTAAATGATGTGAGGTTGGGCCTAAGTATGGTAGCCGCAACAATATATAGCGTAGTGGATTGTCCTTGCACTTTGTTGAAGGTGCTTTCTCGAGTCGGTGTTTGTTATTAAAAAACTACTCGATGCACTTTTTGAGAAACTCCACCAGATATCCGTTACATAGTAACATTCGCTGTTAAAGTCGAGGTGTAAAGCTGCACCATTTAGTGTAGAGACACATATTAAAGACTAATAACCAAAAAATTCAAGCGTAACTCCTTCCTTGTAAGCCAGTGAAACCATTCTACAAACGCGACCCCTTTTGTAATTTTGTCGTGTGCCTTGCGCCCCCCTTAAGATATTATACAATGATTGTATCAAAAGCAATTTAGTTTTCAATTACATATCAGTAAAACAACATAAAAATAGTAACATAGATTCGCCTGGGCCCCCTGTTGTAAGTCTGGGCCCCCTGTTGTAAGCCTGTTGTTAAAATTCAGCCCAATCGTTGGTCAAAAAGCAGCTTCGAAGGGCTAGATTTCAGCAAATGAAATGATATGGTACTGTGGATCCCCTTCAATGAGGTTGCTTGTACTAACAGATTGAGCAAGCATTGGCGTATGGTTGTTTCTCGACTCGTTCCGAGCCTGCATAGCTCAGTTGGTAGAGCGACGGCCCCGGCTTGACCGGAGGTCGTGAGTTCGAACCTCACTGCAGGCTAGTTGTTTTTCTAGTCTGCTCTGCTTGCATCATAGATTCGATGAGTCTGCAATGGCTTTTGGTGTACTAATTATACATAAGCCGTAATCGTTGGTCAAAAAGCAGCTTCAAAGGGCTAGATCTCAGTTATTAACACACATTATGTGTGAATGTTTCATTGAACAAATGATATGGTACTGCGGATCCCCTTCAATGAGGTTGCTTGTACTAACAGATTGAGCAAGCATAGGCGTATGGTTGTTTCTGGACTTGTTCCCTTCTGAGCCTGCATAGCTCAGTTGGTAGAGCAACGGTCCCAGCTTGACCGGAGGTCGTGAGTTCGAACCTCACTGCAAGCTAGTTGTTTTTCTAGTCTGCTCTGCTTGCATCATAGATCAACAGATTCGGTGAGTCTGCAATGGCTCTTGGTGTACAGGAACGAACAAAACGGGAAAATGGAAGATTTGCGCTAAATATTTTGCAGTTTCTGTGTTAAAGTTGGCAAAAAAACAGTTTGTACAGATGCACGAATAGTGCCCAATAAACATCGGTCATGAAAAGTACCAATTATAGTTCAAAAACCAAGAAACTATTTGAAATTGGGAGCAAAGCTCTTAATTTGTCAAATCATGAGATATTTCTTCAGTTACTTAGCTACAAATGTGTAATTTTAGTGTAAAGCATATGACATCATAAAACAGAATGAACACCAACCGAAACTATAAAAATCACCACACAAAAGGTAAATATTGAAGTAGGGCTTGCACCTCCCTGAGACCTATGTCGCCTGCTATTTTTGTTTCCTGAAAGGAAGCTTATCTGTTATTTAGCTGTTGTTGTTTTTTTATGCAAAAAAGCTGACTATGATGTTGAGGACTGCTGGTCAAACTGACCGGTGGGCAACAGGTTGCTAGCCCCTGTTGTAAAAGAAGCCTGAACAACAGCAGTGTTTAATGTGATTTGGGTTTGTTTGATTGTTTGTAGGTTATTGCTATGATCAAAGGTTTGCAAGTCTTAATGGGTAGAATGGAAAGCGTTTTTAATGAAGCTATTCGGTGTCATATATATGGCAAGCTACAAGACTTTGTTCAACTAAAATTAAGAGATGCACTGCGGCAGTCAATTAAAAAAAAGAAGAACCACATCAGGAGGTAAAAGTTTGTAGTATAATCTTACATACTTGAAATTAATTAAAGAGGGTATTTTTTGTTTGTTTGCAGCATCATTAGTTCTGTTCGTGAGACTTGTGCTGATTGGATCCAAGGTTTTGAGCCACCAAATGACCCTGCTATTAAAGGTGAAAAAGATCCCAAGACAGGTTTTCTTATTGATGTTCCACGGAGAAATGTTGGTCCTTCAAGCACACAGGTAAGATTTGTTTTTAACTGCGAAACGATTACAAGCACACTTCAAATTTATTTAGTCTACGTTGTAATCTATAGGGTTCAAAATACTGTGTTTTATTATATTGTAACCAAGAAATATATTCTAAGTCGGGGTTATTACCCACAGGTTAGCAACCACTGGTCTAGATAATATTCAAATATCATGAAACTAACTGGTCACTTCTTTATTTAATTTTACCAATTTCTGTTTTTTTACTTATTTTCAACATCCCTCGCTCAATTGGCAATTTAGATGTACATGGCTCGCGTCTTGGTTGAGTCCATGTTTAAAGGCCCGCTCAGAAAGTTCTTTAAAAAAGAGCAAGAATTGGATATCCTCAAAGAATTTCACACCGAGTCCTACATTTATCCACAAATGCTCAACCTCTCTGGTGAGAGAACAGAATTTTAGGCATCAAAAATGGCATGTTTGTTTCAACAAACAATAAAACAGGCTTTTCCTAATTATCTGTAGTTGTAGCATGGGCGTTAATAACGGTTGAATGGGATATTGTGGTGTCGATTTGTTGTCAGAATATGGTAATATTCAGACAACAGTAATTCTTGTAATCCTCACATGATTAATTACATGCATGCAATCTAATTTACTCTTTGTAGTTGTATATGGTGCGAACCATGCTTGAATCCTTGGTGGCCGACAAGAGCGGCACAAAAAAGGCATTGCGGACTTTATTGGATTCGCACACCATTGATGCAATTGAAAAGTTCCATCGTGAATCTATCTTCTATGCACCCCTTTTGGAATTTAGTGGTAATTCATCCAAAAGGGTTAACATTTGATTTCAAATCATTTCGCTGGATAATATAAAATGCTTGGCATATTTTTGGTGGTATCATATGTAAACTTTGTCCTCCTTATATATACAGTAACATCCCAGTCAAGTTTGCACCCGTTTAAGTAAATTCGCAAAAAATAATCACAAAATCTTGATTTTGTTATACAAGCCTTTTATCCACTTCATACAGAAATTGGATTTCGGTCGAAAACATGGTCCAAAAGTATGCAGGGATTATGTTATTGGCCAAGCAGACATAAGCCTCCATTTGCTGGTCTAGATTGGATAACATCGGTGTGAGGATGCTTTACAAAAATATTTACAGGACAAGGCAAAAAGCTTTACTCTTCCGAATTATCCAGTTAATGCATTTTTTTTATTTGCGCAATTTTGTAGCATCTTTGCTAAGGGCCATTTTACTGCGAATGTGAGTAATGCCTATTTGCTTCAAAAACAATATAAACACACTGTATGATTTGCGCTTGGCACGAACATTTTATGTGATTACGATGCAGCTATAAAGTTGTGGAGTAAATAGTAGTAATCTTTTTATGTGCCCAATTTGATAAGTCTCTTAAAAAAAACGCTTTGCCAACTGAAACCAAATAATCACTTTTTTTATGCTCCGCACAATTACCGTGGCTTTATAGCATAATTGTAAACATGTTCAATCAATAACAGCACGCTTCCTAAATTACCTAAAAAAATTAAAACGCTTGAAAATATTTTTCTAAATTATTAGGAAATAATCGGCATTTACAAAGTTTAGTGTTGACAAGTTTAGTTACCAACAGTTTTTAACCTAATATGTTTTATAACTTTGCCTTTCAAGGTAGAAATCACTACATTGGAACGTCAATCACGACTAAAATTTTTTTAATGGTATACAGGCTGGCAGAATCTTGCCAGGAATTTATAAACTTTGCCATGTTAAAGTGATAAACAAGGCTGATAACAGTTTACAAAAAGTTCCGCGGAAGGCGCAAACAAAATATTTTGTGACTTAAACAAATATATACAAAAGGGACATGCTAAAGTACAAACTGGGGCCTGGGATAGCACATGCCTGCTTGCGAACTCGTGAGCAAACATGCAGGGCAAAACCAGATTAAAAAAGCTCGAAACAATTCTTTGGTTAAATAGGGGAATTTTTTTAATATATATATTGCTTGAAATAATGATATTTATAATCAAATTTAATAGGAATTGTTTACCGAGTTTAGAGTCGCACAATCAAGTCCAACATGTCTCAGCATGATTAGTGGCTATGGGCTGAATAGCTTTGCTTAAAACAGAGACAGAATCATAGCAAAACAAGGGTAAAGTTTGCGCGAAGCTTGACATTATTTTGAGTTTACGTAATTAAAATAGCCAAAAATATAGGTTAAGCCTTAGATGTAACAGCACGGCCTAGCTCCCTAGTACATCCTCTTAAGGCCCATGCGAATTTCATATACCTGTCTATTTAACAAGAATGGCGAGTCCTGAAACAACATGCTTCGCACTTCCGTAACTTTTTTAAGAATGACACAACAAAATTAATTCCTGCCAACTGTAGTGCGTAATGTTTCTACATATTCTTCATTTCAAAAATATATGTGATTAAGTATGTGTAAAAACAACATTTTTTTATTGACGATGGATCTTTTAAAAAAAAATTAAAATTTTTGAATTTTTTTTTAAATTAATTTTTTTTGCGCCAATTTCTTCTTCTGGCTCATTCTTCGGCCGACATAGTCGCCAAGTCGCCAGCATTTTGCCATACTGATGATATCGGGTCGGCTCTGATCCTTCCCTAGTATAAGATGAATAGCAATATTATTACTTGCCATAAGCATTGCCTCTGATCCTATATTGTCAAGTACCCCTACTGGCAGCCATAATAATCATACAGGCTGTGTGTTCAGCTGTCAATAGCTAAAAGGTTATGCACTACTGGATGAGCTTTAAATATCAGCGTCTTCAGTTCGGCCGATTTAGGCCTTGTTTTATGTTACAGTATACATGTTATAAGGCGGAATCACTTACGTATTCACCTATCCACATAAATTCGCCAAACTGCTTAGGTTCAAGTTGCGAACTGAACTGGGATGTTACTGTATTTTATTCTTGTTTTAAATTTCTACAGGGTGAAAATAATGTCTTGCATTAGGGCATTAATTGAAAATAATTAGGAATGTTTACATTTAAATAATTTTGAATAAAATTTAGTACAGCTACATATATTTATATGGTAATTTTAAATGGCTTTCTATAAAATAAGTGTTAGGTAACTGAATTGTTTTTTGAAAAGATGGCAAGCTCTGTAAAATTAACAAAATGCGATTTCTGGCACAGAAACACTTCAAGAATGCTGTGATCTATCCCAGCTCTGGTACCGGGAGTTCTACTTGGAACTAACTATGGGAAGAAGGATCCAGTTTCCCATTGACATGTCTCTTCCATGGATTTTAACGGATCATATCCTTGAAAAAAAGGAGCCCTCCATGATGGAGTAAATGTCAAACTTGTCTTTCGTAACAAACTTTGTTGTAAACTTGTATCTACAATGATTAAAAAAATACCGCATGGTCTGGCATTACATTTTCTGAAATGCCAAATTCGGATTGGAAATTCTTAATAAAAATGAACCATGATTTTTTTTTAAATTTAACATCCCCCAATTATATCCACCCAAGGTTGTATTTCTGTATGTTAATAGGTTTGTGCTGTACCCCCTGGACCTTTACAGTGACAGCGCCCACTATGCACTCACAAAATTTAAAAAGCAGTTTCTCTACGATGAGGTTGAGGCAGAAGTCAACCTGTGCTTTGACCAGTTCGTGTACAAGCTTTCCGATCAGATCTTTGCCTATTTTAAAGTTAGTCAATTGGTAGATTTTTAAATAATTCTGTTCTTTATTGTTGATATTTAACCCTTTCAGTCAAATAAATCTGTTGGGAATATTATGCACTTACAATAGTTCTGAATATTACACCTAGTGCAACAAAAATTTTGACACAAAGTCTTTGTTTTAGGACATTTTGCAGCTCCCGAACTCAAAAATGCATTTAGTTTTTTTTTAAATTAGCTCTAGTTTTTAAGATTTTCGGCTTTTTGACTTCATTTGACGTTTTTCAAGGATAAAATGATGCAATTTTCACATAAAAAAAGGTGGCATAAAACCGGGGAAGTTGCTGAATGTCGCCTTTTTTAGATTTTAGTGGTAATTTATCCAAAAGATAAAAAAAAAGTCACCCCTCCCTTTTTTAAATCTTGAAAATAGAGGCAATTCCGTCAAACTATGTGCATTTTTGGTATCGGACCTTAAAATATCGTAGAACCACTCCAATATACCCTGCAAAAAAATTGGTTGACCAATGTTATAAATAACCAGATTTTCTAACATGTAGCCTATCCTTACAATAACGTGATCACTTATTCCTCTTATGAATATTTTGTTGTGATATCAAACATTGATTTCTAACAGTGGCTTATCCAGGGGGCGGTTCGGGTGTCCACTTTTTTAAGTGCTTATATCGTTTTTTGTTCGTGTTTGTTAGGCTTCAATTCACTTTTCGCAGCGGCATTGTTTTGTAATGTAATTGAATCAACGCATTTTTTCTCTTTCGCCTTTCTCTAATAATTCAGTTTGGCTAATCGCCAAGTGTACATTCGGCACATGAGTAAAAAGAAAAGTTTATTCTGTACGCAGAAAAAAATACAATGAAATCGGAGTTGTACACTGAATACAAAGGCCAATATGCAATTCACAAAACTAAATCAAACCTTCCTTTGGTCTCGCTGAAAACGTCAACCACTTTTTCTGCGGATAACTGCACGATGCGTGTAAAAATTGTTTAAAGATTTAGAAAAAAGTTGGTGTCAGCATTTTTCATTGCGGAAAGACGTGATTTGGGTCTTGCCTTTGTTTAAACTCTCTGCCACTTCAGCGTCCCTTGCATAAAAATCTGCAAGCTCATGTAGTTGGTTCGCTTCCTCGCCGCCCATCAATTCACCATCACACGAAACTTTTTTAATTTCTTACATGTGAACAAATTTAAGAGTTTAAGTTTACCTGGTATTTCAGCGTCCCTTGCATAAAAATCTGCAAGCTCATGCAGTTGGTTCGCTTCCTCGCCGCCCATCAATTCACCATCTCACGAAACTTTTTTAATTGCTTACATGTGAACAAATTTAAGAGTTTAAGTTTACCTGGTATTTCAGCGTCCCTTGCATAAAAATCTGCAAGCTCATGCAGTTGGTTCGCTTCCTCGCCGCCCATCAATTCACCATCACACGAAACTTTTTTTAATTTCTTACATGTGAACAAATTTAAGAGTTTAAATTTACTTGGTATTTGACACGGTATCAGGTGGCTGACTGCATTCTGCCAGATTTCGATATCTATTTTTGATCTGTTGACAAACGTGATTATTGTATAGGCCGTATACCTACCTACTTATGTTTTTTGCCACATATGAAGCACAAATATGACGCTTTTGTGCGACAATACGATGCACCAAGACATTTTCGTTCAAGAGACAATATATATCGTCTTGAAAAACTGCGTTCAACTACCCATTAAGCAGCGTCATCCGTTATTCTACTTCTCAGCACAAATTTGTTGTATTATACTGCAAGCTGTTCTTTAAATTTCTGCTCAGCGTGGGCGCAGTGTTCTTCAAATGTTAATATTCTATCGGTGGCCATTGTACAGACAATACCAAATCACAGGAAGCTGATTGAAGGCTTGTGGAAAGGTGAAAGTTTATAAAAGAACAGACTCCTAAACCTTCAACGAAACTATACATTCTATTGCCCTAATGCGGAATTGTCATTCAAGAGTTTGTCTTTCACTACTTGGGCACCGCAAGTTTCCTTTTCACCCAGTGCGACAAAGTGCGTGCAATCAATGTAGGAGGCCAGAGTTCCACAAACACTATCACTGATTCGTGCTTTTTCACCACCGGGTTTCACACAGACGTCTAAGATTATAACGTCGTGATTGAGGAGATATTGCTTCGATAGCGCAATGCAAATATGAATGTTCCTTAGGACTTCCACAGAAAAAAATTATTACATCAGACAAATTACGCATTACTCGGCCTATTGGACCAATAGCAGATAAAGATGCGCGAGAACAATTTTCAAATAGACAGCAGAGCGGTGGCAATATACCCCATTCGGATGTCTTGGAAGTATTCTGGCCTGGACTCCATTGAATTTACCAGGAATATTGCTTACAGTTACACCATCGTAAACTTTGGCCTAGCATAATGCAGTCCAGTCCCCACGATGTTAGTGTATGCAAAATTGCGTTTGAGATGCACTTTCATGTCAAGCTTTTCAGCTGAGTAAACCCGAGAAAGTCCCGTCTAAGTTTTAGATCGCCGTTAATGTTCATGGTTACAAGCGGTTTAATAACTATAAACCTTGATCCTCTAGCTGTGATCCATCCGAACAAAGAGTAAGATAACCAGGGAAACCATTTCAACCAACTGGATTAAGAACTTGATGTTCTAATTTTCCCCGTTAACAGTGCTCTTCGAAACTGGGAAGGAAAGATTTTCCATGCGTTTGTATGTAGTTAAAATTTAAGCGTGTCTTCGATCTTGCAGGCGTCAAAAATGACAATGTCAAGTTCATGCCGGCCATTACCATTTGCCGAGTTATGCGCAGTTGACGTTCTTGGCATATCGCTGTCTCCGCTAATATCTCTCGTTGGCGTAACAAATCCTTTACTGCAGCAGATTTTCCAAAAAAGTTATCTAACTTAGACTTTGTGCGCGTTTGCGGGTCTTTATTTATATGAAATAATTGTTGAAAAGATTGAAATGTCATGAATCATGAAATGATTGTTTTCGCAAAAATACTCTTTTTCGCAAAAAATTCTCTCAGCATATTTTATATGACGTGATTAGCGTTTAATTAACGCAATTAATTTACCCCCCCCCCCCCCAAAAAAAAATATATATTTTCGTTTTGCATTGCAGGTGGTGAAAGGCGTGCTCATATTTAAGCGTAGTTCCGTACTTACTTAGGGAACCTTCTGTTAATGGAATTGTAGATGTACCAAAATATCCATCAGACATATTTCGCAGTCTGTTTAGGTTTCCTACACAAAGGAGCGATTACACACCAAGCGGTTTCGCAGCTGGCGCCTGACAGGAGTGTCCACGATACACTTATTCGCTTTGCGTCTATGGATCTGCTTACGCTGGACGTTATTTCGCTGTTTTTCAATAAATTCTTCCCTATTTTGCCCCCCATTCTTTTTTTTGATTTCGGGATACGCCTCTGATTTCTAACATTGGGGGTACCAGTACCACACATTTTTGTGGTATGCAAAATATTCGCCATAGGAAACCGCTTTGATTTACTATTTTAGTTTATTTCAAAATGTTCATGGTTTGTGCAACCCCTTTATAGGCTTTTAACTTATAGGTGCCCTGCTCATCTAAATACATATATTTTAGCTTTGTAAACAAGTAAACCCAGTAAAAAACGTCCGGAAAATATGCAATAACATTTAACAATTTAAACAACACAGTTCATTTATACTATGATTCACCACACCCAGTGCGTTTGTAAGACCGTTAAACTGCTAATTATATCAATACTATTTTTTTGTGGCCTGAAAAAAATTGGGGAACATGTTGTTTTTGTTTGGATAAATATGTTGCCCATAAAGACCCCTGGCAACTCTAATAAAACAATTATTACCCAACATCGTTTGGTCTAATTCGATTCGTCTTCTAAAGCACTGGATCGGAAAACAATATTTGTAGTTCATTGACCATGGCAGAATAGAGGCCAATCAACAATAACTGTTGGGAAAGTGTTGTGGCACTGACATGTTCCCCATGGCAAAACATGCAACAGCCAGGACACTTTGTCTAGCTAACATTTACATTGACCTTAAAACTTTTGCTTATTTTGCAGCACTTGGCGGGCTCAATGTTTTTGGACCAGCAGTTCCGGGAGCAATGTGGAGCAAGTATTCCGTACCCTGAAGCTAACAAATATGAAACTTTGCTCAAACAACGCCACGTACAGGTCAGTAAACCTATTATTTTAAATGCATTAAACTAGTGAAATAATTGCTTATTACTAGCTTTGGTAGCTTGGGTTTTTAGCATTACATTCAATAAGAAAAACTCCAAAGAAAATCAACTTTTATTTTAGTTATTAGGTCGCTCGATCGATTTGAACAGACTGATTACCCAACGTGTGCAGGTGGCAATGCACAAATCTGTCGACCTGGCCATTCACAAGTTTGAAAGCGGTGATTTAACCGGGATTATGGTAAGTTACACTTACTATATGTATTAGGGTTGTTCAAAAAAACACTTTTATGTCAAATTTCAGTGGGTACCCCATGGAATTGTTAGGTTGTGTCTAAAAACCCCACAAACCAAATCTGAGCAGGTTTGGTTCAGTATTGACCGTGCTACGTCAATTTGAAAAGTCAGATGTAGGCTAAAATTTTTGAAAAAAATAAATTATCTTCCCCCTGAAAAAATGTTTTTTTCTTTTTTTGCATTGCTTTGCAATTGAATAGCTATAAATAAACCTGTTTTGCAGTAAAAAGTGAGTAGTCATGGTACAAATGTCACATTTCAACAACATTTGTTAGGCTGTTTTGTACAAACAATGGCTTAAAATTTTAAAATAAAGTAGATGCAGCACACATGACATCAAATCAATAAAATAGTACATTTAGTCTTCACACAATTATATCAATAACTTATTTAAAGTTCAAAAAAACGTGCTAAAAATCTATTTTTCGTACAAAACAGCCTAACAAATGTTGTTGAAATGTGACATTTGTAGCTTACTACTTCAGGTTTTGATATAAAGTTGATGCGCCAAATGCAAAAATGTAACCTCTTTTGTATTCTCTAAACATGTCTTTTAATAAATTGAAAGTACCAAAATCAGATATGTATATATTTTTAAAATGAATAAATATTAATAATTTTCGGGTGGTACGGTCCGAGTTATTTCCGACAACCAAAACCTCTTTTCAGTGTTTTAAACCAGTCATTTCGAAATGACTTAGTATTAAAAAATAGCAAGTTAAGTCGAAGCATTGACATAAAATTAAAATGTTAAATTTAATAAATTGGGTTTCTGAGCGATATTTGATAATAATTTTCAATAGCCTACCTTTCAAGGTCTACGAACATTGAACAAACTTAGTAGGAATGCATTGCGTACCTGCAAATCCTTGTCACTGGATAGCTGCAAAACTCTTATTTTAAGGTCATTCGTTTAGGTCCCGCCACAAAGGCAGCATAACTTAAATTTAAATTGCTTGTTTTGTAATGTGTATTCAAATTGATCGGTCTCTACCTGCCCACAGGAGTTGGAGATGTTAATATCTGTGAACCGTCAGACCCATAAATTGTTATGTGAACATCTCACCCTGGATAGTTTCTCATCGATATTACGCGAAGCCAACCACAACGTGTCCGCCCCTTATGGCCGTATCACGCTTCACGTCTTTTGGGAGTTAAACTACGATTTCCTTCCCAACTACTGCTACAATGGATCTACCAACAGGTAAAACAGAAAAACAAAAGGTCACCAAAACTACCTAAAACAAAGGTCTATCTATACCTCGCTGTGTTAATTCTACCGACATATTTCTTTTTTAAAGAAGATAAGGTGCGGTTGAAATGTTGCCGAATGCAATTTCCCATTAATTTTATAAAATTTTAAACCGAACAACATTTTTTTATTGAAACTCAAGTTTTTGATGTTTAGTTACTTTTGTTTTCCTTCGTTTAACAATATTCAAGTTTTGCACAAAAAATTAGATCCGTCCCGCGATCATACTGTTATCGTTCGCTTTATGAAAAAAGTTACCTGCTTTTAAAACACGATATATATACAGTACACATACAGTACGCGTGATCTAGCCCAGTGGTTCGAAAAAAACTTTTGACGGGGGCGATAATGGTGGAAGATACTCTAAATCAGCGTGGTCTACACTTAAGAGACATTAATTATCAATGGCTTGTGGAGCAATTTATTGATTCCCAATTTTCTCGTTTCGCCTACTATGAAAAAGATTATGCACGCGAAGTGATTAATAAATAGCAAACGTGTTTTAACAAATAACAAATGTGAATTAATGCTGATGATTTTTTTCCTAAATCAATTGTTAAAATCGGTTTACTTTTACATATCAGTCATAAAGCATCCTGTTGGGGACTAATCTAGGGAATAAGAGGTTATGGACCCCCAAACTTGTAATTTAAACGTAAATGCAAAATGATGTCATGCTTCCCGCAACTCTTTCTGTATTGTGATTTAAAACTGTTTTGGGAGGCATTTCCGGCACCGTGGTCAACACGGCGTTCTTATGAATTAAAATATACAAATGTATATTTAGGCCTGGCATGAATGTTTTTTTACGCCGTCATACCTGACAAAATAACTTTCTCAAATAGTAAAACTCGAGAAAAAGATCACCAAGGTCGTTCATCGTGATTTAGGGCGGTTCTAGGGGAGGGGATATATAAGGCCAAACTTTATTTTTTCCTAACTTTTACCATGTAAATATTTTTGCGCTTCGGGAAAACTTCTATTCGATTCTGGTATACTTTTGTCCTCTGAAGGAAATCTATTCAGCGCGCAATTGAATTTGATTTCGGCTGCATATTTGCGGACTTCACTAGAAAACACGAATTTTAAAGATTAATTGTTTTATAATGTTGATAGGGAGGGGCGATAATGATGTATAAATTGCTGTAAGAGGTGACAGTACATAAGTTTGAGAACTATTGATTTAGACTAGCCACTCTAAAGTAGTTTTTTAATCAACCATAACATAATATGAAGTTGTTTGTACTAACAGGTTGTAGCCAGCAAAGGTGCCATGCTTGTTTTTCGACTCGCTCCTTCTGAACCGTTGTAGCTTTGTTGATAGAGCGACGCTTCCGGTATGGTCGGAGGTCGTTAGTTTGAACCTCACTACAGGCTATTTGTTCTTTTAGCCTGTCTTGCTTGCATTATTGATCGACAGATTCGGTTATTCTGTCAAAAGCTTCCGGTGTCCTATTTTAAAGGCAATGTATAACTTTCTGCCCTTAGTCGGGACTTTTTCGTGGTTTCTATGCATCCTTCCATCTGCGGAGTCGTTGGCCCTTACAACATATTGGTTAAAATCAGCTTGATGATAGCCAATATATCTAGCACAACCAATGGCAATTTGTTTGTGGTCCAATGTTTTATGTCTCCTAATTAAAGTTTAGTGAATTTTCACATATGAAACGCTTCTTTTTCGCAATTAGGAGTCCACCATAGTACAGTATGTTCTTTTCTCTCACTGATATGTAATCGACAAATACCGAATAGCTTTTAGTATGTTTCAGTTTTAATATTTAATCTGGCGCAAGGCATAGCATATTTACTGAAGATCAACGCAAAAGGAAAAAAGATTAAGAACCACTGCTTGAGACTGTAAAGAGGCCTAACCAAAGTCGTTGCTGTATTGTATAACATGTTTTTTTATATCCAAACTACCACTTACTTTTTTGATTGCTGATAGTGTTGAACTGGTGGCGGTGTGTATTCATTCAATTCCTGTTTTTTCGAATACTTTGTTCAACACTTTCATAAAAATATGCAACTAAATTAATAACATCTAATCTAAACGGAAGGAAATAATACTTAAAAAAATAAAAGTTATGATCATACGATGGTGTTGTAATAATGTGACTTAAGTGAAGCCGTACAAATCACCATTTCCGGACAAATTAGATAAACTATGTAAGACAATTTTGTCGCATAGATAAACTTTTGAATTAGCAGTTCGGTCAAAACAAACCTGCTGTTAAAAAAAGTCTTGATAAATCGGTTATCATGAAAATGCCCGAACCTCTTACGAAACAACTTAATGGAATATGAATAGCCAACAAAAAACTTTTTTTTTTGCTTTTAATGGATATTATTGCAGATTTGTTCGTACTCCCATGACTTTCTCACAAGAGTTGCAAAGAGACAAACCACCAAACGTGGCTCACCATTACCTCTTCGGCTCAAAACATCTAAATATCGCCTACAGGGAAATAGCAAGTACGTGTCAATTACTAGCACGTATGGTAAAACATATTTTGTTCACACTTACTGTTGTGTTTATGTTTTGTTTTATATACTTAAATAAAAATCCACTTTGGTAACTGTTAATGTTGAACGCACTATGCAGGTTCATACAGCGATTTTGTTGGCTATCCACACTTTTCTGCTATATGCCGCTTGATAGGCTACCAGGGCATCGCCGTTGTTATTCAAGAGCTACTGAAAATTGTCAAAAGTTTGGTAAGTTTTCAGCTTTTGCCCAAATGCAACAAAATAGAAAAACATATTTAGTAGAACTATAAATCCGGTTTTTATTTTCACTACTCGTAGACAACAGACACTTTAATGAAGGATAAAATATATTTTGATTATCTAATCGGATAATAGCGTTTCTCAAAAGCAAAGCTTACTAACCAACATACTAAATGAGTAGTCACTTAAAACTGATGTATTACAAAGTTGCGTATGTACAATTCTGTTTTTCAGCTACAAGGGACGATAGTGCAATACGTGAGCACTTTGCTTGATGTGATGCCACCTATCTGTAAACTACCTAGGTTTGATTACGGCTCACCTGGTGTTCTCGAGTACTACCAGCATCAACTAAAGGACATTATTGAGTATTCCGAACTGAAAACTCTCGTCTTTCAGAACTTTCGCGAAGTTGGCAACGCCATCTTGTTCTGCCTTATGATCGAGCAAAACCTGGCAAGTATTATGAAACTACTGTATTGCAAATAGTCAATAGTACCGGTAAAACAACAATAAAAATTATCAAATAAAATTCACGTAATACTCACTTATAGCGATATTATTTTCTCAATGATAATACAGAACCAAGAGGAGATATGCGACTTGCTTCATGCCGCACCCTTTCAGAACATTATACCTCGACCGTTCGTGAAAGAAGGTGAGAAGCTGGAAAACAAAGTAAAGAAACTGGAAACAAAATACGAGTCACTTCACCTTGTGCCACTCATCGAAAAACTTGGCACACCTCAGGTAACTTTTTAAATTTATGTCTTCTCAAACAATTGAAATAATTTAGTTTATGATGAACAATCGATGTCCTAACATCTACTATCCAAATGATAAAAATTATAATGCATGCCAAATATTTTTAACACTTTCTGCATAAAATACTGTTTTAATATTCAACTATATTTGTTTTTTAGCAAATCTCGATTGCTCGCGAAGGCGATCTGCTAACCAGAGAGCGACTTTGTTGTGGACTTTCTATGTTCGAAGTCGTCTTAAATCGAATCAAATCTTATTTGGATCAATCAATTTGGAAGGTAAGTTTTTAATGTTTATTCATCAATAAAAGATAATGAAGTCATTAGCAAAGTTATTATGTAACATTGTAGCGTGTAAAAGTATTTTAGAAGAATCTTTGTCATAACATTACAGTGTATTATTTTGTGAAGGGCAGGGGTTCCTAAGTTGGGGGGCGCGTTTTTTTACAAATGCATATAAAATAAGTTGTAGGCTTATGTTATGACTTAATTTCAACCTAATAAGGTTAATTTTTATTTGTAACACAGGGGCCTCCACCTGCGAACGGTGTGATGCATGTAGACGAATGTACAGAATTTCATCGCTTGTGGAGTGCAATCCAGTTTGTGTACTGCATTCCTGTTCGTGCACACGAGTTTACCACGGAGTAAGTTTCTTCCTAGGGACGTTTCATCATATACTTTTTTTTCAGTATTTTTCCACTATTACGTGTTGAGCGTTAATTGCAATGGTTTGCTAGAAAAACGATTAATTATGTTCTTGAGCAGAAAAAGTGCACAAAACATTATATTTTATTAAGTTTCGTACTTCTATAAATCGGTAAGACAGTTTAAGCTCGTTGTCTGTCGTATGAAGTTATACATTGTGTTCATAATATTTTTGCAGTAATTTGTTTTCGTTATCTAAAAATTAATTAATAGTTTTTCAATACAGGCAGTTGTTCGGCGACGGTTTGCATTGGGCTTCTTGTGCAATAATGACTCTGTTACGTCAGAACAAAGCATTTGACGTGCTCGACTTCAGTTATCACATAATGAAGGTTCAGAGATATGATGAGAAAGATGAGGTTATCAAACAAGTGGTAAGTCACAGGGGAGTTAAAAATGGTAACTAAAAGCGAACTAGTATTAATTAAATAGGACTGATAAGACTTTTACGCTTCTAACTTGGTGTGCCTCATAACAATAGACTTGTTAGCCTCCCAACTGCTTACTAGATTCATTTATTGCTAAACTTATGCAGACACACCCGCCTGTAACATAGTACGGCCTAAGTGTTCGATGTTAAGCTAACAATAAAACCATTTTAGAAAAAATATTTACAATCTCTTTTTGATGTTTTATATAGTTGTTATTACTAAAAAATTGTCTCCACTGTTTTCAAAAAAAAATATTAGCAGGTTTTTAACTAAACGTTGTTTTCAAGTCTCTCAAAAAATTCGTGGAGCGCGTTCGCAAGTTTCAAATTCTCAACAACGAAATTTTCGGCATTTTGGGAAAATACCTTCATCCCCCAGCTGAAGCCACGTCACCTATGGAGAACGTCAAATGCTTCCAACCCCCAATACACAGCTCCGCTATTCACGGGTGAAATAACATTGCACTTAATTTGTTTGACAAGCTTTATTTGGTCGAACAAAGCACGTGGTATTGCCATTAAAACATTTCAAGAATCGAATCTAAACTTTCAATGATTACAGTTTGAAATTGAAATATAAACGATGACCAGCGTATACCGTTTCAATATTAACCCAACCGCAATGTTTAAATCGTTTTGTTTTTTACATTTTATAAAGATTAAAACACCAAATTGCTACCAAAAAACAAGCTAAATCGTTTAGGAGCTGCATAGTTAAGATATAATTTTATGTAGACTTTTGGAATACATTTCTGTGTTTGACCTGTAGCTTTTGGTTTAACCATACAGAAAAGGCATGACACTAACCCACGCAAGATTTAAATTATGAATTTCAATATTATGTTTTGTAAGATTGCATCGTTAAAAAATAACTCTAATTTACTTGTATTTTAATATTGTATGAATATAAATGTCGTTCCATGCGCCCCGGAAACAACACATCACTAGGGGGGGATTCAGGGGTTACAAGGGCATTTAATGCGTTAAAGTTTAAACGCTTTGCGCGAGGCTATTAAATATCTTTCAATGTGGCCATTGTCTCGTAGTAACACCTCTTAGTATTTTGTGACTTGAATTGGATTCGTATCCAATTTTGCCGTTTATATCTGATAATTAAGGTAACATTCCATCGTAAAACATGGAAAATACGTTACGTGGTTACTCGAGGCAAAAAGGCCAATATTCAACGAGGTTACGGCTTAGCGTAACGGTCAAGTAATAGTAACGCATCAATGGCAGTAGTAACTTTGTATTCTTTGCAGCATGCAATTTGACTGCCTAATATCAGATCACGATTTTAGTGTAAGAAAAACTCAACAAAACTAGAATTCACTGTGTCTTTATATGGGAAAAAATCAAGTTTGGGTAACAACCTCTTGTATCATGTTTTTGCGTCCAAATGTAAACAACTCCTTGTTTAATTTCCTATAGAATTGTTAAGAATGTCTATTATTTGTAATTTAAATTACGATTACAATAAAAAATATGTTAGCAAATGTTTTTTGCGATTAGTTGCTAAAGGGTATATTATAATTAATCCACCAAAAAATATAAAATGCAAATTAACAATTAAAAATATACTAGAGTTGATATTCTGGATTCGTTATTCTAGATTAGAAACCCATACCTTGAGATTCTACTTTGAACATAACTACTTTTCTTATAAATTCACGTTATAACGGAACTCTTGTAACGTCGTCTCTAAAAATATATCCCTCCATTAAACGAAATTGCTGAACCCGCCCCTGTGCACCACGTGTTTATTAGCCGCCTATGACATCGGCTTGTTATATTTTTTTGTGGTGTATTTTAACCTATATAAACAAGCTGCTCTATCACGTCCTACAATTTGTTAAATACTGTAAATGCTAATTTTTATCGTGCTGAAATTTTACTTTATCGTCTATTAATAACACAGTGCAACACGATTTTGGGCTCGAAAGTGTGACAGTTGTTTCTAGAATAGTTAAGGGATCCTGCATCCAAAAACGCCACATGTTCGTAAAGTGGTTTACTATGTTTTCAAAGTTGATCTTGTTTTTAGCTTATTCTCGATGTAGGTGACAACGAAAAATAAAGATGAATTCGGCATGCCCGGCAATAACCCTCCCGAATAAAGTCGAATAAAAAAGTTTTTAGAGGAAGGAAAAGACTTTCCTTTAAGGTCAGATTAACACCGAATTGGAGATTTACCAAAAAATGCACTTAAATCTAGGTATTTATTTTTAGTGAATACGTCATTCTTCCCAAAAATACGACATTCAATCTAAAATTACGCTGTAGCATAATAGGCCAGTAAGCAGGGTAAAACAAAATTAAAAAGGTTGCAACTGTGCCAAGAACTAACAAAAAAACGTGCCGTGAAAATATTTTGTCCGTCAAACTGACGTCATCCATTTTGGTTTACATTGGTTAGAATACATTGGCTACAAATTTCAAAATGATTGATTGGTCTCAATAAAGAATAACTAAGCGTAAAAACGTTTACTAAACCAAAGAGAAATATTAACGCCATTAAAAAAATGGTCATTTATGACGTATTTAGAAGTGGCCATACATGGAAGCAAAAGCCGCTAGCGCAATACATTAATTTGTTAACTTAATGATGCAATTGATGACGTCTTCGCAGGACCGGATTAAGGTTTTCATGGAACTGGGGCTGAATGGCATTCAGACGCCTATTGGTCTATTTTTATTATGTTTATTGTTCCAACCAGAATTAACATGAAATAAGATTTTTGATTCACTTATCAAACAGATTCATTTAACATGTTTTCTAACTTTAGCTAAAGCAAAGGTGTTTTATAGCTGTCTATTTTTTCCAAAATCTTAAATAGAGCAAAGGGATGTAACCTATTTTGGTCCATACACGAACGCATTTGGTTCAGTACTCTTTGAAGGACTGAAAATGAGCGTTCGCCTGAACAGGTGGTAATGATCGGGAAAAGGCTCATCCTTAATACAACAGATACATTACAAAACGCATACATGAACAAATTTTCGTTAATATATCTAAACATTTGAGCTCTTTTGCTACTTTCGACGTTAAAATGACGTTCTTTTAAGCAGAAAAATGAGCAGAATAAGATCGAAGTCGTCTGAATAAGACGTAAATCTGCCGGAATACGTCCTAAATTCATCCAAATAAGGCCCAAATGTTTAAAATAATTCCTGAAAGTGTAGGTAGAGGGTATGGGACGATCGGGGGCCGTCGGTCTGGCATCGGCCGTTTTTTTGGTAATCCAATTTAGACGGTAATACGACTATTAGGTAGCCTATTAGTCCTATTTTGGTCTTATTGCGAAATGTATTTCATTTCGACTATGATGTTGTTCTTATCTCAGTCTTATGACTGGAGTCCGTGGTGATATCTCTAAGAACAGCGGTTCCAAAACTTTTCTAAAAATTTTGCCTGGTGAACCCGTTGCAATAATTTTGATATTCCGCGGCCTTCAAATTTTAGGGTCAGTTGACCTATTTTTCTTGTAGTACACTAGTGCAGTCATGATTCTTTCTAAAGTAACAACTTTTTAACTGATGCGAACGTTTGCTGACAGCGAGTTAAACAGCATAATAGATGCTTAGTGATGTCACAAGCGACATCATAAAACACGCTATATGATCTAATAATAAAGCATAACTAAAGACAATAATGATGACAAATAAATATTTAAAAGAACCGCTGCTCTAGATTCTAGAATATAACTTTTTATACAAAGATAACATCGGTTGGTCCAATTTAATTGTTAGTGATGGGCCTATTTTTTAGGTGGGCCTGGGGCTGCAGCCCTCTTAGCCCCCGCCTTAATCCGCCCCTGCGTCTTCGCTATGATGAAGGTTTTTATTATTTAAGTTAAAAGTAAAATAGCCACTCACACTTCCTTTTAGCATAAAGAGAGAACTGGAATGTGTTTTGTATAAAAGTTAAATTGGTTGAAACACAAAAGTCAGCTAGCTTAACTGACGTAAATTTTTAAGAAAAAAAGTGTATAAAAAATAAACTTAACTTTAGCCACATCCAACGTGCAAATCTTATTAAGTTTCCCATGCTACGATACTATAGTTCAATGAAATAAATTGTCAACACCTAGGGTGTAGAAGTTATTATCATAAAAAATATATAGATCTATCAATGGTACTAAATATGACTGTCAACTCAGATCCGATACTTGATGAAAATTATAAATAACAAACGAAGGTAACTTAGCCTACTAACCTGGAAAATACCTTTGACTGTTTAAATTTTATTTATTTGAGCCAATTAATGACGTTTTTGTTATCAGGTCGGATCGCGATACTTTATCCTAAACATCGGATTAAAATGTCTATGTAACCTGGATAGCGCAACTAGCGGCACGCTTGAGCGATTTTCGAAGCAGTGGTTTTCAACCTTTTAATTCCCCCTAAGATTACCATAATCAACCTGCCAGGATTTTTTTCATTTTTTGTCTTATTCAAAATGACTTTTTCGTTTAAATGTTTCCAAATATTTTTGAAAAAATTAAACATGATGTAATAAAAACAATAAAAATACTTTACTTGTAAACCAATTTAATGATGCACTATATAAAAATTATATGGAATGTTTCTGAACTATGCAGTTTTTCAAAGTTTCGGCATCGCTAGTAGGCATTCTCAACGTTTGTTCGGAGACCTACTTCGTAGTTTTGTAAGAAACGACTTTTAGGAAAAAATACAAATGCAACACTTTCCAAACAATAGATTTTTTTTCAACATTTTGGAATTTCTAGAAGAAATTTTATTTATTCGAACGACAAAGTCAAAAAAGTGACCCCATACCTGGTTAACCCAACATAACGATTTACAAGGACATATTTCCGTTTTTTTCATATTACGAGTTTTAAGCGTAAAAAGAAGGCAATTTTTAAAAACTTTCCGAATAATAGATTTTTTTCAAACTTTCGGCAGTTCTAGAAGAAATGTTCCTTATTCAAACAACAAAGTCAAAAAAGTGACCCCATACCTGGTTAACCCAACATAATAAATTGTTCGGGGCCTATTGTCGCCTTTTTCATGATACGAGTTTTAGACGTAAAAAGAAAGCAATTTTTACAAACTTTCCGAACAATAGATTTTTTTCAAACTTTTGGCAGTTCTTAAAGAAATGTTCCTTATTCGAACGACAAAGTCAAAAAAGTGACCCCATACCTGGTTAACCCAACATAACGATTTACAAGGACATATTTCCGTTTTTTTCATATTACGAGTTTTAAGCGTAAAAAGAAGGCAATTTTTAAAAACTTTCCGAATAATAGATTTTTTTCAAACTTTCGGCAGTTCTTAAAGAAATGTTCCTTATTCAAACGACAAAGTCAAAAAAGTGACCCCATACCTGGTTAACCCAACATAACGATTTACAAGGACATATTTCCGTTTTTTTCATATTACGAGTTTTAAGCGTAAAAAGAAGGCAATTTTTAAAAACTTTCCGAACAATAGATTTTTGTCAAACATTCGGCAGTTCTAGAAGAAATGTTTCTTATTCAAACGACAAAGTCAAAAAAGTGACCCCATACCTGGTTAACCCAACATAATAAATTGTTCGGGGCCTATGTCGCCTTTTTCATGATACGAGTTTTAGACGTAAAAAGAAGGCAATTTTTAAAAACTTTCCGAACAATAGATTTTTTTCAAACTTTCGGCAGTTCTTAAAGAAATGTTCCTTATTCAAACGACAAAGTCAAAAAAGTTACCCCTTACCTGGTTAACCCAACATAACGATTTACAAGGGCCTATTTTCGCCTTTTTCATGATTCGAGTTTTAGACGTAAAAAAGGCAATTTTTAAAAACTTTCCGAACTATAGATTTTTTTCAAACTTTCGGCAGTTTTAGAAAAAATGTTCCTTATTCAATCGACAAAGTCAAAAAAGTGACCCCATACCTGGTTACTTTAACATTATTAATTTGTTCGGGGCCTACTTTCGCCTTTTTCATGATACGAGTTTTAGAAATAAAAATAAGGCAATTTTTTTAAAATTTTCGAACAATAGTTCAGCTGGGCGTTCTAGCTATGGGGTCATCAAAATGATTTTACAGCATTGTTAAATAAGGTGTATTCTGAAAATACTGAATAACTAAAAACAATCTATTGTACGGAAAACCATTTGATTTGTCTTTACTTTTATGCTGCAGAACCAAGTTATGCCAAAAAATATTATTTTAAATCACAGAAAATCCTTCCTCGTCTTTCCCTGCAAATATAACTATTACTACAACCGAACATTAAATTCTGGTAGTGCTGCTTTTGAGCAAACAAATAACTTAACTTCCAATGAACTATGCTGCTCTACGTCGCTGACGTTGAATAACAATACTAGCCGCGTAATGCGAGCGGTGGTTACCCCTATGACAAAGCGTCTCGGCGGCGTGTGGCCCAGCGGGATATGCGCATAGAAAATGTCTAGCGAAGCGCCTTGTTGAATTCCTTCAACAGTATAAAACTAAATTTCGCCAATTTTTAAAATAGGCCACCCTTAGACCGTTCTGCTGGGCGTTCTAGGTATAGGGTCATCAAAATGACTTAACAGCATTGTCGACTTAGATGTATTCTAGCAATACTGAATAATTGAGCGGTGGTTACTCCTATTACAAAGCGTCGCGGTGGCGTGTTGACCAGCGGGATATGCGCAAAGAAAATGACTAGTGAAGAGCCTTGTTGTGTTAAGAATGAAACCCAAGAAAAATAATAAAACGTTAAAACTTGCATCAGGCAACCTATCAATCCAGACTTGGACAACTAGATTTATTTTAGTTTTTCCAAATTAGATCAGAATTAGAATTAGATCGTTTTGAGTTTTTTCAAATTAGATTAGAATTAGAATTACCGAATTCCTAAAAAATCAAATTTCAACTAGAATTTGAACTAGAATCACATTGAGTTTTTACAACCAATTTAATTTAATCACAATTTATTCTTATAAGAACGTGAATGGTAAATATGTGTGTGCTAATTTATATGCATTTTTATGCTTTTTAGCCTGTAAAAATGACATGCAAGTCGTTCCAACCAAAAAATTTTAATTGAAATTCTGTGTTTGAACTGAGAGATTAAAAATGCCGTTGGACAAAGTAGCATATTTGGTAAAATAGTAAATTAGATTAGAATTAGAATTAGAGCACACAAGCAATTCACAAATTAGATTAGAAGTAGAATTAGCCGCATTTTGCTCTAATTCAATGAATTAGAAAACTAGAATTATCTAGTTGTCCAAGTCTGTATCAATCAATCAATATCGCTACTATGGTGTAAATGTAAACGAAGTTATAAATCGTCTGTTCGGCTGTAATATTGCATCAGCACCTAATCACTAAAAATATTGAAAACAATAATACGTTAACCAACTTATATAATTGTGAAATAGTTAAATGAAAAAGACTTTGGATTAGAGATGGAAACAATTGTTGCTGAAGTATAAGATAATCTGTGGCGCGACGGGCCATCCGGTCAATTTCGAACAATAAGGTTTTATCAGTCAGCTACAGCGACGTGTAGATAGGCGTTGCTTGGATGGCCTGTTGGTGTTGATTTAAATAACTAATCAGTTTTCCGTTTTCCTGAAGGGTTTTAGAAAATTAGATTAATTCAAGATGTTATCACAAATTGCATTTTTGAAGTTAAGTTTTATTGTTCAATGTTGGCACCCTTTGCAAAAAAGAATTTTCGGCAACATAAATATTTTATCATGCTGGTAAATTATTCAATAAATTTGAAGCCAAAAAATTAAATAATATCAGATATAAGCGGAAGAAAAGATATATTTTGTTTTCTTTATATAGAAATAAAAATTGCTCGTTAAGTAATAAAGGTTTTATAACGCCGAGGTAAAATGAAATAAAACAAACCAAAATAGCGACTTTCTATACATAAAATAGAAATATTTTTTTCTTAAAAAACATGCTTATAAACACTTTATGTGGTATGCGTATCAAAAATCGATTTAAAAATAAGCAAAATTTGAGCGAAATAAATTCTAAAAAAATCCTGCTAATGGATAACTGTGACTCGTCCCCCACAACTGACCTACAAATATTGCTGAAAATATCTCAATACGAAGAAGAGCGCCACCTCTTTAAAATTACAAGTTTTGGCGCTCTTTCACTGTTGTACGTGAAAAGTTATGCAAAAAAAAAAATAATAATACCGCATACCACAACGCATATTGTTTGGGTTAGGGTGCGGGTTAGCGTTTGGGTGAGGGTGGGTCAAGTAATATTATGTTTATTATTAATAATACCTTGACCCACCCTCAACCAAACGCCAAACCGCACCCTAACCCAAAAATATGTGTTGTGGTATGCGGCATTTCAAGAAAGTTTTTTTTTTATTAATTTTTACGTACAATAGTGAAAGAGCGCCGAATATTATTATGCTTAATGGTGAAAATAACGGCCCAAATAGACGTAAAAAGCGACATGCTTTATTGTTCAAAAGTTTCGGCAAATCCTCATGCCATCATCAGTTACACCCGTTTATATACACTTTAGTCGCATAAAGGAATGATAAAAACGTGCGAAACAAGCGTCGCAAAAACGATAGATAAAAAGGTGCGCAGAAGCGAGGTGTAAGCCACCATTAAACTTATGAACAGATCCGTATATAGTGTTCCATATTATTATGCTGTTGTAGCAAATAACCGAAGGCACACGCACACTTAGTACATTGTGACGTAATAACAAGGAACACTTCGGTCATAAGTAGAACGATTATTTTTTTACCTAAAAAATCAGAAATTTTGACCTAAAAATATATTTTTTTGACAAAATTTTGACCTTTTAAAAATACATTGATTTAATCAACATGTTGTTGTTTGAAGTACTGCATTAGTGTCTTGGCTTCGTCAACAACACATTTTAGATCCTTTACTGACAATTGCTGGTTCACAAATCAAATAGTTTGTTGGGATTATGCAGAACTCTTAAAAGCTTAGTTGTTATTTTTTGGATATCAAAAAGACAAACAGCTATAAAAATGCCAAAGAAAAACAGGACGCTGGTTATTTTAGAAAATGTTGCGTAAGCAGTTGAAATACAAATAACTGCAAAATATTAACAAAAAACTAGTTATTGAAATAGGAAAATGGATAATTGCAAATCGCAAGCGAAAAAAGACTGGAATATTGTTTAATACAATTGTCCTAATCAGATATACAAAACTGTATAAAGCAAAAACGAAGTTTGAGCTCAACATCATGCGATAAACTAGGCCTGGGTGGTTAATTCTGAAAGCTTGCTATATCATTTACAGTAAGAATATAAAACAGTTAAAATGTCTTGAATATAACTCGAAACTAATTTTTTTTTTAAATTTCAACTCACTGACAATCTTAGAAATATGACTATAGTTTTTTTATTTTGTAAACGATTTATGTGCATTTTTCATCGATTTTGACCTGAAACAAATTTGACTTAAACGTGTAAATTTTGACAAAATACTTTTTTTGACAAGTCAAAAAATAATCGCCCTAGTCATGAGGTTTGCCCCTCTCGTATAAAAAGACCCCTCTTGTATAAAAAGACCTATACTGTTTAGGTCAGGAGTCGGCAACATACGGCCCGCAGGCCATACATCCTGCATGCTACCCCTTTTCCACTATGGAAAGTATGGCAAGTGCACCCTTGGTTTTATTTCAACAGACCAGACCTGCATCCCTAGAAAATGAATATGCACTTGGTTTTCCCATATGTTATAATGGCAAGGTGCACTTTTGACCTTAGTTGCACCCAGCCACCCCAATTTTATTAGCCGACTGCCCACGAGATCTTGTCAAGATCTGACGCACTTTCCAGATGGGCTCTTTTACAAACTGAGAACGATTGTCATATGTTTTGGCTATTTTAAATATCTTACGCTTTGGCGCCAATCGAATTCACAACTCTAAGAGTTTAAACCTGGGTGAACTTGGCGCACCGGGATTGTTTTTGTGCAATTTCTTCGAATGTTGTGAGACTAATAAGTCACTTTTGAAAGTATGGCAAGCTTTTTTCAACCCTTCAAAAGTGCACCCTGGAAAAACCTGAACTGCACCTCAAATATGTTGAATGCTTTTGTGGCATACATTTACAGTGCGATGTATGCAATACAGAGTGCATTGAAAAATCCTGAAGTGCATCGGAAATTTGACCCAAGGGCACTTTTTTGACCTTTGTTACACCCGGTCATCCAGATTTTTCCGGTCGTCTACCCGCAAGATCTCAGTTCACTTTCAAATTTCCGTGTGCACTTCATGATTTTCTAAATTTGCGACTAATAGAGTTAAATGGGCAGTCACCCGACTGGCTAGAGTAATTTTAATTCAATACCCTGATAACTGAACATCAAAATACTGGAAATACGTATATAGCCTAACTATTTTTTTCAAATTTAGATTGGAATCTTACTAATTATATTGTTATAAATGATTTAGCAATTTAATTAAAAAAATGGACGAAAAGGACATTTTTCAGAAATTACGAAGCAGTATAAAGTTTGATGGTAGACATTTGAAAAGCGATCGCTGCAAGTTAAGTGCTCTGAAATCAAAATCTAAAAGTCAATCACAATTGAATTTCTTTAAGACCAAGCGGCATAAAGTTGTCAACATAGAAACACCAAAATTAGCTAACTCTGTTGTTGATCAAACATATAATTGTAGTCAACAAGAGAAGAGAAAAATTTTGGCCGCTGAAGATTGTAAAACTTTAAGGATAAAAAACAAGATATTTGTTGACGGTGAAGATATCCCTGAACCAGTCAAGACCTTTACAGAACTTGAAGCTCTTTATGATTCTAATCATTCACTGATAGAGAATATCGTTATAAAAAAGGGGTTTAGCAAAATGACTCCTATTCAAATGCAGGTAATATATTTTAGATTAAAATGTTTTGGTTTAAAATTCCCTTTCATGGTATAGTATTTTTATTGAACTATTTTTACATAATTTGGACAATAGCAAATCATAAAAAAATAATTCTTTGCAGGCAATTCCAGCAATGCTTCATGGCCGCGAAATTTTGGCCTGTGCACCCACAGGTTCTGGAAAAACTGTGGCTTTTTTGGTTCCAATTTTGTCACAAATATTGAAAACAAGAACTAAATATAAAATGGGCTTACAAGCCTTGATTGTATCTCCTACAAGAGAGTTGGCAGAGCAGACTTTTCGTGAGTGTAAAGAATTAATAAAAATTCAGAATCCATCAGATGTTTCAACAAAAATGGAAGATCTTGTTTGTGTAAAGATAATGGATAAACCTGAGACCAAATCATTTACTCACAATGGTTTAAAACAAGCAAAATGTATAGATCTACTTATAAGCACACCCAATCGCCTTGTTTACCTCCTTCAACAAAATCCTCCACTAATAAGGTATTTATATAAAACGTATATTTTTTTTTTAATTGTTATGCTTTGTAGCAATACAACCTAACTGATTTTCTGTACAAGTTGATCAATTATTTGTAGAAATATGACCTAATAAGCCATGGCTTCTTAAACTGGGGTATGTGGACCTCTTGCAAGTATGTGGCATAGTTTTAAGGGGATTCATGAATGCCTTATTCAAATCTTGGTGTATATTTGAAAAAAAAGGTGTAGTTCAAGAGGTGTGGCAATGCAAAACTGCATAAAAAATGCTGTAGAGGCCTAAAATATAAATAAGAACGCGCAAACACTGCTTAATTTTGGGCAGTACCAATTTTTGTATACTGATACTAGCTTTAATTTTGTTAAGCCATACATCTTTACAAATGTCTACTGGTCGGTTAAACAACACATTAATTTTGTTAATAAAGTGTATAATGACATTACACCATAAAGAATAACTGCCATTTTTAAATTGAATTAATGAAAAGTTGATATTTAATTACACCTTTAAAAAAGTTGGTTGCCTTTTTGTTTAAACTGAAAATCCTTTTATTGTTCAGGGTTAGGATTTTGCGCTCGCTCGCCTGCTCGCTAATATGCAATTCATTCAGGCTTATCCTGATTTGACACCAGTCACCAGACTGGCAAGTACCTAAAGTAAAGTAGTTTATTGCCTAAAACACTTACAATACTTGCTTGGCGTTTGCAAGAATTAAACCTATCTCACATTGCAAAAAACATTACGCGTTCAAACAGTGTGGTAAACAATAACCCCTGAAATAGAAAGCAAATTAAATTATTGGAGAACCAATTTAGTAGGATGAAAATTCGCAGATTATGTGACGGTGAATACATTTTTTGTTCAGGCGAGTGCTGATTTGTAGACACTCACCTGTCTGGCAATTCAAACCTGTTTTCCAATCTCCCTCTTTCTTTAATTTATTTCCTGTTTTTTTATTTTCCAATTAAAAACAACTGTCTTAAAACATTGCAATAATCCTATTAAAATATATCATATAAATTTATTGTTGTTGCCTAATTTATTATCAAGGTGTGGTAAATTAAAATATTACGGTGTAACTGTTTATTTAGTTTAGAGACTGTGAAGTGGTTGGTTGTAGATGAATGTGACAAATTGTTTGAGGAAGGCCCTGGAAGTAGAAGCTTCAGGGAGCAACTTGGCATAATCTATTCTTCCTGTACTAATCCTTTGGTTCGACGTGCCATGTTTAGTGCTACATTTGCTTTTGATGTACAACAATGGTGCCTTTTAAATATGGACAATGTTTTACAGGTATGTTAGGCATGTTTTTTTTAGTTGTATGGCATTCATAATCATGTGATTTGTTTAAAATTAATTAAAAAATAACTTTTAGTTTAGCACCATTAAATAAATTTTAATAGGTTCTTTGAATTAAAAAAATAGGCAATATATGAATATCCTTATTTGAAAAACTGTATAATTAAACATTCTAAAAAGGTAGTATTTGTTATACACAACTTGTTTAGGTTTTTTGATGCAGCATTGTAGACCACTAACAAGCAGCAGTATGGTTCTCTGTAAATAAAGTTCACAAAAAAAACTTAATTACTGCGATGTTACACCAGCAACTTTATGCCGCCTAATCGCAGCTAATTACATTATTATTGTTGTTTTACTCTAGCATCCCCCAACGAGCCACGTAATCTAAAACAGACCTGCTAATAATGGAAAGTAATATATTATTGTTAAAAGTACCTGCTTTTCAAATCTTATGACAATCTGAAATAAATTTGTAAAATTGTATTTTACTTTAGCAAACAGACATTTTACTTTAAGTACTACAATCATCTTTATTTTTGAACTGTTTCACTACAGCTTTTATTTTGTCCAGGCATAAAGGCCAATATATTTTAGAGATAAACTCTTGAAAGCAACGCAGCCACTTCTAAATTGACATTTCACTGTCTAGAACAGTTCCACTCCTCCTAAATTGACATTTCACCGTCTAGAACAGTTCTCTTTAACCTGGGTAAACACTGCACGTACCCAAGGGGGTATCAAATTATGCTTGGGGTGCACCATTATCAAAGCGTGCATGTAAAACTTGCAACACCAAACAGAAACTTTTTAACAAAACTTTTTGCTGGCAAAAATTAAGTACAAACAAACAATTGAATTTGAGAATTGAGCCTAGGTTTCGCACATTTTAAAGTGTGGTGCGTAACAATCAAACCATAAGCAGCAGAAAAAATAATCTTTAAAGATAAATTCAATTACATACATAGATCCATTGATTAGGAGGGCAATTGATACAGATATCATTCCCTTTTCGAATTGTTTGTCAATAACA
Organism: Ascidiella aspersa; assembly: GCF_963924565.1. Taxonomy (NCBI): domain Eukaryota; kingdom Metazoa; phylum Chordata; class Ascidiacea; order Phlebobranchia; family Ascidiidae; genus Ascidiella; species Ascidiella aspersa. The sequence goes on from NC_139449.1 coordinate 15,954,469, forward strand.
TGCAACAACAAATAGTCATTAAACAATTTTGTTGATGTGTTTTACATTTTGCAATATTGTAGTCACTTTGCACAGTGATTTTTATATCACATTTTACCTAGGTATTCGTTTCAAATCAGGTATTCTGTCAAATTAAACTGTCAATTTGCAACAAATTCCTCAGTTAATTTTATTAAATTTGTAAAATAACTATGTGGGCCATAATGAGTATCCAATTTATGAGGATTTGGAGATCTATATCTAAAGGTTCACCAATTCCACAAGATTCATACAGTATATACATGCAGAAGCAAGAAGGCCAACATAGGTTCTGAATATTGGCTGCTTAATGACTGCTATTCAATGAAACATGCACACACATATGTGTGTTAACAACTAAGATCTAGCCCTTCTAAGCTGCTTTTTGACATTGATTACGGCTTCCGTATAATTAGTACACTGAAAGCCATTCCAGACTCACTGAATCTGTCAATCAATGATGCAAGCAGGGCAGGCTAGAAAAACAACTAGCCTGCAGTGAGGTTCGAACTCAAGACCTCTGATTAAGCCGGGACCGTCACTCTACCAACTGAGCTATGCAGGCTCAGAGAAGAGCGAGTCGAGAAACAACCATACGCCAATGCTTGCTCAATCTGTTAGTACAAGCAACTTCATATTGAAGGTGATTCACAGTACCATATCATTCATTCAATGAAACATGTACACACATATGTGTGTTAACAACTGGAGTCTAGCCCTTCTGAAGCTGCTTTTGACCAACGATTACGGCTTACATATAATAGTACACTGAAAGCCATTGCAGGCTCACCGAATCTGTTCATCTATGATGCAAGCAGGGCAGCCTAGAATAACTAATAGTCTTTAGTGAGGTTCGAACTCACGACCCCCAAAACTCAAATAAAGCTAATTGGGCACTTTTTCATCCCTGCATAGCTCTACTAAAACTAGTTTTGACATTTTTTTGTCTGTACATAACTCTAATTAAACCCATTTGTGCAACTGTTTTCTCTGTATGCAGCTTGAATAAAACTCATTTGGGACCTTTTTTGATCAGACGTAGCTCGAATAAAACTAATTTTGGCACCATTTTATTGGCATTTTTTTTAAACAAGTTAATAACCTTCTATTTTTTTTGGTTGGGTATATATACCTTATAGTGACAGCAATTAATCACAGAACACTTTTCTAATATATGTATATTGTAAGAAACAATAATCTTCCAAATGGTTAACATTTTAAACAATTGTCATTTGAAGCAGTTGTGAAAACTGTGATGTATAACTACACAAAATAAAAACTTGAAACATGACAAAAATACCAGGTTGTTGCCAAAATATTTTTTCTTGCCCATAGTCTGGGGAATGCAACACAATAAACTCTTCACAAATTTAGTCTGTTTTATAAAATTTGTTGTATTTTAGTTTTGATTAGTGGTGGGTAGTGGGGTTAAAAAATTGGTTAGGGTAGGAATAAGTTATATAGTAAGCAGTCGTAACGATACAGATACTTTTTGTAAAGAATGTAAAAAGTTACCTAAATCAATTAATTAAAACTTATATAACACAAAATATTAGTGCCAAAAAGATCTAAAACATGGTCTTCGGCAGCCAAACAATATTCTGCAAAAAGTACAAAGTGTACTGTTGCCAGTTTTGCATTACTGTTATTTAACAATTCCGATTTCACATAAAAATATTGGCCTAAAGTTGACCTCAAATAACCCCGTAGCATAGTTTGCACTATTACAATAGAATGTTACTTTTGCAACTAAACACCTTTAAGAAAATTGCGAAATGTCTGCACCTGACATTACACGGCTGACCCTTGATTATTAGGGGAAGGTTTCTCTTTAGTTGTGCTAAAGGCAAATTAAAAGCGTTTAAAATTATAATTTAAAAGGAGACATGGTGCACTAGGTATATAACACTAGGGATGTTCAAAGTAGAATATCGGATCCCACTTTGGATTCGAATCCAATTTTGCTGTTTATGTCTGGGAATTGGAACCAATATAAATTTCATTCCAGTGCGCTTTTTAGAAGGCCGTGTGTGATGTATTTGGACTGACCGCGCGTATGGACTTTGGACTCGCGGTAGTCGTAAAATACGCTGACTTTTTATCGTTGCGCTTTGCATTGATGCTGCATAAATTTCATTCCTAAGTAAAATTTTCAGAAGGCCGTGTGTGACGTATTTGACTGAACGCTGGGTTAGACTTTGTACTCACGGTATTCGTAAAACACGCTGACTTTGCCTGTTTTCGCTTTGCATTGGTGCTGCATAAATTTCATTCCTAAGTGCGCTTTTCAGAAGGCTGTGTGTGACCTATTTGAACTAACCGCGCGGTTGGTCTCGTGGTAGTGATAAAAACGCTGACTTTGTTTGTGTGTTAACGTTTCGCGTTGGTGCTAAGGCACGCATCACCATTTGTTGTTGTTGCGGTTAAGAAGCACAGACAGAGTTTTGACTAAGGAGAAAGAAATGCCACGTGCAAGGTATTCAGGTGTTTTGGAACATTTTACTGCGCCGGACTATGTTTTTTGTTAAAGTGTAAGAAAATCATTGTTCTGACTTTACAGGTCGGAAGGATCCATTCAAACAACAGGCAGACAAACCAGATTGACCCCATATGTTCGCCTCACAGTCAACTCTTTCGCCCCACAGTCACCCCTAGTCTAAGCAATAAAATGATCAAACTAATAACAAATGCAATTGTTTGAGATTTACGATCAATAAACCTTGTAGCAGGGAAACATTTCAAAATTTTGATAAAATAAATAGTTCCTGTTTATGAGTTGCCCAGTTGAGCCACCTTTACCAGAAGGATAACTGATATGTTTTTGTTTTTTCTTTCTTTTTTAATAATATTGAATTATAATAAAATGTTGTCCTTTAAATTGTTGTGTTGTCATATAGATGCCAAATATTCATAAATAGTTAAAATTCCTCAACATATTCCCAAAGGATTCAATATTCTGGATTCGTTATGGGATTCTACTTTGAACATCCCTACATAACACAGATTCGGTATTGCTTAAAGTATCAACATTTATCGTCCAATTTATAAGAACTTGTTGTTGAGGTTATGAGTCACGCAGAGCAACATGGCATAGTATGCATAGTGCATTTAAGCTGGAATAGATTTGCTTAAAACATCTCATGGATCCCCCCTGTCAATTGTCTTTTGTATATTTATCTGGAATTACCACTATCGTGATTTTTTAGGTGAAAGTAGTTCCACTTTAAGTATAACTACAAACACGACAATTCTATGATCAAATTGATGAATTTTTAAAACAATAAACAATTTATATGCTTAGCAGTGTGCTTTACCCCCCCCCACTAAACGGCATGTTATGCACTAACCAATTTAATTCCTGCCAGTTGTACTGCAGAATGCATACACATATTCATGCTATTGCTATATAAAATAATTTATAACCTTTTCTTAATATTTTAAACTCCTAAAACCTATGTTGCATTCAATTCCCGAAAGTCATGTTTTGTTATACCATCTGTCGCAGACTAGGTCGGGACACAATCCCCAAAGTAGCTGCTAAGGATAGGAATGACTTTACTTTCTCGAGCAAGACGTTTATTGTACAGAACGATAATCAGTACGGCAAATAACCATGCACACAAAGTGCTCGCATAAGGCAACAGCTTGTCTCTAACCAACGAGATTGCAAACTGTGCTCAAAATGCGTCCGATTCTCTCGGTATCCACCCGACGAATAATCATCAAAACGACACCACGCAATAGCAAACGAAATCGACACAAAGATATCATGCAGCGCTGAGAAAAGGAAGGCTACGAAACTCACACAAAGTTATATCCCTGAGGGGAAACCGTGGCGACGGGTAGCCGACCCGGACGGCAGTTCCCGCGGCCTAACGCTTAGTTCCGCACAAAGGGGCTACAATAATTAAATTTGTGACATTTACCCCCTCTTTAAGACAATCCTTGCGATTGGCTTATTTAACAAAACACAAATTTAAAGCGAAATCAAATCAAGTTACAGTCCACACTTTACCCCAACTTAAAAAAACTTTTGCGACATGCATTTTAGCAAAAATTAATTAGAGAAAACCAGCAAAATCAGGAACCATATAGCAAATTCGCATACGAGAGACGATATTACCCTCTCTTTAAAGCTACCTTACGATACATACATTTCAAAGCAAAAATTGTAAAGATCACAAAATGAAAAACAACAAACGAGAAAACATCGCATGCACATTTACAGTAGTTTAACTTTAAACAACTCGGGTCATCGCCATGACCGATTTAAGCGCACGCCGCTCAATTTTGTCTCTGTTCGGTGAGGGCCGCACATAGTGCGCAACCGGTGACATGTCAAACATCCTGTCGCTGTTGTTCAGCGTAATAACCTTGCTTTCAACCGGAACCACCTTCGAAAGCGCCCGTGGACTATCCGAAATGCACACGGCCTCCAGCTTCACGTCATCTTCAGAGAAAGGTGCAAAGCGTGACCTCGATTCCTGCCTTTTGAACATCATCCGCTTCCACGCACTTCAATACCTTCGAATTGTCGGCCGCTTGCAATGATTCGTGGCCCAACTGAACGTCTTTAACCCTACGTTCGTTTGTCGCTTCTAAAGCCTCGCTGTAGAACTGAACGTCTTTATAACACCTGTCGGTTTCCGTTTTCAAAAGCTTGATGTACAACTGAGCGTCGTCAGAACAACTTTCGTTTGACGTTTCCAATGCCTCGTTGTACAACTGACCTTCCTCAGTAGAACTCTTCTCGGTCACTTTTCCGCCGACCAAGCTTCCCGAGCTGTCCTTGCTCGGCGCGGTAATTTCTTTGTTGTTCATGACATTTTTCGCGACAAGCGACGGATGCAAAGTGCCTGTGTTTTGCATCTTTGGGACACATATCCCTGCGGTAGGCATATCTTCAAACGCTTCTACTTGCTTGTCCACTTTGAGTTATCTATCTTAAGACCTTTGGTTCGTAGTCTTCTCTTTACTATCATCGGAAGTATTCTTGTTATTCTCTTTGTTCTCGAATTCGACCAGCTTTAATAGGACTGGTCTCCGATGCTGAAGTTGAGCTATTTCAACTTCCAACCGATTCATCTCTAATCGAAACTCGTTTTCTCTTCGAGCTTCTCTGGCCCGCCTTACTTCGGCGGCTGCCTTAGCTTTGTGGACTTTCTCAGCTTCTTCGGCCTCCGCTTCGCGCTCCAAGCGACGTTTTTCGCGTTCTGCTGCTGCTGCTGTTGCTGCACGAACTTCACCAGGTCATCACCTGCGAGTCCCATGCTCTTTCCTGCCTCGACTATCTTGTCCATTTCTACCACGTCTTGAAGAGTCTCTAAGTCAAACCTTGTTTAAATCCCGGACGATCCCCCAATTGTTGCAGACTGGACACAATCCCCAAAGTAGCTGCTAAGGATAGGAATGACTTTACTTTCTCGAGCAAGTCGTTTATTGGACAGATCGATAATCAGTACGACATAACCATGCACACCAAGTGCTCGCATAAGGCAACAGCTTATCTCTAACCAACGAGATTGCAAACTGTGCTCAAAATGTTCGATTCTCTCGGTATCCACCCAACGAAAAAATCGACACAAAGATATCACGCAGCAAAAGGGAGGCTACGAAACTCACACAAAGTTATATCCCTAAAGGGGAAACCATGGCGGCGGGTAGCCGACCCGGACAGCAGTTCGCGGCCTAACGCATTAGTTATGCTCCAAAAGGGTTACAATAATTAAATTTGTGACATTTACCCCCTCTTAAAGACAATCCTTGCGATTGGCTAATTTAACGAAACACAAATTTAAACGCACATAGTGCGCAACCGGTGACACGTCAAACATCCTGTTGATGTTGTTCGGCGTAATGACCTTACTTTCAACCGGAACCACCTTCGAAAGCGCCCGTGAACGCTTCTACATTACCACAATGCCTCCAATCTTTATACCAAAACTGAAAGGCGACTGTCTATACACTCAACCCATGAAATAGATTTATGCCATTTAAAATTTCTGACCATTTTGTCATTGAGATTTTTGTCCTTGCTTCAGCATTTATATTTTGTGTGTTTAGATTACAATCGGTGGCAAAAACACTGCTGTACTATCTGTGGATCAAAGTCTGCAATATGTTGGAAATGAACAAGGAAAGCTTTTGGCACTTCAGCAACTTATCAGAGAGGGATTCTCCCCTCCAGTAATCATTTTTGTTCAATCTAAGGATAGGGCCAAAGAATTGTTTGCTGAAATGATTTATGATGGTAAATAAAAATTGAGTTGGCAAAACAAATTGTTTCAACATGAAAAAGCTTACCTAAATATAATATTTTTCAATTTTTTAAAGGAGTTAACATTGACGCTATTCACGCTGATCGGACGCCAGCTCAAAGAGAAAATGCTATCAAAAGTATGCGACGTGGAGAAACTTGGATATTAATTTGCACTGAATTGCTTGGACGTGGAATTGATTTCAAGGTGACTTTAAACAAGTACCAGTTGGGCACATTTTCAAAGTGACTAAAGTTAAAGTGGTTTGCATCAGTGCAGTAAATTTATTTTTTCATTCATTATTGTATTTTAGTAGAATATTGTTAATGCTTCAAAGTTTTATACTTTCAAAAATATAATTGAAGAATTTATTTATGACATAACGGCACAATTATAATTAATTGTTGAGAATTTATGAAAACTAATCACTTGATTTACGTTTTTTCCCATGTGGTGGAAATCTTTTTAGTCGAAATGCGCAGTACACACTATTGCATATGTTGCACTGTATGAAATCATGTATTCAAGAATGGCAAAGAATATTATTATACCAAGCAATCTTGGTTGCTTGGTTGCTAAACCAATCTAAAGAAAACCTCAGATATTAAACATCTTTCTGCAAGCTTGGGGTGCTTGTGTTGCTCCAAACACCCCTATAAAAAACTTAGGATGCTCAGCGCCCCTGAATATCTTTCTGTAAAATACTTTATATTAAATATTCCTTTAAAATACTTTATATTTTGTGTAATGCATGCCATTGAAACAATATTAAGCATTACTTCCCATGACTAGCAATTCTAAATAATACTTTAGACACAAAACAGATTAGACATTTAAAGGCTTTTTCCTAAAGTTAGTGTATATGGCCTGTAAGTATGGTCTTTGTGGCTACCAAACATTATTCTTAGAGGGGTGGGCAGTGCCAAAGGAGGCACAGTCCCGAAAGTTTAATAACCCCTGAATTCTATACAGCCTTTCACATGGTTTCCTGATAGATAAGAATTGTAAAAATAGTACATATAGCTTAATGCAGTTATTCTCAAACTGTGTACCATAGCCCAGGAGTGACCACAAGACTATTTTCAGTGGGCCATAGAGCTATTTGAAAATATTGCAACCAAATATGTTTTGTTTTCTAAAATAATTGTTATCATGTATGAAACTATATAGGAACGAGGCCATTTTCCATATTTTTAGCTTTTTATAAACTATGCGCAAAGGCAAAATCTCTTGACGTATGTCTTTTTCGCTGCACAGTTTTCACAGCAATTTACTTGAATTCAGTTGGTTGTCATAGAGATATGTAATTCCAGTTTAAAAATAAACCGGAAGTGAAAAGGATTTTTTTGATGTTGTTAGAATCAATGCATTTAATAATAGATTGTCCGACTATGTAGGCGTAAATTGCAGACAGGCAATTTTGATATATATGTATATCAGCCAGGTTGATATATTTTATGTGAATAATGGGCTAAAGGCATACAAAAAAGGTTACGGCACATGGTGGGCCAAAAATTGTTAAAATAAAAAAAAATTAGGTCACAGAATAAAAAAGTTTTGGAATCACTTGCTAAATGCATGTAAATTCGTGCATTTTACAGCCCTTTACAAAAAATAAACATAGTAAATCCTTTTCATGGCAGGGCAATGTGGGGAAATGGTGTAGGTTTATTTTTACTTGTCACAAAACGGGCTCTATATATAAATTTTTAAATACCCTTTTTAGTTTAGGCAATACCATGCATTTTGTGGCAATACATTTTGTACAGAAAATATAAATATAATATAAATTTGTAATAAGGGCGTCAACTTGGTGGTGAACTATGATTTTCCAACAAGTGCTGTAAGTTATATTCATCGCATTGGAAGAACTGGAAGGGCCGGAATGCATGGGAAAGCAATCACTTTTTTTACGGATGCTGACAGACCTCTACTTCGATCCATAGCAAATGTAATCCGGGAAGCTGGATGTCATGTTCCAGGGTTTGTAGCTTTAAATCTTTTTAAGTTGGGGTAGACTTAAATACAGATTATCCAGTAGATGACTGATATTATTACCTGTGCAGTAAGGATGATTGTTCACTTGTTCAGTTATAATTATATTGTTTTGTAAAAGGTGTGTCATATTTTTTTAGGTTTTACTGAGTTTATGTACCCATGCACTGAAAAAATTAATTGTAGCTTGACTATGAAATAAAATGTGATTCATTACTGTTAACGGTAATTTATTGTTGGCCAAAAATATTTTTAGTTAATGACACTCATATATACCAGTTTTTGAGGTAGGCTTGCGGGCCGCAGTCAGAAAACCCCAAAGTAATCAAAAAACTGCAAGTTTCTTACTTTAGTTTTAATCAGCCCAATGCTAAGTTGCATGAATGGCGTTTTTATATTAAGGGAGATATATAAAGCACAAACAAATTAGCAAAACATTTTATTGTTTCTTGCTTCTGATTACTGCTAATGTCAGCATTGATTTCAGTTGTCGACCATCGTAATCAGGCATCCAGCGTTTCATCAGCTATTCTGTTTTGTACATCACTTTTTATCTGCTTCATTATCAAGAAAGTGCTTTCGCAAATGTAGGTACTACCAAACATGGAACACATATTCAGTGCAAGTTCTCTTTAAGCGTGGAAACTGCTCATAGCTTTCAAACAAGCTTTCAAAAGGTGTTGTAACGCTTTGTTTTCTCGATGAAAGAAAAGGATCTGACTGTAGTTCACATATTTCTTGTTGGATACAAGACTGTTGAGACTCAGTAGCTGCTTCCAGTGGATAAAGCTCCAATTTTGCTTTCAGTGAATCAAAGTCGACCAATCTGCTGCTAAACTCGCAATGATGTCCCCTATTTTCTTGTAAATGTGATAAAATCAATGTTTTTCCTTCACCAAGTAATGCACAGCATGAAATAAATGGGTAGCATCAATCCTTGGCAAAGAAGTCTTGAATAATAGAAGTTTCTTGCGAAAGCCTTCAACGTATTCAACCAATTGAGATATGTTTTGTTTCCTACATGGCAACTTCATGTTTAAGATGTTCAAGTGATTAAAGATAGCATTCTGGCATTCTTCTTGCAAATTTACGTACTTCATATTTTTCATTGCTTTTGTATGCTGTTAAATGACAGTAATAAAAAGCTTTAGATTCATGGTACGTTTTCTTTCAAAGTCTCTGCTAAAGTTTGAAGCATGTCAAATGCCCATTTTCTTAACGCGTTTCTCCCATAAATTAAGTTTGTCTTTAAATGCAGCCACGCTGTCTGCCAACTTGAATACACTTGTCATTTTCCCCTGAGGTGAAATATTTAGTTAGTTAGCAGATTGAATATGTCACCCAAGTAGGCAAGTTTTAGAACCCATTTTTTTATCAACAAATTTGTTGCGAGATCTGAATGTTTCTACAAACAAAATCTTTGCAGTGGTTCACGAAATTCGAACACTGTTTATTGATTTCGTCAAAGCCACCTTACCTCTGTGTGCAAAAAAGGGCATTTGTGCTCTGCATCCATGTCCTCACATGGCTGCAAAAACAGCCGGGTGTTCAAGTGCATGTGCTTTGATGAGGTTGATCATTTTAACTATATCGTCGAATACACTATGAAGCTCCGTTGACAATTTTAAGCCAGCCAGAATTTCTCTGCGAATAACACAATGAGTAGTGCGACCTCCTTTATCCGAACTTTACATCAGACAGGCGAACAATCAAGGCTGCAGCCCCATCCGTGCATACACCGACACAAAAAGACCAGTACGTACAGTTTGGGTTGAATTTAAAATTTTAATTTGGCAACCCTGCTACGGATCGGTAACGAACTCCTCGCGGACCGGCGGTTGCCGACCACTGCCATAGAAAACGGCAGAATTAGGCACACACATCCAATCCTAAGGATTGGATATTCTACTTACAATAGTTGCGACAAACAAAGAGGTTGGGCCGTCGATTTAAAAAGAACGAAAAATTATTTATTTTTCGTAAATTAGATTGAGGTGAAAAACCGACTACATGCTGAAGCCTGAAGTTAGAGAAACAAAAATTTTATAAATATGTTAGATATAGAGAGATATAATGTATGTTTTTATGTCACAAAACAAGAAGATATATGCTAAGCTCAACTAAAATGTAGGACAGTGTAACAAAAGACCGCACTGCAAGACTATGTAAATTGGCAGAAATGGATTTTACCTGTGCATTTTATATGGTGTCATGCAAGGTACTTTATTTATTCGGGTTTTTATTATGTATAGCTCTGTAAGAATATTAGGCAATGTTTGCCATGAGAGTTTTCAGGCAGACTAGGGACTATTAACTTTGTTGTTAGGTTGTTAAAATCACGTGTATGGTAAACATGTGCGTTTAGTGCCATATCTTTATTCAAATGTTATTCAATAACATATTACCTGGCTTTCTTAAAAAGAGAATGTTCAGACTTATCCTTAGTTCGCATTTAATATTAGTACATTAGGCAATTCGGGACGATCAAAAACAATTTTATTTTAAACTTGTCCTGTTTTGTAATTTAGTCATTTTACTTCGCTTTAGGTACATGCTGCAACTAAAAAAGCCTCAGAAGGACGAAATGAAACGAATGTCTCAAAAAGCGCAGAAACGCCTGACGATTCGCAGCGCTCCTCCTGAGATATTGAACCCAAAGAAACAGAAGTTTGCCGTAGCCAAAAAGAACAAGGGCAATAGACGAAATAAAAGCACGAATTTAAAGCATAACTTGACACAAGAAAATAAAGAAAAAGTTTAAAAACTCTTGACGGGGTAAAACTTAGTATTGTATTTTGTTTTGGAGAACACCGAAGGACTCTACACAGAAGTTAAAACGCAACACCAAAGTGCGCCAGTTTTGTTTCAAGCCTGTATTTAGGTGTACACATTGTGACTCAAAATATCAGCCGCGAACGTTAAAATTATGACATTTAGCCAAATACGATTGTTACGTGTTAAGTATCGTTTTGCGAAAAGTGTATACCGCCTTCTTTTTATTTTCTTAGCTTGTGTATTAGGCTAAAACCGTTTGGGAACCACTTGTAACCGATTGGTGGCAATGAAAACTAGAAAAAAATATATTTTTTAACGTCATTTACTATGCTTAAAATTGACTGAACCAAAACAATGATTGCTATAAAAAACACCCAAAAACAAATTGGTGAAGTTATTTATACAAAACTAGTATTTTCTAACGCATTGGACTCCGACCTTTTATTAATCTACCCCAATTTAAATAAACGAAATCCGCATTTACATTGCACGACTCTATAACATGAACGATTGGTTGTGCTTAAATTATACTCCACTCTAGAGAACTGTAGCTACACATATGTACTAAAATAAGAAGTTTAAATTAACTCATAGATTTAAAGTTAACATATGAAACACGTGTGTTTTAATTCGGGCGTACTTCATTAATCGGAATCATACTCGAATAGGCTGATATTCACATTTTTGGAGGGGTTGTTTGTCAAAATATGGCAAGATTGTCCGGTTTTATTTTTGATCCAAATAAACAAAAATAGTGAAAGTACCAATTACAATTTAAATTCACGTAAACTTTTCAAGGAGCTTGTAGCTAAATAAGTTTTGATAACTTCTTGTAACATTATATCCAGTGTTCCCTCCCTCTAAGGTGCGCATTTGCGCAGCTACACCAGACAATTTGTACAGTAAAATTCGACCTTTGCGCACTTAACATCATTCTCAACTTAAAACTAAAAAATCTTTCCATTTTTTTTACACAAAAGTTTTGAGCATTTCGCATTGGCCACTTTTTCATTCATGCTTGTAGCTAAATTCAAATAAACAATTTAAATCCGCATTGACAATTGTGACGTAATAGGCCTACATTTTATGCTGCAAATTATCTGACGTAGAATTGAATAAATACACACGAAAACCGAGCTAAAAGTAACAAAAATAGTTTAAAAGGGTGCTGAACACAACAATTGTGTGTTTTCACAATATCGGGATCATCAAACCAGAATTCATGTTTGTGGGTATATTTTTAACACAACTGCATTTTATCGCCCATGAACACAGAATCTACACAATACAGCAAAAGGGCAACATACGCGTTCTATTTCACGCTTTCTTTAAGACTCCGATAGCTCGGGTTGCGTGTCTAACGCGCAAGCCAACCACAATAGACAAAGGTGGTTAAATAGCATTGAATATTACTAAAAGAATGACGAGATTTAAACTAGAACAGCGGAATAAGTTAGCATATAGAACAGTGGTCGATAAACTTTTTTGTCGCGGCCCAAAATGCTTTTTCAAGAGCTATTGAAGGCCCACTACGTGAAACCAATGACGTCACAAAGTTACGTCATAAAACATTTAATCTTAAACAATGTTGCGTGTAGTACGAAAAGTGGTGCCCATTTAACAAAAATTACCTTTGTATCGTTTATGAGTCACACCCCGCGCACACATAGCGTCTTTGGACTTAAACGATGTAATGAAGTATATTTTTTTGTGGAGATGCATAGCACGGTGGCCGTATGATGCAACAATGAGCACAAGTAAAAAAATTTAAACACAGTATAGTGAATGTACCGCTATCACGCGGCTCACAACTGCATGACAAAACTAAAATATTAAAAAAAATAGTCAGTTGCCCACTAAAAATAGCTTAAAAGCTCACATTTGGGCCGTGCCCCACACTTTGCCGACCACTAATATAGAAGATGCTGCTCACAAAATATCTCGGCGAAGTTTAGCAGTAGGCCTACTTGAGTCGATAATACAAATGTTAGTTTTCAAGCGGCGTTTCCGTCGTAAATACATCAAGCCTGTCCCTGACCACTTACGACCGACTTAGTCAAAACAAAGAGTAGGCTACTAAGTAACATGTAACACCAACGCCACTAAGCAAGGTGTCATTAACTGTTCTTGGACCACAAATGCCAAAAACTAATAAATTTGCCATAGAACGAAACATCGTAGAATGACAGGCACATCATATGTCGTAAGTGTGAAAGCAATTTGACTAACTGGTAGGCTACATTAAGACCCTACATTAGCATACACATTACACACGAATGGTACAACACAAAACAGACCTGTTTTTAACCGCACAACAATGGAAGAAAATGTTTTGCTTTAGCCGCCTTGTATACCAATGTTAGAACAGACTTGGACTAGATTTATTTTAGCTTTTTAAAATTAGATTAGAATTAGAATTAGATCGTTTTGAGTTTTCTCAAATTATAGTAGAATTAGATTTACCGAATTCCTAAAAAATCAAATTTCAACTAGAATCACATTTAGTTTTCACAACCAATTTAATTTAATCGCAATTTATTCTTATAAGAACGTGAATGGTAAATATGTGTGTGCTAATTTGTATGCCTTTTTAGCCTATAAAAATTACATACAAGTCGTTCCAACCAGAAAATTTTAATTGAAATTCTGTGTTTGAACTGAGAGACTAAAAATACCGTTCGGCAAAGTAGCATTTTTGATAAAATCCAAATTAGATTAGAATTAGAATTAGAGCATTCACGTAATTCAAAAATTAGATTAGAATTAGAACTAGCCGCATTTTGCTCTAATTCAATGACTTAGAAAACTAGAATTATCTAGTTGTCCAAGTCTGTGAGAAGCCTTAAGGGCGGAGAAAAACATAAGATTGGAAACTGTTGCTTGTAAACCCTATTTTAATTTAAATATGTAATTATCCATAATAAACAAAAGCGCAGATTAAGGCAAATAAAATATGCTGGTCCAGGTAGGTAGGCCTATACAAGCCATGCCTCCCCAAACTATTTTTTTTACCTATTTAAGAAAATTAAATGCAAATTTTTATTGTGGTGGGTTTGTGGTATTCTTTATATTTTTAGCACAGCCTAACTGCATCTTCGCATCAATGTTTGCTGTTATTTAAACACAACATCAAGAGTGTAAGTGTGTGCGAAAAATAAAACTTTTGTTTGGAAATCGTCTTGATAAATGCGACTCACCTATTTCGAGCAATGTGTGAATATATTGTTCTTGCTTGTGCGTTCGTACCCGTCGACATTTAAAATTTTCTCAATCCTGCCAAATCTGAAATAGCAAAGTGTAATCCAAAAGTTAAAGATTAACTGCATCAGAGCTACCCAAGTACCCAGTGGTTTTTGTAGTTAACATTTTAAACATTTTCCCATTACTGCTGTTGTAGCTTTACATAGCCTACATATAACTTTGTGGTAAGTTAAAAATGTTTTTAAAATTGAAGCTAGCAATACAGTGTAGCATATTCAGTTAGTAAATATATTGCAAATAAAATAGTTGCTTTGTATTTGTTTCAACAGGGTCACTAAACATGACAGAATATTTTTATTTAATGGGCTTTCCCATAACGATTCCAAATATAATTTGGTGTGCAATCACATTATTGTTGCTTGCATCATACTACTGCAACTATGTATCAACTCCAGATGGGTTAATAGGCACCGTTTTTCGATATTTTGTTCAGTATGGAAAAGTAAAGACTAACAACAACAGTTTTGACTTACCTAAAAGGTAAAAAAGTGCGGTATTTCTGTTACATTGCTGTTTTCTTATTATCTTGTCAACTTAACTCTGGCGGAAACAGGTTCTTTACGCACTATTACATTTTGGCAACAATATGGAATTTGGCTTGCTTTATTAGTATAGCTTTATGCTTCGGAAAGTACAATGAGAACTGGATTGCAGACATGTGGAACTTAAAGGAACAAAAGGATCCAAAAACAGGTAGGCCTAATATTTTGGTTACATATTTAATTTTTTCTGTCCCAGTCAGGATATAAACCACACGCAGTAAACCGAATAATATTTTTACAAAAAGTAAAATTTTAACATGTTGAGTATAATCCGTTTTTGTAATTTAGGCGAGAATACGTATAGAGCCTAAAAACGATTCTGGTCTGCTGTAGAACGATGGTTTCCAACCTTTCTACCAAAGCGCAGGACCCTGTTGACATTATCCATTCGCTCGAAACCTACACATATCTTTGTAAAATTGTACATATTTTTGTCCTTAATATCCGGATCGTTTGGCACTGCAAGGTTTTTATTCGGTTGCAAACCTTTGATTTGTCATCGTGATAAGTACCGTAACCGCAGTGTTGTGACGTCATTTAAAAAATGACTTAAGTCCCAGTCAAGTCATTTGTGTAATAACTTAAGTCTAAGTCAAGACTTTAAAAAAAATAAGAAGTCAAGTCCCCAGTCCAAGCCATTAGTTGACCAAGTTAAGTGTCAGTCATTTATAGCGAGTCAACAAGTCAAGTCAACGATATAAAAATATAACAATAAATAAGAAAAATTTGTAAACTTGTCCGATTATGAGGTATAAGTTTAACTTAACTAAAAACAACAAAAAATAACTTAAAGTTTATTTTATTAATCGTAAAATTTGACCTTCTACTAAGTTTACCATTAACGTACCTATAGACCAGGGGTGGCCAACCATCAGTTACCAAGAGCCGCATTTGTTACTTGGTTAACCGCAAAGAGCCACACATAACACATGGAAAAATAGAGAATAGCCTATAACTCCATTTTTTACTTACTCCCACAAAGCGATCGCACGAAACGCGAAAAAAGTGTCTTTATTTTGTTAAATAGACAAAAAAATGTTTATTTAAAAGAATACGCGACGCATTGAATGAAAAAATACACATTTCTCGATATAATGTCATTTATCAATGTTATTTGGGCAAATTTTTGAGTTTATCTTGTTTCAAAAGTGTTAAATACAATGACCTCAAGGCAAACAATCTGATTCGGAACCGGCAATAATCCATAACTTAACCAAACGAAATCGAAACATTAAACAAAATGTAAGTGCAACATGAGCGTACGAGCCGCATATATCTCGGTGAAGAGCCGCGTGTTGGCCACCCTTGCTATAGACCCTTGTTTCCTGGATATAAATAAATTGTAAGGTATTTTTTTCGTCACAGACAAAAGAAACAAACCAAAGAAAATGAATTTGTGCTAACTTTTTTAAGATAAAATTTTACTAAAATAGCAACGAAATAAAATAAAACAAATGAAACCGACATAGGTATAAAATTTATGTTTTTTCTAAAGGTGACCGACTGTCCATTCTAATTGTGATGTTTATGATAACCATTCATTCAATGAAGCGATTGTACGAATGCTTGGCAGTGAGCGTGTTTTCGAGTAAAGCAAAGATCAATATTATTCAGTACATCTGGGGATTTGTTTACTACTTGCTTCTTGTAAGTCAAAATAATCTATATAAAATATTAAAAAATACTAAAAAATGTGCTATCAATATTCATTAGTTACTACGCGGTATATATTTCAAAATACTACGCGGTATATATTTCAAACTGCGATCTAGCCCTTTAGAAGTCGTTCACACTAACGATAACGATTAGATTAACATGCCTACACCGTGGAGCTTTCAGAATAGCTAACCGAAATTGGTTGATCAAATAAGGATTTTCGTGCAAGCAAGCGCAGGCTAAGAAAGTTAGTCTACGGAGAGTTTCGAACTTACAACCTTGGTCATCACCGAATCGTCGCTTTACCACTTGGTTCAATTTTCATCGTTGGCTAGATTTTCTAACTTGGCCTTGTTTGCACGAAAATCCTTGCCCTGGGCTAAGCAAAGTGAGAAAAACACAAAAATAAACAACTTTCTAAGAGTCGTGCTAACTACGCGTATTTTACTATTAATTAGGCTACTTGGTTACTGTAAATTAGTCTACTTAATTGGTATTCCTCAGTGATAATTAGAAAATTGCTTTGCGCAAGCTGTTCGGAAAATAGCAAGTTTTAAAAATGACGGAAAATAGCGAAGTTTTAAAAATGGCAATAAAAAGTAGCAAATCCATTATTCTGTAATCAAACAACAGATTTGTTCACTAGCAGATTCCAGTGGTCCCAAACCTGGGGGTCGCCGTATGCCGTTTGATAAACGAATAATTGACAAAACAACAAACAATATGGAGGGGGACATAGGGGGCGCCAAGTAATTCTGAGGGGGGGGCGAGCTCCCATTTTTTTAATGGTTTCGTTTGGGTCGACCACTATCCACCTACAGCTGTAAAAACCTTGTTTTTTGTCAACTTTAACATGAAAACTGCAAAAACATTTCGCGGTTCGCGTGAATGTTCTGTTTTCTACTTTTATTGTCTTCTTTTTAGCGTATATAGTCTCTTTGAGTGTCATTGCCTGTTTTTATATCATCGAAGGTATAACGGCCCTATTTAATTACAATTTTGCTAAATTATAGATAAACGATAAAAGTTATCCCCCATTCGAACTATTTTTTATCCACATTTAATATATGATAACAGGCTAGCAACAGGGGTAGTCGAAAATTTTGCGCGAATCTATAATGTTTTTGCAATATTGCCGTCACATTATTATATATATATGTGACATGTCGTCACTTCCTTTGAAACACGATAACGCAGTGCTTAATTTTTGCTTGACATCACAACCTTACAACTGTGAAGTAATGCACTCACAAAACGTTTGTCAAAATCAGCTCGATAAAAATCAATGTGTCGAACACTATCAATTTGTTGTCCGTCCAATGCGAAAAGCCTCCTGAATTGCAGTTCAGCCAATTCAACCAAATTAAACTTAATTCGCGACCAACAGCACACGTTACTATCTTTATGTTGTCCCAGTGACATTTGATTGAAAAATACCGAATTGCTTTTCGTAGGGTGGAGCAAGGCATAGGACAATTGTCAAAGAGGGCGCGGCTGAAAAAGGTTAAGAACCACTAGTCTAATATAAATAAAAACGGTTATATACAATTGAGGACCCGTTTTATGACACTTGAAAACTATACTTAGCGACATTTATAAACTATATATAGCGATTTTCTTGTAACAACGATTTTCTCACTCGACCAATTCCGAGAAAAACGAGATAATACAATTTTTTACAAATTTGGCGTTAACGGATTGTCAATTTTCCATTGTTATTTTAAAACAATCAGCCAATTTTGCGAATCGCTTATGGTTATAATATGGTTAAAGTTTACGCCACAAAAAATTGCCAGAATACAGTGCATGTCAGTATATTTTCTTTATTAAAGGCCGAGAGCATCAACAGGCTCTGGTGCTGCGGAAATTGCAGACATCTATAACTAACCGGCAACAAAACATCTCCCAAAATCCCATTGAACTCAAATAAATATTTTTTTTGCAGTTTGCGGACATATTTTGTTTTCGGTATTCCACAGCGTTACAAATCTACGTCTTGTCGTGCCTTGTGGAACTAGCGTACGAATGTGCAACTTAAAATTTATTCATCATTTTCTGCCAAATAACCATAATTTTAGTAAGGTACCTTTGTCAAGTCGTCGATATATATATTTGTTATGTCATCAAGGCTTTTAAAACGCCTACAATTTTACAATAACCCCATAATATGAAAATTAAAACATTATGAAAGATAACTACCAGTCGTGAGGTATGAAAAAAATACCTATTGTAAAATCCAACAACTATGATTTTTAAGTAGTTTGCACCTTGCGGGCCATATTTGCCAATAGTAGGCTAAAACTTGCTGTGTAAACCATAAAAACAGAATATTATTTTTTCGCATCGTAACGCACAGTCGCATACTGTATGTGAGTTGTACAAACAAACGACTTATAGTGTACCGTTGTTAATGTTTTACAACGACGGCCCGTCAAACATCCTTACTAGGCTATGAAGGTTAATCCTATAAAAAATATTTTTCTAACTTTAAAAAAGTTTCATCAAGAATAGGCTAAATGTGGTTTTAGTTTATGTAATTGATTTATTTTAGGCACCCACCCTTATTTCTGAAAGCCTGCCTTTGAAAGAATTACCGCTCGGAACACTTCAACTTCGTCACGTGATTGGCATTGCCGGCTTTTGTTTTGCTTCTTTTATTCATCACCAGAGTCACGTGATCTTTGCTAACATGAGAAGAATTGGTAAAATAAGTATACTACAAACACACGATTCTCTAAAAGTTTTTGTTTAGCAGTAAGATTTCACAGTTATTTGAAGCAGGACCTTATAAGTTAAATAAAGGTGTGATGGATCCTAAAGTCCTCATTATAATTTTCAATGTCAAACCATTTGTTTAAAACTTCCGCGACTTAAGAGCAGTCGTCCCGGGCAACCGAACCAAACCAATAATTTTGAACAGCAGCAAATGAACATCGAAGCTCAATTTTTTGGCAGAATTGCAGTTTAAGCGTATAGAAAGGTAAACGCGACGAAATGCTAATTGTAGGGTACACTACGCACAGATCTGAAATGTGCAAGCTAAATCAAAACGTCTTAATCAAGATGATGTCGAACTACTCGACCTTTTTGCATTGCAATTCATTATCATGCTGATTGCTTTTTATATATTTCAAGTTGCCTTTAATTAGTTTGGTACATTGACGACTCTTTAATTAACCAACATGCATTTAATTATAAATAGGTTGTCCAGAAATGTAAAAAAATGCCTTTACCAATCTAATGAAACTTCCACCGTTGTGAGACCGTTGTGGCAAACGGAATCAAAGTGTGTTATATCAGCGATTCCCAAATGGCAGGCAGGGAATCTCTTTCCGGGGCCCTTGTAGGCTTCAGTGAAAGTTGGTTTCAAAGTATAAAGCTCTGTAAAATTGCGACGCGTTGTAAAATAAGTTAGCAAAAGTGGAAGTAATTTTGTTGAGAAACATTGTTTTAATTAAATCATGTCCATTGTAACAATTTACCAGTAAAAAAAATACAAGGATGTTGGTGACTTTGTGACACATTGTTTAGTTGAAACAGGCCAGCCAGTTGGGTTTTTTGCTAAATTTAAAACATTTGATTCTTTCATTTGGATTTTTCTCTTTTAAAAATATTTTTTCGCACGATTTTTACTGTTGATCAAATCTAATATTAAAATGTTGACTTACATAGCATTGTGTAACCTAGGGGTCCGCGAATAGTGGAATAGGCTACCATTCACTTTGGGTCACGAAAATCTTAAAGTTGATAAATAACGATGTACTTTTTGTATTACACAAAAAATAGCTGCCTCCGTTTTTTTTTACTTTTAGTACTACCATTAATCCCGTTTATATGCACCTTTCGCGGGCAGATTAGATTAAGGTTCAATTCGGATTGTAAAGTAATCCGTTCCAGCGTCGTAATTACATGGCGCGAAATTCAATCCAGCTTGAGTGTGCAAACTGCACTGATATGTATTATTACGTAATATTCCAGTAAACCTCTGACGCAAAACCGATTTTTCGGCTTAGGCTACTCCTTGCGGTAGCAATCTTACTTGAGTTAGGTTTGCCGATTAAGTACGTTTTTTTACTGTATAGTGCGTCAGTTTGCCTGGCACACAGAATGTAAGTGGAGGAAAGTTAAGCTTATGTGTGCTGGAAAACGCTATATACAAGGCAGAGTGGACAAAAGAAGGTGATAAGATGTACCAAACATGACTAATGAAAACTGTATTTGGCGCTGGCCTAGAATCCTGCCACAGCGTTGAGACAATTATTAAAGCAATGTACAATATTTGGGTGAGGGTGGGCCAAGTATTAGGGCAAGTGCGGGACCCATGGAACGGATTTGTTTTTTCGGTGATATCTTTCGAATTACAACTCAAAAACACTCGCGGGTATTTTCTTTGGAAAGGTTGCAGCTATAGGCACCTAAAAGGAAAAAATAATTGAAATCTGACATGTCCTAAGTTTTTTTTCAAATATAAAAAACATCACTTTTTGTTCCATCGGTCTCACCCCACAGGACCTATGGAACACCCCATGGGACCCATGGAACAGAGCATGACTGCATTTAAAAACAATGCGCTGAGTATTGCTTAAGTGGATAACTGCTAAATTTATGTTGTAGAAAGTGGCACAAGAAAATGTATTTACAAGAATAAAATAAAATAACACATGGAAAAAAGCACAAAATGAAGAAATGGTATTTTTTATTTCTGGCAGAATTTGCAACCCAGGTTTATTATACCAATTATTTTTCTTCTTCAGTAGAACATATCTTTAAAGTTAATATTAGTCAAATGTGCCATTTCGTCGAGTCCCGAGTCCGACTCTGACTCTAAAGCCTGTATTCCGCCAATTTACGTAACTAAATACGGTGGATACTCAGCAATCCAGTTCATAGGGGTGTCATATAATTCATCAACTCACAATACATGGTTGGAAAATTTCCACCATATTATGCTATTCCGCCTTTACAACTTACAGTTGGCGCCATATCAGTTTCAAAATTTGGTACTGCGCACGTCGGACTCGAGGTAGTTTTACGTGGTTTTACTAGAGTTCTGATTCCGACTCCGCAGCCCAGGTCATTAGTAAACAATTCTATATTAGATGCTCTGGTCTTAAAAGTTGACATACTAGCCTTAAATTCAAAGAATATAAATACAAATTGTTCGAGGGACCAATGGAACAGACTGTTCCAAAGGTCCTCTGATCACCATTTCTAAGAAAATCACTCGTGGCCAGTACGCTTAACCAAATGAATCAAACTAACTTTCAACATGTAGCTAGATATCTCCTCTTTCCACAAAAAACATTTACTGCTTTACAAATACCTAAAGACTATCAAAACACCTTACGAATATCAAGCTAACAAGTACATTTTTCACCTAGAAAAGTGAAAAATTGTAATAAATCAACCATTTCCCAAAGCACGCTGTAGAACTTTTTAGATGAAGTTATTTACACAATATCTCATTTCCACAACCAAAATTTTACAACAGGTGGCGCAATATTGAGGTGTTCCATTGGTCCTTATGTTCCATGGGTCCCGCACTTCCCCTACGATTTAAATCTACCCAAACTCGCATCCTAAGCCGGAATTAATGTTCGATTTTGTGGATTCTAGACCAGCGCCTCTGTCACAAATTAGTATCTAACCAGTGTAGGTAATATTATTTCCTTATGCGCTAAACTTGTTGTTTTGTTTACGACTAGCCGTTCGTGTTACGTCATAATGCCCCAAAAGTGGCGTGATGTTTACTGCGTTAAAGCAGGTCATTCTGCATTAAACGATTTCGGCCGTCCCCGAAACGAACAGATTAAGCGGCAAACGGATTGAAAACCAGTCCTTTTGACCGATTAAGATACGAGAGAACTTAATTGATTCCAGCGCCAAAACGAGAGAGAATGAATTAACGAAATAGATTCGAATGCGGCTTCTTAAACTTGCATATAAACGGGCTTAATGTTTTATGAGGCTTTGAGCCCCTAGGACAGTGGTTCTTAACCAGGGTTCGATAGAACCCTTGGGGTTCGACGAAGCTGTTTCAGGGGTTCGACGAGAACGTCCTCTGAAACATAAATGCTGTTATTTAAAGTTAAATTCGAATCTACTTTGTGTTCCAAGGCGTCACGAAACCTTTTAAATTGAAAGTTTGACCAATCAAACCATTGGATTAAGCCCAGTTTCAGTTCCATATTAGCGCACGGGTCGGCTATAGAACAACAGGTGTTTTAAGACGAAATGTTTTGTTACGTCATGTTTGAGTCATCCATGACAACTTTCATGTTCCCTCGAAAACGACAATTTGATGGCAAACATAGGACAAAAAAGAAATACTGAACGAAAATTTGGGGTTCGACGAAAGCTTGCAAAATTACTTGGGGGTTCGACAGGTTGTCAAAGGTTAAGAACCACTGCCCTAGGACCTCATTGTTGCCAGTATTAACTACAAAATTTCAAACTTTTTGCTTGGCGATAATCCTATTTTGCTTCCTAGTATGTTTTATTTCGCTACCAGGAAACCTTCTTAACCCTTTCTTTGTAGGCGAAGCGCCATGAGGAGCGCTTATAAATATTAACCCAATATAGATAAATGCATTTTTGCTTAAAACGCAATTCCTGTCAGGGGCGGGCAACATACGGCCCGCGGGCCGGATCCGGCCTGCGACCGGATTTTGAGCGGCCCGCAGACAGTTTCCAATCTTACATAATAATGTGGCCCGCGGCCACATTTGCCACAATCCCCTTTAGTTCTTTTGTTTTCTTTGTGTTTTTAGATTCTTGGTTTTGGGTTAAAATTTTTATCAGTTTACAATAAGAATTTTGCTATGTAATGTAAAGCTGACAAGGAGTGTCGCAAAATCAAAGGATTCTGAATGCAGGGGCGCAGCGTTGGGGCGAAGTCTAGGTGTCTTGACACTCCCTTATATATCAGTAAACATATGTTATATATAGGAAACATTGCACCTGGCATACGAAACACGTCGGTGCTTTGCCTATCGCCGCCGCCTAATCACCACTCGTTATTGTTGTTTCAATTAGCAGTTCGCCTGTCACCGACTCAAGTAATCTCAAACAGGCCTGATAACAAAAATATATTTTTTGGTGAAACGAAAAGACTTCTCAACGACGTTAAAAAAACAGGCGTGAAGCTACAGCAATGCGCATTTAAACTAAATTAATTTTATTCCAAATTTTTTTGATATGAAATCCTGAATATTGTCATCAACGGAGCATTTAATTTTCCTGTGTTCGTATATTAGCGTTAAGCCGGTCAATTCAACGTTTTTATTAGCCTCGTGTAAAAAAGGTTTCAAAAAAAGGAGCGCTTCGCCGTTGTAGTTGTAACAGGCAGAGTCATTGCACGCTTCATACAACCGGCGAAATCTAACTACAAATATCACCAAACACATTAAAAAGTGCTTGATTTCAATGTAGTCGGGTAGTGCAGTGTCTGCAGTTTTTCGGGCGACCAATTACTTTGTCTCGCGATAACATTAACCTAATAATTAGGTGTCAATTAAGCGGTATTGGGCGAGCCACTAATTTCCTTAACTGCGTTAAGTTGCAAAAGTAACATTCCCTCGTAAAACGTGCGGGCCTTGGTCAAAATGCGCTACAGGGTTATTTAAGGCCACCTTTAGGCCAATATTCAGCGAGGTTACGCGCAGCGTAATCGTGACCGTGGGTCCTGTAGTGTAGGATATATTTTAAAATTAATCCCTCCCTCAAACAAAATCAAGGTTAAATAATTAGAAAATAGATTTTCGAAAACTAAAGTTTTTTGAACATCCAACGAAGTGCAACAGTTTGTGTTTGATATATCACAGAGGCTGTTGTGACACCGCAATTCCATAGCGTTTCGCGCGCAATTGAAATCATGTGACTTAAATGCCTCAACGAGGTGTTGCGTTTTTTTAAGGTCGAACAGATAATTTTAAACAGCCGTAAGCTCCTAATAATCGCCGTTGACAGCTGTTGCGCCCCCGCCGCGACCTGTGCACTGGGGCCTGGCACCTGACCCCATACAGTTGCCCGGCGGGTCGCAACCGCGCGAGTTCTTGTTGTTTGCAAAGGTTTCTGGTCAGATATGCTACCTGTCATAACCACAACTAAAATTCCAATCAATAGTATATTGTTCCAACGAATTAAAACGTTATCAAATAGCATTAGTGAACGTTATTTTCAAGTTAATGTGAGACAGACATCCACCGCCTATTGCAGCGACTGTCGGCTAAGACTTCGCAAAAAGACTTCTCTAGAAAAAAGCCAAAAGCCGCTAAGAAACGACATGTACATAGCCAATACGTAGGAAGAAAAAGAACACGAAAGTTACGTCATATTTGGCCAATAAGACTGGCCGGCACTCTGAAAACATGGCTAGGCATTACAGCGGCCATTCTAATGCCAATTTGCAGCGGGTGTGGGACGCCAGCAAAACAAGTAGCTTGTTTTGCAGAACGTGAGAACACCGCCCGCAAAACTGACAGTTATAGATTACGAGATTAAAGAGAACGCAATACGGAAAACGTTACATCATGAAATATTATATTATTCAACCAACAATACATTTGATTATGCGAAAGCTAGAACGCGCTAGTCTAAAGCCCTATTTAAAAATTCGTAAGATAACTTAATATTAATATGAACTCTAAGATTTGGCTTATGGCAATTAATTAATTAGGTGTTTAAGTGTTGATAAACACGTAACACAGCGTCTAGACTAGACTCTAGAATACACGAAACGTAAATTTTTTTTTGAATACGGCCCGCCTAGTACTTCATTTTACCATATCCGGCCCGCCGACTGGAGAAGTTGCCCACCCCTGCTGTAGAGTTTTTACGATATGGACAATGCTCAATGATTTAATACAAGTCGCTACAAACAAACAGTCATAAACAAACCTTTAAGTTAAAAACAAATTGAAATATTTGGGTCGCATGACTTTAGAACTATTATATTTGGGTCGCACCAAAACAAATTTACGGATCCCTGGTGTAACCTATAATCACTGTTTCAGGATTTTCTGTTAACAAGGATTTTTTTGTTTTAGGTGGTCTTAAACAGGATTCACACGGCATTCCGCAAGGAGGCTTCTTTTCCTTGGTTTCTTGTCCACATTACCTGGCCGAAGTTCTTATATATTTGTTTACGTTGGTTATTGTTGGAGCCCAGTGCAAGTCCTGGTGGATAGTGTTTGGTTACAACATTATTGCACATGCAAACATGGCAACAAGTTCACATCGATGGTACAAGGAGAATTTCTCAAGCTATCCACCTAACAGAAAAGCATACATACCGTTTTTGTTTTAATTCCGCTTTCGAAGCACACTCAAGTTTAGGCTATATAACAGATACCAGTAGAAATTTGAATTTTGTCGGGATGCGAAGTGGTTAATTAAATTTCAAAGTGGGTAATAAATTCAGGTTGATTTTCTTTGCATAACCCTGAATATGCTATTTTAACAACACTAGTGTTACCGTATTCAAATCTCGGTCATATTGCTGGAGCATAATGAGACACTAGAGAGGTGGCACTGACAATAAATTGAGTTATAGGCCTACCATTGCCAAGCTTTCGCACAACTATGCTTCATCAGATTAAAGTGGTAGTAAAACCATTTAAAAAAAAGCGCAAGTGGAAAGAGAAAAAGAAGATTAAATGTAGACAGTCTCATATTTATGCTACGGCACCAACGAGGGGTTAAGTTTAAGAAATACTAAAAAAATGCTGTTCTTGAGTAAACTCGTACGCAAATATGCAACTAAAAATTTAGTATAAAAATGTGTTTTTTTAGTTAAAAATGGCAAAAAATGCATCAACTAGATGGATTTTCAAATTGCAAGAAATCGTAGGTTAGGGCATTATCCTGCTCTGGTTCATGCCTTATGTTACATTACAATTTTGTTTTCTCAATATAAAAAATATTCTTTTTGGTAAGACTCATGAAATGTCATTATAGCTTTCGCTGCATAGCTACGTTACTATACTTCGGCTATTAATTAAAAACAAGAGTAATCGTAACGTCACAAAAAAGATTGATTCCTTTAAGGCAAGGGTTCTTAAACTGGGGTCCATGGACCCCTTAGGGGTCCGTGAAAGCCAAATTGAAATATTAGTCTATATTTAGGAGGTATAATCATTTTTTCTAAGGAAAGAGTTTAATTAAAAATAAAACGTTTTTGCACTGAATGTCTCTATTTCTATTCTCCTTTTCACACTTTGTGGACTGAAAACTGCAGATTTCTACAGTCTATTTGTATTACGACGTCAATTTATGACGTCATTTTGTTTTAATTTCTTGCTTACCGTGGTCCACGCGAAGCAAAAAAAAACAATTTAGGGGTCCGCGGTGAAAAACGCTTAAGAACCCCTGCTTTAAGGCTAAGCAAACATCATTAACAAAATTTTCGGACAAGCGGTTGTTCCTGCTCCTCTTACTTCTAAACTTTCAGGTTATATTGTGTTTTCTTAGTGCACGGAGATCCCTCACAAACTCTTACAAACCCCAGTTTTGCAACCACTGCATTAAAAGGTGAAACCATACGTGAAAGCGACATTTAAGTGGCAAGCGTAGTATAAGTTATCTCAATTATCTTCATGATTTTAAAGAATAAAATTCAATTATTTGTCTGCTTAAACAAAAATTCTCATAAAATTTTGCAAATTATATAAACAACTTTTTCGTGTAGCAGAAAAACTTTTTTAGACAAAATTATCGCCATTTTTGCGTGATCATTCATCGTAGCGGCTATTTGTAAAAAAGATAACCAATATAAAACCAAGGAGTCGAACTGTTGACTATTCGGTTCAGTAAAAGTATATATTCTCAAAAAATCTATTTTTTCTGGCTTGCAAGTTGTTCTCTCTTACACGTTTCTGTACGAGTTGTTATACAAATGCATTTATAAACATTAGGCTAAGTTTGAAAAAGTTTCGTTTAAACGAGTGCCCCAGTATAGGCTCCGTTTGTAAGTATGCTAAAGACGCGTGAACATTCGGGTTAAAGACAGGTGAGATTCACAATAAGCACAAAAACAATTTGCATTTTAGTATTTTGAATAGGCAAAAAAAAGAGTGGTAGGCTATATGTTATATATGTTAACCCAGCATATTAAAAGTCGCGCTTGTTTTTACTTTTGTGCTGTATTGACTTCATGGTGAGAGTTACAGATGGGTTAACAAATTAGCGCGAAAATGTCGGCCTATTTTGCCCAGGTGTGGTCTATAGCTTATCCTTGCTTACGAAAAAAAAATATCGGTTCGGGAAGTATTTTAAATCGATCTTACTTTTGTTGAAACTGGAATAAAAATTTGCGTAATGTAGTCTTAAAAATATATTATGCCTAAAAACAGTAATAGTTACAGAATATGTTAATTTCTGTAATTAGCAAACAAATTGGTGAGGAAAACCGTTGTGGTAAACGGCATTAAAATAATTATAAAAAAAAACATGTTTTGCTGAACTGACATCTGTGATTTTTTGGCGGGAAATTTGTCCAAATCTTCAAAGCCAGTGGTCGCCAACCTGGGAGTCGCGACAGCCAGGTGAATCGCAAGGTTGTCTGAGGGATCGCCATGTGCTATTTGTCAAACGAAAATGTTAAAAACAATGTGAAGTAAAAAGTTATCTCCGAATGAATTTCATAATTTGTGGCCGCCAACTTTTTAGGTTGAAATCATTTGCCAAAAACGGCTATTTTTCATTGCAAATTCACTAGGCCCGTGACATTGTACGCTAAATGGCGTCTCTGGCGCGCCGCTTTTTGACTGCATCGCTCTTTTACGCCTGCACCAATACGTGATTAATTATGATTTGGGTTAGGGTTGACGGTAGCGTTTGGGTGGTGGTAGTATTACATTTAATTTTCCATGTTTTGATTAATTTAAATGATTTTTTTGGAAATCCATTTAAATTACTTTTTAGTCGGCTTAATAGCCTCAGGAGGTGTATATTTGACTGGATCAATCTTTAACGCTTGCACCCGTTAGTGATTATATGTCGATTTGAGCTGATTTTCTGTTCATGTAAATAGCCTAGTTCAATTTATTCGAATTAAGGTGTAATGAGTGTATATTAAGAATTTAAAATTAATTATCTGCATAATGTTAAGAAAGCGGTTATGTAAGGAAAAATGTGGCAAATGTCACAAAGTATTCTGCTCTAAAATGTGAATACTGCAATTTGTGGTCTCATCTAACATGTTGTCCGGGTCTGTCTGAGGATGAGTATAATGTCTTGTCTAAGTCAAATAATGCCTTACATTGGTTCTGTAATCTTTGCAATGATAAAGCAGGGGATGTTTTAAAACTAATTCAAACACTAAAACAAAGCAAGATGAACTGGAATTAAAATGCAATAGGTTAGAGGAGAAGGTTAACATTAATTCAAACACACTAGTAGAGCATGAATCACAGTTAAGGATCATAAGACTTCAGCAAATAGTATACACAAATTGGATGATTTATCATCACTTCTCAAATCAGAAGTCCAAGAAATTGCATATCAAGCAGCTAAGGAAAGAAATTTAATAATACGAGGTATGCATCCAGAAAATAATGTGGCTGACCAAGTTAGCCAAGTAAAGATTATTTTTGAAGATGGTTTGGGTATAAAAAGTTATAACATAGAAGCAGTTTCTGTATTTCAAAATAAAGGATCAAGTCACAACATAAAACCAATAATGGTTGTTAAGCTTTCAAGCAAAGTATTGCAGAAGTCAAAGCAGCTACATAAAAGTTCTCATTACAGTGAAGTCTTTATATCTCCTGATTTAACTAAAATGCAGCAGGAAAAAGATTATAATCTAAATCTAAGGCAGCAACTAAAAGCTCGAAGATCAAACAGTGAAAGAGTGATCATAAAAAAGGCCAAACTACATCTGGTAGAATAACTCTGCCAGCTGTCCAATCCAGTGCTTTACCACCATGTTTAAATCGACTAATCTCAAAAACTAAAGATTGTTTTACATCTTGTTTATTATTTAATGCACACAGTATCGTTAAAAAAATTGGAGATCTTGAAGTTCTAGCGTGTGCAAATGATATCGGCTTTATACTTTACTGAATCATGGCTACATACCGATATAGAAGATACTGTTATATCCAGGGTTGCCATACCATCCTTATTTTGAAGGTCCAGGTCTTATAAAACTTAATTGTCCTTATTTCTAAGATTTGTCCTTATTTTAAAGGTCCAGGTCTTATAAAACTTAATTGTCCTTATTTCTAAGAAATGTCCTTATTTTCTACTTGCGTCCTTATTTTGTCTTATTTTCAACTAAACTTCGATTCGTTTTCCTTTGGTATCGGGTCTTGCATAATATTCTAAAATTATGCTTTTGCGGGGAGATTTTATGACAGTATAAATGAAAAGATACTCCCGTAGCGTACAAGTCTCAGAATTTTACTTCGAAGTGGTGAGATAGGTAGGGCAGTGGTACAGCAGTTTCGGCTCCAATACCGGATACAGTAGTTGGCAACATTTTAGCAGTAAACAGCAGTACAAGGTTTCTGCTGTTTAGGCTACAGCAGAGTAGGGTGCGGGGAAGGCAGCATTTTTTGCGAAGTGGTTGATAGCCTAATGGAGAAATGGGTGCAGTGCAGTCGACACTTCGATTAAATCAGTAAAGCTATAAGCAGGGGTTGCCAACACTTATATCGCGATCTACCGTTCGATCGCCACATTTCACCTGGTCGATCTTGTTATGTGTCGGATTTTTAAAATAGCGTTCTTCAAGCAACATTAATAGGAGTAGACTGAAAAACAAACCATTAACCTTGATAAATTGCTGGAGCAGATTGTTTTTGGCCAAAAGTATGGAATGTGATATGACACGGCTTGTAATCTAATTTTTGGTTGTCCTTATTTTTGGGTCCATTTCGATGGCAACCCTGGTTATAGCACTTCCTAGGTACCAAATACTGAG
Source organism: Ascidiella aspersa (assembly GCF_963924565.1). Taxonomy (NCBI): domain Eukaryota; kingdom Metazoa; phylum Chordata; class Ascidiacea; order Phlebobranchia; family Ascidiidae; genus Ascidiella; species Ascidiella aspersa. The sequence goes on from NC_139449.1 coordinate 15,984,897, forward strand.
GAATGATCGCAGTTATGCTTTAGGGCAGTGGTTCCCAACCTTTTTGTTGTCGCGACCCCTTTCCAGTTTTCGAAACTTACGCGACCCCTCAATTTTGAATTAATGATACATTGACCTAAGTAAATTAGAGTCACATTTAAATTGGTAAAACGATCACATTTCTCGACCGATTGTCGTAAATTTGGTTAAACTATACGTATTAACGAAAAAAGTATATGTACTAGCTTATAAAGTTACAGTTTAAGCCTGCAATTGCCGCATTAAGATTTTTATTCGATAACACTATTTGACTAAACTTTAGTTTAATCGTTAATGTGATGTAATAATCATTATTGTGATGTAATAAATATGGTTCTTGTCACAACTGAGTAGTTTTTTGCTTTTGATTTCTGTCTTTAATGAGTCTGAAGATAAACAATTGAAACTTGAATTATAGGCTTAAGTTTTCACTTAAAGTTCTTTAGTAAACTTAAGTGTGTATCTTTGATTGATACCGGGAACTCAATAGCAAGCCTACATTGTTAAAATAAAATTCTGACTCGCACCTTTCTTCCTGGCAGCTCACTGTTTGAACGTTTACTATCATTACAAGTTAATTTTTTAAGCTAATTAATTCGCATTCTAGCAATAGTGTTTTTATTTCTGATTGTCGTCTTCGCGACCCCCAGAGAAAAGGCAAACGACCCACCCGGGGGTTGTGACCCCCAGGTTGAAAACCACTGCTTTAGGGGGTGGGTGTCTAATGTATATTAGGGATTCTATCATTTTTGAAAGGCTAACAGAGGATGAACTTCAGCTGGATGAAAGTATTTGGGTCAAAATGCAAGTAGGCAAGTTTGAACTTGTAGTTGGTTTGTGCTACAGAAGTCCAACAAATCACAATGGCCATTACTTGATGAACATTAGTGAGAAATGTGACAAATATAAAAATGTTATTGTATGTGGAGATTTTAATTTTAGAAATATTAACTGGGATTTGTATCATTAAGATGCAGAAGGTCAAGACTTTTTGGATATGGTGTTGGATAATTATCTGTTTCAACATGTAAAGTCACCCACAAGGGGAGACAGTATTTTAGATCTTGTTTTTTCTAAGGAGGAAAATATTATTCAGAATATTCAGGTTCACGACACATTTAGTAATAGTGATCACAATATGATATCCTTCCAAATACCTGTTTGCACTATGAAAAGTGTTTCAAATAATAAATTTAGAAACTATAAAGTTGCTAAATTTCCTCAACAACTGTTGAACTCAAATGGAATTTGTTCTGCCAAAAGATAAATGAACTTATGAGTTGTTTGTTCCCCTTAGGAATAAGAAGTCTACTCATAAACCAAGATGGTGCAACAAACAGATTGAAAGAGCGAGAAACAAGAAGCTACGGAAATGGAAAATATACAGACATACCCATTGTCAACTTGATTATAATCAGTATAAAAGAGCCACTAATAATCTAACTAATATGATTCGAAAATATAAATTTAACCTCGAGAAAAAAATAGCCATGAATATCAAAGAAGCCCCCAAGGATTTCTTCAAGTATGCTCAAAGTAAATTAACCATAAAAGAATCGATAGGGTCCCTCTTCAACAATCAAGGATATGAAACTAGTGATGAGTCCATGGCAAATATATTCAACGAATTCGTCTCATCTGTTTTCACAGATGATGGATCAGAGGAGCCCCCCAATTCTTCACTAAAAATTAGCGAAGAAAAGCTTAGATCAGAACTTAAATCTTTAAATGTTAGCAAAGCCCCTGGAGCGGATGGCATACACCCTTACATGTTAAAGGAATTAAGTGACATCATAACACCTCCTTTACTCAACATTATCAATCATAGCATAGAAACAGGTGAAGTAGTCAAAGATTGAGGGTCTGCTAATATTTACCCCATACACAAAAGGGGCCTAAGAATATGAAGGAGAACTAACAACCTATTAGTTTGACATCTTGTGTAAGTAAAATTGTGGAAAAATTCTTTAAAGAAGCCATTTGTGACCACCTAACGAAACATAATATTTTAAATACATCCCAACATGGCTCTGTATTTGGAAAGTCTTGTTTAACTAACCTCCTCACACATTTGGAGCATGACACTTCCCATATCGACGAAGGTCACTCAGTTGATACAATATACTTAGACTTCTCTAAAGCTTTTGACAAAGTTTCACATAAATGTTTAATAGTCAAACTGAGAGAATCTGGCATTGAAGGACAGGTTTTAAACTGGATTGCTAATTGGTTAAAAAAACGACGTCAAAAAGTTGTTATTAATGGAAAAAACTCCACAAATGGAAAAAAGTGTTGAGTGGAGTCCCTCAAGGCTCTGTTTTAGGCTCAATTCTATTTACTATCTTTATAAATGATTTGGATACTAAAGCCACAACACACCAATGTTTTCTAAAACGGACAAAATTTGTGAAGAGTTCACTTTTTAGCATTACACTCACTATATAGAAAAAAATGTTTGGGTAACAACCAGGGCGCCATTCCGGCAATATGCATAGTTACTAGTTAGTTTGCAAATTTAACTTGTGATGTTTTGTCTTGTATTTTTTATAGTTGTTTTATTTGTTAAATATATATTAGCAACAGTATGGATAAGAGGAAAATAAGTGATCAAGAAAATATTGTACAAACAAAAAAGATTCGTCATGAGGAAAAAGGTGAGCAACAGTAGTGATTTGTATTATTTTGAGCAAAATACAATAAACCATCTTTAATACTACCAGTCTCAATCTATAAAAATCATTACTCAAACAAAATGTTGGCACAAACCAAATAGTTGAAATCAAGGCTGGGGAGCCGGAACTCCGGAATCAGACTTTTTTGCTTGAGCTAGGACAATTTTTTTTCCATTTGCGGAGCGTTGGAGCTATTTTTAATATTTTTGTTGAGCTGGCGACATTTTTATTCAGTCGGAACCATTCTAGAAATGTATAGAGTGGAAGGTATTAAATTTTTATTGCTTTAGCTTAAAAGAATATTAAATTTCTCAAATAAAAATCACTAAACAGTTTAATGTGACAAATGTAATTTATGTGCCTGTGCTAAAGGTCCTAAAGCAATTTTAAGAATACATCTATGTAGCCGAAGTTGGAGCCAGAGCCTTGTTTTTGTGTTTGGTGGCTCTTGAGCTGGAGACTGAAATAATGCTGTTTTACTGTGGCTCCCCAGCCCTGGTTAAATTTACTTTAATTAAAGCCTGTATATTAATTAAAAACTAAATTTTAATTTTTTGCCCTGACTAAAATTGTTCTTCTGGATAGATAGTAGTATAAATCTTTAATTAACCGAAATATCAATAGGCTTTGTGAGAAAAAGGAAAATCACACCATTTTTGATAACAAATATTGATGGTTTTTCTGCATGATTTGTTTTCACCTCTACAGAAAAATAACTATTTGGCTAAAAACTATTTTTTGTATTTAGACGAAACAAATCTCCTGTACGGATTATCTTCTTCTGAATTTTCTCAGTGGAAACGTCCATCATTAGAATGTCTTGATCCTTCAACAGATGTAATCATATTCCAGCAACTAGATGTAGACCATTACTTGGATGACAAGCAAGTTGCTGGCATGCCAATAATTGAAAGTGGAACTGCCCCTGTTGTGAGAATGTTTGGTCTTACAACAAAGGGACACAGTGTTGTTTGCCATGTACATGGGTTTTTGCCATATTTTTTTGTCAAAGCAATGACTGGTTTCAAGGTAGGCGTTATACTTTTCTGCAGCACACTTTGTGCCTTGCAAGATTGTCAAGTTTTCAGTTGAACATTATGTAAGTTTGCCAAATGACCTATTTGCTTTACAAATTGGCATTTATTGAAACATGCAAGACATACAAGATGTACACTATCCATGAGAGAACTGATAATTTTAAAGTATTTACATACTACCATTTTAATGGACTAACATGTAGCTAGCATGGTTGTAAAGTTAGGCAGTTTGGCAAAATTCAATGCTATGTAAAAAGTTAGCCATTATTTGCTTTTATTTTTTAGTCTTCCACTGGCTAAAAAGTTTGACATCTCCTGGTATGCATTTGTTCGCACAAAATTTTGGGCCCGTGCACAATTTTTTTAAAAAAAGTTTAAAGCAAAAATTTAAATGTTACAAATTCAACCTCCAGTCGTCTCAGTGCCCCAATTAGTGTTAGTGAGCTACATACAGAAAAAAGTGCCCAAGTTACTTTTATTTTTAACTACATATTGCCCTCATTGGAACTACATACCGCCAGAGAGAAGTATAAATAAGTTAGTCTACCTACATGTGTTTTTAAGCTTAAAAATTAAAAAAAGCACTTTGCAAGTTAAAACTTTCAAGCTTACTGTTTTGTTAAAACTTTACAACACAAAACTAATACACAACCAAAAACTATGTTGTCTGTTATGTCTGAAATCGGTCGACTAAATGAAAAGCCTGAATTTATGTCATTGTAAAAAGGGAAGACACAAGCCACATGCTTTATTTTAATCAAAATCAAAAAGCTGTGGACTCCTAAACACCAGTTCCCAACGTTCCATTTCTATGTAAGTTTGCTGAAGCTGCATGCTATAGCTGATAATTTAAAAACGTGATTGTTGTTGTTGTATTTGATGACGATTATGTGATATGTCGCATCGCTAAGAAGATCTCAAAAAGTTTTTCTTGCCTATTTGGCAGTTAAAAGTTTAATAATTTGGGCACTTTTATGTTTAATAAATTGGGCACTTTGGTGTTTAATAGTTTGGGCACTTTGAAAATACTGGATTAACTTAATAATTTAATTCTATAAATGTTGATCTTAAGGAAATACACTGTGAAGAGTTTCGACAATGCCTGAATGACTTGGTATTAAAAGAAATGCGTGGCAATAAGGAAGTAACAAAAGCTGTCTTCAAGGTGGAATGTTTTCAAAAACAAAGTAAGCTGCTGTTTAACTTTGTATACTCATTTTGTATAAAGCTGTAAATTAGCAGCGTTTAGTTTGGCACAGGCTGATTTGGACAACTAGATTTATTTTAGCTTTTTAAGATTAGACCATTTCAGTTTTTCTCAAATTAGATTAGAAATAGAATTACTGGATTTTTGAAAAACAAAATTTCAATTAGAATTGGAACTAGTTAGGAAGAATCTGTTTTTTTGTGGGCTAAGTTTTATACATTTTAGGATGGCCTATGCTTTTTAAACTCAAAAAATCACTTCCATGTAATTCTGACCTAAGGTTTTAGTTTGAATTTTTTGTGTTGAGAGAGTCTAAAAATTCTAAAGGACAAAGTAGCGTTTTTGCTACAATCCGAATTACATAAGAACCAGATTTAGAGCACACAAGCAATTTAGAAATTGGATTAGAATTATTCCAGTGAGAGCCACATAGACAAATTAGGACACTGGGTTCTGAACCATCTTTTTGCAGGCTCTGATATAGACTTGAAAAATCAATCATTGTCCCTTGTAAAAGACTTGATTATCCATTATATATATTTAAATAAATTTACATTTAATCCTAAAAAGTTTCAATTTCATGTTTTACTTGAACAATCATTAAGACTGTAGTACATACTCCCTTTCAAATAATATGATTCTCCCTTCAAATAATATGACTCCCTTCAAATAATATATGATATGGTCGACAATACAAAAACTAAATATAAAGGGAGGGTAAATGATGGATCTTTAAGTTTTTCACATGGCAGACTCATGTAGTTTATTTTAAGTATTGAAGGATCACACTGGTTTAGAATGTTAACCATTTGCAAGATAATTTTCTGCTTTGCCTAATCAACTTGAACTTATACATTATTGTGCAACTAGAATCAAGTCTAAATACATTTAGATTACCCTTCAGCAATCTTTAAATGTGACAAAACTATAAACCTTACTAACAGAAACGTAATGTGAACTGAATAGCACAAATCCATGCAAATTTGTTTTAATGTCAATGCTACTTTTCTTAATATTACCAGCATGATTTTTTATCTCTTCAGCAATACCATAATAAGTATTTAGACCATTTCTGAGTCTTTCTTTAAATGACTTAATATTTGTGGTTACATCTAATTACCTTTAATGCTTACCCCAGTGCACATTTATTCAATAGGTAGTTTTAAATAGATTGCATAATGTATTTTTTTCTTATTTGTTTTAATATAATTATTAGTACTAGACCTAATTTAACACTACCTTGGTATTTACCTGAAATGATGTTTTATAGACTCCCTTTTAAACTGAGCGTAGATAGGTTTACTAGTTTTCTGATTTATAAATAGTTAGGCATTACCTTACCTTCAAAAAGAGCCCAAAATTGTAGAAATCCAATGGGAAATGGGTGAGATATTAGCAAAAACACGAAATATATATTGCCACAAAGTGACAAAATCATGGCAATTTCAAAGTGTGATATCTTAAAAAGTATTTGACCGATTTTTATAAAATTTGAAACTTATGGTTATTTTGTCATTTGAAAAGGGTCAGGTTAGAAATGTCATTTAAATTGGTTGATTTAATATGAAATCACTCTAAACTTACTTAATTTTAACAATATGTCATGGATTATTGCTTAATATAAAAATAAATACTTGATTATTGTTCCAGATATGTATGGATTCAGTAGCAGTGGGTTGGGTACATATTTAAAAATCACAGTTGCTGTTCCAAGGCTTGTTGCAACTACCAAAAGAATGTTGGAAACTGGATTTCGAACTAGTACTTATCCTGAACACTGCTACCAAGCATTTGAATCTTTTATAGATTTTGAAATCAGGTACATTTCTATATAATATATATATATATGTTTTAAATAGTTTAAACAAAATTGAACAATACTCCAAAATAGTTGTATAAAGGACTTTTTTTAATAAGTGGCGATCACTGTGGTGAAACATTTATACTGCTTGCTTAAAATTCAGTGTTATGTCATCGATTTTCGGGCAAGCAGGGCTACTCTCGTTAATTAAACAAAATAGTAATAATTTAGAAAAAAAATATTGGATTTAACTATTCTGGATTTGTTAATGTGATTCAAAACCGTATTTTAGAAATACGTAGATATTCTTCTTACATTGCTAGTCATTACCCATATTTTTATCATCTAGAATATTTTAGTAATACAGTCCTTTTTTACTATTATATATTTTTAAAACATGCTATTTGCTTCAACAGATTTATGACTGACACCAACATGGTAGGGTGTAATTGGATTGAACTCAATGCAGGAAAATATCACATTCGAGAAGAAAACAACAAAACTTCCTCTGCACAAATTGAAATGGATATTATTTGGGACTCTTTTATTAGTCATGCGCCAGATGGCGACTGGCAAAAAATTGCTCCACTGAGAATTTTAAGTTTTGACATTGAATGCGCTGGAAGAAAAGGTTTGTCAACTCCAAAAGCAACTACTTTACAATTATATGACATTTTAAGTTATATTATTTCAATTTTGTGTAGGTATATTTCCTGTGCCAGAAGTAGACCCTGTAATTCAAATTGCATCAATGGTAAAATGCCAGGGCAGCAAGGAAGATGCATTCATCCGTGTCATATTCACTTTGAACAGCTGCTCAACGATTGTTGGTTCACAAGTTTATTCATTCAAGAATGAAAGTGACTTGTTACAGGTCAAAAAAAAACTTTTGTTTATTGGTTTAATATTTAAATAATTTTGTTGTTGAGATCAACTTTGCTAGTTTAAAATCATGTTGTAAGTTATTTAAAGAAAAGTCTACAACATTTGGACCACGCACCTATTTATGTAGCCCTAACAGGTTATATCAAGTAATTAAACCAACAAATTGTATTTTGTTGTTTTAACAGGTTTATTGGTATTGAAGGCATGTATTATTTCACATTACGTTCGCCAATTGATCAAACTGCCATTTAATTTAATTTATCCTACTGCGGCTACCTATTGTTACATCTAGTTTGTTTTTAGCTATTTTTTATAAAATAAGTTCTGCTTTGTTACTTTAAAATGGCAAGCTGAAGGCATATAAAATACTAAATTTTGGAAAAGAATTAGTTCAGCTTGTGATACTGGCTTCCTGGCAATTTAGTTATGCTTTGCAGTTTGTTGTGCACTATAAAGATAACTTTGGTTTTTATTTTATCCATAATGGCAAAACAGACTTGCTGCTGGTTAGTAACTTTTATTCCATACAAGTGTTCTGTCAATACTTCCTTAATTAAGAGATAACTATTGAATTTGACAAACAAATTTTTGACATGTTCTTGTTGACTGCACAACAATTTTGTTATCCACAGTATACTTTCAGAATTCAGTCTGGCATACTTTTTTGAATTATCTTGTGAAAGTACTACAGTAGTATATTTAGTATAATATTTTATCAACTTTTTTGCAGGCATTTTGTGATTTTATCACTGTAGTGGATCCTGATATTGTCACAGGCTATAATATTCAAAACTTTGATTTGCCTTATCTTATTAACAGAGCAAGTCACCTTAAAGTTGTAAAATTCCCATTCTTAGGAAGGTTAGTCATTGTGTGCCAATCATACATCAGCCAAATAACCAAGACTTGACCTTTTTTTTCAGAATTAAGTCAAGTGTAACAAAAATTAAGGAAACTAAGTTCCAGTCAAAACAAATGGGAAGTCGCGACCTTAAGCAAATTAACATGGAAGGAAGAGTTCAGTTCGATGTACTTATGGTAATAATTTTATTATATGAGGTCTCTAAGAGATACAGTCCACAGCAATGTTTAACATGGAACCCCGCAGCCCACATGGGACCCACATTGTACTCTCTTTTTTTTGGTTTGTTTCTATGTTTAGTACCATCTAACTGTTGTTTTTTTATGTTGTCTCATTTATGTAACGAAATGGGCGCAATAGAGAAAGGTTAAGAAGTACTACTCTACAAATATTTAAGCCCTAAATTTAAAAATTTTATCTTGGAAACTGCTCATGATAGAAGGCCTTGTCTTTTATTTTTATATTATGTGAAGTTCCTCAATTTGTAAAAGTCTAAAAACATTGGTTTTGGTCTTTAAAATTAAGCATGGAACAACCCTTGTATTGCCAACACACAGGCGTTGTTACGGGAGCAAAAGTTGCGATCATATACTCTTAATGCTGTAAGCTTCCATTTTCTTGGCGAACAAAAGGAAGACGTTCATCACTCGATTATCACGGAGCTACAGAATGGAAATGCACAAGTGAGATGCACTGTCTGATTTATGAAGAGCTAGCAACTTTTATAAATGTATTACAATTAAATAAATATAAATGTGTTTTCAAACAAATGCAGTTCCTAAAAGTACATTTGAGAAACCACTGTTTTTATATATATCTACATAATAAAAGAGAAAGTTTGTGAGACGTAAGATGTAAGATGTGTGTATGTGTGTGGCAAGATGTTCGCACAGTCGGTGATGATTATAATATGAAATTCGAGCAGCATTGACGTTGCGCCGCTTTAGTTCAGTGGTAGAGAACTGGTTTCGTGAACCAAAGGTCGTGAGTTTCAGTGATTTGTCACTTACCAAGATTGTGTTTAAGCACGTATCCCAGGCCCCAAGCGTTAGTTAATTTAATATAGGTATATTTAGAAGTTTTTGTGTTTGGCGGAGTTTAAGTAAAAGATAGTCCAAAAAAAATAAAAGTAATTATATTTCCTTAGTAAGGTAAAATTTTAATGTTTCCAACTAAGACTATTATGTTTAGGAACTTATTGATGCCTGTTTACGCGTAAAATTTAGGTAGAGTTCACAAATTTACGAAGAATTGAATTTTTATTTTTAAGCCGTTTATTAGCGATAGTGATTGAAGCCAAAGCCTAATGACTTCTTACAATGTGTTTACCCACGCAATACTTCGCAGAGTTCGCGAAATATTGCGTTTATTGCAGTAGTTAACAGTAAGCATTTGTTTTTTCAATGAGGATTTTTCTCACGTTTGACGCAGTTTAGCGCCGGGATTGCGTATTTGCTTAACATGACGCTATCAAGCAAGTCTAAGCAATTGCTGCTGCAACCTAAAGTTTTACGTTTGGGAGTTATTCTCAAGTGACAAATGTCACGGGTTTTCGTTACTTAAAAGATGTATTGCATGCTTAGCCAAGTGTTGTGCGCTATAGTTAACCGACTTCACATCACATGATTTGAAATTTCTATTTAGTGACACTCAGTTCAAACGTTTAGGCATAAGCAAATTTGTTATGACATTTAAAAAAATATGTTTGCATTATTTATGTCATATACGAAGATCTTACGAATAACCGGTAAATATTCTTTTTAACCTTGGCAACGCCGGGTATTTCGTCTAGTATTATATTTTAACAGTAATTGATAAAAATTACTAAAATAAAGTGTGTATAAGCCTTATTGGTTAAAGGAGAATGATAACCGACTTGACTAGGTTAACCAATACATTTTACACAGTCAAGACGGCGCCTTGCTGTATATTGCTTAAAAGATGCCCTCCTACCAATTCGCCTGCTTGACAAGCTCATGTTTATCATCAATTATATGGAGATGGCCCGTGTAACTGGAGTTCCACTCTCCTACCTTCTCACAAGGGGTCAAAGCATCAAAGTTATTTCACAACTCCTGCGTAAGGTAAAACTATGGAATACTTCCTGTAATTGGATTTACTCCTCCGAAGTTAAAAGTTGTGACATTTGTAATAACTGATTAAGTTATACATTATAGTAGCCACATGTTTGACCAAAATTACAATAATGGGTCTTCATTTGGTTCATGTCTCAACTGCAAATGCATGTCTCAGACGACAAGTGCCGACCTCCTGATGCCAGTGATTCCGACCAGCAACAATGATGAGTTTACTGGTGCCACGGTTATTGAGCCAATCAAGGGTTACTACAATATACCAATAGCTACCCTCGACTTCTCATCACTGTACCCTTCGATTATGCAGGCACACAATCTGTGTTACACTACGCTACTGAGAAAGGTATCGTACTTTTTTGCTTAATGCCGTTCTATTTTTTTGAACAATGTAAAACCACTAAAAATGTACACATTTCTTTTGCAGAATTGTAAGGAACGTGAGAAATTGTCTTCAAACGATTACATTAAAACGCCATCCGGTGACTACTTTGTAAAGTCAAGTGTAAGGAAGGGGCTTCTTCCAGAGATCCTGGACAGTTTACTGACTGCTCGAAGAAAGTACGCCCTGATTTGATAAGTTATTTGTATTTTGCTCTTAAAAGTGGGAAGTTAGGTGTCAAAAACTGTTGTGTATCGTTTGATATCCTTATGAGTAACTGACGTCGTGTATGTTGTTGGAGAAAAAAGGTACATTGCTTCGGGCCGTTGACCCTGTAGGTTTATAATATTTATAATTCGCTAACGTTACTGCGTCAAAACTATCACATAAAAATACCTTTGGAGTTCGGAGGAAGATTGAGTGATGTACAATGATCTAGGTGTTTTTTACATAGCGATTTTCATTACGGTGTAACGCACCAAACTTCCCAAAATAAAATGTTAAAAAAACTATTCCTCTGCCTAGATATACAGCTGCTCAACGATTGTTGATTCACAAGTTAGGAAAAGGACAATAACACAGACGCGTATTGTTTTTGTTGTGTAAAATAGGCCATGAGCTTACGGGGGATGGTGCCCCCCAAAAAAAAAAAATTAAATAATAATTGTCAACAAAAAAAAAATTTTTTCATAAGGCATGATATATTAGATCGATTTAGGGTTATATGGGGGGTTCTGAGTCCGAAAATGCCATTACTTTTTCTGAGTTGGCTCTAGTTTTTGAGATATGGCCTTTTCCTATATACCATGAAAAATGTATGCTAGTGAGCAACGAGTTAATAAAAGCTGAAGCCATGTGAAGCAGCTATTTAATTTTGCCTTAATGTTGAGATGTCTGGTACAAATGTCTCGCTTGGGAGGTAAAACAGGCCTTAGAATACTCTCTCTCTCTCCCATAAAGCAGTAACATACGTGAGCCTAAGAATCGCCATGATGATTGATATTTTTACATGAATGACGTGCCAGGTTGGACCGAAACAAGAAGAAGTCATGCCACTACCCCAACATTGACTCTGCTTTACGGTCAGTTGCACACTGCCCTGAAATTCCTGTTCCCGTTTTTATGTCCCTGCCAGATTTGATTTCGGATAAAGCTACGATGTTGGATGTAGTGGAAGACGAAGATGGCAATACTAGCAACTGCAGTGACACCGACTCTTCAACATCTTCATAAATGCAATGTAAACCGAAGCCTTTTACTCAAGATCAGCTAAACGACCTAGTTCGTGATTTAGGTTTATCTAAAGAAGTGTCTGAAGTCCTGTCTTCTCGCCTCTGTAACATTTTTGATTCGGCAACAAACATAACGTTTTACCGGGTCAGAGGAGAAATGTTAATGCAGTTTTTATCCTAAGAAGATTGTTTCTGTATTGTAATAACATCGAAGGACTTCGTTTATCTATGGGTCTACTTGAATATAAACCAGAAGAATGAAGGTTATTCATTCACAGCTCCAAAAAAGTTTGAAATGTGTGCTACTTCACAACGGAAATAAGTTTGCCTGTGTTCCAATTGGCCTCATAATCGTTTTAAAGGAGCACTATCAATCTACCAAAGTGTAAAGATGCTCCTGAAGAATTTCTTATAGTGAGCATAACTGGAAGATATGCATAGATTTGAAAATGGTCAACTTTGTCTTAGGACATCAAGGTGGCTACACCAAGTATCCCTGCTTTATTTGTTACTGGGATAGTCGGGTCGCTGTTCAACACTGGATTAAAAAGTAATGGCCTAGAAATGTGAATAGCTTGTGCATGGAGAACTGTTTTTTTTTCACAAATTGTCGTCTTTCTTGTGTAGGCTTAGGCATACTGGTGGACGGTGGTATAGGAAGATTAGTCTCACAAATTGCAATATGTTAGGAGACTCAAGGAGAGTCTGATAAAAATACGAATAAATGGAGCAGTTTTTGTATTTAATATGTGGAAAAGAATAGATATATGTAGCACTTCTTCATCTAGGTAATCACATTGTGTCTTTATCTTTCGCTCATTCTTTGTTCTACGTACAACCGAAAATTTTACTTTTTTTAGAGCTTCGATTAGTTTTTTTGAGCTACGTGCGAAAAAAGTATCTCGATTAGTTTTATTTCAGCTACGAAGGGCCAAAACTGCCAAAATGAAGTTATTCCAGCTACAGTGCAAATAAAAAAGTGCCCTAAATACACTTTTTCGAGCTCCGAAGGAATAGAAAAGTTCCCAGATTACGTTTCATCTGAGATACGTTATGCAAAAGTGCCTAAATTAAACCAAAAAACAAATACATTATGCTATGGGCTCTTCGTGACTATTGCATCCAATTGAAATTAGCTACAGGCGTTAAATTTGTATCTGGTATATTTTTGTTTCAGTGCAAAGGCAATGATGAAAGTGGAGACCGACCCCTTTAAACGCAGCGTGTTGGACGGTCGCCAGCTGGCGTTAAAGATCAGCTGCAACTCTGTGTACGGCTTTACCGGGGCCCAGGTCGGAAAGCTGCCGTGCTTGGAAATTTCTGGGGTAAACTATTAATAAAACGATTCTTCGTCAACCAAATATTTGTTAGGTATTTACGACGGTTAACTCTACCTTTTGGTTTCTTGACACCTTAGAAAAACAAACGCGACAGGGAGGCACTTTGTGCATTATGGACATCTAGAGCCATGTATCTTTTAGAGTGTTAGTTATACAGTACACATTACTAAACTTGTACCGATCTAGAAATCATTCAAGAAACGACATTCTTCGTTGTCACGAAGTTCATATTACGTTCGTGCCAGTTTTGCTTTAAATGCATCTTTGTGGTAGTAGTGAACAAATCCTATAAAGTTTAACAAGAACAGGTCAAAACAATGTCCCAATATTTTACTCCCAAAGAAACTAGTTTTATCTATTTGGCAGACGCTCTTGCTGATTGGTAGACACCCGCCCGATTATCGAGTGCAAATTTTAATTCCATATTAACCCCGATAAATGTGTAACAACTTGAAAAAGGCTTCACCGCTGTATTCCTAGTTAGGCGTGTATATCATGATTGACAGACTTACATAACTTAAGATTCGATTTATGAATTGGTTACAAATCCTAGTACTTTGGTTACAATCCTAGTACATTTTTTTCACAGAGTGTGACTGCCTTCGGTCGACTAATGATTGACCAGACCAAGCAGCACGTCGAGTCGCAATACACAGTTGATAATGGTTACGAACACAACGCTAAAGTGATATACGGAGACACGGACTCTGTGATGGTAAAGTTCGGAGTTTCCACAGTAGCTGAGAGCATGAAGTTGGGGCATGAAGCTGCCAAGTTCGTGTCTGAAAAGTTCGTTCAACCCATTAAGCTCGAATTCGAGAAGGTATTTTATTTAATTAACGGTTTTAACTTGTACAAACCTGTTCGATTTCCACTTTAAAAATACTATTTGTTTTTTTTATAGCTATTACAGATATAGTCGACAAAATACCTTTATCAGCGTTTTTAGCAATGTTTGTGACCAAACGGAAACCAGCTACTACTCGTTCTTAACAATATATGCTCGAAAACACACAATGCAACCACTTTGACACAGGTGTATTTCCCTTATTTGCTGATCAACAAGAAGAGATATGCTGGTCTTTATTTTTCATCAAGTGCTGAAAAGCACGACAAGATGGACTGCAAAGGAATTGAGACCGTACGAAGAGACAACGCGCCACTGACTGCCAACCTGATTAACACGTGCTTGCAGAAACTTCTTATCGACAGGTTTAGTTTTTTAATTTTGCAAATGTACACGTTGTCCAAAATAGATGTTTTTTTTTATCCGTTAAGTTATACTCAATCTTCCACTTACTAAAAAATCGTTACTACTTGATGACTGTGTTGATTGCTGTAATAAGACTTGTCATTTTTCCATTGCATTTTGGCAGAGATCCCGATGGCGCGGTTGACCACGCGAAACAAGTGATCTCAGATTTGTTGTGCAACAGGATCGATATATCACAGTTGATTATCACTAAAGAACTTACCAAGACTAAGGAGGAGTACGCAGCGAAGCAGGTAAGTTAAATATGGTTATTCAATATTCATTGAATATTATGAATAAATCGTTATTTTTGGTCCGAAAAACTTGTTTGAAATACTATAATCGTGTTTTGTTGAATCATAACTTTAGAAACTTTTGTTTTGTTGAATCGTAACTTAAAAAAAATCAAAATGTTAGAATTAAATGACCAAACGGACCACTGGTGTAAAACGATGTTGTTGTTGGGATAAACGTGTGTCATGTATAATATTGAGAATATTTGTTTAGTTCTAAAGAGTTCATCAAAGCATATTAACACAGCGTTTATAATCTAATTAAGCTACAAACAACGCGAGGTTAATCTGGGCAGATGTGGCGGCCACTCTTATAGCAGTGTGGTATCCAGGGGTGGTGACCTTAACCTAATGAAACCAAAATGAAACGCAAAATGCTATCTGTCGTTCCTTGTTTACACCTGGGTCGACCGTATACTGGACATTTTTCTCCGTGGAACTCCTTTCTATATTCGTTCAGGTGGGCTAATCGTCAAGTGTGCATTCGATAATTAATCAGTGAATACAATAGTTTACTCTGTACGCGGAAGAAATTTTGCAATTAAACAGGAGTTTATGTGTACAAAATAAAAAAGACAGTAACAATTTACAACACTAAATCAAGCCATGATCCCTTTTTCTCGCTTAAAACGTCTAAGCGCAGTTAATGGCTGTCGAGTTTGCGCTAATATCCGGTGTTGGTGTAACAACGGCCTATTTACCTGAAGCAAAAAAGTGGTCAAACTTTGACTGTCATGCGCCTTTCAGAGTCCCCATCTTTGTGAAATGATAGTAACCTCAAAAATTATTCTCTATAAGCATGTTCTAATACCGCAAGTGTGTGCAGTTGATGCAATTAGTTTGCCGTCAAACGCAGTTTGCATTTTAGCTGACTTGGCGCACAGCGGCGGTACAGGTTTTGCGGTAATCGTGGCATTATACTTCGGTGAAACGATCTTGTATTGCAGCTGGCGAAATAATTTAGCGTAGTGCCGTGCTTAGAACTTAGGAAACTGTGTTGCTGATAGTGTAATTGTGGATGTACCAAAATCGATCACACAGATTTTGCGTTCGTTGATTAGGTTTTCAACTGAAGTGCACTAAGCGGTTTCACAGCTGGCGCCTGACAAGTGTCGACGACGCACCTATTCGCTTTGGGTCTATAGGTTCGCTTTCTCTGGACGTTAATTGACCGTTTATTTTTAGGGTATCCCTTTTTTATGACGCCAATAACGTCAGCAGAAAAATAGGGTAATTCCCTAATTTATAATTCCGGCACCCCCTCTGGACTTCTGGATGCGCCCCTTACTCTTAGGGCCTACCTACACAGCGCACGCGCTAGCGCAAATACGCAGGCATACAAACAATCTACAAATAAATACAGTTTGTATTTTTTTTTTTTAACTAAAGACAGGTTTATTATCATGTATACCGGCCATGTTCAAATGGCGGATCGCGATCCGGTTCCGGATCTTTTAAACGTTTTGTGCGGATCTTCTAATGTAGTCTTGAAAAAATAAACTTTCTACAGTGTCTTATGTGAATACCAATTGTCAGTGTTGATGAATTTTGTAAAAAATCCGGCATAGAACGAGACTCACAAATGCTAATCTTTGTGAGCGTTTGAGGATATCAGTAAGCGACAGAAAGTCTTAATTCGATGCTATTGTAAAACCTGAAGTCTAAAACAGGGGTCGGCAACTGCGGGGGCCGGATGCGCCCAGCCAATGTAATTCATTCGGTCCACCGCCTCTTTGACAAACTGGATACGAGTCCATTTCAAATACTTTTTGACTATTTTAACTAAACGTAAGTGCGAACAATTTTCGCGCTTTGCGCGAATGATCTTTCTACGTCCAACTTGTTTACGTTTTGATGCTGTCTTTTGAACTAGATCAGCGCTTCGTTGCCCTTAACGGAAAACGTATTCAAAAATATTTGACATTTTTTAACATTTTTTATTTTATGTAATAAAAACGAAATTTAAAAGAAATGCCGGTATACCTAAAAAAAAAATCGCGCTCGCTTCGCTCGCCACGTGCAACCCTACTTGCAAAGGTTAACAAAAACTAAACAAGGTTAACTATGAAAGTTATCGCGTTTCTTCAAAGTAGTTTTATTACACTTTTCATTAGTAGTATGGATGACGACGTTTGGGCTCGAGTTTTAAACCAAACAAACGCCTTTATTCGCGCTTTGCGCCAACATTTTACTGCCTCGTTAAATGTAATTAAACACACTTTTAAGTAAAAAAAAAGATCCGAGGTCCGCCTGATTAAAAGTTGTTCTAACATTTTAATAACACAACTCTCAGTAAGTTGTTTCTAACATTTTAATAACAATTCTCAACATTTTGTGCGGCCAACAAAGATCTTTCTGAGTTTGGTGTTGAACCGCTACTAGAAAAAGGTTGCCGACCCCTGGTCTACACCAACTCATTTTTTCTCACTGAAACAATATTGGTGCTGTAGCACACTTCACTTTTGACTTTTACAAAGTTATCAATATTTTGTAGGGTACATTTACATAAATAAAGCACCATAAAAATTAAAGCGTGTCCAATATGTTTACTATTCGCATTTGGTGGATCATCATATTGTCAGGTTTGACTGTGGTGGATCATGGCAGAAATCATTTGAACAGCCCTGATGTATACTATTATACAATAGTTGTTCCACCCCCAAAAGTAACTATTTGCAATATTTATCTCAACTACATATTATATAAGAATGACTAAAAAAAGTTTAAAACAATGTTTACACATCTTTACGGTTACGCCTGGGGCATTAAATATGACCTTTTTGAAAGATTGTGGAAGGCGACAACCTTCTGAAATGATATATTTAAAAGTTATTTTTTGATACAATCGTGTTTTCTATTAATATTTGTCAGGCCCACGTGGAGCTTGCAGAACGGATGAAAAAAAGGGATGCGGGTAGCGCCCCACAGCTCGGTGATCGGGTACCATTTGTGATAGTTTGTGGCGCAAAAGGGCAGGCTGCCTATCTGAAGTAAGTGAAATACATTTCATAAAAGTTATCTTTGTTTTTTAATCAGGGTGTTTTGATTTTGGCATCAACATTTTAGTTTCACATATACTGATTTTTTTGATTTTTTTCACATTTACTGATTTATTTACTCAAGTAAGATTTAATATATTTTATGTACAATATTAATAAAGCCGGCTGCCACAACTTTAAACTTGGATGTTGCGATTAATACATTAGCTGTAAAAATTATAAAAAATAAATATGTCCTTATTAATTTTTTAAGCGCAATTGTCTTAATTAAAGTAAGAGCACGCAATAATCTTCTTTCTAAATGCAGACTTTACTACCTAGAAAAACCCATTGAGTTTTACGACAAAACGCAACGCAGCTTATAAAACGATACCGATTTTCAAAGGACTCTGTATTCTCTATATTTCGTTTATTTAAAAGCTTTTTGGAAGGACCCGCGGGAACATGGCATTTCAGTTGTTATGAAATTACTTATTGCGCAAAAAATTGTTGCCAAAAAAACATTTTAGGAACAAGCCATGGACGGTATTTTACTGCAGCTAACAGCATCGTTTGTCGTATAACAAATATAATATACGAATGTTAATTGCAACCAAAAAGGTTACGCTTAAGAAGCGCACTGTTTCGAACAAAAATCATTCACTAAGGTATGAAAAACAAGATGCCACCCATCTGTCGAAATGCACATTTGAAGTTTTTAATACTTTTCTGGCTGATTTTTGTTGGAAACGGTGCGCTTCTTGTGCTTATTAAATTTTATGGTTATATCGTCGGCGGAATGTGTTTTGTTGGAGGGCAAGATTCTGTTGTTGAAAAAAACATACAGATTAAAAAATAAACTAGACGGATAGTAAGAACAAAATTACAATGTTTTTTGTTCTTTTACATTTTCTTTAAACGGAAAAACTAAGGTCAAAGCCGTCTGCCATCCTTTAAGCCTTAGATGCGAATTCTTCAAAGATTCGTTCACGTAGGCGACCACGATTTGTAGGCGCTCACCAACCACAAACTCTCTCTTGTGTGCGAATTCGGAAAGATTTGTAGCGTGTTTTTCAGTTATTGTATTCGCAACACGCGACTTGCATCTCGATGGCGTCCGTCGTTTTGCGTGTGAGGTCTATTAAACTACGCACTACCAAAAGATTGTGATTTTTAGCGCCTACGATATGTACGCGTTTTACACTTAGCAGTAACCAGTCTCACCCATCGAATTATAATTTCTTTAACTGTCCTAGTAACTGCCGAATGTCTTTCTAGGTCGGAGGATCCAATTTACGTTTTGGAAAACAACTTGCAAATTGACACCGAACATTACTTAAAGCACCAGCTTTCTCTGCCTTTACTGAGGATCTTCGAGCCCGTCTTGGGAGAGACCAAAGCACAGTCGGTTTTATTAAGTATGTGTCGTGACCTCATTTCATTAAAGTTTATGATCTGGACGTAAACATCAACTTTTTACTTAAAATATTATATTTAACTCTGTCCATAGACAATCCTGTAAGACTGTGGACAGGTAGAGTACTTCACTTAAAAAATACACCAATTTGTGCCAAGTCTGATATGATAGTACAAAACTGCAACGTTTTTATTTCAAGTTATGTATTATTATCGTGGGTACGGTTATTAAAGGAGTGCCATTGTAAACTAGAAAATGCTATATGTACTCCTATATGTACTGTTAGCCACATCGATTGAAAAACACGGTTATGTGTGTTGTGATACATAGAAAGCATGTTTGCGTCTAAAACGAAGGTTATATTCACGGTGATACGTCTTGTGCGACTGATGGCGTTAACGCCGTCAACAAAATTATGTCGCATTAGCTTAATGTGGCAGAAATAGTATGTTGTTGCTGACAACTTACATTTTTGGCATATAGTAAGATTCCTTAACTGTCCTTGGGAATCCCTTGTATCTTCGTTAGAAGAACACTGCTAATCACTATGCTTCACAGAGGGGGATCACACTCGAGTGAAGAAGGTAGTTGCGTCTAAGGTTGGAGGTCTTATGGCGTTTGCAAAGAAGAGAAGTACTTGCATTGGATGTAAAGCTATCTTGCCACATGATGGTGCGGTGTGTAAGCATTGCGAGCCGAGGGAGTCTCAGATCTACCAGAAAGAGGTTTGTGGACCGTCTAGAGCAGAGGTTCCCAACGTGGGCGGTACCGCCCCCCTGTGGGCGTTGGCGAGTTCCAAGGGGGCGTTTTGAGTCTTTTCATGATTTGGGGGGCGCTGAACGCACATAAGGGGGCGTTACATGAAAGTACTTATATCAAAATTTTATGAAAAGTTCACATAAAAATAGTAACAAACAGCACTGTAGGACGTAGGTAACTTTTAACCTTAAATGGCAACTTCCGTACTGCGAACTTGTAGTAGTTTCCCGACCATTGTTACGTAATAATTGGCTTCCTTATGTAAAGCTGTTGGTTGTTGTTGCGTTTCACCGTTTTATACGCGGCAAAATGTTTGTATATTTAAAGCAGGGGTCGCCAATCTACGGCCCTCTACCCGCCGACTGTTTGACAACTAGACACGAGTCCATTTTAAATACTTTTTGATTATTTTAACTTAGTACGGGCGAAAAATTTTCGCGCTGCGCGAATGATCTTTCTACGTCCAGTTTGTTTACGTTTTGATGCTGTCTTTGGACTAGATCAGCGCTTCTTTACCGTTGGGACGTGGAAGGCTGCCAAGTGTGTCGCGGACAAACGGAAAACGTATTCAAAAATATTAGACATATATTTTTTAACATTTTTTATTTTTTCACCAATGTAATAAAAACTAGCAGGAAATTAAAATGAAATGCCGTTATACCCCCAAAATATGGCGCTCGCTTCGCTCGCCAGGTGCGCCCGGACTTCAAAACATTAACAAACAGTATTACACTTTTCATTATTAGTATGGATAAAAAAATTCGAGGCCCGCCTGATTCACAGTTGTTCTAACATTTTTCTTAGTTAACATTTTGCGCGGCCCACAGTGACATTTATGAGTTTGGTTGGTTCCCGCGACTAGAAAAGGATTTAAAGTCTTGGTGCAGAAAGATATGATTTTTTCCTGGTAATAACATAACCTGGTGAAATAATGTATGTATAAATTCCAATAGTGAATGTATGTTAGACAGCCTTAACTATGACTGAAAGCTTATCGAAACGAAAGTGAAGACAATATGATGTTAGACAACGATTAGTATTATAACACTCTACTGTAAAGCAAGAAGAGGTGGGCGATATGAAATAATACTGAGCCCAAGGGGGCACTAGTGTAAAAAAGGTTGGGAAACACTGGTCTAGAGCAGTGTTTCTTAAACTGGGGGGCGTGTGAGGTTCACAAGAGGGGTGCGAGAAATTGGCAAACTCTGTATGAATTATGATTAAACATTATGACGAAGTGATATTTCCCTGCTACTAATACTCGAATTAAACATTTAGTATCCAAAAAACATTACATCCTTCGCATTAATGCAACTTACATGGAAATAAATTGCTGTTCTGCTTTATCTCTTTTGATTTTGAAACAAGGTGGGGTGCTAGTTTTGTTAAAATTGTAAAAGAGGGCGTGTCTCAAAAAGTTTAAGAACCTCTGGTCTAGAGGACGTTAAAGCTTTAAACCAGGGTGTTTTAAACTGAGGGGCGACCCCGCCCCTGAAGAGCTTACCCAGGAAAGGGGGCACTATCTCATGTCCCCTAAACTATCTTTTTGCCACATTTTATTATAAAGACGTATTTTTTGCCCTTTGTTGCCTATTTAAAAACTAGTTCGCCCGAGATCTGCAGGCTTCTTTGTAATTAGTTGTTTTCTGACTTGTAACATCATCTTTAGAAAATGTCATGCCCCCAGGCCATGCCCAAATATTACGTCTGTAACTTACCCCTATACAGTTCATAATTATGATATAACAAACAACTTATAACGTGATATAGATGCTGATTTACATAATACCATTGCCAAAATAATGTTTGGCTAAAGAAAGCCAACGATGTTTATATTGATGGGGGTGCGGCCTAAAAAGTTTAAGAATCCCTCCTTAGACAGACCGACATCATGTATTTAATGTTGGATATGTCAGGTCTGAACCTAAAAAAAACAATTGATAATCATGTTTGTGGTAAAATGATGAGTATACCATACAACGGTCATGTTTAAGTGGCGGATCGCGATCCGGTTCCGGATCTTTTTAACGTTTTGTGCGGATCTTCTAATGTAGTCTTGAAAAAATATAATACTTACTTTTTGACTATTTTAACTATACGCCTGACCAAAAAACGTTTGAATAATATACTTTAAAACATCTCCTGTGCATATTTTAAAATGTGTTTCAGGTTATTTAAAAAAAAATTCGAATTGATAAAGTTATCAAATTCATTCGAATTGATAAAGTTAACCTACTATTTTAGATTGCCAAACTCTCAGTTTTAGAAGAGAAATTTTCTCGTCTGTGGACGCAGTGTCAACGATGTCAGGGTTCCTTGCACGAAGATGTAATATGTACCAGGTAAACGAACTGATTTTCATCGACATTTTATTAATATGTTCATTATTATGCTTTTTTATTATGCTTTTTTATTATGCATATATTTCTTTGCAGTCGTGACTGCCCGATCTTTTACATGAGAAAGAAGGTGCGACTTGACCTTGGGGCTCAAAGCGGAATCATGAAAAGATTTGGTGTTCCATCGTGGTGAAAATTTAAAATCTCGTGCTTTGATACATCTTGTTACTCTCAACTTTATTAAAAAAAATGGAGAAGTCGTCCAAGTTTGTTACTGAAACTTTAAGTTTTAGCGTAGAAAGTTAAAAAAAAATAACGAAACCTAAAACTATAATTTGAGTGCATGCTAGCCGCATTATATGAAGACTTTAAATTGCCATAAATATGAACTAAAAGTATAAAAACCCAAAATAGCCATTTTAACAGGACAGTTTTTGTTGAATTAAGTTATTTCTGCAGATTTTGTTAAACAAGTCTCTGATATACTTACATATACCAAATTTTGCTATCGGCAGTTAATAACATTGTAACTAGAAATATAGATGTCACACAACCCAAAAAATTTAACATTTGAAAGTACTCGAGGCACCTTCCTTTCCGCTTGTAGGTATATTTTTGGGCACTGTAAAAACAGCAGTTTTATGAGCGCTGTTAAACAGCAGTAATCACCATCATGATGTTGGCATTAAATCGTCCTTTTCACGCTCCCAATCTCTAAGCTTCCAACATGTTATCAACGACGTAACTAAATGGTCATGTCATGCCTACATTTTCCCCAAAAGTTCTCTAATACTGCTTGCCTAATAGGGTTCAGCCTTTCTTTCAAGCCATTGTCGAAAAAAGCTTTCTGATTTATTCTAATGAGCCTTTGAACTGGCATCAGTTTTCTCAGCCCTAAATGTTTCTTTCAGATATGCAAAACCTATTCCGCCTGGATCCATAGTTTTCAGTTTCACAATATTTTTCAATTGGCTAAGCCTGATATGAACCGGGTGCGGGTATACCGTTTCAAGATCAATTAAACATATTTGCTTTACAGGTTAACATTATAACTCCCAATTTATTTATTTTCTTGTGGAGGCCAAACTTTTACAAAATTGTGATTTACGTCCTGGCGGCTGTCCAAAAAGCATGTGTGTTTTTTTTTAGCTTAACGGGAATTTTAAGAGAGGAGATATCACTTTAAAAAATCTCCAGAGATTTTCCAGTTACCTGAATAATATACCAGTTCACAAGTAGCCTACTTCCATCGTTTTGTATGTTAAGCCATGAGCCTGAATAGCCTCTAAATCGAATTTTGTTCGTATTGTAACTCGGTGGTTCCAAACGGGGATGCGCAAGGGTGCAAAAATACTGTAATATAAACATTTAATAAATTAAATACATAACCAGTCCAAGACACAAATCGATTCATAATTAGAGTAAGTCAACTTCAAATGAAGTCCTTGTCATAAAAATAAAGCGTTAAACTATTAAAATTGGTAAACTAGTCAGATTATATGAGCATTAAATAAATTAAAAAACAACCAAGACGCAACATTACCTAGTCAATTTTTACATGCAAAAATTAGAATAAATAACCTAATTTCGGTAAAAAAATGATCAATGAAAACATCTTGCTTTTATTGTCATTTCACCCAAAAGAAAGTCAAGTCAAGTTATTTTAAAACAGTGACTTTTTCATTTAAGTGCACTTACGTCAAGTTATTGATTTAAATTATTACAACACTTCCAAAAACAATGAAATTTTTAAGGATTCAATGTTTTGCTCTATTGTCTTTCTTCTTTAAAATTTATGTTAATTGGGTTTATTGGTTCAAAATTATGAACGGGTCCTATTTTTTCGCTATAAAATAGTGTGGCATTAAGTTATTTGAAGGTTTCTACGCCTATAGCGACAGTAAGCCCGTTTATATGCACCTTTCGCGGGCAGATTAGATTAAGGTTCATCCGGATTAAAAAGTAATCCGCTCCAGCGTCGCAATTACATGGCGCGAAATTCAAGCCAGCTTAAGTGTACAAACTGCACTGATATGCATTATTACGTAATATTCCAGTAAACCTCTGACGCACAACCGATTTTTCGGTTTAGGCTACTCCTCGCGGTAGCAATCTATTGCTGCTTGTTCGTTTTTATTAACCTAAAATTAAAAAATAAACAAGAATTACTTGAGTTAGGTTTGCCGATTTAGTACGTTTTTGACTGTATAGTGGTTCAGTTTACCTGGCACGCAGAATGTAAGTGCAGGAAAGTTAAGCTTATGTGTGCTGGTCAACGCTGTATACAAGACAGAGTGGACAAAAGAAGGTTATAAGATGTACCAAACATGACAAACTGTATTTGGCGCTGGCCTAGAATCCTACCACAGCGTTGAGACAATTATGAAAGCAATGTACAATATTTAGGTGAGGGTGGGCCAAGTATTATTTAAACCTACCCAAACCCGCATCTTAACCCAAATAATGTTCGATTTTGTGGATTCTAGACCAGCGCCTCTGTCACAAATTAGTATCTAACGAGTGTATGTAATATTCTTTCCTTACGCCAGGGGTTCCCAACCTTTTACCAGGGGTTCCCAACCTTTTACTTTTGTAGTGTGAAGCGCGAAAGAAATTGCGTTTATTTGGTTTGTATTGGTTAAACCTTAATTTTCGAGACACACAAAAGCTGCTCGTGCTCGATATATTGGTTTTCATCGAGCTAATTTTGACAAACATGTTGTAAAAATTGAAACATTGCGTTAATCGTGTTTCAAAAGGGGTGATGGCACACAATGCAAAGGCTATATACTGCAAATAACATTACAAATTGGCGCAATAAAGTCGGAGTTCCCCCCCAATTAGTGATGCGCAAAAAGTTGTTCGTAGTTTGCGCAAAGCGCAAAATTTTTTGTAGTTTTGTTGTTAAAATTGGCAAAACACAGTTTGTGGAGAGGGTGGCATGCTGCACAACTTAGATCTTCTTCAACCATATCATACTGTTCTGAATAAACACCGCCCCAAAGTTCGCAAATCGCTAAATTATGATCGTGTTTCTTCAGTTACTTTTCTAAACATGTGTAATTTTGATGTTATGCATAAGACAGCATACAAGCAGATTTAGTAACTAAAGCAACATGGAACTGCTAAAAAATGATAAAAAGTTAAATATTGGAATAGAACTTGCGCCCCCCTAAGATTTGCTTGGCGCCCCCGGTTAAGAACCACTGTTGTAGAACAACTATTTTGATCGAATCATATTTTTGCCTATTTTTAGCTTACAACTAGCATTATTCAATGCTATTTGTAAATTAAGCTATAAATCAGTAGATGATATCTATCAAGAGCAATCGTTTGACATAATTAACGCCCACTGTTCAACAGCGTTGTACGCTTTACAAAGAAACCGTGCTCCTTGTCGACAATTGCTATGACCTGTCTTTTGAAGATCGTAATGGTACGAAACAACAGGAATAATTACGTAACAATGAATAGGCTTTAAGGAATTTTTTTGTAAAAAAACAGATAACAAAATATAAAGTTGTGAATCCAGGTTTTTGTGAAAAAAACGGAAGGTACTCGCGTACCACCTGGAAAACCGTCGCGTACCACTGTGGACGCACGGCGCCTTTGGACTAAATCAATTTCAATAAAACAGGCAAAGTCACACTAAAAACAGAACTAAACATTGGCACAACGCAATTTTGTTTGTTATTACGTCAGTAGTTCAAAATTTTATTTGTCACAATTTGACTCATGGTCTATTGTCAAAGGTGCTTAATTCTTTCATCAAAAACAGTCTCGCACCATACGAATACTTTCGTTACAATTATATATTAGTTAGGCCTTTATTATTTGGGCAACCTAGAACTTTGACATCATTATAAAATGGGTGCGCAAGACCTTTATCGATAGTGACCCCAAACTTGATTACTACAACAGGGCTTTTTGCCCTACATCCAAAAAATCGAAAGGGTACACTGCTATACAAAGTTTGAGAACCTCTGTTTTATACTTATAGTGACAAGTATGATTTCACACTTAACTCAAAATTTGACCTCTGTCAGCTTTTATAGATTTTTGTTCGTTTACGCTTTGTTAAATTTCGATAAACGTACAATCGTACATTAACAATACGGAAGATTTCGGTGGAGCTCTTCAACGTACTTCTCCCCTCCTTGCACGTTTAACAGCATTTGTGAGGTTTCATCAATAATGTTATATAAAAGTGTCCTGGTATCTTTCGGTAACATGCACAGGGGACTGCTTTCGGGGTCTTGGGGGTTGCTCTGGCTACCGTGATTGCGATAGAAGGGTCCGGAAATAAAACGTTTGTTTAGTAAACATGTAAGTCTTTTAAGGGGGAGGCGCAAAAATGTAAGTATGCTTTTCATTTGCCCATGTGTGTCGTTGACCAAATGCTCGTAGTTTACTATATAGCAGCGGGGCTTTCCTTTAAATGAAAATCCGTTGCAAAAATGGTACCAGTTTGCAATAACAGATTTAAAGGATTTTGCTTTCATCGATGCGTAGTGGTTCCAATCTAAATATACATAAAGTTAAGTTTCGCACCAAATATTTAAACTTGATTTGCATGAACCAAGTAAAAAGGGTAATAACCGCTGTGAAAATATGCCTCACAATTAGCATTTCGAAATATTTTAATAAAAGCGAAATTCGTTAGGAAATTATACATTGTACAATAACAATGGTTCTCAACCGGGGTGCCGCGGCACTCTATACGGCTGCCATTTTTAACGCTCAAGGGTTCCCAGATGTATTTACAATTCTTTTAGGATTCGTATTTTTGCTCTATTGGTAAGCTTCTTGACAATTTTTTGTGTACGATAAAAGTACCAATAATAATTAAAAAGGTTTTATCAACCTTGTTGTACAGTTAATGTTCTGTTTTAATCTCGTTTATTGTAACGTTACAGTTAACCGCGTCCGCTCGCAAACTATTTGCAATTTTTGTAAAGTGCTGCAAGCCAAAAAGTTTGCGAAACACTGTGAAACACTGTAAAAAATCGATAGTGACATTTATCGTCTCTATTTTTAATAGCCACTTGTATTGTTAAAATGTGCAACGATACGGTGAAAATTGTCAAAGTAGGCCTACACGAAAAAGGCAATTTAAGTATTATCGTAAAC
This sequence comes from Ascidiella aspersa, assembly GCF_963924565.1. Classification (NCBI taxonomy): domain Eukaryota; kingdom Metazoa; phylum Chordata; class Ascidiacea; order Phlebobranchia; family Ascidiidae; genus Ascidiella; species Ascidiella aspersa. The sequence goes on from NC_139449.1 coordinate 16,012,594, forward strand.
AGTAACTAAAGGTTTTATTTTTCAGTAAGTACCTTTTACACAAAATAAGAATTTTGACCGGTCAAGGTAACGATAGTCGTTTGGCTTAAAATAAAAAAAATCACGAAACACTATTATGTCCCCGACCAATTTACAAGCATCCTAGGTATTCTTATTACAATTATTGAGGCAAAAGCACTTTACTGAACAACCGGTACTGTCCAGATTAAACAGGTTATTTAACAGTTTTAATACTATGTCGCCCTAAACGTGTGATGAAAAAATGCAACTTGGCCTACTGGCGTTTTCGCTGTCCATGTATGACGTCAAATCCAAATTATTTTTGGTCTATTTAAACCCAATAAATTTTTAGTCGCGAAATGATTTTTTTGTTTAGACCAGGGATCGGCAACATACGGCTCTTGTATTAACGAAAAAGTCGTTTTTAAGACGTCACCATTAGCCTACTCTTGTTTTCAACAAATGGCTCAGACATGGCTCAACTTTGAACTTTCTTGTTACGTTTTAGTGTTTGCGTTAAGTTTACTCAATGGGCTGTATATAATTGCAAACACAAATTAATAGGCCAGCATTTTAGGGCCACTTACTATTTCCCATAAAGTCAGCCTTGGTTGCGGTTCCTGTATGACTACCACCCATACGCCGGTTAAACTCGGAGAGAATTGAACGGTAGGGATTGCGTAAAACCAGTACTACGTCATCAAAAGTGCATCCAACCTCCCTTGCATGTTCGATGTCATGCACCTTGATCCCAAAAGCCATGGTGTCATTGCATGAGCTGCGAATATTTATTAAACTGAACTCTGCGAATTGCTGGTTTAATTTAACCTTGATAAAATTAAAACGGTGACGTAGTAGAACAAATAAACCTAAATGTAGCATTTAGTTTGTCACAAAAGGTAACATCCACTAATTATCCCCAGTTGAATTCCTGCGCAATTTGCTGCCAAGGTCTTGCCGAAGTATGTAAGTCAGCAGTTCCCAAACTGGGGTCCGCGGACCAACTGGGGTTCGTTCAGCAGTTTCAGAGGGTCAGCAAGAAAAAATAGTATTAAAGTTTTTCAAGATTAGACTTTAGCGATTGTTTTTAAACATCATCTGTCATCATTATTAGTCTTTAGTTATGCTTTATTATTCGATCATATAGCGTGTTTTACGATGTCTCTTGTGACATCATAAGCATCTATTATGCTTTACTACCTCCTATCAGCAAATCATAGGGGCCGCGAAATATCTAAATACTTGCAACGGGACCACCAGGCAAAATATTTAGAAAAGTTTGGGAACCTCTGATGTAAGTTATATGTGACAAATAACTCAAAATGGGTTTTTACACTTCATTTTAAACCGAAAAGCTCAATGGCGTAATTTTACGGTACTCTTGTTCAATCAAGTTCTTGATTTAACGCAACACATTATTTTTTGCAGTAATGTGTGCAACTTGGTTATGTGTTTAAGAGTACCGTTAGTGCGAGCAATAAAGTTCATTAACGGAATTGGCGTTATGTCAAGTGCCATCAAGGTTCATGTTCGGAATATACTAACCATGCGGTTCTGTTATAAAGCAATTTATTTTTATCTGGTTTGTTTTTCTGCAACTTAAGAGTTGTATCGCGGTCGTTGTAAGGCATGTGGAGATAAACATTTGTTTTATAAACATTTGTTTGTATTGTGTTTCATTCAAGTAATATTTTTCATGGAGCACAGCCTTTTTACATTTACCCCTAAATGTAGACATACTGAATGTCGCATAATAGTTGGTTTTCTATATAGGCATACAAAAAGAGGATATTTAAACTTCGCAATTTGGCATTTAAAACGGTATTCATTTTGTGCGTTACCAACAATTCAACACTCACGCGAGTGTTATTTAAAGACTACAAACTACATGTACTTGTTTTAAATTAATTGCGCTGTGACTCCCGTGTTAACGTAAAACCGTATTTGTGTTGCTTGGTGCGTTTTGTTCCGAAGTAAACTTGTGTTACATCAACACGTTGTTTATGATAATATGGAACTGTGCGCTTTTGTAATAAACGCTTTAAAAGCAAATACAGAAGGCCCACAAGTGACCAAAGCCGAAAGTAATAGAAACTCGACTATGATGAACAACCGAAAGCCTTATGGCTCGAAGGGAGTCGATCATTACTTTTATTTCCAATCGTGGAGTACAATAAGGGCTACCAAAATGTCCCGAATTATCACATACCAAGCTTCGCCGGGAAATCCCCCCTTAAAGAGTTTTGGGTCCATGTAAAGACTTCCGGACCAAATTCCAGTTGTCACGTGGAATAGGTGTCGTAGCCAAGTGTTTCCAGACCCAGGAAAGCTTGCCAGTGCCACTTTGCGGTTGTAAAACTCATCACCTTTTAAGTGCGAGGAAGTGCTACTCTTGAAGTACGTCTCGTTGCAAACTGAAGAAAAAAACAAGAACATGTAGCATCATAAGTAATAATTAGTGGATAATTTGGAATTTATTGTATTGTGTATTTATCAAATATGTTACGATTTATGATTTGTCACTTTTTCACGCCTTTTACCAAACACTCGCTGTCATTCTGAGAACAGAGCATTCGGCTGTTTCACACATGAATAATGTTATATCGTGACACATATTTTCGTTATAGATAAAAGTATTTCACCTGCGTGAACGCGTTATTGTTGCAGTTCCCGGCTGCCAAAAAGGTTTCGGGTTATAAATCATTTCCGCTTTCTCGTGTCGCCTTCTCTCTTTCATGCAAACTTTCAACTTGTATATGCGAAGCTTATATCAATATATAACCAGTCTTGTCTAGTCAATACAGTGAGTGGTTGTGCTTGCCGGCATTTGCCGGCTCGCCCATAATAGCCAACACAAACTGTGTGGATTTGTAATCAGACTACAGCAAATACCTTGTAATAGTGTGGTTGATTGGTCGAGGCAAATTAGTATAATGAGACTTGCAATTAAACAACTCATGCTTCAAACACACCGTTGGAAATAACCACTGTCAAACAATTTAAGGTTCGTGTACTGTAGTATAGCCTATACTTAAATTGATACTATAAACAATATTTAATTAAAATATTATTTCAAAGCAGAGGCTCTCAAACGGTGCGTCATTTAAATCTTCCAAGGACGTTACACAATGATTCAATCAGCAGCTATCAGGAAAGGTAAGAACAGCGCCTTTGGCAATTTACAATCCATGTTTTACGATAACTGCGAAAAGCGAAAATACATATCCCATACCGTATGTGAAACTTCGATTTTCCGAACGTGTAGCGCCATAATAGTTTAACGTTTCGAGCAAAAGAAAAATATCATGCCATTTTAAACGCATTCTTAGCATTATTTAGAACTCTTACCAAGGTGATACGATATGCGTAGCATTGATGTTTTGGCTATATGTTTTTTCTTACATTTTCTGATTTTCACATCATTGGCAGAACTGTCTCGCAACCACCAGTGTGACACAAGACTATGTCAGGTGTGCCTCGTGTATTTGGATAGGTTTTTTTACAAATGGTACTGTTTAAAATTCTGCACTATTAATAATGTACGTTTTTGACCGTCGAACAATATTTCTGGTAAAACTTACTTTCCCAGATTTAAAAACTCTTTTTCAAACTATTTTACCTGTAATCTCAAAATGCTGTAATTTGGAAATACTTTTTTTTTTGTAAACAACACATTTTTTTCAGGCCTACGGCAACAGGGAGCTACAAACTTTGCCACCAATATACAAACCATAACCCAAATGTATTGCATTGAAACAGGGCTTCTTCATTTTTGTCTGACACACGCCGTGCCTTTTTTGAGACCATTTTTTGAATCCTTGACTGTTACGGTAAAAGGCGCATTTTCGAGCTGCTTTGTAACACCAACCGCTATTTGCTTACTTTAAGGGGAACGTAATAAACAATGTTCAAATATATTATGTAAACAACCTTTACTTGGCAACAAAAGCTTTTCTTTATTAGATAATTATGTGGACTTCTTTGATAGTCACTATGTAATTCAGTCACCCCACCCCTAAACCCTACTCTACCCTTCATGTTAGAAGAAAAATGCATAAAATAATTATCGCCAATTATTGTGTCAAACAATTCTGTCTTAAAGTAAATCATAACATCCCTAAAATGTATGTTTTAAGAGTTTTGTTCAATATTCCTAAGAGCGTGTGAATTACGAGAATAATCATCTTACCGCGATTAGGAAGCCGTTCTTTCCATGTCTGTCCAAGATTTGTCCATTCAACATTTTTAGACTGAAGCTTTTTAACAAACTTTTGCTTTTGTTTTTGTTGATTTCGCAATGCATTGCGCCATTTTTGAGTTATTTTGTGTTGTACGCCCACTTCACTTTCTTTGCGAAGCAATGTTATATATCCACCATTCATACTTTTATTACTATTCTGACTTATAATAATTCCAGATTTTGTATTATTTCTGGTCGAATTTATAGTCTCATAGTAGTTAAATGGCAATAACTTAGAAGTTCTTGGATCTTGATAGAATTTTATAATGCAGCAAGAGACCAGATAAAACAAAATTCCCCATGCGAATATTTTACCTTTTTGCAAACAAAGGTAACTACGAAATTTGCGAAGCATATCGCAAAAAACTGTATTTTGCATTTAAGGATAACCTAAACTTAACTTTGAACAACTTGGCGAGGCCATATCACCTCCTGTAAAAGACAAAAATACAGGAATATAATGATAAATCAATGATTCTTAATGTTTTTCTTGTAAACAATAAATATAAAGAAAATAGTTGAATAACTCACAAATAAATCTCGAAAAGACTTTAAAACCGTAGAGCCCTTATTTTAAAGAAGAAACACTAGAAACCTAGATAAATTAAAAGAATAGATTCAGGTATAAAAACTAGCGCTTTAAGCAACAAATAACTTATCCCCAAAATCAGTACAGCATATTTTTGAATGGAATTGTCCCTTGACAGCGAGCGCTAACTAAGGGTCCCGACGGGTTTATGACAAAACCATCGCATATTTCGAATTACTGTAAATCGGGAAGGGTCCGAGAAATGTGTTTATCAAAAATGAAAACGTCATAATTTATCACCTCACAGACATGCTCTTAAAAGTAAATTTTATTTTCATAAAGGAATGCAATCGTTAGTTTTATAGCTAAGCGTTTTGTAGAAATTCTTTATTTCTTTTAGTACGGAAACTCTTTTCAGTACTCTTTCTATAGCTTTCTCACTTACGACTGTAAATTAAAACATGAGAACTTGGAGGTGTTAACAGTTTTTACGCAAGAAGCACCTAAAAACTAAGAATTGTTATATATCATTTTCTTTTTATAGTCAACCGGAAAATACCATATCGGCAGCAGAGCCTATTTGTGGCGCACAACAGCTATGAAGCTAAAACTGCAGCAAAAAAGATAGGGCAAATAACCAATAACTTTATTACTTCGTAAAGATTGTACGTAAATATAAGATTCCAGCAGTAAGACTAAAAATGCAATTACATGAACGTTGGAAAAAAACAAGTAAATATAAGACCAAAACTAGACTAACAACTTAAGTCGTTACGCGACCAACATTAGAATATGGCCTAAACTCGTCAGAAGTCAAAATAGGAGTTAAACAACTTGTTACCTAGCCCCTCTTTCCATTACTAACTGCACACTTAATTTACACCCTTAAACCAACTTTAAACTCCACTCATTCCCAAACCCCTCCAATCCTAACAAACGGCAAACAATGCGGAGCCCTAACAAAGATGCCAGAACGGTCGGGGACAAAACTCTTGCGTCTAACTACCCATGCACTATCTATCTATCCCTACGGTTTTAGATGTTATTTAAGGAACTTGCACGTTTATTTTATTCAGGTTGTTTTTGGACTTAACGGCGAAATTAGGTCTATTCAGTCGTAGATATTTTTGTGCATTTGGTTTCAGTATTGCTCTAATTCCTGTGTTGTATTTTCAAGTGTGCGTTTTAGAACTTCTATAAACGTTCCCTAAAACTAAAAATTACATAAAACAGCTTGCAATGATTTTGGATTAATTTAAAGCGTCTAGGTCAGGATTAAAAGCATGTAGTTTTTCTATTTTTGTACCCGCGTACTGCTTTGTCTAACCAAACCATTAATACTATATTTGATATTGCAAAATGGTTTTGCAGATCAATTACCATTATTTGGCTAATCTGCTTATTCGTTTCATTAGTTCATCTGATTGACTAGTATAACCTCTAAAGCAGTGCTTTTCAAACTTTTTGCTGGAGTGGAACCCTATGGAAACATTTCACAGGCTCGAGGAACCCCAGTGCAATAATTCTACTGGCTCGAGGAACCCCAGTGTAATAAACCTATCTCAATTAGCTACACAATTTAGAAATTGCGAAACCCCTGGCCTGTACTAGCGGAATCCTTAGGTTACGCGGAACCCTGGTTGAAAACCACTGCTCTAAAGAAAAATCAGCAAGTAACGAACTTACGGGTACCGGTATGTCGCAACTCGCAATCGTATTGTTTTGCCCGGGGCATTTTATCAACACGAATGTCAACTTTGCTTTTAAAAGTAGGCGCTTCTGCATTTATTTGTTCAATTAACTCGTTTTCGTACATTGTTACACAATAATAGCTGTTGGACGATTAATACTCTAGTGACCACAGAAAATACGATAACTGTGTTTAGGAAAATATGACGTGGCCATGGCATACGTCTCTAGTATGAGTAATTAAGCCTATTTAGTATTTGTAACATATTTTAGCCCAAAGGCGGCCTGTATCTGATCGCACCCTCGTAAATGAAATGTTTGGCAACCTTAAGGATAAAGGCGTTTTATAATGTGTAGTTTTTCTATTGAAAGTAGCCTAAAAACACCTCTGCAATCTTAAACTGTAACAAAACGATCTGTGTGCTGTTCTTAAAGTTACTTCTATGACGTTAAGATGTGGTTTTGCGACGTCACATTTTGACTGACTTTGTGACATCGCCAATCTTAATGCCCTTTTAGCAAAATCATGGATCCTCGACTGGCCCGCGGCAAGGTTGGGTTTTTCCCCCTGAGGGGGGGGGGGGGGCGCCAAGCAATTCTGAGGGGGGCGCGAGCTCGACTTCAATATTTTAACTTTTTGCAGTGATTTTAATGGTTTCGTTTGGGTTAGGCATAATTCCTACATACAAACTCTGTTTTTTGGCAACTTTAACATTAAAACTGCAAAAAATTTTTGCGCTGCGCGCGAATCTTCTAATTTCCTTTCAGACAATCCACGGTATTACCGCCCTATTAAATTAACTTATAGACAAACGATAAAAGCTATCGCCCTTTCGACTATTTTTCATCCATATTTTATATATGATAACAGGCTATAGCAACAGGGGGAGTCGAACTTTTTTTGCGCGAAACTATATTGTTTTTGCAATATTGCTGTTGTATTGTGTGTAGTTACATCTTTTGAAACACGATAACGCAATGTTTAATTTTTGCGCTTGACGTTTTTTGAGCTCGACACCATACAACTCTTACAACTGTGGAGTAAATGCCCCTCGCATTTTTGTCAAAATCAGCTTGATAAAATGAATGTGTCGAGCTCGCGCAATTTGTTGTGTGCCCAATGCGAAACGCCTCGTCGGTTGCAGTGTAGCCAATTCGACCAAATAAAACTCAAAATGTTTCGCGTTTCGCGCGACCAACAACACCCTTCACTATTTTCCTGTTTTATTAGTGATATTTAATTGCAAAATGTCGAAATATTTTCATAAGGGGGCGCAAGGCATGAGAAAATTACCAAAGGGGGGCACGGCTGAAAAAAGGTGAAGAACCACTGGTTCTAGGTAAAAATTTGTCAAAATTATTTCAAGTCAAAAACAATTAAAAATGCACATAAATCGTTTACAAAATTAAAAAAACTATTATCAGCTTTTTTATAATTGACTTTATGTTAAAATGTTATTAACAAAAGTTTTTTTTTGAGTTATATTCAACGACATCATAATTGTGTTATGTATACGTGGGCTTCCAGAATTATCCACCCTGTCCAAGTTTATCGCATTAGGCTCAGCTACGTTTTTTATTATACAGTTGTTTATTTCTGATTTGGACAAATGTATTGAACAGTATTAGCTGTCTGTTTTCTCTTGACAACATTTTCTAAAATAACCAGCGTCTTTGTTCTCTTCGGCAATTTTTAGTTATTTGACCTTTTGAAATGGCAAAAATATTAACTAAGGATTTTAATAATTTTGCATAAACCCGAAAAAATAGCTGATTTGTGTTCGACCGAGAGTCAGTAAAACATCAAAATCGTGTTATTGACGACGCCACGACACTAATGCTGTTGTTAAAAATTATCAATATATTTATAATAGGTCAAAATTTTGTCAAAAAAATATATTTTTAGGTCAAAAAATTTTTTTAGGTTAAAAAATAATCGCCCTACTGATGATGCTTTTATTAGCGAATTATATTTATCTCTTAACATCCAAACATCCAAACATTCTTTATTATCATTGATGTGCAACCGGAATTTTTTGTTTTTCACCATTCGGATTTTGTTATTCAAAAGAAAATACTGATTCTTGCCGATTTGAGTGAAAAAGTACTTTCAAATCCTTGTTAAATTCGCGACACTCGTTCTCAAACTTACGCTTCTGGGCAAATCCATGGGAAAATATCTTTGTAAATTCTAAATATAATTTCAACCCAAAACAAAGAATCTAAAAACACAAAGAAAACAAAGAGCCAAAGAATAACTAACAATCGTTATAAATTGACGTAGTAGACAAGTAGTGGGGGATTGTGGCAGAATGTGGCCGCGGCCACATTATAATGTAACACCTGAAACTGTCTGCGGGCCGCTCAAAATCTCGTCCCGCGGGCCGTATGTTGCCCGCCCCTGGTGTAGACAATACAAAGACTGTGTAAAAATTTCAACTTTATTTCGTCACAACTTTTGGAGATATTGCCCAAAACCAATTCCGGCGCGCCAAGTTCGCCCAGGTGTCGCGGCATAGATTTACGAAACGTGTCTGCTAGCACAGGGGTCCGCAATTCCTTTTGGCGCGACCCCTAATTACTAGTACCGAGGTCTCGCGACCCAAATTCTTCGAGATGGTTTTAACAAAATAGCTTTGCTAAAAAATAGCAACTATTGTGTTTCTATTTATTATGACAAATCTATGTTATGTGTTTTGTTAATTTTAAAAGAGAAAGGGTTCTGTAACACAACTGAAAAGATGCCTTGAGTTTTACTACTTGTGATGTCTCATTCGGATGACAAATATGATTTAGCAACCAATATGTGTTCTTGGGGTAGGGGCCCCACCAACTCAAACCCCTTTAACCCCCGTCCGCTACTTGGTTTAGTGCAATAATTACTGGCAAGGTGTGTAATGATTTTTTGGTGCTGCAGGGCTAAACTGGGTGCAACTCACCAAAAATGCACGACGTCTCGCAATCGTTTAACACTATAAGCTCAACATTATAAGGCGCGGATCTAAGGATTTTTCAGGGGACAATATACATTTTAAGACAGAAATCGGCAACCTTTACCAAGTCGCGGGCCAAACCAAACTCAGCAAGTTCTCAGCGTTTTAAATTTCCACTAACATTTTTGTTATAAAAACGTGTGGCCTTTAAGCACTTTAATATATATTCAGTGATATGTTTTGATTGTTTGGTTTAAATTGGCAAACTCTTTAATAATAAGGAGACGTGACGTATTGTAAACCAAAATGCAACATGTTAACCAAGGTCGTTAAACACCCTGCTTTGTCCAGCCTAACTCAATGCGCCAAGCGCAACCAGATTGCCTGCATCTGGCTTCAGAAGTAGAGAAACGACCAATGTCTGTTTGTGCTTGTAATTATAGCGTGTTCGCCTGGTAAAGTGTTAAATATTTCACCTCGATACTATTTTCCTTCCCTGGCCATTCTGGCAAATCCAGTCGGCATTTCGACTTAGCTAATCCCCATCGCAGTCGCTCTTGTGCTATATGGTGTCACGCTACTGCTGGATGAAAAACAACAGTCAACGATGCGCTCCTTACTGGCAACACATGTTTTTACTGCGCTGTAAGCCATTTTATTGAAAGCGAGCTATACTGAATTATGTGAATGTACAATAAATCTATAAGCGACCTGACAGTATGCTACGACAGTTTGTTTAGTTTGGATTTAGTGGAGTTCAGATAGTACGGTGGTCATGTCTCCCTGTTGAAATATACACAGTTACCAAAACTTTTCATTTAAAAAGATTGACGACCCTTGACGACACGAAAAATATATTTCCGCAAACATAAAGAATCGCGTAAAGCGTTTTATAATAGCTTGTTTATATCGTTAAAGTTCGTTAAAAACTGCATCCCGGTAACATGGTTAAGCAGTTTATGTTGGCCAAAATTTTAATATTGGTAGAGACATTAATGCTCATTACATACCGCGTTTAGGCTACCAAATAAAATTATTTATCTTATTGAAGTTTTGCATATTTTAATTTTAAGAGAACAACGTGCACACGACGCTTTGGTTACAGAAAACGGGCTAAAAAGGCCACAGGTCTACGAGACCTTAAACTCGGTAGGATTCAATTATAGAATTAAACTAGAAAGCTTCATCCAAAAGCCAAATGGACGCAGCACTTTCTGCTGCCATACAGAAGACTAGGCAAGGGACCTCGCAGATAAATTGAACCAACTCCCCGGCGTTAAATTTGCCGAGGCCTACGAGGATTCGACCACTAAGGTCAAATTAAGTTATATTCCAGCCCGTATTAAGTCGGAGCATGTCCGCGAATATTTTTCCAAGAAATTCGCCACATGTACAAGCATGAGGGAAACCCCCGACTCCATCAAAATTCACTGCGGCAAGCTAATCTTAGATCTAGACCGCAATCAACTAACTGAAAGCCCCATCCCAAACGAAGTCCAATTGGGCATTCATAAAGTTGGCGTATTCTACCAAGAACAACCAGAGTGCTGCAGGTATTGCAGGAAAATTGGGCACATATTAGAAGGGTGCCCCAAATTACAAAAGAAAAAAGAAGACATCTCAGAAAGGGAGAGAGTACAAAAAGAAGAAGAGGAAAGAAAAGAAGAAATGGAAAAAAGAAGAGAGAGAGTATGCTTCTTGACATAGAAGACATCCTCAGTAAAAGCAAGAAGTCGTAAGACTCCGCCAACCGTTTACGAGATCCGGCAACTTTGTCGAAAATTTCACCAGCCGACAAGTCATCGCCAGCAGGCCGAAAGCCCCCTAAAGGAACAGGTGTCGTCCGTTCTCCTTCTACAGCGGCCTCTGCAGAGACCGAACGAATATGAAGAAGACAGAACAGAGAAAGAAGAGGGAAATCAGGATCTCATGCTGATAGAAGGGGCGGATCTAGGGGGGGGGGGGCCTAAAACTAAAAAAATATGTACATTTCTTTACTTAATAGGCAGCTTATTTTCGCGGTTCCCTTGGTAGTATGGCCTATTTTCGCCAAAATAACACATATTTTTAAGCTTTGTAGTGGTGTACGAGCTTATGGCGCCATATAATGAATATTTCAAAAAAATGGTAAAATTCGTTTTGCGCACTCGCGCAAAGCGGCGCTTTACAGATTTGCAGAGACGGCTTTAGTGACCGTACGCTGACCTCGACTATATAACAACTAACTTAAATCCAAGTACAATTAAAAGCTTTTTTGTTGTTAAGGCAAATCTGTATCAGAACCAGCCTGCCGATATACTTCATCCGGCCCGCCGCCTCTTTAAAAAATTAGACACGAGTCCATATTTTAAATACTTTTTGACTATTTTAAGTGTGCAAATGCGAAAAATTTTCGCGCTTCGCGCTAATGATCTTTCTACATCCAGTGTGCTTACGTTTTGTTGCTCTTTTTGAACTAGATCAGCGCTTCTTTACTGTTGCGCCGTGGAAAGCTGCCAAGTGCGTTGAGGACAAACGAAAAACGTATTCAAACATAATCGAAAAATATTTTTTAACAATTTTTTTTTTAAATGTAACAAAAACAAGAAATTTAAAAGAAATACCGGTATACCAAAAAAATCGCGCTCGCTTCGCTCGCCAGGTGTGCCCAAAATAGTTAACAAACACTAAAATACATTAACTATAAAATCTATCGCGTTTTCTCAAAGTAGTTTTATTACACTTTTTTAATAGTAGTAGGGGGGTGACGACGTGTGGACTCGAATTTTAAACCAAGTATATGCTTTATAAGCGAATTTGCTACTAGCATTTACTGCCTCCTTAAAAGTAATTATAAACACGTTTTTAAAGTGCAAAAAAACCCGAGGCCCACCTGATTCCCAATTGTTATAAAGTTGTAATAACACAAAATCTCATTTAACATATGTTGGGCGGTCCGCAGAGACCTTTCTGAGTTTGGTTTTGGCCCGCGACTACTACACAAAGGTTGCCGACCCTTGTGTAAGGATTTGAATAACCTATCCAATGTTAGGATTAACTCTGCATAGAGTTTTTTCTCATTTCAGCAACCTTATTTGGCAAAACCCAACTACAGTAACTTAAAAATTGAAAGAAGTGTCATGAAAGAACCACAGCTGACCGCAGCAGACAACGCTATGATTTATTGCGACGTGGCCTCGGCGCTTTTTCGGTGGCATGTGCGGTTGCTCTCGCCTTTTCGGGAAAAAGCAAGATGTGTAGACAATAGACATGGTAGCGTCTTTCAGCGATATTCTTCATACCGGGTCAAACTAGGAAACCGGCCCACTGTAGAGGCTTACTTTTTCGTGCTTTCAAAAGGTCCGTTTTTCGCGTTATTTTGCAGGAGTTAGTTTATTCGGCCAGCCGATGTTATTTTTACCTGAATTATGACGTCACGCAATGGTATACTTTTGTGACGTCATTTCTGAAAAAATTGTGACGTCATATCTGAAAAAATTCATGGCCCTCCCCAAACTGAAATCCTAGATCCGCGCCTGGCTGATAGGGAGCCATAATAACGCATCTCTAATAGTTAATAGTACCCCCGATCCAGGGGAAAAAAGCGCACTTGCGATTTCTCGTGAGGAAGAGCAACTTTGAGGAGGAGCAAGCCTGCAAGCACTCGCTCAAGGAGTGCTTGCAATGTAACGGCGTGGGCGATCACACCCCTGGTTGCACACACTACCAGGAGGGCAACTCCTTCCCTAGCAACTTTACCACAGTGTTTCAATAATAATGTTTCACACCCAAAAACTCAACCCACAACTTTTAAAGTAAACTAAAATGGAGACCACCTAAAAATTGCAACTTTTAATGTTAACGGACTAACCGATAAGACCAAACGCACGCCATTCTTTCCTACCTAAAAAAATCATCTATAGATATTTATCTTTTGCAGGAGACCCACTCGACACCACAGGTTGAGTCAACCTGGACTGGTGAGTGGGCTCCTGGTGTTGCTTATTTTAATTCAGCTCCCTCTGGAGGATCTTCCTCCGGAGGCGTCGCCATTTTATTTCCATCGTCCCCACTTATCCTTTTAGATACTTTTTCGGATCTCGCTGGAAAAATTATCTCTTGTAAAATTAACACTATTACCCACACCATTCATATAACCAATGTTTATGCCCCATCCGGTATAAACAACCGCCTAGCAAACAATCATTTTTTCGAAAACCTTTACCCCTATGTAACCTTCCCCCATCCCACCATCCTTGCTGGAGACTTTAACTGTGTCCTCCAGCCTAACCTTGACAAACATCCCCCAAAACAGACCAGCCCCATTAACAAACCCCTAGTTGCCCTCATAGAAACTCTTGCCCTCACTGACACTTTCCGCACCCTTAACCCATATGCTAAAACTTTCACCCGCCGCACCCATAACTCCCAATCCCGCCTTGACCGTTTTTATGTTACCTCCAATATTATCCCCGTTAACCATACCTTCACCCCTACCCCATTCTCAGATCATGACCTTGTCACCCTCACCCTTAATGTTCCCATATGCCCCCCCAGAGGCTTCGGTCTCTGAAAAACAACACCATAACCATAGCCCACCCGGAATTCCAAGCCCCACTTGCCACAAAATTAATTCGCCTCCAACCATTCAGCGAGATTATGACCCACTTAAGTTTTGGATTTTAGTCAAAGCCCAAGTTGCACACCTCCATAAAAAAATCGCTAAAAAATTAAAAAAAGAAAAAACTCGGGAAATAACCCAAAAACATTTGGAATTTGACAAATTACGGGAACGAATGAATCCCATTAACTACCCCCAAACCTTTGCTATATTCCAAAAATTAAAACGTGAGTTAAATCATTATTATCTCGAAAAATCCAAACAAGACCTCTTAAAGGCAAAAGTGTATAATGAATATTTTAAAAAAATGGTAAAATTCGTTTTGCGCACTCGCGCAAAGCGGCGCTTTACAGATTTGCAGAGACGGCTTTAGTGACCGTACGCTGACCTCGACTATATAACAACTAACTTAAATCCAAGTAATAAGAATATCAAAGCCCATACAGAAGTAGGTATCATTTTGGACGTTTCGAATAACTCTTTTATTCATTTTCAACATTTTAGATGTTGAAAATGAATAAAGAGTTATTCGAAACGTCCAAAATGATACCTACTGTTGTATGGGCTTTGATATTCTTATTACGTCTTACTACAACCTCCAACCATTATGCTCCAAAATCCAAGTACAATTAAAAGCTTTTTTGTTGTTAAGGCAAATCTGTATCAGAACCAGCCTGCCAATATACTTCATCCGGCCCGCCGCCTCTTTAAAAAATTAGACACGAGTCCATATTTTAAATACTTTTTGACTATTTTTAGTGTGTAAATGCGAAAAATGTTCGCGCTTCGCGCTAATGATCTTTCTACATCCAGTGTGTTTACGTTTTGTTGCTCTTTTTGAACTAGATCAGCGCTTCTTTACTGTTGCGCCGTGGAAAGCTGCCAAGTGCGTCGAGGACAAACGAAAAACGTATTCAAACATAATCGAAAAATATTTTTTAACAATTTTTTTTTTAAATGTAACAAAAACAAGAAATTTAAAAGAAATACCGGTATACCAAAAAAATCGCGCTCGCTTCGCTCGCCAGGTGTGCCCCAAATAGTTAACAAACACTAAAATACATTAACTATAAAATCTATCGTTTGAATATGGCCTAAATTTATCGAAATAGGTCCTAAGTTCATCGGAATAAGGCCTAAAGTCATCGAAATAAGGCCCAAATTCATCGGAATAAGGCCTAAATTCATCGGATTAAGGCCTAAATTCATCGGAATAGGCATTAGTCCTATTTTGGCCTTATTCCGAAATGTGTTTTATTCTGACATTGGTGTTGTTCTTATCTCGTTCTTAAGGCTGGAGTCTAGGCCCACCGCTAACAACTTAATTTGACCATAGCCGAAGTTATCATTGTATAAAAAGTTATATTCTAGAGGAGTGGATCTTAAACTGGGGTCCGCAGTCCATTTGGGGTCCGCGAGACAATTTTCTGGGACCGCGAAGCACCTAACAAAAAAATCAACACGACGCTCCTAAAAAAGAAAACTTTTTTGTGCAATAAAATTTTCAGGCAACTTACTTTTCCAAACCAAGCTCATTAGTTGTTCATTGACGTTATTGCACGCTTGAAGTGGAATTGTCCATTGTGACGTGTAGTGTTGCGTTGTGCTAGTGAGAATTACGTTTTTATAGCTTGCTGCGCTGCTACTGTGGGCTGTACGGTCACTGTATTAAAATTGTTCGTGTCAAATAAAGTGATTCGTTAATTAGAGGTTAACATAACTGATAGCAAAGAAGCAAGTGCACCCGTCCCATTGATACAATTAAAAACAACGTGTTATTTTGAGTTTATTTGTGTATCTTTTTAAGGACCTTGAGCAATTAAAAATTGCTGGGGGACCGTTGCGTAATTTTTTAACAAAAGTTTAAGAACCACTGTTCTAGAGATTTTACCGCACCTTGTTTATTTTGAGGCCGTTAAACCCGTGAACTTGTGACGTCTATGCGTGTTTGTTACTACACAAAGCTACTATGCGAAAACAATCCTATAACAAACCTAAGTGAGCTACCTTAACTTTGTTTAGCTCAGCCAGATTGTTACAATACCTAAAAATCGTGAATGTTTCGAATAATAATTGCGGTGGTGTGCGAGCATGTCTTAAGGTAACCAGCCTTTTTTATGCAGAGGACTGTTACAAAAACATGTTAGAATATGATTTAAGTATTACGGTTGGACTAATCTTCATGTTTCATGCTAAATTACATATAAGACTAATATATGAAAAAATACAAAAGTGGTTATGAAAAGCAAGAACATAGAAAAGAGAAAAAGTGCGATTGGTAAGCGAGGAGAAGTTTTTGGCGGAACTAGATACCAAGTCTAACCAGTGCCTACATAAAAAAAGTAAAAAGAATGCTAAAACTTTGCTTCAGTATTTTACCCAGATGATCTAGAAAAATCACTGCCTGATCCGGGATGATTCATTTTTCTTCACTGCTAAAAGAACGCCATTTTAACGTCGAAAGTAGCAAACAAGCTCAAATATTTAAATTTGTTAGCTAAAATGAGTTCATGTATGCGTTTTCTAATGTCAGTCCTTAAAAGAGTAAAGAACGAAGTGCGTTGGTATATGCGGTCATGCGGTTCAAAATAGGTTGCATTCAATAGCTCCAATTAAAAAAAAACAAGATTTTGGAAAAAAATTCACAGGTTTTCCATAGCTATGCTTTATCTAAAGCTAGAAAACATGTTAATTAAAACTTTTTGATAGGTGAATAAAATACTGTTATTTTATATTAATTGTGGCTGGAACAGTAAACAGAACGAAAATAGACCCATAGGCCCCTGACAGCCCCAGGTCCATGAAAACCTTAATGCGGTCCTGCCCCCACTCGCACTCCACCCAAACTTGTCACTTATGCCGATGATGTAACTCTCACCCTATCCCACCCCAATTCCTTACCCGTCGTCTTTGACACCCTGTCCACATTTGAATAAGTATCTGGCCTAGCCCTAAACCCTCGTAAAAGAAAGGCCACCTACACAAAGTTCCTACCTCCCGCTTCTTATAACCTCCCCCAAATTGACTGGAACCCCCTTACAATCTCACCCCTGAACATTCCCATTGGAGACAACACCCAGATCACCCAGGCATGGCAGACTGCATACAAAAAATTAAAAAACAAGGCCTCACAAATCACACACCGAACTTTCCCTTGACCCCAATTGCCTATTTTGCCACACCCGCTACGAATCAGATGCACACCTTTTCCATTACTGTCCCCAAATTCAACCCCTCTTAGCTCACGTTAAAAATCTTCATTTTATGTTTACCTCCGTCCCTACAACCTTTTTTGATTCCCACTCCCACATTTATTTTACCGCCCCCCCCTCAACCCCTGCTCCCCAACAATGACCTCATTACCCTCCTGAATACCATACTCCACCATACCATGTGGAAAACCTGCATCAAGAAAGTCCTTATCCCAGACCCATAACCCACCCCACCCCAACACCTAATATCCTTTTTTTAAACTCGATTCGATCCCGGTGCCAAATTGAACATCCCAAACCCAATTCTCAGTATCTTGACCTGTTCGTAAAACTAACTTCCCTCCTTTAGTGCCAACTGACCCTCTCCTCTCCCACCAAGCTAAAATTGACCCATTCCCATGTTTAACCAAAACCGTAGGTTCTCTCACCACTCCTGTTTAACTCTTATGTTTGGTTTATTGCTGATTTTCTTTGCCACTCTATTTCATTTAATTTAAACATTTGTTTATACTAGGATAATGTAACCCTAGCAAAACTTCATTTTGCAAAGCGCCATTTTGCTTTTCGTCGGTCATTTAGAAAAAAAGAGAAAAGCAAATTCAAAAAAAAAAAAAAAATATATATATATAGACTGCTTTTAAAATATATTGGCTTTCGCGACCCAAACTTAATGGTCCCGCCACCCAAATTTGGGTCGCGACCCCGTATTTGCGGACCCCTGTACTAGCAGACAGTGTGTTTTAAGTTTAATTTTTGTGCAGTTTAAGCCGAGAAATTTAAACGATAGCGGGTTTTCAGTGCTTTAAAAATTAGTAGGGATAACTGTAAGGTTTAGTACGTACGCCGTACACCTTTTGAAATTTCAGTCCTGGTTAGTGGTTACCAAAGAGATTAGGTTATAATCTCTTTGGTGGTTACCAATGAGATTGCCTACTTTTGCCACTGGGTGCGACTTAACTGGCTCAGTTATTCTCTACTACTTTATCACACATTAAACAGCTCGTTGCTAAAAAACAAGGGCAGCCGTCGTAAAAAAAAACTAATGTAATTTGTTACTTCTTTTTTTTTTCTTTTTTTTTCAAGAAAAATTTTTTTTTGAAAAGAGCAATTTTTATATATCGGGGGTAAATCTAATATTCATTTTGCTAAAACATACAAACAAGGTTGAGAACCCCTGTTTTAGATGTTATTCTGTCGTGCATAACACTATATACCGTTATGTGGGGGTGGTACTAAATACCGAATGGTACCGAATGGTACCGAATGGTACCGAATGGTACCGAATGGTACCGAATGGTACCGAATGGTACCGAATGGCACCGAATGGCATCGAATGGCACCGAATGGAACCACATGGGATCGAATGCTAACGAATGCCAACCAAACTAAACGTCTGTTTTCCTCCTAAATCTGATTTAATTTTACACTGAAGCATATCTTGTCGCACGAGCGTATTTTAAAACGTATGAGGCCTAAGGAGGGTTGCAATGAACATGGTACCGAATGAAACCCAAAATAACCAATTGCAACTCGTAGAATAATCACGATCCCATTGGAGCCCAAAAGATTCCAATAGGACCTAATGTAGCTCGTTCGACCCAATGAAACTCGTAGGAGAATTACCGTACTAAATACCGAATGGTACCGAATGGAACCGAATGGCACCGTATTGAACCCAATAAAACCCATTGTAACTCGTAATAGAAACACTAAATACCGAATGGTACTGAATGGCACCGAATGGCACCGAACGGAACCCAATAGAACCGAACGGAACCCAATAGAACCCATTGTAACTCGTAATAGAAACACTAAATACCGAATGGTACCGAATGGAGCCGAACGGAACCCAATAGAACCGAACGGAACCCAATAGAACCCATTGTAACTCGTAATAGAAACACTAAATACCAAATGGCACCGAATAGTACAGAATGGTATAGAATGATACCGAATGGAACCGAACGGAACCCAATAGATCCCTTTGTAACTCGTAGGAGAATCACTAAACAGCATTATAATGACTTAACTGAACATATAGTGTTAGAGTAAAAAAATATTTTTGATTTCTGGTATTTAGTGTTTCTATTACGAGTTACAATGGGTTATATTGGGTCCCGTTCGGTTCTATTGGGTTCCGTTCGGTGCCATTCGGTATTTAGTGTTTCTATTACGAGTTACAATGGGTTTTATTGGGTTCAATACGGTGCCATTCGGTACCATTCGGTACCATTCGGTATTTAGTACGGTAATTCTCCTACGAGTTTCATTGGGTCGAACGAGCTACATTAGGTCCTATTGGAATCTTTTGGGCTCCACTGGGGTCGTGATTATTCTACGAGTTACATTGGGTTATTTTGGGTTTCATTGGGTTTCATTCGGTACCATGTTCATTGCAACCAAAGAGGTTTTATTCCGAATATTAGGCTTCGAAAAAGGGATTTCGCTGTAAATTTCTTAATCAGGTGAGTGAGAGACCAGTGTTATTTTATTTGGTGTGTTCTATAGTAGCTACATAGAGATTTTTATAAACTTTCTCAGTTCGGATAGTTTTCAAAATCGCCCTTGATTTCTTGGCTACGCGTAAAATGTCAACATTTTTTTGACGAATATTAGGCTTCGAAAAAGTCATTTCGCTGTAAATTTCTTAATCAGGTGAGTGAGAGACCAATGTTATTTTATTTAGTGTGTTCTATAGTAGCCTCATAGCGATTTTTATAAACTTTCTCAGATCGGATAGTTTTCAAAATCGCCCTTGATTTCTTCGCTACGCATAAAATGTCAACATTTTTTTGACGAATATTAGGCTTCGAAAAAGTCATTTCGCTGTAAATTTCTTAATCAGGTGAGTAAGAGACCAATGTTATTTTATTTAGTGTGTTCTATAGTAGTTACATAGCGATTTTTATATACTTCATCAGTTGGGATATTGTTTTAATTCGGTCTTGATTATCCAGTATTTCTTTAAATAATCTTAAGCTTTAAAAAATAAAATTAAGTGAATATGCACTACTTTTCACATCATTAAATTTGTATTTTATTGCTTATCAATGTATATACTTTAAAGAAATGAATTGCCAGTTCTATTTTAGCGAACTACTTATATTTTGTTTTATCTTTCAATTTACAATGTGTGTACTATGTGGTAAACAGCGAAAAAAAAATTCAAAAAAAATTCAAAAAATTGCAAAAATTTATTTCGCCGAAATGACAATGGTGTTATATGGCTTTATTATGTTGTTCGTCTTAATGCTTCATGGTATTATACATTATTCTGCTTTGGATATTGTTGCCTTGTTGGTTTTATTGTGTGTTCCGTTTCTAAGTTTTGTTTTCCTAAAAATAAATAATTTTAGGTTAATTGATTAGAGGATGTTTTACGACCAGACATTTCCGCCCAAATTTGTGCGGCTGTAATAACGTTATTTGTAGAATTTGCACGGCTAAAAATGGAGTAATATACTGAAAATCGTTACCGCGACGAAAGTTTTGTGGGTTTAAGCAATTTTTCGCGGCTGGCCGCACTTTACGTTGATTTTACATAAAATGCGCGGCTATGACACCTGGGCGAAGTTGGCGCGCTGGATTGGTTTTGGGCAATATCTCCAAAAGTTGTGACGATACAAAGTTGAAATTTCTACACAATCCTTATATTGCTTACATCTTTCCAGCAATCACACTTTTAACTTTTGGAGATATTGCCCAAAACCAATCCAGCGCGCCAACTTCGCCCAGGTGGCTATGACCGCGGCTGAGCGGGAAACAGCCTGGGGGATTTATCCTCTTACTTTCCAACTTGGTTTTATGATAGCTTTCTATTCAGACTAATTGAAATATTAAATAACCAGAAGTCCAGAACATAAAACAACAAGTATTCTGCACCAACGTTTTTATCTAGTAATTCTAAAGGTTTAATAAATAACATTCCACAGTCGTTAAAAATAGTTATGTAAAGCAAAATGAGTTTTATTTGCCAATACTGCCATAGTATTAAAATGAACAACGAAGAGAACCCTGTCTGTTTTGACCAGGGTTTCCCAACGAAGCCAACCACCAGGGGGCCACAAGATTATATTAACTATTTTGGGTAGTATCTTAAATTTGTAGTTTTTATTATAAAACCTCTTTTATGACATTCTGTAATGTTTTATATCTTACACTGGACGTTCATCATTCTGGTGAATATTGCTATATAGTCTAAAAAAATAGTCCGATTTATGAACCATGCTCCAGCCAAATGAAAACAGCTTTATTGTTGAGCGAGTTGGCTCTGTATCTTTTAAGTAAACGGGGTGATTTCTAATATTTATTGCAAAAACTTTAAAAACAATATTAGTATATTTGGGAGAAATGAAAACACTTTTTTAGATTTTCTGGCCCCTTTCCTATGATAAATAAACAAAACAAACTCTGTTCTTTTCAACATGTTTACTAGTCTTAAGTCTGTGCTGGATAGCTGACATAATTACAGGGATCGTACATATGAGCATAAAATGCGATAAATTAATATGAAATTTTTACCTTACAAGCAGTATTGTCAGATTTGCTTTTAGGCCACATTTCAGAAATATGGCTTTTTTCAACATTTTAACCATGACTTAAGATTTTAGTACAAGGCTTACTAAAACTTTTTTTTGATGGTCAGTAGGCACAAAATTGCAGGGGAGCCTATTCCTGACCATTAAAATATTAAATCATTAGTACATTACATTATGGTGCATTGTTCTTAACATTATTTGCATGATTTAGTTATGTTATACTTTAGGGTGAGTACATGAACACCATCAAATATTTTCTTGTTGTGTGTTTAACAATAATTATATTCCATCTGTCCAATATTGCATTATGAAATGTTGTGAACAAGCTATCACATGGCCAGAGCACACCACTTTGTTTTGTTTAATACGAGTTTTGACGTGCGAACGATCTTCATACATCCGGTTGATTACATTAGTGCTTCTTTACCGTTGCGGCGTGAAAAGCTGACAAGTGCGTCACAGACAAACGGAAAACGAATTTAAAATTTTTTGACCTTTTTTAACATTTTATTATTTTTCGGCAGTGTAATAAAAACTTAAATAAATTTAAAAGAAATACCGGTATAACAATAAAAATCGCGCTCACTTCGCTTGCCAGGTACGCACGACTTAAAAACTTAGCAAATATTGAATTAGATTAACCAATAAAGTTATCGCGTTTCTTCAAAGTAGTTTCATCACACTTTTCATTAGTAGTATGGATGACGACGTGTGGACTCGAATTTTACACCAAACAAACGCTTTTTTTGCGCTTTGCGCCAACACTTTACTGCCTCATTAAATGTAATTAAACACGTCTTTAAGTGCAAAAAAACGATACCCGCCTGATATACAGTTGTTCTTACATTTTAATAACACAATTCTTAGTTAACATATTGTGCGGCCCCAGAGACCTTTCTAGTTTGGTTTAGGCCAGCGACTAGAAAAAGGTTGCCGACCCCTGTACTAGTTGCTGCCGGTTAGCATCTCCTCCTGCTTGTCCAGAAATGCTCAAGATAGGTTTTTAATATTTTTTCAGGTTGATGAAATATTCAACAAATGATTTAAACATAATAAGAGCCAAATTTGAAAATTCCCAATATTCCCGGGTCCTTCAAAATTCCTGGAAACTTTCCACCCCTTTACAACCCTATATAAGTTGTTTGATTGTTATAGAAGAAAAAGTGTCCTATTCTATTAACATGGAGGATAATTCTTGTAAATTTGTAAATAACATTGAAATATGCTTTGCATTGTTTTGTAAAGAACTTGATGCCAAACATGACTTGTATGAGAAAATAGTCAAAGTAAGTAGAGACATAACAATTGAAAGCAAACGAAGCATATTTCTTCTTCATCGAATTTCAGTTGGAAACTTGGAGGGTAATTTTGATCTGGTACAAGCTAAAGAAAAGCTAAGCCTTGTTGTAACCAAATTTAAGCAAATAGCCTATTTAGTAAAAGGTCTTGAGGCTTTACAGTTCCTTAAAGCATTTTCTCCTGGACTTCAAGAATTTATTGAAGCAAAAGCCCTATTGACTTTTCTTGAAACGTACCGTGATGTAGAAAATAATAACATTTCCAAATGTATTCTGTCTAAAGATGATATTCAATGCATGTTGACTTTTCAACTTGATACTCATGATAAAGACAATAATTTAACCAAAATAGCAGTCCCTGTTCCGGTGGAAGAGTATTTGCTAGGTATTGCCGATGT
This sequence comes from Ascidiella aspersa, assembly GCF_963924565.1. Lineage (NCBI taxonomy): Eukaryota > Metazoa > Chordata > Ascidiacea > Phlebobranchia > Ascidiidae > Ascidiella > Ascidiella aspersa. Next base: position 16,036,031 of record NC_139449.1, read on the forward strand.
GACTGGAGAATGTATGCGCATGTGCATCAATGCCTCTACAGAATATTTTGGAAAATCTGATTTTTCATCTAGCTTATCATATAAATTGTGTAGCTATGTACAAGAATTACATACTGACTTTTCACTCTTTGTTGAATTGCTGGACATATCTGCAGGACAAAACAAAGTTTTTGGTGAAAAAATGCGTACTATTGTTAGCAATGTGAAAAAGTGTGAAGATGTATGTTATACACTTAAAGTTCGAGGCAAAGAAATACCCCAGTCTCTTTTGAAAGCGGCATTTATTGCAACTTCCAAAGATGGATAACGTATGTTGCTTAAAAGGTAAATCACATTGTATTTTTATTCTCTGTCGATTCTTAGCACAACTGCAATATGTTTAATTTATTTAAGTAAACTGAATATTAAACATATGACATGTTTCAGTAGATTTTCTATTACTTTTTGTCAAATTAGATAAAATCATCTAAAAGGAAAAAAAATTAAACAACATAATTTTATTTTTATAAAGTTGTTCCATTGTCAAAGTTTTTCAGGATATTATTTTTTGACTGTATTCCATTATTTGTGTCTGCCTTTTTTCTCAAAATCATGCGCCAACACTCTGCAATATATTTGCCGAACAATTTTTCAATGTAAAGGTTAAGTTTTTAACATTCAGTGCTTGCTAACGATCTTGAAAGCATCTTCAATGAGTTTTGTAAAAAATAAAATTGACTTCAGAAGTTATGTCAATACAAAAAAGATCCTCTGGCAATTTTTTGTTTATTTCATTCTGTGGATGTCGGATATCTATACATGCCTTTTTCAGGGAATACAACATTACCCCCCACACACAGTGTTCCCTCTAATTTTTTTACCACGTTTTTCTTACCACGTCACTATTTTTAGTCTGTTATAATCCGCGCTTCATCTGTGACCTTTAGCGACGCAACACAAGCTAAGTCACTGCTAATCGGGGGCATTATGAACAGTTCCTCGCTCGCTAAGTTAATGAGCTCGTTTTAGCAAGGGATGAGCGAGCGGGAATCTCGCAAACGCATTTCGTATTACAAATGGTCCTTGCCAACACCTCGCTATAACGAGACGCACGCGCGAGAGAATGCTCAAAATAACAAGAAAAAGGACGACTGAATCAGCAAAATTGCCGCAGAAACGTAGTTTGGCGCTTTGTTTTGGAAATCGTAAGCTGCTTTTGAATGCTTAATTTATTATGAAACAATTTTCAAGGTGAACCGCATGAATTTATTTCCTAATTAGTCCTCTAGATTATAGAAAAAGGTTTTGGGAAACAACATTTGGCGCTGGTCTATAATCCTACCACAACGCATAATATTTGGTTAGGGGTGCGAGTTAGCGTTTGGGTTAGGGTGTGTCAAGCAAGTATTATTATTAAATGATGAATGTAATAAGCTTGATACACCCAAACGCTAACTCACACCCTATTTTATAATTGTGGTAGGATTCTAGACCAGTGCCCAACGTTTATTATATACGTCTAAAAATGTAAAATAATTATTTTAAAACTTTTTATTCATTTGTATCTATATTTAGTTAGCTAGCTTCTGTAAACATTTTGATAACAATTCCCTGGGATGCAACAATTACAGCACTAACACTGGCATTTTAAAACTGTAGTTACAACATGCTGCTTGTGTTGCACCCTTCTAACTTTCACCAGTAAATTGTGCTTGGAAATAAATTTACAGGCTCTGTGTAAAGTTCATATTCACTTCAAAAGAAGAAAGACATTCATATTTACTTACGAGTGTTGAAAAACTATGTGTTACTACTTTACCGAAAAAATAATAAAACTTGGGAGACACTGAAAAATACAGTCCTAACAAGTAATTATCTATATTGATCATTCCTGCGTTACTCGGTGGGAATTTCAACGCCTAAGTATTTAATAGTGCCTGATGGTCATAGAAGGCCACTTTGTTTGTTCCATGGGTTTGTGACAGTTTTCACGATTTGTTCCGATAAAAAAGGCGTTTGATTTGGACATGTTGACCTTGCAGCCTGACATTTCGCCGAAGTCGTTGATAATCCGAAAGACTTCTGTAAAATCCTGATCACTACCCGATAGAAATATTGTAGTGTCTTCAGCAAATAGGGACACTTTAAATTCTTTGCCATTTATTGTGATGCCATTTTGGCGGCCCTGTTTTAACGCAGCGGCAAGGCATTCAATGCACAGGATAAATAAAGTTGGAGAGAGAGGGTCTTCCTGGCGTACGCCACGTTCAACGTTAAACGATTTTGATAAAAACATTCGATCAATTTGATAATCTTGTCCCCGAACCCGAAAGCAGCTAAGGCTGTATATATGAAGTCCCAGTTTACCGTGTCAAAGGCCTTGAACATGTCTAAAGACAGTATCGCGCCAGGTATATCGTAATAGTCGGCGCAGTCAATGATAACGAACAAAAGACGAATATTAGTGCCTATGTAACGTTTTGGAATAAAACCATTTTGCGCAGGCGAGATAATGTCGTTTAGTACCCCTCGGATCCTGGTAATAACTACTTTTGAAGCAATTTTGTAGTCTACATTCAAAAGCGTTATCGGTCTAAAATTTCCCGGTTGAAGATGATCTTTATAAGCTTTTGGAAGTAGAGTTGCCACTGCTTCTGACTGAGAAGCTGATAGCCTACCTGTATTTACTGTATGTCGCCAAGCTGCCATATAGACGCATTTGATATTGTCCCAAAAGGTGATATAAAACTCTGCTGGAAAACCGTCTAGCCCAGAGGATTTATTTTTACCCATGTTGCAGAGAGCAGTGAAGAATTCCGCTTCTGTTGTTTCCGCTTCTAATAGTTTTGATTGTTCTGCCTTAATTTTTGCGAGATTTAGTGTTTTTAATTTTGAGGCGATTAAGGTTTTGTTCAATAGATCTCCGTTTTGTTTGTAGAGTTGCTTGTAAAAGTCAACTAGACCGTCCAAAATGTTGTTTTGTTCAGTTATTATTTTATCATCTACAAAAAGTCTGTTAATACCCTTTTTTTCGCAATGTCTTTTTTCCAAATTTAAAAAGTATTTTGTATTTTTCTCGCCCTCCTCTGCCCAGCGAGCCCTACTTCGCGTTATGGCGCTTTTAGTTTGGCGCAGCATTAGTTGGTCGAGTTCCGATTTAAGTTTGGACAATTTTTCGTGCAAGGGGCCTAATTCTGTTTCAGAGTTCTTTAAAATAGCGTCTTGCGTCTCGCCAAACAGTTTTTCCAAATCGATTTGCTTAATATTTAGCCTTCGTTTTAGTTCGGCCGCATATCTAATAGTTTCTCCCCGAACAACTGCTTTCAAGGCGTCCCATCTTACATGTGGGTCGGTTTCGCCTATATGGTTTTCTGCTTTATAATAAGTGATTACCTTTCTTATTTTATCCTTGTAACGCTGGTCATTTAATAGTGATGTATTAAATTTCCAGTAGCCTCTACCGCGTGGTGCTGGGTTAATGTCAGCCCCTAAAGTTGCTATATTATGGTCGGACATTATACCGGGGACTATGTCTACATTTTTAACGTTTTCGACGAGAGATCCGTCAATTAAAAAGAAATCTAAACGCGATGAGGCCGCTGGTAGTTTCTGAAGCCTTGAGAACTTTTTAACGGTTGGAAATTTGTGGCGAAAAATATCTGTTAGTTTGTAATGTGTCAAATATTGCAAAAGAATTTCTCTTGCTTTTCGGTTACGATGTGTTTTACTTCCACTTTGATCTAGGACATTGTCCAGAACTAGATTAAAGTCCCCTCCCATGATTATTGGGGCATCGGAAAAGCTGTCAAGTACGGCGAATAAATTGATGAAAAATTTATTGGTCTACCCTTGTGCCTGAGACGGAATAGGATAAGTTTTTGTCGATTAGTATTGTCACCCCTCTACTGCTTGAGGTGCCGTGCGCCAAAAAAGCTTCCCCTCCCCATTCCATACCCCATAACTTTTCGTGCTTAGCACTACCATGGGTTTCCTGCAAAAGGGCAACGTGACACTTTTTACGACGTAAAAAATTAAAAATCGATTTTCTTTTCATAGCAATGTTTAGACCTCGAACGTTGTGTGAAATAATATTTAAAGACATAAAAATAGAATTTAAACGCGTTCAACACCAATATCTATGTCCCATTCGTACTCCATGCCACATTCACATCTAAACGCTTTATTGGGACCCATAAGACAGGAATGCTTTTTCCCGCAACTACAGTTGACTATCTTATACTTGCAATGGGTATTACTACACGCTTTACACATGGTAACCTTAGGTGGCGAGTTAACAGTAAAACAATTACAGACAACAGAGTACCTTTCGCACTCAAGCACATCTTCCTTCGTCTTGTATTCTGGCTGGAGCTCATCGCAGCACGGCATACGTCTCAATGTCCCTTCGCATGAAGGACATTGACATGTTTCTTTACCCTCTTCGACCAGAAATAACTCGTCCGTGCAGCACTTCATTGCTACGGAATACTTGTTGGAACAACTCCAGCAAACGAAAGTTTTCGACTGAGCCGAAACCCAAGCTTCAGCTTGGCAGCCAGGGCATGTCAGCGAAATTCTGGTCGCACATAGGCTAATAGATTTGCTGTTAGGAAGCTCGTCTGGGCTTCGTTGCAGCCTTTTCCTTGACCAGTTGTTGGAAAGCTTCGGTGTGCTTGACACGATGTTGGCGTTGTTTTCAGAGTTGAAGTCCGGGGAGTTCTTATCAGCATCGTTTAGAATGCTGCTTACGGCTGTTGTAGAGTGTGGATTGTTATCAGCGTTGTTGACGCCAGCGCTAGATTGGGGGGCATCTGCGTTATCGTTTGTCTCTCCGTGTGCTTTGGCTTGCTTGTGCTCTTCTTGTCTTTTTACCAGCCGAGGAAAATCTTTTGACGTTTGGGACAGTTTGCTTGTTTGTGACCTTTCTCGTCACAATACTTGCAAGTGAACACTTGCCCATGATATGTTACGTAAAATTCACAGTCCGCCATCCTAATATAACTTGATAAAGGGTTTTCTTCCACGTCCGTTGAATTCATTGTCAAGATTCTCATTCCGGTTAGCAACCCAACCTTGTCCTTCCTCTGTGTCACCTTTTCAACTTTTCCATATTTTGCCGATATTTCCTCTGCTATGAGTTCACTGGGGAAACCCAGCCAACTGCGATGTTAATCTTGTCATTTTCGTATAGTTTAACAAATTTTACCGATTCTGCTGCGCATAGCTTTGTTTAAAGTTCCAAAACATTTTGTCTATTGGTGCAAGTTACGTCCACGTTATGGCCTCGCATTTCTGCAATCCCAACTAATTTCTTCAGCGGATAATCCATACTTTTCATAAGATTCAGAATTTCGTCTCTTTTCAATAAATTAACTGTCCTCATACTTAAGCAATTCGGCCTCTTAAAGTTGGCCGCATTTTTATTCACTGCCTGAGCGTAACTTGCTCTGCTTGCCATTTTTCGCTCCGCACTCCACGAGCGCCAGACTTGGAATGTCGTTAGCGAGCTCGCTTAGCTTAGCGAGGTGAGTTCATAATGGCACCCCCGGTCCTTCGACATCGTGGGAATTTCACATTTATTCGACACAACACACAACATTGCTTTTTTAGGTATACTATAATTTTGCATTATAGGTCTACATTGTTTTACCAAAACACTGAGCCTAAAATTTAATTTTTAGAAAATTCTAACTTTTTATGCTTTAAAAAACAGCGTAACAGTTATTTTTTACAAATAAAAGCTTATCGCAGATAATTGCAATAATTTTGTTTGAAAAAGTTAAGGTTTTACGACGCAAGGTTTTTCATATAAAGCAAGTACTTTGCCACAACACAAAACATACAGTGCTAAACACTAGAGATTTTGAGCTAAAATATATCTCCAAACTATAGGACAAAGAAATTCGTAAAACGAGAAACGCTTATAATAAGATTCGCGCGTAGCGCAAAAAAATTCCAGTTACTGAGAACCATGGCCTGGTGTCTAACCCTTATCCACAACTTAGATCCCCGTCCTTGTTTTGACACTCTAAGCCCAAATCCGTCGTAAAAGGTGCAAATATGAGTTAAATGAGCCTATAGACACCGAGAACTATTCAAAATTAGTAGCTCAAAGACCTGTCAATCACAAAATCACGAACCCAATTTCGCAGTTACTGAACTACACATGCGAGTAATTTTAATGTAAAGCATAAGGCATTGAATATAGGCAGAAATCACACCAAGCCATTAAATTACTGCACAAAATATATAGAATATTGCATCAGTACTTGCGACGCCCAATGAATTGGCCGGCGCTCTTTTAGGTTTAGTGGAAAGGGGCGCCCTCCGGTTAAAAACCACTTTTATAAGGTGTTACTTATATTGTTGGCGGCAAACAACATTTTTTTTGTTCCGTACGTAGCTTTGATAAAACTAATTTTGGTCTTTTTTGCCCGTACGTAGCTCTAACAAAACTAATTTGGACACTTTTTTGTCCGTACGTAGCTCCAATAAAAATAATTTTGGCACTTTTTTAATCGTACGTATAGATCGGATAGAACTAACTTGGGCATCTTTGGGGCTGTAATTAGCTCTAATAAAACCTATTTGGGCACTTTTTGTTCCGTACGTAGCTCGCATAGAACTAATTTGGGCATTTTTTTCGTACGTAGCTCGTGTAAAACTAATTGGCACTTTTGTTCCGTACGTAGCTCAAATCAGGGATGTGGAGTCGGTTAAAAATAACCCGACTCCGGCCAAAAAAATAAACCCGAGTCCGAGTGAAATTGAGCGATTTCGTCGAGTCCCGAGTCCGGCCCTGACCCTACAGCCTGTATTCCCCCAATTTACGCATCTAAAATAACGTAGATATTCAGCAATTCACTTATAAGGGTGTCGTATTATTCATTCACTCACAATATATGGTTGGAAAATATTCCACAATTTTTAAAATATACTCACAATTTCCAGTTGGCGGCTATATAAGTTTTAAAATTTTGGTACTGCGCATGTCGGACTCGGGACTCGGGTAGTTTTTCGTGGTCTTACTCGAGTCCCGATTCCGACTTTAGCAAAACAAACCGACTCCTCGAGTCCCTAGTCCAACCCGACTCCGCAGCCCTGGCTCAAATAAAACTAATTTGGGCACTTTTAGTTCCGTACGTAGCTTGGTTAAACTAATTTGGGCACTTTTTCCAAACTTTGGTTAAGCAAAAATGGGGTATCTAAGGTATTATATGTAATAATCTTTGCAAAATAGTGGTAATGTGAGCTTCAGGAGAACACTGAAGGTCGAGTTTAGTAAAACACAACTTTCATTTTTTTTTGGGGGGGGGGGCACTTTCTAATTTTTTTTGGCACTTTTTCTGAAAAAAGGCGCAAGTGTCCAAAATTTTGCGCAAATTTTTGAAATTTCTTTGAAACTTTAGAAAACTTCGTTTGGAGCTACTGATGAATAAACGTCACTTATTGGGTTTGGATAGGACGCCCATAGCTGTAAAAAGGCCTACATAAACACAAAATTAATTTCTTGAGTACCGTGATGTATCAGTATTCTATTCCAGTTACGGTGGAACGTATTCAGGATCAGGAGTGCCATGTTCAACAAGTAGATAAGCCAAGACTTCAGCTGCTTGTGTTGATAAATGTAAACCATATACAAGGGCGATCAGCTAAATTAGAATTTGCTCATACAAGATAGATATCATAATCTTTAATCATTCGAGACAAGATTTAGCCAATAAAATAAAAATAAAACAATTTCTGAGCAAAGTTGTTTTGACGAAATTCGTTACAGTTCCTGCAGTTTCGGCCAGTAACGTCACAAAACAACGTGAAAGCTCATTTTTTACGATAACCTTAATGCATCTAAATTAAGTGGAAATCGGAATTACTCCTAAATTGATCGGAATAATGCCTAAATTCATCGGAAGAGGGCCTAAATGGCCCAAATAACCCCCGAACCTGTGGGTAGGGGGTATGGGACGATCGGGGACCATCGATCTGGCATCGGCCGTTTAGGTGACTACTTTTGAACGCCCTAGTCTGACCGGCGTCGTCAGGGCGCCGCTGTTTTGGCACCGGATTTTTGGTCCTGTTAGGGGTTATTGGTGGGTAATGGGTAGGGTTATACAATGGGTTAGTGTTTGAATTATTAGGGGAGTTAGTGATGTACTTAGGGGTGGGGTTTGGGGGAGTTAAAGTATTGTTTAGGCCTGATTCTGACCTTTTAGGACTTATTCCGAATGATTTAAGAGATATTCCGATTTATACGTTATTGCGACTGTTAGGTATAAGTCCCATTTTGGTTTTATACCGAATTGTGTTCTATTCTGCCTAGGCCCTAAGGCAGGGGCGGGCAAAAATACGGCCCGCGAAGTGATTTTCACTGACCCGCAGACAGTTTCCGGTCTTACATGACAATGTGGCCGGCGGCAATAGCCTGACACAATCCCCCATAGTGATTGGTAGTTAATCTTTAGTTTTTATTTTTGCATTAAAATTAGAGGACTGCAGCCATAAGATCGAAACAGAACAACATCAACTTCGGAATAATACCAAAATAAACCGTCTAAATCGGAATAAGTCATAAACCCGTCCGAATAAGACCTAAATGGCCAAAATCAGGCCTATAAAACATTTTACCTCACCCTAAACCCTACCCTTAAGTACTTAAGTTACACACTAACTCCCCTAATAATTTCAACTCTATCCCATGTTGCCTGCAACTGAATGTTTTGTGGTGTGGGTCAAAAACCGAAGCACACCGCGGGCCATATATTTTGGTTCCGCGGACCGCGTTTGGAAGAGTAACTTATTTTGGGCTACTTAACCAGAGTAATTATTGAACTACGATTATATTTGTTTCAAAAGGCAGAGTTTAAACAGTTTAAAAACTATACTTAATTTTCACTCAATCCGTGAACTTAGTGCAGTTCTAAGCAAAAGGTCTACGACAATTAGGGTATCCAGAGAATGTATCTGCTGCCGAAACGTCAGTTTATACTTCGTTTACACCAGAAGAGCGATTTCTATCTATTGATATGTTGCCTGGTGGAGCTAACTCTATTTTTAAGTTTATCGCAGACTCGCATGGATCACAGGCACTTTTGTTGTTTCGAAAGTACCTACATGCAGGTGATCGTTATACGAGACACCGTTGTCATATTCGTTTTAACCATATATACGATGGGTAATGCACTCTCGTTTTAATTAATAACCCTGATGAGGTCAGCTGGTATCTGCTGCCGAAACGTCGGTTTATACTTTGTTTACACCAGAAGAGCGATTTCTATCTATATTGCCTGGTGGAGCTAACTCTATTTTTAAGTTTATCGCAGACTCGCATGGATCACAGGCACTTTCGTTGTTTCGAAAGTACCTACATGCAGGTGATCGCTTTGTTTAACTTTTATCCAGAAGTAAACATTAGGATTTTTGAATATTATATTTACATGCAGTTTAAATATTCAAAAATACACATCAAAAGCAATTTTGTATTGCACTATATATTATAGATTTTAACTAAAATTTAAGGTATATTTACAGGACTGCTTAACAGATTACGTTTGTAACCAAGTAAGCTACATCACAGATTACGTTTCTTACCAAGCAAATTAAAAGGCTTAAACATGAAAAAAATATGTTAATTGTGTTGTGTGGCACTTTCTTCATAGGACGAAATGTATTCGTTCAACAGCACCTGGTTATTTTTTGGGTATTTATCACATGAAATGGCTGTAAAACTATTCTTTCTGCGAAACCAGTAAAAATCAACTACTTGCGATTAAAAAAGAGAATATTCAACCCCAATATATTCCTTAAGTTAAACTATGCATAGTTGTCAATGTTTTTGTGCGAAATGTTGTACGCAATTCCAATGGAATCAAATATTTGCAAGCATTGCGTTTATTATTTAAACAATTTATTACTTAAGCCAGGGGTGCACAACCTGCGGCCGTTGACTATTACATGTTTAGGAAATAAAAGTGTTGGCGGCCGTTCGTTGATACCAACTCGTGTTTACTTAATGCCAAAATAGGAATTTTAAAAGTGGTATAACATTTTTTTTTTAATTTCCGTCTGTCTTTATTGTGTTTTACAGTCCATTTGCACTATTTGTTACAGCATGAAATTGTAATATTGTGCGACCCGTTACTAAAATAATATAAATCTATTTTCTGTTAACCCTTTAACCCCGCTTGTCGCGAATTCGCGACACACCACTATCTAAACCTTTTTACTGCCATAACATATACTTATTGCCGTAATTCCTGTTGTCGCGAATTCTACACTAACTGAACTCCCGTGTAGCGCCGTTCAATAACTCTGTCTGAATCTTATGCGGGGAAACCCTGATCGCGTTTTAGCACGATTTCGTCTGACAAGTAATTTGGTGGAAGCACATTTTCAGGCGTTTGAAAGTCAAAGATTCGGCGAGCATCTTTAGTTCTAAAAATATGTATGTGTTTGTATAGAGCATAGGCAATATGTTTTAAAGTGTTTTGAATAAATACTTTCATATGCCACTCCAGTAAGCAAGAAGTTCAGTTTGTCGCGAATTTGCACCATTAGGCATTGTTGGCCCAACAACAAAGACTACTAAATTCAGAAAAAGTTGGAATTAAATTAAAAGACAGGCAAATTTTTATCTTAGAGTAAACGAAAGTGATTTATAAGCGAAATAAAATGGGAAAAGTAGAAATATAGAGTAAAATATTTTAGTGGATGATGATAAGTTGACAACATGGTGGGATTTAGACTTTGCTGGAAATATATAAATTATGGAAATTGAGTGGGAAAAAATGGGTTAGAATACGAAGAATATATGTAAGTTAGTGTATTATAATCACCAAAACAAATCTACCTGCGATTGAATTCACTTATTTTATGTTTTTAGAAAATGACAAAAAAGCGTATTTTTCGGAAAAAACTTTTCCAAATACACGCAATGACGTAGGAGAGTGTGACAAAAGTGCGTTCAGTGATAGGAATGATCCAGATTGTGCACCAACTAGGCCTAGTATTTCACTGCACAGCTTTGGCAACATTTTCATTTTTCCCCACTTTGCGATATTTATAGCCTCGAATTCCTGATGTCGCGAATTCATAAAACACATTTTACATAAGAAACATGAATTTTTTTTTTTTTTTTTTTTTTCAAGTTAGGGCCAAACCAATGTAAAGAGGCAAAAACACATTTATTTTAGCTCATAGAAACAAATTCAGATTAAGACATAAATGCTGATATTTTTTAACAATAGGGGATTACTTTTATGTGCCCAAGTCCATTTCATTTGAATTGAAAGTTTTGACAATTTAAACCCAATAAACGATTTTTTTTGCGCTTTACGCGATTAGACCTTTTTTCAGGTGTTTGGTTTCGCACGAGTTTGTTAGAGAACTTCTTGTATTTTTGTAATTAATTGGTTTATGACGCCACGTTATGACGTCAAAAATGTTCTACTGGCGGCCATGAGAAAAATATAGACTATCAATAGAGCCGTTACAGCTAAAAGGTTATGCACCCCTGACTTAAGCAAATAAATCGTAATCATATAAAAATGTATATCTAACAGATATATATTTCTGAATTTTGTTATTTTATTTCCATTATAACACAAAGTTATTTTTAGGAACATCGAATTGCCAGTATCCAACAGCGACATGTCCTCATGCTGCACAGCAGTACCCCCTACGTTGGATCAATCCGATTAAATATATGCCATTGATTCGTTGGGCGAGACTAATATTTTTTTAGTTTACGTCGGATGTCACCTAATATGCCATCGAAACACGAATAATACCTCGGGTTCTACTGTTTCGTTACTTTTCTCAACTTTAATGTTTAATAAAATTTTAAAGCAAGCACAACGTTGTGAGTGCGTTTCTGGTAGTCTACACATTTACGTCCTTATAACATTTTCGTACAACGTTATAGGAAAGTCAGTAATAAATGTTTGTGTTTTACGTTTTAAGAAAGTTAGAATTGACGTAATATTTATCGTTTTACAAACGGTAATTAGAGTCTACACAATTACGTCCATACGACATTTCTGTGCAACGTTATAGGAAAGTCAGAATTGACCTAATATATGTCGTTTAAAAAACGAATGGGAGTATACACTTTACGGCAAAACAACGGTCCGGAAAAACGTTATTGGTAGTTTAAATAGCCCAATAAAAAACGTTTTCGCAACGGTAAATTGTTTGCTGGGGACATACCTTTGCAAGCAAAGATTTTCTGCTCTTGTTAAAATTAAAACCAAAAAAGAAATTTTATCGCGGATGTTAATCTGCTTATGATAGGAGCACTCGAAATAAGGCTACTGCCTCGGTTCGCACAAGTGACTGAAAAAATTGAACATCAGCAACGCTCGCATTAAATGACTGATTTTGTATTTGCATAAAGATATGCTACGGATTTTCTATAGTTGCAGCCCTACTTATCCTTATTCCGATTAATATTACTACAGATTCGATGTATTGCGTGGACTGGGGTGTATAGGTTTTGAGTAAACGTAAAAAGGGTGTACCATTCAGTGGCGTAGCCAGCCAAAAATTTGGGGGGGGGGGGCAAAAAGTTTTGAACTTTTTTGTTTAGCTTTTGTCATTAAATTAACTGCCGTAACAAACACAAATACCAATGCTAGCAAACCGTTTCGAGCAGCAACTGACTAAGTGTTAACGCAATACTCAAAAACCATTCAAGGAGCAAAAAGTGTCTGAAAGTAATAAAACTACATTAATGTATAGCAAACGTAATATTAGCTACATCGTTTGTGACGTAACAGTGCATGACTATCGAAGGCGTGGCATGTCTGTGATCGACTGTTGTGGTACTGCTCATAAATACCAAAAAAACAAATTAAAACAGTAAAATATTTATAATTTTTTTTGGAGGGGGCATGGCCCCTCAGGCTCCCCGCCCCTGGCTACGCCTTTGGTACCCTTCCGAAAAAGGTTGACAAGCACTGCGCTACAGCACCTGATTAATGTGACGTCACAATTAAGGCATTATATGACGTCATAACTGTCTAACACTAACATATTATATTGTTTAACTAAAGTCTAAAAGAGCGCCATAGACCTCTCAGTATCAGATAGACTAATTCGCTCGTATGGGCGACATTACTGACCTACACTCCTACAGTCGCCCTTTTATTATGTGACACCGACTACTAATCCTGGTTACCAGCAGAACGGATTTACTTCTGAAGTAAAGATTTCGATTTAATTTATATTTATATAGCGCCACCTACCCTAAACGCCTACCATGTGAAAAAATTGAACAAAAATGTCAATTTGAAAATGTTTACTACAATCTTATTTTTTAACTAATAATAATGCCGTATAAAGCCACTAGAATTGCGAGTATTATAAGCACCGATTTGCCTACGCCTTTTGTTTAAACACCTGTTTCCACAGGCGGTGTTCCATCCAATCCCTAAATATTTCTATTTAATGTCAAACGATTTTGCCTCACCAAAATTTTTACCTAGATAACCTACTCTTCTAAAATCCTTAACCTTTTGATTACATAAGTTTTCTTTTACTTTCAGATGCGCCACACAAATTCGGGTCTCACAAAAGTGTATACCTTTTCTATGTGACTACAGGCTGAAAAGGTAGCATACTATTCAGTTTCGAAAATAATATTTGATATAATAGGTACGTTACAAATGTTAACAAATTCATTACTGAACTGTTTATAATTGTCTTTAATGTTGATAGAACAGACAGTAAATCACTTACAAGTAAATTATGGTTGCATTTACGTTGGTCAATAATGATAGGCGGCAGGATTACGTCAAAAATATATTAAAAAGGCACAACAATTTTCTAGTGACGATTTGCATCTGTCGATATTTAGGCATCGTCAGAAATGCTTTGTACGATGGAAGAAAGGCAAAGGAGACTGGAATTTCGTTTAGTGTTTCCAAACGTTCTTACTGTCGGAGCTATGCTTTCTGTAAAAGATATACGTAAAATTTTGTATTTATTCTGACGTATAAATATACTTTAAATATATTTTCGCTAAAACCTCTACACGCCAGAGGTTACTACATAATCATAAATAATTGCTCTCTGCTTTTATTAGGTAAAGTCACTTCAAATTATTTTTGTTATATATTAATTAGTAGTAAAATCGAAGTTCATTATTTTAAAATAGTCTCCCGCACTAACCTGTGATGGAATCTTCGGAAAAACGCGTTACTTCTGGCGGTGACGACAAACTTTCTTCGTCATTCGATGACATCACAGCCTATATTAGAAAGGACTATTTTAATTAAAGTGATCACAAGGAAACGCGATCCGGAGACATAAGACCATACCACATAAGTAAAATGGCTGTAAACTTTGAATAATGTCTGACCAATTTTTTTAATTAGCATTCAATTTTAATTCAGCACGCTACAGCATCAATTGAAGATAGCGCTAAATGCAGCTGTAGCAAAGACCAGGTCCCTACTGATTTGGTGAGGCACGCGTGTACTAATGTTTCCATATATTTCCGGCTCATCTGCTCCAATACTGCTGCGCATTCATACGTACCCTAGGGAACATTAAACTTAATACGAAGGTTTCAACGTTTGTGCCAATACCGGAATGCCTAAAATGCGCTTACCAACAATCGTTTGAACCGGTAGATCGGGATAAAGTAGCTACACGTTTGTTAAAACTATAGACAACCTCTTACCAACAAAATAAAGTAATAAAAAACAGTTGGTGGTGGCGGAGCCCCTAATTACAATTTTAAAGTATATTGCTATTTGTTTGATTTACAAGCTGCACACGGTGTGACATATTATATTAAAAATGCACAATTTTATATTTAGGCCTTATGGCAACTTAGACATAAACAATTTGTTAATAAAACACATAAGGGCCAAATACAAACAAAACGTGTTGTTTATGACGTCGCGACGCTTCCTTGTCAATATCATTGCGCTTATATTAAATAGTAGTCTTAATATGTTACCTTGCTTTCACTGCCATTGTACGCTGATGAGAAGACGATCCTTTCGAGCGAGGGTTGAGTAGGAGACACAAGACTGTCTGTTGGCGATGCCATCGTAATGTCGGTGCTCGCAAGGTAACTTTGAATTGCGACATTGTCGTCTCCAAAAGAAGACAACATTTTGGGTGATGGTGCTAAAACTGAGGGCGACTGCTGCTCCCCACATAACATGCGCTGTAATTTGCAAATGTATGTAATGGCGTTGCGTAAAATCTCCACTTTCGGTAGACGTTGATTTGGATTTGCGCAAGCACACCTTTTAAGGGTTTCGTATGCTTGATTAACTCGTTTTAACCTACGACGCTCGCGTAGTGTTGCTGCCCTCCGTCGGTCATGAGGTCCACTCTTTCGCTTACAAGCCTTACATGCCCATGTTAGACACTGATGGCCGTTCGGGTGACTGGTGTGATTGTAGGACGACGTTTGATTGTGTTCTGTTTGGTCTAACACCGCATCTCCGTCTGCCATGCGTGGATTGTTTGAAAAATTGACAGGAGTTTGAACGTGAGGTGCAGTATTTAATTCAATCGCGTCATCCTGGAAGGAATTGAAGATGTTGGCATGATCGCTGTTATACAAAAAACCGCCCGAAAATGTTTGGTTAGCGCTGTTTTGAAGTTTGTTTGACAGTTTTGACATTGGAAACAAAATAGAGTCCTCTATAACGTTGCTATGTTGGGAAACTCGCGATTTGTCCGCAGAAGCAGATAGCAGTTCTTCAACGCTGGGAAGTGTCGGGTACTCCGATGTCTTTCTCGTATTATTATTGCCACTGTTTTCACTTAGATATTGCATCATTACTTTGATAGCATCGTTGTCTTCTTCGAAGTTTCCAAATGTTAGTGTCGGTTCAATGCTAGAGATAGGTGTTGCTATATCTTCTATTAAAGATGTTACATTGGGATAGGTGCACTTGGGTGTCGACAAGCTTGACATAGTTTGGTTACAGGAAGGAACAAGAAGATTCTCGAGGATCATGTCAAAAGACCCAGAGTCGTCGCGCTGCTCCTTTTTTATGGACTTTTTAACCAACGTTTCATTGAGATCACTTAGTTGACGCATGCTTGATTCTGAGCTCATATTAACGGTAAAATCGCTTGGAAACTGTTGTGGGCCGGTTGCCGAGCTGCACGAGGAAGGTGTAACGTCGTGGCACACTGCAGTCAAGCTATTGAGTTCCTCCAATATTGAAAGGCTACTTTTACCTACTTGTGGCTCCTCATCGCCATCTCCAGACTCTGTACCACCACAGCTATCGTCGTCATTCGAGGATTCGTTAAACTCACCCAATTCGGTTCTTGTTATTGACTCTGACAGAAGAACGTCGTGGTTGTTGCACATCATTTGACGCGGGGACGAACTTATTGAAGCCGATTGATGACGTGAATAATTAGCGATTATATTCGAATTTTCGTTGGCAGATGACAGACAATCTTCATTGGTGGCACTATTGGTAAACATTGGAGCAAAGTCAAACTCCTCAAATTGAAGACAAGTCATACTGTAAAATTCTGTAAACCAAGCATAAACGGTGAATAACAAGTTAAAAACATTATAACTGTTACACTATATTGCCATCTGGTTATTGTTCTAAGCCTGGATCGGTAACGAAAGATATTCTAATAAACAAAAATATTGCACGGTCAACAAATCAAAATTTAAAAACAAACTGACAGGCGTATAGCCGAAATTTCATATAACTGTGATCATTTGCTAATTCTTTGAGTTACCGACATTTGTAGGATTCTTCCTAACTTTATGTAAACGCGATGCGCGTCTTTTTTATATTATATAAAACGACTTTTTTAAGTTCTTTAGACTGTGTTTATCATTCATGAAGTAACCACGACGAGTTGTTAAGCTCTACCCAGATCAACTAGAACTGCACGCATTTCGTTAGTATCGTTCTCAATTTATTGTATTTCAATTAACACGTCATAACCACTGCGGCGCATGCTTCTTCACTCCCTTGCGGTTCTCTCTCGTCTCCCGGGACGCTACTGCGTCACGTGACAAACTTTAAAGCTGAAATTTCTCTTTGGAATTCACGCGGACCTGAGTGCGTCAACGCATCAGCTCGGCTGGTCGCCTTGCCCGATCGGTGTCAATTATAGAGTGCCGATATTTGAGCTTATGGTTTTTTCAGCCTGTGCAATGCAGCGACTTTTTGTAATCGCCAATTGAAAATATATTGTATCTTAAAAGCACTTTAAACTTTTATATAATAATATTTTTACTACATTAAAACCGAATATGATATGTCAGTGTTTCTTCCATCGGTTTCGCGATCGTCACGATTAAATCGGTATAAAATAATACCAGACCCAAAAAAGACATTACATCATGGTGGCTGAATAACGCGATTACAAAGCCGTTAAGTTACGACCTATATTTACGCGTGCAGGTTATTTCCAACGAGTGTTTATTCTGACTAATCATTTCAAATCAAAACAAAACTCGTCTACAGGAAAGTTTGTCTGGCAGATTGCGTTTGTCGATAATATAATCACCGTGGCACGCAGACGTTCTTTGTTAAGTTTGCTGGATATGCGGAGTGTAAACTATTTTGAATGCTTCGGATATTTTTAAAATCTGTTACATCCGTCACATATGCATTTTAGATCCGTAACATCCCACCACAAAACTGTTGCACGCATCCCACAGACTTTTGACGGGATATAGTCGCTCTCACACCATCACGCTTTGTCATGCGATGTTCGCCACGACTGGCGGAATGCTGTGCTGAAAGCCGTGCTACTAGGAATGCGTCCTTTCAAGCTATTTATATTTCGAGGTGATACTTTAGCCGCTTTACCATATATACCATTTACCATATGTTACATAATGCCAAATTGTTTCTTATTTATTTTATTTTGGCCAAAAAAAAAAACACTTATTGCATTGCTATTTGACATAATGGAGAAGGAGAGAGTGGTAATATTTCCGGTCTTTATAGATGACATACAGCAAAATCATGAACATTATGTATAACGTTTTTTGATAAATTCAATACTAAATAAATAAGTCGACCGGCGTCAATTAGTGTGACAAACTATATATTATCCGAATTCCTTCAGCACATAAAAACCAATAGCAACCTCACTCAATGCGCGTAAAATCTTGTTTGATTTCTAGGGCGAGATAACAGATGATAAGTCTTTGCAGGGTGTAAATCCAAGGCGAAAATTCTCACTCGGACTGCCACGATCTGCCAAGAAGTTTAAGGTGCGAATAGAATCTATATTTGTGTTAGGTCTTAAACTTAAATTTCTCTTGTAAACTGAACTAATCAAAGGTATACACGTTTCAATTTATTTTAACTGCTCGATAAAATGTTATAATATACAAAATATAGGAGAAGTAATTGACTTATGCGCATTAGCTCAGACGCTTATTTCCGTCAATACGTTTTTTTTTTCATACACATTTCTATCTAACTAAAGCCATTATCATTAGATCACCCCTAAAAGAAAAACCTAACGTACGAACAAAATTTATCTACTTTTCAGAGCATAAGTTATCTTAATAACAGTATAAGTTTTTAAAGAATAATTCCACCTAGTTATTATTGTTTACTGCTAAACTTTTTTAGATTACACTATAGAGCGATATTTTTTTAACAGGCAAAAAACGTCGAAATTTTGTCAAAATTTTAAGTTTAATGGTTTGTCTTGGTCATATGCCAAACATAATATCTAAGCATTTTCAAGATTTTGCATAGAGTTGAAAGATAACCGATTTGCGTTCGAACGGTTTCCAGTAAAACATCAAAAACATATGACTGACGACGCCAAGACATTAAACCAGTACTTCATAGAACCATGCGATGTTTAAATCAATATACTTGTAAAAGGTCAAAATTTTGTCAAAAAAAGTAACACTTTTACGTCATAATTTTAACTTTATAGGTTAAAATTTCTTATTTTTTTGTCAAAAAATAATTTACCTACTTATCACCGCCAGGTATGCAACATGAAATTAGTTTTTCCTAATAACTTGCTGGCACTGTCAGCCGGGTAGCCGCCCAATGACATGAAGGCTACTGTTCAGCGTTCATTGTGCAACTTTAAACAAAGTTTAACATATTGTATTACAAACGTTAGTCAGTATCACATAATCAGTATCGGTTATACTTTTATCATAACATTACAACAACTCATTTTTGTCGTTTGTAATGAATAGACTCCTCAGGCATTGTGTGTCAAGCTAAATTATGTCAAGGCGGTTCTCCCGGGATGTTATTAGATGCCTTCGCTAAAAGCTTTGCTGGCACGTGACCCTTAATTTCCCTTTAATGCAAGATATCAAAACGTCATTTGTTACGCGGGAACGTCTTTATTGTCTTTGTACATTACACGTATAAAGTCCATCAACGTATAGTGCCAATTTTACCCGAAATAGCCTATGTGTTTTTCTTGCTGTGTGCAAATTAGATGGCACAGTTTGTTTATATTTATATACTGAAAACTGCAATCAAGCCAAGCTGAAAGCATACACATGATCGGAACTAGGATTGAAATGAAAATAATGCCGCCTTAATGGCCTGCGATTTTGTCTATATGCTTGGTATTACCACCTGACGGCCACTGCTCGATCCCATAGGAATATTAAATTGGCATAGGAATTTCACCGGATTGGCGAGGTGGCACGCGTCTGCAAGTGCGCACCGACAGCTGAAGTTAAATGCTCAATTTGATAGGCGGAATTTAATGTTTAAAGCCTGGCACAGTTGTCAGAGACACTAAATTTACCAGATGTTATTTTTCGTAAACAGTAGGACTATAATTTGAGGATTGTGTGAAGTTTATTAAAAACATATTCTACATTGACACACTCCTTAAAATTAAATCTTTCTTGTCGTTTTTAATTATCCGGAATTCATAAATGTCTGGGCTTTCGTAGGCCTGTATGTAGGAATGGCCCATGAGCATACGCCTAACCTTGATAGGCCTACTCGGGTTCTGTAATACGTTCTTCTATTGGGATATTGCAACGGAATAATGTCATTCCTAAGTGTATAAACGTTTTAGTGTTTAGTTTTAATAAAAACGTGGATCGTGTTTTTAATGTTGATAGACGAATTTTAAGTTTGTAGTGGCTCAATGATTGACTTATCGACATTGGTACATGTTTACGAAACATTTGTTTTTAAACTGCCTCGACACACTTCGTAACTTATTTTTTTAATTCATCACGTAATGTTACTATACAGGGTTACCCTACGTCAATATTTTACATGACATGACAGGGAATTTAGGATTGCAACCTGTCATTTGGTGTTCGCTCTTAAGATCAGACAAACCAAGTTCGCTATTTTTGCTACCGATGTAACCAATATAAATTGACCCACGCCTGCTATGGAAACAACTGCGTCGAGAGGTGGTGTCGCAATAAAAAAAAACATTGCTTAATGGCATAAAACAAACCTAACAAAATATTAAAAATATAGCCTGTTCTGAGACACAATAAGAATACATGATTGAAAGACCACAACAATAATTAATTTTGCGCTTTAAATATAAGCAAGAGCTTTAAATGAATAAAAATGCGTTTACGCCCATTGTCGGTTTTATCAACAACTTATTCGGCAAGCTCATATTTATTAGCAGAATCTTTAACCGAAGATACGCTTAATCCTTTTGTTCACCTCTCCAGCAATATTTTAAATACGACACTATATCTGTTTCTAGTCGTGCAGCTTTTAGAATCTAGACAATCGAGACGTTCAATACCTAGCTGACAACCGTGACGTGTTTTCATTAGTTGATGCATATACTATAATCAGTGCGCCAACTACTCATCAAATTCGATTCGTTTTGAAAAAAATTCGAATTCGATTGAGAAACCGGACCGTGGAAGCTACAGTAATACGAACAACTTTCGATCATTTCTCCAATCCATCATTGAGTGAATTCCGCCACATTAGTTAAGTATAGATGATCTAGGAATTGCTACAGAATACACTCTGTAGCTCAACATCATAATAGGAGACGTTTTCCTCCATAGAACTTTATCTCTTCCTCCGCATCTTGAAGTTTTTGACTTCACCGAGGTATATTTAGCACTGCGTGTACACGTAAGTGTTCCAGTGAGATTCATAAGCAACCTTACCTCTTCAAGTTCGAACCTCACTGCAGGCTATAGTTGTTTTTCTAGCCTGACCTGCTTGCATCATTTATCGACAGATTCGGTGAGTCTGCAATGGCTTTCGGTGTACATCGATATTTGTGGATACCTAAAATCTCATGTACAATTCAGCGAGCATAGCATTTAGCGTTTAGGTCAGTGCTCCGCAACCTTCACCTGTGGCACACCAACAGAGCTATAACGATTTGGCGGCACACCTACGAAATATATATGTCGATCGACAATAGACAACATCAACAAATAGGCCTATTCTATAGGCAGCCAATAGAAAAGTGGGCAATTTATAATGAAACGTCCTAGAAAAGTTGTGTTAGAATATTGCCTAGGCCCTAGGGTTACCATATTTTCAGCACACAAAAAGAGGACATTTTCTTGCCTGCAAGTAAAACGAAAGTAGAATTATTACGTTTGAGAAAAACGTGCTATATCCACAAGTATTGCATTCAGCTTCGAAATTAACACGTCCTTTTCTGAAACAAGGATACTTCTGGCGTAGCTCAGTAAACAGGGTTTTCTTTTTCAGCCTTTTAATGTAGGCCTATAGCTTATTTTGCTTTATTGTTGTCTAAATTCAATGAATAATGAAGAAAAATGAAAGCATCTGCCGAGAACCACCTGTATGCTATAGACCAGTGGTCCCCAACCTGTGGGTCGCGACCTCAAGTGGGGTCGCCTGACATTTTTGTGGGGTCGCCATTTGCAATGACGTTACGCTAATAAACGTGACTGAGTGCACCATCTACATAAAATTGCTGCTATAGCTCTTAAGATCTGCTAAATCACCTAACGTGAAATTTAGCAACAATTAGCTTTGATTTAGCGCAGCGAATATAGCACTTTTCCTCGCTATTTGTTTCCACACGACATTCTTTTAATGAGATATAAAGGGATGTTTTTTTCAAAAATGGTTTGTAAAGCGGGATTTCACCGCAATGAGGTTGTTAAAAGCGAACTTGTACATATAAAGGGCTGGTTGGTCAAAATGTTAACTTTTTGTTATTTAACTTGGGCAACGTGGTTTGCAGATATTAGGAGTTCGCTTTATATTCTTAATTATGACAGCGGATGCAGCAAACCGTATTTATTTTAACTCGTTTAAAGTCACACAATCAAAAGTTTCAGTAAATATTTTCGTAATGACTTCGATGCAATCAGCTTACCCGACTCTATTAAATTTTGTTATTGAAACCCCATCCCGTTTTTAAAAACATGATTTAGCATATTAATCACGAAACATTGTAGGCCAATATTGCTTGGAAGTAGAGCATAAAATGCGGTTATGCTTATATAAAGTGGATGCCAAAACTAGTGGAAATACTATGCAGCCGCAACCATAGCACTGAATGCAATTTATTGTTGAAACAAAGTGAAATTTTTATGTTCGTTCGTGTGTTAAATTCAAATTAATTCTGTTGTGCATAATTTGCGCTCGTGCTGCTTTATTCAAGCATTATCTGGATGTTTTTATTCGTGTCTCAAAACTAAATGGGGTCGCTATGTGAATTATTAACTGCATTTTATTTAAATTGGGGTCGCTTATTAAAAAGATTGGAGACCTTTTTAATTGGAGACCATTGCTATAGACCAGTGGTTCTTAACCTTTTTTCAGTCGCGCCCCTCTTGGTATTATTTCTATGTCTTGCGCCCCCTATCCCCCTCTCAGCAATTCGGCATTTTCAATTAAATATCACTGAGACAACTTGAAAATAGTGAAGTTCGTCGTCGGGATGTCGAGCGCAATTAAAAATGTAAGCACAAAAACTAAACTTTGCGTTATTGTGTTTTAAAAGATGTGATGACACACAATACAATGGCATGTGTACAGCGCTGTAGGAGTGGTGTACAACCCAACAAAACCATTAGAATCATTGCAGAAAATTAAATATTAACTTACAGCTAGCGCCCCCCAAGAATTCCTTAGAGCACCCTTGGGGGTGCGCCCCCCCCCACCCCCCGGTTAAGAACCGCTGCTAGGCTAATTAGACAAGCTTCTGTGATAAATAAGAAAACTCACACCTTTGCTTTATTAATCGGCAGTTTTAAATGTGAGGTTCTGTTGCCATTTTTCGGGCGCAATGTTTACTGGTAGGGCAATTTGTTGGAAAACATGTTTTTAAACCAATTCAGCATGTTTCATGGCTACAGTATTTTTTGGAAATAAATACAACGTCTCGCCTAGAAGTCTTGTTAAACGTATAAGCAACTAACTCGAAATGCTAAAAAATAAGACATTTGGACATTTTTCAGCGTCCTCGAAGGACCATTCATTTTTCTTGAGAAATGCCTCCCTTGTACGCAGCAATACAATATTGCGCCCTTTGGTCGTTCTCAAGATCGCGGACGCGCTTTCTAATTGGCTTCAAAATTCACCCAAACGCGTGTCGCTCGTTGAGCTATCCAGGTTTTATAGAGATCAGTGGATTGTGCGTCGTAACAATTCTATGAGGAAAGGGCGAAAATTTATTTATTCAGTTATTGAAAATTAAGGTTTTCAGCATAAACCGCGGGCATAACACTGTATCTTTCAATTAAAATAAAAACACGATATCGTTTAGTTGCGTAAAAAGCACAGTAACACAGATTTGTACCTTGTTTTACTCTTTTACAAATAAGATAAGGTGAATGCGGAGAAAAGGCTAATATTCACGTATTTTATAAAAACAATTTAAGAACACTTTTTAAAAATATCGAGTTTTTGTCAGCCTAAGTTGAAGTGTATTACGTACTTATGTGCAATAAACAGACTCTTCGTCGTTTGTGAATTAGGAATATTGTATATTGAAGTTACGATGAGTTACTTTAGTTGTATTGCACCCAAACTAAACGCAGTTTAATAAATTCGTATTGTTAAGGGTATTTTTAGTTTGTGTAATTCTGGTGCAGATAGTTTGCTGGTACGGATGTCTTTGTTTTTATTAGTAAATCCACTCGATAAATTCGCACAGACAGACATAAAAATGTCGTGGAGAACATATCAAATATGTAGTATGCTTTAATTACAAATTTATAAAATAAGGGTAGGTAAATTGAGCAAAAGAATACAACATGTAAGGAATTAAATTGAATGAAAGCTTTCCTGATACCACATGACCTCCAATACTTTCAGGACCAGTCCGCATTCTGTGTCTGGTTAACATATGAAATTATTTAAAGCAGTATGTTTGCAAACTTTGTAAATTGCACAACTAGTTTTCAGAAAATGTCAACTTTGTTTGTTTTAGTTGTTGGAATGTTCTTGGTTTGTTAATTTGGGCTAGTATACATTTCATTGCACATTGCGCCAATGTCTTGGGTGTCCAAGGCTAAACTTTAAGGTATGCAATCAGGGTGGTTGTGCACACCTTAGGTTAGAAATCATATCAAACTCCAACTTTGTCTGCAATTTACTAATTCACACAAATTCCTTTCGAAAAATTTCAGGTTTACCTGCCATAGAATCCAGACTAGCTGGGTATGCAAGTAAATTTGATTTTACACAGTCACCTCATCAGAAAACACCGCTCATCTTAGATCTTGACATACAGGCTATAAAATGCAGGCTGGGTCGTAGCCCTGGACTACGATAAACCAACAGCTACACAAAAAGTTGCATGGTGCATTAATCTTCATGATGTAAGGCACATTTTGCATGTTTGTTTAGAAGATTTGTTTCTTTAGAAGTCCTGAAATTACATGCTTAAAATCACTAGACTGAAGCTGTGGTTTTACACAAATCCCACATTTCTTAACATACTTTTTGGATAACAATTTTTAATCCAAGACAAGACTTTTTCATAGATAAAATTATAACAGACAGTCGTGTATTGGAAAATATAAAACTAAAATGTAACAGTGGAAGTAGGTTTGCACAGGTGAGGTGAGCATGAGTAAGAGGTAACAATCTTAAAAATAAGGCAATGCATAGCTTCATCTGCAACAGTGTTTGTCACTTAAAATCTATACCATACTTTGTAATTTTTAATTAAAATACTCTCAAACTAAGGACTTTAAAACAGGGAGTCGAACCGGAACCGAACCGGAACTTTATGAACCAGTTTTGGGTCAATTTTTGTCCGAACCGTAACTGAACCTGAACCGGGTTTTGTAAGATTTTAAGGAGCCGAACCGGAACTGAACCGAATATTTTAAAAGTACTTGAACCTTAACCGAACCCGAGTCTGTAAATAAAAGCGGTTCGCTCCAGCATGACAACACAACTTCTATTTTACAGAGTCGAGTTACGCCATGTTCGAGATTTTATGAAAAATATATGAATATTGAATAAATAAAACGTAGATTTTTTAATTTTTAGATATTTCAATATGTTGCTGTTTTTTT
The DNA here is from genome assembly GCF_963924565.1 of Ascidiella aspersa. Lineage (NCBI taxonomy): Eukaryota > Metazoa > Chordata > Ascidiacea > Phlebobranchia > Ascidiidae > Ascidiella > Ascidiella aspersa. The sequence continues at coordinate 16,061,475 of NC_139449.1, forward strand.
AATACGTCACGTTTAACTTAGATTAAATGAATTACAATTTAAAGATTATTCTCTACACTCTACATTTATCGACCCTCATTTTGAGATTTAATGCAACTTATATTGTATACGAACCGGAACTTTATGAACCAGTTTTGAAATAACGATGGTCGATCCGGAACTTTTAAACTGCTCAAAACCGAAACTGAACCGGATTCCGAAAAAATCTTTGAACCCGAACTGTACCTGAACCGGAAAAGTCAAACGGTTTGACTCCCTGCTTTAAAATTTAAGAAATATTTCAGAATTTTTTTGAGTTAGGTAAAATAATAATTGAATATTTTTTGTTATTTGACATTTAATAAGTGAAATTGTGATTATTAAACTTAAGTCATTTATAAAATTTTGTTTTGAAATTGAATTGATGAACTCTTTAAATTTGGTTTGATATAGTTTCTTGACATTGTAAAACAAATGCTACATGAAATAAGTTTGGTGCACCCTTGATGTGATCTGGAAGCTCTGAAATTCTCATAATTCCACTCGAAACTGACAGGTACTATTTTCTTTCAATTGTATCTAACATCTTCAATCCAAAGGTATACTGTTTAGGTCGGTTAACCTGGTGCTGGATTTTTAAGACTGATTGATTTTTTACTATTTGCTAATCTAAATATTACATTACATATTAAAACAAAATGGTTGACCTTAACAAGGTCTCTATCCTCCTATATCAGGGGTGGCCAACTTGCAAGATGCCTGTGGTTCTTTGCCCAGTATTCATTTGTGTTTTTTGTAGTTTTTGGGTTGTATATTTTTACATGTTTTTTGGCGACTCCAAATAAGATTTAAAAAATCAATTATTGCAGTTGGTAAAAGACTTTATCCCATTTTTTTTCAATTTACCTTAAATATTCATAATAAAGTTGAAATGACATGTTATACAATCAAACATTCAACAAGTCTTTATTAGATATTTAGCTTAGCCAGCCGATAAATATGACATACCAGGGTTGGAATTGTGCACTCGCCCTCTTACCAATGCAAGTGTAATTTGCTCCGGGCAAGTTCCGTTAAGCAACAATTTGTTTTTGTATCCAGACCTTCAAAAGTCTTAATTTGTTTATCAATAATAAGTTATATTATGTTTAATTTCAACTGAAAAAAATAGTCTGATTATTTTGTTTAATCGCTTACTATATTTTGCACGACTACAACAAGAACTGACCAGACCAGTGCACATGATAAAGGTTACATATTATAACATTTAAATGAACAATCGAAACGGTCTTGTGGAGTAGGAAATAGTCATTTCGCCAAGCAATTCATTTGTTTAATAATATTTCTCAAGAGAGATTTTGCGCTGTGCAAATCACATAACAAAATCTTGCTAAAGAATAATAATTTATAGATGCCAATTAAAGTGGATAAAAACCTACGCAACATCAAAAGCAAATTGTTTCTTATAGTGCATCAACCTTTACTTTACACAGTTGTGTTGTGTTTTGAAATCACGAATATATAGAACATTACGCACTACATTTGGCGGGAATGGATTTTGTTTGATAAAATTGAAAATTTCCGCCAGTTTAACCAAATAAATGCAATCACTATTTTCCTTGTTAAATGGCTTATTTATCACCTAAACATGGCAAGGTTTATAATTCATTAAGCAAATACATCATACCTTTAGGGACGAGACCATAAAACCAAAAAAAAAATGCTTGTCACCTGAAGGTTGGCAAGATTCTTCCAGCCTACATATCTAATAAAGATTAAACCAAGTACAGAACTTAATAAACCGACCTCAGTTTGTTTGGATGTTAAAATATGATATATTTCACTATTGATTCATTTGAATTAAGATACTGATGATGCTTTTAGTGGCGAAATATATTTATCATTTTGTAACATCCAAACGAACTGACTTTCGGTTTACTGAGTCCTGTACTTATTTTAATCTTTATCATTGATTTGCAACCTGAATTGTTTGTTTTCATCATTGGGATTCAGGGAGATTCTGTTATTCAAAAAAAAAATTCTTATTAGCTTACATATCTCTAATATTTTTCCCATGTTTTGCAAATGTTTTGTTAACAAATTAATATTGTTTTTAATTAAATTTACTGTATTAAGAGTTTTAATTTATTTCACACCGAAATTGTTGACCCTTCCGGCATGGGTTTTGTGTATCCATTTGTACACGATTTAATATTGTATTTCTATCAAGTAGCATACTAGAGATCGATTTTTGTAGCTGTAGGTATAAAATAAGTTTTGTTCACTTTTGGATAAACATGTCAAAAGTACCTTGAAACATTGTTGTTAATGTGCCCTAAAGGCTCATATTACTTGCTTTCCCATGTGTAGAGTTGTTCACCATAAAACAGTTTTGTAACATGAGTCAACACTGTAAATAGAGACTAAAGAGTTAAGCCTTAGTAAAGCTTCACAAAAAACATTAGTACCTTTATGTTCGGACTTCAGAGTGCTACTCTAAATCAGAGCAGTCGCCAATTTTGGGATGGGTGTTTTTGTATTACACCAAGCATGAAGAGTCTTGAATAGGTTTCATGTATTTGAAAGGAATGTAAACATTTTGATGTATGTATGACAGTGTTAAAAGCGTTAGTGCTGAATGGAAATATCAAGGAAAGGCCTTGATGCATAAATCTACTTTATTATATTAAACTTTTAAAAGGTAAAAAAAATGACTAGAGGTATATACACTGCCACCAGCGTTATCCTAGATTGTTGTTGATTGTTTTAGCATGCTGCGAGTTAAGTTAAGCGATAGTCGTGTAACGTGTTCCTTCCCACGCTCCGCTCTAAAACACTGGTACTGTCTACAATCTCGATGGTATTTCTTTTGAGGACTCGAGTAGCAATTGAGTATGGTTTTGCTGTGCTTCGTATTGATACAGTGTATAACATCCGCTTTTGTACTATGCAACTGTTTTGTGTTTGCACATCTGTGAGTTGCTGAGCTGCGATGCGAAATGTCCTTTGCTATCTACGTGGGAAATTTGGCCAAAGTGACGTGGCGGGATCGAACTAACGTCCTGACGTTACTGCCCCTGTAGCTTGAATTGTGAAATTATACAGCTGTATTCACCAGTGCAACATAGCGACTCGCGTTCGTGATGAAGCTTTGACAGCTGCACTGTGATCTTGAAGAGTCGTTGGCCTTCAGAATTTCTCATCAAGAAACTTTTAAAGCCGCTCTCCACTAACAGTCTCTTTCCCGCCAAGCAAATCACGTACGTGTTACAAAGCTTACCGGTGTTACGTAGCGCATAAATCCAGCTAATTTATAATAAACCTATAATACATTATTTATTATTTTATTTAAAATTGTTTATCGCTGATCACCTGCCTAATGTAAACTATAAAGTTCCTGCATCATTTGTTTGACATTACTACCTTCATATGCATTACCTTCGTATAAACCACATAACTAATGATTTTATTCACAGACATTTTTTACCTATTGTAATGTAACATTGCAGTATTCTCTAATCCAGAACAATTTTTGGCTGTTACTATTGTTTTGAAGAGCACAATTTGTTAAAACGGACCCCAGAAATAAGCCTGCAACTAGAATAACACCAACGTCGTAATACACAGTTCGGAATAAAACCATAATAGTGCCAATAGTCGGAATAAGACAAAACCTTAAATCACTTCTACCAAACCCAAATTCAACGTCATCACCAGCACCCTAATAGTTTCAACCCTAACCCGAATTCCACCCCTTAACTTGGGACGTCAACAGCAGTCCGGAGCTAAAGCAACGGCGCCCAAACATCGATACCAAAATTACAGAGAATAATATTTCGAAAATGTACCCCTTGAGTGTATTTTGTGCTACGCAGTTTGAGGATCACTGATTTAGGCAAGGTAACATGCAATACGACGACGCTATAAAACCAAAAACGTAGTAAATCTACAGCGGAATAATACCTTAAACACTGTGAATCAGCTAAACCCTTTCGGAAGACCTTATTCGTTCCCGAATAAGTCAAAGAAGGTTTAGCGCATGTTTTTGCGGCGTTGTTGAATACAGCACGGTATCGTATTTTGCTACAATAAGCTGATATGCAAGCATAGGCCTATATGCTATTCCACTGGCTGCTCTTGCCCGCAGTCAAATTGGATTAGGTCGTCTAAATATTCCCATATTTTCGTGAAAACTCTGCGCCGCCCGAAGCCTAATCTAAGTCGATTAAGGCACCACAAGTGCAAGCATGGCGCGTCGCATCCGGAAGACAATTTTTTTTCTGGTGTGATATCCTTTGATTTGGCCACAGCGCTAATAAGCCTAGTTGGCCAGTCTTATTCGTGTTGCTTAAGCGTCATGCTTCAATGGATCGATTCCAACAAAAAAAGTTTACCCGATTTTATTATCTGCCGGGCGATTGCTTGATTTTGTAGGACGAAAAACATTCTGAATAGTTTTCAAAGGGGGCCGGCATTTCGACCTGATGATCGCCATCTTGAGAATGCCGCTTCACACATAGCCTACGTTGTGCACCAAGGCATAAGTTTATCTACAGCCAGTTCATAACTGGTTCTTTTGTGACATCATGATTGAGTGAACGGCTTTTTGGCAGGTTTGGATTTGGTTATGGTAGGCCTACAGGTTATTTGTATTTGATTCAGTTAACGATCGCGGTTGGGATTTTTCAAATCTAACAAAAAAAAACAACGGTTCAGGTTCAGGTTTAGGTTCAGTTTAGGCTCGCGATAAACTGTCCGAAAACCGGTTCATAAAGTTCGGGTTCGGTTCGACTCCTCGAATCACCTTCCCTAACCCCGTGCTCAAATACGACTTCTTATAGGCAACGCATACAACATATTCAGAAATTTCCCCACTGTAATCATGTAACGAACCCTATTTACACGTAACGAGCGTTTACTTTACGAGAATCTTCTGGTACAGTACGTGAAATGTTAGGTAAAAATATTTTATGTGGCGTCATAGCTACTTTAACATTATCAGTGGTACTATAAAAATATTACTACACAGTAATAGTAGAGTCATTCAGGGCTAAGGTGTAGCAGCTTAAGGAGAACGAAACCGGTATAGCAAACAATTAATACGCATGTATACCAATTATTGTGACAATAGCGTAATAACGTGTACTGGTTTGCGACCCCCAAACCATGTTTACACCCACAGTTAAAAGAAACTCTAGTACAATGGACATTGCTTTTTTACGACAAAATATATCAGTTTTCCTATAAAGTTACTTCGTTTTAGTTGAAACAGTAAAAATAATGGGAATAAATTAACACAGACCTAGCATATTTCGTAAAAGATACTGACTATCGAAAAGTATAACGAAATGTGGCTGACGTCAGCGCGACAAATCAGTGGCCATCAAACTTCGGTCAGCGCATTGCCTTTAGTGAAGATAAAATACAGATTATTAATTTATGCATTCGCGGTCGGGCGAGTATTTGCCAATCAACGCTCGCCAAAAATGTTCGCCAGAAATGTCTACCGAAATATTGAATGCGCAGGATTTTTTTGCCATATTTGACGCGCTTGTTTTGCTCTTTTTTAGTTGCTCAAGCGTCTATCGTTAGCGATTTGTACAACTTTTGGCCTCACTCCTGGTGTTTAACCTAATGCAACGTAGATCAACAAATTGGTCTGATAGGTGTGATAAAAACAACAGACTATTAGCACGGCAGTTCGGCGAGGGGTTTCAAATCAGCACGTCGACTTGGTGAGTGGCTGTGTGCAAAATATCGACCCCGCGGTTAATCCTTTTGGAGGCAAGTAACTAAATTTTGATGATGTTTGATCATCTGAACGTTTTCAGACAACTCACTACAGTTTTGTAAAATAATTAATTATTTATATTTATTCGTCTTACGATAAAAATACTTAGTGTAATTAAGTTCTATACAAAATGTATAGCTGGCCCGCGATCGTCAGTTATAACAGTTATTCGGCCAGCGATTTTTAGGCCGTTAGTGTTATCTGGTGAAGTAAAAAGTTTGATGACTCCTGGGATAAACTATTTTGACAATTTTGACCTAACGTGTTAATTTTGACAAAGTTTTGTCTTTTTTTGGCAAGTTAAATAATAATCTCCTTAGTTATCCTATATCCCAAGATGCAACTCGTATTTTAATAAATGGCAGAGAAAGTGCGAACATTAGGCCAAATTAACTTTGTTATTTAGTTATGTCTTAACATACTCTTTTGGTAATTTAATAATAACTCGTTTACTATGTATTAAATAAAATCCAGTAGTTTTTCTGCGCAATTGCTTTAAAAATAACAAAAAATGCGAGTAGAAAAGTCATATTTAACAGTTAGAGTTACATCAATGAATTGTTGTTTGATAGTTAGTTCTTTTGATTTTTTTGTGATACTAGTTTGTTTCTAATTTGCCTAAACAACTACAATTTCTAAAACATGCTTAATAATAGAAATAATGTTTTTTGTGTTGAGAAAAGAATATTAATTGAATATTATGCTTAGAAATAAATGGCCGCCTTATTGTCGAGTATGCACGGATACTTACTGGCATGTTTTTACTTTTAGTGGTATAACGCCTACGATGCTATTTGCAATTACTTTTCTGCTGCTTATAAATATTATATTTATACAAGGGATTAATTCAGTGATTCTCAACCTTTTATATCTTACGGCACCCCTCAAAAATAATAAATATAATTTCGGCACCTTTAATTATTGTATGTTGTCAGAAGGATATACAGGGTGTCCTTAAAGTCTCTTTACAATTTAAAAAATTATTAAAAAGTGAAATGATGAGATATAGCAATGAGGTTTGTTTTATCAGTATTTTATAAAGTTTTTATTGACACATTAAATACACTTCTAAACATTTCATCAACATTTAATTAAAAATAATTAAAAATATCATTACTTTATTTAATACACTTCTATATGGGCACCATTAGTTGCACGAAGCACATCTTAACGGTTAATTTAGAAATTTTGTCTGAAACAATAAATTTTAGTGTCAATAAAAACTTTATGAAATACTGATTAACATAAAACAAACCTCATTGCGATATCTCATCATTTCTTTTTTTAATAATTTTTTTAAATTGTAAAGAGACTTTATGGACACCCTGTATGTCGTTTTTTTAAGTTCAGGTATGTCGAACTTTTTTTGCGCGTGCCACATACGAAACCTTATCCTTAAAATACGCACAAAAGGCTCATACATTAAATTTCTTACTAATATCAATTAAATCACGTGGAAAAAGATTGCCACCATTGTTATACAATGAGTCGTTCAACAGTGCCGTCTTAGTTTGTTTACGATCGAGCAAGTCTAACACGATCAAACGCATAGCAATAAACCAGCCGATAAGGAAGTTTCGTTAATCTACTGGAGTACAGAAAGTCGTCGCATCTGTTGTCTCGTCTTTCGTCACCTAGCGAGAGTCAGTATAGCTCTGCAAATGTGCAGTGTCCACTGATGCATTAATCATAGTACAGTTGTTCAGATTAAATTGTGTTTACCTCGTTTACAAACTTTTATCGATATATTAATTATCACATTTATTCTTTTGGGTTTTATTGAATAAGTTATTGGAAATAGTTTATAATTGACTTTTAATATTCGTATATCTGTTTTACAATTTGAAGTGCGTTCCAGCTGTACGTTTCTGTTAAATTTAGGTTGCAGAACTTAATACGGACAGCGCCAAGATGTAGTTGGCTCACCTTTCCGGCCTACTCTCCGATAATTGGTAATAAATTACTCGACACAAGAGAGATGCGCACGTGATAAAGATAGTTGGAGCGCAACCGTTCCGCTATTTGCAACTGATCTTAAGTCAAGCGTTATTCCGTGTTTCTTCTCATGCAGTAACCCTCTTCGTCAGTTTGTTTCTGGTCTAACTGGTAGAAAAGTTTCACTGTCAGACAGTCAGTTTTAGGTTTTTGTTGCGGAAATTCTAGTAAATTAGAAAAGGTTTTCTAATCCCGCAATCTTTTAAATTAACCCTTCGTTCATGTTTGTTGAAAAAGTTTGTCCAACATTATTGTGTTTTTTAAAACATGGTTGTTTGCAATTATGACGTCGACTAAGTTTTTAATAAGTTAAAAATTGCTCTACACCTTGCGAAAGTGTTATAAATAAATTAAACATTAGTATCAGAGATTGTTTTAAATTTATATGTCAATTATTTATTTAAAATTTTACCTAATTTTGACTTAAAAATATTTTTTTTACATTTATGATGAAATACATTAATTTAAACATCCAATTGTTGAATATAGGAATGCTTTAGTGTCTTGGTCTTGTCAGTCACTTGTTAAGAGCTTTTTTGGTGTTTTGCTGGTGACCGGTGTAACGCAAATCGATTTTTCTGGTATATGAAAAAAAAAAAAACTCTTCAATACCTAGTTAATTTTTGTGGCTTATCAAAAAGACAAACATCTATAAAAATGCTTTTTAGAAAAACGAGACGCTGGTTATTGTAGAAAATTGCTGAGTAAATAGTTTACTTAAAATACATGGTAAAACGAATGACGAAAATTAAGACCGACCTAGCCTATAATAGAAATAGGATATGGATTTATTTCAGTTTACCACTTAAAACTGCAATTATTGTTCGACACATTTGTCAAAATTATAGTTGCACAATTATTTGAACCAAAACGAAGTTAGAGCTTAACCTCTAAAATTTTATATAGTGTTGTTTTATATAGTTACATTGATTTTTGTTGATTGGTTGTTTTGCTGTTAAAAGAAAATCATTCGGTAAAATAATATCGACGACGAAACAACAAATGCAGTGTTTCGTAATACTTATGACAGTAAAAAAACAAGTATTCAACAGAATTGACCGATCGACCAGCTAGGTTTGTGGTCAATCACGTGGTGGAACTTGCCAGCGCCCACTCAAACGTGACAGTTCAGTTATTGATGAGTACTTGGCAATGTTTTTCCTATTCACGCCATTTCGATAAGAAAGGCGTAACGTGACCAACAGTAGCAGTACGGTGCTTATCATAACTCGTTTGCTTTGTAGGAGGTGACGCTGTGTACACAGTATTCACTCGAAACCACCGTTGTGCCAGTAGCAGCACTCGGGCCGTCCTCTTTAGGTACAGATAAGTGCTTAAACTTGAATGAAGTGCACCAAAAACTTTGAGTGCGTTTACCAGGCTACCCGAACTCATAAGGACCGAGTACCAGCACAACTGTTTCCGATGGTTAATTTTCTTTATTATTTTCTGTAAAATACAAATCCGCGCATCGGAGTTTCAGTGGGTGTGATTTTATTTAATTAATATAATATAACGAAGCAAATGAAACCTATCATAAAATAGCAGTTCGAATAAGTACAACTCACCTTTTGATTATTCTACATACCTGCTGTAGATTTTAAGTTTCTATTTTACACCCGCATTCGACTTACTGTTAATCGTCTGGCGTCAAAACCAACACATTACTGTTATTATCGCATAGCCTGATTTAATTTGGAGGTAGATTAAGTTAGTTTGCTGTTGCTGGCGATATTAATAGATATAGCTCAGTACTTAGGCGTACCATTCAAGTAACAAGTCATAGTTTAAAGTTGTTTAATTTCATGTTAACTTGGAACTTTTAAATTTTAATTTTTGTAGCCTTATTTTATTTATATATTTTATTCACATTTTGACTTTGAGATTCGAAATATTGTATAGTTGCCAAATGACTTACTTACTCTAATAATGGCGTACAAATGCTGTTTAAAAAATGTTCAGATATTTTCTTGGGTAATGCCAATGTAACTGCATCCTTTCAACAGGGTTGATAAAGTCTCGAGTAAGAAGGTTATGTAGTTTCGTGCAATTGGGTCACGGCCTTCTCTTTACAGTCGCGCCCATGACAAATATTATTGCCGGTATTATTACTTTGTGTGTGTGTGTGTTTTCTTGATAGCTTACATGTGTCGTTATAATTTCTTTGCTGTTTATAATGTTTTACGTTTTCTTAAACTTGCTAGCCATGTCCAAATTTCAGTTTTGTAAGAGCAAGAATCTTATTGGGTCGGAAAAGCAAACAAGTGAAACAGGACAGATGCTTTGCAAACAATAAAATTGCCTTTCAGCTACACTCTGCGGGGTTCCTTTGCTTGGAGACAAAGCTCTGCAGAAGACAACTAAATCACTTCGCCTAGAGAGAGAAAGGCTACTTACTGATCGGTGGCTCTCAGCTACTTGAGGTATGTTTGCGTAAGGCACGGAATCCGACATCTGTTGTCCTGCGAAGTACGGCTGCCAACTTGTTAACTAACTGGTTGTGGTCAGATTGTAGGCGAATTTGGGAAACAACTGGTAGATTTTCGGTTAGTTACACGCGGAAGAAATTCAGTGACATGGTGTTTGTTTTAGTTTCGCGTGCATTCTTGATTTAATTTTATCTAACTGGATCCCCGAGAAGTGCACCACAGCAGAGCAATAGTTGGTTTAAATTTTAACAGGTAAACATATTAAAAGGCAAAATTGCTTGTGGTGAGCTAAGTGTCGTCAGTGACAAGTCATGTCAGAAATGTGCATAAGCGTATCATCTTTATCGTTGGTTTACAGTTAAGTGGTTGTACATAATCCAAGAAACTTACAATTATATCGCAGGGCAAGTTTGTTCATCTCGTTCGTGGTTGGGCGCATAGTTGGCAATTATTGTTTTCTTGTTGCGAGAGTTTTTAGCTTATATAGAATGTTGAAGTTTCATTGAGAACTTTGAAATCGTTTGAATTGTTCCACTGAGTTGTGCAGGTCTGTTTTTGACATCGAGCGAGAACAGGATTTTTAAAACTTCAAATTAGAGTAAAATATATATCATATTACGTTTACTCATTTAATTTAATTTTCGTGTATAAAGATATTGCTCTAAATCACATCGATTTTATGTTAAAGCGTTATTGTTGCTGTATGCCGTATATTAATATAATAATATTCGTACAAAATTTGCAAACATAATTAGAAATGGCTACAATTATGGCAAAACAAAAAAGAACTTTCAGTTTTATTAAATACATTCCGTTAGTTAGAATATTTATAAATGACAATTATTTCAAACTGTTTTATTTGCCACTCTTTGGTTCAACTTTCTCCAAGTTTGTTGTACTTACAGTTTCACGACCAAGATCTCTTATCACATAATTTGTAATACGGATCATTTTCATTAATAGCTTGATTTTTATTCACAAGTTACACAAGGTGGTTAGAATTACTTCAAATTTGTTTATTTGATTTGAAGTTAGTTTTAGAATTTTTTCTGCTTATTGGGACGTTTAGGAATGTTGTTTCAAATATTCTATCGTTGTCAGCCTTTATGTGCAACTTTAATCTGAACATCTTGTTCAAAAGGTTTGTTTCTCTGTTTGAGTTAACCTGGTAGTAAATTTAATTCGCCTTAATATCGTTTTAGCATTGTCATTTAACATTTATTTTTCTTTTTGCGAGCGGTGTTGTTTTTACACGAGGCTGAATTTTTGCCCAAGTGGCCTACTCAGTGTTAATTCAGACTATACGACAGAGCACTGCGGTAACGCCAAAGGCATTGTTGCGTGTTTGAATGAAAATTCTGTATCTCAAATCCACCGAATCCAAATAACGTAAAAGAAACAAACCATTTGGTTTGATTATTATATGTTTTTAAAAAACAACCACCCACCGTGGGCAAACTTATCTTCTCCGATCATAGCGTTAAGCGTTTTATACTTCGTCTTACTTTTTATTCCGCGCGTAAACATATGTCGTTTACTCTTTATAATATTTTACTTACCCCATGACACAAAAACAGTGCAAATTTTTTGAAAAGTTTCGTTTTGTCGAACATCACTAGTAATTATTTGGGCAATTGTTCTTTAATGATTTGGCAAAATCAAATTATGTCAAATTTCACACGTCCGGTCAAAATTCTCAAAATGACCTTTACCAAGTGCATTCCAAGTGTATTATTAAGTTGTGTTGCCGCGTCTGTGTTGGTTTCGTTGCTAACTAGTTCATAGGTTATACAAGGGGTCACCAAACTTTTTTATAAAGGGCCGCTTAACGATTGACTAACACGGGCCGGAAATAATATTTTTGTTATCGTTGAACAAAAAAAAATATAACAAACCGTAGTAAGCGTTTTGAAATTATCGTTCGGTCTATTATTTTTGTAAATTTAGTTTTTGACGTTAGGTTCACCTCGAACTTCAATATTGCGTCAGATAGTTGTGTATTTCTAGTATAGACAAGTGTATTGAACATTTTTGCTGATTATATGCGAGGACTAAGTTCACTTTTTGCTATGCTTTTTAACTTGTATTTCAATTAATACTGTTTGTCCAGCAGTTTGCTGAAATAACCAGTGTCCTCTTCCTAAAAAGGCATTTTTAATGACTGTTGGTGTTAAACACCGTACTACCAATTATCTCATAACTTTTTTTTAAACGATTTGTTACGTGACATTTTATTTGGCTACTTGTTATCCAACTATTTAAGGTTAATCCAATCAAACGATGCTAGCAATACGCCGTAAATGTTTTTTTACAGTAGATTGCCGGTGCTAGTTTTGTCCAAGGCTGGTATTTGGTATTATTAGCTTCCTGGAATTAGAGCAATAAATTGCTAAAGATATGAACATAGACTTGTTTTTAACGGAGTATTTTTTTGAGTATTTCGTTGGTTTATCGTTTTTATTTTTATTTTTATAACTTATTAAACCTTGAATTCCTTTTTCTATTTTACAGAACAAATAACTTCCAATTTGTTACTGTTGTCTCATTTTTAGCACAAATTAGCCCCTTCACAATCCACAAAACGATCCACAAGCGAGTTTCAAACATTGCTCACTTTAATAATTATATCGTTAGTTGACCTGAAATGACTCGGGCGACCTCTTTTCGCAGTGGCGTGAAATGCGTTCAAGCTTTGCCGATGGATCGACGTAAGACGTGCCTGTTCCGCGATCTTTTAGTGTATGAGAGCGATGAGTGAACCTTGCTACGCTAATGTGCATTACCTCAGTCCGCCAGATGACAGATGTCGGCGTCTTTTTTGGCTGCTTTTATGTATTCTTCTTGGGCAAATTGAAGAAAAAATATATTTTGGCTCAATTGAGGAAACAACTTAATCGATTTGCTGCATTGGCACTAAATATATAAACATAAAATAGCCTCACTACTTTTGGTCACTTGTCCAGTTGGTTAAGGTTTTCACGTTGTAGAGCCTTACATTTGGTTCCACTTGTGGGTAGTTCATGTTTAAACTTAGTTCAAGGAATTTAGAACCAAAAGTTAGGTTTTAAATTACAAACGTTAATGGTATCATACCCGTCTTAGCCTTTTACTGTTACACTAGGCGGATAATTGCCCGCCTGTTGGGAATAACGCGCTTTCGGGCTTCTCATGCTTAACCATTCTCACCATTAGACTAAGTGCGAATTGCTGAGCCAGAGGTCGTCCTTCCGGAGGGACACGCACTATTATACAAGAACGCTCATATTATATCACTTATCTGGCGAGTGTCGAAACGTTTTGTCAAGTCGATGTTAGCTGCCAAAAAATGTTGCTGCTGCTTTTTAGATTAAAAACTAAAAAAAAAAAAAAAGCCTCTTAACGCCTTTATACAACTGCGTCATTTACCCAATTCAATAACTCTTAACGGCTACGTGATTGAATATTATTTTTATCGCCCAATTTAAAGTTATGGCAACTATAGTCAAGCCCCGCCGGCTCCAATCTTGGTTCAATATTAACATAACATGTGTGCTACCTAAATTGTCCTGCATATAATCCCAATCTTTAATCTTGTTTTAGCTTTTTCGCTTCTTGAGTCTGCCATGAAAATCGATTGTCAAACATTTGTGTGAACCCCAACGAACGGTCGAGTTAATCATTAGCGAAGCTCCTACCGGTTGTTATTGTGCGTATTATGTCGGCAGTCAAATCGGGTGCAGTCGTTTGTATAGTGAAAGTTTTTGTGCACATTTGGGCGTTTCTGGCACCGCACTTTTGGCATGTCTATAACTTGATTAACTGCTTGGAAAACGATTTGTTTGATGTTGGAAAACACGCATTTTCTGATGGACGACCTTTGCTGTTCTATGATCAAGGCCACCTATTGGGTTGTTTGCTATTTGGCGTTAAATTAGGTTGTAGCGTAATTAAGGATTTAAAACACCTTTTGTAGTGTAATCTTTCGCTAAATTGTATTTTGCTCATTATTTGTATGAATTACACAGTTGTAGTAGACAAACAGAAAGGCTTGTTCTTGAGAAAGCTTAGGGTTACGCCGTGACTAAAATCGCCAAGTTATGTAGTGTAAATAGTCTGCAAGTAAGGACAGGCTAACACTTGGCTTATGTCTCAATGCGACCCAAAGCCCTTTCAATACTTAGCCGTCCATCACCACTATTCAACTTAATGCGTCGAACTGCACGCGTTGGGCCATTCGGCGTCACTTTAGAGGTTTTTGAAACACACGTTTTTTTTTCAACGCCAGCACAAAATCGGTCTACCGATTCGTCTTAATTTCTGTTCCCTCACTAGAGAATTTCTCCGTCCGATCGCCTTGTTTATCGACGCATCGTTTTCAAAGCCCATGATGACGTAATCGTTCATGGTTCATTGCGGCGCACTCAGCAAGGTGTCATTATCGCCGCCAACATATTTCTTTCACTTCTGGGTGCGACTGGCTAAACTTAGCTGCCTTTTTACACATGCTTCGTGCACCTGCTGTCGTGCATCCAGACTTGGATATAGATAATTCTATTTTACTAGTTAAGCGAATTAAAGCTATATACTGCCAATTCTAGTTATAATCAAAATTTCGTTTTTTTAAGAAAAAAACTGCTTTGTCCCACGTTTTTTTGTCAGTAAATACGTCTGAACAATTTTTTAGCCAGTTTTCAAAGCCCTTTATCGTCAGTTTAATGTATTATTTGTCGCACGAATTAAAGATGGCGCTAGAAAATATTAGTGACGATTATTCCATTTGTTTAATGCCACAACGTCTTTGACAGCCTGCGAAGGCGGTTTGCATAAACGTTTGAGATTAATCCTGTGCCAGGACGTGAAATCTGGATAATGAATATTTAAACAGATAACTTTTTTTGGGGAAGTGTGACATAAATATTCACCTTTTTTTTATTTACGTTTTAATAGCCGAGAAACAAAGACGAAAAGTGGAAAAAACAGGTGCCTTGTAAAGTCAATACTATCTACATGCCACTATTACCGTGCTCAACATCATGCGATCGTTGCGTTTACTTTAGTCTCGAGGCGTTTTGTATCGATCATTGTTTATTTTGATGTTGCTTTTAAGCCTCCGCAGAAATGCCGCGGCCCAATTAAATCCCGCTTTTCTCATAGCAGGTCTATTTTCATTTGGGCTTACAGCAAAGTGATGGCCACAAATTTTCGTACGCGATCATTACTCCTGCTACGATTGTGACGTCAGCGACAGATTGTTACGCAACGTGCAATAGCGTTTCTGTTTTTTTAGTCATCAAACCATCGAAATACATCTTTTTTGGATTTTAGCTATGGCTTCTGGCGTCGAGTTCGATTACGACTTGTCGAACTGTTTATTTTATGTCGTTTTGATGCCACGATAATGACACACTTGTCTGTGCTCTGTTTTTTGTTTTATTGGCTTGACGACTTCTTGGCCAATTTTATTAGGATGTGACTTTGGGACCTCCACCCAAAGTAATTTTTACTTACAAATTTGCAAAATTGACCAAGCTTTCATTGTAAAAATACCACTTTAAATTTGTATTGTTATATGACCTACAATCATTATCGAGCGATTTATTTGGAGTTGTTTACAGCAATATATGTGATATTAATATTCGTGATTTAACAAACCACCATTTTCCCGGCCCAATATGAAAATTGTACAAATATTTAAATCGTTTCACCTTTAAGGGAACGTCATTTTATGTAAAATCATTTTATGTAAAAAAAATAAACATATTTAAGGCGAAGTTATAAGAAATAACGAATAATAATAATAATGTAATAAGAATATCAAAGCCCATACAGCAATAGATATCATTTTGAACGTTCCGATTAACATTTATTCATTTTCAACATAGTAAAGTCGAGTTCAATTACGTCTTACTACAACCTTCGAACATTATGCTCCAAAATAATAATAATATTAATAATAGTTAAAAAAAAGCAATGTCGAGTAAAAGAATTGCGGAATTTTAATTTTGATTTGTTGTTTTATTGATTTATTTGTTGTTGATGGCTTTCTCCATGCATTTGTTTATTTTTATATCGACCGATGTAGTTATTTAGTTGAAATGTATATTTTATTAAACATGCGTTAATCCAGTGTTTAGCCAGGTTTTGGTTTTACATGAATCGTCTCTCCAAAGAATGTGTTGGACTCGTATTTCAGCGCTATATTTGCCTTAAAGTTGCTGTCGTGCAGAGTTTGAACCCTCGTCATCTAATTGCTGCGTTTTGTTGTTAACACAGCAAGCGCAAACCACATGAGCTGAACAGCACACCCTACGCAAAAAATTAAGAAATTGCCAGCTTATGTGCTACAGCGAAAAGGTCGAACTACAGCCGCACACATCGTGTTGACGAACGCTCGTGTTTGTGTTGTAAACCAACGGCCACGTCTTCGCCCACATTTTAGCCACTCTCATATCATCAGAAACTGCTTCAACAAAATGTAAGATGAGGGTGGTGAAGGCCTTTTGGGGCTCGGCTTGTTTTGCGTTTCGATCGATGGTGCTGACTCTTGTTTCTCCTTCGCCTCGGCAAAGCCCTCGTCACGGTGATTTGCTTTCAACTCAATTATTTTCTGTTTCGTCTGTTTTTTTCAACTTCGTTTCTTCTCTTTGCCACCAGAAAGCAAGCTGTGCTTGCCTGAACCCCTGTGGTGTCCTCTTACCGGCTCTTATCGGCCCCAGCCTTACCCCGCTGACCCCCGTTGCGTTCCAGACACAACGCAAACGCAGATCGGAAGTGCATAATAGATTCATTGTGCCGCGCTATGCAGCACTAGAATGGTGGTAAGAAATTTCGCGTGATATTTTGTAAAAATCTTTTATTCTGTTACTATCGCCGCTGCACACAAGAGAACATGTTTAATAAAACTCACTTGATGGTTAAGCGCACATAGGCTTTAATTAGTAAAATGTCGCTTGTAGCGCAAAGTAAGATATTTTTTACTTTAGTTATTTTATTTATGCAATCTTTTTTTAAGCGAATATCAAGAAACTACTTGGCGACGGCTGACCATACAATTTCCACTTGTGTTCGGATGAATGCCGTTTTAATCGGTAGTCTGTTCGTTTCGTCTCTCACTGCCGTGGCTGTGTCACGAAGAGGTATTTATTGTCGATACGCCAGGCTAAGCTACCACCACTAAATCGTTTGTTCAAAAAGCCATTATAAGATGCCCCTGTTGTTTATATATTCACTACAAACCAATTAATTAGAATCAAGCTGTATTTAAAAAGTTTAAAAAGTTGAGGTTTTTTACAGCGATATGCATGAGAAAGGTTAAAAACCTAAGTCAGCATTCACCACTATGCTGGGCATGTACGCTTCGTCACCACTTTTACGCTTTTGTTAATTCGTATCATGAAGGAATACGCGACGGCGTTTGATGTGATAGATATATATTTCGACGGATAATTGACTTTCGATTTATAGCAGGTGCTGTTTATTGACATCCTAAACTGTTATCATGGTAGGGTCGGTTTAACAGTTAACCGTTGATACCGTTGAAAGTCTGTTTGGGAAGATATATCGATTTGGACTGCTGGTCATATATTGAATCATGCAAAAAATTTAAGAGTTTATTTAACTATTTTTGGTTCCTGAAACGACTGGGAATTCGTATTGAATATTGGTCTAAAGTTATTTGTAATTGGCTATTTCCTCCATATTGTCTGACCAGTTGGGAGCGATCGTTAGCACCCGAGTGTATTTTCGGCATTTTCACCACGATAGCTTTATCCCGAAGGTTGGTGAGTAAGAACAAACAGCTAGGCGACACGTTCAGGTTTTTCTAGATTGTGTCGATAGTTTGGTATAAGTGGCCCTTGGGAAGACGCATGTTCATATTCATACTTTGAAGTAGAGGAATCCGGTGGCACTGTATAAAGACAAATTGTATTGGATTCTCGACAAGCTTTCGCACAACCGTGCTTCATCAGGTCAAAGTGATTCCTCTATTTAGAATTAGACAAATACGGCCATATACAAAGATACTTTGAAGTATACAGGGTTATAATGCACAAACTGGCATAAACATAGCCTAATGGAATTTTACAATTTTGCTATTAAGATAAACACTGTTTGTGTTTTTTTAAATCTCGTGTTTGATTTCGAGTTTAACCGGATTTTCGATTTGGCGGTTGGATTAAATTTCGTAAACATAACACCAAAGTAGATTCTATGCGATAGCATCATGTACTATACATAATAAGTAATAACATATTTATAATTAGTCCACAGCAAATTACCTGAAAACAAGTGTGAAGGTTCGAGCAATTTATATATATTCAAATATTTTGGTGAATTCTCTAAATTGCATTACGCCAAAATTTTATTATCAGCAATATTTATGACTTAAACGATAACAAACATTCACATCAAACATGATATTGATACTTGACACTATGGGAAATATTTTTACATTTTGTTTGTAAATTTGGGATGATTTATACTTTTAGTTTTAATACCTTCAAACAATAAGCCAATTCACAGGCTTTTGATTGATGTACAGCTGAAATTAAAGTCGATCTCAATCGCCCGTCGGCTGTAGGTTTCCTGTTCCCTGCCGAGGTTCAAAAACGCACCCACCTTTGCTCTTTTGCCAGACCAACACAGAGTTGTTAATTCTTCTTCTCGCACGACTGCCTCTGATCGACAGGGTCCTATCTGCACACGAAAAAACTCTTAAAAAGCTTTTTGCTGCAGCTTCTCGCTCCGTAGGCATCGAAAGTTGTGCGCGTTGTGTGATCTACAAGGCGTAAATGGCTTCTTTTTAGGGTAAAACGCAGTTTGGTGAACCTCGTTGTTGTCCCACTAAAGCGAAGCTTTCAGCGCTATTGATCCACATCCTCATTTTAAAATCGGCAAAAACAAGTTTTCCATAAGTCGTTGGTTTGTAACTATCACGATGTTGTTTCTTGTTCTGCAAATACCAACTCTCGGTCTTACATGTTATATCATATGATTCGAACTAAATAGGTAAGTTGGAGAAAATGGAAGGTATTTTACAATAAAAAATTTTTGCAGAATTATAAGGTTAAAATGGTACGATCACGTAAGTTTTGTGGTTTTAGGTAGACACAGCTGAAGTGCTGATAAAAAGTTTTTGAAGTGCTTTGAAAAAATATTTCGCGAAACTATAGTTAACTTATTAATGTTATAACTGATCGCAAGTTTTAGGAAGAAGGTTTTTCTATGCTCACCTAACTTTCATACTGACGCTAAACGGTTTGTGGCCCCACGACACGACATGTTATTTTAAGGCAACTGGCCTCTAATTAAATTAATCGCTTCGCGGCGTGATGCCTGCGGCAAGTCAATTTTACAGCCCTACTTTGGCCTATTTTTTTCTTTCCCATTTTTAGTGGTAGCCATCAGCTTGTTTTCTTAGCACTGTAAAGGCCGCCAGCATAGTTTTAGCATATGAAAGTCGTTTAGTTTACCTTGCGTTATAGTAGATGACACCGGGGAAAGTAATCATTGTTTCGTTTAAATCGCGAACAAAATAATATTCAATGAAATCAAAGTAAAAAGGTCTATTGTTAGTTTTTTTAAATCAGTAAAGTTTATATTTAAATTACAATTCTATTGCTTTTTAACGATTTAGCTTGGTGCAAATCTCGCTTTACAGGATTTGCGTGACGCCATAACCCGTTTATGAGAGACCAGCAGCTCGGCGAAGATTAGTGGAGATTAGCAATGCGACTGCCGTTTGTGTATATGATCGAGTGGGTGGTCCCTCTGTTAGAACTGGAGCAAATTTTAGAGCTGTTGCCTTTAGCACAGAGAAGCTGTGTTTAAAAAACTAAAGAGCTGCAACCTGGTATTGCCTTACAACAATATAATATCTAAAAAAACAATTATTCTTTAGACTGTTGTCACCCCACTTTATTATTAAAAATGCTTTTTGAAGAGGCGTGTGTTCCGCTCTGGGGCACACGTGATGCAAGGTTGGCGATTCCTTGTTGTCTACGTCATGTGGTGGCAATTTGATACGGCGTGATCGAAGTACGATAGAAAAACGATCCACTACTCCCTGGTGTAGCCTTTTTAACCAAGAATTCATTTAAAATATAACTGTGTGGAAACTTTATTTACAAAAGGTTTAATAATGTACATCAGATAAGACTTCCTTATATGCTATTTTTCATTCCACTTTTCAGTTTGACGTACATGACATTTTTAATTATTTTGGTGTGGATTTTCAAAAATGTTTTTCACTCTCGCTGTTTTACTTTGCGGATAAAAATATCATTTGTTTATATAATGGGGCGGCATTACGGGGGATGCACTTTTACTTGCTCGTGGTCGCATCGCTGTGGCGCCCAAACCACAGCGCTGTGAAGAGAGGCGTGTAGCGACATAAAGAAGAAGGCCCGTTTCTCTTTGTTTTAAAGTCGCTTTCTCTATTGTTGATGCGAACTGGCCTTAGCTCTGTGGTGATGGTGGGCGGTTTACCCGTTGTATCATGCCGCGCTGGCGGCCATTAAGCGAGAACTTAAGTTGAAACAACAATGCGTGTTGACGACAGGCTGTATCGGATTCCCATTGAGAGGTGCGCAGAATAGGCCGTGGTTTCAAAAGTGTCAACAGCCCGAGATCATATTGTTGATTTAGATTTAACCACAGTTCAGTGCTGAAATCTGTATTTTCTCTTGGAACCAACATGATATCAGAATTCCAGGTAAGCACGAAAGGCTGTTTATATGTGTAATTAGTGTCAGACATATTGGTTTTACTTAAAGTAGGCGTAGAACGCCGAAAGCCACGATCCAAGCGAAATTCGTAATACAGACGTTTTTAAGTATAAATTTTGAAGCTTGTCAGTGTTGTTGGTGATGGCCACTTCTCCGCTCCAATAATTACGACTGGCATTTTTCGCCAATTTGCCTGCAGCCATTTGCCAGGCGGATCATTGGCTGCGCCCGCGTCAAGCCCGTCATTAAAAGCTTGTTTCAGCCGTTGTCTGTTGTCTTCGTGCCGACTTTTGGTCTTATCACCGCACGCTGATTCTACGTGCTGCATAAGGTGATCAGCAAGGTTGCTCTGCAGACTTACGCAATACAGATAAACTTTCTTCTTGTTTCATTGCGGGTGGTTGATTATTGACTAGGTTATTATCTTTTCTTAAAGAACTATTTACATTATATATGATGAAGTTTTTATTGCTACACTAGTTTGTTAGTTTGACTTATAAAGATATAAAGCTCTTAGCTCAAAACTTATGTGACATAAAATTCGCCTGGTCGTTGGTGTGCTTATTGCCTTTGTTAGCCTAGCCTTATAAAACTCACCAGGCGAGAGTAAATACGTTACTATAAAGAGCTGGAAAGGCTTTCCAGATTGCTTAAAGCATGGCAAAGCTGCGCAACAGGACTCCTTTGCCACCACGTCTGGCTTACACCGAAGGAATGCTCTTGGCTTGGCGGGGTTCGACTTTAATCGGGTTATGTGCACTCCTTCCCACACAGCCGCCCTACAAGTTGCTCAGTTGAAAAAATTGTAAATCTGTTTTAATTTTTTGTGTCTTAGGTTTATTGTTTTTGAAGTACTAATAAAAATTTTCATGCCTAAATATTGATTATTGTGCTTATTCAAAAATATGTTAAGTCGTAGTAATATCCTGGCAAACTTTGTGAAAACTTCGTGTATGTTGCATTTTGTATTTTTATTAACTTCAAAGGAATTCAGGTAATTTGTATTAAATCATAACTTTTAACCATAGTGCATTTAGTTATTTTATCTGTGATTTATTTAAAGATTTTCTAGTTACATCGTAAAGAACTTATTAATGTTAGGTAAAATGTTTTCCAGTTTTTCATGTGACACTAACTATCCGGGATCGGACCACCGCTTAAACAATCTTGCTTCACCCTTGCTGACAACGGACATTTCTGCGGCACGTATAGCCAATGAAGCACCTAAAATTTAAAATTGCTCTCACTTCATTATGAGTCGGTGTGGAGCAAACACAGCCTGCTTGCAATGAAGGTTTTATGACGCCATAAATCTTTCTTTTTTATGGTTACCCCCTCTCGCCGAGTAAGTGCCTTTCGGGCGTCTTTATTTGACTCTTGTTTTTTACTGTTATTGACGCGACAAGGTCAATGACTTTCTTATGTCCCTGACTTGGTTGTTAGTGCTGACGATCAATACGTGTTTGCAAAGTGTTAAAAATGTACGTATATTATCCAGTAGGTTGATCCAACACCACTTTCTGTTTTGCAGTAGCTTACCCAACAGAAAGTTCTGTTACAGGTGGCTTTCTTCCCAGCGAAGGTCTGAAGTGCTAAATAGTATTGCTTTAAAAGCAGCAATCTGTAGCTCTTGAGAATATAGTTGTATGGGTACGGTTTGCTTGCGCGTGTACACGCGCGCATATGTGCGTGTGGACCGTGTGGTGCATGCGCATTGTTCAAAATAGCTTGTTACAATTATTATACCCAGCGTTTGTTTGCCCAAACTTGCTACATAATTTGGTTTGTGGCTGTAGTGCTGCTATTTAACTGGTTCCTCACGCGGGTGATGTTAACACGACAAGTATATGACAAACAGATCTGAAGGGCTCGCGCACGGAAATTTGGCCTTCTGTGTTTTGAAACTGCGCGATCGACTTATCTTGATAAAATAAATCCCGACTGCCATGCGCTCCCACAAATATTTATTTTTCCCCGAAAGCTGAGCATTTCTAGCATCGATAACTTATTTTGCATTATTCAAGGCGTCGACGACAGGACCAGACAGGTCGAAGCGAGTGCTGAGAAAAGACAGGGTCTTGTGTTTAACTTAGCTTGAGATTTACAACCTTGTGTCTAGGTGCGTAGCTAATAGGCTTTGTCGTTTGAAGCCTTTCTTTGCTGCTGTGATTCACAAAGAAACGCCCATAGTTTTTTTAAACGAATTCCGACAATATATTATATTTCAATCAAGTTTTAAGTTTTCTTTCGTACTGTAAATACAACCTATAATTGCAGAAAAAATACCGGGTGTTTCGTTTAACTATTGGTTTGTTTCAGGGATAAGGTCTTAATTAACATACTGCCTAATAATTTGTTTACTGGCATATAAAATGTGGTCGTAACAGGGACTTATCATTACCAATCCGGAAGAAATATTAATAAAATGGGGTGCTCACAAAGCATCGCAAACGATCACCCCAACATGTTTAAAGCCAAGAATCTTAATGAAAAGGACAAGTCCGTTAACTCTGTGGTTATAGAAGGTAAGATTTAAATTTTCTGTAAAAGCCTGATTATAGCACGGTTAACTTTGGGCACTATAAATATGTCAAACGCGTGGAAAATAATCATTAACCACAAAAAAGTTATGTGTAAAATCCCCAAAGAATGCAGCCTAGAAGTCATTATGTAGATTTCATAACAGAACCTTCTAACGTTCTTCGGCCTGTTTTCGTTTTCCCTGTGCCGTCATTGAGGCGGCAAGGATGGCCTAATCTGCTTGACTAACCATGAATAAACGCTTCGCTTAGTTCAAACTGGCCGTTGTGTCACATTTCTACACCATTTTACACAGACTCCCGTAACATCTTCTTTTAATTCACATTAAACTTTTTTCCTAAAAACTACAAATAATAAAAGCAAACTAGACGATTTAATAAAGTCATGTGTGATTTTTAGCAAAGACGGCAGTTTATTTATATAACTGTCTTCTTAAGCTAATTGACATAAAATATATTGTATTCTTTTATAATCTGACTTTATCCTTTTTTGTAGTTGAAAACACGAAGATAGTTGTACGCAGTCGCAATCGAAAGGTTATGGCGTCTTGGCCTATCTCCTGTTTAAGAAGGTATGGCTGCACGCAAGATGTTCTCTTCATCGAAGCTGGGAATGGCTGTGATACCGGGCAAGGTAGTTAAATTTAGAATTAATATAACGCAAATCCTTAATTTACTTGCAGAGAAATAGTGAAACATATTGTTCAAGTGGTTCACGTGTAATAATTTTACCACTACCTTTTGCAAGTGACAACTGAGAAACACTTATTGCCATTCAGAGATGTTTGCCAAAATACTTTGTAAATAGTTTTTTATATTTTGCGAGTAAACAAAGACGGCCTGCTTCGAACGCCAGAAAACTCGACTGCACAGCGTACAAAAGTCTTGCTATACATTTATTATACATTTAATAGCTTTCTTATGTGTACAACCCTTTTTTGTAAACAGTAAGATATCTTTTTTGCCAGGAATGTACTTGTTTAAGTGCCACCGAACCGACCAGGTATTTGAGCTACTCAAGAAAAAATGGAGAGACATTCAGGTGGAGCACGAGAACACTTTATCTAGTGGGTCACATTTAATGCCATTTACAGCTCTACCTCCTCAGCCAGGTAAAAATGTAAAACTATAAAACGTTAAATATGTTTGAGGCTAAAGCTCGCTGCGGTAATAAACACCCACACTTTTGTAAAATTTGATAATCAGTCAACTGAATATATATATAGATATATACAATTTTCCATTCGAACCAAAATCCTGAAGTAGTATTCCGTCACAAAAGGCAGTTTTAAATACGATTACTTTATTTTAAGTGGAGTAAATCGAGCCGCCATTCAACCCAACGACTTTCTTAATGAAAAACAAATAGAATATTTTTATTTGTATTACATCGCATGTTCTACTGTAAAACCTGTATAAAGAAGTGATTTAAGAAATGATGCCTTTAACTTTACAGGTTTTAGGTTGAATGCAATTTTATCTACTAACTAATGTACTTGTTTTTTCAGTGATAAGTACCCAGAATCACGTACGGCAGCAGCAGCAACAACAACAGTCACAAGCCTATTACAATTACAACCACGCAAATAACTCGCGCCACCTTTCATCCAACGGATCAAACAACAGTGGGGGTGTGTTGGTTGGTAACGGCAACGTCCCGTTTTCGTCGCTTCACTCACCTGGTTTTGACCCCGCGTTGCCACGAGGCAGTACTTCTTCCCAACAACAAATCGGTTGGTAAACTGTTAACGTAACTGTAAACTTCATTAAGTAAAAAATAAATGAAGCTTAATCAAATGATGCTTTTATCCCTGTCAATGCTTATATCGCAAAACAATTTTTTGCGTAGGGTGCCTAGAAGCTCTTCCTGAAGACGCGGCATTGCGACTTGCTACTTCTGACGAACCATTTCCTCTTCAACCAGCCCCCGCGTCACGACAGGTATATGAGCGCTGTTTATCTCATCAAACATAAAAATCAAATTACGATTTTAAATAGCCTAAATACTGTATATTGTTTGTTATCTTTAATTACCACAAAATTAGTAAATATATCCAGTGTTTTCCATTTAGTTAGACTATAGTATATTTATTTCAGCTATATATTTAAAAAAAACATACAAATCGTTCTTTTTAAACGGCATCTTAGTTTAAAGTAGATAGCTAATATAATGTGGAATATAGGAAATGATGACCCGTCGACGAATAAACAGCGAAATGGTTGCGAGCTATAACAGGAACTCAGAGCGAGTGACCCTTCAAAAGCAGCACCGCCACAATAGTGAGAGCGCCAACTACCAGAACAATGACATTATAGACGCCCACTCAAACAGCTATCCTCGTCGCCACCAAGTGACGTACAATTCAAGCACTCAGGCAGCACTAATCAGTGCGGAACTTTCAAGCGCTGCTCTGAACAGTTCTGTCACGAAACGTGGTAGTAGTGCTTCCACCGCGCTTTCTCCCGACGCCGTCGATTCTGTTAGTCGTGACATCAGTATGATGTCACTGCGTTCCGACTGCGAACCCCTACTAACGCCGGGAAGTAACGGAACGTCTGGGATTGGTAGTTTAAATGGCAATGGCTCTGCTTCATCTAACAACCAAAATCAACCACCACCCGTACCCCCGCACCCACCTACGACCTCGCTGTTGGTAAGCGATCCATGGAAGAGACAACCCAGCTTCACCAACAAGTTCATTCCTCACCACCGTCTCTCGCCAGCTTACAGATCTCACTCTCTCTCTTGCGAATATGTCAACACAGCGAACGCGAGCATGGACGTTTCTGGTACACCGCTTCCCGCTACCGCCAAGGCCACTCACTTTACGTTCGACTTCGACATGGCAGCGAAGACTCGCATGCTAGATCGACACAAACTAAACTACGTGCCTGTCGAGGCATTTAAAAGCGGGGATGATTTTAACTGTGGCGCCTCCTCGGCGTCGTCGGGAATTCCCGGAACCCCACGAACTCCCAAGACACCGACAAGTCATCCCGCAACAGACTATGCCATAATCGATCACAAGAAAACACTCGCCCTTTCCAACATCCACAAAGCAAGACAACGAGAACGTAAGTCGCGTCACGAAAGTAGCGGAGAAAACGGGTTAATGAATGGCGTTTGAAAAAATGATTCAATTGTTACGTCATATACCGAACTTGCTCGGCAGTGTAGTGCGAGGCTGCTTGCTGCCAAATGCTGCTTGAGGGTTTCGTATAATAATGCTGCTTGTCCTTCATTTGCAATTCCTAAGCTTTATTTGAGCTGAAGTCGCAATTTTGGCGCCACAACTTACTTATCACAATAGTATGATAAATCGTGTGCCCTCCCTTTCCAATCCTCTTTTTTATTGCTCATCTTTTCATCTTCTGAATCATGTGACAATTCTTCTAAATTTTCGACTATTTTTTCCACGCGACGAAAAGTATTTAACGTTTGAAATTTGTGTGTGGAAAAAACGGTTTCTTCGCTTACTATCTTAAAGTTTAAGAAAAAATACACTTTCTGGATAAAAGGAAGCACAGCTATGTCACCCGTTTAACTGCGTACAGGTTATTGAAAGTCTGCCTACCGCTCGCTCGCTCACTGCCCATGGAAATGTTCACTTTGTTAATGATTTTAACTAAACACTACGACGAAACCTTTTTTAGTTATTATTCAATCCCATTCTGATTTATCTCGTTCATCGTTTCTGAGTTTATTTTTTGTTGTTTTAATTGTTGCTGACAAGTTCATTTTAGATGTTCATTTTGACTGTTGATACAAGGTTGGTCGTTACTGACTACTGAGTTACTATTGTCATAATTATTATTATTATTATTTTATTATTGCTATTTTCTTTTGCATTTGGTGCCTGCAGTTTTGGTGCTCTCTTCTTGCAAGTACTGATTTCCTGCCCAAACTCCACTTTTGTTTTTACACCGATTTATTCGTAAACCAAATAAAGTAATAAACTACATTTGTTCTTCGTCCTTTTTACCTTTTAACAAGCAGTAAAAATGTACATAATATTACTGTTGTTGTGCAGAGCCACTTAAACATATAAATCATTTCCAAAGTGAACTCCTTTTCCGGAGTGAATCTCAATGTATTTTTAATATAAATAATTTTAAAAGTGACCCATTTTTTTAATTCTTGATATAAACGAGGTTTCCATGGGCCTATATGGATTCTTGTTGCCAAAAGTTCAAAAAACAAATTACCTTATCCGTTAGTGTAAATAGGTACTATTTTTGCGAACAAACTTGTCGAAATTAACGTTTCCTCGTATATTCTTGTCGTTTCTGTAACACAGTATGACGTGTTTTGAGACAATCCAGGGTTACAATATGGAATGGTTTATTTAAAAAATCAACCAAAGGAAAAATACCAACAAAATGAAACTACAATTCTTCTCAAAATCGCTAATAAATTTAACAAGCCTTTGTTTGCTCCAAAGCTTCACACTACATCTTTTGAAGACTTTAGAATTTCTGAAACGTAAAAATCACAATGTTCAGCTCTGACTTACAAACCATATTTTGGCAACCTTACTTATATAAATTGAAATGTTTTCGCTAAGCGCGCGAATCGTATTTTGACTGCGTAAATCTCTGGAACCTAGTGGCAGTCTTACGATAAAAGTTACTAAGATAAATGATCCAATTTTATAAAAAAGTGTTCAATAATAACACTTGATTTCAACCCAGTCAATTGAGTCAATGACTTAAGTCCAAGTCAGTTGTCCAAAACACTTAAGGCAAGTCATTTGAAATCATTACAACACTGGTTATGGTCATCATTACCTGAGATATCCACGATGTGATAAAGTTCTAATTTTCTCAAAACTTAAGTTGTTTTTTGCGAACGAGAAATAAGTCAGTTCATCGAGTCTATAAGAAACTGAGACTCAAAATGATGGTGGAACGATATTCCGGGTAGCGTTTCGACTAATCTAACTTTTCCACACCAGTATTTTAATTGTTTCGAAAAAAAAAAACAATATTATACGGTCGCTTGAAATATATCCCACATCTCTTACAATTTCGACTCCAGACAAATAGGCCTAACCCTGCCCGGTATTACACCTATTAACACAAACTTTGGGTGAATACGCCGCAATCGTATCAAAGGTAACGTTGTTCTCTAACAGTTAGGATTTTCAAGTGAAGGTATATGGTTAAGTAGAATCAGATAGTTTATTTAAATGCTTTCAATGTCTCGTGCTTGTCCTAATATGAATTATTAGTTTCTGTATTATTAAGCGGTGTTTGTGTAACCCGGTAACTAACATTTGCCACCAGATGTCAAATCCATCATTTACTGGTGTTAAAATGGTAAAATGTAGATTATTATCACATTTTAAACTTACAGTGCATTTTTTTTATTCTAGTTACTTAATTAAAATGTTGTTTTAAGTGCTTAATTCACTTATTCTGAACACAAGAGGTCTGGAAATGGTTACTAGGCTCTAGAAATCCAGACAGCAGCAATACTCCGTATATTACCAATAAAAAATAACCACAACTTAGAAAACGGGGTGTTGACAAAGTCAAATGGTAAACAACTTTTTTAGTCGTTTTTTATAATTGGAATTAAAATTAAAGAA
Organism: Ascidiella aspersa; assembly: GCF_963924565.1. Lineage (NCBI taxonomy): Eukaryota > Metazoa > Chordata > Ascidiacea > Phlebobranchia > Ascidiidae > Ascidiella > Ascidiella aspersa. The sequence goes on from NC_139449.1 coordinate 16,090,506, forward strand.
AATAAATGCGCTCCTATTTTTTCGCTATAAAATAGTGACGTTAAGTTATTTGCAGCTCCCTACGCCTATCAGCGACAGTAATCTCCCTTTTGTAATGTTCGTCAATATGCTATTGATGTAAAGTAAACCAAATCGCTAGTAAACCATAAAATAATACTACGAATCCCTTGTTTGTTTTTCAGGGGTGAACAACCCAACAAATCGGGAGGGCAAATTAATACAAAAAGTTGATTTATACGAAAACTGTTGGTTGTACTTAATTAGAATTTAGATAAAAAATGATCAAGAAGGTTGTAGATTTTGTGTTTTTTTTTAAGGAAGTTTGAATTTAAACATATTGAAAACCGCAAAACAAATAAACCAAAGTGTAATATATAATATTACAAATAATAACCTGGTAAATAATCCTATTTAAAATGACCCAATTATTAAACCACCCATAAAACTAAGGCCCTGAAAAATACCCCCTGACAAAATATACGACAACCGCAGTTCCATAAACGATGCAGGATTCATTTTGCAACAATTAAAACAGAAATTACTCACAATATATTACCTACGATCTATCACACAAACAAATAGTTAGGCTTTACTTTATAAGTTGCTTAAAATTATGCGAGCCACCGGTGGGTCAAATCACGCTGGCTACAATATAGTTTGTGTTTACCGCGATTTGACCCACCGGTGTACAAACGATTAAAAACATTTTTTCTTTAAATAAATAGCGAAAAAAACGGACAAGAAAAACAAATCAAAACAGTAAAGCTCTCAAGCAGCTAACGACCATTTAATTTTGTGTATCGTCATACTTCCTCTTTTTAAAGCCGAATATCGCTCGGAAGTTCGCACAGAAGATAGCAACAGTAAAAAGCGTAACATAGTCGGGACAGTGTCGGCATATTTACATTGATAAATAACATATCGCGCGCATAAAAGGACACAATTCACAAATGTTTTGCACGGTTCGTTTTTGTGCACTCCAAAAAGTAATTGATCGCGGGAAAAAATATACGATATTCGTAGTTTAGTACTTAACCACGCACTCACGTTTTCCCAGTATAGACGCGTAACAGGACACAAATAAAACAAGTGGTACAGAGTTTCCGTGGCTTTTTGCAAAAGAGTACATTGGTTAGATTCGATTTTACCAAACGAATAAAGGGAGTCATTTGTAACAATTGCGCCTAAGTTAAACTTTATCTTAAAGCTTCTTAGTTTGTTTTCGATTGTTGAATTGTACAGGTTGCGGTAAATTTTCTCCCATGGCAGACGTGCACTCCCGCAATATAAGGTCCAGTGCCATTTTAATTGAGCTTTTGGAGGAAAGAGAATTGTTGTTTGTATTTTTTCGTAAACCGATTTGGTGGAGTTATACTGCTGGATAAATAATTTTAATGTTTGGGTTCTATACGATCGGAACGTTGTTGCGCTACCCGAATCCCATTCTTCTGAGAAATTTTACTTTTTTGTTTAGCCAAAGCGGACGGCTGTTTGACTTTGGATCTATAATTTCCAAGAGTTGTTTGCACGCCGTTATTGCGCAACGTAACGTTCGCATAGAAAGTATACGCCTTGTGATTGCATTGTTTGTTCCTATATGTTCCCATTAAGAAGCGCTTCTAATCTGTTACCTTGGATAAAGGGGCCCTCGATTTGTTTCCCCCCCCCCATTTGCAATACTCGCACTCAAAGTCTCTCTTTTCACCCTCTCCCATTTTGACCCCCATAAAAATGTAAAGAGGATTCGTTTAACTTTTGAGATAAAGCATTTGGGTATATTAACCGGGACAACACTCATTTTAAAGGTTAAGAATGGTATCATGAGGGTCTTGATAACTGTTATTTTTCCGAGAAGAGAGAGAACCCTCGCGGACCAAATATTTGATACTATTTGAATTTTTTTCAGAAGTGGTGTGAAGTTGTTTTCAATTAGATCGGCGTCGTTACTCGAGCTAGTGGGAATTTCAAAGCCTAAGTATTTGATAGTACCTGATGGTCATAGAAGGCCATTTTGTTCCATGGGTTTGTGGCAGTTTTCACGATTTGTTCCGATGAAAAAGGCGTTTGATTTGGACATGTTGACCTTGCAGCCTGGCATTTCGCCGAAGTCGTCGATAATCCGAAAGACTTCTGTAAAATCCTGATCACAACCCGATAGAAATATTGTAGTGTCGTCAGCAAATAGGGACACTTTAAATTCTTTGCCATTTATTGTGATGCCGTTTTGGCGGCCCTGTTTTAACGCAGCGGCAAGGCATTCAATGCACAGGACAAATAAAGTTGGAGAGAGAGGGTCTCCCTGGCGCACGCCACGTTCAACGTTAAACGATTTTGATAAAAAGTTGTGTCGCCAAGCTGCCATATAGACGCATGTAATGTTTTCCCAAAAGGTGATATAAAACTCTGCTGGAAAACCGTCTAGCCCAGGGGATTTATTTTTACCCATGTTGCAGAGAGCAGTAAAGAATTCCGCTTCTGGTGTTTCCGTTTCTAATAGTTTTGATTGTTCTGCCTTAATTTTTGGGAGATTTATTGTTTTTAATTTTGAGGCGATTAAGGTTTTGTTCAATAGATCTCCGTTTTGTTTGTAGAGTTGCTTGTAAAAGTCAACTAGGCCGTCCAAAATGTTGTTTTGGTCAGTTATTATTTTATCATCTACAAACAGTCTGTTAATACCCTTTTTTTCGCAATGACTTTTTTCCAAATTTAAAAAGTATTTTGTATTTTTCTCGCCCTCCTCTTCCCAGCGAGCCCTACTTCGCGTTATGGCGCTTTTAGTTTGGCGCCGCATTAGTTGGTCGAGTTCCGATTTAAGTTTGAACAATTTTTCGTGCAAGGGGCCCAATTCTGTTTCAGAGTTCTTTAAAATAGCGTCTTGCGTCTCGCCAATCAGTTTTTCCAAATCGATTTGCTTACTATTTAGCCTTCGTTTTAGTTCGGCCGCATATCTAATAGTTTCTCCCCGAACAACTGCTTTCAAGGCGTCCCATCTTACATGTGGGTCGGTTTCGCCTATATGGTTTTCTGCTTTATAATAAGTGATTACCTTTCTTATTTTATCTTTGTAACGCTGGTCATTTAATAGTGATGTATTAAATTTCCAGTAGCCTCTACCGCGTGGTGCTGGGTTAATGTCAGCCCCTAGAGTTGCCATATTATGGTCGGACATTATACCGGGGACTATGTCTACATTTTTAACGTTTTCGACGAGAGATCCGTCAATTAAAAAGAAATCTAAAAGCGATGATGCCGCTGGTAGTTTCTGAAGCCTTGAGAACTTTTTAACGGTTGGAAATTTGTGGCGAAAAATATCTGTTAGTTTGTAATGTGTCATATATTGCAAATGACTTTCTCTTGCTTTTCGGTTACGATGTTTTTTACTTCCATTTTGATCTAAGACATTGTCCAGAACTAGATTAAAGTCCCCTCCCATGATTATTGGGGCATCAGAAAAGCTGTCAAGTACGGCGAATAAATTGATGAAAAATTCTGGATCGTCCTTATTCGGCGCGTAAACATTAACAATTACTATTGGGGTTGCATTTATTGTAATTTCAACCATTAAGTATCGATCTTCTTGGTCTACCCGTGTGCCTGAGACTGAATAGGATAAGTTTTTGTCGATTAGTATTGCCACCCCTCTACTGCTTGAGGTGCCGTGCGCCCAAAACGCTTCCCCTCCCCATTCCATACCCCATAACTTTTCGTGCTTAGCACTACCATGGGTTTCCTGCAAAAGGGCAACGTGACACTTTTTACGACGTAAAAAATTAAAAATCGATTTTCTTTTCATAGCGATGTTTAAACCTCGAACGTTGTGTGAAATAATATTTAAAGACATAAAAATAGTATTTAAACGCGTTCGACACCAATATCTATGTCCCATTCGTACTCCATGCCACATTCACATCTCAACTTTATTGAAACCCATAAGACAGGAATGCTTTTTCCCGCAACTTCAGTTGACTATCTTATACTTGCAGTGGGTATTACTACACGCTTTACACATGGTAACCTTAGGTAGCGAGTTAACAGTAAAACAATTACAGACAACAGAGTACCTTTCGCACTGTATGCACAGCACATCTTCCTTCGTCTTGTATTCTGGCTGGAGCTCATCGCAGCACGGCATACGTCTCAATGTCCCTTCGCATGAAGGACATTGACATGTTTCTTTACCCTCTTCGACCAGAAATAACTCGTCCGTGCAGCACTTGATTGCTACGGAATACTTGTTGGAATAACTCCAGCAAACGAAAGTTTTCGACTGAGCCGAAACCACAGCTTCAGCTTGGCAGCCAGGGCATGTCAGCGAAATTCTGGTCGCACATAGGCTAATAGATTTGCTGTTAGGAAGCTCGTCTGGGCTTTGTTGCAGCCTTTTCCTTGGCCAGTTGTTGGTAAGCTTCAGTGTGCTTGACTTGATGTTGGCGTTGTTTTCAGAGTTGAAGTCCGGGGAGTTCTTCTCAGCATCGTTTAGAATGCTGCTTACGGCTGTTGTAGAGTGTGGATTGTTATCAGCGTTGTTGACGCCAGCGCTAGATTGGGGGGCATCTGCGTTATCGTTTGTCTCTCCATGTGCTTTGGCTTGCTTGTGCTCTTCTTGTCTTTTTACTAGCCGAGGAAAATATTTTTGACGTTTGGGACAGTTTGCTTGTTTGTGACCTTTCTCGTCACAATACTTGCAAGTGAACACTTGCCCATGATATGTTACGTAAAATTCACAGTCCGCCATCCTAATATAACTTGGTAAAGGGTTTTCTTCCACGTCCGTTGAATTCATTGTCAAGATTCTCATTTCGGTTAGCAACCCAATCTTGTCCTTCCTGTGCGTCACCTTTTCAACTTTTCCATATTTTGCCGATATTTCCTCCGCTATGAGTTCACTGGGGAAAGGGATAGGCACCAAGCCAACTGCGATTTTAATCTTGTCATTTTCGTATAGTTTAACAAATTTTACTGATTCTGCTGCGCATAGCTTTGTGTAAAGTTCCAAAACATTTTGTCTATTGGTGCAAGTTATGTCCACGTTTTGGCCTCGCATTTCTGCAATCTCAACTAATTTATTCAGCGGATAATCCATACTTTTTATAAGATTCAGAATTTCGTCTCTTTTCAATAAATTAACTGTCCTCATACTTAAACAATTCGGCCTCTTAAAGTTGGCCGCATTTTTATTCACTGCCTGAGCGTAACTTGCTTTGCTTGCCATTTTTCGCTCCGCACTCCACGAGCGCCAGACTTGGAATGAACGATTAAAAATATGTCGACGAAATTTCGCGGGAAAGCTCTAGCGGCAGCTAGCGATACAGAAAATTAAAGGTAATCGCACCACAAAAAAACATCGAAAATTCGGGATCGCAGCTAAGGTGACCTACAGCTCCCATAAACCGTAATGCAAAATTTGCGCACACTTCTAAGCGGTTTTACAAATCGCTTACGCGTGCCGCTAGTTGCATCAGGGTTGGTAGCCGATGTCGCATATACGGACGTTCGCATGTTGTTGTTGTTTCGTTTGAGCCAAGGTTTTGCATTATTCCGGGCTAGATTTTGGGGCAGATGTTGGCCAGCCAGTATATTGTTTGGTCGTCCAAATTCTTCAGACCATGCACTCCATGCGGTGCTCGTAGAATTCTGCACTCCTGTCATGTTGTTACGTTCGGTAGAGAAACTCGCCCGTATATGCGACATTATGCGAACGCCTGTATATGCGACCTAGCCAAATCATAGGCGTAGCCAGGGGGGGCCTGAGGGGCCATGGCCCCCCCCAAAAAATGTATAAATATTTTACTCTTAATAATTTGTTTTGTAGCATTTTTGAGCAGTACCACAACATTCGATCACAGGCATGCCGCACCTTCAATTTGCATGCACTGTTACGTCACAAACGATGTAGTTAATATAACATTTACTATACATTAATGTACTTTTACTACTTTCAGACAGTTTTTGCTCATTGACTGTTTTTTGAGTATTGCGTTAACACTCGGTCAGTTGATGCTCGAAACGGTTTGCTAGCATTGTTATTTGTGTTCGTTGCGGCAGTTAATGCAATGGTAAAAGCTAAACAAAAAATTCCAACTTTTTGGCCCTCCCAAAAATTTTCGGCTGGCTACGCCACTGAGCCAAATATGGGTAATTTACTACACCACTTGATTAGTGTGACGTCATGATGATGACATGTATGACGTCATACTCATACCTGTCAGGAAACACAAATACTTTATAATGGCCATTGGCCAACTAAAATATGTTCCAACGCCAATCCGACGCCTTACACCACACATTATGTTCGGTAGAGAAATTCGCCTGTATATGCGAAATTATGCGAACGGCGAACGCCCGTATATGCGACATCAACGCCCGTATATGCGACATCGGCTACCAACCCTTCTCGCTAGTTGCGCTCGCTGATCTCTATGAAATTTCATTAAGATAAGTGAGCACAACTAGACTCCTGTCGCGTATCGCGAATAGAATAAATAAACGACACGCTCCAGCACAATATTATGACAAAAAATATTACATGTTCAGCCTAATAAGAGGCTATTTGGGCCTCATCCTATTTTTTTTTCAGAAATGCTGTGTAGCTTCTGGTAAAAATATAAAAAAAATATGGAATTTGGGCCGTATTTTCATAAAAAAATCACCCGATCCGTTAGAAATTGAGGGTGGGTCGTGACTTTTTATTGACACCCTGTCAGTGTCACCAAATCAATGACACCTGGCACCGATTTGATGACACCCTGTCACCAATTCCGTGACACCTGTCACCGATTCCGTGACACCTGTCACCAACTCCGTGACGCCCTGTCACCAAATCACTGACACCCTGTCACCGATTCCGTGACACCCTGTCACGGATTTGGTGACACCCTGTCACGGATTTGGTGACACCCTGTCACCGATTCGTGACACCCTGTCATGGATTTGGTGACACCCTGTCACTCATTTTTTTTTAATCTGGAAAAGGTTTGCTATGGTCAAAGCGCACTTTTATTAGGTTAAAAACATTTTTAATTGTGGATTTTCATAACTGATAAATTATACTGTTCAAATTAATACTATTGATTGTACAAGATTTTCAGCCCGATAATAGGTACCTAGCCTTCCTCTAAACCAGCGGCTGGAAACTTAACAACATAACTCATAAATTGTATAATTTTTTTTCCATTAACAGCATTAAAATCCTATTAAATGTATACCCGGTAGTGATGAGCGTTACAGACTGATTTTTGTTTGATTTATAAAAAAGTAATTATTAAAAGCACTCTGTAGGATGTTATTTGAATTGCCTGTTACGATATGGTTAAGTTTATTAGTAATTTGGAACACTTTAATTTTAAGCAGTCGTTATTTGTACCAAAATGATTGCTGCTTGTCACACATTACTGCCCCGAAATACACAGGACATTAGAGTTTTATCAAACAGTGTTTATAACTGTTTTGCAAAATGACAATAATTCACTCGCAGAACACACCAAAAAATCTATTCTTCCTGGATTCTTCCAGTTGACATTCAACACATCGTTTTATTATCTTTTATTACAAAGCAAGGGATGCTAAAAAAGGTTGACAGTCGCACAACGAAATAAATACGGACTAGTTTCGGCCACACATTGAATTTTTTACTGCTACACGTAATTTTCACATCATACAACCACATCATGTGTGATTTTTAAAGTGCATGAAACAGGAATCCTCAATTATTTTAACACTGTTAATTAAAATATAAGTGAGTAAGGCTGAATACCCCACCGGTTAGACAAAAACGCTTTAAAGCAGACTGATCGAGACTAATGAGATGAAACGCTATTTCTTTTGTTGTCGCGTTCCCACCGACCAGATTTGACGCAAATCTTACGCACAGCAGACAGACACGACTAAACGCGTTTTTAGCGAGATAGTGCGGGCACTACTTTTTGCCGTGACTATAAAGATACTTTTTGATAGAAACCACCATTTTTTACGGGTTTTAGTAGGTTTTATGCTCGAAATGTTATTTTAAAAGGTTTAGCAAGTGTTTTTTTTTAAATTATTATGAAAATATATTCCTGGAACGCTTGAAAAGCCTTTTAATTCGAATCTTTCTTTTCTATGTCTGATTTTACCAGCTTGACTAGTTCAAAAAAACAATTTATATGACATCCTTGCGTAATTTTGAAACTTATCTTCATGTTTCAATAAAGTGCAAAAAGTGTATGAAAATAACCCTATTTATACCTTTTTTCACAAATAGGGTGTACCCGCACTTGTGTTGCCGTATGAACGGCTTGTTACGTTTCCAAATACATATTTCTGCCAAAACTTCCATTTAATTTGCCTCCGCCATGATCATGACTGAATTATATCGCCTAGCTTTGTCGAGTTTAAGTTTCGCGCGCTTTGTCGGTGGGGATTAGACAGAGTCACTTTCATACACGACGCGACAAGTCAACAGTCAGACATGTTTCGTCGCGTCGTGTCTGAGGTCCGGTGGGGATTCAGCCTAAGTGAAATACTTTTTGATTTATCATTCTACTTAAAATGTATGCTAATACTCTTACTTTGGTCCTGGTAATATAACAAATTAAAATATTGAATATGTCTTCATACTGATGCAAATATTTCACAAACAATATTATACTAAATGAAGGACTCAACTTTTACTGTAACCAAATATGTTTTAGGGCGTGTACTGTGTAAAACAGACAAAGTTTACCAATTAGCCATACTGCTGTCAATATGATTTAATTGCTTATTCACTTTTTGTATGCTGGCATACCTTATATAAAAATAAACTAGAAAACTATTAGGTTGGTTGTGTTGATTAACTGAGGAGCAAAATGGGCCAACACTGCGCTGCATATAGATAATAAACTTAAAACAGTATTTAATTTCACAGATTGCGATATCAGCTTTCAATTGACGAGGGTTTCATCGACTTCTTCCTTGGCAAGATTCTTTAAAGCCTTCAAGTTTTATAGATTCCTCCATTTCACTTAATGCATCAGTTTTAAGCCATTTTTCTCATGTTGTTACACACTGCTAGAATACAAAACTTAAAATTTATAAAATAAATAGAGCCTTTCCTTTTTTGAGTAATTCTGCTATGCCAGGCTTCCAGGAACTGCAATATACATTTAATACCTGTATTTAGTTTTTTTTGGTTGTTGTTTAAAATGTGTATTACCAACATAAAAAATAAAACAAAAAAGTTCTGTTTATTTTGCCGCTTGGTTTTATAATTGTGCTTTCTTTATTTGCTGAAAATACAGGGATATTTGTGGGGCACGAGATTAGTAGTTGAAGTTTCTGACTCTCGTTTTAAGGTTGCTTGAAGGTTGCGTGCGTATAACTCGTTAGCCAACCACAAGACGTATAGGTTAATAGAATTGTATTATCTGATAAGCGAACAACCAGTTAAACTATAGAAGGCGGACAATCAACACTGTTAACAACACAGCGCTGTGAACAGCACAGCACTGTCAACCGCACACCACGTTAACTGACAAGAGGTCCCGTTTACAAGCCACAGACAACCGAACTGCTGACCGCCGAGATAATCGCGGAACAGCACATTTAGCATTTGCACTTTGGTGCGAGTAAACAATAAATCTGGGGCATAAGCCGTTACAGCGCAAATTGCACAATAAACACAACATCTCTTGTCGGTAAATAAATAGTCGTGCGCTCTACATATTGTTAGGTTTTAGTTTATGCTCGACAACAAATTTCAAAGAGTAGGGCACTACAGGAAATTATACATACAGTTAGAAAGTGATAAGCCTTTACACTTCAGGAAAACTATCAAAAAACAAACATATTTCTACCCATAGGTCATAGCAGTATAAATTTGGCAAATTTTTCAGATTTGGGGAAGTCGGTGACAGGGTGTCACGAATCGGTGACAGGGTGTCACGGAATCAGTGACAGGGTGTCACGGAATCAATGACAGGGTGTCACAGAATCAGTGACAGGGTGTCACGGAATTAGTGACAGGGTGTCACGGAATCGGTGACAGGGTGTCACCAAATCGATGACACCTGTCACTAAATCGATGACACCTGTCACTAAATCGGTGACAGGGTGTCACAAAATTGGTGACAGGTGTCATGGATTTGGTGACACAGACAGGGTGTCAATAAAAAGTCACGACCCCTGTTGTAGAAATTGTGTGAGATAGCATTAATAACACTTGACCCACCCTAACCCAAACGCTAAGCCGAACCCTAATCCAAATAATGTGCGTTAATGTAATAATTATTTGAATGCTGGTGTAAAAGCCCAAACTCGGGTGGGCATAAGATAGTTTCTCGTCTATGGTACCGTAGGATTGTTACGTCACAAATTGAGGTATTGGAGCCAAAAGCGTTTATGTAATTATTAATTCAATGCACATTATTTGGGTTAGGGTGCTGGTTAGCGTTTGGGTTTAGGTAGGTCAACTATTATTAAACTTAATCTTTTGAAGCACATTGTGAAGTCAAATTAGGGCGCTGGTCTAGAATCCTACCACAACAAACATTATTTGGGTTAGGGCGCGGGTTAGCGTTTGGGATAGGGTGGGTCAAGTATTAGTATTAAATAAAGGATATTTAATACTTCACCAACCCACACCCAAACGCTAACTCGCACCCTAACTCAAATTTTGTGCCTTGATTTCATAACTGTGGTAGGATTCTAGACCACACCAGCGCCCAAATTAGTGCATTGTCGGAGACCTAAAAGTCGGACTTTTTGATCCTTTGGATGTACTAATTGTCGTAGACCTTTTTGCTTAGAAATGCACTAATTTCTAACGGATCGGGTGAAAAAATATGAGAAGTAAAACTAGTGATTGTTTTCGGTTATTTTTGTACAATGTGCAGTTGTGCACTTGTAGGTTGTAGCATACAATCTAAAGTGCATATTTTGCGCTAGTGAACATTATACATTGAATTTGTGCTTTTTGATACACATATCGCTTGTGCACATTTTAGTTTTGAGTCCTGTTAAACATACTGTGATTGGTGTACTTTAATGCACACATTTCTGCCTAGATCTTGGGTGTGCAGCACCAAAGTATGAGGTAAGAGGCTATTTGCCCCTAAACATGTTACTGAACTTTGAAGTACGGTTGTCAGTAACCAATCCATTTTTCATATATGGAAGAATGATCCGGTCCCCGAATTTGGAAATTTAATGTTCGGTGAACTGCTATAGAATAAGTTTGCAACTAAGAAGTACCTTGTGGCCGGCGATGGGATTTTGAGCGGCCCTTAGACAGTTCCGGTCTTACATGATAATGTGGCCGGCGGCTACATTCTGCCACAATCCCCCACTACTTGCTTACTACGTAAAATAACAATGATTGTTAGTTATTCTTTAGTTCTTTGTGTTTTTAGATTCTTGGTGTTGAGTTAAAATTAGATTGGAATTTACAATAAATATTTTTCCATGAAATTTGCTGACAAACATAAAGTTGACAAGTAGTGTTCAATCAGGGCTGGGGAGCCACCGTAAAATAGCATTAGCTCCGGCTCCAGCTCCGGAGCCATCAGGCAATTATTAAATGGCTCCGGCTCCAGCTCCGGAGTCGTAAAACTCAATCCTTTGGCTCCGGCTCCATCAAAATATAATTTCTTAGCTTTAGCACCACAAATTGAAAAATGGCTCCAGCTCCACAAAAATAATAAAAAGGGCTCCGGCTCCAGCTCCACAAAAATAATATAAATGGCTCCGGCTCCGGCTCCACAAAAATAATAAAAATGGCTCCGGCTCCGGCTCCAGCTCCATAAATATAAAAACAATGGCTCCGGCTCTGGCTCCAGAGAAAATTCTTAGCCCCGGGCTCCAGCTCTGGTCCCCAGCCCTGGTTGTGATGTGAACTTAACAAGGATTGGATGCCCAAATACTTTTTCGCTCAAGTTGGCAAGAGAGCAGCATGTTTGCTGTGCAATGAAAGTTCTGCTGTGTTTAAAGAGTACAACAAAATACGATTTATTCCTTGCATACAGTACATAAATAAATACAGATTAATGTATCGATTCAGAGTAAGGCCCACCAAGTACTTCATTATATCATATTGGGGCCGACGACTGAAGAAGTTGCCCGCCCCTGGGATAGGGTGTTGTGTTTGGGTAAGGGGTGGGTCAAGTATTGCTATATATATTATTTAATAATATTGCTTAACCTACCCAAACCCAAACATTAACCCACACCCTAACCCAAATAATGTTTGTTGTGGTAAGATTCTAGACCAGTGCCTAAGTTTCCCACCCGTTTAATGAACTTCGAAATTCGCACTGACAGTAAATGGCTTAGCAATAAATCCCATTGTAATTTTGCAGATCTGGTTACAGTAGTGCGAATTTCGCCAAACAGGCAAGCCGGGCAAATAGCTTTTCCAATTGTGAGGTGTGAAGGTGTTCAATAATGTTTTTTTGCACAACTTAGGTTAAAAATCCCACCACAATTTTGCAATTTTTTCTAAGTTTAAATGTGCAATACACCACTTAGGGCAGGGGCGGGCAACTTCTCCGGTTGGCGGGCCAGATATGGCCAAATGAAGTACTTGGCGGGCCGGATTAAGTACTGTCAAAGCTTGCATGTTTTGTCGCATAATAGCGACTAACGTTGTACTCGTTAAACACGGCAACACTTTTTTGCCGACTTAAAGAATAGACTAAGTACAACTTTATAAAACTAAAATCGGTTTGTTTAGATCAGGGGTCGTCAACCTATTGCCCGCGGGCCGGATCTGGCCCGTCGATGTAATTCATCCGGCCCGCCGCCTCTTCGATAAATTAGACAGGAGTCCATTTTACATACTTTTTGACTATTTCAACTACGTAATTGCAAAAAATTTTCGTTCTTGGCGTGAATGATCTTTCTACGTCCTGTTTGTTTACGTTTTGATGCTGTCTTTTAAACTAGATCAGTGCTTCTTTGCCGTTGCGTCGTGGAAGGCTTGCCAAAATGTTATTAACAAAATTTTTTTTTTGTGTTATATTCAACAACATTTTAACTGTGTTATGTATACGTGAGCTTCCAGAATTATCCACCCTGTCCAAGTTTATCGCATTAGGCTCAGCTTCGTTTTTGCATTATACAGTTGTTTATTTCTGATTTGGACAAATGTACTTAGCAGTATTTGCTTTCTGTTCTCTCTTGACAACATTTTCTAAAATTACCAGCGTCTTTGTTTTCTTCGGCAATTTATAGTTATTTGACTTTTTAAAATGGCAAAAATATCAACTAAGGATTTCAATAATTTTGCATAAACCCGCAAAAATAGCTGATTTGTGTTCGACCGAGTTGACGACACTAATGCTGTTGTTTAAAATAATCAATATATTTATAATAGGTCAAAATTTTGTCAAAAAAATATATTTTTAGGTCAAAATTTTTTTTTTTGTAGGTTAAAAAATAATCGCCCTACTGATGATGCTTTTATTAGCGAATTATATTTACATCTTAACATCCAAACAAATCCTTGGTAAATTCGCGACACTCGTTCTCAAACTTACGCTTCTGGGCAAATCCATGGGAAAATATCTTTGTAAATTCTTAATATAATTTCAACCCAAAACCAAGAATCTAAAAACACAAAGAAAACAAAGAGCCAAAGAATATCTAACAATCTTTATAAATTGACGTAGTAAGCAAGTAGTGGGGGATTGTGGCAGAATGTGGCCGCGAGCCACATTATCATATAACACCAGAAACTGTTTGCGGGCCGCTCAAAATCTCGTCGCGGCCGGACCCGGCCCGTGGGCCGTATGTTGCCCGCCCCTCACTTATGGTGTGCACCTGCTACAGAATGCAGAATAGCACTGATGTACAAAAACTGCCTGTAGATACCATTAGATCTCAAAAACAAGAACAACCATTATGTAAAATGACAATATTTGTTTTTTTATAGCTTAACATTCAGAGGTTGCTAAAGGGAAAAAAATAATAATAGAACATAAAAGGCGCATTTTCATGAATTCTTCTGCTGAGTCTTTGACTGAGCAACGGAGTCTTATAAGAAACGAACGAACAATGTCCCAAACTGAAGCTTCTGCCAATCATGGAAGTTTAGAGTAAGTTATTTTTTAACCCTTTTTGTAGCTAGCATTCTTAATATTGGTTAAAGATTACACTTTCTGTGAGGATGACATTCTTTGCAGTGAAATTCTATGTTTCTAATGTAATCAATTTGAAGATTTCATGCTGAGGTATCATACAAATACATTTTACTCCCATTCTCTGTTCTTCAGATTGGAAACTTTGAGTATGTGGGTATGAAGCTTGAAATGAAGCTGCAAATAATAAAGTTACTGCTAAAGCGTGACTGTAATACTGTAATTTCTAAAATTCCAAATAGTAAAATAAAGTTTAAGTTTGGCGTGGTAAATCAATTTTTTGTGGTTGATGCATGCTACCGCCTCAGCTGAGAGTGGAAATTGTGCTGGAGATAAATCCCTTGCACAGGATAAACTTTCCAAACTGGTCCATACTGTAGGTATTTTAAATTCTGAAAAAACTTTTTTGAGAAATCTTTTAGAGAAAATGTTTGTTTTTTGACAAACAAATGATTTTAATTACTTAGTTTTATACTCATTTTAATCTTCACTAATGGGGTAACCAATCGGTTTGTTTTTCTCCATTTCTATTCAGGAAGATTATTTATTGGAAAGAAAATTTTAATTAATTATATATATAATGTTTTTTTTATTTTTAGAAACAATGAAAGTTCACCAAGGAGGAGACCAAGAATAGAATCAGGTAAATTATTACTAAATTCAACCTGTTTACTTTTGTTACATTTATTTATAAATGGTTTTCTGTCTGATAAGCAGGTGTCTCCTAATCCGCACAGACCTCTGCAAAATAATACTATACAAAATGATAATTTATGGTTCGTTAATTTCAGCCTTAACTGCTATCAATTTTTTATCAATCACTGGTCAACAAATTTTACTTTTTTTAAATGAGAATGTAGGTTTTTATTCTAAATTGTTTTTTCGTTCCGATTCCGAATATAGATCTTCTCTAGCACATCACATTTTTAAGATATCGTCAAATTTAATTTAAAAAAAAATCTTGAAAACAATGCACAGCTATGATACGGCCCTTAAACGCCTGACATATAACTTTTATGTACACATGACTCAGGTCATCAGGATATAACTTTCATCAGATGCTTTATCAGTGCTCAGCAACCGTTTTCAACTTGTGGCACAATCGACAATAGACAACATTAGCAAATATTCTAGGTTACCCCAAGAGAATAAGAAGCAATTTGTGATGAAATGCACCGAAGGAGCAAAAGTTTTACGTATTACATTCCTTTATTTTCTGATTTTGTGGTTTTGAAGACTTAGAGCCGGCAAAAGTCCTGAAAATTGTTCCCCTCAATTGCACCCCTTTTCAATAGCTCATTAAAGAACAGAGGGCTTTTGATGCTTTTTATTTTTTGCTTAATTGAATTTTTTGTAACAGCTGCCAAGACTAGTTTAGTATCAGAAAATGCCAATAAAATACATCTAAAATAATGCTTTTTTGCATTAATTTAACTAAAATTAAAAACTACCCTTAAAAACGCAAGTAGCAAACCTCCGAGTAGTACACTTAAAAATGCAATTAGCACACCCAACTAGCATGGTCTCGCGGCAAACCGGTTGCGGAGCTCTGCTTTATATTATTCCCCACTTCAAAATTCCTTGGTTACAGGACTTAACTTAATGTTTTTTTTGTTTATCACTAACTGTACCTAGGTATTCTTGGAAGAAGTCATCTAAATGTTAAGCTAAGCAGGTCATCAACACAGATATTCCTTTAAAAAGTTAGTACAAAAACAATGAGGGCAGTTACGGAATCAACGCCGAAAACACTTTTTATTTTTTAAATTGCTGCTGACCAGTGTCATTTCACATGTTTTTCTATTCTAGTATTTGGGTTATAGTAATTTAAAATGATTAAACAGAGTTAATCATCCATTATGGATACAAGTTGACGACTATAATGTACAAAACTATCCTTTTTTGCTTATTTAATGTATATATTATACATTTACCTACGGTAAAAACTTTGCTAAAGTTTAGATAAAAAAAATTGCCATCGCACCTAAACTAAACATATTTTTGGTTGTTATTTTGTCAGTTAAATATGGCATTTTCAGCCTAACCAGTAAGCCATTAACTATCCTCATTTTTTTAATGAAAAGTTATGCTGATTCAAACAACGATAGTTTAATTTCTATCGTAAAAAGTTGTGAAAAGAAAGGCCTTTTAAAAACATTTGGTAAATTTTCATACCAATGTTTATGGCAATGGTCTTTATTCTGTCTTCTATCACAACAGCTGACTTATTAAAATAAAAAATACCTTACTTTCTTTCCTGCCCCACAATTTATTTATTTATTTTTTCAGTTCGCACTCCACCGATTTATTATTTCCAGTGCTAACTGTGAAAAGGCTCAGTTTTAATTAACCTGGGAGAAATTAGTTGCTGAAAAGTTTTTGGACTGCTGGAAAATAGGGATACCTTAATATAATCAGTAAAAATGTTTTTTTTTACTCAACTGACTGTGTGTAGTTGTGGCTTTGATAGAGCATTTTTGGTCTATGTACTTCAATTAAACCTGCTCCTATAATTTATTATCAATGGACTTAATGTACACTTGTTTTTTTCCCCCTGGCATTGTTTTGTAAAATTTATAAAATATTTTTTTATTTTCAAATAAAATTTTCAAATAAAACAAAAAAATCCTTTATGTGATTGGAAAGGAAGACCCATCAGCTCATTTAAAACAAAAAAAAAATACACTTCTGTAGCTGAAAATAAAAGTTAGGCAGACAAGTTACTACTTAAATTTTGTTTTATGGGCTTATTTTAAATATGAAAGGCCAATGTGGAATAATATTTTGGTACTGCTTGTGACATTATTCCATGTTGCAAATATACTAAAGGCACTTGCTTCATGGTAAACAGGTGCCAATGAGCACTTCTCCTAAGCGAAATGCAGTTTAATAGGGAGTAAAACTTTTGAATTGTCTTGGAGATGTAAGTTTTTTCCTGTATTTATGGTATAGTTTTTATTTAAAATTCACACCCAAAAAAGGTATTACTTAATGTTAGTACTGACTGTTTTTGGTATGACCATATTGAGAAATGCTTTTATTGTACCATACAAATGGCCTACGTTTATACCATGCTTATCCTTTTTTTGCAATTTACTGTCTTTTCTTATGTATTTATATATATACTAGTGAAGGTTTTTATTTTCCATGTGCTATTTGTTCATAGTTTTGTTGTGTGACAGCGACTATATATTTATATTGCTTAACTAAGGCAGTTAAATGTGTATCCTAATAAGTCGGGCGCGATAACGTTTGTCTAATAATTAAGTGTCAGTCAAGCGTTATTGGGAGAGCGGCTAACGTGTAATGTCTGGTGTGGAGTTCGCAATTTCCCTAAATGCGTTAAGTTGCAAAAGTAACATAGCGTTGCAAAACGTGCTGGCCGTCCACAAAATGCGCTATGGGGTTACTTAAGGTCAACTTTAGGCCAATATTCAGGGAAGTTATGCAGTTATGCACAACGTAATTGTCAAGAATTCGTTATGTCAATAATAACTTTGTATTCTTTGCAGTACATCATTTGACTGCATAACAGATCATGTTAGTCAAAAAAGAAGCAATAAGACTTAACAATGCTTTTAAAATCAGGACCGAATTGCTTAAGACTTCTATGTGCAGTGTTGCATTTGCTGACTTTTGGCAAAAATATAAGTTTTGGACACAACCTGGACAGTTGACATATTACAGTTGACATATTGAGAGTTTACAGAACGGCTTCAGATGACAGAACTTTGTTAAGAATGTTAAACATATGAGAGAGTTTTTTTATTATAATGTACTTGTTAGAAAATTGTTTGGGTGATTTATTGCTGTGATTGTGTGCCCTGTAGGGTAGATTACGATTAATCCCTCCCCCAAGCAAAATCGAGGCTAAATAATTTAATAAAAACATACTAGGATTCGCTATTCTGGATTCGTTATTCTAGATTCGAAACCTATTATTCTAGAATACCTTGGGATTCTACTTTGAACATCCCTAATTGTATTTATGTTTTAAGCAAATCTATTCAGCCCAAAGGCACTGTGCACTATGGCATGTTTCACTGTGTCGCAACTGCAGTGCATCATTTGTGGCTGCCAAAGATTTGCACCAATATTTTGTTTTGCCCTAATTTTACGTCAAAATTTTGTGATATATAATTATACATACTCTCAAAATGCCTTATTTTTCATTGTGCTCTTCACTGGCGTACTTTAGGACAAGCATTTCATACCCACGATTTTTGACTCGCCCGAGTTTGTATAGCACTTTGCTTAAGTTTCTGGCATTCACTTAACCAATCCAAAAAGTATGACTGACCTGATTGTCCAAACTTGGAAAGTTTTGTGGTCATTATAACAACTAAAGCAATTGTCTTTCCTTGCTCACTCTCAGCTTTAAACTTTTAACTGTCATGTCAGCTCTTGTATTTAACGCTATCCTTGTGGTAATGTAAAGTTACTTGTTTTCATTGTGTTACCGGTTTCGTTGAAGAAACAAGTCACCATTGCTTCTGTTGTAATACATTGTTGTCTCACAGTTGCAGACGAAGAAGAGGATTTGCGATATGGTGCAAACACTGTTATTTCTTTGTTTATTCCAGTCACTCTCTGCATGATTGTTGTGGTGGCAACAATAAAGTAAGTGTATCTAGATATATTGTTGCTACGTTAAGAAATGAAAGTCTAGTGATTTTCGACAAAAAGGTGTTAAAATCATTGCATAACAAATATGGTCAATGTCAAGTAATTTGCATTAAAATTAAATGTTAACTGTCTGTTTAAATGATAAGTCAAAAAGAGCATTTTTTTTCACGCCTAAAGCAAAATGTTAAACAAATTGCAGCAATTTTGTTTTACATGTAAAAAAAGTAAAATAAATTAGCTAATTTTACCAGAAATGGTTTCAATAAAAACAAGTCATTGTAACTCGTTTCAAAATGTTTTTGAAAGACTTCTCAAAAATGTTTTTGAAACTTGTGAAGTAGACAATATAATCATTAGTTTTGGATGAAAATATCACTGGTTATTAAGTACTGACATATAAACTGAACTGTATGTGTTTTTTATACAGGTCGGTATCTTATTACACTGATCAGTCAGGGGGTCAATATCTTGTCTACACACCTTTTCATACAGAAAATGCCAGCACTGCTCAAGTTGCTTGGGAATCTGTTGTGAATTCCCTCATAATGATTGGTGTCATCGTTCTAATGACAATTTTTCTTGTTCTTTTGTACAAATACAGGTAAAAAGTTCAGTGGTATAAGAGAATGTAGCAATCTTTAGAGTCTGAAAAAATCTGTTGATTTTATTTAGCATTAAGAACCAGTCACACCCCAAATACATTTTTGTTTGCATATGAGCGACATTTTTTGTACAGATGTGCTTCAGGGCTTCTTGTAAAAACCGCATCTAGTCAAGTTGTGCATTTTTATGGATTGTATCCTTATTAGAATTAAGATTTATCAAAGTTTGAAATATGAACCTTTGTACTCAACAAAACAAGCCTAACCTTTATAAGAAAGTTGTGGCCATCTATAATTTCATATGCATTTCAATGTAAATATGGTTAATGGTTATATGCTGAAATTTTTTTAACAAATTCAAACAAATTCAAAATCCCTGGGTTGTAAACCTCTGGCTTAGCACAACAAGGCAATAAGTGCAAATTACAATTCAAACCTAGATAAAACTAATATATTCTTTCCAATATTATGTATAGTGAAAGAAAATATAAATATGTTTTTAACTAAATAAAGTCTAAAGCGAAGGAACAAGCCTAAAGCTATGAGTTAGATACATTAACCCAGTGGTATCCAACCTTTTTAATAGGTGACCCCAATTTAAATAAAATGAAAACAGAATTTACATTGCGACCCCATTTTGTTTTCGGATAGAAACAAAAATATTATAAATAATGCTGGAACTAAGTAACACAAGCAAATATGCTTAAATTATACACATTTCACAGAACTGTGGCTACATATGTGCGCCAAAATGATTTATTTTAGGAGGTAAACTATGAATTTGAAATAAGCACACGAACATGCCCAAAAATTTCAATAAAGTTCAACGCTAAATTGCATTCAGTGCGATGGTTGCACCTGGTAACCACCAGTTTTTGAAAGCGCGGCTTCACTTTGCATAAGAATAACCGTCATGCTTTACTTCTAAGCGATTTACGATGTTTCGTTTTTAATATGCTCATTGCGCTGAATTTCGTTAAACAAAACAATGTGGTTAAAACATAAACAAGTAGTTAACTCAGAAAATCGGACAAAGTTGGGTTTTAATTGCATCAAATCCAAAAGTAAATATTTATTTGCTGAAATCATTGTAAACTACAGTCGCAGCTCCTTAAGCTAAAAACATCTATGTTCGGTATAGAAGAAATAAAATCTTATCTTTGCTATCTGTTCATGCAAGTTTATTAATGTGGCGTCATTGTAAACAAAAAACAAAATACAAAAATCGTGCTAAAACAGCAGAAACATGATGAGTTATGGCGACCCCAGAAACATTTTAGGCGACCCCATTTGGGGTCGAGACCCACAGGTTGGAGACCACTGCCTTAACCAACTCCAGTTACTGACCACTAACAACCATTGGTACTTTAAATGCAATATTATGCCTTGCAGATGCTACAAAGTCATCCATGGATGGTTGATACTTTCCTCAGTTTTGCTATTATTTCTTTTTGCTTATCTTTATTTGGTTGAAGTATTGAGAGCTTATAATGCAGCAATGGATTTAATCACTCTTGCAGTAGTGATGTGGAACTTTGGCGTAGTTGGAATGATTTGTATTCATTGGAAAGGTAAATAAATTTTATAGAATATATATCCGATTTACAAGATAACAAAACATATTGCAAATAATGTGTTGCGACCCAAGTTTGGGTTGCAAAATTCTTAAAATTTATATATAGCGATATATTTTTGTTAAGATTTAGGGTTTGCATTTGTACACAAAAGAAAATGTAACACAGAGTTGGTCTTAGTAAAAATTTGTGCTGATTTTAGGTGATCAAGTATGAGGCCTTGTCCCATTAGGCTAAATCTTATGTTGGTTTTTATGGTGATGCTTTATTTCAGAGGGAATATTTTTTAGGACTTCTCAGTGGCAAAGTGACATGACAATATTGCACTCTTTAAAAATAAACCTTATTTTAACCTAATCTAGATTAATGTGCATATTTTACCTAGCTTGAGAGTTATGCCATTGGCCCCCTAATGACCGCTCCGTGGCCCCCCAGGGGGAAACTGCAAACACGCAATAATTTGTATGATCGAAGTTGAGTACTTTTCAATATATTAAACAATTTATATGCCTGGATTTGCCTTTTTCCCCACTAAACATTGTTCTTCGCACTTCCGTAACCTTTTTCAGAATGTCACAACAAAAGCAATTTCCTCCAATTGTGTAGTACCTAATGCGTGAAAACAACCACAAGGTTTTTTTTTTGTAAAATGGATCTTCTCCGGTCAACATAGTCGCCAAGTAGCCAGCATTTCCCATACTGTTTTTAAGTCTTTATAATACTATTGGACAAAGCTTTAATGGCTCTATATCAAAGTTACAATTTAACCCATCCATAAATACTTTTTAATTTGGTGCAATTTGTTAACGCTTGGTGTGAATCAATAACTTGTTTGTAATATGATCAGGGGGTCAAAATGGTTTGTTTCAGTCATAATGTGCAACAGCACAAAATCTATTTTAAGAGCTGTCACTTTATTATAATGATTTATAATCATTTTTGCACTGGACTACAGAGAAATAAGTATTTTTTAAAACTTGATTAGATCCTCAAGTCATATAAACTTGCAAGGCTTATTTTCGCTTAGGCTTAGTGATGCAATACAAGCCATTAACTTTCATTATTAACAATACTGTTAAAAATTGCCGCAAACCAACAGAACAACAGTTTAAATAAACACAACTCCTGACATATTTGGGTCGCACAACTTTAGGACTATTAATTTTGGGTCTAAAAAGTATTTGCAGACCTTAAGTCGACAGAAGTGATTAATTAATAATGGTGCAAAATAAATATGCAACTTAAGTTTCTTTCCCTAAAAATGGTAAGGACAACATTAGCTGTATTATTGGTTAAAAACAATGCATACCTTTTTACCATTTACAAAAAAGGTAAACATTTACAATAAAATTTGATTATAGGACCACTGCTGCTCCAGCAAGCCTATCTTATTGTAGTATCAGCACTCATGGCACTTGTTTTCATCAAGTACCTGCCAGAATGGACTGCATGGGTGATACTTGCCTTCATCTCAATTTATGATCTGATTGCAGTACTTTGTCCCAAAGGTAGCCATTGGTGTAACTACACTTTATAATTTGAAATGTATTTGATTTTTAATTCACAACATAAAAACTACTTACGGTAACTTTTTGCAAAAAATTGTTTATGAAGTAACAATTTATTTAAACCATATATACCCTGCACAAAATGTGTGCTTAAATCCATGCATGAATTTCCGAATTTAAAACAATATAAACGATTTTCTACTTTTTACTGTACACATCTTTTTCAACTGATTTCATATTTTTAAGGTCCTTTACGAGTGCTAGTTGAGTTAGCACAAGAGAGAAATGAACCATTATTCCCTGCCTTAATTTATTCCTCTGGAATGATGTGGACAGTTGGAATGGCCAATGAAGGTGATCAAAGGGTCAGGGTAAGTTCAGTTTTATGTTTAAAGCCAATGACTAATGTCTATTGTAGCCAGGTACATAGCATGACTCTTGATATTTGTAGTTTGATTTTGCTGATTGTATAAAGCGTGAAAAGTACAAACAAAGCTTATTATTGAAGTTATGATAATATGATAACGATAAAAACGTTTAAAAGAGCCACATGCGTCCTAAAGCGCTTGGCTGGCATAACGCTAGTGAATGTACACCGGGATACTAACTATTCTGGGGTTGATATTATACAGGAGTTCATATAAAAAAATCGAAAAGAAAAAATTAATTTTGTTTAAAATGCATGTTGCTGTAGCTTACACGACTGTTTTCTTCATTGTTAAGAAGTCTGTCCCTTTCACCAATGAAATATATTTTCGTTATCAGGCCTGTTTAAGTAAAATACATTTTATTTCAAGATAATTTACAGTTTTGTTGCAAATGGCAAAATTAACATAGTAAATTTAATGCCGTATTGTATAACATTCTTCCCTCATAATAGCTTAAGGCCTACAGTTTTAATACATTAGTTATCCAAGGTAAATTTAAAATGAGTAGATAAAAAAGCTGTTTTTCTTGGAAAGCATATCTTGGTTTAATCTGTCATTAGAAAATGTGTGTTGAAAAACATGAACAAAGACTTGTTTTGTTATCTACTTTTTGTGTCCTGTTATCTGGGTCTTAGTTGGCATAAAATGGGTTTTTGATTATTATAGAAAGCAATATACAGAAAAAAACATAATCTTAATGACTTAGCTATGGGTGTTTGAAGTACAGTACCAAAGTATTTTAGACTAGTATGTTTAGAATCTGGAATCCAAGTTTGTTTTATTGATTTATTTAGTACTTTTCATAGATGGGGGAGGTGGTTGGTTAAAATTAAAACCCTAAATGACTAAACCGCAACCAATTGTAAGGTTAAACACAGATTAAACATTGAGAGCTTATTGACAAAAAAAAAACATTGAGAGCTTATTGAAGAGCCAACCATTAACAAAAGGTTAAGAATCACTGGTTTTGAAATCTATTTAAGTGTTTCCAATTACCTAAAATTAAGGCAGATTTAGATTTGATTCCTCCACATGCCATATTCTACTTTGAAAAACTCTAGACCTGGCTTATAATGTGTTTGTAGTGTAGCACAGCTAAACCTGTGTAGCTGGTTGTCAACTACCTAATTGTAGATGTCTGCAAAATATCCAGGAATTTGTTAAGCACTCATGAAAAAATATATAAATTAAAAGAAAAACTTGAAAGAAATGTTATTTATTTGAAACGCTTAAAAGTCCTTAAAACATAACAAAACAAAAAACAATGAATTATACTGGAAAATGCAAAGTGCTTACTCTGAAAATCTTATTAATTAAGCTAAAAGTTGTACAATATAGTGAACAGGTCTTCAAATTTGTGTACTTTTGTTGTAACAAGTAATTGTTGCTTTGGATCCTTATTCTAATGATTGGTCTAACCTGTACTCAATACAACCAAAATTGGTTGTTTTAGACGGGTTCTCAAGTCACAACAGAAACAACTGCGTCAAGTGATGTTGCTGCTGGTTTCAGCGTTGCCTGGCAGCATGAACGTGAAAATGAGGTCAGTCGTGCTATGGACGAACAGGTTAGTTCAAAATAATATTTCCGCGATTTTGTTGAAACTCCTTTTTTTACTTTTAAGGTTGAAATCCGGAGTAGTGAAGAAAGCCGGCAACAAGCCCGAGAGGAACATGGGCCTTTGCCAGAAATATCTGAGCCAGAGGACAAGGGGGTCAAATTAGGATTGGGAGATTTCATATTTTACAGGTATTTACACATAAATTTTATTAGACCTAAGCAATTGGAATTCCTTTTTGATTCAGTGGAAACATTTGTGTTGAATTTTTTTGGAAATATTTTTAAAAAACTGTTAAAACTTACGAAGTATAATTTTCTACAGTCATGAGATTTATTAAAATAGTCAATTTATTTAATTTCCCAATTTTGTATCGTTTAGTTAATTTTTTTTGTTGTTTAATTCATGTACATTTGAAACTATAATTCAGGCAAAGCACTTTTTTGAAAAATGTTGTGTTTAATATATGATTTTACAACAAGTAAAGTTACGGATAGCCTAAGATCTTTGGGGGTTCAGACCCCCCCCTTTTCGTCGTTTTTTGTTCGTTTTTGTCAGCGTTTAACTCACCGTCTGAAGCTGCGTGTTTTTTAATGTAATTGGGTCACGCGTCTTGCTAATGCAAAACTAAGATCGAGCGCAAAACGCCGTTTTTCGTTTCTTGTTTGGTCGACCGTAAACGCAGGATTTTTTTCCCTTTCGCCTTTCGTTATTCGTTCAGGTTGGCTGATTAGCAAGTGTGTGTTCTACAATCAACAACAAAAATCAAGCGGTCTTCGT
Organism: Ascidiella aspersa; assembly: GCF_963924565.1. Lineage (NCBI taxonomy): Eukaryota > Metazoa > Chordata > Ascidiacea > Phlebobranchia > Ascidiidae > Ascidiella > Ascidiella aspersa. The sequence continues at coordinate 16,115,672 of NC_139449.1, forward strand.
TTTTTCTCGCTGTAAACGTCGAGTTAGACGGTGCTGATGTTTCTCGCAGTTTGCTGTCCGCGTTAATATTAGATGTTGGTCTAAGACAGGAGTCGGCAACCTGAGGCCCGGTGTAATTTATCGGGCCCGCTGCCTCTTAACTATAAACGAGTTCATTTCATATACTTTTCAACTGTTTTAACTACATAAGTGCGAAACATTTTCGCGCTTCGCGCGAATGATCTTTCTACGTCTCTTTTGTTTACATTTTAATGCCGTCTTTTGAACTAGATCAGCGTTTGTTTCGATCAGCGCTTCGCTGCGCCGTGGAGGGCTGCCAAGTGCGTCGCGGACAAACGGAAAATGTATTAAAAAATATTGGACATATATTTTTATTTTTTAGTTTCGGCAATGTAATAAAAACTTGCAATAAATTTAAAATAAATGCGTTATACCAAAAAAAAATCGCGCTCGCTTCGCTCGCCACGTGTGCCCTCACTTAAAAATGTTGGCACTGATTTGGATTAACTGTTAAAATGGCGTTTTTTTATTGTGCTAGCCGAATAACACCCGGGAAAACGATCTTCGTTTAGTATTGCAGGTGGCGAAAGACGTGCTTGTAATTTAGCGTAGCCCCGTACACGGAAAATCAATCACATATAGTTCACGGTCTTGTTTTCGATTTACTCCTGAAGTTAACGATGGCATACTAAGCGGTTTTGCAGCTGGCGCCTGACAGTAGTGTGGACGACGCACGTGTACGCTTTGCGCCTAAAGCAGGGGTCGGCAACCTACGGCCCGCGGCCCGCCAGTGAAAATCATCCGGCCCGCGTAATTTCTTTTTTAACTATTTTACCCACACGAAAATGCAAAAAATTTTCGCGTTACGCGCTTATCTTGTTTCCTTTGAAGTACACTTTCTATTTGAGGGAGTCTTCTCAGACCAAAGGGCCGTGCGCATGAAAACTATCTAGGTGGAAATTGTTCGGAGCATGAAACTCTCTAAAATGAAAGTTTTTTCAATTTAATCTATATCATTTTCTCTGGCGTACCCCGTATTTTATGATAAACAGTAACCAAAAGGGTAGCAGAAATGTATTGTTCATATTTTTATTTTGTGCGTCTTCTTGCAAATTAAAAGGTTTGCCAATTTAAACCTAACAAACGCATTTTTTCGCGCTTCGCGCGTTGCTCCATGTTAGGGTAAAATAGACATTTATATTTAATTACATAAAACATTTGGGTCCGATGTTGAATCACAGTGTTTTAAAACTACACGTTTTAATAACAAAATTGTTTTTGGAAATTTATTACGGCCCATCGGGAATTTGGTGACTTTGGTTTTGGCCCGCGACTAGCAAAAGGTTGCCGACCCCTGGCCTAAAGGTTCGCTTTTGCTGGATGTTAATCGGCTGTTTCTGATGATTCTTTTATTATTTATGACGTCATTACAATCACTATTTTATGACGTCATATTTGTCACTATTTTATGACGTCATTAACTTCAGACGGAAAACGGGGAATTACCCCGCCCAGTAAAAGCGACGTTACTCTATATGTCTCTTTAACACCACCACTACAGGCCAGCGGCCGACCGGCGAACATATGGCGGTGGACAAACTTTTCCATTTATTATGAGAATAAATGAGATCAATCATTGAAGCGGAGTTTGGGTGGTCAGGGTGTTCCTTACACCCTAGCAAAAACCGGGATGCTCAACCCCACTGAAAACAATGATAAAATCTATCTTTGCAATTATCTATCTGTTGATGTGTTTGATTTGGGACCAAATTTTCCTGCAATTTATGACAAAATTAGCCAACCGTGATTTTAGAATTATTTTTCATGACTAGCAGGCTGTTTTGTCGTTTTCACCATTTTTGTACATCAATATCCATCGGAAATAAATATCCGTCTTACTGTATATTTGTGCAAAGGTAATTTATGTATAGCTGCTGTACAGCGGCCACACTTTAAATCTAATATTTTGCCTAGCTTCTATTTTTGCGACCTATGCAGATCGTCGAGACTTTTGAGGTTTGATTTTTATTTTGCCGCATAGAAGTTTGCAATTTTTTTATGAATCCTATGAAACCACCAAATATTATAAACTCCGCCGAATATGTTTAAAATATTTTTAGACTGAAATATCTAGCTGTCGCCCTACGTTTGGGGTGTCCACATGTAAAACAACTTTTTTAATCTTTTTAAATCTCTTATATTTTTATTTTACAGTGTTCTGGTAGGAAAAGCGTCTGCCTCGGGTGATTGGAATACCACCATCGCTTGTTTTGTTGCTGTTCTCATTGGTTTGTCACTCACACTTATTTTGTTAGCCATCTACAGAAAGGCTTTACCAGCACTACCAATATCAATCACATTTGGTTTGATATTTTATTTCAGGTAAGTCCAGTCTTGGAATTACCTTTACCATACTTTTAAATATATTGCTGACAGTTTACTCCCCTTGTACTTTTAAATATATATATATATATGTGTGTGTGTAGGGCTGTTCAAAGTACAATACCAAGGTAATCTAGAATAGCGGGTTTTGAATCAACAATAACTATCCACAATTTCGAATCTTAGTATATTTTATTGTATTGTTTAACTTCTATTTTATGGGTGGTTTATCTAATTAGGGTGTTAATTATTTTTTGATTTAAAAAAAAGTCAAAATTTACGCAGTAAGTCAAAATTATTAACAAAACGCAAAAAATGTAGTAAGATATTGAAATTTGTTATTCAGTTTAATATTTTTTTAAGATTTAGTTTTGAATTACTTTCAACGACATTTAAATTGTATTATATCTTAATTAGAGCAATATAAGGTATACGCGAGATGGCAGAATTAACTACGCGGGCCAGGTTTATTGCACTTCGTTTTTTATTTCAGATAGTCGTGTTTCTCTGATTTGAAAAAATGTCTTCGAGATTAATTGCTGAGAATTTTTTATTACCTTTTGTTTTAAACAGATTACACCAAAGTTTTCTACCAGCGTATTGTTGTATTTGGTATTTTTATAGTTGTTTCTTTTTTATGCCACAAGTATCAATTAAGCATTTTTAAGAGTTTTGCATAAACCGAAAAAATGTCTATTGTGTGTTCCACCGGCGTTTAGTAAAAAAACACAAAAAAATGCAGTACTTCAAACAACAATGTGTTGTTTAAATTAATGTATTCCTAATAGGTCACAGTTCTCAAAAAATAATCGCCCCAATCATAATACCGTTGACAAAACAGAAATTAATCACATAACATATTGCTAACATGTGCATAGCGTAATAAACAATATATCTTAATTATGTAAAATAACATATATTACATAAAAGCCATATGCTGCAAATAATTCAAAGTAACCGCGTTATCATTACTTCGCAATTATACGGTGGTATAATCTTATTAAATAATGGCCTAAACATTGCCATTGGCCTATTTTTCAAAACAGCGCTTTTTACGATCTCTGTACGTAGCTTTACACATTAGCCGCTAGCCCAATAACATTTTTTGCGATCAAATAATGATTAGGCGAAAGTTATTGGCAAGCAATTGGTCGCCCGAAAAAACGCCGTTGTCGCCTTTGTACGGCTACTCAAAGCAAGCCTATAAATATTCGCACAGTGACTGGCCTTTATACAAATTTGTAGCTCGCGTATGTACAGATAGCTGTAACCTTTCGCGTTTTTTAAATGCTTTTTAAAACAAATTTTAGCGGTCGCAATTATCCGTCATAAACTTGAGATCAGAATTCCAATTTTAAGAATCCGATATTCTACTAAAAACATTTATACTTATGAGTTTTCTATTTTGCCTCATTCAATGTAAACCATAGCGCGGACCTGGACAAATTACGAGTATTTTAGCGACTTCCCTTTTTAGTCGGCCTTGACAAGGAACGTGACTTAGTCAAACGTCGGCTCTCGGCTTAAGAGCCAGCGCCTACTTACCCGTAGCAATCCGTAACTACATCTACTACTCGCATAAAAGCATTTTCGCGAATGTACAATATACATATTATACGTTTCCTACCGGTTTTTAAAGAGCTGTATTACGTACTTTTAACAAAAAATACCTACGATAAAGACTTTCTAGAACAACCCCTGTTTTTGTATAGTATTAAGTACAACTAATCTCCAAGTTAATTTGTCAACGCTGTTAAACTAAAGTTAATTTCTTAAAGAAAAATAATGCTCTTGTGACCATACATTGGTTTTCTAATGTATTATGAGTTTCGCTAGTATGTATTGCAAGGTTTTTGTATTGAAAGGTATATCTTACTCAGGGAATGTCATATATATATATAATTATACTACTTTTGTCGTGTTGCTGTTGTACTTGCTTCCCGTTTTACCTTTAATGACTTGTTTAAATTTGTTACTTCGTCGATTAAACTATAATTCAATTGTTTTTTACTTTTCTTCACTGCACAAAGTGCACATGAACACATTTTTTAAATTATTATGCGAAAGATATTGTACTAAGCACGCATTATCATGTTGAAAAAAGGGAACGACCACGTGCCACCCAAAATATTTTTGTAATTGCATTTTTCTCGAAACTTCACAGCATATAAACATCAAACACTAGTATGATAAGTATGGATGTCCGTTATTTAGTGTTTTGGCCCGATACGGATACCCAATATTTTGAGTAAAAAGTGCGATCAAAGTATACCAACGTAGTATCGGACAAATACTGGTAGAACAACTTGGCAATTGGCATACATCAGGGTTTACCAACCTTTTCTTTATCGTGTTCCTTTTTTAATTTAAAAGTTAGCTGTACCACACAGACTTTTAAATTTGTATGATTTATTTTAATTGGTTATATTTTATGGTACCAAAAATAATATATAAAAACTGTTAATAAGGTAAACCTCACTAGCTTTAATAGCGCTTGATGAAAGCGAACATCGTACGGGTTTAGTGTGCTTGGAACGCTTTAAACCACCGGTTGATTTTTTTTATAATTATACGTTATTAACCCTATTTTATTTTTTAGCACGGATTACGTTGTTCGGCCATTCATGGACCAAGTCAATGCAGCACAGGTCTACCTGTAATATTATTTCTAAATTGTTTACTGCTTTTGATGATTCGTTTCGCTTTCTTCCCATTTTTATTTTTTTTGAAGTATACGTTGAAAATGGTGAATATCATATTTTATTGTTTATCCACGTGTAAAGCTTGCGACTCGAATTTGTTCATTACAGTTACATGTTTCAAGTTATCCTTAAAAAACAAAAATACACTGCCTCGCAGTCGCGGATCGGAATGTGTGACTTGCCGAAGGGCGCATTTTTGTGGCAATATCTAAGGAAGGACTAATATAAATAACGTTTTTTGAATTGTTGCGCCCAGTTCACAAAACATCTTTATAACGCCAAAATGATATTTCTGTCCATTTTTTTTAAATTACCCGAACCCTTTACATTCTATGTCAAATATTTCATCCTCCCCACAAATAAAATCCTATGCGACCCGCCAATATGTATATACATTGGACACTCTTAAAGTATGCCCCATATTGAAAAAATACTTATTGTTTGCTGAACCGTCACGAACGTTTTGAGCCTCCAAATCACCCACATTGGATTTTTCACAAACTTTAGGGATTAACTCAGTTTTGATGGATGTTGAAATGTAGTAAAAATATGTGGTGACTGCTTACGGTGAAGTTACTTTTTGCTAAGTCATTTGTATTAAATGGCCTGGTTATTTATCCAATACAGAATTTTTAGTTTTAAGATTCTTAAGGAAACAGTGTTTCATTAGAATATTATATGCAAAGTGTTGTGGCCAGTGTAATCCTACTTGAAGTTTCATTGTTTGTTTTGTTAAATAGCCTTTCATCGTGGGAAATAACACATAATCTCTTCTGGTTTTATGTTAAGTTTAGTGTTGCTACACGTTGTGCAATCTAAAATTATTTTCCGGATTAAGTAATTAGACTTAAACAGTAATTCCCTATTTGATTGATGCTCAATCCTACGACATTATCGAAGTAAAACTGGTTAAGCAAAATGGTCTGAAAAAAATTGAAAAGAAACACAAATATATCGTTATTAAAAAACGATCTTTGAAATCTGCAACAAAATTATATAAAATACCCAGAGGAATAAACAAGTCGATATCCAAACCTGGGTGTGTTAAGTTCAGTCGTTCTGCAACTGCACTGAAACCAAACGATAAAGCTGAATAATTTCGCACCACGATATGAAATAAGTATCCTACCAAAACCGTATCACCGTTTACATGTCAGTAAGACAACATGAAAAAAACTAATGTACCGGTACCTAGATTTTTAATCGCGCAAAGAGCCAAAAAATCACGTTTAGGCCAAATAGGTTTAAATTGACTAAATAATTCAGTAGCGAGGGCTACGAGGGTCGACTGCTCGGCTGTATTAAAATCATGAAGAAGTTCGCGAGAAGATAAAAAAATATGCAAATGCGTCTACCTTCTCTTCTTTCTTTAGTTTTTTGCATAAACCTGTTGAGATGTTTTTATTTTTTAACACCAGAATTGGGGTAGGTGCCCTCCCGTTAAAACCCCTTGCTCTATTTTTATCACGTGAGGGTCGTTCCATGTCAATTCACCAGAAAAATAAAAAAATGTAACCCACCATTTCAGCTTTCGATGAAACTTACAGGCAATGTAGAATGACTCTTTATTAACTCAAAACTGAAAAAAAATCCAAAGTTTGTCAAGTACCTTTTGAGATATGATCATTTAACTGAGGGTATGTTTTGTTGTTTTTTTGTTGCAAAAATTATAGCACAAACAGTGCTTCTTTGTAGTATCACTTCTATTGTGTTTTAAAGGGAGTTTTAAGTTACTCACAAAGATTTTCAACAATAGAAATCCTTTCTTTTCAACTTGCGAATAACAAACAATGTCAAAGTTGATGTTTTCGCATTGTTTGACCCACTTTTAATCACCCAATTGAAGAAATCATTCATGCGGAACGCAAATTTTAAACGTCTTTTTCTCTAAAATCTTAATTTTGATTTTGCCTTAAAGTATCTCATTTGAAAGATACAGTTTCGCTAAACATTATATGCAAAAATAAAAATGTACTTTTTTGTATATTTTTTTTAATTAAGGAATTAAAAATCATACCCATTTTTCGTTTATGTTGCTAAGTTTTGGTTCATTTATTTACAAAATCAAGCCATACATGTTTTACTACATAGTTACTATTGATCTGTACACTTTTATTGTAATAAGTAAAGAAAAGAAATAAAACTAACATACTCAAAGCAAAACATTTTTACACCATAGTTTTATATAAATGTAGTGTTACAACATTGAATATTCAACAGATGACCTTTTTTATAATTAAAATTTGCATTTGTTTATTTAGTTTGTATTTTTTGGGGTCACTGAATAAATACCTTTATACTCTGGCCAATAAAAATACTCTCTTTGGCCTTTTGGGTGCATAAAATCCACATCTTCTTGATCAAAGCTAAACTCTAGTATGGTAGCCAAATACCATAAATTGTAATAAATAATGGCTACCTAGAAACCAGGGTGTATGTTTGTAAGATCTTTTTTTGCCAAAACACTGACCGCCATCTTCGTTGGTCAGCTTGGTCGTAAGGTTCAGAAAACCGTTGTTTTAAATTTTCCCTTGCTTGAATATTTCATTAGATTTTAGAAATATAAACTTGATTCCAGCAATGTTAGTTTGACAGATTGAAACATTTCCTCTGGAGTTGTAATTTGGTTGTTTACAGGTCTTTGCAAACTGGATTTGGATGTCAATCCTTATACTGTACCCCCAATTCCATCACATGCTCCTTTTCACTGACTTGTTACAAGAAAGACCATTGAGCATAGATGCCAAAATCTTGCGCATGAGCTTAAAGTTAAAGTACAATGCCATTCATAGCCCCGTATAAACATGGTTCACCCACTGTGATGTAATATTGCAGTCATTGGAAAATATGTGTTTCTCAAGCGGACTCCCTAAGGCTTGTTTTACCGTACCCGCAATTTTTTTTCAAATCCCTAAATCGCTTTACCCTATAGCAGCACTTCGTCATATTGTTATTTACACAGAGAATTTTTGTTTTAATCGCTGTGTCGTAACGGAAAATTTTCAGTAAAAATGTATGGCCTAAATTCTTTGCAATCCCTTTCAATGTTTGCGTTATTTCTTGCAGCCAATGTGCAAACGATAAACGGAAAGTTTTCGGTAAAATTCCTTTACCTAGATTTCTTGCAACCACATTCTCAATGTTTGCGATATCCTTTCAGCGAATTTGCAAAAATTCAATTTTTGACACCAATTTTTATGCGTAAAGGCATTTACATCCGTTTTAGCATATGTTTTCAAAACGCCGCGGTCTGAACATAAATCAGTTTCCCCGGTCGTGTGATTTCAAACTGTTGTCATTTAACTGAAGTCAGAAAGCTGTTTCGCAATCGCGTTTTGACGTAAAAAGTGTATGTTTCGCGTCAGATAAAATAAGTGTGAAAGAAATAAGTGTGAAAGAAGGCTTGAGTTACGCCCTTTTTGTCATGTGATATTTTGTTAAGTATCATAAGAATTAATTACATAAATCCTTCTTTATTCGCAGAAATTTTGTTAACTGATTTTTGTCTATAAATAGCGTGTTCAATCAATATAAATGGCTTTTACGGCTTTTACTCAGACATCAAACTCGAGTGCTTTTGTGACTGAAGAAGATTTCGTTATAATGAAGATCAGTATCGAATAAAGTCTTGTCTGTTACTCAAGGAACCAATTGGAGTGCTCGTATGTTAGAAGCAGAAGATGAACATTTCAATTTGAATGCAGCATCTACATTGTAGTTGTAAGTTTGGTACATCGAGACACAAAAGGCAATTAAATGAGTACTCATTATCAACTACATCTACAGCCCCTACTTGTAGGCCTAGTGGTAACGTGGATCAGCGTCTCGGACGATATTTTAAAACGCTCTTTGACCAAAAGATATAAACTATAGCTACACTCAGGGGCGTCCGCAGAAAATTTTCCAGGGGGGGCAATCAGGGGCGTAACCTGAAAATTAAAAAGGGGGGCCTGAATTTTTAACCTAGGGAATTCCCCTATATTTCGTCTGACGTTAATGAATAATGACGTAATAAAACAATGGCAGTATGACGTCATAGAATGGTGATTGCAAGACGTGATAAAAAATAACTCAGAAACAGCCAAATACGTCCAGAAAAAGTGAGCACGTGCGTCGTCGACAATCCTGTCAGGCGCCAGCTGCGAAACCACAGTGTGCAATCGATAACTTCAGGAAAAAAAACAAGCAAAGAAAACTTTGAAACGCACATGACAGTCACCATTATACCTCCTTTTAAGAATCTGCTTCAATTAAACAAATGTCAAGGTTACACCAACATCGGATATCAGCGCAGAGACCGAACAGCGAGGAACATACTGCGTATAACTCGACGTTTTTTAGCGAGAAAAAAAGAAAGAAGGTTTGACTTAGCGTTGTCAATTGTCGAATACACACTTGCTAATCAGTCAACCTAAACCAGCGGTTCTCAACCAGTGGGCCATGGCTCACTGGTTGGCCATAAGAACATTTGAGGTGGGCCACAGACCAATTTAAAAAGCTAGATTTAGTTTCATTTGTGTCATTATATTTAATTTTACAGGAATAATGGCTTGGGGAGGAATTAAAAAGGAATGTAAATTTATTGTTCAGCCACAAGTAGCCTATCTCACTAATGCACGGTTGAATAAATAATATTGTTTGAAATATGTTCTGCTGTGTTTTGTTCTAAACCTATTTTAAAGCTTTTTCTTTCATAAAAATTTTATTGGGCCACAGAAATTTTTTGCAACGTAAATGGGCCACGAAAGAAAAAAGGTTGAGAACCACCTACCTAAACAAATAACGAAAGAGCAAAACTATCCAGCGTTTACGGTCGACCAAACTAAAGACGAAAAACGGCGTTTTGCGCTCGATTTTGGTTTCGCATTAGATTAAGACGCGTGACCCATTTACTTAAAAAGCACGCCGATTCGAACAGTTTGTTAAACCATGACAAAAACGACCAGAAAACGATAATCGTCTAACAATTCGGGCTTCATTCGTTGGCGGGGAAATATTATGAACGGTGGAACATAGTGGCCTCCTGCAGACATACAAATGACCGCTGTGCAGAGTGGGCTACACCAAGACACGCCCTCAAGATCCTAATGTTCCAACTTGTTTTTATCTTTTAGCGAAAATATTCTCGACTTTTTATCTGCACTGTTGTGATGCCGGTTTTATCTATTACAAATTTAGTGTGGTTTATAACTACATTAAATAAATTTTGTAATACTAAAAATGTCTGCACATCCACACAATTAAACACTCTGGCACGTGCTGCTGATGTGGCTTTAGTTGTGCGCAAACTTAACGTGGGATTCCCTATAGAAAGCTCTGAAAGTCCCTATAGAAGTGCTGCCAGTCCTCACCAGAAACACCCTTCTCCTTGTTGAAAATGTGAGGAATGTTGTTAGGGGTTCGGGTTAGCGTTTGGCTGTGTTGTTATGACTTAAGTCCCTGTATTTAAATGACTTGACTTGACTTAAGTCTTTTGACCAAAATGACTTGACTTAGACTTAAGTCATTTTATCAAATAACTTGGGATTAAATTAAGTGTTTTTCATTAAAATTTATCTTTTTGCACATTGAACACTGTTAGTGCTGTATGTTGCGTTTGTGTTACCGGTATTTTTAAGTTAAATTGTTGCTTATAATCGGACGATGAGTTTACCAATTTTAATAGTTTAACAGTTTTCTTATATGTCAATGACATGACTTGAAATTGACTTGATTTCATAATTACTTGACTGGGACTTGACTTGGGTAACCGATGACTTGGAATGGGACTTGACTTGTTATTTTTGCAAAAGACTTGACTTGGATTTACGTCGTTTTAAATAGACTTGTTTACAGCACTGGCGTTTGGGTTCGGGTGGGTCAAGTGTTATTAATTCTATCTCACATTTTTTGTTATCTTTTGTCAATTTTCAGCAATATTTTTAATTTATATTCGCCGGGAGTTTACCTTAAGGTCCAATTAGTGCATTGACACGACCTGAAGGTTTAAAAGTCAGACCTTTTTGCTTAGTAATGCACTAATTTCTAACGGATCGGGTGGAAAGATATTTGCGACTCTTTACCAAACAACTGAAATTTAAATGTGATTGGCGCCCGTGGGGCTGAGTTAAGTTGTTGAACTTATAATAGCTATAGAAATGTAACGGAGTTTGTCGGATGCAACTGAGCGAATTATGTAGTAACATTGTTTTGACCTAAACGACAATAACATAAAGCTCACTATAAATAAATAAATAAATATTTATTTTACTTTTCTTTCTTTTTATAATAATTGAGTCATCTTAGGCCAATACAAAGCTATCTCCAATATTTAGCTCTTTGTAAAAAGTTTGGCGACCCCACAACTATATGCTTGACTAAACTGTGCGCATTTGGGTTTTTTGCATTACAAAAATATGTGTGATCGGACAATTTACTCATTTTAATGGACTGCGAAATGTTATTACATCGTGGGCCGCACCCGTGCCGCATCAAAAGTTTTCGTGGGCCGTTTGTTGTGCAGCCCTGGCTGTGCCAACGTATGCTGATGCGATAAATAAGGGTGCACGTGCGTTTTACATATTTGGGGTTCAGATTTTTTTCGGGGTGACTTTTGAAAGGTTGGAAAAAACTGGCTGGTGCACTTGCTATACTTTCCACAGTGTCGTTTTTCTATTCGTTACACAAAAGGGTGCAGTTTTAACCTTAAGTTCAAAAAAGTTTTGGCGCTGGTCTACAATCCTACCACAACGAAACACCATTTGGATTAGGGTGCGGTTTAGCGTTTGGGTTAAGGTGGGTCAAGTATTATTATTAAATAAAGAATATAATAATACTTGACCCACCCACACCCAACCGCTAACCCGTATCCTAACTCAAATTTTGTGCCTTGATTTTAGAACTGTGGTAGGATTCTAGACCAGTGCCAAAGTTTGTAACCTTAGGTTGAAAAAAAAATTCGGCACTTTGTTTTTAGCATTTAGCTCAAAATAAACTTGGGCATTTTTTTGATTGCACATACCCTCAAATTTGGGCACTTTTTTGGTCAGTTGTAGCTTTTTTGGTCAGTCGTTAGTTTTGTCTTTTTTATGAAAGTGCAAGATAAGGATAAGGATAAGATTTTATTTGGAACATCAAAAAAAAAATGAGAATCAACGAAATCACAATGTTTTGAAATATTTGACGTTCCCAGGAAACAGCGTAAGACCGTAAACAAGAGTGCCTAAAATTTATCTATGCTATAGTTGAATTGCATTATTTGCAGTTTGTTGCTGGATGCAACATGAGCATTGGGGTAAATGTCACAATGAAAAATAAAAATCTGCTACTGTTTTGTTTCTTCGTAAAGTAAACTTTTGTTTCCTCTCACTAACAATTTTTCGGTACAAACTAATTCTTCATGACAGACTTTATGTAGTGTTTTTCTGTAAATCTATTTTGACCATGCTTTTTATGCTTCATTGGTTTTATTATGTTTCCTAATTCAGAATCCCAATTCGTTAACTTTTTTATGTGTTGAAGATTCTAATAGTTCAAACCTGTAATTTATTTTTAACTGAAAAATATATATAGTATTAACCAAACGAAAACCGAACTTTAATTCTGAAATGGCAAAGCAAATTCCATTAACTTGCAGTGGACATACCAGGCCAGTTGTTGACCTTGCGTTCAGTAAAACAACAGGAGATGGATATTTTATGATTAGTGCTTGTAAAGGTATGTATTTATATGTAAAAGTTTATTGGGAGGTTTTGGGAATAGGAGCCGCCTTGGTTTCATTTTTTTGCATTTAACAACGTATTATATTTAGGTAATTTTATGAAAAGGAAAGACTTTTCCCCCCTATTTAGGTAACTAAAATTCTTCATATGGTTGATATGCCAGAAACCAAATGTCTACCAAATTTTTGTTATTGTTTTTTCATGTAGTTATGCATTATACTTTACACAACTGCTTCAAATGGCAGTTGATTAGAATGTTAACCATTTAAAAAATTATTTATTTACCGCAATATGCATATGTTAGCAAAGTGATTTACGATTAATTGCTGTCACTATGGGGTATTAATCCGCAAATTGAACGATTGGTGGAGAAAAAACACGAAATTGACATTTAACGTTAAAAACTATTAGGTGGTACAACATGCAATAAAGGTTAGAAAACGCTGGGCTAAGTGAACTAACAGAAACTATTTTTATTTAGATGGTAAACCAATGCTTCGACAAGGAGATACTGGTGATTGGATTGGTACATTTATCGGTCACAAGGGTGCAGTTTGGGCTGTCACATTGAACTCCGATGCTTCCAAAGCGGCAAGTGGAGCTGCAGATTTTTCAGCGTAATACACTTTGTTTGTAAAACTCATGTTTTTTATAGAATTCCAACAACAGCCTTTTTTTTAATTTGTTGACATCCAAAAATCAACTATTGGGACATAGATTGGGTATTTTGGTGTACCTAAACATGGTTGCTAAGTAACCTAAAAATTACAATACAGCAAAGAGAGAAAGATGGCATTAAAAGAAACCGATATGACTGGATTGCATGACAAAAAGTTGCAAGTTTTGTTTATGCTCATGCTAATGTCATACCTGTCTTTGTACAGCAATGGCAACTATTGTGATTGCATTTCTAACTCAAAAGAGGAGTACTTGCCAAATCAAAGTAAAACTGTAAACACACAACAATTGTATGATCGAAATTAAGTAACATTTAAAACAATAAACAAACAACGTGTTTCACACATTTAACCTGTTTTAGAATGGCACAACAACTGTATTGCGTAATGTTTCTACATATTCTGCATTTCAAAAATATGTGTGATTAAGTGTGCACACAAACAATTTTTTTTGTGCCCTATCCTCCTATATTAAAGTTTACCCAATTCAAACCAATTAAACACATTTTTTCCCCGCTTTTCATAAATTGATAATTATTTAATATTTAAGGGTGGCACGAGGCACAGAGCAATTTTTACCAAAAGGGGTGCAGGAGAAAAACGGTTAAGAACCACTGTTTCAAAAACAAGCTTTTTGTTTTTAATCTGATAGGCAGGAAAAATGCTCTTAGTTATATTATCACTACTCTTAGTTATATTATCGCTTTCCAATTTTTTTAACTATGGGTTTGTTCTATCCTCCAAGATATCAGTAAAACCCTGTGTTAAAACTTTGTTTTTAGAAATTTATGGGATGCTGTAACAGGAGAAGTTGTTGTATCCTTTCCCCACAAGCACATTGTGAAAGCTGTTACATTTTCACCTGATTGTTCTCATCTCCTTACAGGAGGCCAAGAAAAGCTTATACGCTCTTTTAACCTTGACAAACCTGAATCAGGTAAAGCATTATATATATTGTACAGTTTTTATTGGTCAGTGCAACTCATTAATATCTATAATCTATAAAACAGATGTGGTCAGTGTATTGTTTTGAGCTGGGATCTCAACTTGGGTCCTCACTAAGTTCAGAGACCAACAAAGGGGTCTACATTTTTAAGTACTTCTTTCTTGTATTTAGGTAACATCTTTTAGTATAAATCCATGTTGTTTAAATTTGCCATATAAATGGAGAGTATCCACTTTGTTTAACAGAATTGTACCCATTAGAGACTGTTTCGCTGTCTATTTTATAGTTTTATCCAAATAGGTTTTTTATTTCGCAAGCACCCTGAAGTGTATTTCTAATGCTCCAAGGGACCAACTCTTTTGTTGATTTTTAAGATTCCAATTATAACTTTTTTTGAAAACCTGTTTATAGAATCGTTTGTGTTCAATTGGAGTACAAAAATATTTTTTTTTTACTTAATTTTTTTTGCACCAATTTCCTCGTTTTTTTGGCTGATTCTTCGACCGACATAGTCGCCAAGTCGCCAGCATTCTGCCATACTGCTTCCCTTTTATAGTGTGCCAATTCATACTTTTTGTCTATTTAACTGCAATTGAGATTATCACGATTGATTTATTTGGGGTCAAATAGAAGTACTTCAGTGCTGCTAGTCAGTCAAAATAAAACTCCCCAAAACACACAACAGTTCTATGATCAAAATCAATTCCTGTCAATTTTTTATTTATTTTTTTAAAAACAAATTTATTTTTTGACACCAATTCCGTTTTCCGGCTGATTTCTCTCCGACATAGTTGCCTAGTCCCCAGCATTCTGCCATACTGCATTGTGTTATTTTGTAAAAAATAGGAATGTGTGAAGCGCCATACTTTGTGGAGAAAAAGGGCAGTGCTTTATATATAAATTAATTATTAAAAAAAATATTTTTTTTTTATTATAAATTTTTGTGTTTACAGTTTTACTTTGACTGGCAACACTTATTACTCCTATTTTGTCTATTTTAGCTTTTTATATGTAAAAAAAAATCAGGCCCACTAGTCTGAACCCCAAGACATTATAGTTTGGCGCTAAAAGTGTTTTACCTCTAAAAGTTTGACTGAACTTGCATTGGGAATTGACTCCTAGATTGCAGATACACACAAGTGGATTCTTTTTAATAAACAGTCATGGTACAGTTGCTTTTCCAAATTGCACAAACACATTAGGTAAACCAATATGGTTGGCTTGAAAGTTCAAACCATATCCTGCTTTATTTTTCTGCCGTTATTTTGTTTGCATAAGGACATGGCCTGCCCCCAAAGTATCTTTTTTATATTTTGTTAAACAGATCCAGACAATATAGGAGAGCATGACGGCACTATTAAAAAAGTAATTTGGAGTGCTGATGGAAGAACTGCTATAACGGCGGCAGAAGACAAAACCATTAGGTTATTGCATTTTTTTTATTAAATGCTAGTTTAAAAACTCTGTCATAATTAATATAAGATGTATGTGATAGATAGTTGAAGGGTTTGTATTAGCCTTTTTAGTAACAATCTTTTTTTGGAATTACAGAAAGTGGCATGTCCATTCAAAAGCTGAGGTCCAAAGAATTGAACTTCCCTCATCATCATCAGACATTGAACTTTCTTCTGATGGAAAAATTTTACTTGTGTCACATAGCAAGCAAGTTGACGTATATGAAGCTATTCAGTGAGTATATTTTACTGAATCCTGTTTCATTTCTTAGTATATATGTATGATATATACAAAAAGCAAGGAACAAGGAAAAACACACCATTTAAACTGGAGTGTCTAGCCATAAGACTGTAGTTGGCTGATAATAGATAAGTCCGTAATTTGTTGAATGATTTTGTTAGGCTAATAAAGCACCCTGGTGTATTGTTTACTAAAAAGATTATCTTGGTTATTATTATACATGGCCACAAAAACAGAGCAATTTCACATAGATCAGTCCATGCCTCCCTGAGCCTTAAAAATACATTATAGGTCTGCATAAATAAAAAAATTATTCCATCATAGTTGTGACATGCGCTAAAACTGACCTAATCTGTATACCTTTTGTCAGATGTATACCATGTTTTAACCGATATACACTTAGGCAAGTTGGGAACCAATCTTCAAGAAAAATGCCATTATGTCAGGCAATGTAAAAACACACTTTTTAGCGTTTCATGCATTTATGGTTTAGCGGTATATTTGCCCTCTTTTTCACTTCAAAGTCGCAGGTTGCTAATAATTATTTTTTCCGACGTTGCGTTGAGACATAATTTTGGGATTTTATCTCTAAAAAATTTATATAACTCCTGCTTATGCACTAAATTAAACTTTGTTTGAAAAAAAGTGTTGTCAAATCTCTGAATAACATAATATTCACAAAATAAAACAGAATTTGCTCTTGGCAGATGGCAGTGTTCCCTCTAAGGTGCGCAACTGCGCAATTGCGCAGCTACACCAGACAAATTGCGCAGTAAAATTTGCTTTTGCGCACTTACATCAAATTAAAACTAAAATATCTTCACTTTTTCACCACCACAGTTTGGGCATTTTGCATTGGCCATTTTTTCGTTGATGTTTGTAGCTAAAAGCAAGTAAACAAATCAAATCTGCATTGGCGATTGCAACGTAATAAATTATTTTGTCTAATCGTTTTTTATCACCCATGCATGCTGTGTATGTTTTTTATCCCATGTAGAATTAAATGACTACTCAGTAAAATCAAGCTTAAAGAAAAAAATGAGTTTAGAACAGTGTCGTACTCAGCAGTGGAGTGTTTGCCAATAATTCGGAATCATGAAACCAAAATGCATTTTTAGGACGTAAATTTTTACCACAATTGCAGTTTTTACACAATTTCTGTGCAGATACAGCTGTGGGGTAAATAATGGCCCTCACAAATTGACAAAATCATCTTGATAAATGCAAATGAGCGAATAGTTTGTGATTCTTGATTGTGCGCTAAAGGTATCACGCATCCTATTTTTAGAAATTAGACATTTTGTCAATTAAACCCAAATAGTCTGATATTTTTTCACGCGACTGCTTTGATGTCATATCCTTGAACACATTTAACTCGATTGCAGTTGCACGTATACAAGTTTATTGAAAATATTTGTTTCATGACGTCACGCTTTGTGACGCCATCTTTAAAATTTTCATGCCTCGCCCCAATACAAAAAACATTGATCTGTCATGGGCCCCTGCCAACGCAGCCTTAAAATATTCTTGCGCACTACAAAAAATATTTGCGCAGTTCAACATTTTCTTAGAGGGAACACTGTCAAGAAGGCATGCAACAATTTTAAAAAGGGAATCTAATAGAAAAATAAAAAAAACACTGGTGTAGTGCATTTTTATTAATAAACCAGAATATATGTGTTATATTGATTAAACTTTTACCAAAAATTATGTATTTTGACAGGTTTGAAAAACTTTGCAGTATAAATTTACCTACAAATGTTTATTCTGCTTCCTTGCACCCAACACATAAGTACATCGTGGCTGGAGGAGAGGACTTTAAACTTTACAAGTTTGACTATAATACTTTAGAAGAACAAGGTTAGCAATTTATATCGTTATTTGAAAAACAAATCTATTTTGGTGTGGCCAACATTAACAACAGTTTTCATGCAGATTCCTATAAAGGTCATTTTGGTCCTGTTCATATTGTTAGATTCTCACCAGATGGCGAGTTGTATGCCAGTGGAAGTGAAGATGGCACAGTAAGGCTGTGGCAAACTCATATTGGCACCAATTATGGTTTATGGAGATGTACTCAACAAGGTTTCTTAATTTTTTTTTTACTTATCATTGGGGCTGTTTAAAGTTGAATATTTTTCCTAGAAAATCCATTCTGAGTCATTCAGATACTATCTGCCTTTGCCGGTAATTGGAATCGAAATCGAAGTGGCACCAATCAAATGTTTTAGGGGGAGCGTCTACTTTCTTGGTATATAATTGCCAAACCTTAGTATAAATGTCAAGCAAACTAAACAACTGCAGTAATAACGTTTATTCTCTGCAGCTTATTTTTCCGCTTATTAGATCACGTTCGTAACTAAGTACACTTTAAAGACAAGCATTGTTTTACTTGAGAGAGAGGCTTAACTCTAGTAGTCAGTTTGCCAAGGGTTACGTTAAAAAAAATGGTTAGAAAAATATTAGTTTGAAATACTGTCTTAACGCTAAAACTACCAAACTGTTCAATTAACCCTTTTGCGACTTTCTTTTTAACTTTACGAAAAGGTTTTGTTGGGTTTTGCACAAAGTTTTGCACACAATAAGACCTACAAACAAACAATACATAAGGCCAAATTGTCTATAATAACATAATGTCAAAACCAACCACATAATAAAGCCAAATATATCCTCGACAGAATAAGATCTAAATTCTAAATCGTCTAAAAATACCTTAACCTCTCGGAGTAATTCCAAAATTCATCGGAATGAGGCCTAAATTGTCAAAATAACGCCTGAAACTGTAGGAAGAGGGTATGAAACGATGGGGGTCGGTCTTTCATCGGCCGTTTAAGGGTCTTTCATCGTTTCGTCGTGTGGGCGTCCTTATTTGAACCGGGCTGTTAGGGGGTGGCATGTAATAATGCATAACATACTATAAAATCATAGCGCGTTTTATGGGTTTACTGTATTAAAATTGGCAAAAAAACAAAGTTCGGGTGACAACAAAATAAAAAGGCAGCAACTGCGGTAAAGTGTGGCAGGGCAGCTTAATCTTAGATCAATGAAAAGTTTTTTTAAATTTATATCAGGTCTACAAATAAAACCTCGCGTCAATGAATAGAGTTATGTGGTTGAACCGCTACCCTTTAATTAAATTAGGTCGAGCGGATCCCAAATATAAAAAAGGCAATCAGTAAAAACATCAGTAATCGGTCAAAAGATAATTTATTTTGACATTTGTGGTGACAATATTGCTTTCAGCGGCAATCAAATAGTAAGTTAAAGACATAACAACGTTTTTTTTTAAACATGGTATTTTTTTTCGTTTTTCTTTTAACAAAAACTGCACTCGCCGATATTCTGTGTTGTGTATCTCGTATTGGGGCAAAACAGATATGTATGATCTTAGATGTTGTGTAAAACACAAATGACGAATATCAATATTGTTTTTCAATTGCTTTACAACCGATTAATAACGGTTCCATTTCTGAACTCAGTTCAAAAATTGAATAGGATTGAATTAGATGTATTCAACACTGTTTTTTGTTTTATAGGCGATGAAGATAACGGCACAACATCAACTACCACTTAAAACCAAATTGTGTAAAATGGTAAATTAGTATTTTTCTCATGTTTTTGAGCTTTTTATTGTCATGATTGCATTGATTAACCAAAATGCCCAACTCCCACTGCCTTGTTTCCTTATGTAGATCATCAAATTAAATTTAAAATTGATAGAATTTGTGCAAACCACTTTGATATGTAAGTTTTCAAATACATTCGTAAGATAATAAGCCGAGACCAGTGGTTGGCGATTATGCGCATATCTGCTAGGTTTTTGAGAGTATACTATATTTATACATAATTTGGCTGACGATTGAAAGTTGTGCAATAATATTACAAGATTCTACACATAGACTGGTTTGTTAGTTATCAAGTTTTGTCCCACTTCTGTCAAGTTAGTGGTGTTATTTATTTTTATTGCAATATCTCTGAAAAAAATACGCTTATGGCCGATGTGTTTAATTCTTTTTTTGTCCAGTTTGTTTACTTGCGTACCGTCCAAGAAAGTTCTATCCAGACTAAAATTATTCCCCGCCAATTGTATTGAAGGTTCGTTGTGACCAGTGGCTGCCAACTTTGTTTTGGCAACCCCCTTCTCCTTTTGAGAAACTTGCGCAACCTCCCAAGTTTTTGTATTAAATCCCAACCGGAGTCGATTAGAATCGTGGCCAAACTGACATCGTTGACATTTTTGGTCGGATTGTTTTGAAATTTGTGCGATATGTCTGGATTTGCAACATTACGCGTGTCTTATGAAACATGAACACACATATGTGTGTTTGTTTACAACTGAAATCTATTACGCGTGTCTTAGTATAATTACGGTCTAAGCCTTTTCGTCATTTTACGACTTGTGTTCCAAATAATAAAAAATAACTGTGCACTTAAGGCGTAGCAAGGAAAGCAGAGTTTACGAAAAGTTACCAATAGAAAACTTTAATTTATTGAAGGTTGTTAGGCGTAAACGTCAAGTGACCAAATATATAATGATGCTATATTTTATAGAAGTAAGTCAAAGTCATTAATGTACTATCATAGTGTAAAAATGGAATTCCCCTTATAAATTTTAAATAATACATGGTTTTGCCTCGCGACTATGGGTACAATTTAGAGAAGTATTCTGAAAACTCCAAACTCAAAGTTCAACTTTTGTGTGGCGCGGTATTCAATCGAATGACGTTGTATAAATTGTCACATTTATTTGCGTGACTCTAAAAAATCTTCGTCTTCGTACAGGGTTAGAACAAGTTTTGTGAATCAGGCGGGCCTCGGATCTTTTTTTGCATCTGAAAGTGTTTAATTACATTTAAGGAGGCAGTAAAGTGTTGGCGTAAAGCGCGAAAAAAACGTTTGTTTGGTTTAAAATTTGAGTCCAAACGTCATTATCCATACTACTAATGAAAAGTGCAATAAAACTACTTTGGGAAAACGCGATAACCTTAATAGTTAATATGATTTAGTGTTTTTAAGTAAGGGCGCACCTGGCGAGCGAAGCGGGCCCGATTTTTTTTTGGTATACCGGCATTTTTTTTTTAATTTCTTGCAAGCTTTTGTTTTCATTACATTGTCGGAAATGAAGAATGAAAAAATTTTAAAAAATATGAGGGGGTGTGGGTCCGACTAATGAGTCTTCATTTATATAATTGCCAAGATGAATCGACCACACTCCTACAAGATTTGAGATGGCCTGTCTTCGTGAGGCCATTCAGGTCCGATTCTTTCCTTTAGTTCAGATACATGAACAGTCAATTTTGCTGTCTTCAGTCACAAAAGCACTCAAGTTTGCTGTCTCAGTAAAAGCTGTAAAAGCCTTCATTTTATATTGATTGAACACGCTATTTATAGACGAGAATTAGTTAAGAAAATTTCTGCGAACAAAGAAAGATTTACGTCATTAATTCTTATAATACTTAACAAAATATCACGTGATAACAAGGCGTGGTCTAAACCTTTTTCTCTCGACTCTTATAGACGGAAATAATATTTTTGTCCCAATATGGCTTGAACAAAAGCGCTTCGATCTACATTGCGACGTAACTGGCGTTCGATTCTAAAAAATACCGGATTGTTGACAATAAGGCGAATTTCAAAACAAAGCGCTCACATTAAACGCATATACGTCACATCACATACAGCTCTGACGCATAAAAATTGGTGTCAGCAATTTGAATTTTTGCAAATTCGCTGCAAGGATATCGCAAACATTAGAATGTGGGTGCAAGAAATCTAGGTAACGGAATTTTACCGAAAACTTTCCGTTTATCGTTTGCACATTGGCTGCAAGGAGTAACGCAAACATTGAAAGGATTGCAAAGAATTTAGGCCATAGATTTTTACTGAAAATTTTCCGTTACGACACATCGATTAAAACAAAAATTCTCTGTGTAAACACAATATGACGAAGTGGCTACTATAAATATTCCCACGCTAGATTTTGGAACAGCTTGCATATCAAAAGCTGGTTATTTGTTTGTGAAATGTGTGTGGACACGTGGACGCGAAAATTGTTCGATCACATAACGCATTTGCGCAATTGTTTTAGTCAGATTCCTGATTCCTGGAGAAAGTTTTCTCTTTGGTGCCTGAATTAGCAACGAGGACTTTGATGTCAGCGTTCGCTGAGTTGCTCGAAATTGTTGTGTGCTTGACACACCATTGCATTGCTGTGGATTGAGCTTTTCAGGCGATCTGTGCGGCAGCAGGGGAAACTCCCTGTTTGGTGCGTTGTAATTTTGACGTCACCGGAAAGCCATTCATTGTGCGCTGCGCTGTGCTGTGACCTTTCGCTGTCCAACGTGCTTTTGTATTCTGAAAAATGCGAAATATTTTTCGGCAGATGTGTGTTCGTATGTCTGGAACATTTGTATTGCAACACTTCAAACTTAGGTTATTAACATTTTGGTTATAGACACACATATTTTCTATACTTAGGCGCGACAGGTTACACTTAAAGTTTGAGACAATTAATTATTGCAATATATTCATTTAAATTTATATTCTTTGCGATTCATACAATGACATATACTTTATAGCGATTACATGGTTATTTAATTTACATTATACGCGATACATAGAGTATAACTTATACATAATGGTAACATTTTTACATATCTTCGCTTCAAAAGCGATACATACAATGATTATAGTTATAACAATTTTGCAACAAGTGAACATTTGTGGGGCATTTCGCGAGCAACGTGCATTTTTATTGAAATTGGTTATCGTCATTCGACTGGCTAGTCGAAGTTTATCATAACTTCATTTTGGCGTGGCAGCTCTAGGGTTTGTGAAGTAGGACAGGCGTTGTTGGAAATTCTATCCAACTATTTTGTAATTGCGACCACATATAGGTCTTGGTCGGATAAGGGAATTTTCGTATCGTGGAAATGGTAGAATTAACCACCATGATATATTTAGGGTCAACGTAGCAACAACACGTTAGCGATCAAAACTCGTGACCGAGCAAGCAATAGGATATTTGACGTTACCGAATATCATTGGTAACTTGCGGAATACATTTATAGCACTCGCTGAGAACTAATGCGTATGCTATGTATTCTTTTGAAAAGATAAGTAAAATTTATCTTGAAATGTAGAATTTTTGCTTTACATTTCGCTTGGAGGGATTTAGTACCGGCGTCGAAAAGCGATGACTTACGGAAACACCGCTAATGGGTTTGTCGGTTGCTAGCTTACCGACATTTTCAAAAACGATCGAGTGGCAACTAAGCCTTGTAAGCCAGGCACGCCTTGGGCGTAAGTTTACAGATGAACAAGCTACTTTTTAGGTAGGGTCAAGTGTCTTAACGCGTACTGGCAATCCTTGTTAAAATAGTAAGCTTTTGCGAGTGAGTTTCACAAAATGGTTCATGAGATATAATAAATTAGACGTATAGAAGTGTACACTTAAAATTAGTCATTTGACTGGCTTGCGTTTTATAAGTAGCTGCGGATCCGTTTATAGAAACGCTGTTTGTTTTAGGAAGGGAAAATGCGGTTGGAAACGAGTTCAGTTTCCACGTAGAGTGCCGTTACGGAAGTTGTTTGATTTACGCCTATTTAATTGGGGTTGCATTTGAAAAGCACGAAGGTAAGCGATGCATTGAAAATATTTACATAAAACATTTAACACATTACGAACGCGAGCAGGGTTTTATCCTTAAAGTCGTGTTTATAGACTTACACGAGTTGAAGCATATTTTTCGCTTGTGAATGACATTACTATGCTTTTACCAAGTATTTCCGCTACGCGTGCTCTGACGCGGGCAAAATTTGGACACATTTGAATGGCTCAAAAAAATGTCGCATAAACAATTTACAGACCTTTCGGTCGGTATTTTAATAATATATATATATATATATATATATATTAAAAGTATAATAGATTTTTCACCTGATAAACTAGGCAGAATCAGTTATTGTGAAATCCTTAATTCCGTTTCGTTTTCCATGATTCCAAACGGTGGTGATGTCTTTATCGGCAACGCTTGTTTGTATTTCGTGTTTCGAATTCCAAGCAAATGCTTTGCTGACGCGTCTCTTCACGTATCTTTCGATGAGATTATTTTCTTCTAAAGCTGACTTCTTGCAAGTTCCAAACATGACAGTTTTTAGGCGGTCGCTTGTAGGTGGTCCGCGTCGTCGATTGCAAAGTATTTGTTCGATTTGAGGTCCAACTTTTACTTGAGCTTCGTTCGTCACACGTGGGTATCAATTTTTGGGGGTGGGTCTGATTAATGAGTCTTCATTTATATAATTGCCAAGATGAATCGAACACACTCCTACAAGATTTGAGATGGCCTGTCTTCGTGAGGCCATTCAGGTCCAATTCTTTCCTTTAGTTCAGATACATGAACAGTCAATTTTGCTATCTTCAGTCACAAAAGCACTCGAGTTTGGTGTCTCAGTAAAAGCTGTAAAAGCCTTCATTTTATATTGATTGAACACGCTATTTATAGACGAGAATCAGTTAAGAAAATTTCTGCGAACAAAGAAAGATTTACGTCATTAATTCTTATAATACTTAACAAAATATCACGTGATAACAAGGCGTGGTCTAAACCTTTTTCTCTCGACTCTTATAGACGGAAATAATATTTTTGTCCCAATATGGCTTGAACAAAAGCGCTTCGATCTACATTGCGACGTAACTGGCGTTCGATTCTAAAAAATACCGGATTGTTGACAATAAGGCGAATTTCAAAACAAAGCGCTCACATTAAACGGATATACGTCACATCACATACAGCTCTGACGCATAAAAATTGGTGTCAGCAATTTGAATTTTTGCAAATTCGCTGCAAGGATATCGCAAACATTACAATGTGGTTGCAAGAAATCTACGTAACGGAATTTTACCGAAAACTTTCCGTTTATCGTTTGCACATTGGCTGCAAGGAGTAACGCAAACATTGAAAGGATTGCAAAGAATTTAGGCCATAGATTTTTACTGAAAATTTTCCGTTACGACACATCGATTAAAACAAAAATTCTCTGTGTAAACACAATATGACGAAGTGGCTACTATAAATATTCCCACGCAATATTTTTGAATACGTTTTCCGTTTGTCCGTAAACTGAGCAGCTTTCCACTGCACAATAGTAAACAAGCGCTAATTTATTTTAAAAGAAAGAATCAAATCGTAAACAAACCGAACGTAGAAAGAATATTTGCACAATGCGCGAAAATCTTTCGCGCTAACGTTATTAAAATAGGCAAAAAGTTTTTGAAATGACTCGTGTATAATTTGTCAAAGAGGTGCGAGACTGATCCGACCCGCGGGCCGTAGGTTGCCGATCCCTGCTTTAAATATACAAACATTTTGCCGCGTATAAAACGGTGAAATGCAACAACAACCAACAATCTTACATGAGAAAGCCAATTATTACGCCAGAAACTACTGCAAATTTTGAATTTGAATTACTAAAGTTGCCATTTAAGCTTAATTGATGCATAATACAGTGATGGTTGTACACTGTTTTTATGGAATAAAAAAATGCGGAAAAGTACTATTATGTACCGCCCCCTTATGAGCGTTCAGCACCCCCTAAATGAGAAAGGGACCCAAAACGCCCCCTTGTAACTCGCTAACGCCCACAAGGGGGCGTTGCCGCCCACGTTTGGAACTTGTGATCCGGTGGTGGGATCCAGCCGGTTCGCACCGGTTTTATCGAACCGTCTTATGAAATTTTAAGAGATCAGCGAACCGGTTAGCACTACTGGTTATTGTCAATGGAATTTTGCAACTTAACTGAAAAGTTCACGTGTTTTTTTAATTGCAATGCTATGCTGAAGTTCGCACGTAATATAGGGTTAATTTTTTATAATTGTAATAATTGTTCTTTTTAGTAGTTTGTCTGAAAATTGCATTGTTGCGTCATAAGTACAAGTCAAGAGACGGCTGCTGCTTTCTTCAGTGTGGCTGTTAGCACTAGCAGTGATGAGATTCAGCCGGTTTAAACCTGCAACATTACTCTAATTATTGCCGAAAAATAAATATTTGCCGAAAAATGACTTTTTTAACAGAACCGGCTAAAAAATATGACTTTTTGTGATAGAACCGGCTGACTAAAAATTTGAATCCCACCACTGCTCTGATCTATTTCGTGCGAATAGTTTTGATGCGTCAAAAACCTTTGAGTTGCAAAATTGCTCCTAAAGGCTGAAGATGGGTGGACTACGTCTTCCGGGGCTGTTTTTGCAAGGTGCTTCGTCCTGGGGCAGTTGAGAGATCGATGAGTTAGAGAAATAATTAAATGTCAATTCTGTGATTTATCGTCGATCAACTTGCCCATAAAATGTTTTTCTGTCATGTTAAAGATGTTAGTTCATATGCATTTCTGAGATTTTTAACAGTTAATTTGCTGTAAAAAATGTGTAGTAAAAGCATCGTTACAACACACAATCAAATCTTTCATTCAAAATCAAATTAACAAACCACCAAACAATCTCTTTGCACTAACTAAGAGACTACTCCAATACAAAATAGTGCACTTTTAGGCAGGGAGTCGAACTGAAAACGAACCGGAACCGTAACCTAACCTGAACCGCTTTTTGTAAGATTTAAGGAGCCGAACTGAACCGAATATTTTAAAAGAAGGTAACCAACACGAACCTGCCAAAAAAGCGGTTCACTCTAGTGTGAGGCCACAAGTTGTAGTTTGCGGAGTCAAGTTATGCCATGTTTGGAATTTTATGATAAAATGGATATTTATTAAATAAATTAATTTTTGATTTTTTACGTTGCTTTTTGATTTTTTAGATATTTTGGCATTTAGCTGCGTGCTTTTTATTATGTCACGAAACTTAGATTTAATACGACTTACCATTCAATCATAATTATTGGCTCTACATTTATTAATAACCCACATTTTTAGATTTAACGAAATTGTATTGTATTGTATCCGAACTGATACTTTATAAACGGTTTTGAAATAATAATGGTCAAACCGAAGCTGAACCGGGACTTTGAATTTGCTCCGAACCGAAACCGAAACAGAACCGTGTTCCGAAAAAATCCATGAACCCGATCCGACCCTGAACCGGAAAAATCAAACGGTTCGACTCTATATTTTTAAGTATTAGCTATCGTTAATGCAGGCTATAAACAGGCAGAGTTACTTGAAAATACAAATGCTAAGTTAACCAATAGCGACAATCAAACCTTGGCTATATGATCAAATCTTGGCTATTGGATATTTTTGTTTAAATGGTTAACTAAGTATTTAGGACAACAAACTATGATATAGTTTAGCCATTTTTTATGCAAGTTTATTACCTCTGATATAAAATGCTTTGTTTGACATGTATTAATTATTGGCGCAAATCCAAATGTTATTTTGCTGTTTTGGGGGGTAAAATCGTTCAAAAATGGCAATTTTTTTCTTTCGTAATAAGCGCCTATTGCCACTTGGGAAACAACATGGCGTCCAAGTGGCTACAACGAAAAGCTAATTAGCTGCGCAACTTGTGATTTCTTTACTCTTTGGTAGATACTACTACTCGGCTAGAAGCTAATGTCTACAACCTATGTTTGATTGGTTAATTGATTAATTGTATTCCATTGTGTTACGCGAATTGTAAAGATTTATATGACAAGATATAAAAACAACAATAAAAAGTGGTATTTTTATCTGAAGTATATTTTTAATTAATTTTTTACAATGGAAAGCAACAGAGAAGAGTCCCAAAAATGTTTAAGAATTGCAAATGCTGCTTTTGGAAGTGGTAACATCGAGAAAGCGGTAAAGTTTATTTCCAAGTCAAATAAACTGTATCCATTAAAAGAGGCTGAAGGTAAGAATTTTAGGTGCTGGAATCCCAACACATTATTTTCGTCTGTGGGCGTTATATAACAAAATTTATTAAGTAATATTATATTTATTTTCCCAGTCAATTTTGTGAATACCAAGCAAATATTTTAAACCCCTACATTTGTTGAAGTTATTAGTCAATGCACATAGGGCAACTATTTTATGTAAGTTGGGGTTTACCCAAACTTTGATATATAAGTACACTGAGCGTGAACACATATTGATGACAATTTTGGATCTGAAATGTTCCTCAATAGGTTTACCTTTAGAACTATACCTTTCCTATTCATTCAGGTTGACTGATATACAGTATACACTACCTTAATAAATTTGGTAGTTTGTTCACCTAGTTCGCTTGAGTACCAAACCCTTATGTATTTCTTTATGCCACAAAAATGTTGGCGCTGGTCTAGAATCCTACCACAACGTTCAATTAGTTATTAAGCAATGCACAATACGTGGGTTAGGGTGTCGGTTAGTGTTTGGGTGTGGGTAGGTCAAGTAATATTGTTTAACACTATTAATGGACTCACCCAAACCCAAACGCTAACCGGCACCCTAACCCTAATAATGTTCGTTGTGGTAGGATTCTAGACGAGCGCCAAAATGTTTCCTTTGATTGCTGTTTTCCTGTTTAAATGTTCTTATATTTGAACTCTTAGACTATTGCTTAAATATCCTGTTGGTCATGTCAAGGTTGATAATTTTGTTAACGAACAAATAGTTTAAATTGCAGCACAAAAAAGTCAAAAGAATTTTTGCAAAAATCTACAACCCTGGTGAAAATATTTACTGGCAGAGTATGTAGTTAATTAAAATAATGGTTTCACAGACCTTTTCATGACTAGTAAGTTATTTTTTAAATAATTTACCTATGTTGCTTATTAACCACCCAACTATTTAGCTTACAAAAGTGAAAACATAATGGTTTAAATATTTATACTTACAAACTTCAAGACCTGAGTGTTAAGGCCCGTTTACACTACAGCTGCACTGAGTTGAGCAAAGCGTAATTTGCATTTAAATTCTATTGTGGCTAGCGTACCACGCTTTGCTAAACTCAAGCCCTGTGCAGCTATAGAAAAACTTAACGTTTTGTTGCAATTTTTACGCCCAGCACAGCTCATTGCAGCTATAGTGAAAACAATTTCACGCCCAGTGCAGCTGTAGTGTAAACGGGCCTTTAGATAAACTTTTCATAATTAGAAATTAACTGTGAAAATTCTAAAAAAATTATTTAATTTCAAGGACTTTTGAAAAAAATCGAAGAACTTTCTGCTCAGTCCAAGTCTGCAAAGTATGGAACTTTCTCTACTAGTGGAAGCCAATCTATGCCAGACTTTTCTGAATTACATGGAAGTAGTGCTGAGGCAGAACCCAAATATACTCCACAACAACAACAACTCGTTAATAAGTTCGTAGTATATATATATGTATAACCTAAATACATGTTTTTATATGGGCCGAAAATTTTTTTTCGGGACATATCTTGTTTTTGCCGTTATTTTTTATATGGGCCGAAAATTTAAGTAAAAAAACCTATAGCTCTTACAACACAAAATATTTTACCACCGCAAATTTAAATGCGAATCCTTGAGGCAGTGGACACATCTCTGTTAGCACCTGTTGTAATTGTTGCACCATTCAAACATATCAACACCCGGCCTAAACAAATATAATTATACAAGGGCCGCAACAACAAAAAGCTAAAGTTTAACGCATTCTTAACGACGACGTTACAAAGCTATGTCATAACATGGCGTCATAAATAAATAAATCTTGCGTTTATTGGATTTAAATTGGCAAAACTTTCAATATAAAACGTGGCTTATTAGGCACATAAACGTGTTTGCATATTGCTCAAAACTACAGATTTAAACTCTGTTTCAACAGTGATTGCTCAGGCCAAGGCATGGTAAAAATTTACCCAGTAAAAGTTGGAAAAAGTATAGCAAACCATAGACGTTAAATCATTTAGAGAGAATGAAAATATTTGCTTTTTAAACATGCTAGCTGACCAAAATGTAATAACATGGCCGTAAGCATTATCTACGTAAATTTTTATTGATCAATTATATGTTTCGATCATTTCCCAAAATCTATGCCATATTTGAACCCCTTTCGCTTCAAAGCCATAAGTTATTATATTATTATACACAACTTATAATTGTGTGTTGATATGTTGGATTGGAGTAGCATACAGAACAGGTGCAAATAGCAAATATTCTCCAAATACGATTTTTCCAATATTCTCCAAATCGTAGTAGAGATGTTCAAAGCAGAATATCGGCGACTCATTCATAATGCTTGCTTTCAATGCGGCGTTAGCTTTTTTTCGGGCAACCAATTCATTCGCGATAAGCTTCGCCTAATAATCAAGTGTCAATAGGGTGTATTTACCGCCGCAAGTTTAAATGCGAAATCTTGAGGCAGTCTACGCCTCTCTGTTAGCACCTGTCGTGGATCTTGTTCCAACCGGCATACTAACATCAGGCCTAAACATCTAGCAAAACTTTCGATTTAATAGTTTGCGTATTGAGAACATAATACTGTTTTTCATATTGTTTGAAACTACAGATTTAAAGCCTGTGACAGTGATTGCTCGGACCAAGCCATGGTAAAAGATTACCGAGTAAAAGTTTGCAAAAGTATAGCAAACCATAGGCGTTGAACCATTTTTAGTCTTTAAGAGAATGATAATATTTGATTTTTAAACACGTAAGCTGGTCAAAATGTAATAAAATGGCCATACGCATTATCTACGTAAATTCTATTTATCAAATATATGTTTCGATCATTCCCCAAATTCTACGCCATATTTGAACCCCTTTCGCATCA
The DNA here is from genome assembly GCF_963924565.1 of Ascidiella aspersa. NCBI lineage: Eukaryota > Metazoa > Chordata > Ascidiacea > Phlebobranchia > Ascidiidae > Ascidiella > Ascidiella aspersa. The sequence continues at coordinate 16,146,471 of NC_139449.1, forward strand.
AAGGCATATTTTAAGTGGGGAAGTTTTCGGCCCATATCTGTTTTTGCTTGCAGAAACAAGTTAAGGAAAATAAAAAAGAAAATATATAATATAAAGTACACAATACAAAATATTAAAAAAAAAAAATTAAAAAAAAAAAAAAATTAAAATAAAGTAAAAATTGAAAATAAACACTAAGCCCTGAAAATATACCCCCTGACAAAATATACAACAACCGCACCCCCGTCTAGATCTTTTTTGGTTTATATGGTTTGCTATGGCATATTTCAGACCGATTTTTGTCCGAAGCTTTATAGAAAAAGTATACATCGTAGAACCTTCAAATTTTCAGACATGGCGTAGAGTGGTATGCAGGTGGTTTGTAGAAGTTTATGAGGCTGCACCCCCAGGGGCCTTTGTTTGGGGGGCAAAATAGGTTTAGAACAAAAAAACAGCAGAACATGTTTTAAAACAGATTATTTCTTTAATCTTGCATTACTGAGATACTAGCTGCTGAACAATAAATTTACATTCCTTCTAAATTTCTTCCTAAGCCATTATTTCTGTAAAATCAAGTGTAGTGACACAAATAAAACTTAATTCTTCATTAAATCTAGCTTTATAAAGTTGGTCTGTGGCCCACTCAAAATGTTCCCATGGCCCACTGGTTGAGAACCTGCTGCACTAGACAGTGAACAGTCAGGAACATTAATTGCACCTAAATCAACGTTTTCAGCAAGAAAAAGGGAAGCAGGCTTGATTTAGTTTGGCCAAATATGCATTGGCTTTTTTTAATCTGTGTACATGCACTCTACTTATTCTTTCTGCGAATGGAATAAACTTTTCTATTCCCTAGTATGTTGAATACACACTTGACGATCAGTCAACCTGAACAAATAGAAAAAGGTGAAAAAAGAAATAAATATTCTGCGTCTATGGTCCACCCAGGCACTGAGGTGCAAACAAGAGTTGAATTTTCGATTTTGATTTAGCTCCAGGCACATGAGACATGACCCATTTACATTAACAAACATTGCCGCTTTGGGCAGTGAGTTACCTCCATACAAAAACTAACAAAAACTAGACGGGGGTGCGGTTGTTGTATATTTTGTCAGGGGGTATATTTTCAGGGCTTGATGCGAAAGGGGTTCAAATATGGCGTAGATTTTGGGGAATGATCAAAACATATATTTGATAAATAGAATTTACGTAGATAATGCGTATGGCCATTTTATTACATTTTTACCAGCTTACGTGTTTGAAAATCAAATATTATCATTCTCTTAAAGACTAAAAATGGTTTAACGCCTATGCTTTGCTATACTTTTGCAAACTTTTACTCGGTAATTTTTTACCATGGCTTGGTCCGAGCAATCACTGTTAAAACAGGCTTTAAATCTGTAGTTTCAAACAATATGAAAAACACTATTATGTGCTCAATACGCAAACTATTACATCGAAAGTTTTGCTAGACGTTTAGGCCTGATGTTAGTATGCTGGTTGGAGCAAGATGCACAACAGGTGCTAACAGAGAGGCGTAGACTGCCTCAAGATTTCGCATTTAAATTTGGGGCGGTAAATACACCCTATTGACACTTGATTATTAGGCGAAGCTTATCGCGAAGTTATTGGTCGCCCGAAAAAAAGCTAACACCGCATTGAAACAAGCATTATAAATGAGTCGCCGATATTCTGCTTTGAACATCTCTACTTGCAATGCTTCCCTCCGTTAATTGTACGGTGGGTGAAACTTTATTCACGGCCTTACGTCTTTGTGTTTTACCGCAACAATACAATGAAATACGATTTGGAGAATATTTGAAAAAATCGTATTTGGAGAATATTTGCTATTTGCACCTGTATAGTATGTTACTCCAATCCAACCTATCAACACACAATTTTAAGTTGTGTAGGCCTGGTGTTGATAGGTTGGTTTAGAGTTGCCACCAGATTTCGCATTTAAATTTGCGGCGGTAAAATAAGTTGTTTCCTAAGAGCATTAAGTAATTTTACTAAAGAGAAGCCTCTTTTTAAAATGCAAGTCGCATGAGCCCAGTTTTGGACGTGCCACTTCGCACAATGAAAGTCTCACGCGCGGGACAATAAAGCGCAGCAGGCGGTCTGTCGCTTCGTCACTTCACAAGCTGGACAAAGCAAGCGAATATGTACGAATTATGTATGAAAGTTTTTCTGCTGCTAGATGGCAGTCGTTAGCTACAAAGAGCTAAAACGCAATTTTCAGGTTTTGCCCCCCAAGTAAAGGCCCCTGGGGGTGCAGCCTCATAAACTTCTACAAAGCACCTACATACCACTCTACGCCATGTCTGAAAATTTGAAGGTTCTACGATGTCTACTTTTTCTATAAAGCTTCGGACTAAAATCGGTCTGAAACATGCCATAGGAAACCATAGGAAACCAAAAAAGAATAGCGGCAAAAACAAGATATGTCCCGAAAATAAATTTTCGGCCCATATAATGATATATGTAATTTTGACTCATTTACAATAATGACAGATGGAGCTCCTAACCCCCTTGGATAACGCCACTGTGCTTAACAGATCTTCCTTGTAGCCAAAAACGACTAAAACACGGGTGTATCTCAAAAACTAAAATTTTCCATTTAATTTTGTGTGCTGTATTGCACTTACAATTTAATTGTCTAAAAATTAATTTTGGGGTAACAGCATTTTATTTTTTATAACGTTTTTGTTTATTCATGTAATTATGCATTGCAATTCTGCAAAAAGCCATTAGAGCAGCGGTTAGCAAACATTTTTGTCTGTCTAAATACTCGGGTATTTGGTTTAAATCGACAAAACTTTCATATGAAAAATATGCGTGAGATACAGGTTGCATAAAAGAGATTCCTAGCATGGCCTGGCCCTGTGATAAAAACAATGAACCAAAATAAAAACTCCAAAGGCAAACAAACTTTCAAAAGTAGAATAAATGTAGGGCTATCACATGACGCACAACTGCATAAAAATAAGCTTGCAGCACACAAAAAATTGCCAATTAAGTCTCACATTAGGACCCATGCTGACAGTTTGCTAACCACTGGTTTAGGGTTAAACTTCAATCCATTTAAGATTTGTTTTTATTACCATCTAATGTATATAGGTTACCCAATTTATAGCTATTTGGATATATTTTAAACAAAATTTGTGTCTAACTACTTAAATAAACCTCATTATCACCATTGGTAACTTGTTGAAAAAACTGTCATTTTTTCTTATTGAGCAAGTCATCAAGAAATGACCAATAACAGGGTTGCTCCTAAGCAAAAAATTACGATTTTCCAAGGGCGTCCGCAATAGTTTTGATTCGTATCTGAACATGTATTGCATTCTGGGCTGTAGTTACACAAGTAGGCGGTATTTCAAAATACCGTAGTGTTCAAAGGGCCGTTTCGGCCCCTCAAAACATCTTAAAAAACATTGCTTTCAAATAGTATAAGACATTTGCATTCAAACTTATTGTTACCAAAAAGTGCAGCAATTGCTTATAATTTTCTTTTAACTATTCAATAAATACAGAAAACTAACATCGCTGGGTACATCGCAAGTTCTATTAACTTTTCCAAAGGCGTTAACGACAGGGTTAAACATTGAAAAATTAACAACGTTAAAGTGAAAAACAATAAACCTCAATAACTATTTACCACTGCAGCAATGACGTCTTTGACTGTTTGTTGGTAAACCTTTTTTTTAAAAACGGGACAAAGAATCTTAACGGGACAAAGAATTCTTTCTAACATGACTTCGATTAACCTTATTATTTGTGTAGTGTTGAATGTATTTGCGCCTTAGTGTTTAGCACAACATTGATAAAGATTTTGCCTATTTTATCATTTTAAGATATGTTTTCTATCTTTAAAAAAAGTAGTTACTTTTTGGAAAATCGTTTATTGAGTAATATACTTTTCATTTAGAGTAAACCAGGCAAAAGATTTTTATGACATCCTTGGAGTGTCAAAAGAAGCCAGTGAGGCAGAAATGAAAAAGGCTTACAGAAAGATGGCTTTGCAACTCCATCCTGACAAAAATTCTGCTCCTGGAGCCACTGACGCTTTTAAGTGTAATGTTTATGTAGTTTGATTGTATATTTATTGTTTGTGAAAGTGCTGTTTGAATTTTTTGCGCTCAATAATGTGCAGCTATTGGTATCACCATCTGAACAGAATAACACAAACTAGGTCATGTTAATTTTTCTTTGTTAATGACCAACATTATGACAGAAAGGCAAACTATGTATATTAACATATTGTTAAACAAGGTAATTTGTTAGGAAGTAGGTTAAAGGGTTTTAGGAGTTAGGCAACTAGGCAGCCTAATAATTAACTAAACATATCATACACAAATAAATTTTGCTGCATAGTTGAAGGAAACCAAATATATTTTTTTTGCATATTGTGCAGCGGTTGGAAAGGCCTATGCAATTTTGAGTGATTCAGAACAGAGAAGACGCTATGACCTTTATGGACCAGAAGAAGTTCAAACAAGGAGAAGGCGAAGAAACAGTTCGGATGATGAATTTGATGGGGAATTCGATCCGAATGAATTCTTTAACATGTTTTTCGGTGGTGGATTTCCTAATGGTGATTTTTTTTAATTCCTTAATGAGCAACTATGGAATTAGAGAATAATGGCAGAAGGCCATCAATCGCAATCAAAAGTATATTTGTGTCTATTTCAATTGTGTAAAAACCCTTTTTTACAATTTAAGCTACTTTATTTATTTTTTTTGTCTGTATAAGGCAAATCTATTCAACCCAAAGGTACTATGGGTGTCTGCTCTTTTTTCAACCTCACTGCAGGCTAGTTATTTTTCTAGCCTGGCCTTGCCTTGCTTTAATCCTGATCAGGCCGACTGATTTTGGTAAACTAAGGCATCTTATGTTTTGTTGAAACAATGACTTCTTTATTTGGTACCATGTAGTATTAACTCGTTAAGTATTTATTTATTTTATTGTGTAAAGCTACTGCGCAGTAGAAAGCTGTTGGTTGTAAAGTTTGCGAGCAGTTCTCGAATACGTGTTACATATTTTAGTATTTGTGTTACTTAATCATCTTGTTGCATAAAGGAAGCCTAACCATCACATATAATCATTTTATATACTACAGTGATCATTTTTGTTGCAGAGAATGTCCGAGTGTTCAGGCAAGGAAACACTTACTATTATGACAGAAGACACCGACGGCAGCAGCGCACTGAACATACACAACAGGTTTGAGATTATTTTTTTGGTGCTTGTTTAGTTTAGTGCTTTTTTGGCACTGTTTTTAATATATTTATTACATTGTAATTCATAACAAACTATACGTCTGCTAAACACTGAATAGTTGGCATTTTTTTAAATGCTCTGTATTTTCAGATAATAACATGTAACAACATCGTTCTGTATGTTTATGAGGCATCAACCCACTTTAAGTTTCTTTAAAAAAATGGTTATAGTCATTGTTTTGTTTTACACGTTTGTTGGCAGGGAAATCCTGTGATGTGGATTCAAATCCTTCCAATTTTATTAATTTTCCTAATGTCAATATTGGGCAACTTGTTTGTGTCGGACCCAGCATATTCCTTCCACAAAAAAGGGTAAGAAATACATTTAGTGTCAAATTATGAATGCCTTAGTAAGGTTACACGGGATGCAAGTTTTCTAACAAATACGCAAAGTATTTAATGCTTTGAAAACCTAAATCTTGTGTTAAACTGATTTGACTTTTCCTTCTAAATAAGTAAATGATAAATTGATTGGGCACCAAACGCATTTGGTCGTGATAATTTGATTAGGCACCAAACGCAAGAATTTGTTTTATCTAAATATAAAACCCAATTGGGCAATTAGCTATTATATTAGAAATGATTAAATTCAACCTCCTACAATTTTAAACATCGAGATATTATCTAATACTTTTGTTAATAACTTTAAAATAGGCTATTAGATGTAACAACCTGTTATATTCTAGCTTGAAACTTTTCTATTTTTTTGAATAGTGACTACTTAGTTCAGCGCCACACTGGGAACCTCCACATTAAATATTTTGTAAAACGTGATTTTGGTGATACTTACAAACGTCAAAGTGTATCGCTTCAACGTCTCGAGGATTCTATCGAGGGTGACTACGTAGAAAACCTTCGTGAAAGATGTTACCAGGAGAGGGTTAATAGTAAGTTGGTTAAAGTTTTTATTCCTGGTCATGGTTCAAAAACAAAAATCGATTTTCACGTAATTTGTTTTTAATTTTACAACATTGTACTTGGAAATTCCTGCTCTGTTTGTACTTCTGTGGAAGTACTTTAGTTAATATTTGTAAAATGTTAGTATCACATTATTTATAGAAGAAAACCTTCGTCGAAAGGGGATATACTTTGGGAGTTCTGATATGGTAAAACGTGCTGAAGTAATGACGACACCATCGTGTGACAAACTGGAAGCGCTGTTCCAACGCTCACAATGAATACAACGTTTCTTCTGTGTTAAGTTTGTTGTATTTGCAACATTTGCGGAGGGATAATATCAAACCGTGTTCTGCACTTTCTAACCGTGATCTTAGCACTTCTCTAGGCGGTCTTTGTTTTTACTCAACAAGTGCATTTCGTTTCCTATCTGTTGCACTATCGGAAGAAGGTCTAAGTTAGATATGATTGTCTAAGATGCTGCATATCGTTTACTGTATATGACAGTTTAAATGTTTTATTTTTATAAGTTAGTTGTTAAAAATTTTTAGATTTATCTCGATATAAAATTTTGCTTACAAAACTCGAAGTTAATAAATAAGCGTAGGTAACTGAAGATCTAACTTTATAGAGTTCCTAAAAAACGTTTATCTGAAGTACGTCAACTTTGGTTAAAGTTTAAAACCAACGTCGATGAATTGGCGTATAAATTAAGATATGAGGTGTCCACATCGTGATGTTATTGTCAGCGCTTTGCACGACGCTTTGTTTATGCATTTTTGGTTTACAATTGAACAGAATTTACTGAAAAGGTAGCAAAAGTCGCCTGTTTGCTTAAACACTGTTCTTTATTGAATTGTATTTATTGGGCCCTGGTGTTCTTTATGACTACCTTTCTTAATAATACAAGGCTTACATAAGGGATTTATCAATATCGACCTCATAACGGAGTAAACTGTTATGACGTCATAGCTGTTTTTCGTATTGTGTAATGATTGTTAACATGTAATTTTTATTCCTAATTTATTTCTTGTTTACTTTTTGTCGGTATAATGTCTTTTGAATGTGCGTAGTTTTATGTATTGTTTGTCACTGTCATAAAACTCGAGTAGAGTATTGATGTCCCAAACGGGGTTACGTTTATTAGTTTTTTAAACTGTGTGAAAGGTATTGTGTGGGCGACAGACACAAATCATCTATATGGTTATTTTTGACTCTAGAATGTCATTCTTGTAACTACAAAAACGTGGTTCCTGCCCTGCACGAATAACCACTGACACAAGCCTAATGACTACGGTTTATTTTCTTATACATGTTTTTATTACGTTACACATTCAAATGTGTGATATTTTTTAATTGCATTAAGAATTTCAAATGTGCGATTTTCTATACCATCTTTATTTTTGGATTTATTCATTTATTGCATCAGGCTTTGGGGGTTTAGATTAATTTTTTCCCTGAAAAATGTTTTGTGTCAAATAAACAAAAACTGTTTTAAAATTAATGAGTCAAATGCAAGAGAGCAAGCAGTTCCTTTCAAAACGCACAAGCAATTTAGAACCGCAATAGACCATTATGGCAATTAACGAACAACAAACTGCCAGCTGATGTCATAGGAATGGACATGCAAAAGGCTGCATTTAAATAATGAGACTGCATTAGCCGTATAGACCACGCTGATAAGAACTATTTCTACTTGTTACAAGTATCTCAATATTTGCACGGAAACCACATGTCTTGGCATATTTGTATATATGTTCTTCCACGATAAACTACAAAGAAAATTTAGCAATAAATGACGTTAAAAATAGCCTTAACCTGGTTCAAAACATGGCCCCTGTTTCAGCTGAAACATGTCCAAACTGAGTAAATTAAACCATAAAAATGAAAAATAAAACAAATTATTTTCGGGGGTAAACTACCTTTCATGTCATTCCGTGTTACATCATTGCAAAACAAAGATGAACCATGGTTGCAAACTGAGAGCGCAACCCAGGCCTAAAACTGTTCCACGCAAGGTGGAGAGGAAAATGCCCTATTAAACGCGCGGTGGCAAGCCCGACGCTGCCGAAAGGAATTTACGTCCAACCATTATGATGTTGAATACAAAACGGCTTATCTCACCAGCAAAAGCAATGTCGTTGAACATAACGTCTGGCCTTTAAACGTAAGGTCCTTGTTATTGTACCTGAAGTAACGCATTGCTGGAAAAAGAAGCCATTTCCAATTTTAAACTAGCTCGGTCAGCCCCCAGCAAGGGACACGGTATGGCTAATTTATCGACGAGACGTACCAATCCGTCCGACTAAACATGGGAACTTCTGTAAGGTGGACTGTAATCGCTACAGCACTCTTAGGCCTACTACTTAAGTCACCAAAGAACTACTTCCTGGCACTAGTTCCGACGGTCCAATCCATCGGCTTTTCCCATTCGAGATAAAAATGCAAGAACACCTTTAACAACTAATCGACAAAGCTAGAACACCTCCACTTAAGCGCTCCATTTTTAATAACAAACTCGTATCACAACTTGTTAAGAATTGTCCGATAGCGACTGCAAGTCTGTCTGAATTAACGCGGTAGAAGTGTCCGACTCTGAAAGACTAGCTATACCACTTCTGGCCCTTATGCAACAGGCGAGTTTTCTACCGCTCTCCGGCGTTTAAAATCCTGAAAGCCGTCGGTTCCCGATTAGATTTTTGGGTTGGTGCATCATATGCCACAACTGCTATACCGGTATACGTGATTTTCTGTCACCCGACCTACATCGCTTCAGAATGCCTAAAATCTTTGTGGTAAGGCGGACCGGCGGTTGAGAACCACTGCACTAGTGTGCCTCGGCCCTCGGGAGATCATCAAGTGTACCGCAAAACTTTTTTGTAATTTCGGAAAAAAGAAAATATTTCTATTACCAATAGGCACACACGGAAGCGTTTTAGACTTAATTATGCACTATTCATTACAAATTACCAATTTTGAGACATTGACATATAGTTTGTTATGTGTCAAGGGCGATTTTAAGATATTTTTAGAGTGCCGTGAGTCAAAAAAGGTTGGGAACCACTGTTTTACAGTGTTGTTAAATTCGGACACATTCTACAGTTCCCAACGTAATAATATTAAAACGAAAGCGTATTGTTCGTAACAAGTTGTTAGTTATGACATTGCACTTTTATTAGCCAGTTAAAAAACAGATGGAGTAACAATCATTTTGTGGTTACTTGGGTTTTCATTTTTCGAGTTATGTTCGCATTTTTCGGAAAGGTGCTCACGTACCAGGCACTTGGGATGCCGTCTACGTCCCCATTTAGCCGGGATACTCGGAAGTCGGGACAGTCCCGAATTTAAGGGCCTTTTCCCGGCGTTCCGATGAGTCAACCAAATCTCACTTTATTTTTAGGTAGCCAACCTTTTCGTATATTTTACACCAGGGGTTCCCAACGTAGGCGTTGGCCTTGCTGTAGGCGTTAACAAGTTACAAGGGGGCGTTTTGGTCTTATTTGGGGGGGCGCTTAACGCACATAAGGACAAAAACTACTTTCCGCAAAACTTTATAAAAAGTTCAGATAAAAATAGTAACAAATTGACAGCACTGTAATACGGTATGTAAACATTTAAGCTTAAATGGCAACCTTCGTACTGAGAACTTGAAGTACTTTCCCGCCCATTGTTAACTTCTGACGTAATAATTGTCTTTTTATGTAAGATTGTTGGTTGGTGTTGAGCTTAGCCGTTTTATACGCGGAAAAATGTTTGAATATTTAAAGCAGGGGTCGACAACCTACGACCCACGCGCCGGATCCGTTTTGATACGCCCTTTTAAAGTAGATCAGCGCTTTTTTACCGTTGCGCCGTAGAAGGCTGTCAAATGTGTCGCGGAAAAACGGAAAACGTATTCAAAATATTGGACATATATTTTTTAACATTTTTTTATTTTTCATTTTCGGCATTGTAACAAAAACTTGCAAAATTTAAAAGAAATGCCGGTATACCAAAAAAATCGAGCTCGCTTCGCCAGGTGCGCCCCGACTTAAAAAGTTAACAACACTGAACTAGATTAACCATTAAATTTATCGCGTTTTCTCAAAGTAGTTTTATTACACTTTTCATTAGTAGTATGGATGACGACATGTAGACCTAAACCAAACAAACGCTTTTTTTCGCGCTTTGCGCCAACAATGTTTAATCGTCAGCCAATTTAATTGCAGTAGCGTAAAGTAGTTTGTACCAGTGTCTTGAAAGCTTAACGCAAATATTATTGTTGTATGTAAATGATATGTTCTCTTGTCCTGTTACCTATATAGGCCTTATGTTTTAAGTTATGCACCTACGTCATTAATTTACTTCAATTTATACACATGCTCACGTAATTTCAACGAAAAGTGTAGACAGTATATAATGTTAGACAACAATTAATGCAATACTTTACTGTAGAGCAAGATGAGGGGGCGATATAAAATAATATGGATCCCAAGGGGGCACTAGTATAAAAAAGGATTGGGAAATACTGCTTCTGAAGTAGCTCTATTGACCGACAATAACGGCTTAAAAGCTGAAGGCGCCATTTTGGAATTTTAAAATGGCCGTCAGGATCAAAGCATGTTAAATCACCAGGCCAAGTAACTTATAGTTTCAGACTCTTAAATTTGTTAAATGCCTGTAACAATCATTCTGAGGAAAATGGCGTATAATATTTACGTAGGCTATATACTTTCTTGTATAAATAACATTTTTCGCTTCATCTTTAAAACATACACCTTAGTATATGTTTCAACTAACTTGAACCTTATTAGGGGTCATATCACCGTTTTAGCCTTAAACTAGGGTTACTATGGATGGATGTTATGTGGTGAAATTTGAATATCAACCGCTAAGATAAATAGAAACATTTGGCCTTGTATAACTTGGTTAATGTATCGATCCATGCTACCGGCCATCTTTCGAAGCTGAAATACACCTCTTTTTAATTAATCATGAATATTTTTGTGAATAGTTATATTTATTAAAACGAACGAAAAATGCAAAAAAAGATCCCCAATAAAAGGCGATCACAACACAGGAACTTAGGCGAACAAAACTAATTGCATAATAAAAAACTAGCCGTTTTAACGGCAACCACATTCGACCACTGTCATATCCGAATGTTCGCCTTGTCTTACAACTCCATTTTCAAGATAAAGAATACTAAGAGGGGCAAGTTTTGTTGGAACGCAGCAAGGTTCAGGTACGACATTTCCAAAACTTTGAGCTGACAACAAGCTTTGTACATACGCGTGATTGGTCGGTTTACCTCCATGGCTTACCGGGTTTCTACAACTTCCTTCACAACGGAAAGCGTTAAAACGCTTCGGGTGGACGATCCACGAACCCCATCCGATCTTTTCGAAGTCTACTTCAAATTCAACTCGGCGACAATGAGTAGGCTTCATTAAGTTTTTCGTGGAACTAGGTCGAAACGGCTGCGACTTGACTGTGATTGGCTTATTCGAATTTGATTTAAAATTTGCCTTGTTAGATTTCTCGATCACAATGACATCATCGCTTTGCTCGTTTTTCCACGATTCCAACTCGTCAACGTCCTTATTCTTTTTCTTTTTCATATGTGGCTTTTGGACTTGCTCGTACAGTTCCAAGTCGTTAATCGTTGAGATGCCGTAGTTGCTCAAGATTGGCTTTTCCACTTGGTTTAGTTTCGACGCTTGAGACTGGGCTTTGCTAGTCTTGTTACGCTTGTTGTTGCGTCGATTCTTTTTCTTTGCAGCGCGACCTCTGTGCACTTTTTGCGTCCTCTTTGGCGAAGCTGCTCTTCTTGTACGCCCTTGGAGGGAGGACACAGTGTCGACCAGGTCGAGGTGATTGTTTGAAGAGTAAACAAAAAGCACCGGTGTTTGGAAAAAGTCGTCGCTGATGTCAGACGAAAGATCACTTTTTTCGTCGGAATAAGGCTCCTTTCGGTCATTTTGTTGTTTGTCGCCATCCTTGTACCAACGGCGCAAAAGTCGTGTACAATCTATTCTGTAAAAAAAGACAAATGGTTAGAATGTGTCGAAAAAGGAGCATTGACAATATTTTTCCAATTGTAATATCCAAAGCCAGCAAAAACATTATAGTCAGTGAAAAGAAGCAAATTTGATTATAGTCAGTGAAAAGAAGCAAATTTGAATAACGGAAATGGCGGCAAATTAAACAAAATGAGGTCGGTCATAAACTACTTTTAAAGTTGACTTACTTTAGTGTCTTTTGCATGCGACGAAAATTGACAGACAGCGATCCGATAAGTCGTCTTTCCAACTCTGGTGTGCCTTTCTTAATGACTCGGCGTTCGTCGAAAAGCTTTACCGTTTTAACATTATAGCGATCATGTGGAATTTGAAATTGCAGTTCGGAAAGTCGGATCCGCTCCCGTGGCAAACTTGCTGATAGATCAAAGATGAGTATCAAGGTTCGTGACGTCTTGAAAGATTCTGAAATTCAAAAAAGAACATTAAATTGTGCATTTTGTCGTTTAGAATATTGCATTGTACTAAGTATCAAAGATAGAAAAATGCATTATTTAGGCTTTTGTATGTATTATAAGATGAGTTAACTATACACAACAGAGCTATTTTGGGGAATTGTCTTTAGTCTTTGAACTACTTTGTCTCTCCACTTGTTTTCCAATATAAGGCAGAAACATTAAAAGCCAGACTAAACAATGCCAAACAATGCACGTCGCGTGCGTGGATATTACAAGCAAAACGATCGCAATTTGTACGTAACACTTGAAGTTGACTAATGACGTGGCGAGGTGCAGCTGGTAACTTTTCTGTACACATACATGTCTGGCCGATTCTAGACCGCAATCGCCATTTACATATAACTATTTAACGGCTATTTAACCGCGGGTTGTAGCTAAAAAAAAGGTTGTGGGCAAAAAAGCTATTAAGGGAAATGTTACAATTATTTTATATTAAAATAATTATTCGTATTTTCCTTAATTTTGCTTTGTTTTCCAGAACAGTGTTGACAGAAGATTTTTTTGTATTAGAATCTTCTTCACGTTACATCTTTTAAAGAATTCAACAAAAAGACGGCGGGCAACTAGCGTGTCGGAAGGCTTGAGTTATTGTTCGGATAAGACGTGTCGAGTAGCGCGTGTGAAAGGGTCTCGCAATACACAAGGAAGTCTGTTGCGCAGAGACTGGCTCTTGCCCGTTTTCTATTCGCCCAGTTTTAACATTATTTTATAAAATGGTCATTTACGTATTTATATACATGTTGGATTCAATAATAAAAATAAAAAATATTTTTTACCAATAGCGACGAAGCTGCGAACGATGTCGGATCGCTTAAGTGCGTTCTCTTGCTTAACCTTTTCGCTTGAGATTTCCGAGGAATGTTCTTGTTGTTGATCAAAGAGTGAACGCATGTAATAATTGCTAAGATCATCTCCGGAGTAATGTGGTAACTTGTGTTCCGATTCGAAGTGCATACTCGGCGGAATAGGTGCTTGGGGGCGGGCGGAACCTGCAGGCAGATTGTGTGACGACAAAGCATCAGTATCCCTCAGATCGGCAAACAGGTTCGATCCATGAGTTTGCTGTGGCCTGGCACCAAACGCCGAGGAAACAATTGTCGCTGATATAAAAAATCCATATGCAAATAGTTGGGATATCCTCATATTCATTATAACTTATTTTATATTGCAAAACGATTTCTGAAACAAAACATAAAATATATTTAAGTTTTTTTTAAGACTAAGTTCTACTCTAAAACTGTCACTATATTACTTATACTATACATACAATATTGAAACTGTTCTAAACAAATATTTAAAAAACATATATCTTGGTGACAAGATTGGTAACTTTTATATTTATTTTAAATACATATGTTAGACCATTTAATCTTTTCCATTTTGAATTTTGTAACACTCTATATTTTCACGCTTCTTTCCAATTTGTTCTGACAAATTGCGCTGATCGCCAAAATGCTGGGTCTGTTGAAGATGACCTGCCTATTTATATGGTCACTCGCTGGGCATTTTTTTCCTTGCAGCGAGGCGGTCGTGTTCGGAGGGGGCGGTAAACCTGCAACGGACTTTTTCGCTCTTTGTTGCAACTTGCCGACTAGCCCAAGGGAAAGAGAGCGAAGGAGGTTTGGTCCACCTTGATGAGTTACTTGTTTCGCCAATGCAAACATTGCCATCTCATCACAGCTTCGATTTGTTTGCATTTCGTCAATTTGCGGCTTGACTAAAAATCACCAGTTGTTACATGTTAATTATAATGTGCGAAAATCGTTATATCTTACCGATACCATATAGTTACAAGGTCAACACTACATTTGTCATTATATATTAAACAATTATTTCCAAGACTATGCATAGTCATGCAGTTCAGTATATGACAGCTGCAATGATGATACAAAATGTTTGCAAATTGTATATGACGTAGTAACGTTTGCAAGATCGCAAAGGTTGTAATGCTACTAACAGAAAAATCTCAATTTTGTTACCTTTTCATAAATTGTAAAACAAATTTGTGGTAGATTAAATATCATGCCAATATTATTTATATTCATGTTTTATGACTTTTATGGTTACGAAAGGTGAAAAATGTATCTTTTTTATTTATTGTTAACTTTCTAATTAAAAAACGACTAAATAAAGATAATTAAATTTTCCAATTTGTTTGTTTAACTAAAATATGTTTGTAAAATTGTAAGATTTTGCTGATAAATTGTAATCAGTAACGAAAAATTAAGTAATTTAAAAAGGAAAGCTTGCAGGAAGGGTCAAGATACGAGCGGCTCTAAATAGGGGAAGTACCGTCGAACAAGTGACGCTCGCTCCTTTGTGCGTTGCTCCTTCTCGCAATGTATATCTCTCGCACCGGTAAGCACTACAACGCTCGACGCTCACAAGTTGCATTGTTTCACTACGACGCCGTGAATGCCGTCAGACAATCGTAATTCGCCAATAATTCACGTCAACGATGACAAAGTTGCAATGCGCATAAAGGACCATTTGTTAGTGCTTTGTGCGTGCAACGAACCTCTATTGTGAACGGACGTAATTTCTAATATGCGTTTATTTTTGCGTGCGACGTCAATATGAAAGTGTTGATCACAAAGCCGCGACACGATCCACTCCATCTCCAGGTGCAGACATATTGGTACGACCGGAATCGGATTACTTACGACATTGTAAAATCTCTGCTGAAGCCTTTTGTCAACATTTTTTTTGCAATATAAAACATTTCAAAAGATAAAAAAATGAAGTTTTTTTTTTAATTAAGAATTAGACGATTAGTGAATTGTAATTTAATAATACCTTACTCGATCATATTTATCCCATGCAGCTCATAAATTTTATATATTTTTTTCATTTAAAGACGTAAAAAATCTTGTAAAAGATACTATTGATTTGATTGCCCTCAATATATTGCTACAAATGAAATACAGCTATTAAAGGTTCCTTCCGACATCATGTCAACGACGTGTGGCTGAGCGGTGCAAATAATAACGGCAAGTCTTTGTTTTGGTTGGACTTGGTACGTGTGTCATGTGCAAACATCGTTCTGATAATAATAAAGCGCCTCATTTTGCATTTCACCCATTAGTGTAGAGCCCGTCTCTGACAAGTGCAAACACTGCAAGGTAAATTAACAGCTTTGTTTCGGCCATTCGGAAGCGTTGAACTTGTGGTATGCATCTCATGACTAGATATGAAACCTAGTGTATATATCAAAAGTACACTTAGTTTTTGTGCAGTTTCGCTTCACAGAAATGCAAAAAAATATTGTTGGTATATTTTACCTATAATGCTTTTAAAAATCAACACATTGACCAGTTGAAGTGGGTTCTTGTCTGGTTTTTCGCACCTGGGTTTTATCTATAACGTCTGCGACGTAAAACAAAACATTTCACCTTACAACAAAGCGACGGGGATTGCTAACAATGCAACGAGACATGTTTACGGCAATAAAAAACTACTGCGCCGTTGTATTAGACAATTAATGTACTTTGTCGACATCGTTTTAGAACAGGACTTATTTCTCGCTTTGTGTGCGTCGATTTGCGGTGACATTTATTTGGTATTTCAATAAACTTTTCTCAATGGGTAGCGTGTCGTTCATTGTTTCACATTGTTGACTGGTGTAAGCACCGACGACTAATCCTGTCGGATTAATTGAATGTGTTATGACGAAGGTGCGAAACAGTCGATTAGATACTTTGTACAACATGCATGATATGTGTGCGTCGATCCGCAGTGTCGCTATTGATTTGGCGTCGCCTGTTAATCGCTGTCTAACGGATTTCCTGTGATTTGTAAGGTTTTTTTTTCTGCAAAATGAATACAAAATTTGCTTTTAATTTGTTAAGTAGCTTGTGAAATTATTTTAGTTTATTGTAACGATTAGGAACCACCGATCTGTTATAACATTGAATATCGCAAAATTGTAAGACATTAAGTCGGTGTGATATTTTTTGTGGAGCGCGTAACTTCGTAATGTGCTTCATTCATGTACAAGATGTGGAGATAACAAGTATCATAATCTACACACTGATTTAAATGTCGCTGATAAGTAACAACTCTACCGAGGTTTTGCATAAGTGTGAAATAAGGACAATGGCGAACGTCAAACGTGAATGCGTTTCATTTAATCAAGTTTTTCGCAAAGAACAAGACTATCTTATCAGAAACATCCGAAACTGTTTGCACTCGTTGCTTGTGCAAACATCACGTTCAATGTCAATGTCTCCATCAAAAGTGTATGTCTAAGAAGAATCACTTTAAGCGGTGTGCCGGATTAAGCAAATAATTAATTAGCAACCTGCTGACCGATAGATGTTTCCAACAACGTGTGATATGCAAACAAAATTAAATAATTTCGGTTCCTCTTTCGAAAGAGGACTAAATAACGCCAAAAAAATGAAAGAGCCTCTTGATAACCAAGACGTATCCAAGTCACATGACTGTGTCTCTCGAACCTCTTTTGCGAACCTGAAACATGACATTTACCTGGTATTTTAAGAAACTTTTCTCAATGAGTAGCGTGTCGCGCATTGTTTCACATTGTCGACTGGCATAGAAACAGTCGACTTATTCTGTCAGAATACATGGTTGTGTTACGACGAAGGTGAGAGACATTCGATTAATACTTTGTACAAGACGCAGCACGAAATGCGTGCGTCAATTAATCGCACTGTCATTATTTCCTGATTTGGAGTTGTCCAACTATTAACTTTGTTTGACAGAGAGCTAGGGTTTGGTAAGCACATCTCCAACTTATTTTATTTTATTCGTTGTTGAATTTGGTGAGTAGGTGGTGGATTTTGTTAGTTTGCTGCAAAGATTATGAACCACCGATTTGTTATAAATAATAGGTATGGTAAGAATCCGAGAATTAAGTCGATGTTTAGCATATAACCTGGTGTAGAGCGCGTCCATGTGTTTAATTTTTTGAACAGGATGTGAAGATAACCAGTAGCATAATCTATACACTGATTTAAATGTCGCCGATAAGTCAAAGCTCTACCGAGGATTTGCATAAGTGTGAAATAGGAACAATGGCGAACGTCAAACGTGAATGCGATTCATTTAATCAAGTTTGTCGCAAAGAACGAGACTATCTTATCAGGATCATCCGAAAAGGTTTGCACTCGTTGCTTGTGCAAACATCACGTTCAATGTCAATGTCCCCATCAAAAGGGTATGTCCAAGAAGAATCACTTTGCGCGGTGTGCCGGACTAAGCAAATAATTAATTAGCAACCTGCTGGCCGATAGATGTTTCCAACAACGTGTGATATGCAAACAAAATTAAATAACTTCGGTGCCTGTTTGAAAAGAGGACTAAATAACGCCAAAAAAAATGAAAGAGCCATTTGAATACCAAGACGGATCGAAGTCACGTAACTTTTGTGAACCTTTTTCGCGACCGTAAAACAGCACATTTATATAGTATTTCAAAAACTTTTCTCAATAAGTAGCTTGTCGTGCATTGTTTCACATTGTCGACTGGAATAAGAACCGTTGTTCTGTCAAATTAAACAAATGTGTTACGACGAAGGTGTGAAACATTCAATTAATACTTTGTACACAACGCAGCACGATATGCGTACGTCGTTTGGTGGTGTCAGTATTTTCTTATTTGGCGTCGTACAACTATTAACTTTGTTTGACCGAAAGCTTGGGGTTGATCAACGCATTTTCAACTAATTACCTTTTATTCGTTGTTGAATTTGGTGAATAGGTGGTGGATTTTGTTAGTTTGCTGCAAAGATTAATTATAGACTGCCGATTTGTTATAAATATTAGATATCGTAAGAATCAAGAAAATAGGTTGATTTTTAGCATATAATCTGGTGTAGAGCACCTCCATGTGTTTAACTTTTTTAACAGGATGTAGAGATAACCAGAAGCATAATCTACACACTGATTTAAATGTCGCTGATAAGTAACAACTCTACCGAGGTTTTGCATAAGTGTGAAATAGGGACAATGGCGAACGTCAAACGTGAATGCGATTCATTTAATCAAGTTTGTCGCAAAGAACGAGACTATCTTATCAGAAACATCCGAAAATGTTTGCACTCGTTGCTTGTGCAAACATCACGTTCAATGTCTCCATCAAAAGGGTATGTCCAAGAAGAATCACCTTAAGGCTTAAGCGGTGTGCCGGATTAAGCAAATAATTAATTAGCAACCTGCTGACCGTTAGATGTTTCCAACAACGTGTGATATGCAAACAAAATTAAATAATTTTGGTTCCTCTTTCGAAAAAGGACTAAATAACGCCAAAAAATTGAAAGAGTCTCTTGATAACCAAGACGTATCCAAGTCACATGACTGTGTCCCTCGAACCTCTTTTGCGAACCTAAAACATGACATTTATCTGGTATTTCAAGAAACTTTTCTCAATGAGTAACGTGTCGCGCATTGTTTCACATTGTCGACTGGCATAGAAACAGTCGACTTGTTCTGTCAGAATACATGGATGTGTTACGACGAAGGTGAGAAACATTCGATTAATACTTTGTACAAGACGCAGCACCAAATGCGCGCGTCAATTCGCACTGTCATTATTTCCTGATTTGGAGTCGTCCAACTATTAACTTTGTTTGACCGAGAGCTAGGGTTTGGTAAGCACATCTCCAACTTATTTTCTTTTATTCGCTGTTGAATTTGGTGAGTAGGTGGTGGATTTTGTTAGTTTGCTGCAAAGATTATGAACCACCGATTTGTTATAAATAATAGGTATGGTAAGAATCCGAGAATTAAGTCGATGTTTTGCATAAGTGTGAAATAGGAACAATGGCGAACGTCAAACGTGAATGCGATTCATTTAATCAAGTTTGTCGCAAAGAACGAGACTATCTTATCAGAAACATCCGAAAAGGTTTGCACTCGTTGCATGTGCAAACATCATTTCAATGTCAATGTCCCCATCAAAAGGGTATGTCCAAGAAGAATCATTTTAAGCGGCGTGCCGGACTAAGCAAATAATTAATTAGCAACCTGCTGACCGATAGATGTTTCCAACAACGTGTGGTATGCAAACAAAATTAAATAATTTCGGTTCCTCTTTTGAAAGAGGACTAAATAACGCCAAAAAAAATGAAAGAGCCATTTGATAACCAAGACGTATACAAGTCACATGACTGTGTCCCTCGAACCTCTTTTGCGAACCTAAAACATGACATTTATCTGGTATTTCAAGAAACTTTTCTCGATGAGTAGCGTGTCGCGCATTGTTTCACATTGTCGACTGGCATAGAAACAGTCGACTTATTCTGTCAGAATACATGGATGTGTTACGACGAAGGTGAGAGACATTCGATTCATACTTTGTACAAGACGCAGCACGAAATGCGTGCGTCAATTAATCGCACTGTCATTATTTCCTGATTTGGAGTCGTCCAACTATTAACTTTGTTTGACAGAGAGCTAGGGTTTGGTAAGCACATCTCCAACTTATTTTCTTTTATTCGTTGTTGAATTTGGTGAGTAGGTGGTGGATTTTGTTAGTTTGCTGCAAAGATTATGAACCACCGATTTGTTATAAATAATAGGTATGGTAAGAATCCGAGAATTAAGTCGATGTTTAGCATATAATCTGGTGTAGAGCGCGTCCATGTGTTTAATTTTTTGAACAGGATGAGGAGATAACCAATAGCATAAATCTATACACTGATTTAAATGTCGCTGATAAGTCAAAGCTCTACCGAGGTTTTGCATAAGTATGAAATAGAAACAATGGCGAACGTCAAACGTGAATGCGATTCATTTAATCAAGTTTGTCGCAAAGAACGAGACTATCTTATCAGAATCATCCGAAAAGGTTTGCACTCGTTGCTTGTGCAAACATCACGTTCAATGTCAATGTTTCCATCAAAAGGGTATGTGCAAGAAGAATCACTTTAAGCGGGTTGCCGGATTAAGAAAATAATTAATTAGCAACCTGCTGACCGATAGATGTTTCCAACAACGTGTGGTATGCAAACAAAATTAAATAATTTCGGTGCCTTTTGAACGATGTAACTAGGAACGTCCGATAATGTCGGATCGAAGCTGATACCCGATGCCAAGCGCTACTTGGCTGGTATCGGTGCCGATCTGATGCCAAAGGAAATTCAGCCGTGATTTGTGGTTGAAGGAAGCGATTTGTTTCTTGAATAGTATTAAAAAAATAATAGGTTAACACAACTTAACTTTTTACCCATAAAGCAAATTTTTGCTTAATAACCTGTAACTAGACGGGGATGCGGTTGTTGTATATTTTGTCAGGGGGTATATTTTCAATTTTTACTTTATTTTAATTTTTTTTTTTAATATTTTGTATTGTGTACTTTATATTATATATGTTGTTTTTCATTTTCCTTAACTTGTTTCTGCAAGCAAAAACTTATATGGGCCGAAAACTTCCCCACTTAAAATATGCCTTTGATGCGAAAGGGATACATAGCGTAGTATTTGGGAAATGATCAAAACATATATTTGATAAATAGAATTTACGTAGATAATGCGTTTGGCTATTTTATTACATTTTGACCAGCTTATACGTGTTTGAAAATCAAATATTGTCATTCTCTTAAAGACTAAAAATGGTTTAACGTCTATGGTTTGCTATACTTTTGCAAACTTTTACTCGGTAATTTTTTATCATGGCTTGTTCCGAGCAATCACTGTTAAAACAGGCTTTAAATCTGTAGTTTCAAACAATATGAAAAACACTATTACGTGCCTAATACGCAAACTATTAAATCGAAAGGGATGTTGAAAATGAATAAAGAGTTGTTCGAAACGTCCAAAATGATACCTACTTCTGTATGGGCTTTGATATTCTTATTACGTATTAAATCGAAAGTTTTGCTAGATGTTTAGGCCTGATGTTGGTATGCTGGTTGGAACAAGATGCACGACAGGTGCTAATAGAGAGGCGTAGACTGCCTCAAGATTTCGCATTTAAGTTTGCGGCGGTAAAAACACCCTATTGACACTTAATTATTAGGCGAAGCTTATCGCGAAGTAATTGGTCGCCCGAAAATAAGGTAACGCCGCATTGAAAGCAAGCATTATAAATAAGTCGCCGATATTCTGCTTTGAACATCTCTACTCGCAATGCTTCCCTCCGTTAATTGTACGGTGGGTGAAACTTTATTCACGGCCTTACCTCTTTGTGTATTACCGCGAAAATACGATGAAATACGATTTGGAGAATATTGGAAAAATCGTATTTGGAGAATATTTGCTATTTGCACCTGTATAGTATGTTACTCCAATCCAACATATCAACACACAATTTTAAGTTCTGTAGGCCTGGTGTTGATATGTTGGATTAGAGTTGCCACCAGATTTCGCATTTAAATTTGCGGCGGTAAAATAAGGTGTTTCTTAACAGCATTAAGTAATTTTACTAAAGAGAAGCCTCGTTTTAAAATGCAAGTCGCACGAGCCCAGTTTAGGACGTGCTACTTCGCACAATGAAAGTCTCACGCGCGGGACAATAAAGCGCAGCAGGCGGTAAGTCGCTTCGTCACTTCACAAGCTGGACAAAGCAAGCGAATATGAACGAATTCTGTATGAAAGTTTTTCTGCTGCTAGATGGCAGTCGTTATCTACAAAGTGCTAAAACGCAATATTTCAGGTTTTTACCCCCCAAGCAAAGGCCCCTGGGGTGCAGCCTCATTAACTTTTACAAAGCACCTACATACCACTCTACGCCATGTCTGAAAATTTGAAGGTTCTACGATGTCTACTTTTTCTATAAAGCTTCGGACAAAAATCGGTCTGAAACATACCATAGGAAACCATAGGAAACCATAGGAAACCAAAAAAGAACTAGACGGGGGTGCGGTTGTTGTATATTTTGTCAGGGGGTATATTTTCAGGGCTTAGGGTTTATTTCCAATTTTTACTTTATTTTTTTTATTTTATTTTATTTATTTTTTTTTAATATTTTGTATTGTGTACTTTATATTATATATTCTGTTTTTTATTTTCCTTAACTTGTTTCTGCAAGCAAAAACAGATATGGGCCGAAAACTTCCCGACTTAAAATATGCCTTTGATGCGAAAGGGGTTCAAATATGGCGTAGAATTTGGGGAATGATCAAAACATATATTTGATAAATAGAGTTTACGTAGATAATGCGTATGGTAATTTTATTAAATTTTGACCAGCTTACGTGTTTGAAAAGCAAATATTATTATTCTCTTAAAGACTAAAAATGGTTTAACGCCAATGGTTTGCTATACTTTTGCAAACTTTTACTCGGTAATTTTTTTCCATGGCTTGGTCCGAGCAATCACTGTTAAAACAGGCTTTAAATCTGTAGTTTTAAACAATATATGAAAAACACTATTGTGTTCTCAATACGCAAACTATTAAATCGAAAGTTTTGCCAGATGTTTAGGCCTGATGTTGGTAGTATGCTGGTTGGAGCAAGATGCACGACAGGTGCTAACAGAGAGGGTAGACTGCCTTAAGATTTCGCATTAAAATTGCAGCGGTAAATACACCCTATTGACACTTAATTATTAGGCAAAGATTATCGCGAAGATTATCGCGAAGTACTGGTCGCCCGAAAAAAAACTAACGCCGCATTGACAGCAAGCATTATAAATGAGTCGCCGATATTCTGCTTTGAACATCTCTAATCGCAATGCTTCCCTCCGTTAATTGTACGGTGGGTGAAACTTTATTCACGGCCTTACCTCTTTGTGTATTACCGCGACAATACGATGAAATACGATTTGGAGAATATTGGAAAAATCGTATTTGGAGAATATTTGCTATTTGCACCTGTATAGTATGTTACTCCAATCCAACATATCAACACACAATTTTAAGTTGTGTAGGCCTGGTGTTGATATGTTGTATTAGAGTTGCCACCAGATTTCGCATTTAAATTTGCGGCGGTAAAATAAGTTGTTTCTTAACAGCATTAAGTAATTTGACTAAAGAGAAGCCTCGTTTTAAAATGCAAGTCGCACGAGCCCAGTTTAGGAAGTGCCACTTCACACAATGAAAGTCTCACGCGCGGGACAATAAAGCGCAGCAGGCGGTGAGTCGCCTCGTCACTTCACAAGCTGGACAAAGCAAGCGAATATGAACGAATTCTGTATGAAAGTTTTTCTGCTGCTAGATGGCTGTCGTTATCTACAAAGTGCTAAAACGCAATATTTCAGGTTTTTACCCCCCAAGCAAAGGCCCCTGGGGGTGCAGCCTCATTAACTTTTACAAAGCACCTACATACCACTCTACGCCATGTCTGAAAATTTGAAGGTTCTACGATGTCTACTTTTTCTATAAAGCTTCGGACAAAAATCGGTCTGAAACATACCATAGGAAACCATAGGAAACCAAAAAAGAACTAGACGGGGGTGCGGTTGTTGTATATTTTGTCAGGGGGTATATTTTCAGGGCTTAGGGTTTATTTCCAATTTTTACTTTATTTTTTTTATTTTATTTTATTTATTTTTTTTTTAATATTTTGTATTGTGTACTTTATATTATATATTCTGTTTTTTATTTTCCTTAACTTGTTTCTGCAAGCAAAAACAGATATGGGCCGAAAACTTCCCCACTTAACTTATGCCTTTGATGCGAAAGGGGTTCAAATATGGCGTAGAATTTGGGGAATGATCAAAACATATATTTGATAAATAGAGTTTACGTAGATAATGCGTATGGTAATTTTATTAAATTTTGACCAGCTTACGTGTTTGAAAAGCAAATATTATTATTCACTTAAAGACTAAAAATGGTTTAACGCCAATGGTTTGCTATACTTTTGCAAACTTTTACTCGGTAATTTTTTTCCATGGCTTGGTCCGAGCAATCACTGTTAAAACAGGCTTTAAATCTGTAGTTTTAAACAATATATGAAAAACACTATTGTGTTCTCAATACGCAAACTATTAAATCGAAAGTTTTGCCAGATGTTTAGGCCTGATGTTGGTAGTATGCTGGTTGGAGCAAGATGCACGACAGGTGCTAACAGAGAGGGTAGACTGCCTTAAGATTTCGCATTAAAATTGCAGCGGTAAATACACCCTATTGACACTTAATTATTAGGCGAAGATTATCGCGAAGATTATCGCGAAGTACTGGTCGCCCGAAAAAAAACTAACGCCGCATTGAAAGCAAGCATTATAAATGAGTCGCCGATATTCTGCTTTGAACATCTCTAATCGCAATGCTTCCCTCCGTTAATTGTACGGTGGGTGAAACTTTATTCACGGCCTTACCTCTTTGTGTATTACCGCGACAATACGATGAAATACGATTTGGAGAATATTGGAAAAATCGTATTTGGAGAATATTTGCTATTTGCACCTGTATAGTATGTTACTCCAATCCAACATATCAACACACAATTTTAAGTTGTGTAGGCCTGGTGTTGATATGTTGTATTAGAGTTGCCACCACATTTCGCATTTAAATTTGCGGCGGTAAAATAAGTTGTTTCTTAACAGCATTAAGTAATTTGACTAAAGAGAAGCCTCGTTTTAAAATGCAAGTCGCACGAGCCCAGTTTAGGAAGTGCCACTTCACACAATGAAAGTCTCACGCGCGGGACAATAAAGCGCAGCAGGCGGTGAGTCGCCTCGTCACTTCACAAGCTGGACAAAGCAAGCGAATATGAACGAATTCTGTATGAAAGTTTTTCTGCTGCTAGATGGCTGTCGTTAGCTACAGAGTGCTAAAACGCAATATTTCAGGTTTTTACCCCCCAAGCAAAGGCCCCTGGGAGTGCAGCCTCATAAACTTTTACAAAGCACCTACATACTAATCTACGCCATGTCTGAAAATTTGAAGGTTCTACGATGTCTACTTTTTCCATAAAGCTTCGGACAAAAATCGGTCTGAAACATACCATAGGAAACCATAGGAAACCATAGGAAACCAAAAAAGAACTAGACGGGGGTGCGGTTGTTGTATATTTTGTCAGGGGATATATTTTCAGGGCTTAGTGTTTATTTTCAATTTTTACTTCATTTTAATTTTTTTTTTTTTTAATTTTTTTTTTAATATTTTGTATTGTGTACTTTATATTATATATTTTGTTTTTCATTTTCCTTAACTTGTTTCTGCAAGCAAAAACAGATATGGGCCGAAAACTTCCCCACTTAAAATATGCCTTTGATGCGAAAGTGGTTCAAATATGGCGTAGAATTTGGGGAATGATCGAAACATATATTTGATAAATAGAATTTACTTAGATAATGCATATGGCTATTTTATTAAATTTTGACCAGCTTACGTGTTTGAAAATCAAATATTATCATTCTCTTAAAGACTAAAAATGGTTTAACGCCTATGGTTTGCTATACTTTTGCAAACTTTCACTAGGTAATTTTTTACCATAGCTTGGTCCGAGCAATCACTGTTAAAACAGGCTTTAAATCTGTCGTTTCAAACAATATGAAAAACACTATTACGTGCCTAATACGCAAACTATTAAATCGAAAGTTTTGCTAGATAAGTTTAGGCCTGATGTTGGTATGCTGGTTGGAGCAAGATGCACAACAGGTGCTAACAGAGAGGCGTAGACTGCCTTCATTTCGCATTTAAACTTGTGGCGGTAAATACACCCTATTGACACTTAATTATTAGGCGAAGCTTATCGCGAAGTAATTGGTCGCCCCAAAAAATGCTGACGCCGCATTCAAAGCAAGCATTATAAATGTGTCATGTTTAAAAAGTCAATATTTTCATTCTCTCTAAATGATTTAACGTCTATGGTTTGCTATACTTTTTCCAACTTTTACTGTGTAAATATTTACCATGCCTTGGTCTGAGCAATCACTGTTGAAACAGAGTTTAAATCTGTAGTTTTGAGCAATATGCAAACACGTTTATGTGCCTAATAAGCCACGTTTTATATTGAAAGTTGTGCCAATTTAAATCCAATAAACGCAAGATTTATTTATTTATGACGCCATGTTATGACGTAGCTTTGTAACGTCGTCGTTAAGAATGCGTTAAACTTAAGCTTTTTGTTGCTGCGGCCCTTGTATAATTATATTTGCTTAGACCTGGTGTTGATATGTTTGAATGGTGCAACAATTACAACATGTGCTAACAGAGATGTGTACACTGCCTGTAGGATTCGCATTTAAATTTGCGGTGGTAAAATATTTTGTGTTGTAAGAGCAATAGGTTTTTTTTACTTAGAGAGGCCTCTTTATGAAAGGCAAGTCGCATGTGCATAGTTTTACTAGGCAAGCCACTTCCAACACAAATGTTGCACGCGCGGGACAATAGGGCGCAGCAGGGATGCCAGCAGCCGCCTCGTCGCGACGCGAGCTGGACAAAGCAAGCGAATATGAACGAATTCTGTATGAAAGTTTTTCTGCTGCTAGATGGCTGTCGTTAGCTACAAAGTGAAAGTGCTAAAACGCAATATTTCAGGTTTTTACCCCCCAAGCAAAGGCCCCTGGGAGTGCAGCCTCATAAACTTTTACAAAGCACCTACATACCACTCTACGCCATGTCTGAAAATTTGAAGGTTCTACCGGACAAAACTCGGTCTGAAACATACCATAGGAAACCATAGGAAACCAAAAAAGAATAACGGTCCCGAAAATAAATTTTCGGCCCATATAATAACGGCAAAAACAAGATATGTCCCGAAAATAAATTTTCGGCCCATATAACTAGACGGGGGTGCGGTTGTTGTATATTTTGTCAGGGGGTATACTTTTAAGGTTTAGTGCTATTTTTTTTATATTTTTTTTTTCAATTTTCATTTTTTTATATTTTTAGTTGACTTAGATATTTATTTTTATTTTTCAATATTTTTATTTTTTAATATATTTTTTTTTTTTTTTTTGATTTAATTTTTTTTTTTTCGTTTTTTTTTTTTTTTTTTCTTTAATACTTTTTTTTTCAATATTTTGTATTGTGTATTTTATATTATATATTTTGTTTTTCATTTTCCTTAACTTGTTTCTGCAAGCAAAAACAGATATGGGCCGAAAAATTCCCCAGCACTTAACTTATGACTTTGATGCGAAAGGGGTTCAAATATGGCGTACATTTTGGCAAATGATTGAAACATATATTTGATAAATAGAATTTACGTAGATAATGTGTATGGCCATTTTATTACATTTTGGCCAGCTTACGTGTTTGAAAAGCAAATATTATCATTCTTCTAAAGACTTAAAATGGTTTAACGCCTATGGTTTGCTATACTTTTGCAAACTTTTACTCGGTAAATTTTTACCATGGCTTGGTCCGAGCAATCACTGTTAAAACAAGCTTTAAATCTGTAGTTTCAAACAATATGAAAAACACTATTATGTTCTCAATACGCAAACTATTAAATCGAAAGTTTTGCTAGATGTTTAGGCCTGATGTTGGTAGTATGCTGGTTGGAGCAAGATGCACGACAGGTGCTAACAGAGAGGGTAGACTGCCTTAAGATTTCGCATTTAAACTTGCGGCGGTAAATACACCCTATTGACACTTAATTATTAGGCGAAGATTATCGCCCGAAAAAAAACTAACGCCGCATTGAAAGCAAGCATTATAAATGAGTCGCCGATATTCTGCCTTGAACATCCCTACTCGAAATGCTTCCCTCCGTTAATTGTACGGTGGGTGAAACTTTATTCACGGCCTTACCTCTTTGTGTATTACCGCGACAATACGATGAAATACGATTTGGAGAATATTGGAAACATCGTATTTGGAGAATATTTGCTATTTGCACCTGTTCTGTATGTTACTCCAATCCAACATATCTACACACAATTATAAGTTGTGTATAATAATATAATAACTTATGGCTTTGAAACGAAGGGGGTTCAAATATGGCGTAGATTTTGGCAAATGATCGAAACATACATTTGATCAATAAAAATTTACGTAGATAATGCTTACGGCCATGTTATTACATTTTGGTCAGCAAGCATGTTTAAAAAGTCAATATTTTCATTCTCTCTAAATGATTTAACGTCTATGGTTTGCTATACTTTTTCCAACTTTTACTGTGTAAATTTTTACCATGCCTTGGTCTGAGCAATCACTGTTGAAACAGAGTTTAAATCTGTAGTTTTGAGCAATATGCAAACACGTTTATGTGCCTAATAAGCCACGTTTTATATTGAAAGTTGTGCCAATTTAAATCCAATAAACGCAAGATTTATTTATTTATGACGCCATGTTATGACGTAGCTTCGTAACGTCGTCGTTAAGAATGCGTTAAACTTAAGCTTTTTGTTGTTGCGGCCCTTGTATAATTATATTTGCTTAGACCTGGTGTTGATATGTTTGAATGGTGCAACAATTACAACATGTGCTAACAGAGATGTGTACACTGCCTGTAGGATTCGCATTTAAATTTGCGGTGGTAAAATATTTTGTGTTGTAAGAGCAATAGGTTTTTTTACTTAGAGAGGCCTCTTTATGAAAGGCAAGTCGCATGTGCATAGTTTTACTAGGCAAGCCACTTCCAACACAAATGTTGCACGCGCGGGACAATAGGGCGCAGCAGGGATGCCAGCAACCGCCTCGTCGCGACGCGAGCTGGACAAAGCAAGCGAATATGAACGAATTCTGTATGAAAGTTTTTCTGCTGCTAGATGGCTGTCGTTAGCTACAAAGTGCTAAAACGCAATATTTCAGGTTTTTACCCCCCAAGCAAAGGCCCCTGGGAGTGCAGCCTCATAAACTTTTACAAAGCACCTACATACCACTCTACGCCATGTCTGAAAATTTAAAGGTTCTACGATGTCTACTTTTTCTATAAAGCTTCGGACAAAACTCGGTCTGAAACATACCATAGGAAACCATAGGAAACCATAGGAAACCATAGGAAACCATAGGAAACCATAGGAAACCATAGGAAACCATAGGAAACCATAGGAAACCATAGGAAACCATAGGAAACCATAGGAAACCATAGGAAACCATAGGAAACCATAGGAAACCATAGGAAACCATAGGAAACCATAGGAAACCATAGGAAACCATAGGAAACCATAGGAAACCATAGGAAACCATAGGAAACCATAGGAAACCATAGGAAACCATAGGAAACCATAGGAAACCATAGGAAACCATAGGAAACCAAAAAAGAATAACGGCAAAAACAAGATATGTCCCGAAAATAAATTTTCGGCCCATATAATAACGGCAAAAACAAGATATGTCCCGAAAATAAATTTTCGGCCCATATAAATAGCGGCAAAAACAAGATATGTCCCGAAAATAAATTTTCGGCCCATATAATTCAGTGGTCGGCAAACTGCGGGCCGCGGTCCAAAATGAGAGTTACTTTTGAATAGCCTTGTGTTATAATGTAGTTGTGGCTACGTGATAGTCATACACTCATTATATGGGCCGAAAATTTATTTTCGGGACATATCTTGTTTTTGCCGTTGTTTGTTTTTGGTTTCATATGGTTTGCTATGGTTTGCTATTGCATGTTTCAGACCGATTTTTGTCCAGAGCATTATAGAAAAAGTGAACATCGTAGAACTTTCAAATTTTTAGACATGGCGTAGAGTGGTATGAAGGTGCTATGTAGAGGTTTATGAGGCTGCACGCCTAAGCACCTCCAATTGGGGGACAAAAAATAAAAGTGTTACGTCATCGTTTTAGTTCATAACAGCTATCTACTACAATCTAGCGGCAGAAAAACTTCAATACAGAATGCTTTCATTCACTTGCTTTATTCAGCTCGCGTCGCGACGAGGCGGCTGCTGGCATCCCTGCTGTGCCTCATAGTCCTGCGCGTGCAACGTTTTTGTTGGAAGTGGCTTGCCTAGAAAAACTAGGCGCATGCGACTTGCCTTTCATAAAGAGGCCTCTCTAAGTAAAAAAACCTATTGCTCTTACAACACAAAATATTTTACCACCGCAAACTTTAAATGTGAATCCTTGAGGCAGTGGACACATCTCTGTTAGCACCTGTTGTAATTGTTGCCCCATTTAAACATATCAACACCAGGCCTAAACAAATATAATTTTACAAGGGCCGCAACAACAAAAAGCTTAAGTTTAACGCATTCTTAACGACGACGTTACGAAGCTACGTCATAACATGGCGTCATAAATAAATAAATCTTGCGTTTATTGGATTTAAATTGGCAAAACTTTCAATATAAAACGTGGCTTATTAGGCACATAAACGTGTTTGCATATTGCTCAAAACTACAGATTTAAACTCTGTTTCAACAGTGATTGCTCAGACCAAGGCATGGTAAAAATTTACCCAGTAAAAGTTGGAAAAAGTATAGCAAACCATAGACGTTAAATCATTTAGAGAGAATTAAAATATTTGCTTTTTAAACATGCTAGCTGACCAAAATGTAATAACATGGCCGTAAGCATTATCTACGTAAATTTTTATTGATCAAATATATGTTTCGATCATTTCCCAAAATCTACGCCATATTTGAATCCCTTTCGCTTCAAAGCCATAAGTTATTATATTATTATACACAACTTTAATTTATGTGGCCCGAAAATATAATTTTTTAATTATTTTTTTATGTGGCCCGAAAAAAAATAATTATGTATAATTATGTGGCCCGAAAAAAAATTTTTTTTTTGGACACATGTTGTTTTTGTCTGAATTATTATGTGCCCCGAAAAAAAAATTTTTTTTTTGGACACATGTTGTTTTTGTCTGAATTATTATGTGGCCCGAAAAAAAAAATTTTTTTTTTGGACACATGTTGTTTTTGTCTGAATTATGTGGCCCGAAAAAAAAAATTTTTTTGGACACATGTTGTTTCTGTCCGAATTATTATGTGGCCCGAAAAAAAAAAATTTTTTTGGGACACATGTTGTTTTTGTCCGAATTATTATGTGGCCCGAAAAAAAAAATTTTTTTTTGGACACATGTTGTTTCTGTCCGAATTATTATGTGGCCCGAAAAAAAAAATTTTTTTTGGACACATGTTGTTTCTGTCCGAATTATTATGTGGCCCGAAAAAAAAAATTTTTTTTTGGACACATGTTGTTTTTGTCTGAATTATTATGTGGCCCGAAAAAAAAAATTTTTTTTTGGACAAATGTTGTTTTTGTCCGAATTATTTTTTTTTACAGTAAATTTTTTTGTGGCTCACTTTTGACAAGGAAAAAAACATAGTTGGAACATGAAATTTTCACAACTGGTAAATACCCCCCCAAAGTTGTTTCTAATATAAAATTTTTGTGCACAAGATCTAAGGGGAGTTTTTAAGGGGGGTAAAACTGTCATTTTTTGTTAATTTTGGTTTTAAGCACTTTTCAGAGATAAAAAAATGTAAAAAAAATCTGATATATTTATGGATGATGGATACATGACATATACACAAATGTTAGAGAACCATTTAAAGCTGATGTTAAAATAAACATTTTACCTCTTGAAAATAGGGGAGTATTTTAGGGGAGCAAAATTAAAATTCGGCCATTTTTGTGTTTAGAGGTGTCTAAAAAACTAAAGAAAACATTGTTAAATAGTTTTCAATTATAAAGACAAATTATAGGTTGCTTCACAGCAAACTTTTGACCTTCAACTCAAAATAATTAACCCATGGGGGAAAATAATTAACCAAAAATATAGAAATTAAAGTGATTTTTAGATGGAATAAAAATTGCAGACAAAGTGGTGTACACTGCCTGGCAGATTTTTTATTTAAACTTGCGGCGGTAAAATATGTTGTTTTGTAAGAGCAATAAGTTAATTCACTAAGACGAGACACTTTGCACAATGGATGTTGCACGCGCTGGACAAAAAAAGCACAGCAGGGAGCCAGCCGCTTCGCGGCCAGAATAAGGCAAGCGATATGAACAAATTCTGTATTGTTATGTGGCCCGAAAAAAAAAATTTTTTTTTGGACACATGTTGTTTTTGTCTGAATTATTTATTTATTTTTTTCAGTCAATTTTTTTGTGGCACACTTTTGACAAGGAAAAAAACATAGTTTGAACATGAAAATTTCACAACTGTTAAATACCCTCCCAAAGTTGTTTCTAATATAAAAAAAATTTGCCCAGGTCATAAGGGGTGGTTTTTAGGGGGGCAAAACTGTCATTTTTTGTTAATTTTGGTTTTGAGCACTTTTCAGAGATAAAAAAATGTAAAGAAAATCTGATATCATTATGGATGATGGATACATCACATATACAATGCTAAGTAACAAAATTTTAAACTTTACCCCTGAACTGATCATGCGGTGGGTCAAAATGTAAAACACTTTAGAAAATTTCAATGATATATTTACACTACAAGGAACTGACATAAACATCTTAAAATTTCACAAATGTTAGAGAACCATTTGAAGCTGATGTGAAAATAAACATTTTACCTCTTGAAAAAAAGGGGAGTAATTTAGGGGGGGCAAAATTAAAATTCGGCCGTTTTTGTGTTTAGATGTGTCTAAAAAACTAAAGAAAACATTGTTAAATAGTTTTCAATTATAAAGACAAATTATAGATTGCTCCTCAGGCCAATTTTGAACTTAAATTTAAAATAATTAACCTATGGGGAAAATAACTAAACAAAAATATAGAAATTAAAGTGATTTCATTCATAGAATAAAAACTGGAAACAGAGTGGTGTACACTGCCTGGCAGATTTTTTCATTTCAATCTGCGGCGGTAAAATATGTTGTTTTGTAAAAGCAATAAGTTAATTTATTAAGAGAAGCCTCTTTCTAAAAGGCAAGTCGCACGCGCTTAGTTTCACTAAGACGAGACACTTTGCACAATGAATGTTGCACGCGCTGGACAAAAAAAGCACAGCAGGGTGCCAGCCGCTTCGCGGCCAAAATAAAGCAAGCGATATGAACGAATTCTCTATTGAAGGTTTTCTGCCGTTAGATTGGAGTAGATAGCTGTAAAGAACTAAATCGAACACATCACACTATTGATTTTTGTCCCCAATTAGAGGCGTATAGGGGTGCAAGAAAAAATTGTCAAATATTTTTCAATTATAAAGACAAGTTATAGGTTTGCTTCGCAGCCAAATTTATATTAAGACCACTGGCAATCATTCTTGTAAAAGTGCACCATGTCCAACCTATACCACGCAACTTCGGGCCACATCCGCTTTTGCCTGCTAAAGCACCGAAACTGGAAGCACAACATTGGGAGTATATGGACACTGACAAATAAGACCCGTTTAGAGAATGTAGAATAACTAAGGAATGACACCCTGGTAAAATATAGTAGAACTGCGCTGTACGCCCCTGGTATAATATAGTAGAACCGCACCATACCCCCTGATATAATAGAGTAGAACCGCGCTATACCCCCTGGAAAAATATACAAAAACCGCACACCCTGTCTAGTTTTTTTTGTTTTTTTCAGTAAATTTTTTTGTGGCTCACTTTTGACAAGGAAAAAAACATAGTTGGAACATGAAATTTTCACAACTGTTAAATACCCTCCCAAAGTTGTTTCTAATATAAAAATCTTTCCTAGGTTCCAAGGGGTGATTTTTAGGGGGACAAAACTGTCATTTTTTGTTAATTTTGATTTTAAGCACTTTTCAGAGATAAAAAATGTAAAAAAAATCTGATATATTTATAAATGATGGATACATGACATATACAATGCTAAGTAACAAAATTTTAAACCGTACCCCTGAACTTTTCATCCGGGGGGTCAAAATGCATAACACTTTAGGAAATTTCAATGATATATTTACACTAGAAGAAAATGACATAAAAATCTGAAAATTTTACAAATGTTAGAGGACCATTTAAAGCTGATGTTAAAATAAACGTTTTACCTCTTGAAAAAAGGGGAGTATTTTAGGGGGGCAAAATAAAAAATTCGGCTGTTTTGTGTTTAGAGGTGTCTAAAAAACTAAAGAAAACATTGTTAAATAGTTTTCAATTATAACGACAAATTATAGGTTGCTTCACAGCAAAATTTTGACCTTCAACTCAAAATAATTAACTCATGGGGGAAATAATTAACCAAAAATATAGAAATTAAAGTGATTTTCTGATAAAATAAAAATGGCAGACAGATTCGTGTACACTGCCTGGCAGATTTTTCATTTAAACTTGCGGCGATAAACTATGTTGTTTTGTAAGAGCAATAAGTTAATTTCCTTAGAGAAGCCTCTTTTTAAAAGGCAAGTCGCACGCGCTTAGTTTCACTGAGACGAGGCGCTTTGCACAATGAATGTTGCACGCGCTGGACAAAAAAAGCACAGCAGGGAGCCAGCCGCTTCGCGGCCAGAATAAAGCAAGCGATATGAACGAATCCGGTATTAAAGGTTTTCTGCCGCTAGACTGGAGTAGATAGCTGTTAAGAACTAAATCGATTACGTCACACTATTGACTTTTATTCCCAATTAGAGGCGTATAGGGGTGCAAGACAAAAATGTCAAATATTGTTTAATTATAAAGACAAGTTACAGGTTTGCTTCGCAGCAAAATTTATATTAAGACCACTGGTAATCAATCTTGTAAAGGTGCACCATGTCCAACCTATAACACGCAACTTCGGGCCACATCCGCTTTTGCCTGCTAAAGCACCGAAACTGGAAGCACAACATTGGGAGTATATGGACACTGACAAATAAGACCCGTTGAAAGAATATAGAGTAACCAAGGAATAACACCCTGGTAAAGTATAGTGGAACTGCGCTATACCCCCCCTGGTATAATATAGTAGAACCGCGCTATAACCCCCTAGCAAAATATACAAAAACCGCACACCCTGTCTAGTTGTGTGTTGATATGTTGGATTGGAGTAACATACAGAACTGGTGCAAATAGCAAATATTCTCCAAATACGATTTTTTCAAATATTCTCCAAATCGTATTTCATCGTATTGTCGCGGTAATACACAAAGAGGTAAGGCCGTGAATAAAGTTTCACCCACTGTACAATTAACGGAGGGAAGCATTGCGAGTAGAGATGTTCAAAGCAGAATATCGGCAACTCATTCATAATGCTTGCTTTCAATGCGGCGTTAGCTTTTTTTCGGGCGACCAATTCATTCGCGATAAGCTTCGCCTAATAATCAAGTGTCAATAGGGTGTATTTACCGCCGCAAATTTAAATGCGAAATCTTGAGGCAGTCTACGCCTCTCTGTTAGCACCTGTCGTGCACTTGCTCCAACCAGCATACCAACATCAGGCCTAAACATGTAGCAAAACTTTCGATTTAATAGTTTGCGTATTGAGAACATAATAATGACTTTCATATTGTTTGAAACTACAGATTTAAAGCCTGTTTTAACAGTGATTGCTCGGACCAAGCCATGGTAAAAAATACCGTGTAAAAGTTTGCAAAAGTATAGCAAACCATAGGCGTTAAACCATTTTTAGTCTTTAAGAGAATAATAATATTTGCTTTTCAAACACGTACCCTGGTCAAAATTTAATAAAATGACCATACGCATTATCTACGTAAATTCTATTTATCAAATATATGTTTCGATCATTCCCCAAATTCTACGCCATATTTGAACCCCTTTCGCATCAAAGGCATATTTTAAGTGGGGAAGTTTTCGGCCCGTATCTATTTTTGCTTGCAGAAACAAGTTAAGGAAAATGAAAAACAAAATATATAATATAAAGTACACAATGTACAAAATATTAAAAAAAAAATTGAAAAAAAAACAAAAAAAAATTAAAATAAAGTAAAAATTGAAAATAAACACCAAGCCCTGAAAATATACCCCCTGACAAAATATACAACAACCGCACAACCCGTCTAGTTGCACTCTATTTTAACAGTTGATATGTCATTGGATTTTTTAATTGGCTCAGCTTAGAAAGGCCCACGTGCCAAATGTGGTCCTGGGAGCCTGTCGAACTATATTTTTTGCCAACTTAAACTGCATGTAATTGAAAAAAAATCGTTTTACAGTATGTTTTAGACTGATATGGCAGTGTTTTGGGCACCAAGCCGCCGTGTTATATTTCACCTTAAAATCAAATATCCTGAATCCACCATTTTTTATAGTGGGCCTTCAATAGCCCTGAAAAGAGTACTTTGGGCAAAAAGAAAGTTTTCCGACCACTGCTGTAATCAATGCCTTTAAATGTTTTAATTTTGTCCATTTTTTAGAATAGTATAATGACGTCATTTGGTGGCACATCGGGTATCTGCTTTGGAATAAAATGTCAAGTATCGGACATCCCTAGGTGTACCATATATGCCAAGCAATAGGGTAACACACAACACGTGGGCGCCAGGAACTATGACCTCAGTGTATATTACTTTTATGTTTTTGATCTCTACACAAATTTTTTGTTTAATTAAGTTCTGACTATACTAATAAAACATATAAATACTTTTTGTGTGATATTAAATGGATAAATATAGACTTATGCTTTAAGGGTCATATAATCTATATATGAAAAGATGTTTCACTCGCTATCCCTCTAAATCTTGTCAAACACTTCGTTCGTTTAAACCAGTCGTTCCCTATCTCTGGGGTCGGCGAGGATGTTCGAAGGGCTGGTTTCTGTTAGACTCGCGCGCAACAGAAACCAAGGGTAAAAGCATAGAATGAGTGAGCGCTAGGGCATCTGCGCGAAACGCGAAAAAATACGAATGCTTGCCAAAACTTTGGTTTTACATGGGTGACAAATTAAGCACTATAGAAAAATCCCATATTGCTCAATACAAAGATACATCAAGATGTTTGCAATGTGCTGTGTTCGTTTGTCCTATGTTTCGATCCCTTGTTTTTTCAAAAACTTATTAGCTAAAGTCAATTAGAACAATGAAAACAAAACTGGCAAAAACATTTGCATTTCTGAGCGGATTGTTTAAAAAAATGCCTGGTTTTACGCATGGGTGAAAGAAAAATAATTTTCTTACAGGAACAATTTAAAAATTTCCTACCGGATTACATGAAGAGATGTTACGAAGTTACGTCATAAAAGGGACGTCTAACAAGTAACCGTAGGAAACATAAGGTTATCGTTGGATACCGTTCACAGTGAAGGGTTAGCACGGAATTTTTTTAACTATTGTATCAAGTTTGACCGGCCAATATATTCCAAAACCAGTTTTTGGTATAACTGACATACATTGTTTTATACCAAATGGATTTCTAGGTGATATAAAAAGTCTTCTGTTTCTTGTATTCAGTTACAATGGCCTAAATGGCAGAATACTTACTATACACACTACACGTGGTACACGTGGTTTGTCGCGGCATTAAGTACTCTTTTCAGAGTTATTGAAGGCCCGCTACGTTAAACCACTATACGAAAGCAGGGACGGATCCAGGATTTTTGCTTTGAGTTGGGGGCATTATTTTATGACGTCACAAAGTTACGTCATAAAACAATTATTCTTAGAAACACCTGTTGTTTTCGAACGATTACTTGCGCAAATATGAAGCTAAAATTTAGTTTAATTGCGCATATCGCTCAAAAAATTGGGTTTATTTGTTTTAAATTGGCAAAATTTTAAGTAAAGGATACGTGACGCGTATGGCCCATAAAAGGATTCGAGTATTGCTCAAAATAACGGCATTTATAGTATAATGTAACTGAAATTGGGCTGTAAATGGATGACTTAAGTAAAAATAAAAATACACAAAAATTCCTACATTTGACGTCACAAGTTACATCATATTTTAAGTAATTTAAGAAACGTGTTGTTCTCGCACAAACCGGTGTGGTATTATGCAACTAAACCAAGTATAAAAAATAATACCTACGTCATACGTTCAAACAAGCTAAACTTCAAACGATTAGCTCATCCAAATTTTGTATAAATCTTGTCTTTTGGCCCAGATGTGTCTATTGCAGTTTTACATATTATTTCTAATTTTGTCGACTTTGTTAGATCGAAGTATTAAATAAAAAGGTAAAATACATGTTTGCGACTATGTCGGCCACAGAAGCAGCTAGAAAACCGAAGAAATTAATGAAAAAATATATTTAAAACAAAAATCCTTCAAGTGATTTTGTTTAAAGATCTATTTGACAGAAACAACCTCTGTTGTTTCCACACATATTCAATCTAATATTTTTTTTAACACGAATACGAAGGAACACTGCGCACTACAGCGGGAATTGATTTTGTCGTGCCATTCTGAAAGAAGTAACTGAAGTCCGAAGCATGTTTTTTACTGGGGGAAAAGGCAGTGCTAGGCAAATAGATTGTTTATTATTTTATAAAGTACTCGATTTTGATCATAGGTTTTTTGTGTGTTTGCAGTTTTACCTTGACTGGCAGCGCTTAATTACACCTATATTGACTTAAAAAAGCAATCACGATAGTTGTAATTCCTGTTAAATCGACAAGTATGACATTCGTATGGGCATGTCAGGAGATAGCCTACCACTCAAATACACTATATTTTTGTCTGTTTTAATTATGTAATACTCTGTGTTGCACAAACCTAATAAGCACAAAAATGCGATGCCTACTATGGCATGTTTGTTGTGCTGTGTGACTCAGAACCTTGGAAATTAATTTTCAATAAATTGGTATGTATAATTGCCTCTATTTTCGAGCATCTGATATTTTTATGCCCGATTTGATCTACTTAGTAACTTACTAGTTTTTATATTGTGAGGTACCCATAGGTGTAAGGATTAACAATAGGTTGGCTTCATCACAACTGCCTATCGGGAATCGGCTGTTTCGTCGATATTTGGACTTTTTTGGAAGACTCATAAAAGTATTTTAATATGCTATAGATATGAGGCTAAGTTACATAAATACACTACCAAACAAACGTTTACTGAAAGAACCCCACATATATCAAACAGCATTTTACATATTTTTCAAGTTTTTATTTTAGCGTTCCTTTGCACTGTTTGTGTGATGTTTGTATATTAGTCAAAAAACACGGCCTGTACTATAAATGATTCTACAACAAAATTAACAGCAAACGTACACCGTCATGAAAGGTTAAGAACCGCTAGTATAACGTTCCTTTTTGGACAACAACATTGTAATAATGCCTATTAAATTATGTGTACATTTTACAGTTTTGTACGTCGTTGTGCATTTACATATTATATGTGTAAAGAGGTTTATTGGAAATGCTTAAGTCTGTCCCAAAAAAATCTTTATTTTTTTAATTTTTTTTATAGATCTGATGCATTGTGTCTACAATGTCAACAAATGTTTTACGTATTTTATATTAATCATCCCGATCGTACTAGCATCGACCAATTAAAGAATCGATTATTACCGCTGAAAGATTAGCTGTTGTAGTAGGAAATTTCAATCCACCTTCGGCTTTTGACCAATTTGCATTCTTGCCAAATTTGGAAAAAAATAAAAAAAGGGTTTTCTCCACCTGGTTATACTTTCTGAATTTATCTGCCTAACGTTCGTGGTAGAAAATGCAATGGTCGCTCTTTCCGCCAGGGAAATAACTAAACCATTTGAAGCAGTATAACACTTATTCGAAAGTCAGAAAATAATCGACTAATCACAAGTTTGTTGATTTATGAAGTTATACTTGTAAAACATAATATGGCAACCATGGCCGCTGCCCCTCTCCCGGAACCAACCCTTACGTTACAGCATATTACTTCACAATTTAAATTCATTTAAGAAAAAAGCAGTTAGGGTATTGATTCGGCAACAGTCTGTTCGGGCCCATTTTGTTTCAGCAATCTAAAGCTTTTGTACTCTATTACAAAATAGTAGTGGATATCAACAATATAAATAAACTCACCACAACCATTCAAGTAACCCAATAAAGACATTAGGTCAAGCAAAATCAATTAAGGTAATTCACCATTTAACGAAATAAAATTCATCTGAAGAAAAACAAATCAAAACAAATACACCTTGACTGTATAAACAATTTAAATGTATATACAACCAACAAAATAATACCAATATTTTCAATTGAATTATTTTTTTTTGGCAATATAGCTTAATAATTAAGCTAACGGTCTTTTACAACCGCATTCATATTACCTTCACGACAGCAGCGCTCTTTCTTAGACCACCCAGGCTTAAGCGTTAGTTTACCGTACACTTCTGCCACTTGTAGGCCTGTAGGCTATATGCCAGGAAATTATTTAACTAAGATCACATATTAGTTACTAAACAGCAATCGTTACAATATTATAAATACATTACAATTTAAAAAAAACTTCTCTAGCTTTTCTAATTTGCCCGAAAAGTAAAACAATAAGTTGCTACCATGACTTGCAATTACTGTCCAATTAATTTGGGTAATGCATTTTTTCGCATTTTGCATTAGTTTATCGTCTTCAACTTTAACAAGAAACGAACTATATGTTTTTGCTCTTCGCGTGGTCATACTTGACCCTATAGGTTCATCTTGATAAATGCCATTTCATCATAAAAATGCCATTTTGAGAAAGGCGAATGAATCATTTTTGAGAAAGGCGAATCATCAAAGTTTATTAAGATAAACGAAATTTTTTTCGAAAGCTTCGCTGCAATCTCCTTAAATATGTTTAGGCTTTAGTTTTTAAGGGTAACTTGGCACACTAGAACAGCAGGTTTCTTAAGTTAAATTGTATGTCACGTTTCAGGTAACCTTGTGAGGTAATCTCTGCAAACGTTCATACCCATTCCCCGCAAAGAAAAAAGGGATAGATTTGCCCCTAGTGTCTCCTAAGTTTTACAACCGGTATACCCTTTCGCATTCAACTAAAACTTTACGCTAGGAAAGCGATAATAAAACTTAATCCAGAGGAATCTTGATGTGATCCAGTTTGTTCTTATTAAGTTGATAAATTTGTCGACAGCTTCGGGATTTCGTAACCGAAAAGGTCGTAGTCGGGCTTGTATAGTTGTATCAGCTGATTGGTTTTAGCAATCGAAATGTTTGAAAAGAGTTTCACCACAGTTGAGTGCTTTGTTGAACTGGCCCCTGACTTTTCATATCCGACAGGATATTTAACGTTGCTCGGAGCGTTGATCCTTTTAAGAATATACCTAAAACATTGGTATGATAAAAAAGCATATTAAATTATAGCTTCCTTCACTCTCAAAAGTATGAATCTATGAACATGTGTGTGTTGGGTATAAAATAAATGTATGCAAGTATACGCGCAAACGCTGGTGTTTTTATTTTTAAAATAGCTTTACCTTGCGTCCTCTTCAATTGTTTCCATATGAGCGATAACGTCATACTTGACATGACACGGGTAACAGAGAGTGGTAAAATTTTGCCAGTGTCGAACCTCCACCGACTGCGCGTTTTTTGATCCGTGATTA
This sequence comes from Ascidiella aspersa, assembly GCF_963924565.1. Classification (NCBI taxonomy): domain Eukaryota; kingdom Metazoa; phylum Chordata; class Ascidiacea; order Phlebobranchia; family Ascidiidae; genus Ascidiella; species Ascidiella aspersa. The sequence continues at coordinate 16,188,269 of NC_139449.1, forward strand.
ATGATGTCCTTCGTGACGTCAGAATTGGCGGGATCCACAATGTAGGAAATATACTCGTCGAATGTGGCGTAGAGTTTGTAATTTCTGTAAAAGGTTTTGTATATATTCGACAAACATTGACTGTTAATATTTAGAGCGATTGTACACACTAATACATTTCCTAATTTGTTTATATGTGTGACCAGTTTTTTTTTTACAGTTTGGTTTTGGTGACCGCTAAGTAGTTTTAAGAAACCGCAAGTGTTTCCTTTAAATACCAAAAGTTGCAAGTCCAAAATTTGGGAAACCGCTGGAGAAATTTAGGGGACCGTTTCGGTCCCCCAAAACACCTTAAAAAAACACTGTGTGTGACTAACAGTTTTTATCTTGGTTCATTGTTGCATCACAGGGCCACCAGGCTATACCGCCCCCCCCCCCCCCTAAACCATACTTTTAGAAAATAAAATTTGCAAACTTTTTCCGTTTCACTTAAATCTGTTTAGCCCAAATGCGATATGCATTCTATAGCATCTAGAGCTGTGTGACTCATAGGCTAATCTCTAGTGCAAAGTGAAAAAGTTTGCATTTATGTAGTTAAAATGAGAAAAAGTTTCTCGGTACCAAAGCAAATTGATACCGTGCGTGCTATGTGTATAACGTCTTTGCAATATTGCTGTAGTATCAGTAACACCTCAGATGGTTTATTATGGCTATTTTTTATAACATTAATTGTGACGTCATCTATTAAAATTTCAATGTCCCCCCTGACATAAAAACGACATTTTCAAAAAAACATAAAACATAACATTTGCGGGCAGTTGTGTGTTCTATATGTCTTAGTTGTAAAGTAATCAACTATAGTTTACCGATAATATATTTAGATTAGGGCCTAACCTTTAGGCCAATGTTTTACACGTTTTTGTAAAACATTGTTTATTTCTTCAAACCCTTCAACGACACGTTTAACGTATCCTCTGATTTTTTTCATTTCTAATAACCTCAGAATAAGCCAAATGGCACTGTAATTTGTGCAGCTCTATAATTGAAATGAGGGTGGGGATTTAAAAATCAGTTTAATTGAGTAGGTATTCCATTCTAAAAAGCTGCTGAAAAAACCAAGGACTCCTTTGTCAGTCTGAACTCCTCTTTAAATAACATTTTGTTAACGTAAAACTACGATAAATTATATGCGTCAATTTAGCTGTCAACTCAGGCAGGATAGCACCCGACGTTTGACAAAGCAAACAATTATGTTAACACCGTTAACCTACCTGTAATGGTAGGCTGGTGCTGTGTATATTTCTGGTGGATCCGGCCGTTTTAGGATTGTGGATTCAGGTTCGATAGAGGTATTTGCATTTTTCCCTGTACGTTTTGAAGACAAAAACAGAATAAACGTTTTGCCAGTTTGGACAAAAAAGTTTTTGTAATCAGCAATTTGCTGTAAAACGTCTCTTCACATGATCGAAGATAAAGAAATCCTAAACTTAACCTTTAGCAATTACACCTACCGCTGCAATAGTACCATATTTTAAGATATTTTGTCGTAGATGGACAAGGGTCGCTTTGAATCCATTTAGATGTAGCTTCGACAACGCACGATGTTTTCATATTGCACGCGACCAACACAGCCGATGATGCAGTTTCTGCACTGCATTGCAAATTGTAGATAGAACCGTTTTTTGAACATCTGCAGACACAAAATAGCTCCTAAAACATAAGATAAAGGGTTGTATTTATTTTTTTTTGATCTTCACCACGAGTATCTTTTTTAATTTGTAAAGAGGATTGAAACCATTTCAAGGTCATTACATTTTTTATATTGAAAATGGAAATATAGGACCTCGTCTGTCCACGAAACAAAGAATAAAGTTGTTTTCAGCACCTAGGGGACTGTTACTAAGAAGTTTATAGGTTAAAATAAAGTTAAAATTTACATTAAAGTTAAAATTTGTTAATAAAGTCAAAATTTGTCAAATTATGACTTTTGACAAAGTTTTTGTGTTTCTTGAGAGTAGTTTATATAAATATTGTCGTGGAAGCATTGTAAATCAGGAACTGCGACACAATTAAACCATATTAACCCGTAAAAGCAGGCAAAATGTCAAAATGCCCACTTGGATCTGCAGTAACTTTTATCGCAAATTATCCATTTTTTTTATTGGTTGTTACAAAACGCTTCCTCTTCATAAAGATCAACAGTTTGAATTTTAGGAATAGCCTACTGACATTCTGTAATACAAAAATGCCTAAGCAAGCTTAATCTATCGCCAAAAAAAACGATGCACTTTTTAAAATCCATAATACACCTTGACTTTGCAACAAAATATCACGTTTGGGTCTGAAATCGACAAAATATTATGTTTGGGTAACTGGCATCAATTCAAGGAAGAACTGTGGCCTCTACAAACAAGCAATTTAGTTAGGTTAAAATAAAGTTAAAATTTGATAAAAATAAAGTTAAATTTTTTTTTTAGGTTAAAATAAAAATGGCCCTAGTTATTACCATTTCAGTCACGGTAAAAGAGTAGTTGGGAAGCAAACTGTTCAAAGACCATTTAGTATTCCAATCTTAAAGTGTTTTCAATTGATATGTGTTATATGGGTTCTGTACATAAATTAAAAAGTCTCCAACTCATCTGGCCTGTAAATCATTTGTTCTGGAATTTCACAACGGCCGCTAGGTTCATTTTAAGTTAATTCACCAGGACATGTAGCCATGGTTTCAGATTCTGGAAATTGTTATTAAAATGCGTAGAACAAGTCTTTCTATAAGAAGAAGCCGAGATTATGTTACTAAAATACTTAATATATCTCAGCATTTATGAGCCGTGGCCATCGCCCCCTGGTGGGACATGGATCAGTATTCAGGTGGCCACCATCTTTTTTATTATAATATTTTTAAACATTTTAACACAAATTTGTCGTTTGCATTATGAGTTTACAGATCTTCTCTGTGATTTTATGTGAATTATTTTTCCAATTCGTGAGCAAGGGGGTAACATGGTGTTGCGAACACCAAAACAAAGTTTTACTTTTAACTTGTCGTGATAAGGGGCGCACTCTTTGTCACTTATTCCCTGAACAAAACAGAGATCAGATTATATCTTAAGCTGGGTGTGATTTTCTGACCGTATTGCGCAGCCACGCCAGACTTAAGAAATCTCAGCTAATTAATCAACCTTCAGACCTCGACCCCGGAAGCCTAACTTTCAATTTTGTTGCAAATTTCCTTTTTGAAAACATGTACATTTACACTCAGTCTGTAGGTCTAATAATTGTAATGTTGGCTTTTGATTAAGCGTTTTTATGAATATTTCAGTTCGGAACTCACTCTAACTATACGAAGTATACAAAAATATTGTTGGTGACTTAATTCAGTCTTTATTCCCATCAAAACTTATTTGGTGTCCCAGATGGTTATGGTGCTAAATTGTTTAGAAGTTTGTTAAATTTGTTGCTTTTTAATCTTTGTATGACAATTATCGCAATTATGTTCATACTTAGTTTGAAAGTATTGATTTGAATTGAGCAAAATGAGTATAGTTATTAATAATACCGGATTAATACTTTACAAACTCTATAAAAATAAATAACAAGACTAATAGAGGAGCTTTTATATTTCGACCTACTTTTTTAGGGTATATAATACTTACATTTGCCTGTTTGTTCTTCCATAAAAGCTAGATCCGATGTGAATCAATTCACCAGCAGGACAACGTAATTGCCGAATGGAGCGATCACAAATCGTTACTTCCGTCATTTTTGATATATCTAAATTTATCGGTTTTATTAAAACGTCACTGGCTCATTGTAACATATGTACATCTGGGAAGAAGGTTTGGATTCACTATTCACTTGTCCATTTATATATTTCAAAAACATATGTCAGTGGAAAATAGCCCTTTTAAAGTTAAACATATGCCTATCTAGATAAAACATATTGTGCGGTAAGTGCGAAACTTTTATTTCTTTGAAATATTCAAGGTCAACAGTATTACTGCAACATTTAAATTTAAATTAAACTTAATAAAAGTTGTGCTTGCTGCACAAAAAACACCAAAAAAAGAATATAATTAGACGCTATTTTACCTATAATAGTCGTTATTTCAGGGGTGGACAAACTTTCAGCTCGCGAGCCGGATTTCAAACTTAGTATAGTTTAATAAAGAGCAGCATAGAGTGCATTAACATGTGGCTTATTTTCCACGATAAAGTATGGTCTGTTACGAGGGATACAACACAGATAGCTTTTATAACAGGGTCACAAATGATGACGGGTATAAGGGGTTTTTAACTAACGAAGTCATCTGAAACCACTTTAACAACCAAACATTCTTCCGGTGTGTATATTTAAAGCAGTCGCATTGTAAAAATACGGATGAAAAACAATCCTGTACTAGAAATATGGATAATATTTTTTACCTAAATGAGGCACAGACAATATGTCGGAGAGCGACTGTTAGATTATTTAGTACCGGCTTAGTGCACGAGTAAAATATACACATGTGGCTGCTTCAAAGCTTGTTTACAGTAAATATAGTCTATATGCGTACTTTTTCCAATGTTAGATTGATTTATAATAACGTGAATCGTATTTCATTTATTTTATTTTTGTTTTAAAGTTGTCTGATTCGTCACTTACTTTAACACTTATAGGTGGTACAGGGTAAACTGAACTAAACAGACCTTTACACTCGTAGATAATCTGTAGGTAGTTGGGAGCAGTCCCGCAGCCTTTTAGTGGAAAGAGTGCAGGCGATGACACAACTTCACAATTCGTCTTTCCGTCGCACAACTGTGAGACGACAAACCACGACCGCGGAGATGAACATTTGCGAACCTTCATATCTGATGTTGCGTCGTCCATACAGCTTAAAAGTATTAAAATAAATTACTTTAACAAGGCGATTCAACGCACTATGTGTTCCTCGCCTACCTCAGGGTCAGGTTGCGAACGATTGTTGAACAAATTCGTAAAATGTTTATTTACTAACAAGGTAATGATTTGATTACTGATAAAAATTGGCTTTGGATTCCTAAAACACAAATTTTATGTACAATATTAGTCTCGTAGGCATAGCATTAGGAGTACATTGGAAGCACGATGCCCCTAAAGTCTTCCTGGCGCATATTGCAACACTTTGGCGTGGGGTTTCGTAAACAAACTCGTTTATCTATGGGAGGCCACAAATCAAAGAACACATCGGTCGGGTTGAAACGTAATCGCAGATACAAATAAAAAAGTAGCCAATGTGCAACTGAATACGAGTCTAATTACAGTTTAGGAAAGGACCTTAAAACGTTGAAGCGAATTACAATAAAACGTTTATTGAGTTTAAGTTGGCAATTTTTTTTATTTTACAAGGGACGTGACGCAATGCACAACCCAAAAAATGCACATTTATCGATTGGAAAAAATATAGTTAGATTGACCCATCAGCAGTGAGACTATACAGGAACCTATACGGAAAATAAAAAGTTATTTTTTTATCTTGTTATAGGTTTAAGTTTCGCCTAACGCGGCATTACCAAGGTGATAAATTAGCATGTGCCTAACCAGACTACCAGTGATACCTGGGTAATGAATGGGTGACATTTTTGCTTTGTATTTTTAATGTGTAATTAAATAAGTCCCTTAAAATTAAATAAATACTTATACTTATATCCACTTACGTTAAGCCGTCCTGTCTTCCGAAAATCGCGCTGTGAATCTTTATTACGTGTTTTTCCTGTTGGCACTCAAGCATAGCAACTTCGTGATGACACGTCACTATTTCTCGCCACCCCCTTCCCAAATCTATGGGTAGAGTGCATAACAAGTCGTTTACATGATTCAAAATAATGTTAAAGCCCATACAGAAGTAGGTATCATTTTGAAAGTTTCGAATAACTCTTTATTCATATTCAACATCTAAATGAATAAAGAGTTGTTCGAAACGTTCAAAATGATACCTATACTTCTGTATGGGCTTTGATATTCTTATTACGTCTTACTACAACCTCCAACCATTATGCTCCAAAATAATGTTGTATTTAGCACTTCCGTTTAGATTACAGGCAGTCTTTTATAATCAATGTGTAATTGTTATGTGCCCAATGTGTGTCCTAAATTAAATTTTACTTAATCCAAATAAAACGCAAAACGCGCATTGCTGGACAAGGACTCAACATGTATTTTCATGTTGCCTTACTATTATATAATCGACAAATACCATTTGGCTTTTGTCAATATTCAAAGGGGGACGAAAGGCACAGAACATTTCCAAAAGGGGAGCACGCTAGAAAAAACGATTAGAACCACTGGTCTATATCTATAAGGTCTCGTTCGTGACCAACTCAATAAAAACACGTCATCGCTGGCAAAGTACTACCGAATAATAGCCAATTTATCTAGGCAAATGAGAAGTAACATAACGAAGTTAAACTGGTCCAGAAAACGATTTATTACGCACCTATATCGTTGTAAACAACCCGGATACATTTAATGCTATGGTAATTGCACATTGGCGTGGTAATTCGACTGGCAAAAAATAGCCTCTATAAGTGACTTGCTTTGTGACGTCACGCTATGGCGAAATTTTGTAACGTCATATTTAAATGACCACAAAAAATGCCGGTGACTGCTCGGAAGCATCATGATTTTTAGCCTAAAACATGTTTAGCTTGTTGAAAAACCCCAGCGGTAGCTTAATTAGTTGCGTCGTGTTTTAACGGTAATTGCATCACACTTTTAACAAATATACAAATTCAATCACGTTGAATCAGTATAATAAAACCATATAGGTTCAAACCTATACTACCTTGTGCTGGATTTTTCCATCGATTTCCATATTTACGAGCAACTTCATAAGAAAATTGTGAAAATACGGAAGTCCTTTTGTCCGGAGGTTTATAAACCTTGTCCAAATAGGCAGACGTCAATCTCTCAATTGGCTCACGAACAACCATCATTTTCAAGGAGTCATTGTACGCTTGAAAAAGTGTCTTGTTCGGTGCAAACTGAATAAATTCTAACTTTGCGCCATGAGATTGGCCCTGTGTTTTAACATAGGTTTTTCAGTTATATAAAAATGAAAAAAAATGTAAAAAAAATTACGACTATAATTGTGTTCACACATTGGTTTGATAAAGAATTACAGTTTTAAAAAACGTAATATTAGCGCCATTGTATATTTGTTTAACGAGGATCTATGAAATCTTTCTATAGTGTACTGGCACATTTACCTACTTTACGTGTCCTAACTTCGATATCTCGGTCATTTGCAAATCAAAGTCCCGTTTTAGCTGGCCTAGTTCACATTTAATACAGTAAAACGTTATTGTTTGTTGTGCAAACAATACAACGCCTTTAGAATCCGAATATTGCCGGGTCAGTTCTCGAATTGTATACTGAGCGTCCATAGTTCACGCAAGTACTTGAATAATTTAAAAACAATATAAATATAAACAGTTGCTTGTGTATAGGCCTTTAAACACTTTAGCCTTTAACGTTATATGTTTTACCTGCTTAATGTGTTCAGTAGAGTTCGCCATTCCACCAAGAACCATTAAAACCTTTTTCCAATTACTACAACCAGACTTCGGTACTTCGCAGTAAATTAACTTGTGTTTTACCGAAGTAAAGTACCAAGGTGTGGGTTTGGGCAGGGTGTTAACCCAAGGTACGTAGGTAAGGTTTTTAAAATTGATTCCTGTAAGGTTCGAAAAATGTTTTAAAAAATTACTCATACCAACATATTTGCTAAAGCACAATCACCCACATGTTTTGTAATGTAATTTACATCATATTTCTCGAATATTTCTAACTTCTTCAAAACATACGTTAAGTATACACGTCGATACATATATACATAATTTTATTACCCATTTTCCTGCACGTCTTTTCCAGATGCATTCTCCGTTGTCGCATTCTTTCGTCTATCCTTGCCATAAACTGATCGTCTGTCTCTTTGACAGTTAAATTGGTCGCCGCGCCAACAGACTTACTCTGACTTGTCATCCTTTGAGAACTAGCATCTAACGAAATGTTGCCATCATTCGTTTCACGGTTCGCTTGCACATATGCTGTGTTTATCCTGCTTGATTCACTGCCATCCGTCGGTTTATCTTTAGTTAACATGCGCAAGCTTTGTGTCGCAGTGTCAGTAAAACTTTGCTGATCAGGTGTAGTTGCGGTAGGATTTCGGCGTGGTATTTGAGGTGAGGTGGCTGGTTGTGTATCCTTAATCAGTTGCCTTGCGGTTGAAGTTTCATTTAGATCACTTGCTTGAAAAAAACGAGTCCGTTCGGCTGTCGACTGTATCGTCCAAATCGTTTGTTGGTTATTAATCTTTATTCCAATTTGAATTAAGACTTTGGAAACGGTGGCATCAATAACAAATCGCACACAAACCGAAATTAACAGGCAAGCAACCAGTAACCAACCGATCCTTTTTCGAAAGTGTCTTTGAATTTTTCGGGGCATTACTCCTCGATATTTTTTTATACATTAACCATTATGTTCAGATATTTTTGTAATTAACTATATTGCCTACAGTTTTCGACTAGTCGTAACGTCTTACTCTGTTGCAACCGCTTTACTGTCTGCTCATGAGAAAAAAAAAGTTTTACCAGAAGGATAGTTAATCTTTAACAGCGCATAATACGCTCAACAACTAGCCTATTCTTGATTATGCTTAAATGACTCAACATTATAATTAACCAAAGCCTTTGAACAGGTGACCTAAACCTTTGCCTGACACAGTGAATTTGTAATAGGTGACTACCACACAGCATGTATTTCATTAGGTTACCCGCTTTCAGTAAATTGGTTAGGCTTTAGGTACGAGCTATAAACACCATGACGCAATACTGTTTGTTAATCGTTAAAGTGCGGTTAAGCCCATCCTTAAGATTTAGTAACGTTAAGTGTAAGCTGTTTGAAATTGAATCGTGAAAACGATAGAGAGGGGCTGTTTAATACCAATGTACGAATTTTATTAAATCGTTGTAGCCTTACAATAAAAGCATAATAAACTAAAGGCCATGAAGTTTATAAAAGTGGCCTTACGGCTGCACTCCACTATATAGTGATACGAATATTTCAGAAAAGGAAATTGACATTAATGATATAAATAACAATACACCACAATGCGAGAAACTAGTTTATAATTGTGAATACGTCATTATATTACGGCCATGCATTAAATTTTAACGAAAAATAGATGCGAAACGCTTCAGAGCTTCGTAGGCTACCAATCGTATGTGGTTTCATCTATGTTTTTTCAGGGCATCCTTTTTTTATTGTCGGTCCTGTTCGTCAGACGCCAGATATTTGGAGAAATAACTTTGTCTTATTTTGCTTTGTTTAAGAAATGCAACAGGGGTACCCAAACACGTCGATCGCGATCGACCGGTCGACCGGCACATTCCACCTGGTCGATCGCGTCGAATATGCGTTACGTCATTACAGTAGTTGTCGCGCACAAGCGGAACATTAAATTGACAAATAGTTGTCTGGACAAGCCTAATAAAAAGTTCTTTGACGTAACAAATTAATCTTATTCGCTGTCTTGAAATGCAATTAACGCCTCAAATGTGTATCCAGTGTTCTTGTGACTTTTTACTGAACCAGTCTCTACGTCTCTAAAAATATTTCAGTCGATCGTAATCAAACATAAGTTTGCTGCACCTGGATAGGTGAACTTAAAAATAAATTATTAGTTTAAATTAATCGATCTTCGTGGACGAAGGACGTTTCTAACAACATAGTGATATAACTAAAAACTAGCACTCTTTCTTGTATTAGGCTTGAAGTTCGCTTCCTGTAAATGTTATGAACATTCCTAGTTACTTTATGTAAACATTGCTTAACGTTATTTTGCCTATTGCTTTGTACAGTCGTGTTCGAATAAAGATACCTGACGTAAAACAGAATAATTGCAAGCGAACGTCTATAACCAGTGCTACATGGCTTAATTCTCTTGTCCCTCAAGGGTACGTCTGACCTGCATTTGATTCGGAGACCACGCTGGACCTATATAATTTGACAGTGCGTCAATGAACTATGTAGATTGATATCACTGCAAACATTGTTTAATAATAGCTCACCAAACCCAGTTGCTGAGGCAAGTAAAACTAACGACCAGCCAGATGAATTTTCGCCATGATAGGTAAAATCAATGCCGCTAGCATGTAATTTCGCATTGAACAGTAGTTATTAAATTTCGGTTGCTGTGTTGCTTTCACAATTGGATAATATTTCGTTACTGAATCCAATAATGCTGCGCACATACGAATATTCAATTGAATAAAAACACATGACAATTTAGCGCATTTTGTACAAAAAAATATTTTATACGACGTAACAAGGTATATTAGTGTTTATGGCATTCATCTTGATTTGCAACAGCAGCATAGCATAACTAAAACAAAACTATGATAATATTATCCATGGGCATGACCAGTACCTACATTTTTACGGTGATTTTATAGTCACATTGAAAAAAAAATTAACAACTCCCTTAATTTGGAGTAGCACCGTTAAGTAACAGAATGTTTGTATCACTACAAACGATTATTTTAAGAATTTGAAACAAAACAAATACAATTCCAACTTTTCTACGTGACTATTTGCATTTGACATATTGCTTATTTGAGATTATCTTTATTCGTAACAAATAAAACTTATTTACTTTTCAAATCCAAGCTATATGACGTAAGGACATTTTAAAAGTGAAAAAAAAATATTTTTTTTACTTGTGACCATAGTACTTTAATTTGTTTACCGGAGTTGATTGCGCCCGGGGCGCAAAAATAAAGTTTTTAATCTACTTAGTTTCGGTGGATTGCAAATAGACGCAAAGAGCAGCTAACCAACGAAAGCCTTAGAAATACATCGACTGTAAACTAAATGTAACTGTAAACTCATATTTTCACGCTGCTTGCTATTTGTTTTGGATAAATAAATCTTACACAGTAATGGTTATTATCAAGATGCTAAACTTGTCTTGCCTTGAGATGAAATTAAAACTTATATCGTTGTTAAAGTTTTAAATGCTATGCTATAAATATATATAAAGCTTTTTGAAACGTTTATATGATTTGTAATGGAACAGTAAAAAAGTGAAGAACACAATTGAGATGACAAAAAATTGAAATGTCCACAATAACGTTTAGAAAGAGTCACGAACTAGCAATGAAAAAAATAGATGCTTAAATTTACCGTTGGTAATGTGCATTATTCAAGTTTTTGACTTTTGTACGTTTGAGCACCAATAAAGATCAAAAGATCTTATAGAAATTAAACTGTAATTAACAGCTGATAAAAGCAACACAGTGGGACAAGCTGTTCATATTATTTGCTGTAAATTGCCTGTTATACTCAGACCCATGTTTCTGGTAATTTGCTCTGGTCGCATTTCCACGAAGTTTCACGACTTTTGCTATGGGAAGTAGAATTTGTGCCAAAATTCATCGGACTGTTTTTCGGAAGATAGCCGGACGATGTCCATCGAGAACTGCTACTGCGTATTGCAGCGACAGTGAGGTTCATGTCGTCCTTGCTATATCGCCTCCCATTACGATGATTGTAAGGCATTTTAATCCCATTGCCTGGCGAATTTTGGGCTGTGTCAGTGATGTTGTTTATAGTTTTATCGAATACGTTCGTGTGAGTAGCGCTTTTTAAAGCTTCTGGCAAATCAATGCATTTTAACGAAGGATGTAGATTGTTCCTACTATCATGCAGCGTAACGTTTCCATCTTCTTGTTCTTGCTGTGTTTTAGTTTTTCGGTTAGCATTGTTTTTATCCTGAACCCTGCGAGTAGATCTTGGTAATTCCTTAATTTGCAGTCTGAAACGATGGTCTGAATTTGGGCTGATTTCAAAAGATCCATTAGAAGGGCTAAAATCGGTGTGACCAACTAGAGATAACGAATGTCCAGATTCCTCCGTACGGAAGCTAACGTCTCCATGTTTGTGGTTTGGCTTTGTGTGCAAATAAATTTGGTTTAAATTCTTAAGTTGGTGTTTCGATGACCCCTTTGTGCATTCGTTTAAGTGAGATCCTAGATTGGATTGCGGTTCGATGTTTGTTATAAGAGATGATTCACTTTGGTTCACGGATGGATCACCGTCACATAATTGAACGACTTTGCTCGAAGTGCGAGTGTGAAAATGCTGCAATGTTGCAAGGTGTCTTTTTTCATTTATGCTGCCACTGTTAGTATTGTTGCTATTGTTCGTGTTGCTACTTGGTTCAAATCTTAATTTGGAAACAAAGCGGCGTGGTTTAGGTTTGTGATCATCTGTTATCGAACTAGTCTTACCATAGTCAACTTTGTGCGGACGAAGTTGTGCGCGATTATCATTGTGCGATTGCTCACTTTCCTCACTTGTGATGAATGAGTCAGACGAATTAAAAGTTTCACCACTATTCGATTCTGTTTGTCTGACGCTGAACCCCCCTCGGCGTTTGACAGCGTGTATCGAATCGCTTTCGGTCATTTGCGATGAAAAAGTGAAAGTGTCCATGGAGATTCCAGAGTCAGACAACTGGGCGATGTAAGAATCTTCTGTCATGCCCTCACTTATATTGCCATGTAGTTGGTCCTTAGAATTACTGTCAATAAATGGAGCTGATGAAGTAGGCGTTGCTTCTCGCTGTTTTGGTAGAGTTCGTTCGTACTCGCTTGGTTGTAGAATGTCCTGGAGATCGTCCTCTGTAAACGACATCGACCTATTGTCCATTGCCTGTTTGCTTATTGCAATCGACGAATTTGTCGGAGAAGCACGCTGAGCGTCTCGTAAAGTCTTTATGACTGTTTGAATCTGCAAATATTTGAAAATAAAAATATGCTTTTGTAAAAGGTAAGTACAAACTTATATACGGCATTGTTAAATTGACTAAAAAGCGAAAGCTATTAATAAATGCAATATATGCCCCCCAATTTTTTGTAAAGTGTATGTTTATAAATATTGAGACCGTTTGATGAAAAAAGGTAAAAACAGGTAATATTTGTTAAAATAAACAGAAATAAATATTTCGCGTATAAAAGCATCGTTTTTGTCAGGGTTTAAATCACCGTCCGAAGCGGCAATGTTTTTAATGTAATAGGGTCAATTGTCTTCTAATGCGAAATCAAAATCAAACGCAAAACGCCGTTTTTCGTTTCTTGTTTGGTCGACTTTTGCTGGACGTTAATTGGATATTTCTGATTATTTTTTATTATTAATTGTGACGTCATTACAATCGCTATTTTATGACGTCATATCCGTCAATATTTTATGACGTGATTAACGTCAGATGAAAAAACGGGAAATTCCTTAAGTTAAAAATTCGGTACCTCACTTTTTGGATTTCTGGGTACGTCCCTGATCCTGTTCGAACATATATACTCAATTAAAGGGGATTAACAGCTCGTATTCAGCTGCTGAGACGTTTATATACACCATGCGTATTCTGTGTACAAGCTTTAACTTGATTGTTTTCGCTGTTTAATCAAACGTTTTCCGAGTCACTTGATGAAAGCCAATGACAACAAAAAATACTCGTCTAGGGCAGGTGGATAGTGCGCATCTGGTTCTAACTTTGGTAATCACGAAACCATGATGCATAGATTAACGCCTCAAAAAAACCTTCAGGTAGCGTTTACCAACAAAAATTTTCACATGGTAACTTCGGAATACCTCGAAACCAAGGGGTGTGTTAAGAATAAAGTTCACATTTTTACCAAACCAAACCCCAATTTTTCTAGACGTGGGAATTCCTATCGTGCGACATTAAGCAGTGAACAACGACCGAGCGGCGCTCTTGCGCCACTATGCGGACGAAATCCTGCTGTATTAAATCGTAAATAACCACTAAGACAAATCGCTTTATTAAATCAACACCCGATAAATGAGTAATGCAATTTGTTTTGTGGTTTGTGCACTTTTATATAGTCATTCTGACCATTTCATGTTATATCTTAAGTAACACTTTCATAATTCCAAAACTTTTTTATACACCTCTGTACGTTTTATTTCGCTTGTCGCGAATTTTGATGTGGTTGACGAGCAGTTATCTACCTCTAAGGTCAATTGCTCGTACAATTTAAACGTTTAAATAATCATCCATAAAAGAAATAAATTGTGCAAATTTAACGTTTATTGAATGTAAGTTATGCCAATTTAAACCGAATAAAAGTTCATACGCGCTTGTGTGAGTCATTTGGCGCAATGCCCTTAAATACTTCGCGACTTGATTTCAGTTTCACATTTGTGCACGCGCCACAAGAGGTCTAAAAGGTTGGTTCACGCCATAACGTTATAGCGTATTTTTACATAATCATGTCGTAAAAGGGGAACTTGTATTTGCATTCCTGTAAACGTTGAACATACGGCACCTCTTTTAAATAATAACTTAATCCTAGTGTCTGGCCTTTTGTTTCAACAAACAGATAGAGATTCAGAGGCGTAGAAATACAAATAAAATACCACACATATATTATAGATAAACAATAAGATTAAAATTCGTAGCTACCTTTTTGAGTTCCGCAACCGATGGTTGAGTTTCGACCAATTTCGGTTCTTCTTCTATACTGCTACTGCTGCTATTTCTGCTGTTGTTGTCATTACTGTGCTTCGTCATATCAGAGCGGCTTAAACTAGATGGATTTGATTGCTTGAAGGTGGGTCTGCTTGAAGTAAGTTAGCACAATCGTAAGGTTCAAAGTTTAAAGAAAATAACAGCACAATAAATCGTAGGTTTTAAAGTTTAAAATTTTGTACAAAGCTCGTTGCGTAATCGTTAGATCTGCTTTATGATTAGAAAAGCGTCTGTGTGAATACAATTTATCGTAAAGCTCAGGAGAATTGCGTCATCAACCAAATACATGGCATTTTAATATATGCCTATTATAATATATCATTGACCAAATACGGAATTTTCCTGGTTTACCATCAATTATGATTTATCTCGGTTGGAAAGCGACGCAAAAATGATTTTTTGATAGAAACATAAAAAAATTGAGTCAAGCAACTCGTTGATAAACAACTACGAAAATAAAATTATTGTTTTAAATATTTTGAATATTGTTTATGTTGCGTGGCAGTGGTGATAAATTATTTAAAAGATCTGTAATCTAACCGTTTAAACTTTAGTTTGCCGCTTTTTGCTTGTTGTTCTTTATCAATCAATACAGATACGTGGCCTGTAGCTTGCTGGTAGCTAAGTCGCATCCCGGATTGTGGTTTTGAAGGCAACAATTCTATTTTTTTCTCTTTAACTTCGCTGTTTTGACAGCTGCAGTCGATCGTAACCTCCCGTGGAGCGGCCCCAGGGGAGTCATTTGGGTTGTTGCAGTTGTTATTGTTGTTGGGGTGATTATTGTTCGTCGAAAGGCTGGATTGCATAGTCAGCATTTTGGATTTTTCCCTGAGGTAAAAATAACAACGTCAGGAGTTTCAGTAAAATGAAACAAAAAAATCAGACTGGAAAAACTTAAATGCCTTTTTTGTGTATTTTACATATTAACACACTTTTTTTCTAAAATATAAAAATATTTAGATGGACCACTCGACCTTGTTTAAAATATTTTACCCAACTTTTAAACTGCCATTCTTTACAGAGCTTCTATTTACCATCGGTAAAGATCAAGCGATTTAAAAACGTATTCACCTCATGTAATTCGCCGCCTTTCTTCGCAACAGGAAATCCACTGCTTCGGGGTCATTTTCGTTTAACGTCCGGAGCATTTGGTCGTGATCATATTTGACGATCTGACAACAATAGCCTATATAAAACACTTCCGGGAAAACAATTGCGAAATATTTCTAGGCGCCTAATTAGAGATGTGTGTGTAAGAGGTGGATTCGATCATAATATAAATGCGATCTTGGGCAGTATTGTGTGACTTATAGCGACTTCATAAGATCATTCCTTTTTAAAATGTTGTCACCTATCACGATACGTTACAGCTCTTAACTAAAAATAACGAAAAAGACATGTAATAATGAATAACCAACAATATTATCCAAACGCAACTGTACTATATGATCAATAAAACGTTATGTGAAGTCACTTTACAATTACCAATATGTAATTATAAATCAGGCTCCTATGTGTACACGGAAGTTTGTTCATTATAAATTAGCATTTTCGTATCTAATTGACTTACCTGAAACAGTTGTGTATAGTTTGTGATGATTTCTTCCACAACTGTTATAACGGCGCCACTGTCTTCTGCTTTCTCCATGCTTTGTATCTGATGAAATAACGATGTGCATAAATTAAAGGGTTTTTTATTGTGCGCCGTAATTTGCTAAACGAGCTTCCGATGAAATACAATTGCTAAAATTTGAATGTTTGAGAAACGGTTCTAACAATGCAAAACCGCAAAAAAACATTAGATTTGTTTGCATGATCACTACAATGAATATCTCTTCTACCAACAACGTTATGATAAAAACTTTTTGTAGGATGAATATGTACGAACCTGATATGGATTATCGTTGCTAGTCTGAGTTTTCTTGTAACGATGCAATATGTTGGGGCCGAAAATAGTTGCCAGATTTGAAGCTCCCATCTTATTTCCGGTAACCTGAAAACATTCATGTAAGTAGTTTTTATACACGTTTGTAAAAAAGTGCTCCATATACACAAACAACATTGTTTTAAGAAAATGATGACGCATAGCAATAGTTGACGCAAAAAAATTAAAAACTAAAACTAAAGGTCGAAGGTATTTTGAGTATTGTGAACGAGCCATTTTGAAATACCCCAAGTCCCTGTCACGGCATTTGTAAAATAAAAATCCGAATAAAGTAATTTGCGAAATTGGCAAGTGGAGTCACAGTCAAAGTCATTTTTATTACAAGTCAACCTTGTGCGCTATTTTGATAGCAACCAACAAAAATAACTTAATGCTTTTACTAGAAGAAATTGAAATACAAAAATAACCAAGTTTTATTGTTTATTATTTTAAGACATTCTGTCTGTTAATTGGTTTGCCTAAATCCAAGTAGAGTAATTCTTACAAAAAGAATGTAGTAAAGTCACGTCAGTTTCAAGAGATTTAAAAAGAGTGACTTCAGCACACTTGTTTAGGTAATCAGAATGCTTTGATTTAAATTCAAGTAGGCCAATAATGATAGAGATGTCAGCCATTAAATACCAGGATTGAAATTACTGCTGTAGGAAATCTTCAAATTGCATGCATTCATGTGGTTCATATAGACGTATGTAATTTCATAATACCGTTACTTGTAAATCAAAGTTTAGTCATATGTCATAAACCTTAATATATTTTTTTAATACATTTTTTAATATTACCTTGTTTCTAAAAGTGTCAATACTATCCTCTGAATGAGCGGCAACAACAGAAAGAAAGTTCAGCAAGGTGAATAATGTGTCTCGGTTGGTGAGAGGTAGGAGCCATACAAGACTACGTAACACCTGTAAGCGGTCACCTTTGGCCAGTTCTAAACAAATTATTTAAGAGTTCAGGTTTCGCATACGTATATAGAATATCGTGCCTAGCGCATTTTTACGAATGCTTAGTGCCCCAAAAGTTGGTTTGCTAAATATCTTTTAATTCATAAAGCACAATATTGACGAAAAAGAACAAGGTGCTACTTTGTACAAAAGCCCTTATCTCGCATACTTGCAGTTTGAATGAACGCGTGGTAAAGATCGCGCGTCAGCAGAGCTTCGGGGAGGTCCCGAAAGAATTCTTTCAGCAGCGCGGCCACGTCATGTGGATTGTAATCCTCATCGATTGTAACGTCCACCCCGCGATCGAATTCTTCGCGAAGCTAAGATAAAAGCAAAAATCATATTAATATAATCTACTTCCTATAGTGCTGTGGCGCTGTTGTTTTAGCACCACAATTATATCGGTCGAGTGAGAGCACTTTAAGCAGCACATCGAAGGATGACTAATATTATAGGCGCGGCAAGATTCAATGGTTTGCCAATTCCGCCCGATTGATTCCGAGACTGTGATCAATTGTCCATGCTGTTTTGAGCAACCACAACTTACATGTCACTTTATAAAACACGCTGGTGCTTTCAAATCTCCTGCTATGGCGGCACCGAAGCGGCATAATGACAGTAATCTTGAATTTTAATACCTACATATGTCAACAAAAACCTTTTATCCATAAAATATTGTTGCGTAACCACGCCCAAATCTATGCATCCGCGGTTTTAAAAAAGGTTTCGACTAACACTATGTCTTGAAATACGCTTTCGTACCTGCTTTACTCGTTTCTTCGATCCAGCCACGCGGAATATTCCTGTTGTGTTCAGACCTGAGAAAAAGTAATAGACAAATAGAGTTTTCGAAAAAAAAAATCTAAGTACATTGGTCATTGATTTCCAGCTGGGTGACGAGGCACCCCGTGGTGCCGTTTTAACGCTAAAGGGGCCGTGTTTCGAAGTCTTGTGGGTTCCCATTTTGTTCTATTAATCAGCTTCTTGTTACAATTTTTTGTGTGCGATTGGGGTGCAACAAATCAAGAATGTTTTTCTACCCGTTGTACAGTTAGTGTGTACTGTTCGGTCAGATTATTGTGACATCACAGGTAACCACTACGACTTAAGTCAATATCTTAACTTAAGTGCACTTAAGTCACTGTTTCAAATGACTTGACTTGACTTAAGTCATTTGGGCAAATGACTTATGTTAAAATTAAGCGTTTTCATTAGGATTTGTTTTTTTAAATTGAGCTATTTACTAAAATTTTTGCACATAAACAATTTGCTTGCCTAATGTTGCATTTTGCCTAATTTTTTGTTCAGCCATTGCTCATAATTGTACTAGCTCAAAACATTTTAATAGTTTAACGTTTTATTTTTATGACAAGGACATGACTTGAAATTGATGTGCTCTAATTATGACTTGACTGGGACTTGGACTTAAGTTTTTTTTTAAATGACTTGTTTACAACACTGGGAATCATTGACATAGGGCCATGAATAACAAGGTGGGATCTGTCGATATACAACTTCTTACCGTATTTAGTAATGTGATCGCAGCACTTCTGTACCACATATGGCACCTGCGCCATAGTTGGTGGCAGAAGAGAGCGCTTCTTCTCACTTCGCTGATTATGAGTTTTCCCCGACACCGAAAGTGACAGGGCTTCAAGTAGTTGCGATTGATAGGGATCGATTTCGTTGAGTGAGTCGGCGGCAATGGCACCCTGTAAAACACGTTTGTTTAACCTATTGGTGCAATAATAATAAGGCCGCCTTTCTATGATATTACCCTCAAAATGATTATGTGATGCGTGAAAGATGGCCTCCTTTGATGTAGTGTAACATTTTTCGCACAACCTAAAATGGCAGAACTGGATTTCTAGGCGAATACTGCAATCCACATTTCACATAGTCTAACACCAACTATAAGGTAAATCTGAACCTCTGTTCTAATCCTATGGCATTAGTTTCTATTTCAAAGAAGTGATCTAGTGTTTGCGCGACGTTATTATTTATTTCCGATTTGTTTTTAAATTGTTTTAGGCATAGTTGAAATTTATAATAATTGTTCACGCTTTTTTACTAAGCATCGGTTTTTCATCTGGACTCCATAGTAATTATTCTGTTTTTGTATTTTGTAATGAGAATTTTACGTAAAGCCCTTCTTTTGTTTTTCTTTCGCGCCAATTTTTAAGCAGAACTGGTGACGCCTTTTTGGCGTTAACGCCTTACGAAAAATCTGTTATTGTCACACTTTCTATATTGGAAAGCTGCTTTACTCTTATTACTAGGTAATGTAACAGATAAATACCCTATAGCGTTATCAGTGTGTATAAATCACTAGTGTGTATTGAGGTCGTGTATGTCAGCCTGCCTGCCTGCATTCCTATTGCGAATAGGCCATTTTCCATAATAAAAACAAGTTCTAGGGCACACTTAAGAATCTTTAGAGTCACACAGATTGAGGATCATGTAGTAATAATCATTATGTTTTACATAAGGAACACCAAACTGCGGTTACTGTCATAATACACATAAATTACACTTGAAATGTTGTGATATGCAATTTCTCACTTAATTTCGATGTAGTTTTAAAGTTTGTGTTAAATATTTAATTATATTTTTCCTTCAAATGATAACAAGTTAGATTTTTACGTACGGTTATCCGCCCCGAAATGGAAAAAGTTTGGCGATTTCTGTTTTATACAAATACACATGAGATAACTTTAGACGAAATACCAAAATAAGGCTAAGTCAATGCATTACACAATCATTTTTACACTTTGCTGACAGAATCAGTTTAAAATCGAAAGATATTTAAAAAAAACAAACAATGTTGAATGCCGGATTCATGGTATTGAAAATTAAAAGAAACAGCATACGAGGGTTGAACAACAAACTGGTCGATGGCATGAGGAAACCTCAGCACACAACTGGACAACGAATATTAATCGTGTGGCAAAATTCTAACGTTGTAGCTCTGGTGACATTTCGAATTATCGAGTCAAACGAAAGATTGTGTGGTTTTCGCGGTCGTTCTATCCTGAGCAGAGCAACATAGCCTAATGGCAACCAGTTATGCAGTAGTTTTACATTACGATAACATGGTGTCGAATTGTTTTCTAAACTTTCTGTTGTTTAAATTATCGAACATAAAATAATGCCTTTATGTTTTGGCAAACGACATGTGTAAGAAAATAATTGTGTGAAATAACTCGGCTAACTGTATACCAACATATAACGAAAAAAAATATCAAATAAGATTCGATTCAAAAGCAACAAGATTTAAAAAAAACTGTCGTATGTGTGAAAAAACAACGATTAATACTTTATGTTATTTCAAACTATAAAATTTAAGTAATACAAATATGTTAAGGTGAAGTTTATAATAGTTTGTTTCAAATTTCGCAAAACGCTTTTCTGGAAAGTGCAAAAAAAACACCGTTTCTGAGTGTGTGGTTATTGCCAAGAACCCTATTCGTGGTATGGGGTTAAATCAATAATGAAAGTTAGAAGGAACGGTATTCCGGTAAAATCACAACTGAAACATTAAACGGTAAAAATATATTATATTTTCATAAAAACATGTCCCATAATTATATTTGATGCCTATCTTAATCATCTAACTTTGTATCGTAGGTACGTTAAACGTTTCGTTGTGGCTTTTTATTATGTTTTGCTCTTTGTAAAAATAGTGCGAATGACAACATGTCTGGAAAGCACAGGACGATTAATTGTTCTTATATGGCTATAGTCAGCTCGTTGCGGAACCTGTCTTTAAGTTCCTCGAAACTTATCTCTAATCGCACCGTAAAGCAGATCATTTTTTCAGTAAGCAAAGACATTTTTGAGGCCCATACACTTTAAAGGTCTGTATACGGACCGCGTGCCGCGAGTTGAGTAGACCTGCAAATACCATTGTTCGCTTCGCGCAAATGCTTTGACGCCATCTCTTTGAGTAAGCTGAAAACAGTAGGTGTCCTAATCTACTTGCTTTATGACGAAATGCTTTATGACGAAAGACTTTATACCGGAAAAAATTAATGTCGACCCCTTTTCATGCGAACCATTTTGTAAGGGTCGTTATATATAACATATATGTTTTATATTCGACATTTAACGGACGTAGCTTAATTGCCACTGCCATATACCACAAAAAGAATCATGAATACATCATACTTCCTTTTTTGTTATCATAAGATTATTTTTTAAGCTTACCCGTCGTTTAAGAGGTCTTGCAGCTATCGAAGTAGTGTTTTGGCTCATGTTGTTTGAAATGCTGTTTAGAGTTGCTTTGGTGTCAGATATAGTCTCGTAATTTGGGCTTCGAAAAACGTTATCTGGATCGGTAGGAGAGTACTCTTGCAGATTTAAACTTTCGCATGACGATGCCCTTAGCAAAACACAAACGAGCAATGAAAATAATGACACGCGTATATAAATATCTGGATAAACAATCACCCCTGTTTCAATTTTGTAGTGCTATTGATATTTTAATTTTTGACATTAAACAAATAAGGCTTTACCTTGCGAAACACAAAATGTTTTGTTATTCGTGACTGCCGAAAAATCATTTGAATAAAAGCGTAAAACGTGACAAATTACTATCTGAGCACAAAAACGATTTACAAATTAAGTTTCTTGCTCGGCGATTAGTCGTGCGAGTTTGTTAGCAAATGCTTATTTTCTCGTCACGCGAAGTTACATAAATGTAATTCAAACATTCCATTTACTTTTTGAGGCATCTCTGAACGGAAATATTAACGTTTTTCGTTTCGGGTTGCAAGGGAATGCTTGTCGCGCTCCCAGAACAACTGCTACTGCTGTAATTTCCGTCTTGCTGCTGGTTTGATGGTGCGACAGGAGGATTGTCATTAAGGGCATCCCTATCGGCGGCACCCGGCAATGAAAAATCAAGTGTAGCGGCAAAGGTGGCCGACTTTTGAAGTCGAAGCAACTGGTCGTTCTCGACTACTTCAACCAGGGGAATGCCGAACACATGATCGATGCCTGTTTAGCATTCAACAAAAAAACAAATTATTGTCGGGGTCACAAAACTTTAGGAATATTGTGCATAATGCTGATACGTATTTTGGCCTCCTAACATATGAGTTTTTAGATTGAACCCCGAAACATCCAATGTTAGGCATACCATATTTTTGTAACTTTAACAAACCAGGACGGTTTCATACAATCAGCTGATCTAGTATGTTTTGGGTGGGCATTTAGACATCTCAAAAATCGTCAGGACGTTTAACTGAAATAAGCCTGTTGTTGCCAGTTAAAGCTACGCTTGAATGTGCGATGAAATTCATGAATAAACACATTCAGGTTTTTGTACAGAATAAAGATGTTAACTGTCTCAACAAGAAATTTCTTTTTCATATCAAAAGAACAAGATCCCGTTACAGAGACATAATAAATACTTACACGTTTAATATAAAACAATGAAACAAAACTGCACATCAGACCTTTCTCTATATAAACAACGGCATGTTAATATACGTGGAGTGAAGGACAGTTTTGGTTAACTGAATGCCAGCGGGATATTTTTGTTGATTGACAATGACGTTAAAAAACGACACTATCCAGGTTAAAACAAAATTTATAATAAGCGTAACTCATATGCACCAACATACCGTAAACACGTTACATAAGAACTCGAGGTAAGAACATGTGCTCGTGGGGGGATTTACCATTAGTTACAAAATTTTAATCTTGAGTTTTGGTCACGCGTAGTTGCAGATAATGTGTGGGCGTTTGTCATTAAATAAGCACAAATTTATGAACCGGTACCTTTGTCTTTGGTCTTATCTCTCACGGAAAGGTGAACGCCGTACTTTTTCCTCATCGAAATTTTTCGATTAAGAATCTTGGATTCGTCTTAATATACATGGTAAAACGACAGGTGCGTTAGGTTCAACAATAAAGGCTATTTTTTCATAATCAGAGGTGCGGAGTCGAAGTTGAACTCAGGACTCGATCGAGTTGGTTTGTTTGGCTGGAGTCGAAATGAGAACTCGAATAATACTATGTAAACTATAGTTTGTATATACTAGTCCCGAGTCGTGTGCGCAGTAACTAATTCGAAACCGCAAACTGTAAATCGTAAGGGTGGAATATTTCCCATCACCGTTTCGGAGTGGGTGAGTTATAAGACACCCATATGAGTGGATTACTGGATATCAACCTTATTTAGTTGGGCGAATAGGACTCGATAAATTATTTTCTCAACCGAGTCTGACTTGAGTTGTTTTAAATCGACTCCGCAACCCACGTTACAATAACGATTTATTCGACATCAAGTAACGGCTAACCGTGTATAGTTTATTTGTTTTTACTCAGCTATTTCACTATGCAATCTGTAATCAGTATTTAAAACCCCACTCACCTTTGGGAATAGATACAGTAATGCCCAAGTCGCTTTCCGCAAGTCGATGGACGGCCACTTTTTGTAAGGCATCGCACTCCAACTCCGATAAACTTTGTAGCCTGGTGCTGCCCAGCTGCATTTTCCTGCCACTCATATTACTCCAAGTGCAGTTGCCCTGGAAGACGAAAGTGTACAAACATTGCTGAACAAAACAAAAATCGATAAAATAATCGATCACAAAATGCGCAACTTAATTCGCACAGTTGACAGAAGAATAAAGGGCCCTAAAATGTTGTTCAAGTATTTGCCATCTACCAAACTGTGCATTCATATATGAGCTACATTTCAACTAAATATAAGTTTTAATACTTTGTAAACAGCCATAGAGTATGCTTGGCACAACGCAAACTAATGTGACAAACCAATGATCGCTTTGTATTGTTCTCACCGATATTGTTCCATCAACCCCAAATGCCGCTGGTGAGTTAAATAACACATCTAAGCCAAACAGCAACTGTGACTTAATCATTCTCAAATGCTTTCTAAGGCAAACAACTTTCACCCCAGAAAATACTGTGTGCTGCCTCCCTCGCTGTTTCCTGTTTACGTTGCTTGAGACGAGTTGCATTAAGAGGGACACGACAACGTTATACGCAGGGCGCAGGCTTGTATGTCTGGTCACAATCACATGTGCAGTAAACGTGACGCAAACAGCACAACTACTTTTATAGTTCTACGATACTGAGCTTAACGAAGGAAACTAGAACAGTTTTTGACTACAGGATAAAAATGCCGGTAATGACTAAAAAGGACGTGCGGTCGAATACTAAGGTAAACGCCAGACAATCAAGCGAAAGCAATAAAAAAAATCGTAGCTAGTCAGCAGAAAAACGCAATTTCCTGATCGCAGATGTTATTTTAAACCAGCAAGATCAGCGGTTCTACAGTTGTAAAACAAATCATTACTAATAGTTCAAAAATAACGTTTAAGCCTATTTAAGGAAAATATCTTAAAAAACATCCAATTTTAGGCATATCAGTTATTTTTATAGGGCAGTGTCACGCACCTTTTAACCACAACTTAGAAATACCGTTTAAATATCCGTAAAAGCTCACTTTAAGCAAAGCTTCAACAAAACATTTTCGCCTAATCCTTTTTGCAAAGCGCCTTCTTTGGTTACTTTTGGATTTCAATACCGTTACCTTCAAATGTATGTTTCAATGCTTTCAAGTTTACTACACCGTTGCTACCAAAGCGACTAGCCGACTATAAGAGTAAATATAATTGTGATTCCGGTGAACAAGTGAATTTCAGTTGTCTAAATGCGTGAAAAGTGAACTTCATTTGTTTCGTTGGAGGTCTCTTTTAGTTTCTAAATTTGCTATTTTTAACAACTCTCTTATAAACTGCTACAATTTGTCACTGCAGTGATATCTAAGGTTGCACTAATATGAAATCTGGTCGTGTAAAATCTAAACATGTGCCAAAAACTTAGGTTTGTTGGTTTTAGGCCTATCCTGAATTATCTTCGTTTGCAAATGATTGCTGAACCTAATTTAATTTACCTAACAGCTAGTGATTTGAATGTCTTTGAAGTTTCATCATGTATTACTTACGAAAAACTATTTGATTTGATATACAGTGAGAGCAGGTTTGATCTCAGTTTTGTAAAAAAAAAATATCTGTGTTAGTTGTGACATCTATACCAGTCTTGTAACAACACTTTTTTACTGCAGTAGTGGAAATCGATGTAGTACAACACGCACACTATCAAAACTTCAGTCTATCGCGTTTGTTAGTGCAGAGTCCTTCATGTTAAATAAAGAAATAGTGAACACTCCTTATTACCTCAAATAAACTCTCCTCGAAACGTAAGTGTTTAGCAGTCCGTCAATACACTATAAATTTAAAGCCAAAATCCTAATTTAAGCAGTCTGTCCATAACAAAATTTGTCAAAAAAAGTATTCCGCCTTTTGGTCAGCTTACGAATTACGAAACTTAACTCGGAATTAGCCTTTGCCAAATAATACGTTTATCCTATTCTTTCGTAAAAAACGTCCACTAAAACATGTCTACATGTTCTTAACAAAAAAACTGCTTGACGTAAAGCACAATTGATTAAAAAATATTTGATCTTTTGACGTCGTGCTCAGGAGTTTGTTTAGTACGAGAGTAACGTCTTCAAACAGAGCACGCATAGAAAGACGCCTTTTCAAGCGGTGGTTGAAAAAAGTAATAGGTCCTGATGTTTGTTAATCGAGATCACGAACAAATCGAAAAATTAAACAATAACTCTCTGCCAATGGTTTCCAACCCGTTTTGTTTAGAGCAATTCGAAGACAAATATATTGGGACACCAATACAATCATTTCGCTTAAGGGATTAAAATTTTTTTTGTGTGTATTACTAAAATCACCAAACAATGGCATGTACTTTCCAAGAAAAATCTATAATTTTGAAATATTGAGGTTTGACTAGCTATTACTAGATTGTTAAATATAACGGATAAATAAATCGATTGAATAGGCAAGTGAATTGCACAAAAGGATAGCAACATATTTGTCTAAAATCCATTTGGCGAGATTAGTCGGCCAGTCGATATGATCGTGCGTTGCAAGCGAACAACTGGAGCAGGGTACATTGAGCCTTGTAGAGAAGCTTCGCTTGCTCCCAAAATATAGTAAAAAGAAAGGTTTTTAATCCCAGGCAAATAGTGGAAGGCAATTTCGCGGTGAATCCCCATTGTAGTGTTTACGACGTGCTTAGCCAAGTGTAGCGGCGTTACAGCCTGGTAACTCGATCCATTTCAAACAAATTACACATAATTGCTTTTTTTAAACGATAATTTTGAAGTGAACCCAGTTTTAACAAAACGGTAGGCTTAAAGCTTGTAACTGCACAAAGTCTAAGCGTTTTAAATATAGCACTTCAACGAATATGTTACGCTAATCGTATAATTACTTTTTCATTACATGTTAAGTTGTCACATTTATTTTTAAATCATCGGCTAAAAAAACGCGACTTGAACAAACTTACGAGAACATGGGAAAACATAAGGTTACGGACATAGTTATTACTTTATATTACTTAACATAGCCGGAACAACGACAGTAACACTTAAGCATTTTTGTTTTTCCAAGTTTAAGGCACCAAAGTAAACTGGTAAATACCCTACACTTCTACAGTATTAAACCTGGACAGGAGTATAACGTTACTATAAAATTCCACAAATCATTTTAATGAAATTCTACAATCATTGGTATTAACAC
Source organism: Ascidiella aspersa (assembly GCF_963924565.1). NCBI lineage: Eukaryota > Metazoa > Chordata > Ascidiacea > Phlebobranchia > Ascidiidae > Ascidiella > Ascidiella aspersa. Next base: position 16,215,339 of record NC_139449.1, read on the forward strand.
GAGGTTTCTGTAAACTTGAATACACGTGAATGGCATCACGTTACATGTAGCCTAATACGGTTCCAAAAAATAGGGTTTAGTCCAAGCATTTATTATCATTTTAGAGCAACATAGTATTAGACTGGTAAAAGCCCTATTACACATAGGCATAGTAATCAACTAAAATCAAGACACGATGACCAAATGCAAAGAGCTTATCAACTTTTTACACGGGGAGATTTTACAAAATCTCACCTCTTATCTAAAATAGTAAAACATAAAAATACTGTATAATATATACAACTTCTTCCAACAACAAAAAGACAGCACCATACATCTCCTTAAAGGCTGTTCCATCACCAAACAAATATTAAGACAAAGAAGTCAAATTAAATTCCAAATTCGCAACACACGTTTCTATCCAATTATTGCGTATTACTTTGCAGTCGAAACTCGGCACATTTCGAAAAAAAGGACTGATTACATTTGCAGTGTAATGTCTCTGACCCTGCTTCAACCTTTTACCTTTTTTGTTCTTACGTTTATTCCTTTATAAAAAAAATAATTTTCTAATCAAACTGAAAAACATTAAATGCTCGCTTTAAATAAAAACAAGCTTTTTCGCTTGGATGCCCCTTACTATAAGAGCATAGTCAAACTTACCACAAAACCACATTGCCTCTTTTTCCCGGCAGCGCCGTTGACTTCCCTGTGACAGATTTTACGACTTTCAAACTTTGACCGCACTGCCTTAATCCAAGGGCTGGGGCTGCGCAGTGTTTTGTTGTTGCGCTTCTGTTCACTTCCTGATTGAACCTTTCGAGCGTGGGTCGGAGACCTGAAAGCGCATTCCTTTTTCGGCAGGGAACGCATTGCTCGTACTCTGTGTCTTCTGATGCTCGATTGGCGAGGACCATTAAAGCGCAAAGCTGGGTGCTTTTCATTAACGTTCAGTGATTTTTGTTCAACACTCGACTGGTTCCCAAAACCAATCGTCGTAGACAAGATATCTCTAGCCGTTTTTCTTTCTGCACCATTCAAATAATTTTTCTTTATGTGTCTCTCTTTGGAGAGTTCGACTACATCAATGCAGTTTGGAAAACCGTAGGTGTCTGCACAATTACGAGCACTGTCTTTACTCCTACGCCTCGAAAATCGAGCAGAAGCGTTCGCTGTTTTATCGTTAACAGCGGTAGTAAATTGTTGAGGGCCCGTAGAACGACCTCTTCTTCTTTGACTATTATAGAAAGAAGTGGAGCTACCTGTACGTTGCCGCACTGAACGCCCTCTCGATCTTCTACGAATGCTGTTAGATGGATATCTTACCTGAAAGTTGTTACTGGAAGTTCGACTTCTAAACGATCTTTGATCAACATCACAAAAATCCTCAATTTTACCAGTACTTTTTGTAGTTTGGTCCGAGCTCAAGAATTCTTTTTCAGGTTTTTGAATTAGGTCACCCAGTTCTGTATTGCAATATGAGTTGTCTTGGAATTCTGGTGGAGGCTCCAAGGTACAGTCGATCAGGTCGCTAGGAAGTTTAGAGATCGCCGATATTGGGGCAGGAAGAGATTTGCTGTAGCTGCTCGTACAGTTTTTTATTGATACACCTGGCCTGGACACATCATTGATGTTGGGATGGCATTGGTCGCTTGGCTTTTTTAAAGTTTTTGCCCCAAATACAGATAACATTCGCTTGAACGGGGACCGCAGCTTTTTTGCGACGCTTGTATCTTGCATCACTGTGTTGCTAAAGTTGCGCGGCAAGGATAGTGTAGTAGACGTCCTGCATGGGTCCGTTAAATCAGAGTAAGGGTTTCCCGAACAAAAAGATTCACTGCGACCTGCGCTAGCTCTGTCAGCGGCAAACACACGACCGGCTTCGATCAAATGTGTGTTGTTGCGAAACCAGAAACGTACGCTTCTCCTTTTAGGTTGATCTTTCTGTGACTTTTTTTCTGCCATTGGTCATCCAAAATTTAAATCTAATCAAAAAGATCGCAAATAACAAAAACAAAAAGCAGCCATCGCTGAACGGCAACGTAGTCAGTTAAGTTTGTATTTGGCCATCGTGTAAAAACCACGCAAGTAATTAGTGCACAGTCCCTGTTACAACATAATGTATGGGCCGTAAACTTTTTAACGCCTGAAGCGTCTTTACATTAAAGTACCAGTTATTGCTGGTGTATTTGTCAACATAAATCAGTTCAAAGCAAAAACAGCTGCAAAATATAATTCGCCCAAAGAATGTCAATTGATTCACAAGAAACCACTGCAAGCCCAACGATAGGAATGCACACTGGACCTGCCGATCGCACGAACAGCGAGTATTCTAAAACGGAAGCAATTGTTGCGCATTCTCCTTGCAGTACCGCAAATTACTTATCCCTTCCTACAGTAAAGTTCAGGTCGCACGTTTGACGGAGTCCGTCACTTAACATAGCAATTGCAACGAAGACAGTTGCAAGGGGACCTAAAATCGACTAAATAGTAAAACCTGCTTGATCATTTTGTGTTGATACCTATTTAGCTCTAACGTGTCGCACTCAACAATCAAAACTGTTTTATGAATACATATTAATATAAAACTAAATCTTCTTGCAAAACTGTCCATGCCGGCAATACTTACAAAATAATACAAAACAACATAAAAACATGAAAATACAAGTCATGTTATCAGTAAAACTTCGCTGCACAAATAACAATCGCGTCTTTATTACAGTAGGAAGCAACAACGTTAATAATAACGAGCCCTTTGTTTGTACAGAGAAGTTTCTAAACCCCTTTAAAAGTATTAAACTTTAAACTTACTTCTGGTCCCCATATTCGGTCGGCCATATCTTCAGTGTCAGTGATTGGAGACGTAGCCGCTTTACCAACTTGCTTGAGAGACCGACGAATTCTACAGTTTAATTGCATTTTGGTTAATAGGCTATATGATAGGTCTAAAGCAAATTTACCATATAAACACGGGCCTATCCTCTTTCTTATTTTAAATGAAATGATTTATATTTTTATGTTTGTAATATCTACAATGCATATTAAACATCGGTCTACTGTCTAAAACTGTAACTGGACTCCTCACATTTAACAAAAGATCATTTAAGGTTGGTTTAATTCATTTACATTCTACAAAGAAAATATTCTTAAATGGCAGATGTTTTGGACGAGTTATCAAATAGCGATGCAAACCTAATAAGAAAACACTGCACACAAACTTTGTTATATTAGTACGGCTCCATGGAAAGTACAACACTTGCTTGCTGGGAATGAGTACTACAGAGTTTTCAGTAAACTTAGCTAAATCATTACACAAGAAACGTCTGTTAATCTTTACCTTTTTCTGCATCTTTGTTGCTGTTTTACATTCAAGTCATGACTAGTATATGCAACGCAAAGTAAAGCATTCGCATAGCTGCAAAGTAAAGCATTCGCATAGCTTATATGCGTTAGAACGGCCGGACGATACAACTGACAATTATGAAGGAGTCACAAACTGTACGGCTTTAGGTGGTTTACAACATTTCGGTGCTATATTTGGCTGACGTATTAGGTGTTTGTTTAGAGTAAAATCACAATTTACCGATGGACTCCGGGCACGTTGTTTAAAAACACCTCCCGTCGTGCGCCAAACTCAGGTATTTTGGTAGTTTTGTACATACTACCTATATGCGAATTGGATGGCGATTATTGCACGTGTATGTAAGTTGTTAACCTTTCACCAAATAATTCAAAACTTGGGTTAGGGTTAGACGAAGTGTTTTTAACCAATGTTTGCAAAAAACTATTTTCTCCAGAGGGTTAAGGGTAACTGTTCGCTAAATCCTTTATATTTGAATATACCTGAGACTAAGCTATTAATTAATTGTCGCTTTGATGGTTTCGCACTAAACAAAGATAACTATATGGACACTGGAATTTTAGCACAGTAAAGTTACACCCGGAAAGACAAACACTTAAAAAGATAAGGCACTGGCCTAGGCTAACCCACATAAATCTTTATACAGCACATTGCGACTGAGTGGAAAAAGCACGCTTATCGCTTTTAAACTGACATCCCTAAGTAATGACCTCAATTGCTTGGTACCGCATCTTGTTTTCAAGAAATGTTTTTGGGATGACAATGTTTGTGTATCGCCGAACAGAAATAGATTCTATATGACGAATGGAAAGAGGTAATTTGACCAAAGCCGCCTTTTCACCTTTTACGACTGTTTTATTTTCTGCAATAACCATAGAGCAGATTCGGGGCGTGGCATAGCGCACAGGGTATTAGTCCTTCAAAAATATCTATTAATGCTGACTAAAATAGAACACGTGATGCGCAAAATCGTTTTTCAAAAGGAAAACAAAATGGTTTAACAGCAATAACCCAGTCGTTGTGACGTAACAAGGAATAGCATTTGCACTCACGAGTTACTCCCTGTTAGTACAAAGCTATTTACTAAACAGTACAATATTTTGAAAAAAAAGTTACAAATATCGTTTTCGATATTGTGAATGTTATGACGATATATTTCATACAGTATAGTCAAATCCCGGACATATAAGCAGATTTTGCCATTTCTTCCCGACGCAGATTTCAACACTAAATTCCCTGACATGTCAAAGAAAACCCTGACGTATGGCAACCCTAATAGAAGTACAACTGACTATATTTTGAGTTAGATAACTTAAATGTCATAACCTCATCATAGACCATTTCTTCAAAGCGAAAATAATTGAAACTTGGTTGCAAAAGTGTGCAATTCCCAATCATTTGTCATTCTCAAAACAGTAAAGCATATTCAAAGCTTCCTAAATTGAGGTTCGCAAGTAAACCTACGCCAAGCGTTAAAAGCAGGCTGGCAAAATCTTGCCTGCCTTCTGGTGACAAGCATTTTCGGCGGAAATTCTTCGGTTTATTGGTCGAGCCGAAAAATTTAAATGATGTGTTGGTCAAAGGAATGTATCAACCTTGCCACGTTTCAAGATTATTAAGAAGTAAATGAATCAGCAAAAAGTTGCGCAGAAGGCGCAAAATTTTTTGTGACATAAAGAAATACAAATGGGGTATGCTGAAGTACAGCCTGGGGGACTGGGGGTGCACGTCTGCTTTTCTTACTCTAACAGTGTTACATAGATAAGCTGTTGGGGCGAACGTATGTGCACACATGCAACTTGAAATCAGATTAAATAGCGAGAAAAAATTCTTAAAATTGGGGGAACATTTTTTTTTAATTGGGAGAAATTTTTAATAAAAAAATAACGGTGTGTTATAATCCAAGTTAATAGAAACTGTTTGCCAAATGTAGAGTCACACAGTGAAGTGCAACATGCCATAGTATGCATAATACCTCTTGCCTCAATAGATATGGTTCAGAGACACAACCACAGCTAAACGAGACCAAAGTTTACGCGAAGCGCGAAAATTTTTTGCGTTTACGTAATTAAAACAGCCAAAAATATACTTTAAGCCTTAGATGGAACAGCTTGGCCTAGCACATCCCCGTTATGCCCATGCGAATGTCATATCTGTCTATTTAACAGAAATGGCGACTATCATAAATGCTTTTTTAACTCAATAAAGAAGTATTTGCCAAATCACGTAAAACTGCAAATACACCACAGTTTTATCGAAATTTAGTACTTTTTAAACTAATAAACAATCTATATGCCAAACTTTTTCAGAATGGCACAACAAATTATTTCCTGCCAATTTTAGTGCATAATGCTCCTACATATTCAGCATTTAAAAAAAAATTGGATTGAATATTTGTAGAACAAGCACACGTTTGTTTGGAAAATCGATCTATCAAAAAAAAAATTAAAAAATATTTTTATTTTTTTATTTTTTATTTTTTTGAAGCAATTTCTTCGGTTTTCTGTCTGATTCTTCGGCCGACATAGTCGCCAAGTCGCCAGCTTTCTGCCATACTGGGTAAAAGTATAAATAAAATCTAAAAAAAATTTAGTGACTTTAAAAATGCAAAAAACAATGCAGAAACATTATTTCTAAATTCTAACTGATTTGTTCTAACAAATAGCCTACTTTTAATGCAGACAATAAAATAATTTTATGTTTAATGCGGTAAAAAGATAGTGATAATGTTTAGTATGTTTAATAGAGGTCACCAATTAAACGTTCGGGAAGCCATGTTATAATTTAATGACTTACTTGTTAATCTTTCCTTTCTTTGTTGTGCCAGTGCGAGATAGTTCTATGTTAAGGTCGGGGGCATCTGTCGGGTCAACTCGAGATTGCTTCTTAAGGTATTTGTCGCTGGAATGTCTCTGTACTTTGTGCAATCCGCTCCATTCGTTTAGGCTATCTTCAGAGCTGTCCTCTGAACCGCAGGACATGTTAGCTCCAGTTAAAACCATAGCATTCGGATTATTAAGAGTCTTGTAGTGACCTAATGGTAATCCATTATCTTTTTCTCGAGTTAGGGATGCGTGATATGTTCTACGTTCTACGGATAGAAATGGACGTGGTTTATCGCATTCCTGGGAAGAGAAACTGCTATGACCACGAAGTTCGACCTGCTTTGGAAGACGCTGAGCACAATCCATGGTCGCTCTTCGGGTCGGTATTTGAGTGTTGCCCTCAAATAAGAAAAACTCGGGTTGACCTTCTTCACTTTCTGTAACATAATAATATCATTGCTCAAAAAAGTTCAGTATTGTGCTCATAACACTGGTATAATAGATACACTCATCTATATCTACCAATGGATGTTTAAAACGCAGAAAACTTACATAACACGTTAAGCAGTAAATTTTAATATTATTACAATGAATTATGATGTTTTATTTTCTTATCACATAACCAATTTTCTTACCTATGTTTTTAACAGATAATTTGTGAAAAGGTTGACTTCTAAGACTAGTTGAAGTTTTAATAGCTTCTGTTTGATTTTCACAAGTGCTTCTGTTAGGTGTAACGGGGCTAATTCGTGAGGTTTTTGCGTTACTAGACTCACAGAAGTTTTCCGATCCGAGTAACTTTACACCAGTTTTTTTTTTTCTGTGGTTATTTGAATAGTTTAACTGGCTGGCGGTAGAATTGCGCAGTAATGACTTTGATTTTTGCGTTTCTTCCAAACTCACGCTGCGTCGAAAATTAAAAAACAATGATTTTGTAATGGGAAATTTCTTTTTCACTTGGTTTACATTGGGTTCGGTCGAACGACTTGATATTTGTGGTGTCTTGTCACCATTCCAGCGTTTTTCCTTAGTAGTATGGCAAGGACCGTCGCGTGAACTGGTAACGGCAGTATAGTCGTCTTGACAAGTCTTGCCTTTTATATCTGCTTCTTGTAAATGGCTTGGTAAACTCTTAGCGGAAGAAATCTTTCGTTTGGTTCCTGGGATAAACAGTTGAGCAAACTTGAAGGGACTGGATTGTGTCAAACTTGAAAAACGCTTGTGTCGGCGAACGGAAGTAGAACTTTCTTCGTAGTCTTGAATTTGCTGATCGCTAAGCCAAGTGTTAATTCGCTCTGTTTCGTCCTGTTGTCCCTGCGTATTAACAGGACGACTTATATCAAGATTTCCGTATAATTGAGTGCTACTGACCTGATTAAATTTTAAAGCACAGTTTTCAGATTTTACGCTGTCTTCTTGCAAAGACCGATGTCGTGATATTACTGGACTACCTCGTTTTACTATTACTGGGTTGTTTAGTACATCTTCCAGTTCAGTCGACTCAGAAATAGAGAAATGACCGTGATAGATCTCGCCGTAACTTCTAGACTTGAGCAGCGGTTTGATATGTTCATCTTTAAGTACGACGCGTGCTTTTTGTTTCCCTGCTGTGTTTGCGTTTTTCGTGAGTTGATTGTTGTGATTTCTTTCCAGCAATGAGCCACGTTGAGTAGAAGGTGCGATTAGCGTCGATCTGCTTTCCCTGGAAATGTCTTTGAGGCACTCTTGCGTTCGTGACTCACGAAGAAATTGAGGTGATATCGGTTGATCGTTTCGCCGTTGCTTCCAACTACCAGATAACCCGTGTTTGTCTGCACCTGGCAAGCACTTCACGTCGTTCCATTCTCTATATTTTACTGTTGACTTTTCTCGGAAATCGTTGATATGACTGCAATGACTTCCTGGTCTTACGTCATGGTCGGAATAATGCTGTGCAACCTCGCAGACGCCTGTTACATCATCTTTATTGGATTTTATTTCGTAGTTTCTATTGTTGTCGCAAACGTTGCTATCAAAATCCGATCCTAGGCTTTCCAGTAAACGGTTTACGTTTGCCAGCACTGCGTCTAACTCTGCTGATTCGTCGTGTGTCTTCTGCATTGTTTCTGTATCGTCCAACTTCTTTAGGTTGTCGAGCGAAAAGTAGTCACCGGATACCTCTCGTGCTAAATATAAATCCCGGTTTGGCTGTCGCTGTTGGTGATTTGACGTAGAGCTTTCGCACATGTTTGCTCTATTTATTTTTCTATTTTTTTTATTCCTAACTAAAAAAATAGTATAATAGTTTTACCTCTACCAATGTGAGGAAAATTGCACGAGTTTTCAAGTTTTACCATAAATGCTTACCTCTTCTTTTATATCGTTGCTTTTCCACAAATACTCTTTAAATATTTAAGGTATCTGACAAAAAATACTGATGGCAACAACTATCTTGCCAATAATGGCGGCAAAACTGTGCCTAATCCTTAAACCTAAAGCACAGACCATTTTTAATGTAAGATCGAAAAATCTGTTGAAGAAAACAGGGCAACAATCGATTGATAAAGCATTATTTTTTAACACTGTAAATATCACTAAATTTAACATTGTAAAATACTAAAATTCACTAAATGAATTCCAATACTCTGCGAAGTCTAAGTTAGGTGATTTGCTGTTCTGGGAGTCATGCAATTTCCGTCCCTTATTAGTGACAGAGAGAAGAAAAAGCCAAAAAATAAAATAAATATAAATACTTACTATGAAATAGTGAATTAATAGCTGAACGTTAAGTAGTTCATTTACAGGTGCCTCAAGAGAGATTCTTAGGTGTGGCGCAGAACTAACCTTTGGAAAATACTCTATTCGTCTTATAAAAAGGCAAGCAGGCAAGCGTGCAAGACATGATGTAGCCTACACTACATCTATTATAAAACTAATCATATTATGGTATTTACCGACTGATTTTCCTTGTAATAAGGGCATCTGTTGTTCTATAGTGCGCCGCAATTAGAAAACATTTGAGAACCAATGTATACGATTGTAACTTAACGAACGGGCAATTTAACTGTATAGCACTTAAAAATGCTCTCTTTCAAACCACCCCAATCATGTTGCACGTTAAGATAAAAAAAAAAAAAAAACTTTTACAACTAAGTAGAGAGATCTATAACTGAAAGTTTAAAACTGTTATGGAGAACCGTCTGTTTTGCTAATCGCAACGAAAACTTTTACATGAATACTACCTAAACACTTTCTAACATGTATAACACGCTTGCTTTTAAAGTACTGCTTTAAGTTTAATTGGTTTGACATTAAAATATATTTCCATCGAAAGGGCAACCCATAAAACTATACGTCGAGAATAACAAAGGTCAGTTATTTTCCAACCGATGGTTCGGCAAACATATCTACAAAAGCGGACAAATACGTTCTTCTGTTGGATCGTGACATTCCTATTCTAAATTTTTGTCCGAGATCAAGAAAGTTTTGACTCTCAAGCTTCTGGCCGTATTCATAAAAGCATTTTTTTATTTTTATATTCTAGTGTTAGTTTTTCATATATCCGGCACACTACTTGGCTAAGACAAATTTAGGATAAAAAGCTTTTCTGATAAATTTTACCATACTGTTTCACTTGCTTAAGATTCAGAACAGTATTCACAATAACAAGGTTTTCAAACCATCAGTAGTAGCAACAAAACGGCTATTTAATACAATTTTACTTAATCGACAAGGCAAATATGTTAATGTTGTACATGAATAGCTTAAACAAATTAAGACTAAAAGATTAAGGCAACAAATAATTTCATACAAAATCACTATTGTGAATGACCAAAAAAGCGAAAATTGTATACTCAGTAATGCAATTTTGAGTATAAGGCCTAAAAAATTATTTACTGCTGTAAAACAGCATTTGGTGGATGACAACATTACGGATAAACCATTGTGGTAACTGATTTCGCTTGGTGTGTTTCAAGTTTTCATACAGTTTTTGTTCATAAGAGTGTCCATCGATTTTATTAATTACATTTCTTAACAAGCCAATAATTATTGATATAATTGAGACTTTCACAGAAGGTTAAAATAATAAAACAATACAATTAGTGGTTGTAGTTACCAAGAGATTTAAAAATGACCGGTATAAATAAATTTATAAAGTTTTAAATATACCGTTATTCATTGAACAACTAAAGTCGAAGTGAAAACAAATCGATAACAGACGAGTTTCTGCTATCGACATTTCTTATAACGGTAAAGTAATACGCAGTGCGGATCTTATTTTGAAGGCTTCGTTACACTTTAAAGATAAAATTTGTTTAGTGTGATAAAAAACGCTTTGGGGGAAACCAAGAAAGCACATGTTTGCGAACAAACATTCTTGCGTAGGTTGGAACTTATAGGTGGAAGGTTTTCTTTGACAACTAAGGATGATAACTTGTGATACGTTATAATCCTCCATATTAAAACACTTTAACTAATGCGATTCATTACGTGACCTAATAAATAATAAGTCGGTGATATAAGTTACAAGTAATTTCTCGTACAACGCTTACAAAAATTATTTTTATAAAATGCGACCTGATGCATTTAAAGTATACCACGAAGCCTACTCTTATTCCTACTAGCAGCTTCCGAAAGCTACCGATTTAAGGACAAAGTTTACAACCAGCAACGACCATTTTGGTTTACGAATGTTTTGCCAACTTATGTTTTACAGTTCGATTGTCGCTATAAATAGCAAACCACACCTCTATATATGGCAATATTCAAAAGCAATGCAAACGAAGTAGCTGGGACATAAGCGTAAGTGAGGCGCGTTCCTTATGATCACAACATTCTTGTTTAGTTGAAATTGTGTCGTTGCAATTACATAATGAACGTCTGTAAAAGTGTTACATGCACAGATGATCATGAATTTACCATGTAACATTTTATAAAAAGTCCTATATTAGCAAACAACAACGCTTTTATGTCGAGCGTTCCAATTAATTTAAACTGATTTGCCAGAATATAGAACGGTACTCCCTTGCATGGAAGAGAGGACAGTTAGCAATAATCAAAACTGGTACACGTACTTAAAATCACATGTGTTAGAGCAGTATTACAACTTCAAGCCTCCTCTAATATTTGCTAATTTATTTCTTCTCAGGTGAAACTTAGGTTCAAACAGCACTGAACTTACATTCTATTCACAACAATAACTTAGGGCCCCACGATGATCCTGATGACGTCATATGTCAAAAAAGTAATGTGACGTTTAGCGCCAGTGCGAGGTATGTTTGTAGCAGTTGATTTAGTAGCGGAGTTAACGACTCGAGAAGTTAAAAAAGATAAGGCATCGTCGCCGCTGCGATTTCCCGCCCGGGTGCGTTAAGGAGAAAGAGTGGGTCCCTCCCAATACCTAGTAACCGATGCGAGGAATGATGGATTGTATTAAAAAAACTTAACCGCTTCTACATTGCGACGCGAGGCCCAAAAGAGATTCTTGTAGAGTTGTTCGCTGACACAATTATTTTTAGGGCGAAACAGCTCTTCTTATCATTTCGATCAATAACATAAAAGCAACAAAATCTTCGCTCATAATGATCGTTATGCCACGGATCCGGCAACCTAGAATGCCAATCGACTGAATAATTCAGTATATGTTGTATGCTAAGGCAGAGTTCCCAAACTATGCATCGCGGCGTACTGGTGCGTCGTTTTAAATTTAAAAGGGCGGCGCAAAATTATATCGCTTCGTATCTAAACTCAATTGCAGAAATATGCTTTCACATATATTACAAACATCACCTGGCATGCTCATGCTTAATTCTAAATCATTATCAAAAAAAATTACATCGATTAATTTTGATTAATGCTACAAACAAACAAATAAATAACAAACAATCGAGATTCCGAACGCTGTTTGAGTCGTAAGTATATAAACTTTTCCGAAGGCGTCACAGAAAAAAGTTTGAGAACCAATTCGATAAGACACACGACATTATAGTCACAAAGGTACAATAGGTGAGAAAATCTAGTTGCCATTTTTTTATGTCAGGGGATAGCAAATAATGACATAAAAAGCCGATCTATTCGTTAGAATGCAACCTGACTAACTAGTTATAAACACTTATAAATGAACATCGAATTGTGTCTAGCCTACATTTTGAGCAGTCGTTCTCAACCTTTTTCGATTACGGCACGACACAGAAAAGATAAAAAAAAACTGCCTACCCTTATTAGCAGTTTTACTAAGTGGCCGTTTACCGGAAATTCTAAGAATAATCGAAATTAAAACAACACACTTAATTGTCACATCAAAGGGAAATATTTCTTGATTTATTGTCAGACCCCGTTTGTTTACTATAAAACTGATGGCAACTCCAAAAAACATATTACAACAAGAAACAATGAAAAGCACTGGGCAAATATCACAATTATAAATTATGCCAACCATATATTCTACACAAGGTCTCAAGTGATTTATTAACTTTAAACTAATAAAGAAGGAAGTTCTGACACTAGTTTAATTTAAACAAATTTAAAACTTGTTGTCCATGCCCCTAGACATCACAATAGAATTAGTTTATAATATCAAACGCTGAAACAGGATCTCGGAATTCGTTTTGTTCGTAGTTCTAATAGTGAATGTATTCCTTACACTTAAAGTAAAGACGTTCTTTTCATCACATCGTGTTATTAGCGACCGGGAGAGGATCCGATCACGAGGTCATGGTCCAGTCCAAACGACATGTTTGGCATATTTTACCAACATTAACTTTTTTCCATTTATTGAATGTATTTCAACAGAATTATAGGTTGCACAGTTGTCCACGAGTTAGACAGGGAACAGAATGTTTTAAGTTACTTCGCGTTATGACGTAAGTTTGTGAGGTTATCTGTGAAAATGCTCATACTCCTGAAAACAAATTCCTAGATTCGTCCTGGAACGTGACAAAGTTTTACGAAACCTAGGAATGACAGCACGACGACGGTCAATGCACGAATTTCACTTTAGTATGTTTGCTGGTGAACCTGTAAATATCCAGACATCCCATCACAGAAATAAGTTGTACTGGGTGCCATCGCTCAATCATAACATAACTTAACAACACAAGAAAAACTGTGTTTTGTTAAATTTGTGACTTTTCCCTTCATTTCAAAGGCCAAACACAAAACACGGAAACGATTTAGGCACGATTAAGCGCAAAACATTGTAGCTTCTTATTTAAGTAAAATAAGCTTTCTAAAGAGAAGACAATAATACGAATTTGACACTAGATCTTCAATTAAAGCGATAAGATGATAAATCTAATTCTAATCTATATTTTAATTGGCTGATGTGCCTTAGTCCTAATTCTGATATCATTTCTGTTTTTACCAAATATTCTACTTTGTCCACTTGCGTGTTTTTTAGTTTTCAGTCAAAACAGGTTTTCAACCATTCAGTTGATTATTTGGTCGGACAAGTGACTTATCTTAGTGTATTAATTTTGCCATTCATATAGCGATATTGTGATTACTGATTAGATTAAATGTAATTCTAGTTTTAGCAGTTTAATTTCTGTTGACAAATTCGTTAATTCTAATCTAACTTGGTAAAACTGAAAAGTTGTCATTTCTATGCTAATCTTGATAAAAAAGCTATAAAATATATAATTGTCCCAGTAGGCAATGAAAGTTTGCTATTTACTTTATAAATAATAGTTCAACCCGCAAAACAATTTTACTAAATTATAAAGTTAAGCATAAGTTCCCAGGATTCTCCAACTAACGTAACTAAGATAAGCTCACCTACTTAACTGGCATGCAGTAACATGGATAATGCGGTGTACAACGCAATGACAAACAAATAGTGTTTATAGGAATACATATAGTGCATAAAACAGATGGTATGCGAAATTTGCAATAATAATTTACAAACAAAATATTCCCTGACATGTTGGTAAATACATACTCTATGTTATTACCGTGTTTAACTACGCAAAGATAGGCACTTGAAGGGTTTAATATGTCTTTCCTAACTTGTCAAACAAGCTCAGCTCGTACCACACACGGTGTTGGCGCTCTATATTTTAGCTACAACTAGCTGCACGTTTAAATACATATTCGTTGAACTAAGTCGAAAAGAATTAGGGAAATGTACTAGATACATTTTTTGTGCCTCACACAGTTTAAAAAATGTATATAAGAAATAAACTTTTTGAAAACATCAAAGTGTTTTCGCCGACCACAAGCAAACAAAGTAGCGTGAATTATTAAACTCAAACTCACCAGTCCGGTTGTCTACGTTATACCAAGAAAGTTGTATTAGAATAACTTACTTCTAACTTGCAGAATTATTTTATGATATGTAAAAAGCTATTTTCCTCTCTCGAATTGTTTTATATGCGTTTTAGGCTATTTGTTTGTTACCACCTGAATTACACTTATGTGAAAACCGAAAAGGGTAAAACAAGTTTTACTGTGCTTGTTGTTAAACACCTTAGAAACATTTCTCCTCCTTCGTGCTCAAGCAACATAGTCTAAAAGCTTTCTATAAAAGTATCATTTGCGAGCTAGCCATTCGTAAAAATGTTTTATCAACGAACCAGTACAAATATTTTCCTTCGGTTAGTAGGTCACAGTGGGCACACTCTGCAAACACTCGAATAAAGTGAAATACGGGCATCACTACTTTGTAAATAGTTATCTGTATTCTATGCATAAACACTTAGCTAACAAAAAGCTTTATTACACAGCCGACGTTACCAAAACGTATTTCAGGCGTTTCCGTGTGACTTAACTAAGCATAACACAGCAGGAGGTATAGAAGCGAAGGGTTCGCAGCACATTTGCTGATTTCTCTCAGACCACCTGCGGAGTGAAAAATCCTAATTGATTTCAACGATTTTTTGCAGAGGATAACTCATTACAAAGGCCGCTCGAGGTGGTCTGTTCTCATTCGGTACGAACGTCTTGTCTACAGCTGGAATTAGGCAACGCGCCTGTATTGCCTGACAGCAAAGCACAACAAGCGCCCTAGCTGCAGTGATTAATAGGAGCGTTTGACAAGCCTTATCACATTGTAGCAGATCATGTTAACTTTATCACACGTTATTGTTGTTTTACCCCTCGGCTAGCATAATTTTTTAGCATAATTCAGACATACCGATGTTGGTTTCTACGTTTTTACGTATAATAAACAATTGACGACCAAGGGGAAATACAATGGTGATTTGTGTAAGAACGAGCTACCGCTGTGAATAGTATCGCTACGTGCCACCTCCGTAGATAGAGTTTTCAGGGATTATAATCGGGAAATAGGCTGCCGAAGCACGTTTCGCGCATTTTTCTGTAATTCATTATTTAGCGAGAGAACACCATTAGTTCAACTCAAGATTAAACACTGCTGCATTTGCTAATCTAACGTTTATACACGTGTCGTACCAGTAATGTGGTTAGTAAAACGTAAGTTTACTTAGTTTACACTGAGACCGTTTTCAAACAATGAACAATTTTTTTAGGGCTATTCGTTCTTAAATATGTCGATCATTGCTACAACTTTTAAACTTCTCCGCTGCTGTATAATTGTCAGGACACACCTAATATTTTGTTTCGCAACTGTTACCATTTGTATACAAAGAACAAGTAGTGATGGACTGCGCAGGTAAAAGCAATTACAAATGTGTTCGTGACATTGTATATCTTGTTTAGCAAACGTTAATGGGTATTGCAATGTAATTGTAGCTAAATGACGAGATACGCGCTGCAGGGAGCATTTGTTGAAAAAATTCAGTAGCACTGCTATACTAACAAACCCGCTTAGTAGAGCTTTGCCTCATACATAACTGCAAGTGAGCTTTTTTGACTACATGTGCTAAATTCCGATTGTTGTCACTGATCAGCTGACCTACCACCTGATAACTACGAACCCCGAACTATCTTTACTGAATTTCATACATGTATAGTACAGCACAGCGCGTATACAGTTTGTTTATAAACGCTGCTTCGGAAGTACCCAGTGCTGCTGAATAGCATTACGTTCCCCCGTCTGCCGGGAAGCGCGAACCATTTAAAGGGATCACATGTTGCTGTGTATGATTTTGACAGTGTGGGCAAACTTTTGTCAAAAAAAGATTGTTGAATACTGTTGAATACTGAAGGATTGATCTCAGTTTACCAAAAGTAGATTTTTATTGCCGATGTGTTGTTATTATTTGTCGGTTTTAGGTAAACAATATTCTCATGTTTGAAATAACACGGGTTTTACAGCATAATAGGATTTCGGACTGGTAACAGCACACTTTTGGTAGCGTCAAAACATATTCCAGGGTTGCCATACGTCTAGGTTTTCCATGACATATCATATAATGTAGTATTGAAAGGAGGGAAAATGTGCTTAAATGTCCGCGATTTTAAATATATATGTAATAATTTCTTGGAACCATTCTAATATAAAGAATTGCAACCATTAATCACCTATTGAGCAACTGGTATGAAAACACCTTCTTCGAGAGGCGGTGTTCCAAGTACAGAAAAATTTCTATTTAATAGTTTTAAATTATACCTTTATCATTTTCACTTGTTTGGTGTTTTCATTTAAATGATATATGGTTTTGTGTTTTAATATACCGTCTATTTTTACCAAATACGATTTAGCTAAAATTAAGGGGGGGTTAAGTCATCAAAATACTGCAATACTTACTTCACAACTTTTTGGAGGCTATTACTCCCTTCAGTGATTTTTCAATTATTTAATATTTTGGCGAAATTTTACGCTATACATTTAGAGCTATAGGGATAGTTTGCCAAAAAACGCACCATTACACGTAGAACATGCCATTTTGTAATGTTATGTATGTCTATGCCCAAACCATGGTTGCCCAGTCTGAATTCTGTGGCACATGCACACCTGATATTTAAAAAAAAAACTTGTGTGCAATCCTATAGTGCACACTTAACTTAAAATATAGTGCATCTATAGTGCACACTTAACAAAAATGTATTATTGTCGTAGGATTGGTAGGATTACTTCCCTCAGGTGTGCAAAAAACACGATTTCACACCATGTACACCTTAAAACTTGGTGCTACAAACCCGAGATATCGTCGTGAAGTGCCATTCAATGCAGTCTGGATGGTTTCCAGCAAAAAATGTAGAAAACCCCTGAGTAGAATTACAAACTAGATTTTGCAGAATATATCTAGAATACATATTTGTTATTTTATCTTAAAGTATTCCTCGCTTGTAACCTTCCTATTTAAACTATAAGTAGGCCTACTTCCATAATTTATTCGTCTTGACTGGCTTTGTATTAGGGACGTCCGATAATATCGGATGGTAACCGAAAACCGATGCCAAGTGATAGTGGTATCGGTACTTGCCCGATACCAGGGTGGTATGGGTGCCGATAAGCTCAACAAATTTTCTTCAAACGCTTCAATGTTTTTTTGCTTGTTAGAGAATAGTATTGACGTCATTTGCTATCGGATCGCAATAGTTTTTGTCAAAAAAATCGGGTATCGGTTTTCAAATAAACCGTAAATTATCGGACATGTCTACTTCAAATATACAGTAATTAGCTTCTATACATCACACAACTAATATTTTATTTACAGTGTCTCTCGTTAGTCTTCATAAATTTGTTATCCTTAAATTTGTCTTTTCGTAAACATGCATTTTTGTTTGATTGGATATATAGTAACATATTGTGTTTTTTCTTTAACTAAATGCTTTCAGTGATTTCACGAACTAATTTAAAAAAATGAACGCAGTTGCAGTTTGTATTTTCGTTAAGAAATTAAATTGAAAACCCTGTCTGCAACTATACCTTAAATACATAAATATAAAGTGTTTTTTTGCCACCTTTTTTACTACACAGAAGTTTTCACTGTCGTGAAATGCAAATTTAACTTTAAAAAAAGCACAAATATGTTCTCACTTGTTTTTGCAAGACCTTTTATATTTAATATTCTAAATATTTTTGATACGTAGCTATTGTAAAACATTAAAGAATCAAAAAACTACATTTTTAGTTTAAAAAAAATGAGAAAGCTAGATGAATTCGAAAAAAAATAGATCGAGGTGTAAAAGCTTAGCGCTGGTAACCTTGTCTATGTCATATTTAGGGCGAATATTCTTTGACCTAAAGTATGAAAAATTTTGACCTAAAAATATTTGTTTTAACAAGATTTTTACCTAATAAAATACTGTAGCGACACTACACTGACCCGGATTTATCGAAGCGTTATGTTTGCTTTTTTCTTATTTTTCTCGTGCCTTTTTATCGCCGGTTCTATACACTGATCTCTATAAAACGGTTTTATAGAGATCAGTGGTTCTATAGTGCAAAGTTCATAGAAATTATACTTCTATAGAGATTTCTATAGAGACTTTGCTATAGTGTGTTCTTTTTGATTCGGCGCACCTGGAATAAAGACTTACCATCGCCTTAATACAATAATTTAAACCAGTGCTCCAAGATTTAACGCGGAAAATGTGCATGTATATCTAATCAAGGCAGGTACTTTGACCTTATGTAAAATATAGGTGTACTTGTATAAACATTCTTAGGTAAAAATAGCTTCTGTTTACTAAAAATTACCCTTAAAAACGTGAGTAACGCACGTCCGGGAAGTCACACGGTTTGCGCAGCATTAACCTAACGCAGCTCTTCTTCACCGGTGCGCTATGGAAGCTGCCAGGTGCGCCGCGTAAAAAGAAAAAAATAACGTAATTATATATGACATTATTTTTTACTTTCCTATTAGGCTTATAGCTCATAACCTCCACAGTACTTTCAAGTAGAAGACACAATATCTACAAAGCAACAATATTTAAATCAGAATAATGTATTAACATAGTATAAAGACCACCGACATAATATAGCCAAATCGCAGTAATAACCATGACAGAATAAGATCTAAAATTGTGTAGGCAAGGCCTAAACATGTCTAAATAAGTCCTAAATTATTCGGAATAAGTTCTGAATAGACAAAATAACGCCTAAAACTGTAAGAAGAGGGTTTTTAAGAAATAAGGGCAATTTAAGAAATGTTGATAAAATTTCGACGTTTTTTTGTCAATCGCCGTAGTCATGTTTTCTATTGTTATGCAAATTTACCTTGGCGTTACAATGGATTTGTAATGTCAAATATTAGTGCCCTAAATCTGCGCTTTCGTTACCAGTGGGCTGCTGAGATCTTTTAGCTTAGGGGTTCTTTTAAAATAACTCACAGATGGTGCAAAGAGACAATTAAATGTTAAACCTGCAAATTAGGCGAAAGTTGTTTTAATATCTTCGTTTTTCTT
The DNA here is from genome assembly GCF_963924565.1 of Ascidiella aspersa. Classification (NCBI taxonomy): domain Eukaryota; kingdom Metazoa; phylum Chordata; class Ascidiacea; order Phlebobranchia; family Ascidiidae; genus Ascidiella; species Ascidiella aspersa. The sequence continues at coordinate 16,234,758 of NC_139449.1, forward strand.
TAGCTAAACGTTTGTTTGGCAATGAAGTTGTAAGTCAGCATCGAACATTCAAGTTGTTTATATGTCACAATTACGAATTGTACGAAGGTGGGTTGTAGACTGCTATAGCTGTAAATTCATTGTCATTCCAGAAATATGATTTTCACATGTGATAGTGTGTACGGCGCCTTTTTCACTGAAGCTTTTCTTCAAACGATAAAAATGTACTAAAACAATAAATACGTTCTCGCGTTTGTGTTTTGTAAAATTGTGTTTTACTTTTGGGTTTTTTATTAATGACCTAATACAATTTTGTTTACACAAAAATATATTACCTGTTCCACGATACAAATCAATTTATTTATCGTCATTTGGTTTGATCAATTTTTCGATGTAAAGATGCACTGTTATTCAGAAAAATTTTTGCAACATAGTTTTGTCCATCCTATCCGATTTTATTTGATTTCATTTACTCATTACTAGGGCGATTATTTTTTTACCTAAAAATTAAGAAAATTTGACCTTTAAAATTTCAATTTTGACAAATTTTGACCTAAAAATAATTTATTTTGACAAATTTTTTTTTTTCTGTTAGAAATACATTGTTATATAAATACGAATAGTAAACATATTGGACACACTTCATGATAACTTTGCAAAAGTCAAAAGTGAAGTGTGCTACAGCACCAAGATTGTTTCAGTGAGAAAAATGCTGAGTTGTTTAAGACCAGGGGTCGGCAACCTTTTCCTAGTCGCGGGCCAACACCAAACTCAGAAAGGTCTTTGTGGGCCGCACAAAATATTAACTCAGAATTGTGTTATTAAAATGTTAGAACAACTTTTAATTAGGCGGACCTCGTATCTTTTTTTGCACTTAAAAACGATAATTACATTTAAGGAGGCAGTAAAGTGTAGGCGCAAAGCGAGAGAAAAGGCGTTGTTTGGTTTAAAATTCGAGTCCAAACTTCGTCATCCATACTACTAATGAAAAGTGCAATAAAACTTATTTGAAGAAACGCGATAACTTTAACAGTTAATCTTTGTTTAGCGTTTGTTAGCCTTTAAGTGAGCGCGCACGTGGCGGGCGAAGCGAGCGCGATTTTTTTTAAGTATACCGGCATTTCTTTTAAATTTCATTTTCTTTTAAAGTTTTTATTACATTGCGTCTTCCATTAACGGTAAGGAAGCGCTGATCTAGTTCAGAAGACCGCATCAACACGTAAACAAGCCGGACGTAGAAAGGATTCGCGCGAAGCGGGGAATTTTTTCAAACTTACGTAGTTAAATAGCCAAAAAGTATTTGAAATGGACTCGTATCTAGTTAGTCAAAGAGGCGGCGGGCCGAATAAGTTACATTAGCTGGGCGCATCCGGCCGGGGGGCTGTAGTTTTCCGACCCATGTTTTAAAGTTTAGGTCTTACAATAGCATCAAATTGGGGCTTTCTGTCGCTGACTGATATCCTCAAACGCTCACATAAATTGGCATTTGGGAGTCTCGTTCTATGCTTGATTCTTTTACAAAATTCATTAACACTAACAATTGATATTCACATGAAAACACGGTAGAAAGTTTATTTTTTTAAGACTACATTAAAGATCCGCACAAAACGCTGAAAAGATCCGGAACCGGATCGCGATCCGCCAATTGAACATGACCGGCCTATATCAAAACTAAATTTTTTGATTCAATTGAACGACAAATTTTAAGAAAACTGAACGAACACTTTCAAAAAGCTGACTACAGTTTTTTTTTAATTTTGTAAACGATTTATGTGCATTTTTATTCGATTTTGACTTGACAAAATTTGACCTAACGTATAAATTTTGACAAAATTTTGACTTTTTCTGACAAGTCAAAAATATTCGCCCTACTCATTACTAAGGTCGCGTTAGGAATCTTAGTTACCTTCGATTGTAAAATTACTTTTTTATAAATTCCTAATGGTTTGATAATAATTTCAGGCAACCCTGTTTGTTAACTGTGTGAGTGTTTTCGCCAGCGTAACAACGTTCTGCACAAAAACAGAATATTAGTCCATACTCAGGATGAAATTAAAGCGATTTTAAGCGAAAGAAAACTGCATAAAATCAAACGAGAGCCCAGTCAAGTTATATTTTTAAAAGAATGATTGTTCTAGAAGTCAATAATTGAGTGTTTAGATTTAATTGAAGTTCTGCATTATGATTGATAGTTGGCGCAAAGTTTTTTTTTTAAAGAAAATCATTTACTCTAAGGTTGTGATGAAACCTATATGTGTTTCATTATATCGATGTGAATGGATGTCTTTAAGCCTGTTTGTCGTTAACAACATTAAATTATTAAGTTACTCAGGTAAGTTGTTAAAGACTACTTTTTTAAGCCAGAGGGTCTCAAACTGCCCGTCGCGGCGTCCTGGTGCGTCGTTTTATTCTCAACGATCGCAACGATTTTCCGTATTAAAACACCCGCTTTCAAAAAATATTATTTGCCTGACGGGTATATTCATTATTACAAAACTGTACCAATTTATCACAATTATTCAATTTGGCGTGCGAGAAAGATGAGCTTGATGCCTGGATCGGTCAGTTATATCAGTGACCATATTGAAGGCAGTACTTGTTATAATAAGTGCACGGCACTAGTTATATATGGATAAAAAATATAGGAAGGTAATGTTACGGCCAAAACGCAAATATACGATTTAAGGTGATCTTCTTGCCAATGAATGTTGCACTGAATATGTGAATAATAGAAATCACCTTGACCCTTGCAAGATAAATGTCGACCTTAATTCCTGATCAGTAACAGCAAAATAATCTAGCAAAGCTAGCAATTCAGGTCAGACACATTAACCAGATCTTAAAAAGATATATATATATTTCGCCAACTAAAGCATCGTCAGTATATCTGAATAAAAACAAACGCAACAGTATAAGAATGAGTCCGAAAACATTAAAGTTTAAATAAAACAAAGTAAAATAACTAAAATATAAAAGCTGTTAAATAGTAATGGCATCCAAGTTGTACAACCCCTGTACAGAAGCATAAAGCCAGAATCAATATTCAAAAAATGGTACTGCTCCAAATTAAGTAGTTGTCTAGTTCTTATCGTTTTCTTACGCCTCTACTCCATTTTTTCTTTTTGCCTTGCCGTTTTTGTGCCGTTATTTTGCGTTGCCGCGTTTCTCTCGACCCGTTCTTATTGCTTCTGTACAGGGGTTGTACAACTTGGATGCCATTACTATTTAACAGCTTTTATATTTTAGTTATTATGTGGCCCGAAAAAAAAAATTTTTTTTTGGACACATGTTGTTTTTGTCCGAATTATTTTTTTTTTTTTTTTTTTTTTTTTTTTTTTTTTCAGTCAATTTTTATGGCTCACTTTTGACAAGGAAAAAAACATAGTTGGAACATGAAATTTTCACAACTGTTAAATACCCTCCCAAAGTTGTTTCTAATATAAAAAAAAATTGCCTAGGTTCTAAGGGGTGGTTTTTAGGGGGGTAAAACTGTCATTTTTTGTTAATTTTGGTTTTCGGCACTTTTCAGAGATGAAAAAATGTAAAAAAAATCTGATATATTTATGGATGATGGATACATGACATATACAATGCTAAGTAACAAAATTTTAAACATTAGCCCTGAACTGTTTATCCGGGGGGTCAAACAGCACAACACTTTAGGAAATTTCAATGATATATTTACACTAGAAGGAAATGACATAAAAATCTGAAAATTTCACAAATGTTAGAGAACCATTTAAAGCTGATGTTAAATTAAAAACATTTTACCTCTTGAAAATAGGGGAGTATTTTAGGGGGGCAAAATTAAAATTCGGCCATTTTTGTGTTTAGAGGTGTCTAAAAAACTAAAGAAAACATTGTTAAATAGTTTTCAATTATAAAGAAAAATTATAGGTTGCTTCACAGCAAAATTTTGACCTTCAACTCAAAATAATTAACCCATGGGGGAAAATAATTAACCAAAAATATAGAAATTAAAGTGATTTTTTGATGGAAAAAAAATTGCAAACAAAGTGGTGTACACTGCCTGGCAGATTTTTTATTTAAACTTGCGGCGGTAAAATATGTTGTTTTGTAAGAGCAATAAGTTAATTACTAAGACGAGACACTTTGCACAATGGATGTTGCACGCGCTCGACAAAAAAAGCACAGCAGGGAGCCAGCCGCTTCGCGGCCAGAATAAGGCAAGCGATATGAACAAATTCTGTATTGAAGGTTTTATGCCGCTAGATTAGAGTAGATAGCTGTAACGAACTAAATCGAACACATCACACTATTGATTTTTGTCCCCAATTAGAGGCGTATAGGGGTGCAAGAAAAAATTGTCAAATATTTTTCAATTATAAAGACAAGTTATAGGTTTGCTTCGCAGCCAAATTTATATTAAGACCACTGGCAATCAATCTTGTAAAAGTGCACCATGTCCAACCTATAACACGCAACTTCGGGCCACATCCGCTTTTGCCTGCTAAAGCACCGAAACTGGAAGCACAACATTGGGAGTATATGGACACTGACAAATAAGACCCGTTGAAAGAATATAGAATAACCAAGGAATAACACCCTGGTAAAGTATAGTGGAACTGCGCTATACCCCCCCTGGTATAATATAGTAGAACCGCGCTATAACCCCCTAGCAAAATATACAAAAACCGCACACCCTGTCTAGTTTTACTTTGTTTTATTTAAACTTTAATGTTTTCGGACTCATTCTTATACTGTTGCGTTTGTTTTTATTCAGATATACTGACGATGCCTTAGTTGGCGAAATATATATATATCTTTTTAAGATCTGGTTAATGTGTCTGACCTGAATTGCTAGCTTTGCTAGATTATTTTGCTGTTCTTGCCAATGACTCATTAAAATTCTTGGTTTATATTTTTCATGAAAGTGGTGAGAAAGCCCTAATGTGTTATTAGCAGCGAGGTGAGACCAATAACAGCATGAAGGCCAATGAGCTTATATTAGACGTCAAGAAGAATTATTACATACGCAATTCGTGAATAAACCCACTTTTTTGTTTAAAAGTTTAACGCTCTTCCTACTCGTAACAGTCCTGTGTATGTCACACTTTCGTATGTTATTTTAAATGTAATGTGCTGTTTTTATATGCAGTTCAACTTTTGTACACAAATAAGTAAATAAAATTTATTAAAATACCTATCGCTGGGTGCGTCGCAAGATTATTAATTTTTTTCCAAGGGCGCTGCGAGGAAAAATGTTTGAGAACCGACTTAGATAAAGAAATTTCGTTACGTAAATCCATCCCTAGTTGCAATCAAAGGCGGATCCCGAGTAGAGGAAACCAGGTAATGGACCCCCAACACTATATTTGTAGCCACTATAACTATGTAAACGCAAAAAATATTATTATGGTATGTTTAAGGCGAAGTTGGCGTAGGAAATCTTACTAAAACCAACCTTATAAAAATCCAGACGCTTGACTAGATAACCATTTGGTTTTCAAAAATACATTTTCCTTTTTTTCATGCAAAATAAATATAATTGATTGGTTCACCGTAATCACCTAACATTTAGCTATAGGCCTTCTTCTATTCCAAAAGCCGCAAGAGCAACCAAACTTTTCCATGTGTGTCATAGTGCTCCAACCCATAACTAACAAAAAAAACAAGCTATAACAGTCCTCGCAGGTATCTGTTTTGCTGCTACGCTAAGATTTTTTTTAAAAAGTTTAGATTCCTCTGAATGAATTTACCTTGATTATAATTTAGATTAGGTTAATTGAAGCGGTGATACATCCTTCAACTTAATTTCATATAACCTAACTGACAAACAACAACTGAATGACAGGTACCGCTGTTGTACAATTCTTTTCTGACACCACATCACAGTTTTAAAGTTTACGCTTCTTTCCGTGAAGTTTTCTGGAATTTGCAATTATCATTGATCTAAGGCACATAGAAATACAATTTCCGCAAAGAAGTGAAACGTAAAACAGGTCACAATATGACAAACCACAGAAAAAAGGTCGAAGTTCAAGTTTAGAGGTCGGAGTTCAAGTTTAGAGCACGTAAACGGAAAACACAAACAAGAATGTTTTATATGAACTGGCGAACAACTAAAATGTAAGTTAACATTTTAAGTCAAAGCCAACACAAGTATGTGCTAGCCAAAGTACATTGCAGTTTGTTGTTTTAAATTAATTAATCTTACAATATTTGTCAACCGACAATATATCAAACATTGTTGATTATCGTGGTAAATACGATTTATAAATAGGCCTAATGTCAAATAGTGATACAAACAACGCCGGTTTTAGGAATAGGTAACGTGTACCAGACACACAACAACAAAAAATAACTTTTTATATATATTGCATTATGAAATCATTTATAACAAAAAAGCAAGTTGTTGGTATCATCAATAGGTCGCCACAGTGTGGGTATCTTCAAATGTTAAATCAACTGTGAGAAAGTCTCCTCAATCACGCCCATTCTATTCCGGAAGTTGGCGCTGCTAAGATGTGAGGCAGCTGCATTTGGTGCCTGGGAAGGATTCCCTGTATAGTTGGTAGGGAAGCAGGGAAGGCACCGCCTTGTGGCAAAGTCTGGATTGGTTGGGCACCCACGTAAACTATTTCGCGCGCTTGAATCATGCCACCCTCCGAGAGTACGAATGATGCTTGTTTAAGGTGGGTTTGAGCGCCCCCGCTCGGTGCTGTGAGGTAGTGCCCGGCAACGGTGCCACTGTTGAGGGAGGCGAGGTCTGGTAACGAAATCGCTAGTCCGGGATTTCCCAAAGGTAGGCCTGCAGTTGTCAATGGCGATTTGCCGGGAGTTGCGGCAAAGGGCAGCCTCTACAAAATTTGCAAAGCATATGACCTAATTAGATTTTTATCTTCATTTATAAAAAAAAAACAATGGGACATTCATGAGTTTTCGTTTTCGATACGTACCAGAGTTGTTGCGGAACGTACGAGCAACTGTTGTTGTTGACTCCGCTCATACGGAGTCCATCTGGGCTTTGGAGGTTTTCCCTCTAGAATATTTCTATGTCGTTGACTTGCCAAATGCTATAAAAATTATAAAAAATATGAATTAATTACCAAAATTGTTATCCTGACTTTATTCTAAGTTTGACATTACCTGTGAAAGTTGTATATCGGAATTCAGTGTTACTTTGCAAATGTTGCACCGATATTGTTCCTAAAAGACAAATTACGTAATTATGAATTATAAAGGTTTTATACGATATAAGTAAATTGTAACGACACAAGGTTTTCCGATTAATCTGGCTAAGTTCAAAAAGCAATCATAACAAAAATGGCAAAAGATGTCGATACGTGTAATATATTAGCCTTTTTTGAAGCAAGAATAGTTTATCAAAGTGGAAACTGATATCGAAGTAAATTGTAACATAACGTCAATATACAAGCCGTGGTAACTTTACTGTTTTGTACTAAATACATAGTTTTCTCTTTAGAAATGTTTTCGGTTGTTTGGATACAACACATGTTTTTCCTTCAAAAATATAAGGTGCCAGCAATAAAAGCTGAGAATTTTTATAATTTGTGAAACGAAAATGACGCAAACAAAATCAGTCAGGATGATCTTAAAACTTTAAAATATATATTACGAGCAATGTTCCTTCCAAGGTGATGAAACAAAGTGCATGAATATTGGTGACACAAAATCAAGGAGAAACTATGTAAAGTACAGGTGTATTTCGCGTTTTAGTTACTAATAGTGAGGTGAGGTGAGGTTAGTAATTTGTTTATTCATCTGCGGCAAGGAGACAAAAATAAAACGAACGGGAATTGGGGAAAGAGATGGTAGTAGAACAGGTTAGAGATAAGGATGTACAAAACTACCGAACTTTAGGCGTTATCAATTGAGGCTGATGGCGAAATGACTTTTGTTTTCCAGCTTGTTTTAAGTATTGTTTTAAATTACCTTATTTTAATTCATTTTGACTATGCTTCATTCGAGTACTTTTATTTCTGTTGACTGATTTGTATGTACAGAAAACCGATGATACTTTTCCGCACGGCAAATATTATAAGATTGAAGACTAAGAGAACTGATTTAGTTTAAACCTATTACGTTTTCGAATATTACTATTAATCGTTACCGCACGAAGTTTTGGCTTTTCTTCTCTCCCGGGTTTTGGTGGAGTAGGAATGCCTTGTAATGTATTCTTGTGTCGGAGGCTGCTTAAATGCTGTTTCATTTGATTGTCCGAGTTTACGTAAACCTCACACGTCGTGCAATGTAGCGACTCCTTCAACACTGCGTAAAAATTATCAAAATGTAGTAGACTTGTATGGAACTGACGGTCTTATGATGAGGGCTAGCATAAATCATTTGCCAAACCTGCCGTGCTTTAACGTTGTTCATGAGTCGATTAAACACAAACGTTGACCAAAAATTAAGAGTTATAAGTATTAAATACCAAACATGTTCAATTAGATACCAGTCAAACTATATACTATGCACCAACCAACATCTAATATTGGAATTAGTTTAAATTTCAATAAAAGTTTATCAAGTAACGTCTATCAAACAAAGCAAAGAAGTAGGCTACAAATAGTTAACTAACCTCTACTTGGTGGTTTGTCAATCTTGGTGATGTATGATGGCAGCGGATCGGGCAAAATAACCTCCTGTTTGGAAGGTGAAATACGATTTTTCATTGAAGAGTCTCTACCATTTTCGCTGTTGCATGACACCCCGGCGTCAAATTTCTGAGATAAATCATCACAGTTTCCGATCGTTTCGGTAGTTCCATGGCTGCTACCGACCATTTCGCTTGACTGCTCGCTGTCATTTGAGCCAATTTGGGCTTTCTACGTGAAACAGAAAGCGGTTTCAAGCCACATACATCTGATTTATCGGGGCTTTGGTATTTCTTTATTAAATGTGCTTGTTAAAGCTTTACTAGAACTAAAAGCCGATTTTGTTACAAAAAATATAGACAGTGCGATTTATATTTTATTAAAAATTTAATATTTCAGGTGATTCAAAAATCTTAACCTACCTCGTCAGTAATGGCTGAGGTTGCATTAGACGATAAGTCGTTAGTTTTGCTTAACGTGTCGTTTCCAGGAAAATCCGTTGCCGTGCTGGCGTTTAACGCATCAACGTTGTCTGCGGTGCTGAATGGCAAACAAAAGTCCGCTTTTGGAACAACAACACTGTGAACAGCATCAGCGAAGTTTGTCGTTTTTACTAATGTTGTCGGGATATGCAGCGATGGTTGCTGACAGTGTCGTGGTGTTTCTCCATCTTTGGCTTGTGTGTTGCTGGACGACCGTGTTTGCGTAACTTGGCCATCATTATGAATGACAGTGGAATTAATAGTATTACAGTCCTTTGCGTTATCATTGAAATTCTGGGAACGGGCATAAGGGTGATATCGAACAGTTTGGTCGGCACCCAAATGAGTTTTAACAGTAGAGCTAACGGATATGAGCGGACTGTCGCCATTGGGCCTGTTGTCGCCAAGGTTGCTCTGGTCTGTGTCAACGGCTCCACTTTGTATGCTAATCGCACCTTCTTCACGGATCGACGATTTCGAGCTTTGTGCCGATGGTGTTTTGGCAGCTAACTGATAATTGTTGTCTGCCACTGCCGAAAACGTCTTTAATTCACTCGCTTTAATGTCAATGCGAGACTTGCCTCTGTTAATGACAGCCACCGAGACTTCCTCTGCACGACCTGTGAATTTAAGTAAAATACATGTTAAATTTGTCATCCGAAAAGGTATCGAATTAAAGTTAGTACATAAACAAAATCAAAAAATGTAACAACTTAATCACTATGCCCAATGCCAAATCAAAATCTGTACGATTGAAAGAAGAAACCAATCGCGACACATTGTAAAAGGTGTGCCAAACAGAACTTACCACATAAGTACATTCATTGTAAAATTCGATGATCTAATTCTAATGCATCAGATAAAACTATGCGAACGCAACAAAACTCACCTTGATCAAGACCAACACGATTCTCGAGCAAGGTACGCGAGTGCTTTTTGGTCTTGATACGCATGTCACACTGAACCTAAACATATTTTATCAGAAATACACAGAGTCAATCATATTATAAAAATAACAAATTGAGTTAATTTCATAAAACTTAGTCTAAGTCGAAGCGTAACTGTGAAATATCATTAAAAACATGACCCTCGTGGCAGGTTGACAAAAAACAAGTGTAAAGTGTCATCTACATACAGGCTAAGTGTGTTTTAGTAGCATATATATATAACTGCAACCTATTAATCACATGTTCCGTCTTAAGATAAGTTGCGTAAACTAGTTAAAATCAAATTTGAGTTTTTAGTTGAGTAACGCAAACATTCGTTGAACTGCTAACTGCTCTTTTTGTACTAGATGTTATCATCGGAAACTGCACCTTCACATAAATTCGAAACTTGCTGTTTCACCAAACTTGTTTTTTGTCTTTGCGCGTCGCACACTAACATACAGACTGTTGCTATAATAATCGACCACGCTTGTACATCGATATTTTGTCAACAAAAGAAACAGGGTTGTTGATTCCTATACTCATTAGAATAGTTCGATGGTGCCATTTCACTACAACCTCAACTCTCTCATATATATAATTGTGTCATCCTCTACTACAGTCTACAAGTATAGAAATCACAAAAGGGTATTGCTATGCTCAACGCAAGAACATAATTATTAGTACAATTGCAGAATAAAGAAATTCAAACATAATTTGTATTTGAATGCCCTTGCTTTTTATTTGCAGAAAGTTTGTGTAAACCTTTAAATTGCTTTTTTTGTATTTTAATCACCAAAAATAATGTCTGGACTTTAGAAGCCCCTATCGGCAACAAGTTGGTTTGTAATTCTATATCAGTGCTCGCTTCTGCGAATCTGGTTTACGTTCCTGTATGTCTACTACATTTTTATAATGTTTTTAGCTCAAAGGAGCCGCGCGTCTCGTCGCACCATCTAAAACGTTTTGGCAACTTAAATAAACGTTTTGGCAACTTAAACAGCCCACCAAAGGTTGTTTTTCGCTTTGTGTGAATCGATAACATCTTTGTAATGAAGCTTTCGTATTGAAAGTAGCAACTGTCAAACCCAAAACTATAAAATATAAACGAAACTGTGTACGGTGTGTTTTGTAAGATTACTTCTTTATGGCGTCACGTTTAGATTTAATCTTGTGACGTAATGTTTTAACGTAACTTTGTGACATCATGCTATGAAGCGACTTTGTGACGTTATCTATGATTCCGAAACAACAATCCCAGACCCGCGCCTGACCGGGTAAACATATAAACAGCCAAATATGATTCAAAATGCTTTTGCAGAAATCAGCTTGCCAGAAAACAATAATTGTATGATAACGTAGCTTGAATCCGGTATAAACTCGGGTATACAGTACACCCGGTTAAAAAAAGCACTGTCCTATTGCTTATACTCTCTTGGTTTACATAAATCTAGTTTAATGCGTTGCGAGTATTTGAGTCAATTGTCATGTAACACTGCCTACAGACATTGAGCAAACACGCGCACTTTCACCCCAAGAAATAGTTTTGCTAACGTAACAGTGCACACTCTAACAATACTTGTCGCGGTATGTTTGTTGAACGTCAAACGTTTTTCCGTGCTAACTTAGCAAACCACTGTTCGACCAAATAAAATATAGCTTCTCTTGCCGGAAGATTGATTGTCCTGCAAACGGATTTTTGCGAAGTCTTAACCCTTTTTTCTATTTGCTATAAATCCCACATAAAATGCTTTAGACTGAAACCTTATATACTTTCTTTAGCGTTAGCCTCATAAAGGAAATCCTGTCTTTCTTGCGAGTCAGCAGACTGGAAATAAAATTTCTAGAGCTAAAAGGCTCAAAATTGTTAGTTTTACACTATTCACGAACCCGCTGTTGTAAGTCCTGTAACTGGTTTAAAATATTTTTAGCAGCGTAGGATTAAGTTTAAAGCTAGTTAGGTAGAGCATATTTAATAACTTCAAATGTTACGCAGCACAATGTATGCTATTGGCGTGTTCGGAGCGGCGTCCTCATTGACATAGCTTTTATAACACAGTTTGCTATAAACCATATGCCTTTGTACCACAAAATAAGTGCAACGGATTTGCTGCCTATTTAAGGGGAAACTTTTAGCCAATTTAAAGGCTAATATGTCGGTAAAAACATCCTGGTTGCTCACCACTATACGAAAGCGTAAATACATTGGTATTCTTTTTTTTCATAAAATCTATCAAACAACAAAAATGGTGTACCTGAGATTCGATATTTGTTTGGCCGTTGTTGGAAGCTTTCGAGTTTCTCTTTTTCTTCTGGTTGTAAAGCGCTTGCTGGAAAACTGCCTTCTCAACGGGACCAAGCTGGTGTAGAAAAGTAATTGGTGTCATAAAAGTTGTTTTATTTAAGTTTTACAGAAGCATAACTTTCACATTTCAATTGTCCTCGACCCTCGCCTAACCAAGTCTCTAGAGTAGTGGTTCCCAACCTTTTTGTTCTTGCGACCGCTTTTAAGTTTTTGAAAATCTTTTTTACAAGAACAATGGGGGGTTACATTGTAAAATAAGCATTTTTTTTAAAAACACTTTTTAAATATAACTTTAAAATATCGAAGTTTGTGTTGGAAGACAGTGAGTTGAAATTATTTGTACTGTATATATGATTCGAAAAAATAGTTAAAATCTGCTGCAGTGGTTCTCAGCCTGTGCTCACACAAACCATTGTGGTACGCTAGTAGCATATATTATTTGTATGCCGGCTTGATTAAAGCTCAGCCAGTTTTTGAAAGTTATCTTTCGTCTGGGAATAACGGTAATTTCAAATGATACGGTGATCTAGTTTGACACGTAAAAACGCTAAGCCTATCGTGGCTTTTTAGTGCTCGGGTTTCCTAATGTGAATTGGAGAAACAATACACGGACAGCAATCTAGGACAACTATATAGACCCTATATGAGTTAAGTATGATTTTTAGGACGAGAAATATTCGTGACGAGATGGTTTAGAATACGTTCCCAATACAGCTAATTTTATTGAAACACTTCTGGACAACAATCCCCATACCAGAATGCAAAATGTATCATTATGTTAAAATCAATTGCTGATATACCAGTGGATAACATCTTGCTCAGCAGTATGTAAATATACATTAGAATTAGTATTTTTTCATAATGTTGAAAATGAATAAAACTAAATTCGAAACGTTCAAAATGTGAAATATGTTACGTTATTGTATATGGGCATTTATATTTGTACTATGTCTAACTAAAGCCTCCAACCATTTTGCTCCCAACATTTGCTGGTGTTTTACATGAGAGAAAAGACGCACATTAAAAAAAACATGCTCCTTTTATGGCACACTTTTTTTTCAGCCATTCGCATTTATGTGTTTTGATAAAAGCTATAGCTTTACTGCTGCGGAAACATTATACAAAAACGGCCGTTGAGATAGTATTAGATAGTAATGTTGGACGTATAAATATATGCTTATTCGTCAGGAAATCGAAATCGACGATGCAAAGAGTACAATGTTATTAGATTACCTCTACATTTTGTATGACATTTTAAGCACCACTTAAAGACTGACAGGTGTCTTGAACCAACTGCTCCAAATTTACAAAATTAGATTAAACGCTTGTGCGGCTATTCCAAACAGCGAATCAACTTCATCCGGCGTAGATATTTTCGTTTAGAGCTCAGGGCGGGTTGAGGCTTATTAGCTGACGCAAGTCAAAAGTTCACCACTTTGCCGCAGAATAGAATTCCCAATGCGCCAGGGTCGACTGACATAAACCAGCGGGCAGAATTCTTTGCTCTGATCAACGGCAGCTAATGATAATAGACCAGGCCTTATTATTGCACTAAGCTGAACGTAAGTCATAACTTTTGATAAAACTTAACAATAATTATTACTTGGTAGCCATCCGCTAAGCAAAAATGTGACATGTTTTACATACTGCACCTTGGTGAAAACCTTAAAAAAGCAGTATAATATACAACTCAAGCAATCCACACATCAGTGTACCAGGTAATCGAAAGTACCTAACTAACATTAGTGTCAATATTTTTACCTCAACCGCAATTGGTTCTTTTACAGAAACTTGCTCAGCGTTTTGATGACGTAAATAAGGTGATGTCACGAGCGTGTTTGCGTCAGAGTTTGTACATTCGCGACTTGTGGTCACAGATGACGGCATAGATGTGCTCATTGTTTTTTCCATTATGCCTTCATAAACAACACGAAACAGAACAATTAAAACGAAAAAGATAAGGATCAATGTAAAATTAAAACAAGCGATAAATAATTTTTTCCCCGCGTGCAAAATTATACATTTACACAGAATAGAACACCTTTCATATTTTAATTAATGGTCAGAAAACAGTTTGTCTCGTTGAATTAATTAGAATTAACTGTGTAACTGTACTGAATATCGCGCGTTTGTAAATTTAAAATTTTGCAGTCAAATTCAAAAAAAAAAATTTTTTTTTCATTAGGAATGAAATAGTAAACTCAAAACAGAACTGTCAGCAACGTAAAATATAAATATCGTATTCAACTGGCTAAAATAACGCTGGTTATATTGGATAATAATAAAACGTAAAAGGAAGTAATAAAACATAACAACAATGTTTTATCGACGTATGTCACTTGTAGCTCATTTAATTTGTCCATAGATTCTACACCTTTATCGTAAGGGTAATTTTTCATATATTCTTTTTGCTGTTAATATACATTTCTACAATACTGCAAGACATATTGTCGAAGGCGGTGGATTTAGTAAACGTTTCTTCACTGCTGCTGCCAAAACTGATGCTATTCCAACTCCTGTAGAATTGAAAATTTGGGCTGAAACGACAGCCTGTGTCCAATGGACACCAGCAGTGCGCTACAAGTCGATTTCTTTATTGAATAAACGAAAATCGACATAACGGCCGGCGTCAATCGATCCGCAGGCCAATTTGCAGGCGGCTGCTGCCTGACTGCTATCGCCCGCGCCGTCGTTGACGCTTATTAGGGAATGGAATTAGTTTGCGATACTGGGGCGAAACTGACGCCGGCGCTACCCTCCGCCTGTGCGACTCGCTTCAAGTCTGTGCCCGATCAATGCAAAGTAAGAGAAATGCCTAATGCACTCCGGATATCGATGGGATTCGAGCGGCAATCATCCCCTTTTCCCCTGGGAAACATGCAACTAAATATTTACTCTATATACCATACTATACACAAACGATAGAATGGTTTGTTATAGGTTTCCGAAACTTCTATAGCGGGGTGTATGAGAATAAATTATATTTGAAATATTTTAAAATCTAACATAAGGAGAATATTTGTAAAAAGAGGCAAACGTTGTTTTCAATTAATTCATGAACATTGAGATGCTAACCGTTTTACAAATGATACATCACTAGAAAACTAAAAGGCAGATCACTTATAACCTCATTTTAGGATCATGCTGCTGTTACCTGAGTTCTTAAAACCATCTAATTGCACACTTTGCGAAAAATTTCGGTTTGAGGTTGTTCAAACAGCAAATTTAATATTTGTGTATTTTCAGTTACCAATCCGATTGAGCTCAAATGACTTAAAGTAAAGCTTTTTCAACAACCGTGTTGATGCGGTGAATTAGTAATGAGTGACAGCTCCCAAACCTAGATTCCCATGTCGCTTGGCTCATAAAATCTGTAAATCAGCATTACAGCCTTGTCAAATCGAAAAAGGTTATGAATTAACAATTACGTTTGACTGCAGATTTTAATTGAGAATTTCTAAAAGTACTTTTCTTCGCCTCACTGCCTTCTGTAACACCTGTAGAGGGAAACTATTCGTTACAAT
This sequence comes from Ascidiella aspersa, assembly GCF_963924565.1. NCBI lineage: Eukaryota > Metazoa > Chordata > Ascidiacea > Phlebobranchia > Ascidiidae > Ascidiella > Ascidiella aspersa. Next base: position 16,250,553 of record NC_139449.1, read on the forward strand.
GTGAGAATATATTGGTAGAGATTGACTTTATAACGTATGCTGCTCAAAGGTTTCTACAAGATTGTAAAGTGTGCCTTTTTTGATGTCGGACCCTACTTAACTAAGCTTCTGAATTAATAATGTAATAGGCTTGCGTCTTTATACTTAAACTCTCTCGGGTCACTTGCAACTGGAAAGTCAACCAAATGAGCAAAATAAATATCAGCGTCTACTTTTACTACGAATTTAGTGTCGTTATATACTACATGTTTCGTTGACGTGCTGCTCTTTCACACTTCAATTTTATTGTTGTCCGTAGCCTATTTTAATATCTTAATTTAGCTGCTTTCCTAGAAATAGAAAGTAATGTGTCCCAAGGCACTTTAGAAAATAATAAAAAGTAAAGCGATCATAAATTTTTTAACGCACGGTGGAGGGAATTGTGTAGGTTAAATCGGTACCGCTTAAAGTTCAACCAATGAGGGTAAAGTATCATACGTTTGGTTACACATAGTAAAATATCAAAACAGCAGAAGCATTTACAAAGTTAACAACCCCTTATATTTAACTTTCTTTTTGGCGAAAGAATTAAACTTACCGGAAATCGGTTGCTCAATTTGCCCCGTGGTGGCTTCGTCTCGGTTTGCAGAGATTTGCGAAATAATTTCCCTGATTTCTAGGTTTTGTTGAAGAACCACTGAATGCTGTTGTTGCTGATGGTGGTGTTGAAGGTCAGATGTCAGTTTGCCCACAGATGAAGGAAGATATGAATTGAAGATATTGCGCTGGTGATCGTGCGTTTCCAACTCAGGTGGCTGGAACCTTCCGGGATGGTGTAGTTGTTGCTGTTTCGAAACAGAACAGAGCGGTAGCATACTGCCCGCTAACGACTGTATGTGGAAGGAAGAATCTGCGGAATTTGTTTGCTGGATAAAGTTGGGAACTGGCTGATGAAACTGGTCAACCATCCTCAATGGGCCTGTTGTAAGTTGAGGTTGGCTTTGTGCTGAAGCTACAAACGGGAGAGTAGAAGCGCCGGTCATAGAAGTGTTAGCGGCAGCTGTAGGGACGTAGTAAAGGACTTCACCAGTCGGTCCAATCATGGGCATCATGAAAGCAGATGTATCGTTTGTTATCATGCTGTCCACGCCTAATGAGCTTTGCATAATATCGTGCACAGGAAACATTACTGGTGGCGTTTGTTTGCGATATTATTACAACTTAAGTCCAACTTTGAATCAGTTTATATATTATTTCTGCAAAAACATTATTTGTTTAGAAATTACGAAGTTCCACGTGATTTATATCAATATATCAGCCCCCATGCGTTTTTTTATTTTGTAGACTTAGTGGAACCTAAAATGTATAACTACACTTTCGAGATTAGACGCAAAACACAATTCATTACATACTGATTTTAACTGAACAACTTGGCGTTTGCGCCGCGAGCACAGTATTAACATAGCTTGCAGCCATTCGCGTAAAGGTGGTTTTGCGCCAATTGAACAGATTAGTCGTTAAGAGCATGTAATTAATCTTATTCGCTAGCCGTCAACATATACCTGAATAACGAGATTGTTTATGTGTTTTCACTCTAAGCGAAAAACAAAAAGCGTTAAACAAATTTTCATGTAGCCTATAGAGACATTTGGCGAACACCAAAAGTCAGCATCACAATAAAAAGTGTAGATTATACGATCTTTAACAGCGGTGTTCAACATATTTTACGTAATATGAAATGTTAGTCAAAAATCTGATTTAATTTAATATTGAATCTTGCTGAACAGTCAATAAAAGTGTATATATATACATACATATATATATATATATATATATCCACATTTGACAACTATATGTCAGAGATGTATAATTCTAGCATTTGCCTTTTTATTTATACTGTTATGTTTAGTTAGTTTTATTTAGTACCAATATAAACCAACCGAAACCCGAAATCAACAAAGCATAATCACCAGTATTCTAAGCAGAAAGCTACTTATAAATCTTTTCCAATTATCTCGCAATAACAAGCTGACGTAAACGGCGCAACGTTAGAAGCTTTCTACTTCGTTAAAAGCTTTGAGCTTTGTTAGAAGTATTATGAAGGTATCGAACAAGTTCCACTAATTTAATCGTTTTGATAGATTCTAGACTTACCCTGTTCACTCGACAACAGTCGAAATGCCTGCTTTTGAAAATATCTAGATACATTTTATACTGAATCCTTTCGTTAACTTGCAGTGGCAAATTTAAATATTTCACTTAGGTGTGAAACGGAAATTTAGCTTGGTACCCAGTGAACACGGTAGCAAGTTGTCGCTATGTTTACCTACCCAGTTGTGTCTTTGGCTACGAAACGGTCCCTGAACAGTTCTCAACATACCCAACTGTCTTTTGTTTCATAGACAATGTAAACAGTGAGAGATTTTAATACTTCCTATTAAATTTTCCATCGAACTGTTCGCAAAAATCTATTGTTCATGTTTTTCACACTAAAACCAATCCATATTGGCAAAAAGACAAAGCATACAATTTTATGTAATCAGCAAAATATGTTAACTCTATTATACCGGTTTGGAGGCTCTGTAATATCTTTATCTTATGCTTCATATGATTTCCACATAAAAAGCAGTTGGCTCTTATACCTCAACCAATTTTATATGCGTTTTCCGCTTGAAGCATTTGTCAAAATCGACATAAGGCAGAACAGCAAGAGCTTTTGACAAAAAAAATCTGTATTGGTGTAATTGTTCATTTTATGCCGAAAGCCCACTCAATATTCGCTTGAAAAGAGTCGATATTTTGGAGATCAAACTATGCGATGGCACTTTGCGACCCAAAAGGCACTTGTCTGACAGGAGTTAAGAGTGGCGTTACAGAGTAACGGTTTATGACCTCACAATTATTGATTTTGTGTTAAAATGATACTGTTTATCGACGTGGCGTAAAAAGCGTCACAATCAAGCCGGATTTTTTGAATCAAACATTTTTTCCTGTTGTTTAAACGTTAAACGGGCAGGACACTTGCTTGAAGTTTTAAATTTTGTTTAATTTACTACAAATTTTAAATAGTCACTATGTAAGCTACCGGCAATATATAGTGTCAATCTGATTATAGACAACCGTTCCAGAGAGATATTTTAAAGGCTGTACCATAGAGCCATGAATATATGCGAAGTTGTTTCGAGTTGGTTTCTTATTGATAAAATAAGTCAAATGCCTTTGTTTTAGCGGTAATCCAAATGGAATCACGACGTTCAAAAACAACAACAAACAATTTTCTAAGCCAAAACTTTCAACGCGCTATACTGTTTATCACGCTATTGCTACTAATTGTACGGCGCGCTTTGTAAAACATATGATGTGCATTTTGCACTGCATGACCACGCCTACGCGCACCGTCTGGTAGCGACCATATAACTGTTGAATGAGATTTACTAGCACTTCTTGGCTTTATAAGGAGATAATTCTCTAAAACTATGTCGCGATGCGAGGTTGCCTTGCAATTATCTACTCACAACGCCTTCTTCGACATGCGAAATTGGCTTCGTGCGGGTGGCCGTTTGTCTCAAAATGTAGGCGACTTAAACGCACATTCGATTTTCACTTTGAAAACTGTCCAAAAAGGGTAAGGTAAAAACGTTAAATTGAACTATTCTGACGTTCAGGCACATTAGCTAATTCAATTGCTTTGATTAGTGTTTTGTTTATACCATGTTCTCCTCCACTACTTGCCCGCGGCCTCGCTATATTTTTTCCAAAGTGGATTAGCAAGGCTGTCCTGTGCTTGCCTGTAAGCCCTTGACAACAACAAAGTCGAGATGTCAGGTTTACAACTTCGTCTCCCAAACGACCTAAATTTTAAACTTAAGTTTATTTTAGTTACTACAGAAATAATAAAATTCTGCTACGCCCTACAACGCTACAAAATGTTTAATCTTTAAACAAGTACAGAACTGTGTTTTCAAATTTCGGTAATACTAATTACCATATATAAACAAAAACATTAATATATGTTAATACAATATTTATTACAAATCAATGATTACTTTTTCTTATTTTCTTACATAAGTTTTTAACGTTATTAAATTTAAAAGACTTGTTGCAAACAGGCGTCGTAATACTCATTTTGTAAATCTACGAATAACGGGATGCAAAACCCCCTGACATACAGAAACTGCTTAATTTGTATACACTTGTTGTGTCTTTTTGGCTATGAAACGGTCGCTAGAACAGTTCTCAACATACCAAACTGTATTTTGTTTCATAGTAAACAGTGGGAGATTTTAATACTTGCTATTAAATTTTCCATCGAGCTGTTCGCTCTATTATTCGAGTTTTTAAACTAAAACTGATCTACATTTGCAAAAAAGCATACAATTTTATGCAATCAGCAAACTATGTTAACTCTATATCATACCGGGTTGGACGCTCTTTATTTCACTTCGTATGATTTCTATATAAGAACAGTTGGTCCTTACCTCAACTGATTTTATATGCGTTTTCTGCTTGAAGCATTTGTCAAAATCGAAATAAGGCAGAACAGCAAGAACTTTATATTTTTTCCACAGTGTTTACTAGAGAAAGTTTTTAAACGGTGTTAGGCTTCAAAGGCTTGTTGTAACAATCTTCGGAATAATCGTTCTGTAAACCCCTGACAAACAGAAACTGCTTAATTGATATACACTTCTGCAAAAGTCGGTTAAAAAATAAAGTTCCATGCTACAAAATAACTATCAATCATTGCATCCGAATAAAATCAGACAGTTTGGCCGCTATTCCTAAGAAACTTGGATTAACAAACATAGATAGTTATCAACATCAACAATTCTTAGATGAACGCAAACACATTGCAGTAGAGATTGCGCGACAACCGCGACACTAAATGTCACAGTTATTCTAATTAATTTCTACCCATCGTCATTCAAATGCGGATGGCATCACGCCATTGACGGGAAGTTCGATTTGCTCAAAAACAGTTCAATGGTCCATCGTACATCCACTAACCTTAGTGACTGATGTTATTTAGTATGGCAATATTTCGTTTAATGGTCATCAATGGGTGTACAAACGCTTAACGATAGCACATATAGTCGTTAGCTGTCAGAGGCGCGTTCGACGGTTTTAAAGTGACAATAAGCGTGTTAGACAGAGCATTACATGTCTCAACGCATGTATCCTTGTCACTTTAATTGGCGGTTTAGCTAGTTGCCCCGATTTTATTACAGAGGTGGTCCTTAAACGATAATATTTCGTCCTTGGAACTTGTTTTCTTAATCATAATACAAGCTTCTAGATATAACGAAAAAAATATGATTTTCAATAAAACTATGACAAGAAATTACATTAATCAGTTGCCTGTCTCCATAGGTCAAACTCCCTGAAAACTTTTCTAACTCTTGTGTTGTTTTGAAAACCATCTCCGTACAGCGTTTAGCTTTTTGTCAAGAGTTCGCGTGATCAACCATTTGATAACATTGCAGCCAGCACCGCTTTACCACTGGCGTTCACCGATAACTTCCCGTGGTGTAACATACACTATTTGCTGCCCGAACAGAAACTTAATAAATCACAGCAAAGTTTTAAATCGTCGAATCGATGGATGGTACGCAGGCCAGGCAACTTCCTATTAAAGCGCACGAACAATACTGCGCACAGCTTTGTAGCGTCACCGTTATGTCTTAAATTGAAGCCTGTTTGCACGTTTAAACAAATATACCTGCAAAACACCCGATGCACAAGATCGTTTTTTGGGGAACCAGTCATAATTAAGTTAAAGTTTATACACAATAGAACTTAAAAGATGAGATGTTTCACATTATGCGGTATTAGAGTCAATGTTTTGAGGTTAAAAAACATCAGGATGACATCGGATACAAATTTGTTTGGCGAATTACACAAATTTGTTTGGCGAATTACACAAATTGTAGAACAAATAGCTAGCGATTACTTTTAAAGTTCGTTAGAAGATACAAACTTTACGATTCGTTTGCGTTGTACAAAAAAGTAAACTTTCTATTTGTTTGGACTTTAACTACCACGGTGCAAATAAGTTCGATTTAGCTCGGTTTGACGTTTTCTTTATCCTGCGCCGTGCTAGTGAATGTTATGCCAACCTAAATAAATGCATTCGCGCTAATGTTTTACGCTTATCAAATATCAAGGTATCATATTCTAGGATATAAAGACCCTATTCAAATACATGACAATTTATCCCGTATTTTTGTTGTACCTTTTGTATGTGGCGAACAGGGTTTCTTTTAAGGTGCACAACTGCGCAATTGCGCAGCCACACCAGACAAATTGCGCAGTAAGAATTTTCTTTCGCGCACTTACATAATTCTCAAATTAAAACTAAAATAGCTTCCCTTTTTTGTTACAACAGTTTGAGCATTATTAATTGGGCATTTTTAGGTTGATGTTTGTAGCTAAAAGCAAGTAAACAGATCAAATCTGCATTGACGATTGTGACGTAATACATGATTTGCTGCAAATTACTTTCTCCAATCGTTTTTCATCATTCGTGCTGTGTATGTTTTTTCTATCTAAACAGGAAAAGCAAGCTTAAAGGACCACAGCAGTGGAGTGTTTGATTATAATTCGGGATTATGAAACTGAAATGCATTTTTGGAGACGTATATGTTTAACACAACCGCAATTTTTACGTGATTTCTGTGCAGATACAGCTGTGAGGCCAATGGCCCTCACAAAATGACAAAAACAGTTTGATAAATGCAAATGAGCAAATAGTTCGCGATTCTTAATTGTGTGCTCACATATCCTATCTTGATAAATTGGATTTTTTTAAACCCCAAATAAGGATATTTTATCATGCGACCGCTCTGTTGCCTACTCATCCCTAAAATATATTCAGACTCTTTAAAAATGGCAACTTTTGCCTACTTAATCAATATTTTTTCGACCATATCTGGGCACTTTACCGGCGAATCTATAACGCCTTGAATTATTATCATTGTATCGAATTACAAATGCACAAGTGGACCAGCGCTGAAGGTTTTTGAAGGTTGCTTGTCTTGCGACGTCAGTTATGACGTAATTTTGTTATCTCTAAATATTCCTAAACAAACATCCTCGATCCCCTGGTTCCCTGCCAGCCCTCCTAAAGTATTGCTGGATGTGCCACTGGCAAATACAATACTTATTTTAATATTCATGAATCCTGTGGTGAAAGAGCATCTGTAAAAAATTACAATAAAATAGACATAGACGAATTTACGAAAACCTTGTTTTGCATGAAGTAAACGTGATAACTGATGAGCCGGTACCTACTACCAATAAAGATTTTGTTGGATATTTGTGCACTACTTTAATTGACTTATGGTGTGCTACATTTAGTGCAGTGCTTCCCAACTGATGGGTCTCGAAGATATTTCAGGTGGGTCGCAAAGCATTTCTAAATGTTACAGTTTTTCATTAGATCGGGCAATTATTGCATTATCATTTAGGCAACAGCCAACAATGTAACAAATACCTAACAATAGATGTGTTGTGTCGCATTAACTATTTTAGTACATACGCCAGTAGTAAAGATGCAGGTTTTATGTAACTGTTAATATTATTTCCAATTATAGTTGCATATTAAATTATTGCTAAACAAGGGTTAATGTAATTTATTTGAACTCTCTAATTTTGTTTGATTTATTTTATAGTCACAAAATGGATAGTTTTTAGATTTCTTATTCATTTGTTTTTCATTCGTTTGGTCCAATATCTCATTGTGAATCGCACAATAAAACTTGCATTGAAAGTGGGTCGCGAACTGATGGGAAGCACTGATTTAGTGCATTAACTAAAGCTTCGCGCGAATCGACTGCTATTTCATGTGTTCCCGTAAAGCTGTGGAGACAAAGTTTTACTAAGATAACATAAATAAGTACAATATTACAACATGACGTGATCTTTGCGATGTGACCAACTCGTTATGATTTCTACTAACCCTCTAACCCAGGAAGGTTGCCAGGTGCGCCGCGAGCAAAAGGAAAAATTTTGTGATATGTAAAACTTATTTTTTACTTTCCTATTAAGCTTAGCTCATTGATTCCACAGTACTTTTAAGCACAAAGCACAATAAGACCTTCAAAGCAACAGCATCTAAATCAGATAATCTATAATACCATATTATTAAGACCACCGACATATAATAACTCCAACTTCGAAGTAATAATCACGACAGAAGTAGATCTAAAATAGTCTACATGAGACCTAAACAATCGACATTTGGGCGCCGCTGTTTCAGCCCTGGATTGTTTGCCCCTGTTTGGGCTTATGGGCGGGTAGTTTGTGGTGTTAGCATTCGGGTTAGGGTTGAAAATATTAGGGAAGTTAATGATAGTTATAAGTGGGGCTTGGGGTTAGATAAGAGGTTATATAGGCAATATTTCGGCAATTTTCATCTGATTTCGATTTCGTTATTTTTACGACTATTAGGTATTAGTCCTATTTTCGCCTTTTTTCTAACTGTCTTTTTTTCCGAAGTTGCTTTTGTTCTTATTTTGGTCTCAAGGCTAGAGTCCCTTTAAAGATATGCAACTATAAAGCCTATATATAACCAAAAATTGCAAGCAATTTAAAAGAAATACCGGTACACCTCAAAAATTTCGCACTCGCTTCGCTCGCAAGGTGCGCCGCGGCGTTTTCAAATGTCTCTACGTGCGCCACCAAGTAAAAAAGGTTAAGAAACACTGCTCTAACCTAACGCAAGGACGGCCAATCTGCGATGCGCGGCCAAATGTAACCCGCCAAACCCTCAGAAGTGGCCCACTTAACTTTATATATGTTGTTTAGGACAGAAGCAAATGTTTTTTAGCTAAGCGTTTTTGTTTGACTTTTGCCTCTTAAAAATGTGGTAGAACATAACATGTTTAGACAATCTTAAAAGCTTGTTATTCTAATTCAATCGTACGATGAGGATGTTTGAAAACACATTCGTTTTTCTGCGTCCCTGTTATTAAATGACGTTTTAAGTCTATTGCTAGCTTTAATGGTCCCCTTAAAAGTGACCACCAAAATTAATAATTGTAGCTATTGCGCAGGCTCTGAAACTATATTTTTTGCAAACTAAATGGTAGATTTACAAAATATTATTACAAATGGTAGATTTACAAAATACAAATGGTAGATTTACAAATATTATAAATAAAGCTCGGAAACATATATTAATCTTGAAATTATTAATTCTAAATCTGTATACTTGCAGCATAACCTGTTGTTATAATAATTTTTTTTTCACACAGAGTTTCACATTTTTAGTATTTAATTTATTTTTCTATTTGACAGTTGATCAGCGCAGTGTTTCACAGAAAGCATTCACATTACTAATTTTGTGATATATAAAAACAAAAATAGAGTTAAAAACTCAATCCGTTTAAATGACACCTGAATCAAGTATAATCACGGTTAATCAAAAAAAGTAGTTCAGAACAACTTCAGTTATTTCTATAAACAGTCGAAACAATTTCTTCACCACAAATAGCATGGCTGTGGACAATTTCGTATGTAGGTGTCAAAAGTAAAGTTGTTAACTTGCATCAACGTTGTGTACACAGTTGCCTTTTAAAAAATAGAAAAAATTTATTTACCTAGGTAGAACGATCGGGTATCAAATAATTTATGTTTCTACTGTTACCTGATTTAGATTTGGCTTGGTCGACAGTACATCATATAACGCCGGGAAATCTATATTCTGCAAAAAATTACACAAATTATTGATCTTTAAACTTTATAAGTTTCTAGAAACATCATAGTTATCAATCATTTACGTTTTTATTGTTAAATAAACAAATTACGTTTGTATTAACTACCCTATAAAAAACTACCCTAGGTTAACGCAGGCAAGTTTAAACTATGCGATTATAAATGTTCATAATAGTTGGAGATTGCAATAAGACGCAGTAATCTTACTAAGTAAGAATGCTACCTATTTCTCTATGTGCTTTGATATTCTTAATACAGATTAAAAAAATATTTGCTGGTTACACTGTGGCACGTCTAGCCGACATGTTTCGCAATAAAATCTTAAGTCGACGAAATTAGGATTTAACGCGCTTTGATAATATCTGGAGAGAATGAATCCAAACAGTCGGAATATTAAACAATTTATAATAAACTCCAAACCAGATGTACAGGATAGAAGATTTCGAACTCATGACCCCTATAACAGGACCATCTCTTTACCAAATAAAGTTCTCTGCCTCTGAGGGGAGCAAGCCGAAAAAAAACCATAACGCCATTGCCTGCTGCATCCTATACACTACAGCTAGCCAGCTGAACGATCCCATCGTTCCACGATATATTATGCCGTTATCGTTGGATTTTTATAGAGACTTTTATAGGGCTAGATAACAATTATACACACATCTGAGGAAATAGTTTTAGGTAGCCCTTCTATGTGTTTATACTTCATAGCGATTAATACGCCAATATAACCGAAGAAAGCGGAACAGGACATTTCTAGACAAGTACAGAAAACATAGGTGTTTATAGCCTATTGTGTGGGGTCAGCAAAACATTGGCAAATCATTTTTTGACCCCGGACGCTGTCAATTCTGGACCAGCCTGAACTAGGTTATCCCCCTTGGATCCGCTCCTGTATAAAGCAATCCAAGACGAGTTATTTATTACCGGAACTAAATCGAAAGTTACTGAAAGCTTACTTTCGGACCAACTTCGTTCATACATTTCTTTCCAGAAGTCCTTCTATCATCAAAAAATGGAGGTTCTTCCCAATTGTCGTAGTTGGTTTGTAGTACGTACCAGGGGTCTGAAAAAATGCTCATGTATTTTTTAATTTAGGGTGTTTAATGAAAAACAGATGCAAAGCATAAATCATTCCTTACTATAAAGAGAGATATAAATTTAGCCGTATAAATACAGACTTCAATAGTTTCTGTAAAAATGCAAGCTAATATTGGCATTCCAAAATAACGTACTTAAAAACGTAAAATATAAAAATCTTTTTTTAACTAGATTATTTTGGCATTCGGAAGACTTGCTTGCTCCTTACAAACAATGAAAATGCCTGCAGCAATACGGCGAAATTTTTATTTGTAAATATTCTGATTAGAAGCAAGAATATCCTATTTAAATTATTTTCGGAAGGTTACTTACAAACCAAAGTAGTGAACTTAAAAACTAAATAGTCATGTGTTGTATAGGCGTGTATGAAAATTTTGCAGAAAACTGTAAAATTTTTCTTCCTTATTATTTTCTACTTTGTGCTGTTCCAAGTTTCATCACATCAGCAGCTTTTTCCCGATCCCGTGAAATGACAGCCCCTTCACCTGGTTTTGCTCCTCCAACAATAAAATAAACTGGGGCTAAAATTTCTTTATTGACCAACATGTGCAATGCCTCGTCGTAACTAAAACAAAAAAAGCTTCAGTTAGGCCAGAATAGAAGGTGCTGCCTGTTTTTAGGATGTTCGTTTATTTTAGAAAAGAAAGTTTTATGCAATAGATGGAGAAGGAGGTATTTTTTAGCGATTTCCACACCTATTTCATTCCACGAAACACTGACATATGGTTTTAAAAACGCGAAACAGTATGGGGCTTATTTAACCATTGCTTACTGTCACGGAAAAAAAGAGTTATATTCCCAAGTTATCCTGAACGGTTCGGAACGGCGTTCGGGTAAAATAAGTATTGTCGGTACGCCGTACGGATAAAAACAGGTTATTGTTATAGAGACCATGTCACAAATATTATCATATTTGCCTATCTTAATAACGTAGTTTGCAAAAAATGCATCTTTTTGTTTTCGCGCAAATTCACAGCAAAATGTGCGGCCCGCAACAGAAATGCCCACGAGTATAATTTTATGGCCTACTTAAAACAAAATAGTATTTTAGTCTTGAAAAAATCGTCCAGTTGTAAATAATCTTAAAATCAGTTAACGAACTTCAAAGTTCAGTTAGAAGCAGTTTAGGAACCAATGATTTCGTTAAAGCTTATGATGCTATCTTACGTTAGCGCTTTCTCGAACGCATCACGTGTTAGAAAAGTAGTCCAATATCCTGAACGCCCTCCTAAAATCCATTCCAGGACTCCCAAAATGCCAGGGTTTTTGCTGGATCTTGAGTTTACAGACAACGTGAATACATTCTAAAATATATTATCTTAATGTTAAAAAGCTTAACTTCAGTATCTAATAAACAGGTTTCACTTAAGTCAAAGTTGAAGTAAGACATGGCAATAATGGAATTTACCCTGAAAAATTAAAACTAGAGAATTAATGAGAGACACATGAATCATGACTTTACTACACAAAGGTTTTTTGCAGTATAGTATTATTATAATTCCTAATTCACTGAGTGAACACACCTGCTTTATGCCTGTAAATATTCCGACGTAGCCAGCAAAAGTAACCGCTTTGTATGCGGCAGTTCCGTTTCGAACGAATTCTATTTCAACCACTACGTTGCGGAGGTGTTCAGTCATAGGCCAGGTGTGGTTATGTAAATCCCAACTACGAATTAAACGAGGTTGTTCACCCTTTCCGTAAGCACACAAGTGTCCACAAAACAATAAAAATTAAATATTTGCATTATAATTCCGTGCAGTTAATAAATAACACAATGTACAATCTATGTACGGAAGAACTTTGCAAACTTGGGACGCGACTCTGCTGAGGGTTCGCAACAAATAGATGGATGCACAAGGTAAAGACAAATTTCACAAAATGTTATATTTGTATAAAAAAAACTTTACTGACGTACGATTATAACAGAACACTCTAGCAAAGCTATAGTAATTTAGGTCAGACACTTTTTATAGACGTTAAAAGATATATATTTCGCCAGCAAAGGCATCGTCAGTATATCTGAATAAACAAACACAGCAGGATAAGAATTAGTCAGATACATTAAAAGATAAATATAACAAAGTAAAATAAATAAATTAAATATAAAAATCATAAAATTGTGGTAACATCCAACATGTAGAACCCCTGTCCAAACACAACAAGCACAGGTCGAGAGAAGCGGCAACGCAACTCTGACCTAAATTTCTGATTGGCTAGAGTATTCCGCTATTACTGATCAGGAATTAAGGTCGACATTTATCTTGCAAGAGTCAAGGGGATTTTCATTATCATATATTCAATGCAATACTGACGTACGAGTCGGAATTTCAATAGGCAGGGAAAAATACGAAAATGTTTCCGCTTATTATTATTGGTAAAAATTAGGTTTAGAAAAATGATTTTTCAAATTAAAGTGATAAAACATTGTACATATTTGTGTTATCCGAACGACAAATTGCGTTACCCGAAAAATTCTCCGAAGTCCATGTTCCTTGCATGAAACAGAGCTCCTAAAGAAAAAAAAACGCTTTCGTATTTTTAAAATAAACATTTTTTCATAACAAGTGTTTAACAACAATCCAAAATATATTGCGTTTTCAAGTTACTGGTCGATTGCTGCTGTATATTTTTATTTACGCATCTTTAAACAAAATATTAAGAGGACAATATTATCTATGTTTTTTTAAAAGATATTTAGCCCTGACATTTTAACATTGATGCGCACGTTTTCGTTAAGGTACTACAAAAATATTACGCAGTGTCTTTAGGTTTAACGTAAAAAAAAAAACACTCAAACCATTAGATTTCTGGGTGACTATTGAAGTGCAGAACGAGGTTGCTTCATAGAATATATTGAAAATTAGGATTTCCGCTTCAGGCATGCCGGTGGCTTTAGCAATTCCCTTTATTTCCTGGTCGTAAGGGGCTGGTAAATCCCCGATGATTTCTGGCTAAAACGTTTTAAATTTATGAACAACTCGCAGCTAGGATTTTGTTAAAGGGACTAGGTGGTGCAAAGGTACGTCGTGAAAAATGTAATCTTACTAAGTTTTCTATGCCCGGCTAAACTTGTGCGGAAATTGGAAGCCGCGTATAAATACATTTAAGAAGATGATAAAACACCCGTTCGCGCGAAACGCAAAAAAAACTTTTGAAATAACTTTTACTCCGGATTAAGATAGTCTACTTACCAACTTTTGAATTAAAACGTCGACAAGTTTTGGAGAAATACCATTTAGAATCTTTAAAACTTGGTTGATGAGAACTTTTATCTAAAACGAAATGGAACTAGTTTAGATCCCATTTTGTCGTTGCAGAGAGATCAACGGTTGTAGTTGGTATACATATTTCACTGTTGCTCTTGTTATCTAGATGCTAACTCAAAGACAAAACAAATTTGCCAACTATATTTTTCACCTGTTATCATTGTAACACGATATAAAAATGATCATAAAAAACATAAAATTGTTATAAAATCAGTTGACCCTGGAGGTATAAAGAATGTCCTAATAAAATGTGGACAACTAAAGATAAAAGTAAACAAGACTGGAGGCAAACATCGCGTAACGACTGTGAACCATTTAAACGAAAAATGTGGGTTATTTGGCAGGAATGTAAACCTAAATCACTATGGGAGGTGGGAGAATGGCTTTCCTTGGTATTTTTTGTTGTAAAACTTTTTTTGGTAGGCGATATTTTGTAATAATTGGGCTGAAAGCGCGAGTCGATACAACGTAGGGTAGGTCAAAACACAAAGGTATTAATTTCAAAGGTTATAAATTGAAATTCAATAAAAAAAAATTAACATTCAATTTAATCCTCTAAGTAGTTATATCTTGCTATTCATTGATAATTTTTTTGGACGTGACGTGCTCCCGAGTCCGATTTTAGCGAAATTACCAATTTCCGTGGAGTCCGTGTCCGGCTTCAAATCCATTGTCCTGTATTTCCCTATTGCTATTCCAACAATTCGATTTACAGTGTGCCGCCTTATCGCTTCTGAACTTAAAATGCGCAAGCGAACGTTGGATCCAGGGTTCCGGACTCCGGTAGTCTCGAGTATGGTTTAACTCGAGTCCCGAGTTTCGCCATTTCGTTTTAGTTCGAGTTCAATTATGACATCAATACAGCCTTATGCTTTCACTTAAGTAAAGAAACAGAAGAATAAAACTTTCATATTTACAAACAAAAGTTTTTAATCTCATTTATGACTGTAAGCCAGTGGTTCCTAGCCGGGTTGCCGCGGCACCCTTGTGTACAGGAATTTTACTCTGTGCCGATATTTTTGTGTATTTTTTTAACGGATTGGAGCAAATAAAACTTATAGTTGAAATTATTTTAACAGCTAACTTGGTTTATATAAGAGTAAACGGGTGTTTTCAACCTTTGTGACCCACAACATACTTTATGTGTTAAAAAGAAAGAACACAACAACAATATTTCGACCTGCTTCGATGAGCAAAAATTGATAATCGGGCTGTATTGTATACTTAAGTGGTAACTGGCTCACGCAATTAAAATCCTATAATTCCACATCGACTAATATTGTTAACAGAAACATAAAACTTATCACGATAGAACTTTCAAAGTGATTGTTAGTGGATAATTACTTTCATAAAACAACAGCCATAAGTATACTTCGTGTCAAATCACAGACTTTTGGCTGGAGTTCCAACGAACATTAGTCAAATTATTAAATTTCTTGCGGAATACCAGTCGACCTTAAACGGAACACTATATTACTACACAGAGCACCCGAAACACTTAACATATCAATTATTAACACAATTAATGTAAACAATCACTCCTAACAGGTACCACCTTGTTCGTGGTAGGAGGCAGACTATGGTTCTAGACCTTTTACTGCAAGTTTACCAAGCAAGGTTACGGCGGGGCTAACAACCAGGGAGTCAGAGTCGGACTCGGGACTCATGACTCGACGGAGTCGGTTAGTTTTGCTGCAGTCGGACTCGGGACTCGAGTAAGACCAACTAAAACTACCCGGGTCCCGTGTTCGACGTGCGCATGCGCAGTTTCAAATTTTGAAACTAATATGGCTGCCAGCTTCAAATTATAAATGCGGAATAACATATGGTGAGTATTTTCCAACCATGTTTGTGAGTGAATGAATTATATGACACCCCTATAAGTGGATTGCTGATTATTATCCACCATATTTACGTAAATTGGAGAAATACAGGCTGGAGAGTCTGAGCCGGCTTCGGTACTCGACGAAATCGCGCATTGTCTGAGTCGGACTAAGGCAGATATTCCCAACCGGGCGTACTCGTACCCCTTTGGGGTACTAGATTGAACATCAAGGGGTAGGTAGATCCTGGGGCCACAGAGCAGCTTTTCAATAGATTTCACCATACAGTTTGCAAGTGGGCCCCCCTTTGGAATTTCAAAAAGAGATTATTTTTATAGTTTATAAGTGTAATATTTAAGTTAAATTGTGTGTATATATTCATCGTCCCTCTGGATAATTATCTGCGGGCGCCCCTGCTTGGGGATAAATGAATGTAGATGGATTAAAAGATGCACACCCATATGAGTGTTTATAACTGTTGTCTAGCCCTTCTGAAGCTGCTTTTTGACCAACGATTGCGGCTTACGTATCATTAGTACCCCGAGCTATAGCAGACTCACCGAATCTGTCAATCAATGATGCAAACGGGACAGGCTAGAAAAACAACTAGCCTGCAGTGGGGTGCGAATTCACGACCTCTGGCCATGGTGTGTCTAATATGGGAAAGCAGAGCAACATGCTGCTCAAGACTCTGAACAATGGAAAGGGCTTGTTTGTACCTTATGCCCAGTTTGGTGTCAAAAGTTTAATTATTTGAATTTAAACAAACTTAAAATATTTTGGGGAGTACATGACATATTTCATGTTATTTTTTTTAGTAGATTCGTGTGCCAATAAAAAGATTTAGTGCTCACATTAACACAATTATATCAAGTTACTGTTTAGTGTACACTTTCCTATAACTATTTAAAACACTTTTGATAATTTTATACTAATTTTTATAAGAGGCACGGTATGAGGCAACTTTGTGCAAATCTTACTTGCTCTGATTTATCTCCCACTACTTTGTTCCAACGTATGAAGGGATCCGCATCCAAATCAACTTTATAGCTGGCTGGCATTCCTGTTGATCGAGCTTTATTCGAGTACATCTCATGGCGACATGTCTCTGTATACTAAACATAGCAGCATCTAGTATGAAATTTTAGATACCAAATAAACCAAAAAGGAATGTACAAACTATATAACAATACCTTATTTCAAGTATATTTTATTAACTTGCAAAATAAAAGCACAATCTAATTAAATTTATGTAGCCTATACTTACAGGTGGCACATTTTGGCATGCAACCAGACTTATCAAAAACGAAAAGTTCCCAACAAACAAAATAAGAGCAACTACAATTTTCATTCTGCCTTTTAGCCTCAATACAATACAGTGTTGCGAATGCAGTAAATGCGTGCAATAAATTTATCCAGGTCAGATGCTGGCTATTTTTACATTCACGTTAGGTTATTAGGGTTACTGAAGGTTACATTTAAGAAGGTTGATAAATGATTGACAGTATGCTGGAGCGCACTGTTATAGGTGCAAGCAATGTTGGAAAATCCAAGACGAGTCCTTTGCAAAAAAGCTTAAATCCAAGTGAAATCATTTACGAACAACATCAAGTCAAGTACAATTTAAGTCATTGACATCAAAATAAAATTTAAAATTATTAAAGTTGATAAACTTATCGGATCCTTAGCGATATTATAATTAGCAAACAACAACAAAACGTAACATATAGCGAGCAAACTGTTTAACAGCAAATTCGGTAAAGCAAGTAAATTTTACCAAAAGGTATTTCATGAAAATATAATCGTTTAAATTAAGTAATTTATCGGAAATAATTAAGTCAGGTCAAGTCATTTGGTCCAAAATACTTAAGTCAAGTCATTCATAAACAGTCTCAAGTGCACCCTAGTCAACACATAAAAAATATTAAATTAACTTGTTCCTAACTACTCAGAAGCTTTTATAAATCAAAAGTTTATTCTAATTGCTTATTTGTTTCCAAGAAGTCGAACTGGTACCGAACCGAGAAGGTACCGAGAAGAAAGATTGCACAGCAGTTGGTATTCTTCATTTAATTTGCTCCAAACGCTTTCTCTTCTCCCTTTACTTGCTGAATGCTGCTTTGGTCCATCTCAACAAGTTATCATTGTTGTTTCAAAATAGTTTTCAATTTTCTCACATGCAATCAGCACTTTCAATATGCAAAAAAGAGATTAGGAGCATTGCCAATTCAGATCAGGTTTTAAACAGCCTAAAACTTGACTGGGAGAAGATTTCAAAAGTTTTACCAAGATCTCAAAATACACTTCTTGAAGATGATTTTAAACTGCTGCGATTCACGACAGAAACATACTGTGAGGCAATGCTCTGTAATCTCGAAGAAGGTTTCCCTGAGCCTGAGATACTCTCTGCTTTTCGAATCTTTGATGCTAATGAGATTCCTCTTGATACCCCTCAGCGCCAGCTTTATGGGAATGATGATCTCTCGCTGCTTATCAGAAGATTTGACATTGTTCCTGCTGAACAAACCTTGAAAGTACTAAATGACTATCAAACGTTGAAAGATAGAATGACAATGCCAGAATTTGAGTTCTGCCAAGATCTCGGTGATGTCTGCAGCAAAATTGCTCGAGACAACGTATTCCAGCAAATGTTTCCAGAGCTGCATCGACTTTGCTGCATTGCATTGTCAATTCCTCTAGCAAACGCCTGGCCAGAGCGAGGATTTTCGACTCTATGTCGTGTTAAAACCAAGCAACGAAATAGGCTACTAGTTATCACCCTGAATGCTCTCATCAACATTTCGATGAACGGTCCGGAGCAGCTCACTGACGAGGAAGCACAAAAGATAGCTGAGAAGTGGCAAAAAACAAAGGACCGACGAACAGTGTCAGTGCGAGCATGGAAGGCGTTGGAATCTGCAAACAACTAAGAAATGGAAGCTGGCGGATGGGAACGGGATTGCGAATCTGTTTTGTTGCATGAGATAGAACCGTCCGTCCGTTTAAATAATTGTTTATATTGTTTACGCAAAGTAGTTGGCAAAGAGGTATTTAAGGGAAATTACGTAAAACCTAAGAAAACAGAGGAGGATCCAACATGTTGGTTGGGGTTGGGGGATGACTTTTTTAGGATGACGATACAAAGTACGCTACAAAGAATTAATTTTAAAAACACCTGTTAATTTCTCAATTTGGAAAATTTAGGAAGCAATACAAAGGATGTCCTAATAATAATTTTTCAAATTCGAAATTCTTTATGCTAATGTCTATTTGTTGTTTGCTTACAAGAAAAAACAATTGGGTCGCCAAAGCTTAGTTGTCATACTTACGCTTAATATTTGGGTCGCCGCGAAAAAAGGCTGAGAAGCACTGGTCTAATATAACAGAAATTGGATTGTACAGTGTATAAGTCACACGACGCAAGAAGCCATAGAATGCACATTTCCTATAAGTTAAATAGTTTGAAGTAAACCGGATATAAGTTAGATTTAGGTAAAACCAAAGAGATTATAACTTATAATCTCTTTGGGTAAAACGGACGAAAAAATAGTATTTCCGTATTTAAACTCCAGGGTAAAAGTATAGTTTAATCGTGAGGCCGAAGATGTAATAACATTTTTTGGTTTATTGCCTATAATCAGTGCGGACTTGGTTGTGTATTGCGCGACATAAATCATTGTTATAATATTTAGCAAAAACCGCAATGCGCGTAGTTTAGTTATTTGCATAATTAATAGTTGAAGTGACTGTAAGCGTATAATAGTTAAGTGCAGTGGTTTTTAACCTTTTTTCTGCCTACCCCCTTCACAGTTGTAAGGCTGTACAGAAACAACGTAAAATGTCGAACGAAGCGCAAAAATTTAACACTGCGTAATCGTGTTTTAAAAAAGTGTTATGACATACAATGCAAAAGCTATATAGCCTACTGCAAATAATCTGAGTTCCCCCCAATTTGTGGTATATGAATGACAAGTTCGCGCGAAGCGCAAAATTTTTCGTATTTGTTAAACCGAAATCGGTAACAGGGTGTCATTAAATCGGTGACAGGGTGTCACCAAATCTGTGACAGGGTGTCACGGAATCGGTGACAGGGTATCACGGAATCGTTTTTTACGGAAGCGACAGACTTTGTGTTTTGGACACATGTGTGAATGAAAAAATACCCGGATATCGAACTGGCTGCTTACGTTTCATGTTTTGACTCATTTACGTTTGTAAGTCTGTGTTTTCCACTCCTAAAATCTTTAAATCAAAGCACGATCAATGATGGCTATGGCGGTTATTTTTTGAGGTAAAAAATGAGAAATTTTGACCTTTGGAGAGAGCAGGCTTGCTTGTTTAGAACCCCATGCCTCACTGGTTCTGGAGCACTGGTCTAGTGATCTTTAAGTAAATACTAATTAACTGTTTTTTAACCAGTATAAATTTAGTAAAATTCATAATGACTGACAAATATAGTTACATTAGTCTCTTTCCATTGACAATTATGAACATTGTTTGGTCTGTGATGTCTTTCCTTTTGCTTATGATTTATCTTACTAATGTCTATATACAACCTAATTCAAGTAACAGATTTGCTAAAGCCGCAAGGTATTTTGTTATTTATGGCAAGACACAGTCAGTAAGTCATAGTTTTGACATTCCTAAAAGGTAAGGCGAACAGTTTTAAATAATTTAAATGGAATATACCGTTTTGTCAATATTTGTGTTATTTTATACAGATTCTTTACTCACTACTATGTATTCGCATCAGTATGGAACACCAGTTGCAGTGTTTTACTTTTGGGAATCTCGTTCAACGCTTTTGCTTTCAACTGGTTGGCTGACATATTTTTATTAAAGAAAACAGAGAACAAAATTGGTCAGCCACTGTTTTTAATACATATATTATATTCATTTGTGCATAAAATATATTGTATATAATAAGTTTACACTGAAGTTTTTTGAGTGAACATTAGTACCAGTAAGTTATTTCAAATTTTAGTTTTCAATCTTATCTTTCTTTTCAGGTGATAAATTATCTATCATTATTGTATTAACTCTGCTCACTATTCACACATATAAAAGACTATATGAGTGTTTAATGATAAGTGTGTTTTCAAGCAAAGGAAAAATTAATCTTGTTCAATATGCATGGGGGTTTCTCTACTACTTTATGCTGGTAAGTAAATGTACATATGTGTTACATTGTTGTGTAGTTGTAATATACCACCTTGTAAATGTTTTAGCCACCAACTTTAATTGCTGAACAATTGCCCCTGGAAGATGTTGAATTCGGAACCTTGCAAATTCACCATGTTTTGGGAATAATTGGATTTTGCTTTGCCTCTTTTGTTCATCACCAAAGCCACCTTATATTTGCAGACTTGCGAAAGAAAGGTGTAACAGAGTTTTCTTAATCATTATTTGTTGTTGAAAGGGTTTTGACATGAATTGATAAATAATATTACCATTGAAACTAATGTACTAAAGTAGTGGTTTTTAAACCTTTTAGCCTAGTTTTATGACAATATAACACTAATTTAATAAGCAAAAGCTATTTCAATTGTACAATTGTTCATTTGGCAAAATTTTATTGAAGTGCCAACGTTTTAACCACCTATTCGGGCAATCTTCTTCAGGGCAATATAAGAAAGAACAATTGTACAATAGAAAAAATGCCTGGCAGCAACATCATATTAAAAAGCTATTTGGGTCATTCCATTGCTACTGGTACAGTGGTGGCACCCTATGTCATAGATTTTTTTTAAATTTTATATGTATAATCTCCCTGCAATTCTATGAACAGTGATACCAATTTTACCGAAATTGGTCAAGTACTTTTTGAGATATCAGCGACTGAAAATTGGCCCTTTTTAGGCTTTTTCGTGATCGCTCATGCATAAATTTAACTGCAAATTTTGTTTGACCTATTATGAAAGTGTTTTAAATGGTAACTAAAAAATTCCAATGCATATCAGTTCTTCAAAGTAAGCAGATTCTAAAAAGATATATTGTTGTTTGTTTTTGTATCACTACAGGCCACCAAGTGGCTAGTTTCACACATGACTATTTGTGATCAGTCATGCATGACAAAACTTTGATTGGTTATAGCGAAAAATACTCTACTTCGATTTTTCTGCAACTTAGCTTAAATGAAAGGTAATTTTGTTGGCTTTCTAGCTTCCAAATATGAAGTGGGATATTTGAGTAGAAATTACAAAATTTCATTGCTTTGTAACAGATTGCGAAAAAGCTTTATGACGCACTATTATAATGTATAATTATGAAATGTGATTGTCTGGTGCTTCCAAGAAGTCAAAAAACTTCTGCTGGTACAGCAATGCACACTAGAAGCCAATACATAGACCAATAATTTTAATCAATGTATGGCAAAATTGCTATTAATTGTAATGTTTTGCGACTGAAAACTTTATGCACAGTCAGCGCACAATACTACTTATACTAACACAGAGGAGGATTCTATACGATGACAAAGAGAAAGATATTATACGATGTTAAGTACAAGTATATATGTATATTGGAAGACATCTCATATTCAAGTAACAGACTACCAAGAGCTTAAATCTTTAGCAATGTTATTGCAAAGCACTGCCCCTCATTCAGTTACACCAGAGGCAGGAACCTTTTTAACTAAGGGAGCCATAATAGTCAAATATTCTTTTGTGTTTTCATGAGAGCCACAAACATCTAGCTTTTTTTTTTAGCCACAAACATCTAGCTTCAAAAACTAGTAAATTGTGCAAGGCTATTTATTTTGTTCTCATTTAAAGGACAGAACATAATGTGCATTAAATTTAATTAGTTAGGTTTGCACAAATTTGATTACGGAGTTCGGTTAAAAGAATTGGGCCTTTCGAATATAAAGAGATTCACTAGAAGAAGGAAAAAAATTTGCTACTATGAGTAATAAAAAGAAAATATAGAGTTAGGAAAGCGGTTGTGGGATTGCAATTTTATTCAGATCATGCTGAGAAATGATAGCTTACACTTATCTGCAAGCAAGATTCTTTTATCAAAAGAGCCATATGGCCTTACCAAAAGAACCATACATAACTCAGGTTCCCGACCCCTGAGTTCACAATATTAACTGTACAGTATGTTCTAAACAGCCATTATTACTAAGTACTAATTAATAATACATCCAAAGATCTAACACTCATTAAGGTTGAAAGTTGGTGGAAATAAGCTTCGGTGTGATGTCAAATCAGGACTGAAACTAGCTGCAATTCATACTGCCTCAAGTTACAAAAACTTATAAAGATGTGTGGGACCAGTCACACCACTTTTTTAAAATCAGGCTTCCATCAGACTTGGAGATGTGGTATTGTCCTCTTAATGTTAACAAAACATGACATGCAATGTGGCACAAAACATGATCAAATGGAAAAAAGTATTGGTCCTGCTTTTGAGGCCAGTAATATGTGTTTTTGTTGCCAAACTTTTTCAACTATTAGTTTTGAAGTGATTCCGAAGGACATGAAATCAGTTTCTTCCCATTTGCAAGATAGGTTTTAGTCTGGACCGACTTTAAAAGGTACTATACTCCACTATTTGAACCACTGAATGAAAGAGTTATATGACATAAGGACAAGTTGTGACCTTGAATTTGCTGCGCAATCTAAAATTTGTAAAAGCACTACACCACCTTAAATGCCAATGCTTTCTCCTGTTGCTTATGTTTCACAAGTTTGTATATGAGCATGACTGGTACATGGGCTGCATACTCTCTATTGCTAAAGATGATGGTATATAGTCAAGTTGTTACTGCATGCATCCAAAAAGACCTGCTCAATCATATTACTGGCCTCAAAGGCAAGACCAATATTTTTTCCATTGGACCATGTTTTGTGCCAGATTGCATGTCATGTTTTGTTAACATCAAGAGGACAATACCAAATCTCCAAGTCTGATGGAAGCCTGTTTTTTGAAAAGTGGTGTGACTCTCACACATCTTTATAAGTTTTTGTAACTTGAAGCAGAGTGAATTGCAGCTAGTTTCAGTCATGATTTATAATCAAACCAAAGTTTATTTCCATCAAATTTTCAACCTTAATAAGTGATAGATCTTTAGATGTATTATTAGGTATTTCTTAGTAATAAGGGTTAGTTGGAACATGTGGTGCAGTTATTATTGTGTAACTGAAGGAAGGGCGGTGCTTTGCAATAACATTGCGAAAGATTTAAGCTCTTGGTAGTATGTTACTTGAATATGAGGTGTCTTCCAATATACATATATACTTGTACTTAACATTGTATAGTATATTTCTCTTTGTCATCGTATAGAATCCTTCTCTGTTAGTATAAGTAGTATTGTGCGCTGATTGTGCATAAAGTTTTCAGTCGCAAATCATTAAAATTATTGGCAATTTTCGCCATACATTGATTGAAATTATTGGTCTATGTATTGGCTTCTAGTGTGCATTGCTGTACCAGCAGACTTCTATAAGTTTTTTTGACTTCCTGGAATCACCAGACAATCACATTTCATAATTATACATTATAATAGTGCGTCATAAAGCTTTTTCGCAATCTATTACAAAGCAATGAAATTTTATGCATGAGCGATCACGAAAAAGCCTAAAAAGGGCCAATTTTCAGTCGCTGATATCTCAAAAAGTACTTGACCAATTTCGGTAAAATTGGTATCACTTTTCATAGAATTGCAGGGAGATTATACATATAAAAGTTAAAAAAAATCTATGACATATGGTGCCACCACTGTACCAGTAGCAATGGAATGACCCATTTATTTATGTACCCAAATAAAATTTTGCACCATAGTCTGCTTTCTAATCTTTAACAAATAATTTTTTTTTTTTCTGCAAAAAGCCATTCAGTTGCTTTGTATAGCTAAAAAATCAGCTTAAAAACAACTTAACACCATATTCAATACTCTGTTTTTTATATGTTGCAACCAACGTCGCTTAAATCACTTTGTTATCTGGGTAGAAGCCTCAGAAAGCGCCTATTAGCTATTTGCCCGGCTCCGGTACTCATACACCCAAGATTATATATCCAATTAAACTACTTCATTGGCTGAGTAAATAGCCTCTTCCAAATTTTTGTAGCTTTGCATAACAAAAACTCTTTAGGAGAGATTGAGTTCCATTGTAATTATTACTATCCAAATATGTGTTTAGGTCAAATTAAGCAAGACTCTCATGGAATACCTGTTGGTGGCATGTTTTCTTTGGTCTCATGTCCTCATTATTTTGCTGAAATCCTGATTTATTTTTGTTTTGCCATTATTTTAAATAACCAGTGTAAATCATGGTGGCTTGTCCTTTTTTACAACTTTATTGCCCACGCAAACATGGGAAAAAATGCACATATTTGGTACAAAAAAAAATTTCCTATGTATCCACTAGAAAGAAAGGTTTTTATACCATACATATATTAAATTGTACCTTAATGTTAAAAAGAAACAACTATTAGATTTCTCGCCTCTTGTTTATTTACCAATGTTTTGTACGGATGCTGGGAATGTTGCCCCAAAACGTAACAATCACTATGCTTACTTTTGTCATTGTTACGTTTACAGGTTTGTCGGAGAGCACTTATTATTCCTAGTTTAACACAGTGTTTTGTAATGAATGGTTTTAGTCCGGAAACTAGCAGAGATTTAAATAGCATGTCGAGTACAAAAGGTTTGACTATTTAGACTTAGAGCATATAAGGGCCCCACATGGACCCCCAAAAGGCCGGTCTAAAGTTATGAATTTGGTGCGTTTAGAAAGGGGGGCTGTTGAAAAAAACCCAAAATTTCGGTTTAAATATCATGTCGAGTACATCGATCAAACCTATCTTAAATGTTGCGCCACATATCAGTGGTCAATAAATGGCCGATCTTAAGTGCGGGAAATGGTGCAAAACCCATTTAAGATCACCCTATAGGGGGTCACCATGTCACGTTTAAATATCATTTCGAGTACATTAATGAAACTGGGTGAAAAGAAACTTTATATCCTACTTTAACAGGAATGGTAAGTCTTAAGTTGAGGTTTTGGTGCAAAATACATTTAAGACCGGGTTAAATGTAGCACATGTACCTTCTCATAAATGCCGATAGAGGACGCTATGTTTATTTTTGATAGCGTTAAATATAGGAATCAAACACAAGAAACAGTCAGATAAATACCATGTACATTACGATCACTATCTAGTATTATACATATAATACATACGTTTATATGAAGTTATCAATAACCGCATAGTTAATGTCACAAATTGCGTTATACCTGTAAAACTACTTTACAATCCCAAACATTGCGTTACTCTGCCATCTGTCATTGACCATTGTGACGTGATATTCCTATTGTGATATCAAATGGTGAGACCAGCTGATCTGCATTAACCTGTTGTTTTGACGTGAATTTGTGGCAAGGCGTGGCATAGGATTCTACATAAACTAAGCTAAGGAAACATCTACAGTTTTTGCTTTACCAGTTTTAGGTTTGTCATCACAGAAAAGCAACTTTAGGATATCTGGCCTAAAAGTTTGCGACAATTGGGGGCGTGCCGGGATTTATTCTATTGAACTGTGTTGGCTGTTGACCTAGTTTTATATGGTGGTGAAGCAAGAAAACGAGATGGAAAAGATTGCTGAAGTTGTCAAGCAAGCTTGACTGGAGTCGATTTCGCGAAGTTCATGAAAGAAAAGCAAACGAAACCCGAGGCGCGAGACAGGGAATAACAGGACGAGTTGGATAGCTATCTGCTACGCTTCGATCGCTTTGCTGTAACCTGCAAGTGGGATGAGTTAGAGTGGGCGACTACACTAAGCGCCCTTCTGCATGATCGAGCATCGGTTGTATACTCAAGAATTCCATACGCTGACGCTGTGGACTACGATCAACTCAAGCAAGCTTTAGTGAACTGTTACGATTTAAACGAAGAAGTAACCGTAGTAAGTTTCGCAGTTCAAAACCTGAAAAGGGTGAGAGTCCTTCCCAGTTTGCGGTGCGTCTCAGAATTACCTGCAGAAGTGGGTAAAGCTATCGGGCGCAACTTTCGACTGGGTCGATGTGAGTGAGCTATTCGTCAAAGAGCAATTTGTCCTAAAGTGTCCTAAAGAGTTGTCTACTTACCGAAAGGAACAGCCACTGAAGTCCTTGGAGTCTCTATAGTTATACCCAGTGTTGCTAAGCAGTTCCAGGCGGCACACAACCATGAGTTGGCCCAGGACGTGTGTCAGTGTGAAAATTGTCAAAATTATAATACTGACAACAGACCCACGAGAAGGTGCTTTATATGCGATAAGATAGGGCATCTAGCCAAGGGTTGCAATTCGAGCGCAATGCCGCCGAGGCCGACGAGAATCTTAAAACCGACCGCATGCACACCGATGAATGTTACACAGGCGGATCACGGATATAACTTGCCTCTGTCGAAAGGTTTAGTTGGCGATAAAACGGTGACGGTATCAAGAGACCCGGTTGAACAGGCATTCTGGTTGATAGAAAATTTGTTCAAGATGACCAAATTATTGACAGGCCAGGCCTCATCAAGCTGGCCAACAGCTCTGTCGTGTCTGCCGGGGTGGCAAAGATAAAGGTCAATACACCATATTGGACGGGCGAGGTAGAAGCTCTATGTCTACCCGATCCTTTGCATGATCTGTAAATCGGAAACATTCAGGGCGCTAGAGGAGAGGAAGACCCCGATCCATTGTGGGAAGAAGCGAATGCTGTCCAAACGCGTTTTTAATAGAGACCTGAGAAAGATAAAGAGAAACCGCTAATGGTGCCAAAATATGATGAATGGCCTGTAACGGACAAGGCCGAATTAGAAAGGGCACAGAGAGAAGACACGTCAATTGTTAAACTAAAGGAGGAAGCGGACGTAGTGGTTAAGAGGGAACAAGCAACCAAATTTGTAGAAGAAGACGGGCTGCTATACGAATATTTCAATACCCGAAACACAGCAGAGGAGAATGGATGAAACAACTTGTTGTGCCAAGTTAATCTAAAAAAAGCATTATTAAGGTTGCCCATGATTCCATTATGACCGGGCATAAGGGTATTAAAAAAACACTCGATAGTATCTGAAGGAACTTTTGGTCTGGCATGCGTGACGACGTAAAACGATTTTGTCGATCGTGCTACATTTGTCAGAGGACGGCGGAAAAAGGCAGTGTGATGAGGGTCTCTCTGCATCCGGCGAGTTGCTGTGGATCTCATTGGCCCTATGCATCCTCCAAGTGAATAGGGACACAGATACATACTTACGTTGGTGGATTACGCGACGCGATACCCGGAGGTGAAAGCGCTGAGGAATATAAACGGCTGAAATATAAACGGCTGAAAGGCACTGGTCGACATGTATATAGTCGATTGAGAATTCCTGACGAAGTGTTGAGCGACTTAACTTAAGACTTAACCATTACTGTTACAGTAGGATATAAAGTTTCTTTTTGTCCAGTTTCATTAATGTACTCGAAATGATATTTAAACGTGACATGGTGACCCCATAAAGGGTGGTCTTAAATGGGTTTTGCACCATTTCCCGCACTTAAGATCGGCCATTTCTTGACAACTGATATGTGGCACAACATTTAAGATAGGTTTGATCGATGTACTCGGCGTGATATTTAAACCGAAATTTTGGGTTTTTTTCAACAGCCCCCCTTTCTAAACCACCAAATTCATAACTTAAGACCGGCCTTTTGGGGGTCCATATGGGGCCCTTATATGCTTTAAATAGTCAAACCTTTTGTACTCGACATGCTACTTAAATCTCTGCTAGCTCCCGGGTTATTTACTTTGCTCTGCAAACGGAAGTTAAAAATTATTTTGTGTTGTAACTTTTTAATGTAAAAAAAACTGCCGACAATTGGAACTGCTTGGCTTGACACTGCCGGTAAGCACATGTTTATTGCTTTGTTTAAGTTTTGATAGGAAACGGTGGCTGACCGGTGAACATTTTTGTCGTACTATAACATTGACGTCATTCCGAATAATATTTGTGTTGTACTAAATGTCGTGTTTTGCAACTGCGTTGATTGTACAAAAACCAACATGTTGCTCGACTTGGACAGATTATAGTTAGTGTGAATAACTGTTTATATGTTACAGGTGTTAATTTTTCGTTGACGCCCTTTTTTTTACAAGAAAACTGCGCTGCAGGAGAATGTGCGCGTCTTTCACTTGTCCGTATTTTATTGAGCTGCTACTCGCCTGGGCCGTCCCAAGCCATTTAGTTTCGGGCGACGTCGCATGGAACCACTTATTTGAATGTTCTGGTCACTTTGCTCCTAATGCATTTACTTGTTTAGATTGTGGCATCACAACGTCAAGGATAGGCGAGATCCAACCATTACTTTTTTAATAATGTAAAGGCTTAACAAAACGAATGCGATAGAAAAATGGGCGATATACACTATATGCAGGATAGCAACGATTTGATTTATCAGGAAGTATTAAAAGACAGCCCTGGAGAATCCGAATAGACTTTTGACGATGGTAGACTTGGGATGAAAGGTGAATCACTCACGTTTTCATTCGACTTAAATCCTAATCTATTTGTCGGTCAGTCGATATGTTCCCAAGTTCCATTGCCAGAATTTAGGCGATCCATTCACAAACAACCCACAACATTTCTTTTCATTTAGGCCTATATTGATTGTAGCCTACACGTATTGTTGTACCATTTAATTAACCTATTTCAGAGACAATGACGCAAACAGTCAAAGGACGATCACCGCATTTGCTGTTTTACAATGTTGGCTATACTGTACATATTTTCCGAATTTTGCAAACCTAATTACACGGAAATGTCACAACATAATAATTAGGCAACAGCGTCAACCGTCTAAGCAAGTCCTTTTTACAAAAATAAAAAAAATAGTTGAAAGTTAAGTTTTTTAGCAATTAGTAGATGTAGTTACAGCTAAAAAAATGTGACACGTTAATACACTATTTGCAACTATATATTAAACCAGTGTTTCTTAAAGTGGTGAATGGTTCACCCCAGGGTGAATAAAATTTTTGCAGGGGTGAACCAACCAAAAGGGGTGAATAAGGGTGAACGAAAGTTCAGGAGCATCCAATAGTCACTAGTAAACAACTTTCTGAAGTAAATGGACTACTGAACTGTTTTTTAGTGTTTTTTTGCTTATTGTAATAGTTAAGTTGGTTTGCACCGAGTGTATAAGTTAGGCCTACCATATGTCCTCTTTTAGGAGGATTTGTCCCCTTTTCTTAAGAAAACTGAATGGTCCTCCGAGGACGTTTAAAAATGTTCTCTTTTTTCGCATTTCGAGTTAGTTGCTTATACTTTTAACAAGACTTTTAGGCGAGAGGTTGTATTTATTTCCAAAAAATACTTAAGCCATGAAAGATGCTGAATTGTTGGTTTAAAAAGGGTTTCTAGGGGGGCTCCAAGCAATTCGTAGGGGGGGAGGCGAGCTCTAAGTTAATATTTCAATTTTTTGCTATGATTCTAATGGTATCGTTTTCGTTTTGGTTGCACACCACTCCTACAGCGCTGTACAACTCTGTTTTTGACAACTTTAACATTAAAACTGCCAAGACAAATTTGCGAATCTTCTGTTATCTAATTTTGTTTACTTTGTTGAGCACTTTAGTCTCTTTGAGTGCCATTGCATGTTTTCATACCATCGAAAGGTATAACGGCCCTATTTAATTGTAATTTTTCTAACTTATAGATAAACGATAAATTCATCCCCCGTTTGAACTATTTTTTATCCATATTTTATATAATTGGATAACAGGCTAGCAACAGGGGAACCAAATGTTTTGCAAAAGCCTCCTGATTTTACAGTTTAGAGCCAATTCAACTAATTAAATCCAATTTTTTTCGCGCTTCGCACGACCGACAACAAACTCCACTATTTTTAAATTGTCTCAGTCATATTTTATTACAAATTCCGAATTGCTTTTCGTATGGGGTGCAAGTCATAGGAAAATTACAAAGGGTGCCGCTGCTGAAAAAAGTTGTGGATATGGCACGTATTTCTCAAACGTAACAATTCTATTTTCGTTTTACTTGCAGGCAAAAAAGTGTCCTCTTTTTGGGTGCTAAAAATATGGTAGCCCTAGTATAAGTACAACAATTTGGTGACTTATTTGTTTTGTGCTTTTGTTGCTTTATATTTCTGAACTCGAGAAATTGTAGATTTGCAATGGTAAAACTTAGCTTAAGCTGATCTTAACAAAAATCGAAACAATCTACGTCATTTCGTGCTGTTATATATAGACGAGATAGATTTATCATATGATGAGACAAGGGTGAATGAAATCTGGAGATAGATGCTATAGGGGTGAACGAAACTAAAAAAAGTTTAAAAAGCACTGTATTAAACTATGGAGTTTGTAATGCGCCCGGGAGCTGAAAAGTTTGCCGACCACGGAATTAGTCTATCACTAAGTTACGCTTATAGTCACTTCAGCTATTATACGCCTGACTAAACTACTCGCTTTGTTGTTTTTGTTAATAATTACATAAATTTTATGTGTGATCGCGCAATACACAAGCAAATCCAAACTTATTTCAAATAGAAGTACCGATAAGTGTTATTACGCCGTGGGCCACATTAAACGGTGTTGTTAAACGATAGTTACACAAGCGAGGTTAAGTTATTCGTAACATTTTTCGTTGCATGTTAAATTGTCATAATCTATTTTTTGATAAATCGGCTTTTGAAACATCGCGGAACATTCGTTAAATGCAACATCTTATCATACAGCCATGTAGCCAACTTTTCTTACCTGAAAAAAAATCTTACCTGATTGTGGTATGTCGGTATTGCTTAGCCCAGTGGTCTCCAACCTATGGGTCGCGACCCCAAGTGGGGTCGCCTAAAATTTTTCTGGGGTCGCGCCATCACTCACCATATTTTGCTCTTTTAGTACGATTTATGTAGCCTATTTCGTTTTCTTTACAGTGACGTCACACTAATAAACGTGATTAAGTACATAGCAAAGATAAGCTTTTGTTTCTTCTACATAAAATAGGTGTTTTTAGCTGTTAAGACCTGCTAGGTTACAAAGATTTCAGTAAAGACTTATTTTTGGACTTCAATACAATTAACTTACCCGATTCTTTTCAAAATTGTAAGTTAACTATTCTTTCCGTTTTCAACCACATGGCTTTGTTTAACGAAATTCAGCGTAATGAGCATATTTAAAAACAAAACATCGTAAAGTAGAGCATGCCATGCGGTTATGCTTGTGCAAAGTGGAGCCGCGCTTATAAAACTGCTGAACATTATGCAGGCGCAACCATAACACGAAATGCAATTTGGGGTCGCAATTTAAATTCTGATTTCATTTTATTTAAATTGGGGTCGCGAATTGAAAAGGTTGGAGACCACTGACTTAGCCTAATTATCTTGCACGATTAAGTTGTATCAAGACCAGTGGAGGAAGATTTTTTTTACCGGGCGTGTAGCGCTGGATATAAGTGCGCGTTCAGGCATAAGGAAAAATGTTATGCCATTTGAAAAAATATTTCGCATTGTTTTGCCCTCTGGCTAAAATGTTACGTTATCTTTAACATTACGTTTTAGTTAGGCTACTCTGATAATGGCCACACTCTTTTTTCATAATCATGGGATATAATATAACCACCCGATCCGTTAGAAATCAGTGCATTTCTAAGCAAAAAAGGTCTACGACAATTAGGGAATCCAATGGCAGAAAAGTCTAGACTTTTAGACCTTGAGGTCCTGGCAATGCACTGATTTGGACCTTTAGGTAAACTCCCGGCGTAGATAAATTAAAAATATTCATTAAAAGTTCAGAAAAGATAGCAAAAAATATGAGATAGGATTAATAACACTTGACCCACCTAAACCCTAACGCTAACCCAAATAATGTGCGTTATTTTAATAATTCTTTAAATGCTGGGGAAAAAAGCCCAAACTCGGATGGGCATAAGATGGTTTCTCGTCCATTGAATTTAAGATTATTACGTCACAAATTTAAGGTATTGGGCGCACATTATTTGGGTTAGGGCGCTGGTTAGCGTTTGGGTTTGGTTTGGGTCAAGTATTGTTAAACTTAATCTTCTTATGCACATTTGTTAATGCAAATTAGTGCATTGTCCAAGACCTCAAAGTCTAAAAGTCGGACTTTTTGATCCTTTGAATGCACTGATTGTCGTAGACCTTTTTGCTTAGAACCGCACTGATTTCTGACGGATGGGGTAATATAACACGACACGAGGCAAGCAAATTTACACGGAGATGTAACAATGTACAGTGAAGAAGCACAGCGTTATGGATTGTTTCATGTTGTTTAACCAATAAATTCAGGTTTTATCGCGCTTATTGTAATTGATTTACATCACCAGTACACCGGTAGTCAACATTATACGGTAAATGCCATCCCGCAGTTAACATTATAGCCTAACGGCAAATGCCAGGGAGTCGAAGCAGAACTTTACGAACAGGTTTTAGCTAGTTTTTCCGAACCTGAACCGTTTTTCGTAAGAGCCGAACCGGCTGTAGTCTCTTCTATAGGATGTATAGCAATATTTTACTGTCATGTGAAATAAGGTGTCTCGTTCGGTTATTTTCGCATTCGCTGGTGTCGACCTTCTTCCATATGATTACAAAAAAAAGATTTGGTCCAGCTTTCTGGCCAATCCTTCGTCAACCATGTACGATTGCATAGTTTCTGTATCGGGTGAAAATTCACCGGATTAACACAATTGCGGTAAGTAGCTTTTTTGTGAAGGCTATTACCGTGTAAATGTTCAATGTTCATTTGCTTTACCTACCGTTATAAGAACGTTGTATAATAATAGAATTTTAATTTCGTGGGCATGTTGCTGGTTAAGTACAGTACCGGTATTACAATTTTAATTAGAACTTATCCAACGGGCCAAAAGCTGAAAACACATGTTCTTTAACTTAATGTTACAAACTTTTCTTTGGTTTTGGTGTTGATTCCGTTTTAAAAAGCTTGACGACATTGATCTATGTTACATATATGGCTACTGCCAGACCAGTTCGCTGCAATCGATAGAATCGTGCATGTTACACCAATTGCATCTTGTTATTGCAACTAGTTCATTAAAAAAATAATAATTGCGACGCTTGAAGAATATGCTAGATTTAATAATTATATAGGTTCAGTTAAGTAAAATAGTGCTGAAACGGCGTCTGTAAAGAAGCTTAAGCAAATATCCCGGTCCGATGTTTTTTTTCCATAAGTTGTACTATGACGTTCGAAGTTATTCCCTGAACAAGGTGACTTGAATAGGTTGCAGAAACGTTGGAGAACAAATATAATTGCCAAATGTGCTGTGTTTTTTTATTAATATTGTGCCTTGTAACAACAGTTTGTACATGTCTATGGAAGTTAAACAGCAGGTGATCAACGAAAATAAATTGCCTCCTTTTTTTCGACTTTCAAGTTGTAGAACGTACAGATGTGGCTTAGTGTTTACAATCACTCGGTTGTTTCTCCATTTACATGAACACCACATAAAAAGTATTGGATGTTTACAAGAACTACAACAGAAATAAGGGTACGTTTAACATTGGAGCATAATGGTTGGAGATCAACATTAATTTGTAAATGCAGAAGTGGCTACAGTGGAAAAGGTTATATGGATGTTGTATTGATGGATCACCACGCAGCTATATGGGTTGGGGCAAAGTCGGGGTTTGAAACTAAAGTGTAAGAAAAATCTCAGGTAAAAAGGGCTTCTATTGGCTATTCATCGTAACGGGCTTTCCTGAGTATAGTCCACGTCCCTGGGCATAGAAGTACACTTAACAAAAAAGTTAGCCAATTATTTAAAAGATAGTGCACTAAACTCTTGCATTTTAAGAAACTTTGTTGGGATATGAACTCAGACCATTAAGCACTGTTGTTCTAAACTGCAGCGTAAAAGGGCAATGTTGTAGGTTGGCAGGTCGTGTTTTCGAACTTCCTAGAAGAACTAAAACAGTTTTTATAACTACGGAAAAAGATACTTAATTAATGCACATTTTTGACGTAGAAATAGATTCAATAAACTACGGACATAAGAATTGAATGTCATCTGGTTTAAAGACAGATTTGATTCCACCTCAACGTAATAGGCGTCAGAAGACCAAATTGGCAGTGTTGTATTGTAAGTGCACTTAAGTCACTGCTTATCGGAGCATCTGTACGTAAAAAGTGTTATACTTATATCTAAATATTTCCGCTAAACATGAAGAAAATAAGCTGGCAAGAAACCCTTTTTATACGAGAACCGTATGTAAAAATCACCAGGCTACCTTGAAGATTACTATTCCATTCATTTCAAACTACTTATGCGAATGACAATTTTCAACACTGGAATCAAAAACAAGAAACGAACTTTGCGTTCAAGATCACGCGAGACTATCAATTTCTGATGTACGACCATGAATAAAAAAAAACGTTGTACCCAGTTGCAAGCACGTCCATCCCATGAAGTTCAATCAAAAATTATTTAGCCGGTGTTTAGTACGTTTTATTTAGCCAGTGTTCAGCACGCAGTTTGTTTAAATGCTAGAATAATTATGTAGCGTGATTTTTTTTTTAATTTTCGTGTTTAAAAATGTATGCGGTGCCACATTATCTTAAGGAAGCTAAACGGGGACGCGCGGTGAAATTT
Source organism: Ascidiella aspersa (assembly GCF_963924565.1). Classification (NCBI taxonomy): domain Eukaryota; kingdom Metazoa; phylum Chordata; class Ascidiacea; order Phlebobranchia; family Ascidiidae; genus Ascidiella; species Ascidiella aspersa. The sequence goes on from NC_139449.1 coordinate 16,286,035, forward strand.
TTTTAGAATCACTGGCATAAAACGTAAACACTGTTTTACGATATAGTTTAAATATTTTTTGTTTACCACAAAATTCAAAAAACAAATCATGTGACATAAAATTCCCATTTACTGAAAGTGTAGCCAACGTTTCTCAACCTATGGGTCGCCACCCAAATTTGAGTCGCCGTCTGGTGAATTTCACAGATGTAAATATATATGTTGATATTGCTACTGAGCAACATTGCTTAAAAATTTGAGAAAAGTTTTGGTGTGAAACAAAAGTTTTCTTCACTTACAACAAACGGTTTAGTGTGAAGTGAATTGCATCACCGAAGCTTCTCTGTTATACTAACGCTTAGTATTTGTGTCGCCGCGAAAAAAGGTTGGGAAACAGGGCAACTTGAGAGCGAAACAAAACAATGTGCCTTTTCAAGCAGGTTTTTCATGTTTCATATCACAACGCCATCGAAGGAGTTCAACAATTTACCTAAATTCTAACGCAATACGTGACATTAATTTCGGTTACATGTTAAACTGCTTTTTTACAAAAAATAAAATTAATACACCCAGTTTATGGCGACATTAGTAAAGTTATATACACCTAAAGTTTAAAATTATGGACACGCTGGATTGCTGGTGTCTGAGATGACCTATTTATCACAAGGTTCAGTCACAGTACAACACAGCGACTTTTCGATGATAATTAATTTTCCCAAGAAGTTTGGACATCATTGGTCTGCTAGAACAGAAGTTGTTTAATAACATGTTTTATTGAGTTAATCAGATGAGATAAAAGTTAAACATGATAAAGAATCAGTTAATAATTAATATTCTTGGGACCAACAGTTGGACCTTGAACGGTCATTTGTTGACTGAAATATGTCAGCACTAAACAATTCTCAGCTTAGGTATTGCACATAAATAGTACGGATGAACTAACAAACAAATAAATCATAATAAAATGAACGCTATTCAGTTGCGCAATTGAACTGTTAGGGACGGGTACATCTGGAACTATAAGATTTCAATAAAATTGAAAAACAATGGAACGGTAAAACGAACGAATTAAAAGCTCGCTAAAGGCGAACGTATACTACCATGGCCAACATGGGTAGGCACATTCTCGGATGTAGGTCTCTAGCGCCCCCTTGTCGACTTGCATCAGGGCAGTATAAACAGTAAGCTAAAGAAATAAAACGATTGAGTGAAAGAACGATTTAAAATCTAATTCAGAATATCTACAAAGCTACTTTTGAGCATTTTACACAAAGTAATGGCGCGATCGGTAATCATAGTTTAACTTTTAACCCTTTATATTTTTACATAATATTTAGTGTTGCTGATGTTTGCTAGCTTTTTTATTTAATCGCAAATCTTTTATTGTTTTGTTACCGAATAAAATTCATACAACTTTACAAATTTAATATGCTACTGGTGGGCGAACATACACTTTAATGGAATTCCAATCAGCTCACTAAACGCGACGAAACAAGCTAAATTAACTTGTATCAAAAACAATTTTCAGCAACACTTATCAATATCATAATACAGTTATATAACCAAATACCTGGTTTAAAACCGGTTTAGTAGAAAGCACGTCATAAAGGGCGGAAAATCCGGCATTCTGAAATGTAATATTAAATCAAGTTTTAAAAAAAATAACTGGAAAAATCCCCAGCCCAGTGTACTTAAAACTAGGGATGTACAGTATTAGAAGAGCAGAGGCAATACTCGATATCATGATACGGATGGGTAGTGGGTACTCATCCGACAATAAGTTTATATCGCCCCTCTATATATTTTTGCCATGCTATGCGATCCAAAGCAACCTTTTCTACATGGCAATAGTTGGTTAGAAATGTAACAACTTGAAGTAAATAATTTTTTTTACGCTTATGCAGTATGCCTACATTCTGGGTTTAACTTGTGTTTGTTTGATATTAATAAAACGCAATTGCAATAAGATCGGATCGCTAAATTGCCCAACATATCGCTAATCAATAACCAGTATTAAAATAAAATACAAAATTATTTCATGCCGACTTTACACGGTGTACACTTTGGAAGGCAGAACCAGTGTTCTGTAAAAGCTTTGTGAAGGTTTAGTGGTCAATAGCGATTTCTATCATTTCAGAAAGAATTATTTCGTAACGGTTCTTTTAAAACAAAAATATTATCTTCTCAAAGGCAAACAAATAGCAATTTTTTTTCGTGATGGCGTGTGCCCTTTCTGTATTACAAATTGCTTATTCGAGTAGATAATCATTCAATACATTATCATTTCGCATCACGGCATCGTTTGAGAACAAAAACAATAGTGAGCTTATTTTCACACGTCAGTAAACCAAATAGTGTTCAGATATGGCAGGGGTCGGCAACCTTTTTTCGAATGCGGACCGGTTTAAAACTGAAATTTTGTCGGGGACCGGCCGCAAAAAAATCTAGGAATTATTGAACTTAATGAAACCCGCGAGCGGCATCCTACCCGTAAAGCAATTTAACCCAGCCTGCGCTTATTTTAATAAAACTTTAAGCCTTTACGGGTACCACTAAATTACACTTGTATACCGTTATTTCTTATTCCTACTCTTACCAGCTTGTAAAAATAAGGATATTTAAAGCATTCTTTTAAAAGAAGTTACACTTTGTATTATATATAATAATGTATTTTAGATCCGTTTTTTGACCAGGCACACGACACTGTCTATAATTACGTAATACAAAAACTTAAAATATAAAATGGTGGCAATATATGTACGAACCACAGACCGACACCTGAAAAGTATAGAATAGACATACGTACATGTCTTGCGACATTGGCTTTTTTGACGAAAAAAATCTTCTTTTTTCAACGTGGTTGATATCAGAAAAATCATTAAGCGTTTTGGCTTTTTTGTCATTTTTGAAGAGGCTAAAACTATTTCAAATCCATACGTTTTTTTGAAAACTTTCATGCTTAAATATCGAAATAATAAATCACTTCATTATGGGACATTGTTTATCCACATTGTTTCCATGAATTCATTTTATTGCACTTTAGGGTGAGCAGTAAAAAACGCGATATTTTAGCCCATTTTTCGATATTGTAAGCACTCAGAATTAGATTTTGCAATAAAAATATGCATTTTTGGATGTTTTGAACGTGCTATTTAACTCACATGGCAGCTGCACACCAGTTGTTTTGAGCCTCACGAGAGCTTGGTACTAATTGTGATTTTTTATCATACCAATCGACCATGGAGTATATTTAAATGAAAGTTAATGTGTTTTAAAAATAAAAATACATTTAATTGTTTTTGACTTTTTTCCGGCTTTTTACGTACAGTTCAGGTTTAAATCAATCGTTTAATTTGGCAATCCTGCTACGGACGGGTAACCAACTCCTCGCGGACCGGCGTTTGCCGACCACTGAGATATGGTATAAACCTACGTTAATAGTTGAATTTGACATGCACTTTTTCGCTGGGGTACGTCGATCGTCAAAAAAGGGAGGATCGGTCCCATCATCATAGTTGGTCTCCAAAATATACCAAGGGTCAAAACCTTAATAAATATAAATATATTTCATAACAAAATGCCTTTCATAACAAAGGCCAGTAAAAGTCGTAATTTTTTTGGTGGTGGTGAAGTTGTCACACTGATTATAGCGACAAAAAAATTATTTCTAAAATAAATATACTTTCATCTAATATAGTATACCTTTTATTAAGTTAAATCATCCATAAAAAAATCAACCAGACAATTCTGTCAAGTCTATAAGATAATTGTGTACTTATAAATTTGTACTTATATATATAATATTATCTTTATATATATAAAAAGAGAAGATTTGTGAGATGTGTGTGTGTGGGTGTAATATGTTCGCCCGGTCGGTCGCTGCCAGAGCCATGTCGTCGTCGACTAACAAAAGGACCGGCGACTCCCCGTCGTGTACTCGCCTCTCCCCGGGCGCGCGCGCGCGACATATCGGTTTTAATAATAACCAATTTTCAGTTTCAAGCGAGATTTTACTTACGTTCGAAGAAGTATGGTACCGGAATTACGTAAAAAGCACATCACGTGTTATAATTCATGTTAACGAAGGTGAGCAACGTTCCAAGGAAAGACTTAAGTTTAAACAATGCCAAATTTAGGCAGAGTTCGCAAAATATTGCGTTTGTTGTCGCAGTTTTAACAGTAAGCAATTTATATTTTTCAACGGGTTACGGGTTTGTCTGACGTTGGACGCAGCTTAATTTGGCGTTTAGAGCCACGGTTTAGCAATTTTCACTTTTTTTAAACATACTTTGAATAAACACCAGGAAACCTACACGTATATCGTACAACAAACCTTCCCAACAATATTGTGACAGTGATCCAAAAGCTTAATGGCTTCTTACAATTTGTTTATCCACGCAATACTAGGCAGAGTTTGCAAAACATCGCGTTTATTGCAGCGGTTTGAACACTAAGCAAATTTACTTTCAAACGGGATTTTTTTTCGTTGGATCCAGTATGCTACCTACCGGGATGACGTATTTGCTTGAATTTCGCGCAATTTGAACAATTGGTGCTACGACTTTTCGTTACGTAAAATATGCGAGATGTGTTTAGCCAAGGTTGTGGTGCAATTTGGTTTGATTTTAAATGTATTTTTTTAATTATCGGCTTTAACATGGTTTCAGGAAAAAGATTAAACAAAGCTGGTAACACGTGATTAGTGATTAAATTATATCAGAGCGCGTTCGCGCCTTACCGCTAGTGACCTATTTCAGACACAAAACTGCTTTTTATACGTTAATTTTACACTGTTTTAACTAAATGCAAAAATAAATGGCAATTTACGGAGACCAAGAATTAGATCTTTAGAGACACGCAGATAAGTCACATAATTAAACACGCCAGACAGGCTGTGGGGTGTAACTCTGATTGTGGGGAAGTTTTTTATTAGGTTAACCCTTTTTTTCGACACACGATATGACATGATTTGACACACATCACATGATTTGAAATTTCTATTTAGTGACACGCAGTGCAAACGTTTAGGCATAAGCAAATTTGTTATGACATTACAAAAATATGTTTGCATTATTTATGCCTCTTCTTACGCTATCCGTAACATTATTTTTGGGGTATATTCTGATTACCACATTTATCTTCCATATTCATGGTATATAACATGAGACCAGCAGTTTATGTAACAACGTAACGTTCAATAGTGATAAAGAGCCCACAGTATGATGGATTGTTTCATTTTGTTTAACCTGATTAAATTCAGGTAGACTTTGTACATTATTGTGATTATTGTGGTGTAATTAACTTTTAGTTAAAATAACTGGTAAATATTCTATTTAACGTGGGCAACGCCGGGTATTTCGTCTAGTATATATATATAGTACCAAATATCCATTTTTCTGCAATTTAACTCTGCGGTAAGTGCTTATTTAAAAAAAAAACATTGCCAGATATTCCAAGTGTTTTCCATGATGCTTAGGCCAATGCCACATCTTACCATTATTTTTTGCACCTAAACGCAAAATATTAGCAGTAGAATCACGGTCTCTTGTTATGATGGCCCCCTGGTTTGGCAGCAAACCTCCAACAATATAGTATACAGGGGCAAGAATTTGTTCTGTTGACAACATTTTGATTGCTTCTTCATAACTAAAAATAATAAAAAAAACAATCCAGGCAATAAAATACTTTGTAGAAAAAAAACATATTGCAATTTAATTTTTGTAAATTTAAATTTCTTTTAAAGAAAACAATGCAGTAACCAACTGTGATATATCTCTTCCGAAGTCAACCTTTTGATCAGTGATAATGGCTTACATATAATATTACATGAGCCTTCAGGTGACTAACAGAAACAGTCAATCAGTTAAGGATTTTCATGCAAGCCTGTGGTGAGATTTAAACTTAATGCATCAACCATACAGTAACCGTTATTTACCCACTGAGCTACCTAGGCTCAGAGGTAAGTTGAGAAACAACCATACCAGAACCACCAATACCTGCTCCATCCATGGTGATTTCTTGACTCAAGAGTTTTAGGTTTTCAATTTATCCTCCGCACAAGCTATTTTTTCTAGCCTGGCATGCTTGCATAAAAAGCCTTAATTGATTGACTAATTTAGACAGTCTCCTGATTGCTCCAAGGGTGAATTATTTAAACGTACATGTTTTTAATTTAATGCTTCAGTTATTTTTATTGTCAAAGGTATACATATAAATCACCATATTTTAATAGATAACCGTGATAAGTTAATTCTTAGTTTAACCTCCTGGCTTTTTCAAGAGCATTTCTAGTCAAAAAACTTGTCCAAGATCCAGATCTATCACCCAAGATCCACTCTAGCATTCCTATGTAGCCACCATTAACGTTGAATCTCTCATTTAGTGAAAGAGTAAAAACACCCTAAATAATAACACTTTTGAATTAATAACAAGCAAGGTTTACCCTCTACTAATAAGTAACAGGGTTCATCACAATTATTAATAAATTATAGTGTGACACTGACAACTAATATATGTTGTTTTGTTTTTTTTAAACAGTGCAAATAAATAACAGTTAATTAGAAATATGTATAGTAAATAAAAGTAATCTCCTAATTGAACAGCAAAGGCAACAAGACAAAGATATGAGTAGCCAATTTCTATCAGACTAAACTTACAGGTTTTATTCCAGTTAAAACTCCAATGTAACCAGCAAAGTTTACACTTTTGTAAACAGTTGTACCATTGCGAGTAAAGTCAACATTGATAACAAGAGGCCGAAGGTACTCGCTAATTAACCAAGTATGGTTCTGTGTGTCCCACCTGCAAGCAACTGTGCAATATAATACCATAAACTGCAATCAATTGGCAAAAGTGTAAATACAACAAATTTACCCCATAAATAGTCCAAAGTCCAAGTTTCTTGCATGATACAAAGTTCCTTGAACACAAAACAAAATGCAGGTAAACAACAAGTCCCAGAAGCATAATTTCTTAGGCCATAAGTTATTTTTTATCTTCATAACGTATAAAACACTATTAAAATTTATGACTAACCGGAGGTGTCCTGAGCAACAACCGATGTACACAATGTGAAAATTTCATAAAAAATATTAAAAAGCAATATTTCCCCTTCAGACGAATTAGTTGCTTTAGCAATTCCTTTCACTTCCTGGTCATACGGAGATGGCAATTTTTGAATAAGTTCAGGCTGAAAAACTTAATGATTTAAACTAGAACCTGGCAATAATTAAATGATATTAATAAATAATTAGTTTTCATAAATACATACCAAATATTTATCCACAGCAGGTATCAACTTTGGCCACACTGCACCGATTAATTTTTTTACTTGCTTAAGCATAGCTTTTACCTACAAATAAAAATACGAGTAACATTTTTTAATAGTCTTGAGTAAAATAGTAAAAAATGAATAGATTAGAGATTTTTTTATATTTTTACCAATAAATATCCACTTCTGTTGAGTATAGATCGTCGCTAATACCATAAACTGTCATAAATCCAAATTTATGGTTTTGAGAAAACGTTTTTGGTGACATCTTTTGTTTTTGTCATCAAAACAGGATAATTTTAATATACAATATTGAGTACTACACACTAAAAGTAGTTGTATGATTTAAATGTCTCATTGCCTGTTTAAAGCATTGAATATTCTATGTTAAAGTAGTTTTGCATATAAACTGTCATAAATGGACACATACAACACTTTTAAGAAATCTATTTTGCTTCTACTACACTTTTAAGAAATTCATATTTTGAGATCTAACGAAGCTAGAGATGCAACACTATTCGCAACAATTTCATTAAGTACAAAAATCTACAAAAACAATTTTGGCATTTTTGGACTTACAACAATTTTTGTTATTAGCGACAAGATATATTTTCAATATGTACATAACATAAAATTTACGGCTCCTGAAAAAAGTGATAAAAATATAAATCCTGCATTAACGATGCATATTTTTTAAGTAATAAAATTTCTCAGTAACCCACATTTTTGCCTTTATGTTGCATCACTTCATTCCAGCGAGTTGCTGGATCTTCATCAAGATTTACTTTAAATGATAATGGGACACCGGTGCAACGGGCTTTCTTTTCATACATTCCATGCTGGCAATCCTCTGAAAACTTAAAAAAAAATTAACAATTATTTTTATGACACTAGGGATGTTTAAAAAGAATAGTGATCCAGAAGATCAATTTAGGTTGATTCTTTTTTTTATAGGTGGCTGTTTGAGTAACTTACGTGAATATCTCTTCTGTTGTCAAATTGTTTTAAATAAGAGTGTAAGTTTTCTTTAAAAATCTACTACAAGTACCACAGCTAAAGTCTTGAGCTTAGAAGCTTAACCTTTTGTCTCAAGCTAAATCTATTTAAACTAAAACAAGCGAACTGAAGTTACAAACTTATTTCTTCTTTTTTAACTGTTTTAGCTCCTGTAGTGCCCAACCCTTTGACCCTTCAAATTTTAAAACTTCTTGGTCGAATGACAAATAGATAAATGCCCAAACAGTTAAGTATATACCATATCTTACTGAATGATAACAATGAATAAGCGCCCATAATTTAATCAAATTTATACTAAATGTTTAAGAACAACAACAAATGAGTGTTAAACATGCCACTCCTGTATATGTAGAAATCAGGAGTAACCTTTAGCGGTAAAGGGTGTATAAAATAAATTATACAGGCTTACATAGATTGGGATCAAAACCCTTTAACTACCGGTAAAGTTGTTAGCTAATCCAACTCACCGGAGGTACATCTTGAGAGGTAACCAGCAAAACAACAGGAGCCAGTAAGATAATACAAATAAAACACCTCATTTCGTTTCAATTAAAAACTTTTTTAAAACAAACTTCTACACAGTTTGAATTTAATAAGTCTGGTTAATTTTATATACTATTAACAGAGGAAAGCAAAGCTATTCTGTTTTGAACAGCACAAAATATATAACGCAAAAAACAATTCATAAACCAAAATTGGGAAACAAAGCTGCAAGTCTTTTTGCAACGCACATTATACTAAAAAAAGCTTATACGGGGTGATGTGAGTTAAAACATTTTAGTATGCCTACGCCTTTGGTTCTAAACATTTTTAACCCATGGGTTAATTCCTATTGAGTGATTTCCATATCAAACTATCCCTCAAAGCACGACCTTTTGAATTTTTCCCTAAATTAAAACTCTCTATCATTTCCACCGTTGCTGAATACATATCTTAGACTTGCATTTCCAACAAGTATATGGATAAACATTTTATATCTAGTTGCTTCCAAAAGGCGTAGGCATACCCTAGGGGGCCATGAGCCTTTTTTAAGGGGGCCATGAAAAATTTGAAAAATAAGATATTCATTAAGTTTATCATCTCTAAGTCTACTCCACTATAACAAAAGAAATCAATTAAAATTTAATGAACTCTTAAAGCTGCGAGAAAGGACGGCAACCCGATTGAGCTTTGAGAAAGATAGTTTGACCACATTTTGGGCAAAACTAAGCAATTCGTACAACTTAATGAAATTGTCATGCCATTTCTTTTGCCTTTCCCATCAACATAACGTTGTGAATGTGGGATTTTCAACAATGTTACAAATAAAGACAAAGCAGCGCAGTTCATTGGGTATTCAATATGACTTACGGCTGGCTCTTACCACCACTAATACCAGCAATTAAGACATTGTCAGAGCAAAATCAAACTCAACCATCACATTAACTGAATATGTAATAATTGTAACTAATTAATAGGGCCATTTTTATACCTAAAAAAAAATTATTTTTATCAAATTTTAACTTTATTTTAACCTAACGAAATTGCTTATTTGTAGAGGCTACAGTTCTTCCTTGAATTGATGCCAGTTACCCAAACATAACATTTTGTCGCTTTTGTACCCAAACGTAATAGTTTGTTGAAAAGTCAAAGTGTTTTATGGATTTAAAAAGTGCGTCGCGTTTTCTGGCGTTAGATTTAGCCTGCTTAGGCATTTTTGTACTACAGAATGTCAGTAGGCTATTCCTAAGATCCAAAATGTTGATCTTCGAAAAGACCACGTTTATGAAGAGGAAGTGTTTTATCGGAATTATTTAAATGCGTAACTATGAATAAAAAAAATGGACAATTTGCGATAAAAGTTAGTGCTGATCAAAGTGGGCATTGTTACATATTTCCCGCTTTTATGGGTTAATATGGTTTAATTGTGTCGCAGTTCCTGATTTACAATGCTTTCATGACGATTTTCACAAAAATAACTCTCTAGAAACACAAAAAAACTTTAACTTTATTGTAAATTTTAACTTTATTTTAACCTATAAACTTCTTACAAACAGTCCCCTAGGTGCTAAAAACAACTTTATTCTTTGATTCGTGGACAGACGAGCTCCTTAAAAAAATTTAACTGTATTGACTTTAACTGTTTTTATTTAACTTTTATTGCGGGCCCTACTAATTAATGTACCATCATCATGTTTATTGTATGTTGTATTTATATCATTTTATCATTGCAACTACCGGTTACAGTACTTTATAAACCAGTTTATAGTTAAAATGGCGTTTCCTATTTTTTTGAAAAGGTTTAAAAAAATAGGGGGGCCATTGACTCCTGCCATAGACCTTTTCGTGTATTAGTTACACAAATGCGCCCGCATATGCGACCTATCGTCAACTAGTCAGCCGACTTGATTAGTGTGACGACACAATGAAGACATGATACGACGTTATAAATGCCAGGCAACACAATCACTTTATAATTACCAACTAAAATATTTTTGAACGCCATATCGACGTTTATACCCCAAAGCATATTTGGTAGACAAATTACCGGGATGAAATGTCAAGTATCGGACATTCCTTATAAAAAAACATATAAAAATTAGGTTATAGTTACTTTAACAAACATTGCATTTCGAAGCGTCCAATAAACTGCAGCAGCGCTGTGCTGTGAACTAGGGCATTTGTTCAGTTTTTAAAACTGTTATGTAAATGCCATGGTATGCACGACGATCTTTTGCTAAAAGACTCCCCCAACGGACTAAAACAGCTATATTCTACCAATCCAAACAGCGAAACACTAAAATCACAAATGGGCGAAGGACATAATTGTGGGATGAGGCATGGCCGTGATTTTGCTTTATTTTGTAAATATATATTATAGCCTATACACCGATAGCAATTATTAATATCACGCATTGGCTCCAATAAATAAATATATTAACTATCGCTAAGTGTCAAAAAGTAAAAATTGCAAAGCATGAGAATAATATATGCGTGATTCAATTATCATTATCAATAATTATAATTATACAAAAGTATATACAAAAGTGTTTGAAACAGGGCTCTTTGGTGGCTAATACATGACAATTATAGCGTATTAAACGGAATTAAACGTGTGTATAGGTTCTAAAGAAAAAAATACGGATTTACTTTACTTTTTCAAATGTAACACTTGGGGGGCCGGTGCAGTGCGCAGGCTGCACCAAGGGTAGTTACGGGTCGTCTAAAATTTTTGTGGGGTCACCATAACTCATTATATTTCTGCTGTTTTAGTACGATTTATGTATAGAGTTTTCCTTACTATATCGTCACGCTAATAAACGTGATTGCGTACATAGCGGGGCAACCTTTCGTTTCTTCTACATAAAATTGCTGTTTTTAGCTCTAAGTAAGGGCTGCTAAATTGGCTAACGTGTCATTTCACAAAATTACATTTCTTTGATTTAGCGTAGCAAAAGTAGCACTTTAACAAATTGCTTGATTGCGACATTCTTTAATGAGTTATCAAAGGACTATTTTTTCGAACAGTCTACGTTTTGTCATTAAACTTGGGTAACGTGATTTGCATAAGGAGTATGCTTCATATTCTTAATTTCGTTATCCTTACAAACGAAATGGATGTCTACACTACTCGACGAAAATGCGGAGGCTGCATAGCAAACAAATCGAAGAAGGCACATTTCTCCAAGGTATAACAGCTAGAAGCGTTCGTTAATTGGAACAGGAACAAACAATGTAGTTGCAAGGCGTAGGCTATACCCCCCCTGCGAACGTTACGTTGCGCAATAACGGCATGCAAATATCTCTTGGAAATCATACATCCAAAGGCAAACAGCCGTCCGCTTTGGCTAAACAAAAAAATAAAATACCATTCAAATGTTTTGTTTTATGCCATCAATTATCGAATCTAATATTATTTTACCCCACGATTTATTAGATATAAACGCCGAGTACCTATACCTACTGTACAATATGACGCATGGGCAAATAAATTTACCTTTCCATCAAACAACACAGATTTTGTCAAATTCAATAAATAATATCGAGTCTCCCAGAAGAATGGCATTCGGGTAGCACAACAACGTCACGATCGTGTAGAAACGAAACATTAGAAATATTTAGTCACCAATAGAACTCCACCAAAACAGTTTACGACTACAAACGACTACAAACGACAACCCTCTTTCCACTATAGATCTTAATTAGAATACACGTCTGCCACGAAAAAGCATCTATCGTAATCTGTACAATTGAACAATCGAAAACAATCAAAGAAGTTTCCAGATTATGTTCAATTTGGTCTGGCTACGAAACCCGTAAACCACCTGTTTTATTTGTGTCACGTGACCTGTTTATACTGGTAAAACGTTAGTATGAAACTATTAATATCGTGTATTTTCCCCCGAACAATTACTCTTCGAAGTGCACAAAGATGAACCGTGCAATAATTTGTGATTTGTGTCCTTTTTGTAAGATATGTAGTTTATCAATGTAAATATGCCGAAAGTGCCCCGACTGTGTTACGCTTTTTCGCGATATAATCTTCTGTGCGAACTTCCGAGCAATATTTGGCTTTAGAAAGAGGAAATATGGCGATCCACAAAAGTAATGGTCGTTATATGCATGAAAGCTTTTCTGTTATAAATTGTTTTCCTTGTGCCCTTTTCGCCATTTTTTTTAGTAAAAAAAATAATAAATAGCACTCAAGGCTTGTGCGTCACTCCTAGATTTGGGACCACTGACGAGTCCGACCAAATGTGCGATTTCGTCGAGTTCCGAGTTCGGCTCCGACTCTACAGCCTGTATTTTACTCACTTACGAAACTAAAGGCGCATATTTAGCAATTCATTCCTGGGCTACACCGAAAGCCATGGCTTGTACTAATTATACGTAAGCCGTAGTCGTTGGTCAAAAAGCAGCTTCAGAAGTAATTTCCGCTGGAGGCAACTACCTTGATCGAGTGCTGTCACAAACACAATAAAGTGCCCGCTACTTTGGAAATTCTTCGACGCTTTTCAGCCTGTATACCCAGAAGTGTTAACTATTAGTTTCGGTTTAAGCTTGGTTTCCCAGTCGCACAAAACACTCGTGTTTACCTCGCAACTTTTTTCTATCCAACGCTCTGCTTTTAGTCGTCATTATTCCGATTTATGCTGCAGTCAATTTTTTTATCGGAGTGCGAAGCGGAAAACATCTTGTAGAGCAGTGCTCTTCAACCCGTGGGACGCACTTGTGCGGATGAAAAAAATTGTAGTGCGGATGACAAACGTCGTGCGGATGAAAATGCTGCATTCCTAATACAATATTTAAATGAACTGGTGCGCCAACTTTGCATTGCACCTACAGTAATATAGTCTCTCAGTGGTTCATTGAAGCTTAAGCAATCTATTTTATATCAATTAGGGCTCACGGTTTTGATATGCAAACCCTTTCATTGTTATTTCACAAACAAAACTAAAGTTTATAAACTTACTGCTATGCTTGTTTCGTGCGGATGGAAATTTTCCGAAATAAAAAAGTGCGGATGGAAATGATAAAGGTTGAAAAGCACTGTTGTAGAGGTTTAACAACTGGTGCATGTTAACGACGTGATTGTCTAAATCTGTCAATGATTGGACTACATAATAACTTATAGGCTACCTATTCGCACAACTGGAGTTAAACGCGAACTAAGATAATTACAACATCACGTCACTTTCAAGGCATTGTGACGTAATAGGAACGGTTAGTCCACGTTTCATAAAATTGGCAATTTGTTACCCATTTGTCTAAGTATGACGGCAACTAATTGTATTGGAGAGACATAATTTTCAAAATTGAAGTTAAAAACTATCTGCGAAACACAATGAGGAAAGTGCGGCTATACACTGTTTAATTTTCTTGAATATTGAAAATGACGTTCTGAAGTCACTGAACTCTAATTAAAATGCGTCGAAAAGAATGAATGATAATGCTGAAGTTTCAATTTATTCTTGCAAATAAAACTATACACTAGACTAGACTTTTGTTGTTGTAGAACAGGGTAATCCAAACCTAGGCCCGCGACATCATTTTTCGTGGCCCACGAGCACTGTTAAATTATTGCAATGCGGACTTTTAAGGGTTTAATCCGCAGTAGTTTTCAACCGGGGTACGCGGCTAAGGTGCCATTTCTAACGCTAAAGGGTGCCGACTGCCGAGTCCATTTTTTGCTCAATTGGTAAGCTTCTTGGTACAATTTTTTGTGTACGTTTAAAACTTTAAAAGTGCCAAAAATTTAAAACGTTTTTTTAACCTTGTTGCACAATTAATGTGCTTTTACAATCTCGTTTATTGTAGCGTTACAGTTAGCCTAATCACTCAGCAAAAATATGAGCAAGGGTGTCCAGAAGTATTTATAATTTCTGTAAGGTGCCACAAGCCATAAAAAAGGTTGCGAAACACTGGAATCAAAGAAATATAAGTGACCAACGAACAACAAGCATGTTCGAATTGTTTGGGTATGATTATATTTTTCCGGTTACACCATTAAATAAACCAGTTTACTTTCGGATCCAGGGGGTGGCGAGAAAGATTAACTTTTGGTATGTGTTAGGCTGGTTTCAAAGTCAAAATACGTCTTATAAGTTTTAAAATGGCTGTTATGCGAAGTTATAGGTTATATTTGCGTTTTGTTTTCAGTCTTTTTAATATGAATAACATAAAAGTACGACCCTATATAAATAACAATTTTTGCAACTTTAAAGTAAATAAACGATAAAATATAACGCGCTTCTGGAATTGTTTTTACAGGTTTTTACTGTGACTAAAGGCGAACGCCTTATTGACCCTTTCCGTGATGCAATTTCAGCAAAATGGATTTAGTTAAAAAACATTCCACGATTATAAAATACCCTCTTCTAAATTAAAAGTTTTGTCAAATACACTATCGACGAATACAGCAAGTTTATGAAGCTTAGATGTCTTTCGACGTTACTTTTTGACGAGGCTTTGTGGCGTCATCTTTAAACATTTTATGCCCCGACCAAACAAAAATCGTTTGATCCGCCCCTGGCACTTTGTGTGGCCCGCAAAGAATATGCAAGAAATATTGTGGCCCGCGATGCTGTCAACCTTGGACTTGGATCGCCCTGCTGTAAAATGTAGATCAAATCTATAAAATATTCAATTAGCCTACTTCCCGGTCATTGTTTGAGACTCCAGCCATAAGACCAAGATAAGAACAACACCAACGTCAGAATAAAACACAATTCGGAATAAGGCCAAAATAGGACTAATGCCTTTTACTATTAGTAGCCTGCCGTATAAATCGGAATAAGACCTAAAAGGTCAGAATCAGGCGTAAACAACACTTTAACTAACTCCAAACCCCACCCCTATAAGTACATCACTAATTCCCCTAATAATTTCAACACTAACCCATTTTCTAACCCCACCCATTACCCACCAATAACCCCAAACAGGACCAAAAATCCGGTGCCAAAACAGCGGCGCCCTGGCGGCGCCGGTCAGACTAGGGCGTCCAAACGTAGTCACCATAACGGCCGATTTCAGACCGATGGCCCCCTATACCCACAGGTTGGGGCGTTATTTAGGCCTTCTTCCGATGAATTTAGGCCTTATTCCGTTGAATTTAGGACTAATTCCGATGAATTGAGGCCTTATTCCGATGAATTTAGAACTAATTCTGATGAATTTAGGCCTTATTCAGACGATTTTCATATTATGCTGTACTGGATATTACTGCGTATTTGGCTTTATTATGTTGTTTGTCTTAATACTATAGTTTTATAGATTTTTAGGCTTTAGGTATGGTTGCTTTTTAGGTTTTGTTGTGTGCTCCCAACACACTGTGTGTGCATGTTTCATTGAATTCATTCCTGGGGGTGTCATAACTCATCCACTCACAATACATGGTTGGCAAATATTCTACCACATGCTATTCCATCTTTTCAATTTACATTTTTCGGCCATACCGATTTCCAAATTCGGTAGTGCGCACGCGCACGCCGAAATCGGGACGATAGGTATACGTAGTCTTACTCCTTCCCAAGGCTGCCACTCGTAGGGATATTACCCTACGGTAGGGTATTTTCGCCTAAAGTAGGGGGTAGGGAATACCTACGGGGAAAAGCGTACTTTGTAGGGAAAAGTAGGGTATTTTCGTAAAAAAGAAAATTATGGGGTTTAGACACGTGCAATGGAGTTATTTACCAAATAACATTAAATTATAGAACTTATTAGGCCTACAGAAAAAAAATATTAGGCCTACAGAAAGCAGACACTATACTAGCCGTTTACCGAACTTTAAATTTCAAACTTTGTGGACCGGCTCATTCTTCTAAAATGGAAAATTAAATAAAATAACTTAAAAAAATTTTAAGTACGGAAGCGGGTTGCCGGGCAAATTTCCTCTCCCTATTTTGTTTTTTAGCCCACTTACGTCAATGGAGTTGTTGTAGGGCCCCTAGATTTACCCGCAAAAGCGTAGGGAAAACGTAGGGTAAAACTGGCATGTGTGGTAGGGAAAAATGGAAATTTAGAGTGGCAGCCTTGCTCCTTCCATTCCTAAATTAATTTTAAAGTATTCATATCATATTAGTTCATTTTAACTAGCTTGACGTTGCCTTGTTGTAATGCGATATAAGTTTCTCTGCTGCCGGAGAACATGAAGTACATTTTTACCAATAAGTTCGAAAATCACGTTATTTGGCTCAATCGGTAATGTTTATAATTTAACCAATGCCTATATATTGACAATATATAGGCACTGATTTAACATATAGCTTTTGGTCCTCTTCAAGATGGCTGGCGCGCTTTCTAGTTGGCTTTAAAAATCGCTCATGCGTGCCGTTAGTTGCGCTATTCGTTTCATAAAGATCACTGCGTTAAATGCAGAGTTAATAACTTTCATAGATATTTTGTTGGTTTGTTGAAAACTTATAGTTAATAATAATGAGTGGTGGTGTTTATGGTGGCGATGAGGTCGGGGCATTAGTTTTTGATATTGGCTCCCATACTTTTCGAGCTGGATATGCAGGTGAAGACTGCCCTAAAGCTGACTTTCCAACTCATGTTGGAATGCAAATACTTGAACAAATGGAAACAGATGGTGTTGATTCAAAACCTGAAAAAATCCTAAGCATTGACACAAATCAATTGCTTTTTCCGAAATCTGGTAAAGAAGTTGTAAACTGCTTGGAAGATGGGATGATCAAAGACTGGGATACTTTAGAATCCTTGCTGAATTACACATACAAGCAATATATCAGAAGTGATTCTGAGCTCCACCCAGTTCTGTTGTCTGAGCCAGCATGGAATCAAAGAGAAAAACGTGAAACACTTGCAGAATTAATGTTCGAAAAATACAATGTACCTGCATTTTTCATTTGCAAATCACCAGTATTATCAGCATTTGCCAATGGTAGGTACACAGGGATTGTGCTAGACAGTGGTGCAACTCACACCACTGCAGTACCAGTTCATGATGGCTATGTCCTGCAACAATGTATTGTAAAATCACCCCTTGGTGGAGACTTTGTGCTTATGCAATGTCGTGATATGCTTAAATCTCTTAATATTGAAGTTGTTCCTCAATACATGATTGGCTCAAAGGAAGAGGTCAAACCAGATGCTCCTGCCAAATGGGAACCCAAAAAGGACCTTCCCGAAGTGACAGATTCATGGAAAAAGTATGCAATCAATCACACGTTGAAAGATTTCGCAGCCACTGCCCTTCAAGTATCTGATATGACATACAATGAAATGGAATGCATCAATATGCCTAAGGTAATTATACTAATTATCAAGTTTTTAAATACCAGAAGACATTTAAACTTAAGCCTATTTGTTTATGGATATTATTAACTTTTTATAAAATTGTTGTAACAAGGTAAAAAATAGTTCCACTATGAAAAATATGGCAAGTGCAGCCACGATTTTTTTTAACGGAATAGACCTGTATCCCTAGAAAATGAATATACTCCTGTTTTCCCAAATGGTATAGTGGTGGGGTACGCTTTTGACCTTAGTTCACCCAAAATTTTTCAGCTGTACACCTACGACATCTCCTCTGGATCTGACATACTTTTTAGATAGGCAATGGATTACATAAATATAAGGAATGGCCTAACTTTACCTATTTTACTATTACTAAAGGAAACTTTGTGAGTTGATTGCTTCCTTTAGATAAACAAGAAAATATTTAAGAGAGAGTTTCAGTAAAAATCAGTTAACACCCTGCCTAGCTTATAATAAGAACAAATATAATTCTATTTCAATAAAATATGCTGGCGATATATAGCTCTTTTAAGTGTCTGACCTTAATTGCTAGCTTTGCTATTTTGCTGTTACTGATTAGGAATTAGGGTTGACATTTATATTGCATGGGTCAAGGTGATTTACATTATTACATATTCAGTGCAACAAAGATTAAACCCTGATACTATCTTGCAGTGTTAAAAAAAGATCCACATTTTGCAAATCCAGTTTTTAGTTGTCCCGCATTTTTCTAGCTTTTAAAGTATGTTTTGTTTGTTTGAATTTAACTGTCCATGTACAAACATTATCTAGATCAGGATTTGCGAAATTTCAAGTTAAAGAATTCCCCTATTTTCCGTCTGAAGTTAATGAATAATGACGGCATAAAATAGTGATGGGAATGACGTCATAAAATAGTAAAGGGAATGAGGTCATAAAAACATGAACAGACACAGCCAATCAACGTCCAGCAAAAGCGAACCTTTTAAGACACGAAGCAAATCGTTCTTTGAAACTGCTAAGTGTGAAATCGTTAACTTCAGGCGAAAAATAAAAAAAACAAGACGGTGAATATGTATGATTGATTAGAATCATGTTTTGACTATCAGCAGCGCAGTTTCCCAAGTTTTATGTACGGGACCACGCTAAATTGCAAGCACGTCTCTCGCACCTGCAATACTAAACGAAAATCGGTTTTCCCGGGTGTTATTATGCCACGATTTGCGCAACATCTGCGCAGCACACTTGGCAAGTCAGCTAAAATACAAGCTGTGGTTAAGAGAAAATAAGTTGTGTCAATTTCACACTAAACACGTGGTCTTTGGATATGAAAATAATTTTGCGGTAACTATCATCACATAAAAAGACGATTTTAAACAGTCACAGTTAGACCACCTTTTCAAGAGAATTTTTGTTAGTTACAAAAATTCTGTTGTTACACCAAAATCGGATACTAGCGGGTGACCCTAACTCGACGTTTTTAGTGAGAAAAAAGAAAGAAGGCTTGACTTAGGGTTGTCAATGGTCAAATACATTTTTGCTTATCAGCCAACCTGAACGAATAACGAAAGGCGAAAAAACATCCTGCGTTTACAGTCGACCACACAAGACACGAAAAACGGCATTTTGCGTTTAATTTGGTTTCGCATTAGATAAGACGTGTGACCCAATTACATTAAAAAAATTTCCGCTTTGGACGGTAAGTTAAACCCTGACAAAAAACAATAATATCACTTGCGAAAATGGGGGGGGGAGACTTGTGCGAGAGGAGTCGGCGTTATTGAACGAGGATTTTTCTATGTGTTTTGCCTTTAAAAGCTTATGTTCGGAATAATACGCTTATTTATCTATTTGAGTGACCAAACGTCTCAGCATATCAAACATAGGAATTGTGACGCTAAACCAGGGGTTCTTAACCTTTTTGTATGTTTTACCCCTTCAACAAAGATGAATATCAGATTTAACCCCCATTATATCAAATAGTTCTCATCTATTAGAAAAAGGAAAGTAACAAATTACATCAGGTATAATCAATGCGACGGGTTCCCTTGCTTTTGGCAACGAGTTGTTGTCAAAACATTCCAGTTTGGTTTATTTTTTTCATTTCAGACTGGACAGTTTTGACTAAAAAACGCCAGTTTTTGCTCATCATAATTGGATGAGAATTTGCTAGGTGCCTTTTTAAAGGAGCCGGTTTCATGGTACTGTTTAAAAATATTTCCACTCACGAGACACACTGAAGAACTGAAAGACCATTCTCAATAAAATATGTAAATCTAAAATTAAAATAATTTTTCTGGTACTTTCTCTTCTTTTGGGACATGCCATTTTTAAGATTACATTTTTTGTTACTTTTACAGACTGAGTTGTTTAAAGCCTTAATCATTGGACTAAAAATATCAACAATAAACTAACTTGGCCAGTTAAGCAATACCCAGTGACAAAATTAGGCAAACACATGTATATATAACCAGCGCTGAAATTTCAAAAAGTGTATCGGAA
Organism: Ascidiella aspersa; assembly: GCF_963924565.1. Taxonomy (NCBI): domain Eukaryota; kingdom Metazoa; phylum Chordata; class Ascidiacea; order Phlebobranchia; family Ascidiidae; genus Ascidiella; species Ascidiella aspersa. The sequence continues at coordinate 16,306,520 of NC_139449.1, forward strand.
CTTTCAAAACTGCTCGCACACACGTTACCTTAATCCAGTGGTCTCCAATCGTTGAAATAAGTGACCCCAATTTAAATAAGATGTAATCAGAATTTACATTGCGACCCCATTTTGAAGAAAATTATAGGCAATGTTAAAACAAGTGCTAGAATACAGCAGAACTGTAAAAAAATGTTTTTAGCGATAAGCCTTTTCGCCTGTTTGTGTTTCTAAGTGGATATGCTTTCTAATTTGGCCTGTGGAATGCAACCTCAGAAAACGCGGATATTTTACTAGAAATCAACAGCATTTGTTATGATGTTACAAATGAGGGACGATTTTAAACATCTCCGTCTACTGTCTACGTTTGACACACTTGCACATTACGAATATGGTGAGTTATGGCGACCCCACAAAACTCACTTGGGGTCGCGACAGACCACTGCCTTAATGAAGTAACTGAGAGATAAGGATATTGCCAAGAAACTAAAAAAATGATCAATTAGCGAAGCATAACGTTATTGATACAAGGCGATAAAAAATCAATAGGGTACTAGGCTACCAATACCTACAGCTGGCACTATTTTTCTGTCTTGTCAGCTGATGTGAATACTTTGATTGATAGCTAATTTACCCCAGGTTAAGAAAGGCTGCGCTAGACAAAGCACTGTGTTATACGGCGTTTAAAAGTTAGGACATAGGTTAACACTTGTCTATTTTAGCCCCAGTAATTGGCTTGACGCTTGTTTTATCACAGAAGATTTTTCACAAAACACAAATTTCTCATCAGCTTAAGCTTGACCTACGTTAGCGCGACCTGGTATTTCGTACTTTCAGCGCCGCTTGGTTTATTAATAAGTGCGAACGAACACTTTCGCAGAAGTCGCGCATACTGTTAGAGTGAACCACGATTGTGCTACTTGCGGTGTACATTGCACTAGCTGTGTTATAGTGTTCACAGAAGTGGAGTTGCACACGAAACTTTTGGCAAATTCAAGGGCGTTTTGACGCCCTGCACACCCACATGGCTCGTGACCGACTAGTTCAGCAAAAAAGTACTGTAAATAAACTTACATTTAACTTATTAAACATTGTTGTGCTTGCGTTAATTGAAGTAGGCTTTATTTTATACCTAAAAAATCTTAAAAGTATTTTCCACATGTGGACGACAACACCTGCTTTATGTTTATTCAAGTTCATGGATTGTTTTTCATTCTACTTATATTGGCCGTTTAGGTGTATTGTGATTAAAGTCGGTTTGCTGAAGTCCAATTATACATTTCCATTAGACTAATTAAAATTGTTGTTTTAAGGTTCCTTATCATTTCCCTAATGGTCACAATCATGAGTTTGGCCCCGAACGCTTATCAGTTGTAGAAAATTTGTTCAACCCATCTCAAATTAGAGGTGCGTCATCCAACACCATGTTAGGTGTTCCCCATGTTGTGACCAGCAGCATAAATATGTGCGACGTTGACATTCGTCCAGGGCTGTACAGCAATATTATGGTCACCGGAGGAAACTCACTTCTACATGTATGTATGGTTTGTTTTATGCTCTAAAATGCTTTTAAACGCTATGTAATAAGTTAGATTTATATATTTTAAAGGGTTTCACAGAAAGACTTAATTGGGAGCTAAGCACTAAGACACCTCCAACTATGAGACTCAAGGTTAGTAGCAGCAGCAACACAATAGAAAGAAAATACTCTCCTTGGATTGGTGGATCAATTTTGGCATCACTGGGTACTTTTCAACAAATGTGGATCTCAAAACTGGAGTATGAAGAAGGCGGAAAATCTTCTGTTGACCGCAAATGTCCGTAATAATAACTCTTAATTTCTTTTTGAGCAAGTTTATTTGCATAAAACAACAATGCAGCTGGTTCTACAGGGAGTGTGAAAGTTTTTCACATTGTTATTATTGATGAACCTATTTGTTTATATTTACCACAGTAAATGGAATCAGGACATTTTGTTTCCGACAAATGCAAGTGCTTTCATTGCTATGCAGGCACAAACAAATAGTGTCACATTGTATTTGACTTGACTGTATTCCTGTTCTTTAGCTTTCTTTAATTCTTCTGCTGAAGGAGCGCCAGCTCCAGGTGTGCTTAGTCGAAACATTTTGATAACAGAAAATAACCACCCTAAAAACGTGTAAGTTCATTATTTGTCATTTTATTAATTACTGTGCCACACAGTACGAAGCGATTATGTACTACAAACTTATTAGGATTACGGGTAAATTTATTTTAATGAAAAGTTGTTTTTTCAAGTCTTAATCTGAGCTGCTTAAAAATATTCTTAAGAGACGGGTTGAGAACCAGAGGTTTATATCTTAATAATCCAAACATTTAGATTAGCGCTGGACTAGAATCCTACCACATTATTAAAGCAGTCGACAATATTTGGGTATTATTATTTAATAATATTGCTTAACCTGCCCAAACGCTAACCCAAATTCATTTCATATTAGACTACATTGTTGCAAACAAGTCATGATTAAACTTCCCTTCCGGTCTGAATTCTGTGGCTGTGCACACTTAAATAAGAACCCAAATCCAGAAAAAGGTTAAGTTGTGCTAAATTTCCATTGAAGATTGGGTGCCAGTCATGCCATTTGCCAAGTTACAAAGCTGATAGCAAATTTTACAAGAAAAATCTAAAATATACCATTTTTTTCATGAAAAATACCGTCAATTTGATTATGCCTAAGTCCAATTCAATCAATTTATCCTAAAACCTATAAAGTGAAGTAATTTGGTCTACAAACTTCACATTTTAATTAATTTATAAACAGTCTAAGCCAGTGGTTCGCAAAGTTTTTTTCATATTCCTCCCTTACAAACCCAAACATTGTCAATGTGTTTGGAAATTCCTCCCCAGAAAAAATCACGAAGTATTCTACCTATTTCATTTATTACTTCAATGTACCCTGCTGACAGAAAATTAAACCTACAGAAAAGAGTCGACAAAACTAAAAAATTATATGTAAAACGGCAATAGACACATCTGCGGCAAAACCAAGACTTGTTACAAAATTTTGATGTGCTAATTGACTGAAAGTTGAGTTTGTTTAAAAGTATGACGCAATTCCTCATTTGGCAGTAACTGTGAACAAAGATTATGAGCTTAATATAACTTTTTAAAATAACAATCATTACAGTTTAGTAGTTTTTTTACTGCATTTACATCAATTTAACCGATGCAATAACTTCCCCGGAACAAATTTCCTTCCCAAATTTAAAAATTCCTCCCAAGGCGAGCAAAGGGCGCTCTTTGACTTATGTACGAAAAAATTAATAAAAAAAAACTTTCTTCAAATGCCGCTTACCACAACGCATATTGCTTGGGTTAGGGTGCGGGTTAGCGTTTGGTTGAGGGTGGGTCAAGTTATTATTAATAATAAACATATTATTACTTGACCCACCCTCACCCAAACAATATGCGTTGTGGTATGCGGTATTATTTTGTTTTGTTTTTTGCATAACTTTTTACGTACATAAGTGAAAGAGCGCCGAGCAAAGTGCCTCCATTTGAGAACCACTGGTCTAAGCCATTACTATCACTGTAAAATGTGGCGCTGGTCTAGAATCCTACCACATTTATGAAATTAACGAACAATATTTGCGTTAGTGTGTGGGTAAAGTATCACAACGAACATTATTTGGGCTAGGGTGCGGGTTTGGTTAGGTTAAGCAATATAATTAAATAATAATACTTGACCCACCCTAACCCAAATATTGTGCGTTCCTTTATTATAGTCCTTTCAACGCTGTGGTAGGATACTAGAGCAGCACTGCAACTTGCCTGTATTTTTGTTTCTCCGGTTTGGTTAAAAACTTATAACAACACTCAATAGTTAAATCAATGTCTTCAAAATAATGATGTTTGTCCGATTGTATTGCACTATCAGCGACCGGCGTAGTGAAACAGCATGGGTGAGCTGTTTCGTCCTTTTTTCATAGAGTTCGAAAAACAAACAACGTAATGTTTGTTTTTAAAGGGTTCGTTGTAGCAAAGAGTAGCTTTTTTTTCAAGGGTTCAACGTATTTGATTCGCGTGGACCGAGATTGGCATACAATTTTTCCAAGATCGACCATTATAATTTGAAAACCGGTTCATAAAGTTCCAGTTCGGATAGAATTTAAGTTGCGTTAAATCTAAAAATGTGGGTCAATAAATGTAGAAAAATTTAAGTTAAGTGACTTACGGGTTCTAAAAAAAAACACAACTCATTATTGCATTATCTAAAAAATTAAAAAATAACGTTATATTTAATTAATATTCATATTTTTTTGATAAAATTTTTAACATGTCATAACTTTACTTGGTAAAATACAAGTTGTGACGTCATGTGGGAGTAAACCGCTTTATTGACAGGTTCGGGTTCGGTTAAGGTTCAGGTTCTTTCAAAATATGCGGTTCAGTTCCGGTTCGGCTCCTTAAAATCTTACCAAAAACAGTTCAGTTTGGTTACGGTTTGGAAAAAATTGACCCAAAACCGGTTCATAAAGTTCCGGTTTGGTTCCGATTCGACTCCCTGCTAATAATATTCAAGGAAAAGGCGTCTAAGGTTTTTTTCATAAAACTCTATTCACTTAAAAAATGTATTCCGTTTTTGAATAATACACCGTGCTTTAACTGGGCCATCATTGACCTACGTCATTACGAAGAAACAAAAAGCTTGAAAGTCATGCTGATATGTTTGATGCAGCTTAGGTACGCGACTACGCGTGTGCCTATAGTGGAAAATAAGCCCCGTATCATCCTGACCATTCCTACTTTGGATCGAATTGACAAAAATAATAAGTGGTCGCCTATTATCCTTACAAAGGGTCTGCCAGCCGGCCAGTATCAATTTGAGCAGAAGTTTTCATTGCATTTTGCATTTCTTGCCAAATCTCGTTTTGAGTGACGCTTTTCTCTAAACCAGTGGTTCTCAACAGGGGGTCCGCGGACCCCTTGGGGTTTGTAAAAACTTTTAAATATAGGCCTATACCTGTATTAAATTAATTAACGCTTGGAAACATGCTTAATCACAACCTTGGCACGGTATACCATAAGTGACAAAATCACATTATAAAATGTCCGTTAAATCTGAAAGCTCGTGTACACCGTATATACTATAGCTTTAATAAAGACATAATACAGTTAGAATGTCGTTAAATATTACTCAAAACATTTTTTTTATAAATTTTAACTGAACGGCAATTCCAAAAAGATGACTATGGCTTTTTTCAATTTTGTGAACGATTGATGTGCATTTTTAATCGATTTTAACTTAATTCTGACTTTTGAAAAAAAGTTGAAAAAATAATTCGCCTAAGTAGTCATACAACAATTGGGTGTTGTTCGGTACTTTACTGAACATACTTAAGGTAGGCCTACCATATGTCCTCTTTTAGGAGGATTTGTCCTTTTTTCTCAAGAAAACTGAATGGTCCTCCGAGAACGCTCAAAAATGTCCAAATGTCCTCTTTTTTCGCATTTCGAGCTATAGTTTCTTATACTTTAAGAAGACTTTTAGGCGAGACATTATTTATTTCCAAAAAAATAAAAATACTGTAGCCATGAAACATGCCGAATTGCTGGTTGAAAACAGGTTTTGCAGCAAATTGCCCCATCAGCCCTACCTTCTTGATTGTTATTATAAACATTGCGCCAGAAAAGTGGCAACAGAACCTCACCTTTAAAAGGCCCATTAATAAAGCAAAGGTATGCGTTTGTTAGGCCTATAGCCTACTATCGGTGTTACTGTATTTATTAATGAGAAAAGCCTCAATTACCGTTTAGGAAAAAAATTCAACCAATTAAACTCAATTTTTTTCGCGCTTCGCGCGACCGAAAACAATCTTTACTATTTTCAAGGTGTCACAGTGATATTTAATTGAAAATGCCGAATTGTTTTTCGTGGGGAGGGGAGGCGCGGCTGAAAACAGGTTAAGAATCACTGGTCTATAGCATACAGGCGGTTCTCAGCGGATGCTTTCATTTTTCTTTATTATTCTTTAAATTTAGAAAACCATAAAGCTAAATAAGCTATAAATTATAATGCCAAAGGGGAAATTGTGTTTACTGATGAGCTTCGCCAGAAATATCCTTGTTTCAGAAAAGGACGTATTAATTTCGAAGTTGAATGCATTAGGCCTACTTGTGGTTATGGCACGATTTTCTCAAAAGTCACAATTCTACTTTCGTTTTACTTGCAGGCAAAAAAATGTCCTCTTTTTGGGTGCCGTAAATATGGTAGCCCTAACTTAAGGTGCAGATCTACGCAGATATACTAAAATATTGAAAAAAAAACTAAATGCAGATATTACACCAAAAATATGTACGGGGTCTGCGACTATTTGCAAGCATCAAATAGGGGCCGCGGGTTCAAAAAGATTGAGAACCACTATTCTGAACAATAGATAGGCTTGGGACAAACATGACAAAAACTAGTAAAGTAGCGTCACCTTAGTAATAACATTTTGAAGACGGTATGTCTACCGATTTTTTTACAAATAAGAACGAGGATAAGCCCTTAATTCAGGCCAGCTCAACGACCTTCCATGAGGTTTTACATAAACTACACTTTAAATAGGTTGTCGCACAAAACGAGAGTAGCCTTCCGTATTACAAGAATATTATAAAATTTTCTGTTTAGGCTTGTTTATCAGGTGTGGCTTTTAGCCAGGGATCCAAAAGCTATATATCTTATTTAAACTTGCACGATCGTTCGCTCGATTTCTTAGTTTGAAAGTGATATGTAAAAAATTTCTTAGTTTGAAAGTGAAGAGTTCAAAGGTGTTCGTGACCTTAATATTTGAGTAAATCAAATTCTAGTGTACTAGTGTACGGTACACAAATAATAGTTGAGTACAACATTAAAAAAAAGTATTACTTTTCTTTTTATTTTTGTTAGTAAACGTATTTTTCTTTTTTGCACAAACCGAATTTGATTAAAACACGGCAAACTTTGTGACTACAAAGGTGCGGATTAAAAAGTATTGCCCACGACTGAAAAATCTTGTTTCTCTCAAGTTCTTTTTCGCCAATAGAGTTATCATGGCTGTCGGTAAAAATAAGCGCCTCACGAAAGGAGGCAAAAAGGGGGGAAAGAAGAAGATGTGAGTGACTTACCGATGTTATTTGATTAAATTAGGATAATGTCTGTATGATCTATCTATAATTAGGTATTATTATATGATACGTTTCTGGATGTTTACGGATAGAAAACAGTTATCATATATGCGTTGCCAATGTTTGATTATTTGATATTGGGTTTTTTAGCGTCGACCCATTCTCCAAGAAAGATTGGTACGATGTAAAAGCCCCTGCGATGTTCAAGCACCGTCAAATTGGCAAGACCCTTGTTTCCAGAACTGTCGGCACTAAAATCGCATCGGATGGTTTAAAAGGACGGGTCTTTGAATGTAACCAGGTTTGGAGTACTTTAAATGATTTACAAATTCTATTAACAATAGTGTTATGTATACTGTCGGCGCTGGTCCAGAATCCTACAACATTTATTTTATCACTAACGAAACTAGTCGTCAAAGTTGAAAATTTAAAAGTCGCAAATATGTAATAGCAATACTCGAACCAAGGAAACACTAACTCGCCCCCTTACCCAAATATTGTTAGCAAAATAAACCCAGGATTCTAGACCAGCGCCATGTTGTCTGACAGCTCCTAAAATGTTAATGTTTGTCCAAGTTAACAAAAATAATAGAGATTGTTTTTTGACAGGCTGTGATTCAACATTTACTATTTGGGCCATTATATCAAACTACAATGCAACATTAGACTATAAAATCTTTAGCAATTCAATTGCAACTTAAATAGGAAAAATGCAAACTCTGCACCTGGCATTACATCCTAATAATGTTTGATTGGCACTTTTAATCAGGCAAAGGTTCTTGTGAGATGCTAAGTAATTTGTCGCCCCAAAAAACACTTGACATTACACTACTAGGCTACATTTAAAGCAAGCACTACAAATGTGTCCCCGCAGCTACAGGCCTTATGCAAACATTGGCGGTAAAACATTAAATTATATCAGTTCCAATTTCCTGAAATAAACAACAGAATTCGATACGAATCTCATTTGGGATTGAATCCCAAGGATTTGATATTCTACTTACATAGCGACGATATAATAATAAATACTTTAACCACCCAAACTCAGAGTAATATAAATTCCTAGCTAAAATTTGGTAGGATTAGACCAGCATCGTTAATTGTTATACCAGTAATTCTCCAGTAATAAAAACTTTTTTCCTGCAAAGGACCTTTTTGTGTGAGTAAAATCAACGTTAAATGTGGCCAGCCGCGAAAAAATTGCTCAAACGCGCAAAACTTTCGCCACGCTAACGGTTTTCACTATAGTACTCCATTTTCAGCTGTGCAAATTTTACAAATAAGGTGATTAAAGCCGCGCAAATTTGGACGAAAATGTTATTACAGCCGCGCAATTTCAAGCTGCAAATTCGTCTCCCCCCCCCCCGCGCAAATTCAAAGTTTCCAATCTGGGTTTCTAGTGTTGGTCTAGTATCCTACCACATTGTTGTCCGGGCCGGGGATTTATGTTGCTAACATTATTTGGGTAGGGTGCAAGTTTGGGTTGAGTGGGTCAAGTAGTTTTATTGTAATTGTTAAATATTTATAGGATATTGTATTTACTCACCAATATTTTGCTATGTCAGACAAAATAATTTAGTTTTATTTAAACATAACTAGTTACTACCCATTATGGTTAGGCTGATCTACATGGGGATGAATCAACCTACAGAAAGATGCGTCTTATTGTGGAGGACATCCAAGGAAAGCATTGCCTTACAAACTTTCATGGAATGCTCTTGACTAGGTATGTTGTGTACATAATGTGAAGCAAATAATGTACGAGTAATAAGAGCTTAAAAAATTGTTTATTAAGGACAGAAGCCAATAATTTTGGAATTAATGTTGTGTTCAAACTGTTGTTGTAGTATGATCTGGTAAAATTGTTATTTTGGATAAATTTTTATTCGGTATGATTTTCAAGAACACAATCTTGCCCACCAATGGAACACATTTTGCGAAAACCGCTTTTAAACAAATATCCCCCATCAAAGTGTTACTAGTTCTAGTCGCGGGTCACAACCAATCTAAGAAAGATCTCCATAAGTTGTTCTCAAAAAAGGGCCAGTTTTAAATCATCCTCCATGTGTTGTATAATAATTTCCTCAAAAAAATTACCTTGCAAGCATATCATATTTTTCTATGCTTATTTAATACTTTTTTGCCAGATGGTAAGTTAACTATGCAACAAAGTTTGTTGAGAGGTATTTTACTCTCTTTAATCAACCCTTATAGACCAGTGCTTCCCATCATATTTCAGTTCATGACACACTTTTAGTTAATGCAAGTTTTATTGTGTGATCCACAATGAGATATGACCAAACAAATAAACCTACATAAAACCTGCATCTTTACCACTAGCGTACATACTAACTAACATTTAGAAATGCTTCGCGACCCACCTGAAATAGCTTTGTGGCTTTTTCCACTGGGTCACAACCCACTGGTTGGGAAGCACTGTTATAGACCGTTTGATGATCAGGTAAAAAAACAAACAAATTGGTCGCTGTTGGATTTGTTTGGGTTGCCGACTGTAGTGGTTTGTCATTAAATTAAATTTATCAAGGTAGTTTCGGAGAAAGATTTCTTCCAAAGTTTATGAAAATTGCCGAGTAATAAGAGGACATGGCCCATATTTTTTAGATTTGAGCTTTAATGCTACTGTGTTAATGTTATTTCTTAGTCACTTTAAACTGGTAGAAAAATCTTTAAAAAAAAATTTGGTTTGCCAAAGCTTCACTGTTTAACTTTCGCTTAGTGATTTGGTGGCTGCAAAAAAGGTTAGGAATGACTGTGTTACATAAATGAGATGCTCTATAACAGCGGTTCCCACACTAGGGTTCGTACAGCAGTTTCAAAGGGTTAGCAAGGAGAAGTAGTCTTTAAGGTTTTGCAACATTGGGCTTTAGCGAATGTTTTTAAACATAGTCTCTATGTTATAAACATTTATGTCATAATTGTTGTCTTTAGTTTTGATTATTCGATCATATAGTGTGTTTTATGATGTCACTTGTGAAAACATTAGGCTTTAGCGAATGTTTTTAAACATTAGTCTTTATGTACATTAGAAACAATCGTGACTGCACTTGTGTACTACAAGAAATATGGGTCAACTGACCCTTGAAAATTTTATAGGGCCGTGAAATATCAAAATAATTGCAACAGTTCCGCCAGGCAAAATGTTTAGAGAAGTTTGGGAACTGCTGCTCTATAAAATGATTTTTTCTACTGCAATTGAGTACCACCTTGATTGTTAACCGCAATATTCAATGTAAAGAACCACAGGCAATGTAAGTCGCGAGACTGAAATTGTTCGAACTACCTTTAGTTTGTGTGTACTTGGTTACTGGTTAGTTTGTAGCACTACTAATCTAAAAAAATGTTAGTTAGTGTTACGGTCAACTTTGTTACAATCGATTCCGTTTGCTATGTTTGAAAACTATCTGTGTTATTTCATTTCAGCGAGTGGCAATTTTAATTCATTATCAATTTGAAAAGAAATGCTAATAGAAGAGCAGCCAAATTTATTGATAACAGTTGGTCTATATTATTTCAATCTTTTAGAAAGGACAGTTGGTTTTAGTTGTTTAATAAATTTAGGTTTTCTAATTTTTAAGATAAAACTTTCTCTGAAAACCAGTATGTTTTATACTCAAAGGGACAAGCTCTGCTCTATGATCAAAAAATGGCAAACACTAATTGAAGCATCTGTTGATGTGTCCACCACTGATGGTTACAAGTTGCGCATGTTCTGTATTGGATTTACACATAAGCGCAATAATCAGATCAAAAAAACATCGTATGCCCAACATGCCCAAGTAAGTAACAGATTGTTAAGGTTTCTGTACAATTTGGAGCAAATATAGGGTTGTACACTAAAGTATCTCTTCCAGCACTTAATTTTTTGCCAATATTTCAGCTACCTATGCAGAATGGTTTCATCAAGGAATGCATAAACACTACACATAGTAAAATGACAAAAAATGCGATAACCAAGTTGTGCATTATCTCTAGGGCCTGTAAAAGTCAATAAAATCAATATTTTTTTAAGGACCTCGTCTGTCCACGAATTAAAGAATAAAGTTGTTTTCAGCAATTAGGGGACTGTTTCTGAGAAGTTTATAGGTCAAAATAAAGTAAAAATTTGTTAATATGGCTTTTGACGAAAGTTTTTGTGTTTCTTGAGAGTAATTTTTGTAAAAATCGTTGTGGAAGCATTGTAAATCAGGAACTGCGACACAATCGAACCATATTAACCCATAAAAGCAGGAAATATGTCACAATGCCCACTTGGATCAGCAGTAACTTCTATCGCAAATTGTCCTTTTTTTATTTATTGTTATGTATTTAAATAATTCTTAAACACTTTCTCTTCATAAACGTGGTCTTTTCCAAGATCAACAGTTTAGATTTTAGGATTAGCTTACTGACATTCTGCAATACAAAAATACCTAAGCAAGCTAAATCTATCGCCAAAAAATATGACATTGTTTTACATCACTTCTTAAGTCATGTGATTTTAAAACTTTCATGCCCCCTATTCCCAAACAAAATCTTCTGGATCCGCTTGGCGGTCAATATTATTGGACTAAAAAGATACAATTAAATATCTTCCTGGTTTAGAAAAAAAAGCACATTAAATAAGTTATGTCACAAATAACATTTAAAGGTATATCTGACAAAAGTAGTTTTACTGGTGTTGTATCCCTTGAATTTTAAGGGACTGCAGACATAAGACCGAGATAAGAACTACACCAACGTCAGAATAAAACACAATTCGGAATAAGGCCAAAAAGGACTAAGAGGCCAGAATCAGGCCTAAACAACACTTAGCCACCCATAAGTACATTACTAACTCCCCTAATAATTTCAAAACTAACCCATTTTTCTAACATCAATAACCCCAAACAGGAACAAAAATCCAGTGCCAAAACAGCGGCGCCATCGATGGCGCCGGTCAGACTAAAGCGTCTAAATATATTTACCAAAACAGCCGATGCCAGACCAATGGCCCTCAATCGTCCCATACCCTCTACCCACAGGTTCGGGCGTTATTTGGGCCACTTAGGCCTTATTCAGACGATTTTGGTCTTCTGCTGAATATTACTGCGTATTTGGCTGTATTATTTTGTTGGTCTTAATGCTATGGTTTTATAGATTTTTCTGCTTTAGGTATTGTTGCAATTTAGGTCTTATTGTGTGTTCCCATTTTAAGGTCATGAGCATCAGAGCAAAGATGGTTGAGATTATGACTCGTGAGGTCTCAATGGGTGATCTGCGAGACTTGGTCAATAAACTTATACCAGACTCAATTGCAAAGGACATAGAGAAAGCATGTCAGGGGATCTACCCACTCCATGATGTCCACATTCGTAAAGTTAAAATTCTAAAGAAACCAAAACTTGACAGTGAGTTTATTCGTTTAGTATTTAAAAAAATAAACAATTAAGCAAAAAATATTTTTTTTCATCAAACATGTTGGCATTGTATTTTAAATGACAATTTTTTTTAATTATAGATTAATCTGCGTATTGCTCCCAAGTGTTTTGCAGGTTTACGTCCTTAGTTTGTGGTTTAAAAGCTTTCTGTGTTCACAATGTTTTACTACCACTATTAAAGTGGTAGTAATTTTTTTGAGGGTGGGAGTACTGCTGCTAAAGTACATTATTCTAAAGACCATCGCCAAAGCATAAAAATTAATCCGAAATCGCATTTTATTTATTCCCGTTATTTTTATTTATTCCCGTTACACATCCTAGTTTGTTACTTGGTTAAGTTGGGAGATCTAATACATTTCACATTTTGTTTAGTTGGAAGGTTGATGGAAATGCACGGTGAGGCCTCATCACGCTCCTCTGCAGCCAAAACCGACGATACCGGAGCGAAGGTGGAACGCTCTGTTGGGGACAGCTATGAACCTCCGGTTCAAGCTTCGGTGTAAACCGTCAAAATAAAAAAGTCCTGCAAATTGAGAATTCCTCCCAGTCATATGCAAAGTTTTTCCTTCGACGCACCAGATACTAGAAATTTAGCAACTTTTTTAGTTATTAGTTTGTCAGACCAGTTACAGAAAAACTAGCGTAACTCAATTGTATATGGAACAGCCCAATGAGTATGAAAAACGGAACGCTCAAGAAGACCTAAAAAGCAGCAATGTCCATTGTCCAATGCATAATTATCTATAACATGACGAAACCAAAAATTGCGCATGATGCAATAATCCAATTAATGTTGGGATGGAAAGAACTGAATAATTAGATCAGTGCGTTTATTGATAGGCTTTTGTCATAAGCCCCGGTGTCCCGCCCGGTTAACCAATTTGTCCCGGATTTGAGATCTACAAAAAAAATGTAGAAATTCTTAAATACCTTTTATTTTTCGTTGGTTATGCTGTCCAGCAAATTTTTTTAACATACATTAATTATTTTTCTTGGGGGTGAGGTTGCTGGGGTTAGTAGTTTCTTTTTTGTGTGTGGTGAGTAACAAAAAATAAATGGATATTATCCGGCGGGTGCTAGGAGCTGTTACAACTTAAAAGTTTAACGTTTGGTAGTAATTCTGGATCGATAAATGTCGCCGGTTTTTAGCATTACAAGTCCAAGTAAAGACATAACATACTGATTGCCTTAATAGCAAAGAGTTCGTAAAATTCGCATTTAATGCGGCGGTTTGAATCCGGGCTGCGGAGTCGGTTTGTTTCGCGGGACTCGAGTAAGACCGCGTAAAACTACAAGAGTCCGACGTGCGCATGCGCAGTACTAAATTTTAAAACTGTTAAGGCGGCAAAATGTAAGTTGTGAAAGTGTAACAGAAAATGATGAAATATTTTAAAACCATGTAATGCAGGTCGATCAATTATGACACTAATATGAGTGGATTGCAGAAAATCCATCTTAATTTAGTTGCGTAAATGAATAAAGTACAGGCTGTAGAGTGTGGAGTCAGAGCTGGACTCGGGACTCGACAAAATCTTACATTTGGCCGGAGTCGGACTCTGGTTGTTTTTACCCGACTCTGCAACCCTGGTTTGAATAGTAACCAATTTTCAGTTTCAAACAAGATTTTACTTACGTTGGACGCAGTATGGTACCGGGATTACGTATTTGCTGAATATCACGCAACTCGAACAATGGCTGCTATAACTTAATGGTTTTACGTTAGAGAGTGGTTACACATTAGGTCAGAATTTTGACCAATCACCACCCAGGCCTAGCTTATCGCATTAGGATCAGCTTCAACTACGTTTTAGCATTATTTCCTGGTTGTTTATCTCTGATTTGTACAAATCTTTCAAACAGTATTTTCTGTCTTTTTTTGGTTGTGATTTGCGATTATCTGATTTAGTATTTCAATAACTAGGTCTTTGTTAATTTTCTGCAATTATTTATTTTTACGTTGTATTTCAACTATTTACACCAGGGCTTTGGAGCAGGCGTAAATGTGAAATCGCTCCGGCTCCAGCTTCGGAGCTTATTGATACCACTACTCCGGCTCCATTACGTCAGAAACTGAGGTTTAGGAATGAACGTTTAATTTGCAATCTCTAGCGTTTCAAAATAATCACAAACAAAACACCACAATAGTTAGTTAGAAAGGGTGGCGCCAAAGAGGCAACAAGTCTGAATTTTTTGAAAGGGTGCTGTTAAATTATGTGAATTCAGCCATTAGTAGTAGCATAGCAGTTTGTGCAATACATCGGAACCGGAGCTATTTTTTAAACACTGGCTCCAGCTCCTGCTCTAGCTCCGTTTAAATTTCAGGCGGAGCTAGAGCTTAGGCTCCAGCTCCAGCTCCGTTAAAAATGCACGGCTCCGGCTCCAAAGCCCTGGTTTATACAATATTTCTAAATTCTAAATTAACAAGCGTTTCGTTTTTCTTTGGCATTTTTATAGTTGTTTGTCTTTTTGAAAGGACAAAAATATCGATTTGCATAATGCCCGAAAAATAATTGATTTGTGTTCAGTAAAACATCAAAAACGTGTGGTTGACGCTTTTAAGTCACTAATGCAGCACTTCAAACAACATTGTGTTGTTTAAATCAGTGTTTCTTAAAGTGGTGAATGGTTCACCCCAGGGTGAATAAAATTTTTGCAGGGGTGAACCAACCAAAAGGGGTGAATAAGGGTGAACGAAAGTTCAAGAGCATCCTATAGTCACTAGTAAACAACTTTCTGAAGTAAATGGACTACTGAACTGTTGTTTTTTGGTGTTTTTTTGCTTATTGTAATAGTTAAGTTGGTTTGCACTGAGTGTGTGTTAGGCCTACCATATGTCCTCTTTCAGAAGGATTTGTCCCCTTTTCTCAAGAAAACTGAATGGTCCTCCGAGGACGCTCAAAAATGTCCAAATGTCCTCTAAGTTAATATTTAAACGTTTTGCAATGATTCTAATGGTATCGTTTTCGTTGTACACTACTCCTACAGCGCTGTACAAACTCTGTTTTTGCCAACTTTAACATTAAAACTGCCAAAAAAATTTGCGAATCTTTTGTTATCTAATTTTGTTTACTTTGTTGAGCACAAAGTCTCTTTGAGTGCCATCCCATGTTTTCATATCATCGAAGGTACAACGGCCCTATTTAATTATAATTTTTCTAACTTATAGATAAACGATAAAAGTCATCCACCGTTTGAACTGTTTTTTATCCACATTTTATATAATTGAATAACAAGCTAGCACCAGGGGGACGAAATGTTTTGCGAAAAGCCTCCTGATTTTACAGTTTAGCGCCAATTCAACCAATTAAATCCAATTTTTTTCGCACTTCGCGCGACCGACAACAAACCTCACTATTTTCATGTTGTCGTAGTGATATTTAATTAAAAATTCCGAATTGCTTTTCGTAGGGGTGCAAGTCATAGGAAAATTACAAAGGGTGCCGCTGCTGAAAATAGTTGTGGACATGGCACGTATTTCTCAAACGTAACAATTCATACTATTGTTTTACTTGCAGGCAAAAAAATGTCCTCTTTTTGGGTTCTAAAAATATGGTAGCCCTAGTACAACAATTTGGTGACTTTGTTTTGTGCTTTTGTTGCTTTATATTTCTGGGCTCGAGAAATTGTAGATTTGCAATGGTATAACTCAGCTTGAGTTGATCTTAACAAAAATCGAAACAACTTGTGCTGTTATATATAAACGAGATAGTTTTATCATATCATTAGAGAAGGGTGAATGAAATCTGGAAATAGATGCTAGGGGTGAACGAAACTAAAAAAGTTTAAGAAGCACTGGTTTAAATCAACATGTTTTCAACAGGTCAAAATTTCACTTGGTACCGTTTCAAATTCGATATTATCGGACATCCCTAGTTACTACGTAATCTGGTAATTTAAGTATAATATTCGGACAGTTTAGGGCAAATAATTGTTATAGTATAAACTATAAAACTCAAAGTTTAAAAACCAGAGAAAAATCAGGATCAGACATTTTTTAAAAGGAACATATATTTCGCCTATATTAGCATCGTCAGTTTCTTAATTCGAGTGAACCAATTTCGAATTAAGGAATGAACTTCAGTCGATTTAAGGAACTGACGATGCCAGTAAAGGCGAAATATATATTTATTTTAAAAAAATCGTCTGATCCTGATTTTACTCTGTTTTTTAAACTTTTGAGTTTTATTGTTTAGGCCTATATACGCGTCAGCGGAACAGTGATCGACAAGGAGAAACCTGCTGCCAATGGTTTTGGATTTCATAAAGATACGCCCTTCTATTATAGTATAATCCAAGAGCGAGTTATCGATGAATGTTGTGTGAAGTCGGCAGACGAATTCAAATTATCGAGATAAAAGAACTCCCGTCTGAAATAAACATTATGAAAAGGTAAAAAACAAGTTAAAATGCCTTTAGAAAGAGGTTCACTTAGAGTTGCATGCCGTAATTTTTTGAGAAGATCGAAAACGTGTTTTGTTGACAAGACGCTGGTTATGTAAATGAAAGTCCTCTGGTCGACAGATATGTAACTGGCTGAAAAAAATTAAAAGAAGCAACAGTAATTGTGTCGTTTTCTTAAATGGCAGTGAATCTGCTTTGAACGTGTTCAGCGTTTGGTCGATATTCGTCTGCCAGTAAAATCCAACGGGAGCAGGTTGAGAAATAAACGAGTCATTTTGCCGTTTGTAAAATAACTTAGTCAAGAAATTAAAGAGTAAGTCGCTTCCAAGTCCAGTCATAAAATGAAACATTAACATATAAAAATCCGTACTGTAGCATCACAAGCAATAATTAATGTATAATCACAAATAATGGAATTTATCGTATTGCGTTTTTTCAAATGTGTTGCGGTTTCACGCTTTTTGGGGCTGTTATGCCCCTTTGATGTGACGTCACGGAAAATTTCTAAACTTTTTGGCATGCAGTTTTGCAGAAATCGCAAAAACACCGCTTACCAAAAACTTCCGGCCTAAGCCGTGAGATATTAATCACTTCCGCAAGCCCACCCATTTAACTCTCATACTGTAAACATTTTATGTCAGTTGGTGGCCAGTCAATAAACATAACGGTTGTGGCTCGCTGGCTTGCCTAATACCAGCCAACAAAAACTGCGTGGACTTGTATCAGACTCAGACAATCCCCATGGATGAAGAAAGGTTAATTCACCGAGGCAAAATACATTAATGGGACCTCATAATCAATCCACTCCTTCAGAACAATCATCAGATTATTAGCAATGACTCAACTAAAAAAACGCAAGGTATAGCAAGTAAATGGTTTTCCGTTTAAAATTATTTTTTTCCGGTTCACCTTTAGAAATAGTTCTTTACTTTAGAATATTTGTTGTTTAATTGTTCAAAGCATTTCTTTGTGATCTTGATTTTGATGAACTGTTTTAGTACTTTTTTGTCTTATAAAGGGTTCCGATGATGCTTTCCATTTGCGTTCTGCGGGTTCAGACCACGTCGGGGTCACCAATAGACCTATAGGGCAA
Source organism: Ascidiella aspersa (assembly GCF_963924565.1). Taxonomy (NCBI): domain Eukaryota; kingdom Metazoa; phylum Chordata; class Ascidiacea; order Phlebobranchia; family Ascidiidae; genus Ascidiella; species Ascidiella aspersa. Next base: position 16,324,539 of record NC_139449.1, read on the forward strand.
AACGGGATTTTGCCTGCTACTGTTTGTACAGTTAGCTTATTCAGTTAATTTCATTAAAACGGTCACTTTGAATTGGTATGAATCAAATAAATTACGGACACATTTATGACAGGTTGGATAAACAACGCGGAGGCACTAATATATGTATTATTTATGTATGTTTTGCTTCAATTTAATAAACACCAAATGCCCCATTAAACTAATTACAGTCAAAATGTAGCAGTAAAAAGCCGAAATAGCCTTATTTTCTGAAGGAGCATGGCCATGCGCTCAGAACCTATGACTTTTTGCAGAATTAGTAAACAGATTTGGAAAGTCTGACAGCGTCACGGTACCTATTTAACGAATCTCCAAATTAGTAATAACAATTCGCTCTATAGTAGTCGCCTCTGTTTTGTCAGTCTGCAAGACTTACAAGTAATTTTATCTTACATTTATCAATATGAAAAGTAAAAAAATACAGCTGAACGTTGAATATTTTAGTTAAAAGCTGCTACTCTTCAGCAACAAAAACACTAAAAAACTATTTTACAGAAGTGCGATGCTGTGTATCATTCAATAGGAACGTTAAAGCAGTTCTTTAAAAATAATGATTTAATGGCACATGAACAACGTGCTGCTTATTTTGGCATTCGACAGTTGAAAAGTGAATAGTTTGTACTTCTATAAGTCACCGACACTCCATTTATAAAAATCGTCCTTATTTGCTTCACGGTTTGAAATACTATCAAAATATTTTTTCTCAAAACCGTTGGAACGATCCACACCATCCCATCTGTATCCAGGTTGGATTCCAAATCGATTTGGCGCTGGTGGTGGCCCCCTGTATTTCGGAAGATCTAAATGTTCAAAAACGATGTTTTAAAAGATTTAGAAGACAATAGATATGATCAGTTGATCACAGAGAATTATTTACGTTGGTACAAGAATTGGAAAATTAAAACAAGAAATTCTGTTTAGAAGAACCTCTGTTGAATAAAAAGTCTTATTGATTTAAAATACTGGGAACGGACAAAACTTACATTCAAAAACGCATAGAGATACGTGTATTTAGAGATTTTTATTTGCCAGACAGCGAGGAAACAAACAAGGTAGGACTTTGATTTAAGGCATGTGAGTTCATGGGTAATATAACAATCATTTTATCATTGTATATAACGTGGGACCATTCTATAATAGCAGTGGTTTCCCAACACGACAGTTCAGACTTGTATAATACATACTTTATTACTTGGTAACAAAATATTTTTCAGCTTAACTTCGTAACAAAATAAAGTCGCCATCGTCAAAAGAGAGTACCTGTAGTATTGCCTTGAACATGCCTTTTTCTGGATATATACGCTGCCATTGGATCACCAGCTCTCATTTCTTCTTTTCTTATTTGCTCAAGGTCCTTATCATCTGCATACCGAGCGAGTGGTTTGTTAGACTCATGCAAGGTTTCTGCAATGGCGGACTCCATCATTTTGGTTTGTTTAACTCTGTATAAATGGACAACAATTCGAATGTTAGTCCGGCATACACATAGGAACAAGCATTTTTTACGTCGAGTACATCTAATACATATTTTACGCCGTTGGTCTGTGTTTTGTGGAGGCAGCAAGACATAGTTAAAATGTAATACGGCGGGCCAGACCTTTCTGAGTTTGTGTCAGGCCCGGACAACAATTCGAATGTTAGGCCGGCATACACATAGGAACAAGCATTTTTTACGTCGAGTACATCTAATACATATTTTACGCTGTTGGTCTGTGTTTCGTGGAGGCAGCAAGACATAGTTAAAATGTACGGCGGGCCAGACCTTTCTGAGTTTGTGTCAGGCCCGCGACTAGGAAAATGTGGTCGACCCCCGGACTAAACAGTGACGTCACTTTTAGGTTGGCCTTTTTTAATTAGCTGTTGTATGGCACGTTATGTCGCTAAACCGTGTCCGAATAAGACCTAAAAGGCCAGAATCAGACCTACACAACATTTTACCTAACCCTAAGTACATCACTAAATCTTCTAATAATTTCAACCCTTTCCCATTTTCGAACCCCATTTATCACCCACCAATAACCCCAAACAGGCTAAAAAAATCTAGGGCGTTCAAACGTAGCCACCAAAACGGCCGATGCCAGACCTATGGCCTCCGATCGTCCCATACGCTCTCCCGGCCTAGAGAATCAGGCATTATTTTGTCCATTTAGGGTAGGCCTTATTCCTGTGAATTTAGGACTTATTTCCGACATGTTTAGGTCTTGTTTAGACGATTTTAGATCTTATTTTGTCCTGAATACTACTACGTATTTGGCTTTATTATGTCGTTGGTATTAATATTGTGGTTTTAAGGATTTTTCTGCTTTAGGTATTGTTACTTTTAGGTCCTATTGTGTGTTCTCCTGTCTGCAACTTTAATGTGCTATGGGTACTAATTTACATAATTACATTGCTAAACTAATGTTTGGCCGAAGATTGCTTAGATATTAAACATATATTTGGCATAATTTTACAGTTTAACAGTGAAGCACCATATTTCACTGAGCTATGTTTTATAGTGATATGAAAACACTGCTCTATACGATGCAAAACATAAGATTCGGAAAAGAAGCCAGGGCCTAAAAAGTTAAAGAATGCCTGGTTTATATCATACTGGGTGCCTTTTGCGCAGGTGCGTTACGAATTCACGCTTTAACAACAAGGTTCTCGAAACACCTTTATAATTGTCATTTGATTGCTGTTTTCTAAAGGTTTGGAATAAGTTCTCGCATAGGGCCAGACTTATTTATTGCTTCCAGTAATCTGTTTGTGACTATTATTAAACCTAATTTATTCTGTTATCGTTTATACAGAATATGTGGGTCCTAAACATTAAAAACATTAAATAGTATTTGATGTGCTTAATGGATTGTTGTGAGCTTTATAAGTTTATAAGCTGCACTAAAAATACTGTCAATTTGTTTCTTGTTCAAAATACAAATGTGCGAGTTGTATACTTAGTTTGTCTTGGTTTAAGTATGTTTTTATTTAAGGTCAGTTTAAATGAGGAGACACACCTTCGTCATTCATTTATTCATCTTTTACATACCCAAATGACACTGTAACATATAACTTGTATATGTGTATCAGCTTATTTTTTAGACTAAGCTATTATTGTTTGATTTTGTGTTACTTTTTCTTAATCTCAAAGAAGTTCTCTAGAACCATTGAAAAATCAACATATTTTTGCATTTTTTGTATAAAATACAATGCCATCGTCAATCAAAAAGAGTGTTACATTTTTTGAGAAATTTACTTCTGGCAATTTCTGAATTCATTTTATCACATTAGACAAATAAGATAATACATGTTTTATGATGTTTATACTGCTATTAAACCTACCCTTTCCCCCAATTATCATAAAGTTCTTCTTTCTGCTTTCTTTTTTCTATTGCTTGTTGTGATACCTCGTCTTCCTTTTGCATATTACGTTTTTTACCACTTCGTTCTCTAAAAATAGTTTCTGAAACAAAAATTATATTCAGATTAAAAAAAAGTTCAATACTCACCAACCTAGCTTGATGACTAGTTATCAATCTCAATGCTTGTGGCTAACAATATTCAATTTTATTAAAGAATATGAGAATAAATCGTAAATTAATCATATTTTTTATGCCACAAGTTCTGAATAAAAAATACTAACTTTCATCTTTATAAACATTTGCTAATGATCTCAGATCTGCATCTTTTTTCTTTAAAATTTGCATTTCATGCCTTAAAGCATCAACACTGGTTAAGCCACCAGACCCTCCACCTGTCATGGCACCCTGAAATAAGAGTAATTTAATATATATTTTTTCTACTTTAAATAGAAAAATACAACATTCTTCATGACATGATAAGGGTATAGATTGTATACCTTATAAAAACATAACATTTACCAAATTCACTATTTTTTTGTGCATGCCTTTGTAAATACCTAGCTAATGTGTAAAAAAGGGATGTAGAGATTATTTTAAATTGAGAGCCCACACCATAAAAATCAAAAATACATAAATCAAATATCATTGGTGATTAATAGAAATGCATAAATTCTAGCCTAACTATTTGGAATTGCCCGGAATGTATTGTATCATATGTATCTCTATGCCAGGGGTTCTTCAAAATGTGCAATTTCGTAGAGTCCCCAGCACCTCCCCGACTCTACAGCCTGTATTTCACCAATTTACGTACAAAAATAGGGTAGATTTTCAGCAATTCACTTATAAGTGTCATATCTTTCGCCCACTTACAATACAAGGTTTGAAATATCAATGATATGCTATTCTACCATTACAATCTAGAGTTGTCGGCCATATCAGTTTCAAAATTTTGCACTGTGTATGCGCACTGCGCACTTTGGAATCGGGTAGTTTTACGTAGTCTTAATTGAGTACAGAGTGCGACTCTGCATCTCTGGTTTAAAGTCAGGCTTTGAGTTTAATATAAACAGAGCAAAGCCATTGTTAAATAAGTTTTTAAAAGAAAAAATTATGCTAAATTTTGTTTGATAGTTGTATTTTTCATAGCTAATTGTTAGTGTGGCAATGTAGTTCATATTTGAGCATATATTTTAAATAAGATTTTTTATGATGTTATAGTTTTAAAATGTTTAAAAATCTGTTGCATACAAGCCACAAAGAAATGCAAAATATAATATTGCATAGGTTAGGACTGCCTAGAATGGCATTGCGCACTGAAGCTCCTTATAATGCCGAGAAGAATGGGAGCTTACTACTGATACATGAAAGTTTTGTTTTTAATACAATACATCTTCTATGTTAAATACTGTATCTAGTGTATAAAGTAGGTATTATGCCACAATCAGATCACTTACACTAAAGTAAAAGAAACATAAGCCGAATCTTCATCAATAGTGGCATATGTTAGGTCAGTGGTCTCCAACTGTGGGTCGCGACCCTAAGTGGGGTCGCCTGAAATTTTTTCGGGGTCGCAATAACTCACCACAGAGGACTGTTTTTTCAAACACCCGTTATAAAAGGACTGTTTTTTCAAAAAGTCAAATTTAGTAATAAACTTAGGCAACGTGATTTGCAGTGTATGAATACGGCTTTATATTCCTAATTATGACAGCGAATGCAGCAAAACGCACTTTGTATAACTCGTTTAAAGTAAAATACTCAAAGGTTTGAACAAATATTTACTTTTGGACTTTGATGCAATCTACGTACCAGACTCGTCTAATTTTATTAGTAAACAACTCATTACGTTTCCAACCACATGGCTTTGTGAAGCGGAATTTAGCGTAATGAGCATATTGAAAACGAAACATCGTAATCGCTTGGAAGTAGAGCAAGACGTGTGGTTATGCTTAAAACACATACGGTTGTGCAAAGTGGAGTCAGTTTTGGAGAAACTATAGTGGATACTACGCAGGCGCAACTGTCGCACTGAATGCAATTCATTGTTGAACCAAATTACAATTTTTGTGTTCGTTTGTGTGCTAAATTTAAATTTACTTGTTAACTAAAATTTCTTACGGCAATAATTTTGGTGCACATGTGAGCCACAGTTCTCTCTATATTTGTGTAAAATATACGCACATTCTCTTGTATTACTTTGTTCCAGTATTGTTTAAAATATTTTTATTCGTATCTGACACAAAATGGGGTCGCAAAATAAATTTGTATTTCATTTTATTTAAATTGGGATCGCTTATGAAAAAGGTTGGAGATCACTGTGTTAGGTGATTACAATAATGTATATTAATCACTGTCAGAAAGCAGTTAACAACAAGCATCCCTAATGAAAAAACTTTAAACGTTTGATGTTGTCCTTATAGTTTAAAAAGCTGCAAACATTTAAAGAATTTAGTTGTACTAAAGTGAGTTATATCATACCACTTATAAAATGTTATGTTTTTGCAATTCTTTGCAGTTATGTTGGTAATGTTGACAAAAAAAAAGTTTGGGGAGGGCATGGCTATGTTCAGTTATTATACTGTGAGACTAACAACACCTTCATAATTCACTTGTTTTTCCTAATGAGCCTACTTTGTTTAGAAATATGAGAAAGAAAATACAGACAAAAAAGCCACAGGTTGCTGACTCATTAAATTAAAAAACTTTGCCTCTACATTAAAATAATTGCATGACTCAGTCATTATGCTTGCTTTTATTCAAATAGTACATGTAGCTGGGTGATGTGCGGCAGACTTTAAATTGACGTTAGCAGACTGAAAAAAAAAAAAGCTCACAAAAACAGGTCTTTTACTTACCCATTCCCGCGGAAATGGTAAGAAATAAAATAAGAGGAAATATTGATATCAACCCACTAACCAAACCAATTCCCCCACGACAGAACCATGCTAAAACAAAGGCGTCCCAACGCCTATGGCAGAATGGCCAATGCTAGCACAACGGCACCTTTGAATCAACATATACCCTATCTCTAGTTTTTGGGATTTAGGCCATTAACTAATTCTGACAAGTTTATGACTTAACCCAACAGGTTTAGATGTTATTCTTACCAGTTTAGGTATTATTCAGTCAAATATATTACTGCACATTTGTTTTCAATATTTTGTGGTTCTCAAAACTTAAGTATTATAGATGATTCCGCTTTAGATATATATAGCTACTTTATCTCTGATGGTATATTTCCATATTTAAGTAAAATAATAAATAAACAAAAAACAGTTACCTTGGTTTTGTCAATATTTTTTTTTCTTTTTATTTCTTTATTTATTACTCGAGTGTTTTCGTTACTTCTTAAAATGTCTAAGTCACTGTCAGAATCATGACGATTTAAGTTTTTGTGATTTCTGTGAAGATTCAAATCGTTGTCAGAGTCTTCTTGGACTTTGTTTGAGCCGCTTTTTTTAGTGTCTAAATCACTGTTAGAATTGGTTCTCTTTCGGACTTTTCTTGGGATTTCAAGGTCACTATCAGAGTCATAGCGCTTCATTACCTTTCTTCTAACATCAAGGTCATTATCAGAATCAGAATTTATGTTTGATACTCTGGGGATATCAAGGTCGCTGTCAGATTCTATATTGTTTGAAACTTCTTCTTTGCCATTATGCCCAAGTTTCTTCCACCTACCACTAGTTCTGTAATCATCAAGGTCCTTTTGGTATGACGATCTTGTGTCCAATTCTGCAATTTGAGGTTTTTCATCATCAACCTAAACAATATAAAAACACACAACTAAAAAATACAAAATAAACTAGAAAAAAATAGTTTAAAATTAAATGACAACTTTTAAAATGCAAAAAAATTCGGCGGTATTTTGTTTTGCTAAAAAATATGCTAAGGTTGTTAAAAACAAAAAATCAAAGGGCCTTTTTTTACGCTTCTGGGCAATGCGAAGTATTTTTCCTCAGAACATAATTTAAGGCTGTACAACAATTGTACATGTGATCGCTTTACATTTTTAAACATGAACACAAGAGATCCAAGAATTTAGCTAATTCATGCTAGTCAGGATAGTAGCACCTATTTTTCTTGGTATATTTCTTTTATTTGATGTTGCAAATAAAATTCAATAGTAAAACAGAACCAGACCTTCATACAAACAATGACAGTGTGGTGAATATTACATGTCATGATAGTAAGTGCATCAATGCAATAATAAACTACATGTAATGGAACTCCTTTTTCCTTTGTTTTATGCCAATGAAAACCAGTTGTATAAAAGTAAAGTTAGTCCTGTACAGGGATGTTCAAAGTACAACATCGGATACAATTTGCTGTTTATATCGGGTAATTGGAACCAAAATAAATTCAATTCCAAAGTGCGCTTTTCAGAAGGCCGTGTGTGACGTATTTGGACTGACCGCGCGGTTGGACTTTGGACTTACGGTAGTCGAAAAATACGCTGACTTTGCATGTTAACATTTCGCTTTGCATTGGTGCTGTGCTGTAAAATTTCATTCCTACGTGCGCTTTTAGAAGGCCGTGTGTGACGTATTTGGACTGACCGCGGGTTGGACTTTGACTTTGTTTGTATGTTAACATTTCGCGTTGGTGCAAAGGCATGTATCACCATTTGTTGTCATTGCGGAGAAGCACAGACAGAGTTTTGATTAAGGAATGCTACGTGCAAGGTCTTCAGGTGTTTGGGAACATTTTACTGTGCCGGACCAACAAAATCATGTCACTCACATGCAGAAATTGTATTGTTCAGCCTGCGTTGAAAAAAAACATCCGCTGTTGGCTTCATTAGCACAATAAAGTTGAGTTTGTGTTGTATTTTTGTTAAAATGTAAGAAAATTATTGTTGTGATTTCACAGGTCAGAAGAATTAATTCAAACAACAAGCAGACAAACCAGATTAACCCCATATGTTCACCCCAAAATCACCCCTAATCAAAGCAATAAACTTAACAAACTACTAACAAATATAATTGTTGGAGATTTATGACCACTTAACCTTGTGCAGGTGAGCATTTTAAAATTTTGATAAAAGAGATGGCTCCTGGTTATGCGTTGCCCAGTAGAGCCACCTTTACCTGAAGGATAACTGACATGTTTTTGTTTTTATATTTTTCAATAATATTCAATTATTTTAAATAAAATACAGATGCCAAATATTTATAAATAGTTAAAATTCCTCAACATATTACATAAGGATTCGATATTCTGGATTCGTTATTCTAGATTTGAAACATTCTATTCTAGAATACCTTGGGATTCTACTTTGAACATCCCTAGTCCTGTAGCTTGTATTTTGTCAAAAGAATAAAAAGTGTACTAAACATATTCCAAACTTATTTTTGTAAGATTCAAACATCATATAATTTTACTCATAAAGCCAAACTCTAAACCAGTGCTCTGCAACCTTTTTTCACTTGCGGCACACCAACGAAATATCTGACGTTCGACAATAAACAACAATAGCAAATATCCTGGGCTATTTGACGATTTGACGATTTACTTTATTTTATCTTATGATTTTGCGTTTTATGGGCTTCCTAAAATATTTTAAGACGGTCAAAGGGACTACAGCCATAAGACCGAAATTAGAACAACATCAACGCCAAGATAAAACATTAAAAACACAGTTCGGAATAAGACCAAAACAGGACGAATACCACTAAATCAGAAGTCCTAACCCCTCGGCTCAACCAAGTTCATCACTAACTCCCCTAATAATTCCAACACTAATATATTTTCTAACCCTACATATTACCCCACCACTACCCTCTAACAGGGGCAAACAACTCTATGTCTAAACACCGGGGCTCCAACGGCGCCTTAACCGCCATTCAAACTAGAGCTTCAAGACGTCGACACCTTACAGGAGTTATTTTGTCCATGTAGGACCTGTTTAAACTAAGAATTGCTTTTGACAGGTTTAGTTCTTTTTTATTAGATCTTATTATGTCAGTGATATATTTATGCGTATTTGGCTTTATTAGTTTTGTGGTCCTAAAACTATGACATTGTAGATTATTCTGCTTTAGATATGATATTTCATTGGTTTTAAGCATATGAAATAAATCAATCTTCTTTTCCACTTTGGTGTAAAATTTGAAAGTAATTCATGTTAATTTGTACACTTACGGCGATTGAACTTATAACACAGATTTTACAAAACTTTTATAATTAATAAAAGTTCTTAAAACAAAAGTTACACCTGGAATATTGCATAAGGTCAAAATTCCTGCCTTTATGTACCGTTTTTGTGTTAATTCTACTATAAAAAGTACTTAGAAACGCAAGTAAACTCCTCCGGGAACGTCGCGGCACACCTGGTATGGTCTTGCGGCACACCGGTTGCGGAGCACTGCTCTAAACCATTATTGAGTGAACCCCATTTTTCATAGCATTGAAGTTAAAGATTCAGGCCGGCTCCAATTGTTAAACAAAAACAAATAAAAAAAAACCCTGATCTTATAAAAAAAGAACATTATTTACCAGTAACTGATTGTGGACATCATCCTCATCATTATCCACTGGTGCAGAGGTCAAAGTAATGTCATCATCAAAAATTTTTATTCCAATACCAGTTTTTCTAAAATTAAATAGAATTGAGTTTTTTATATAGATATAAGATAAAAAGTTGGGTATTTAGAGCTTTTTTCATTGCCATGGTAATATTAACAACCTCACCCCTCACCCAATTTAGAAGGATATTTTTTGCAAAAATTGTAGAATGACCCACATTCATCTAATCCGGGGATTTACACCTTTAATATTACAAAATACAGCGCTGGTGTAGAATCCTATCACAATTATTAAATCAACGCACAGGGTAAGTTATTATATGGAACAAGAAACAATTAAATAATCTTGCTGTTTACTTGGTTCAGCGGTTCTTGAACAGACAAAAAGTAGGCAATTAATTCCATTCCTAGTTTGTAGCAATAATTACAATTTTGTTGACTTGTTATTTGCTATTAGTTTGGTGATAAAAGGGCGCTGGTCTAGAATCCTACCACAACGAAACACCATTTGGGTTAGGGTGCGGGTTAGTGTTTGGGTTAAGGTGGGTCAAGTATTATTATTAAATTAGGAATATAATAATACTTGACCCACCCACACCCAAACGCTAACCCGCATCTTAACTCAAATTTTGTGCGTTGATTTTAGAACTGTGGTAGGATTCTAGACCAGCGCCGATAAAAGTAATGCATATCCTTAATTATCATAAAATTACTGAATGTATTTTAATTACAAACTGCAGAAAATAAAAAATAGTACAAAACATGTCAGAACATGTTACTTGAGCAACAAATCTGTTTACATTTTAATCCTGTAATGAAATTTAAGACAAACACTATAAAGCAACATGATCTTATAAAAGAAACTTACTTTTTTTTAGTATTAGATTTTTTCTTGGACTTAAGTTGTTTGGTTTTACCATAAGATTCACTTGGATTTAAATACCGCTTGAGATATTCTTCTTTGCTTAATCCAGTCATTTTATTATGTAATCAAAAAAAAAAGTTTGTCCCCGAGTTGTTAATTAGCAAAACACCTGCAGACTTAAATAGGCGCTGGTCTAGAATCCTACCACAACAAACACTATTTGGGTTAGCGTTTGGGTTAGGGTGGGTCAAGTATTAGTATTAAATAAAGAATATTATAATACTTGACCCACCCACACCCGAACGCTAACCCGCACCCTAACTCAAATTTTGTGGCTTGATTTCATAACTGTGGTAGGATTCTAGACCAGCGCCCTTAAATATTTCTATTTTCATTCAAAAGTTGATTTTATATGACAATCATAAAGCTACCTTATTATGATATACCTTTTATCAGTAGTGCAGTTGACTCACAAGCCTTTGGAAATCGGTATGATGGGGCGTCTATTAGGGTTAAACTGCGTGGCTTTAATACAGTTACTTAAATATTTGCATTTGTGCTGCATCTGACAGTGCAACAGGCCAAATCTTTCAATCTGGTCTTCTAGCATCTGTTCTTTTATTCATATTGGACTCAACGGAAGTTGGCGAGATTTAGATTTTTCATATTGTAATATCATCTTAAGTGTGCTACTGAGCTTAAGTTTTCGCATGAACCTTGTACTGGCTTAGCTATCCAACATCAATACTCTATCCTCGAATAACTGACCTGGGCGAAGTTGGCGCGCTGGATTGGTTTTGGGCAATATCTCCAAAAGTTGTGACGATACAAAGTTGAAATTTCTACACAATCCTTATATTGCTTACATCTTTCCAGCAATCACACTTTTAACGAAAAAATATTAATATTCATTTTTATGAATATTAATATTCAGCTATATTAACACCTAATTTTCAAACTTTCTCGCTAATTTTTTCACGAAATAAACTACAAGACATACTCTTCAAAATGAGCCATCGCTTGTAGTCAATATCAATCGGGCCTTGCTTTAATATGCGATCAAAAATTTCATAACTGCTCAAATTCGACATATGGCCTTTCGATTTCAAATGCCCCAAATACCATCTAATATTCACGTTAGAGATCTGAAATTTTCACACACGCCTTATAATAGCTTCAGCAATCCAGCAATCACACTTTTAGAAAAAAATATTAAAAAAATATTAATATTCATTTTTATGAATATTAATATTCAGCTATATTAACACCTAATTTTCAAACTTTCTCGCTAATTTTTTCACGAAATAAACTACAAGACATACTCTTCAAAATGAGCCATAGCTTGTAGTCAATATCAATCGGGCCTTGCTTTAATATGCGATCAAAAATTTCATAACTGCTCAAATTCGACATATGGCCTTTCGATTTCAAATGCCCCAAATACCATCTAATATTCACGTTAGAGATCTGAAATTTTCACACACGCCTTATAATAGCTTCAGCAATCCAGCAATCACACTTTTAGAAAAAAATATTAAAAAAATATTAATATTCATTTTTATGAATATTAATATTCAGCTATATTAACACCTAATTTTCAAACTTTCTCGCTAATTTTTTCACGAAATAAACTACAAGACATACTCTTCAAAATGAGCCATAGCTTGTAGTCAATATCAATCGGGCCTTGCTTTAATATGCGATCAAAAATTTCATAACTGCTCAAATTCGACATATGGCCTTTCGATTTCAAATGCCCCAAATACCATCTAATATTCACGTTAGAGATCTGAAATTTTCACACACGCCTTATAATAGCTTCAGCAATCCAGCAATCACACTTTTAGAAAAAAATATTAATATTCATTTTTATGAATATTAATATTCAGCTATATTAACACCTAATTTTCAAACTTTCTCGCTAATTTTTTCACGAAATAAACTACAAGACATACTCTTCAAAATGAGCCATAGCTTGTAGTCAATATCAATCGGGCCTTGCTTTAATATGCGATCAAAAATTTCATAACTGCTCAAATTCGACATATGGCCTTTCGATTTCAAATGCCCCAAATACCATCTAATATTCACGTTAGAGATCTGAAATTTTCACACACGCCTTATAATAGCTTCAGCAATCCAGCAATCACACTTTTAGAAAAAAATATTAAAAAAATATTAATATTCATTTTTATGAATATTAATATTCAGCTATATTAACACCTAATTTTCAAACTTTCTCGCTAATTTTTTCACGAAATAAACTACAAGACATACTCTTCAAAATGAGCCATCGCTTGTAGTCAATATCAATCGGGCCTTGCTTTAATATGCGATCAAAAATTTCATGTTAGAGATCTAAAATTCATAGGGTCTGTTTGTTTCCCTTCTTTACCAAAAGGTACTTACGACTCTTGCCGGAATCAGATCGATGATTACCTCTAGTTTCCTAGAGAACGACTGACTCAACTCGTGAAGGCCAGACCATGAGAGTCATTAAATAACATGATTTGTTTATTTACAATTTGAAATCCAAATTAAATTATTTCAAAAATTTGTTATTATTAATATAAATTCAAAAGATAAAAACAAAACAATAACAAAAAACAGAAGCGATTAGTTACCTTTTTTACATTTATCGCAAAACCAGATAACCTCGTCATTTGCTACATTTGCGGGAACGCTGTCAACCACACAGGCCTTACAAGAGCAGCATTCCACACTAAAATCTTTATTGGCTCTATGAGCTAAACGACAGTTACAATATACCGCGATTGTCAATTTCATTCTGTTGCGCTTTGTATGATTTTTGCTCCGTACAATGTCACTTGCTCCTATAGTTTCGTTTTTAAGCCACTTTGCTACCATGCTGCGTAATCTTTTCTCAACAAAGCTAACTTCCTCCGGCCGAATTCCCAAACAAAGAGCTGCAGCGAATGCGATCGCGAATGGGCCACAGTTCCCAGACTCGGACTGTGTTTGAACCTTCGGAAAAATGACCTCGATTGTTTTGTTCGGACAGGAAATTAGTCTGGATAAATTAAACTTATCTTTATCAGTATACGCACGAGATAAAGCACTATCATAAATGAGCAATGTTTGTTCGTTCGTTGAAAACATGTTGGACGCTGTAACCCAATGATTGCCGTGGACCTGGATAATTTGTACAAATGTACCTTTTGGTGTATGTACTGGAGAATTATCAGACGAAAACGCCAAACAACTTTGCAAACCAGATACCTGAGGAAATTGTTTAGATAATACGCACATTGACGCGTCTATATGCGAGTCCGATAACCATTTACCTTTTTCTGTTATTTCTGCGAAATCTGTTTTACTTAACATAAAGCTTGAAATAAATTTAGTTGCACAACAGCGTCGCGCTAAACAATTTTTGGTCATTTTACACAAACAATCATTCAGCGTGTTAAGTTCGCATTCCAATGTTTTTTTTGATTTTTTGCAGCTACGGAGCTGGTTGGAAGGCGCCTGCATATATTTACCAATGCTAGTATCTGGGGTTGCCACTCGCGATCGCTTTCCCCATTTTTCTTCTGGGTCTGATGACTCAGTATTCGTTCTTTTGCGCTTTTCGCCTACCCTGACACCGTCCTTGTATTCACGAACAAGGCCGACATGACAATCGGCGTAAACCTGTGCAAACTCGTGTAAACCATTAAATTTCCTTCCCTGACACCTTGTTCTTTTCAACTCTTGCTGGCTCTTTTCCATGATGCCCTGCGTGCGATTATCTTTGGTAAACGTTTGTTCCGGCCTCTTATGAATTTTAACATACGAATCTGAATATTGTTTGTAAAAAACGTTTTTGCCGTGCCTTCCAAGATCCCCAATCATTATACCTGACCATAGCGCAATATTTGGTAGCGTATATTTAACAAACTTTTCTAGCAACTCGGGACTGAAAAAATCGTTGGTTATTTCACCACTTGACAGAATATTGGTTTTTGCATTTTTAATGACGCTCGTAAAAATATCTAAAAAAGGATTTAGTTCAAAATCAATAATTAGGTTTTCGTCTTTTTGCATCTCTTCCATATCGACATCCGATACAGTTTCATCAAAAGTGATTTGACGTCCAATTTTTTGCCGTAAAAATCGCCAACTGCTTTCCGCGTTAATTGCATTTCGCGTCAAGAATAAAATAGCCATGTGGTGAATAATTTCGGTTATTTCTTCCATGGTACCAGCGCAAGTAATTAAACCCATAATATACATTACTTCACGCCTGCGCTTGCTTACCATGCCTGCAAACTTTTTCATATTTTTCATAGTATGACTTCCGCATAAATGTAAAAAAGGTTTTAACAAAGTAATTTCGTTCGCTTTACCTGTCACTACTTGAAAACATCGAGATAAATACGTTTCCAAGCTCTCTTGAAAAATTTCAGCCAACACGGACTGAATTAATGCGACACTACCATCGCAAATTAAAAGGCGAGCGCGCGATTTTCCACAAATTAGATTTTCGTCACTTTTAAAAGAAGCAATAAAATTTTTAATCGATGAAGAATTGTGGGAGTTGGTAATATAAGTACCAACTGCTAATGGCGCTCTTCCCTTACACGGATGACGAACTACAATTTCATAAACATAAAACGGTTTCGAATTGTTTGTTTCCAACATAATACTGCCAGTAGCGTCAATGTAGGCAGCATCGAAGCGAGTTCTATCGTGATAAATTCTTAAAGTGTCCTCAGACCACAACATAACTGAGCGCGGCTCACCTGACCATTTACGTAAAACGCCTGGGAGTTTTTCTCCGACTCCAATCTCTTGCTGATTTGAAAACATTTTTTGCAACGCCCCAATCTCGCTTTTATCTAAAACCTGGATTTTTCGCGCTTCTTGCCTTGCTTTTTTTAAAACCCCAACATTCGGTGCATCGTCCCTGTTACCCGACTCGAAAACATCCTCGGCGAGAGTTTGGAGGTTCTCAAGATACTGGCGCCGGGGGTTAACGTTTTCCAATTTCGCCTTAAGTTCGTTTCTGCGAGATCCTTTTAAGTAACACCCTGATGTGTCGGCTGCGTGATGCTTAATAATCCCGCTGTAATTAACGTGGAAACACTTTGTCGTTTTATCGTACACTTTTATTTCAACAAGTCGACCGCAAGCATTAAATTTGCATTTACCGGAACAGGAAAAAACGATATTTGATCTATCCGATTTATTCCAACGATGACATTTAAAAACAAACGAGCAATATCCGTTAGATTGTTTTAAATATTTTCTGATTATATCGCTCCAGTTCTTGTTTTTAATATAACGTCCTTGGACAGAACTACAAATTAAATCCCAATCTTGGGGGATTAAGACAAAATCTGCGGAATCGCTGAGCGGCTTCGTGGGCATCCAGTAATCGACCTCATCATTTACGCCGTCGACGCAGGTGGATAACTTTACGTCCGGTTTTTGCACGGTAAGCCTCGCGGGTTCGTTGGCAATTATATTGCCGCTGGGATTAGTAGAAACTGGCGAATCCTCAAGCGCAGTATCGTCAGTGTTTTGGAGCTCAATAATATTTGGTTCTGCGTTAGACAACATTACACTTTTATCTTGGAAGCATTGACTATAATCCTCGGGTGTTACATTAGTTTTCCACAAATACCTAACACGCGCAACTTGCTTTTTTATATCTTTTTTTGAAAATTTTGAACCGAATAAAAATGAAATTACGGCTTCCCAACAAGCTGTGGAACTTGGGTTAAACGAGTTAATTGAGCTAATGGCCCTTTTTAAATCCGCAATTGTGATAGCTTTTTTAGCACCTCCTAACAAACGAACACTACTAACCTTTTTCTTCAGTTGACTGGTAGTTGGAAACTTAGCTTCTGTCGCCCGCCCAACGGTCTTTACAACTGCCGTCCTTCCGACGGTCTTCGCCTCGGGAGCCTTAGCTCCTGCCGCTCGCCCAACGGTCTTTACAACTGCCGTCCTTCCGACGGTCTTCGCCTCGGGAGCCTTAGCTCCTGCCGCTCGCCCAACGGTCTTTACAACTGCCGTCCTTCCGACGGTCTTCGCCTCGGGAGCCTTAGCTCCTGCCGCTCGCCCAACGGTCTTTACAACTGCCGTCCTTCCGACGGTCTTCGCCTCGGGAGCCTTAGCTCCTGCCGCTCGCCCAACGGTCTTTACAACTGCCGTCCTTCCGACGGTCTTCGCCTCGGGAGCCTTAGCTCCTGCCGCTCGCCCAACGGTCTTTACAACTGCCATCCTTCCGACGGTCTTCGCCTCGGGAGCCTTAGCTCCTGTTGCATCCGCATATGTTCGCTCGGGTTCAACCCAGCATTTCGCAGTGGAAACCGGGAAAACAGGTAGAAGTGGAAACTCCTCTGCGAACATTTCGTCGGACGTTGACGCTGATGGTAGCTGCGATAAATCAACGAATGTGTATTAGTAATTATAATAAGTATTACCACACCCATACCGTAATGATTATCGTGAATTGTCTAACAACATGTTATATCAATCAAGTTTATCATTAATTTTTTTGTTTTACTTTTTTCGTAGTGATGGCTTAAGTTTGTCTCATACATACCCTCGACAGTGTTGCAGCATATGTTGCTTTCCCATCTGCTGTGTGAGATGGTATCAACGCAGAAGTGGGAAACTCGTCGGGTGCCGTCGGTGGGTTGTGGCGTGGAAGCAAAGGCTTAGGCATG
Organism: Ascidiella aspersa; assembly: GCF_963924565.1. Taxonomy (NCBI): domain Eukaryota; kingdom Metazoa; phylum Chordata; class Ascidiacea; order Phlebobranchia; family Ascidiidae; genus Ascidiella; species Ascidiella aspersa. The sequence goes on from NC_139449.1 coordinate 16,341,991, forward strand.
GTACTTTAGGGACTTCGAAGTGAAAATATTTAGCTCCGTGTCTGGCTGAGGCAGCTAAAATAGCCGCGTTGATAGATGGAAGATGCCTGCATTCACGGTCCCAATGTAGGGGATGTAAGCCACAGCAGACCACCTGGTTAACAAAATATACATAACTTATCAATGACATTTCTACTTTTAAATAATCCTTATTGTTGCAGTAAGCAAAACAAATGGGGATTTACCTTGGCACTCGAATACAATTCTTTGGTCGTTTCAATTAGTTTTGCAATCTGGAGGTAAATGGTTTTGGCCAGTTGCTCGGGGTCCTTCTTCATTAGTTTGCTGTTCTTCAAAACGTCGTTGGTTCCCAGAGCCAGAACGACCACGTCAACACAGGGAAGGGGGTGATGGTCTTTGAGCTCCACAATCCCATGCGAGATGGTTCCACCAGGAATGCTGACGGCCGAAAAGTCCAGGGGAAAGTCTGAGGATGGTTTAACTACTGACGGACAAACCAGATTTCTTCCGTTGCTGTCCGACACGAACAGCACACAGCCAGGTTTACGGGCTGGAGGGATGAACCACCGGACTTGCTTCTTAGAAACACCAGTAGGGTATCTTTCGGCAGATCGTCGGGACCCACAAGGCTTTGGCACTCCAACCTAAATAGTGAATAATTAAATTTACTGTTTACACCTAATACAAACAAACATTATTTAGCACTTACCTTGGTAAATTGTGACGAGTTCATCGTATTTTTTCAAGTATTAGAAATTAAGATGCTCAAGCAAGTAATAACTGACAAGAATTTGATGAATACAACAGAGTTTCTCAAAGAGAATGGAATGAGTCTTGGTTAAACAATGGATATATACCATTGTTCATTGATAACGCTGGAGCCTTGATGATAAGACTTGCGCCGCTCTACTAACCGTAAGATAAAAAGGTGTAAGTAAACAAACTAGATGTCAGATAACAGTTGCTTGTAAACAAACTTGACCTAAAAAAACAAACTGCGGTAAACAAGCATTTGAAATCGAAAGGCCATATGTCGAATTTGAGCAGTTATGAAATTTTTGATCGCATATTAAAGCAAGGCCCGATTGATATTGACTACAAGCGATGGCTCATTTTGAAGAGTATGTCTTGTAGTTTATTTCGTGAAAAAATTAGCGAGAAAGTTTGAAAATTAGGTGTTAATATAGCTGAATATTAATATTCATAAAAATGAATATTAATATTTTTTTAATATTTTTTTCTAAAAGTGTGATTGCTGGATTGCTGATGCTATTATAAGGCGTGTGTGAAAATTTCAGATCTCTAACGTGAATATTAGATGGTATTTGGGGCATTTGAAATCGAAAGGCCATATGTCGAATTTGAGCAGTTATGAAATTTTTGATCGCATATTAAAGCAAGGCCCGATTGATATTGACTACAAGCTATGGCTCATTTTGAAGAGTATGTCTTGTAGTTTATTTCGTGAAAAAATTAGCGAGAAAGTTTGAAAATTAGGTGTTAATATAGCTGAATATTAATATTCATAAAAATGAATATTAATATTTTTTCGTTAAAAGTGTGATTGCTGGAAAGATGTAAGCAATATAAGGATTGTGTAGAAATTTCAACTTTGTATCGTCACAACTTTTGGAGATATTGCCCAAAACCAATCCAGCGCGCCAACTTCGCCCAGGTGAATAACTGGAGGTAGAGTCCTGGCTATCTTCGGACAGTAGACTTGTAGGTATCACCCAATATCAGTCACTTTGGACACGCTTTAATATTAAGGACGAATATGACTGAATATTTATATTTCATATTAAAATACAAGGACTGTGTAGAAACCTTATCTCCTTGTTGGTACAAACTACAGAATGGCAATGGTACAGAATGGCACCGAATAAAACCACATGGCCAATGGTATCGAATGCTAACGAATGCCAACAAAGCTAAACGTCTGTTGACTTCTAAATCTAATTTAATTTTCCACTGAAGCCTATCATGTTGCATCAGACCATTTTAAAACGTATGAGACCGAAAGAGGGAACCAATGAACGCAAAATGACACAGTATATAACACAGTAAAAGCAATGTGGTCCGTAAAAACAATACTAAGCAAATGTAGCACAATGCCACTCGTAGGAGAATCACTAAATACCTATTGGAACCCAAGGGCCAATAATAATATAACTCGTAGAAGAACCACCAAATACCGAATGGTACAAAATGGAGCCCAATATAACTCGTAGGACAAGGGTCGGCAACCTTTTTCTAGTAGCGGGCCAAAACCAACCTCAGAAAGGTCTATGCGGGCCGCACAAAAAGTTAACTAAGAATTTTATTATTAAAATGTTAGAATTACTTTTAATCAGGCAGGTCTCGGACCATTTTTTGCGCTTAAAAACGTGTTTAATTATATTTAAGGAGGTATAGTAAAGTGTTAGCGCAAAGCGCGAAAAAGAAGCGTTTGTTTGGTTTAAAATCTTTGTTTGGTTTAAAATCGAGTTCACACGTCGTCATCCATCTTACTACTAACAGATGGAATGGAAAGTGCAACAAAACTACTTTGAGGAAACGCGACAACATTAATAGTTAATCTAGTTTAGTGTATGTTAACCTTTTCAAGCCAATGCGCACCTGGCGAGCGAAGCGAGCGCATTTTTTTAATTGGTATAACGGCATTTATTTTAAATTTCTTGCAAGTTTTTATTACATTGCCGAGAATAAAAAATAAAAAAATGTTGAAAAGTATATATGTCCAATACTTGTGAGTACATTTTCCCGTTGTCCGCGACGCACTTGGCAGCCTTCGACGGCGCAACGGTTAAGAAGCACTGATCTAATTCAAAAGACAGCCTCAAAACGTAAACGAACCGGACGCAGAAAGTTCATTCGCGCGAAGCGCGAACATTTTTCGCGCTTACGTAGTTAAAATAGTCAAAAAGTATTTGAAATGGACTTGTGCCTAGTTTGTCAAAGAGGCGGCGGGCCGGATGAATTACTTTGGCGGGCCGCATCCGGCGCGCGGGCCGTAGATTGCCGACCCCTGTCGTAGGAGAACCACTAAATACCGAATTGTGCCGAATGGAACCAATTTGCGCATAAACGTTGGTTAGCGCATTTTTATCTCCTTTTTTGTGTCGGCAAACTACTCTGGCAAAGCTAGCAATTCAGGTCAGACACAATTAACAGCTCCTAAAAGATATATTTCGCCAACTAAGGCATCGTCAGTATATCTTAATTCGAATAAATCTGATTCATTGGCATTTTGTATCTTAACTTGGCCCACATAGGACCTTTTCTGAGTTATCGACTTGTAGGCTACTGTAAACTGCGCTGAGATATTTGCAAGTGGCATCTGCTATAATCTAACTTTCTCCGCTGATCTATGGTTTGAAACTGGTCTTTCATTTATCAACTAATACAATTCTGTCACCTTTGCCTATTGTGGTAGGCGTGCGAGTTAGACACGCAACATGAAATTAGGGTAAAAACGAAAGCGTCAATTAAACGCCCTTTTGTTGAATTAACAATTATAAGTTCAACCAAACTAACTCGAGTCCCACAATTGCATATGTAGGGCCTATTGCAAAATATATTTAACTTTTAATGTTAAACACTCTTATTTTCTAATAAATGCAAGAAATATATCTGTTTTGTAGAAGTGTCAGATGGGATATTCTTAAAGAGACATTTCCGTTGCCACTAGGGATCTCCGATAATATCGGATCGAAGCCGATACACCCGATGCCAAGAGGTAGTATCGGTAGTTCTCCGATACTATTAGGTTGTATCGGTGCCGATCCGATACTAAAGGGTATTTTTTAGTTGAGATGTACTCATAGTCGGACGAAAACGTGTAATTTTTTGGCTTGACTTGATCTAATTATGATCGTCTGCTGGGACTTGACCTAAGACTTTGGGGAAAGCGGGGCAAAACGGACCCCCGAGGCAAAACGGACAGCTCACGTTTCTCGTTAACAAAAATTGCCAGTGTCAATATTGGTTTGCTGAACAGTGATTATCGTCGAAAAAACGTTTGTTGCCAAAATTAGGCAAATTCGATTTTGCACAAACCAGGGAGGGGAGAAAATGTGTTTGGGGGATATTGATATAAGGATAGCGCAATGAAATGATGCGTTTGTTACTAAAGGCCAACTCTTGTGCTATATAATTTGTAGGCAAGGTTCTGTTTATTAATCCGAAACAGTTGGCTTTTTCAGTTGAAAGATTTTCATGCGATAGATAGTGTTGGGGCAAAACGGACCCCCAAGCGGGGCAATACGGACCCCTCACAAGTTAATCCGTTATTACTAGCGTATAACTGAACTTAAAATTGCACTGATTGTTTTATTGATTAGCCTTTCAGTAAGACATTTTGGAACATGGAATAAAATTAAATAATATATTAAAGCGGTTGGTGCTTTATTGTGTAGCTGCGACATGGTTAAGTTAAGGAAAAGAGGTAGCAAAAGCACAAACACGCGTTTATAAATGTACAATTGCGAAATAGGAAAAAAGGCGATCTGCACGCTTCGATGAACGTGGATGCACATCGGTAGGTTCGCTACAGAACCCCCCTCCAGAAGCGGGCACGTGTGAAGTTGCGTAGGTTGCAGGGAAGTTCGTCGGGTTGCTTCGTTGCGACTATATGCATGTGGGCGAGTTCAATTCGCTCTCAAGTACGCCACGTCGGTGACGTAGTGAATATTGCGGGTTGCATCAACGGCGAAAATAGTTGGCGAGCTTGGATAAGCGGTCTTGGGAACGGATCCTTTGAAGGGTTTCTGCGACGTTCGAGACGAGCGAGGAAGAGCTAGTACCAAACGCAGGTAGGCTAGCTTCCATAAGCGGTCTTAAGAACGGAACCCGGTGGATTGGTGCGACGTTCACGACGAGCGTGAAAGCAGCAGTTTTCTTCAGCGGCCTTGCCAATCGAATATCCTCCGGCATGTGTTGTAGCCACCAGGGACGAGTGTGCCAACGAGAAAACGTCTCGAGTAGAGCGGGCATCTACTCTCGTGAAACAGGTGTTTCTGTTCGCCCGAGAAAACGTGTTTATAAACAAAAAAGTCGCGATTCAAGTTCCTACCGGGAACGGGTAGAAAATGGAAGAAATGAACGCTGCCTCTTGATTGTCCAGTTAGTGAAGTTGAATAGTTGCGCTGCCGTTCCTGCCGGGAAAGAATAAACAACTAAAGCGAAGAGCATTGCGTCTTGGTTGTCCCAAAGTGAAAGCATGCTGATTAGCTGCTGCGTTGCGCGTTCCTATCGTGAAAGCTCAGATGCCGAAAGCAAGCGCTCTTCGATTGCGTTGTGTCGAGCCAAGCAGCCAAAATCCTATCTGTGTTTCCCAGAACGTGGGAAGCTTTGTAGAACAGGCGATAGTCATTCAACTAACTTTGCTTAGACTCCAGTTGTTCAATTTCTTCTTTTGACCTTCAAAAAACGTTTTGAAGACGCGGGGTCACCAGTAAAGCGGTTGGTGCTTTATTGTGTAGCTGCGACATGGTTAAGTTAAGGAAAATAGGTAGCAAAAGCACAAACACGCGTTTATAAATGTACAATTGCGAAATAGGAAAAAAGGCGATCTGCACGCTTCGATGAACGTGGATGCACATCGGTAGGTTCGCTACAATATCATTATTTCATACGTTTAGGTCAGTTTTGCAGGAAGGCCAAACAATCAGAAATTTTACCAAGATCGCCTCGTTTTTTGTTGGAAACGTAGCCGTTTTGTTTGCTGAATTTTTAAGCTGCTAATGTTTTATTGTTAATGTCTTTACAGAAGTAATTTAAAGCTTAACTGTGTAAAGTTACGTTTGCTGTTTATTGAAAGTTATTTGAACCCAAGCTAATATTTTGGTAAGTGTTGTGTTGACTGTTGCAAACGTACATGTTAACATAACTCAGTGTGAAGTAATTGATAGAATCGCCATTATTGTTCATTGTTACGGCAATTGTTTTCATTGTGCCAACAATAACTAGCCTAAATATAATGTTATAATTACAGTGTGGCTTCGAACCGACACATACTTAATTGAAGACCCAGGCACAAACGTTTCGGTGAGATTTGTTGTTTTGTGTTATAAAATGTATATATAATGTGCCTATTCGTTGATTTAGAAAACCGCTCACTCGCCTACATAATTGCTCGTCCTGCTATTTCAAGCCTAAAGCGTGTCACCAATAATAAAGTTTTGGTTGGATACCTTTTGTGGAGTTTTTCGAGGAGAGAACTGTGTAGGAGAGCGCGTTTTCGAATTGTCAAACCTGAAGTACCCGATTGGGCGTCTGCGTAGGCCTGGACGCGGAAGTAGACGCTACAGGGCTATTTTGGTTTTCTTGTATGTTTTGGCTTACTTAGTAAAATATTTTCAACCTATAAGGCGCCTTGTATAACATTACTTTAATTATGACGTCACGTTGTGACGTAACTTGTGACAATATCTCTGGAAATTTTTATACGACCCTAAACAATAATAATCCTTGATCCGGCATTTTCACACAACATGGAAATTAAATTACCTTTTGTTGGTGGGGTCCGTTTTGCCAAAAAATCGACAACAAAGGCGAGGATAGTCACTTGTAAATAATCAAATGCCGTTTTATCTGTAAAAAGCTAAGGTAAATGAGACATGGCAAACAATATTCAGTATAGTCTTTTGCCTTATTTAATTTAGTCAGCATGTTCTTTCACGTCAGATCTAAGAAATGTGAAAGAACAGTTACATGCGCAAGGTTAACACTTATAATATACGGTTGCCTAGTTCACTAAATTTGGTGTCTTTTGCAAACTAAGTCACGCATGTTGGTAATTTATTTTTACTATTATGCTTTAAACTGGCGCATGCAAAGCTAATGGACCCTTAAATATACCTCTGTGGATCCCTATTCGGAACCCAGGTTGGCAACCACTGTGGTACACATAAACATTAAACGCTTTAGCCAATTTTGGCTTAACAGCCTAAAAAAATATCTTTATATGTTTAAATTTACTGTAAAAAATTTCGACGAGCTGTCTAATCATTGGCAATGATCTTAATATGAGGGTGGAGAACAGATATACGATGATAAAAAGCTTTGGGTGGCATATATGACACCCTACTGAATTGTATTAAAATGCTGAAGAAAAAAATCGAAGCAAGAGAAAACGGAGCAAAGTGCGCGATAGAACTCGGTCTGAAGCGAGAGGTTTTTGCAATACTCCTAAATAGAAAAAACTCATTTTCTCCCAGACCGAAAAAAAAAAAGATTTTCTTTATATAAGTGAGAGATCGAGCAATAAGCGCACATCTCAAGAGAGCGTCGTGGCTATTCTCAATGGTATTTAAAAGTAAGTTTCACGTTTAAACGGCCACAGGTTAAAGATCAATTGTTTCTTACAGTATATTTAACCACCAAAAAGTTAGGCAAAGTTCGGAAAATATAACAGTAAGCAATTTATACAGTAAGCAATTTTTAATTTTAAAATGGTTAAGGATTTTCTTTTAAGTCGGACGCCGTTTCGTACCAGGATTACATGTTTGCTTGTATATCAGGCAAGTCAATGAATTGCTGCTACAACATAAAGTTTAAGCAAAACAAATTTATTTACTAAAAAAACCTCCTAAAGGAGAATAAACACTCCAACAGAGAAAGATAACTGGGTCATAAACATAACCAATACGATAAATAAAAACACGAGGAAACTGACCCGTCCTTCTCTTATCATGTGGCATATGTGCGCAGTTTTATAATTGCCAGATTTAAGGTTTTAGAGTTTGTAAATACCGTAGTTTGTCACTTCGTTGTTTTTATAAAATAAAGTTGATTTATTTAAATTTGCTAAATATTACTGGATTTTAAAATGCATTGCGAAACAGCCAGTTTCGAAGGTTGTTTTTTATTGCAGGACCTTTAAGTTATACTTATCTTTTTTAAATAATTTCTTAGGGCACATATCAGGAATGTAAAGTAAATTGTTTTTTGCCCACTTTTGTGAATCATGCTTCTTTACATTTTAAATCCCCGATGATGTAGTACTAAGTGGTTTTAAATACAACGGTTGATATGGCATAATCCCATAATATTCAGTGCTTCATTGCAGTATGGTTTGCGGATTTGCAGAGCCCAGGGATGAAATGCCTTTCCAGTAAACAAATTTTAATTAAAAGTATCGCTTAAAGGGCAATATTAGAAGGAACATTCTAACACTAATCAATAGTGTTTTTTTACTTGTTGTCAATTTTACTTATTTTATATTGTGAACGGTTCAAGACAAGACGAAATTTGGCCCTAAAACAGTACAGACATTGTATTCTTTTGAAAATGCTTCAGAGATACCTACTTAAAAAGAGAATCGAGTATAGCTTTAAAACACAGGCGAGTATATAGCTTTAAAACACAACCACTTAAGATTGTTTATGCTGTTTGTAAAACGAACATATTTCTTAAAGTTTGCACTGTATTTGGATATATTTTTTTTCATTATCACTGTATAACGCAATTAGTTGAAGAAATATTGAAATTAAAAATGCCAACCGCCATAACACGTAGTTAATTTGACGGCAGTTATAATGTTTTTCATCGATTGAATTGTAAGCTTTCAATCTTTTTATCAATTGAATTTTAAGCAGATAGAAGCTAAAACTTTTCCCAGCAGTCGAAATGCTTTTGCTAAAGAGCTAAACTGAGCTTTAAAAAGACCAATATTATTTGCGTGGCTTCAAATGCAAGGTTGCGTTTGGTGTTAAACCAGACTCCAGAAGCGTTTTCTTGAAGTCAGAGTGAACTCTTTTCGGGAATGTTGAGAGAATTTCATAAAGCTGTTTTGGTCTGCGACTGAAAATACATTACAACACAGGTTTATTGAACAATAAAATACAGTAGAAATAACATGCGAACAACAACGGGACGTCAACACTTACCAGTTTTACCATACTTTTCTTTCTTGATATTCAGCCCTTAAATTGCAATATTAACTCCAAAAGTTTTTATTGTTACGTCACCTACCTAACAAGGGTAACTCTGTCATGTACATTTGTAATTGCATCCTGGTATTCTAGTTATTATTGGATTAGGTATTATATTGCTTAATCACCTGACGAAAGTGATCAGTCGGTCTATGCCATGTTGTTATATAATTGGAATATTTTGGGCTATACAGATCTAATAAGAAAACATTTGGCGTCGCAAATGTCAGAAAACAACAACCATTTTCGTACCAAGCGACTTACATTTGCTGATTACTACTTCGTACGAAAACGTACAAAGATGATATCAATTAGCAAAATAAAGGGAGATAAAAATTACCGTTGTTTATCGATGTACTTTCTTAAATCTCCAATGGTGTCAGTAAACTTCATTTTAAGAAGAAGTGTTGTGGACCCATTTTCACATTTCACACGAATTGTAGCAATATCTCGAGCGCTTTGGGGTCGCTCGTTTTCTGGTAGTTCCATTCTAATAGCCAAACGAACGTTAAAACAAGTTACAATTAGGGCCAAAACTCAAAGTACGACCCATCAATACAAAAAATCTAAAGTCAAATATATAATTGTGTTTCATAACAAGATCACTTCAGAAGAAGATCTCGATTCCATTTTAAAATGCAACGTTTTAAGCAAATAAAGTTCGGAGTAATGTTTGCCTACATTTAGGCTTCACAAGTAGCAAAAATTTAGAAGAAACATAATAAATGCCATTAAGGTTGATTAAGTAGGAAAAGCAACTAACATGAGATTAAGCGTTTTGTGAGCTGTGCTGGAGCAGGTATAGTTCTATACGAAAAAAAATCACTCCACAACCGGTTTGGGCGACCTTTTTTAAAATTTGCTTTACACTCAAGAAAAGAAAATGCTATGTTATTTATCTTTTATGTAAAACCCCAGCCAGAAAAGCTTTTTTGATAATAATCCGTTAACAACGTAAAAAGAGACGCCTGTTTTGACAATGATATACCATTTGAGTTGCCTGCACCTAATTGCAATGTCACGATATAAACGAGGTGCAAAGAGCCATCACACACAGCAAAATTATACACGAGTTCATTATTAACATAATAAACTTGCTTTATTCAAGTCAGGGGTGGGGGCCCTACTTAGTACTGCGGGCCGCATGATTGGCACAACATTTTGGGCTGGCCATATATGTCTGTTTTAAGTTCTATATAAAAATACCCAAAGCACACAAGTGATTTTAAATTTAGCGAGCGGAAAAACATCGTTACGAAAAAAGCCTAAAATTTTAAATAACCTATCACGCTAAGTAACATAGTTTTACAGCTGCCACAGCTGCCCAAGTAAATATTTTACTTCAATCACTAGCTCAGTGCTTCTCAACTTATTTGCCGCGACCCAAAATTGAGTAGCGGTTTGATTTAGTTGATTTGGCGACTGCAGTAGTTCATGGTTCGATTTATTCAGTCAGGTTCTGACTCTGTGCAAGATTTCTGCATATTGTCTAAAGTTTCATCAAATTAACTCTACATAAAGATGAATGACAAAAAAGAAGCACAAAAACTATATTTTACCTCGTCTAACTATACAATAATTCTAAAAAAATATATTTTTTAACAACTGTATATCTTGCGCGCTTTGTTCGAATGTTTTCTGTTTTTAAATACGAACACCACACCCAAAGTATAACTATTTAAATAGCAATTTTTGCTAACGTAAACTAGATAAACGGTAAAATTGACGTGCTTCCAAAAAGTATTTTTTAATGTATTTACACTAGGTTTCAGTTGCGCATAATCGCCCGAAGTTTTTTAGGAATACTTACTTCATGATGTCGCTTTAAGATAACTACAAAGCCCCTAAACTAGTGGTTTATAAAATATTCGAAGACCTAACTTTTTTAAATTATCTTAGGTTTATTTAGTAAACAACAAAACTAAACAGCCATCATCGTGAGGCGCAACAAAACAATTTCGTATGTCAGGTTATTTTAATATAAAAAAATCGAAACGTCACGAACAGGACGAAGGCAAATTTTACCTGAACGCATTGCCGCCATTTTCTCAAATGTATACATATATAGACTCGATTTCAGTTGCATATTTGGGAACGATTTACAGTAGGTTTCTTGAGGTTGATTGTTTCAAGACGTTATATTAGAAGGAAACTTGATGAAAAGTTGTATGCCCCCACCCTTAAAAAACCTCAGTATAACAGGTTGACACCCTCATGACTCGCGTGTAAACAATCTGCATTTTAAACAAGATTAGCCAATTCAATTTAAAAAAATATCTTGCAAAAATTATTTTTCGTGCAAATTATCGAAGGACGACGCAGCAGAAAAGATTAAAGTAAAAATTTATTGGATTTAAGACATCACTGTCAATTAGTGGCGTCACAATGAATACGTGGAAATCATTCTTTCGTTTAAATGTTTCCTAAAATCGTCAAGAGTATAAGAGCAACACAACTATAGATGCACGCCTCTATTCGTCTAATTCCGATACTGACATTTTGATCAAAATGTACGGCGGCTCGTTTCGATAACAAATCTTTAGTTACTGAGGTAAAAAAATCAGTAACTGCAAAAAAAATAAATTCATGCTAATTGGTTTGATGACAGTTTTATTCAAAAAGAATTATTTACCTTCGGCAAATTTACTATTTCTCGTCCATTTGATTTTTTCGCTGAATTAACTTTTTCTGACGTCTTGCGATGTAGTTCCTACTTATTTGGTCGAGTCCAAGGACGATCGAAAAAGACAGTTGAAAACTAACATATTTGCCAGAAAAGTTTAAACAATCTTATTGTTTTTTTAGGGGTTGTGTGCTAGAATTTTATGAAATTAAGATCTCAATGTTTTCGGGCATGAGGTTATAATCTTATTGGGTTTATATGGTGAAAAAATCATTTTTCAAAAACCTTAAAGCTATAACTCATCAACAAGCCGAATCATTTAACAAGGATATTCCAGCTATGAAAGCTAGTTACCCAAAAAAATTAACATGAAGGAATGACGGGGGGCAACTTATGGATGTTATACCTTGATAACCACAGACATATGTACAAAATAACGTATTTTGCTCGACATTTTAAATATACGTTTATTATTGTTGCTGTGCATTGTTTTTATAACGCTTTTCTAAAACATAAATTGAAGATATCCTGCAAAAGCAGATTTGGTTTCAGGCTAAAAAATAACACAGCGCTAAATTAAATTGAAATGATTAATCGCGTTTTCGTTCAAAAATACCAACGATGGATTTTTAAAGCATTATACGTATAAGTTAAGATAATAATGATACATTTAGGCTTAAAAAAATCAGCGTAAATAAGATCCAACGTTCTCATTCATAGAATTCAAGAGCGAAATGTAGGAATTTTGTTAACAGATTATTGAATAATATATAATATAAAATATAATAAAAAAACATGTTTAAACTTTTTCTGAATAGACTCTAAGTGTACTTTGTTGCGACATAAGCCTTAAAACTAAGCTTTAAGTCAGGGGCGGACAACTACTCCGGTCGGCGGGCCAGATATGGCAAAATAAAGTACTTGGCGAGCCGGATTAAGTACTACCAAAGCTTGCATGTTTTGTCGCTTAATGGCGGCTTATGTTGTTACACGGCAACACTTTCATTGCACATCAAACATACTGTTTTCTTGTCGACTCAAAGAATAAACCAAGTACAGAACTTGGCAAACCAAATATCAGTTTGTTTATATGTTATACCGCACTAAAAGCATCATCAGTATTATGATGAAGCTTTTAGTAGCAAAATATATTTATCTTATAACATCCAAACATTCTTGATCATTGACGTGCAACCAGAATCGTTTGTTTTCACCATTAGGATTCAGATAGATTTTTTTATTCGAAAGAAAATTCTGATTCTTGCCGACTTGATTGGAAAGTACTTAGGCATCCAATCCTTGTTAAATTTGCGACACTCCTTGTCAAAATTACGTTTCTTCGCAAATCCATGGGAAAATATTTATTGTAAATTATTCTAAATATAATTTTAATCCAAAACAAAGAATCTATAAACACAAAGAAAAGAAAGAACTTAATAACTAAAAATCACTATTATTTAAAGTAGACCTAAGCAAGTAGTGGGGGAATGTTGCCGCGGGCCAAAATATCATGTAAGACCGGAAACTGTCTGCGGGCCGCTCAAAATCCCGTCGCGGGCCGTATGTTGCCCGCCCCTGCTTTAAGGTATACGGGTATAAAAAACACCACGCGACAGGAATTTTACTTGTGACAAAGATTTCGTAAGCATATGTAAAGGAATAATAGCTTTTAATATTACTTTATTACCGCAATTTAGTTTAGATACGAACATAAACATTGCTCGACGTCCTTGAGAAATTAAATCCACGGACCTGTGGGTCGCGGTGCATATAGTTTAAAAAAACCTCTGCTCTAAAAGATTATTAATATTTGTAACGCAATTTTTTTGGGACACATACCTTTTTTGCATTTCTTTTAGTTCGGCCGTCGCCACGACTTTTGTACCACCATCTGCTTTAAGGTTGCTCGAATCTTTGCCCAAAACATCACTAATCGACGATCTAACATCTATGACCTTGCTGTCTCGAATCACTGATTTCGGCAACTTTTCGAGAAACTGGCCAATACTTAGCCTTTCGCCAGGTAAATCGCTAGAAACACTCTCACCTAAAGCAAAGCGAAAAAAAAGAATATAGTTGCCGAAATGTCATACTGTACTCTCAGTTTGTTACAATGTAATCCCATTTCAGTATAACGTTGTACAAAACCGTAAAACACAAAATATACAAATTTTCCGACCTTGGCGCCGGTTTTTACTAACCATTTTCTTACCATCGCCAACACTAGAAGTGTGGTGTATGGAATGGACTCTTTTTTCGTGCAAGCTTCTTCCAACACCAGGGAATGTACCCAATTGACGTGGATCGCGAAACTCAACATTTCGATGGTCAGTCACCTGCGAGTGTGACATTGTTACAATTGCCACAAAGCGAAGTGCTGAAGGCCAGGACACCCCAAACTGGACTCGCGCAACACTATATATTTTTGCTTGTTTTCTTTTACTATACGTATATGCAATCATTTTTCGCGCGAAAACTTTTTTATTATATTTAGTTGGGTTTATTTTTAGCCAATTGGCACCACTAATAATGCCTCTACACTACAGTTTCCAATTTCTAAAGTTATCCATAGCTTTTACAGAATCAACGTACCGTTTGCTTTACTTTTAACGTGATTCCTATATATCCACAGTAGCTGTATAGGGTCAATGATCAACTTGAATGTTTTTTTAAAACTATTTACTAAATGCCATTCTTTTTTGTGCTCAAAGCGTTTCCTTATAAGTTAAATTTTGCCAAACTTAGTTTGTGAAAAGTAAGCCGTAACGGTCCAGAACGACGTTCCGGTAGAATCATATTAGCAGGTACGCCGTACCAGTAAAAAATAAACTTGAAAAAATATACATCATTTTTTTACCAGGTCATCACCCTTTTTCACGAAGCCAATCAGACATCTCCTTGAATGTATTTAAACTACAATTTTACATTTGCGAATCTCAGAATTTCATCGTTGCGTTAAAAAAATTATCTCCTGAAAAACGGATTTTTTTATTGTTTCGTACATTATTAAATGCCCCATCTACTTAAATGTTTTTTTTAAGTTATTTGTTTTATGGCCTCATCCCATTGCGTTTGTTCTGTGACGTAATCTCCGAATATTTATGTGGCCTCGCCCCAAAAAATACTCGTGGGTCTACACTTTCCCAGATGAATTTCATATTATCTTAACACTGTCAAACCTATAGGACTGAGAATAGTTTTACCACATTTAAAAATATATCGCAAACTTGTTTTCTTTTGGAAACCCTGTTATTTATATAAAATTACCTAGCGTATTTCTTGTTTTAAGTGGATGTCTTCGTAAAGGGGATTATTTGAACATCTATAAGTACACATTCCTTGAATTATTACTGAAAAAACTTTCAACAAAATTCCTAAAAAACAACCTCCTAAAGTGTAAATATGGTGATCAATTTGAACAAAATGATTCAAAATTAAACTATATGCCTACGTAAAACCTTTATCAACAAGGCAGCCAAATTTAATTACCCTGATTGGCACCCCATCTGGATAACGCTTTTGTAACTCTGATGGAAAATAGCCGTCCATGATATCAGCTAAGCATCGTTGCGTAGATGTTTCCTCAAACGAACGAAACGGCCCGTTGAACAGCATAATTCCGTTTGAATAAAGCACCATTGATATCGTTTCTTGCATCTGATTAGCAATGCAAACAGACTGTTGTGTCCTTATAATAGTTCGTCGCCGTTCTAAAGCGCTTGTTTTGAAACTGTATAGGTCACGAACCAAATGTGCAGATAATATAATTACTGCTTTATGATAATTACTGTTTAACCTTCATTTAAAGTATTGAAGAATTAGATTTACGTTACTAAAAGGTAAAAAACAGCAGTAGTTGCAGCAACAATTAAAAAACTATTTGTATAAGCAATATGATATATTAATATTTATGTTTTTCTGAAATAAGTTTTTGTTTAAAAAATAAACCTGTATTTCTAACCGCTGCCAGTATAATAACGAACAAATTCAACTTAAAAAGTTTCGTAAAGCTAGAATATTTTATGTGACAACATATTACACATTTTAATTAGTTCGTTTTGTCTAAAATTAAGTTAATATATTTGTAAAAGTCTTGGGAAAAAATATGATACGTGTTTCAACCTTTTAAATGTTTTTTGCGTTGAATTTTTCCGACAAAAGGATTATGCAACTATTTCGCTATCTCCATTTGTCTTTAATAAATTCCAGATTTTTTGTTTGTCTTACGCAGTGGTTCCCAACCGGGGTGCAATTTATAGTTCCAAGAGCGCCGAAAGATATTTTGAATTTCATTGAATTCCAATTTTTGCTTAATTGGTAAGCTGTTTGATAAAAATTTTTGTGTCTTATTAAGTAAAATTACCAAACAACATATCCCACGTTGTGCACATTTGATTCGTGTTATTTATGTATAGTGCACTTAACTTTATTTTTTTATTAGTGTGTATATAGAGCCAGAAAGGTTGAAATCCATTTGTCTAATGAAACTATTGCTTAGCTTAGCACTAAAAACTTACTTTTAATCTGGCACCGCCTTTTGTTTTCTCTATTGAAGAAATACCTTCTCCGGCTATAATGTTAAGGTCGTTGATATTTTTGATTATCAACTCATAGTCCACATTAAACGTTTGTCCCGTATGAAATACATGAAATGCTACAAAATAACACACCTTATATGTCGGGTGTAATAAGCGAAATATATACAATCAATTTTTTGTGTTATCAATACATTCTTAATTATTATATAGCAATTTACTAAAAAAAATACTACTATATTATATTTGCAAAACACAGACCTGGTTTCCAAGTACCACTGCGGACACTCAAACTTTTATTATCCAACGGATCGTTAAGGCTATCTTCATCTGTTGAAATATTCGATTTGTCACCCACCCAAATCATTCCATAATCGGATAAGAATGACTTAATAAAAAATAATTATGTTATATTGTGTGTAGAACCTTATGATATAACCAGTGTCTCAAACTTTGTTGCATCTAAGTCAAATTTTAAGAGTCGATTTTAAAGGGAGTCGCAAAATAGCAAACAGCCTAACAAAAGCAATTTTTTTATAATAAATATAAAATCACAACAAATAAGGCAATATTCTAAATTTATTTTATTCTCTTTCGGGGGTGGAAGGGGACATGTAAACTTTCAGTGATTATGTCTCAAAGTTTCGTGATAACGTCATGTCACAAAACAATTATTTCCTAAAATCACCTGTTGTTGCACGATCTCATGCGCAATTACAAGCGGTAAAGCAGTCTCATATCGCTATTCGCGCATTTTGTTTAGTTAATAAGGTAACACTGCGCATATGCTATTGCTTGCAAGGCGTCTATAAGTCTGTATGACAAAAAAAAAAACGAAGTCTGCATGAAAGCATAGTGGTTTGCATTAGGTTCTTATACCGGTTCACTGATTTGTCGTAATATCACAAAAGGTTTATTTTTTGTTTACTTGAGCGTTTTATTAATTGCAATATGAGAAGTATGATGTATTACAGACTTATTGACTGTTTAAAATAAACAATAAACATGTAATTTTAACTTTATTGCAATTAAAGGTAAGTTGAGTTAAGTATAATACAATACCAAATAAGGACAATGATTGACTTAAATTTTTACACTGATGGCATGATGTATTTTGGAAACGTTTGTAAACGGCGAAATGTCGATGTTCTCGAATATCATTGCTTTAGAATTCTTATTAACAATAATTGATTTTTTAAATCTTTGTTTGAGTCACTAAAAATATCGTTGATAGATGGATGCGTTTTTCTTTAGCTGCGGTTGAGAACGACTAATGTTACGATTCGCTAGTAAGTGTTGAGTGGTGGTGTCACTGGTAGGGATGTTCAAAGTAGAATCACAAGGTATTCTTGAATAATACGTTTCGAATCTAGAATAACGAATCGAGAATAGCGAATCCTAGTATATTTTTATTAAATTATTTAACAACGGTTTTGTTTGGGGGAGGGATTAATCTTAACTTACCCTACAGGACCCACAATTACAGCAATAAATCGCCCAAACAATTTGCTAACATGTGGAATTGTGTATATTATAATAATATAAAGTTATCTCCCAAATGTGTAACATTCTTAACAACTGTCATTTAAAGCAGTTGTGTAAACTGTAATACATGTCCAGATCGTTTATAAGTACAATGCAACACTACACAATGAACTCTTAAGCAATTGGGTCCTGTTTTTTAAAACATTGTTGGGTCTAACTTCTGTTTTTTGACTAACATGATCTGTTATGCAGTCAAATAAATGTACTGCAAAGAATACAAAGTTACTATTGACATAACGATTACTTGACAATTACGCTGTGCATAACTGCATTACCTCACTGAATATTGGCCTAAAGTCGACCTTACGTAACCCTATAGCGCATTTTGTCCACAGCCAACACGTTTTACACGATAAGTTACTTTTGCAACTTAACGCATTTAGGGAAATTGCAAACTCTGTACACACCTAAGTCGCTCGCCCAATAACGCTTGGTTGACACTTAATTATTAGGCGAAGGTTATCGCGAGACGTGAAGTAATTAGGTCGCCCGAAAAAACGCTGACACTGCATTATATCTCTACATTTAAAGCAAGCACTATAAATGTGTCGCCGGAGAGACAGGGCCTTAATCCAAACTTGCGTACAATTAGGCGCGACAATCGGCGGTAAAAACTTTTTTGGTGCATAATATAGTACAGGGTGGTCCAAACCCAGGCCCGCGGGCCATCTGTCGATGGAAGGCGCATGTGCGTCCTATGGCACCTACCAAAGTGACTGTTTTGTAAAATGACTGTTTTGCAATCTGTTGTGTAAAATTACTGTTTTGCAAATTTGCGTGTTTCCTGTTTTTTTAATATAAACTTAACATAGAAAGTACAACTACATTTAAATTACTTTTTTGCCACTTTAAATTAATGAACGATAAAACATATCGAAGTTCTGGAAAGTTTTTATACAGGTTTATGTGTAACTATCCTTTTGCTTAAAACATCTCGTATCAGAACATTTTTTCGCGCTTCGCGCACACAATTTTACGAGTCATTTTCAATTTTAGTTGCATATTTGCGCACAACTTGGAATGATATGTTATTTGGCGTTACTTTTTGACGAAATTTTGGTACGCCATTTTTGTCATTTTAAGATTTCATGCCCCGACCAAACGAAAATCGTCGGTACGCCTTGTCCTTTATGCATGCATGTAGCCTTCTATATGTGGTCCTTGAAGAATATTAACAAAACATTGTGGCCCGTGAAGAAAGTTAACAAAATATTGTGGCCCGTGATGCTGTCAACCTTGAACCACCCTGATATAGAACAAACGCAGGTTTATGTTTCATGAAACTCTTTCCATGTCGCAGCTACAAAATATAGAACTAATCGCTTTGAATTTAAAGCCCTGAAAAGATCGATTATAAAAATTAATCAGTATTACTGGATTTGATTTTACTCAAGCGCACAACATAAGTAGCTTTTGGTAAGTTTTAATGTTCAGTCGTTACCCAAAGTAAGCCACACATAACATAAACAAAAATGGAATCAGGCAAAACTTTTACCAGAAGAATTTTCAACCTAAATTACACATTTTAACTTTCACTTCAAAAGTATTTTGGAGAATAAAAGCATTTTATACTTTTGTGAGGGGTTGCAGTAGCCAAAGGAAAATGTTAAAACCATAATTCAAGATAAAAACAATAGGTTGAATTGCTGTTATCCAGGTTTTGTGTAAGACCAATCACCTGAATACAAAAATTCTGTTTTGCGCATTTGAAAAATTAGTATCATGAGTGGAGAACTGTACTTTTTGCGCAGCTAATTTGAATCAAAATTAGGAGCCAAAATTAAAGACCAAGGTGAACGATTTCCACCAAAAGACCAAGGAGGTCCCCCAAGGATAGACTAAAGACAAAGTATATAAGCGGACACAAGAAGACAATTATTACAAACAATAGGAATTCAGAACTCGTGACATACATGAAAAAACTAACCGTCATCGCCAAATGCTTAACACAAGGACACATTTAAAAGTCCAGCTAAGTACTGTGGACACAGATGACACTAAATGCCAATCATTTATTTTCATGTTGGTTGCTAACATTTTAAAATCAATCTGATTGGGTTAAGATACAGTATCTGAGCATGTCAGTGGGAAACGCCGTTTTATTATAGCCTTTACTCTCATTTCTAAGGTGTGGCTCATTAGCGGTTAACACACCAGAAATGTGGCTCTTGATCGCTGACTGGGTGGCCACTCCTGCACTAGGCTATAGCAAGACATGTAAAAAACGAACATTTTCATCGTTTTAGGACTTGGAAGGTATTCTCCCACGAATATGTGATGACTGTATTTGCTGGACATAATGCATACATAACGTTACGCTTACGCATGTCGGCTCTTTCGCATTTAAATTTTAAACTAATAAAACATCTAAAATAATTTAAACCTGTGAAACTTACATGTAGCTTCCTGCAAGGTCGTAATTGCGTTGTGCTTTCTTACCATGATTATTTATCATTTTCTGCAACATGTAGGCCTAATCGTATTTAGCACAGCTGTGTTAGTTTTACATTCGGGTTAAATAAAATGCAGCATTTTGTGAATTTGTTGTAGGGTTAAACACAAGTTAAAAAAGTTGAAGAAACAGTGGTGTAGTACAGTGTTTCTTAAAGTGGTGAATGGTTCACCCCAGGGTGAATACATTTTTTGCAGGGGTGAACCAATCAAAAGGGGCGAATAAGGGTGAACAAAAGTTCAGGAGCATCCTATAGTCACTAGTATAAACAACTTTCTGAAGTAAATCGACTATACTGAACTGTTGTTTTTTGGTATTTTTTTGTTTATTGTAATAGCTAAGTTGGTTTGCACTTAGTGTATAACTTAGGCCTACCATGTGTCCTCTTTTAGGAGGATTTGTCCCCTTTTCTTAAGAAAATTGAATGGTCCTCCGAGGACGCTCAAAAATGTCCAAATGTCCTTTTTTTTCGCATTTCGAGTTAGTTGCTTATACTTTTAACAAGACTTTTAGGCGAGACGTTGTATTTATTTCCAAAAAAATACTGTAGCCAGGAAACATGCGGAATTGTTGGTTTAAAAAGGGTTTCTAGGGGGGCTCCAAGCAATTCGTGGGGGGGAAGGCAAGCTCTAAGTTAATATTTCAATTTTTTGCTATGATTCTAATGGTATCGTTTTCGTTTTGATTGTACACCACTCCTACAGCGCTGTACAAACTTTGTTTTTGCCAACTTTAACATTAAAACTGCCAAGAAAAGTTTGCGAATCTTCTGTTAAATCTAATTTTGTTTACTTTGTTAAGCACAAAGTCTCTTTGAGTGCCATTGCTTGTTTTCATATCATCGAAGGTATAACGGCCCTATTTAATTATAATTTTTTCTAACTTATAGATAAACGATAAAGGTCATCCCCCGTTTGAACTATTTTTTATCCATATTTTATATAATTGGATAACAGGCTAGCAACAGGGGGACCAAATGTTTTGCGAAAAGCCTCCTGATTTTACAGTTTAGCCCCAATTTAACCAATTAAATCCAATTGTTTTCGCGCTTCGCGTGACCGAAAACACACTTCACTATTTTCAAGTTGTCTCAGTGATATTTAATTAAAAATTCTTTGTTTTGTGCTTTTGTTGCTTTATATTTCTGAACTCAAGAAATTGTAGATTTGCAATGGTAAAACTTAGCTTGAGCTGATCTTAACAAAAATCGAAACAATCTTAAGTCATTTTGTGCTGTTATATATAGACGAGATAGTTTTATCATATCATGAGACAAGGGTGAATGAAATCTGGAGATAGATGCTAGGGGTGAACGAAACTAAAAAAGTTTAAGAAGCACTGGTGTAGTGTATTTATTTATGACAAATAGCTCTCTATATATCATTTAGTCTCTATTGTCGTTTTTTGTACCACACAAGACCTCATCTTCTTACTTTGTGATACTAATATGATATGATAAATCAATTTTTATGTTAAATTTGCAGTAATAATTAGTTGTTGATGTTGTAAATCGACGTTGATCTTAGTACGTGACACCCCCTACAAAGCAACTGTAAACTACTACGTGGCGTCCAAGCTTTCAGTTTTTCACAAAGCGTAGCTTACGTTTATTGTGTATGAATAGTTTCTTTTTTTAACCGCACTGTGAAGTAAAACAGAAACGCACCTATACTCCATAATTTGTTTGAATTTCTTTAACTTTTTTGAATTTTTTGTCCGTTGAGGAAAACCTCTTTAGCCCAAGGCTTTTACAATTATTTCAAGCTTAATTCAGATGTATTTTATGTGACCAATGCACCAGCCGTCAGGTATCCTTTGAATCGAAAGTTTGGCCAATTTTAACCAAATATACGCAACTTTATTCTGAGCCTGACGCAATTCTACTGGATTTCAGCTGCCGTTTTACGCACGAATTTTCTCGGGAACAACAAATATGCTAAAAATAACTGTTTTATGACGTAACTTTGTAAAGTCATCCCTAAAACAAAAATTTTGGATCCGCCGATGCCAATGTGGTAAATGTTTTTTTGGGGGCGCGTTTGGTTGAGTCACATGGCCAAGACCTTTTTTAAGACAACTTCAGCTAACTAAAAAAAATTGTTGCTAACCTATAGATGTATTAGTAAAATTATGCATTAATACTTATCTATGTATTGGTGTAATATTTTTTCAGAAAGTTTACCCAAAAAGGATTTTAAAAACGACCACATATATGTATATATAATTATATATATTGTATAAAAACCTCCATATCAAAGATTTGCTCTTGTAGTTCAGCACATCTTCCTTCTAACTTATCAACATAACTTGGATCACTTGAGTTAGGAAGACCGTCTTCACTTAATGATACAAGTTCAAGTTTGTCTTCGAGCAACTATGATTGATATATAATATTCTAGTTTTTGTTATTGCTGGAAATTTATGGTTATCCAGAATTTGAAACAGTTCATGCTAAAGATTTTACCAATAGCAGTTTACCTTGATCTTTTTATCTTTGTCAAGGATTTCTCTTGAGTAAAATGATACCTGTACTTCAAGCTGTGAAATCCTTTTCATCAAAGTGGAGAGTAATTCGATTTCACTTGGGGCCTTTACCTCTATTGAAAAAAAGTTAGTTACATATTTTTGCGATGTTAAATGATAAAATTTAAAAAGTTCCAATTTCGGAATACAAAATAAAATTTTACTGGGGTTGGCCGACTTTTGAATTTGTCCACCAGCATACAAAGAAGATTTTAAAGGAATATATTTAAACTTGCTTGAACTTTCACCGCCAATGGAAGTTGCAGTTAGTTTTCTTTGATTTTTTTCTATTGCAATGCGAGAAGTTATTTCATCCAATAAACACTGTTCCTCAACTTGTTCAGCAGATCTAAATGGAACACTTGGCTTCCTAGAAACAGTAAACAAGAGGAGTTAATAATAATTTATATTATAAACTACGATTTACTAACTGATTTTTTGTTTTTATAAACGTTTAGTTAATAGTTATTAAGGTGTAATGCAGACCATAATTATCAACTTTAGCTGGCACCTTAGTACAGTACAAATTTGAAAATGTAAGTGCAAAATTAAAAAAAACAAATATCCACACTAAATTAAACCGCAAACTGTGCACTGAAATATACAAACTGTGCAAAAGTTACCAAAAAGGAAAAAGCATTGTTATAATAAGTAATAATATTTAACAAAATGGCCCGAAAAAGAATATGTCAAAAATTTTAAAATGGGACAAAATTTTTTTTGTTAAATCTTACAGAATTTAGTTTGATGTAAAAATTGATACACAAAGTAACCTAACATAAACAATAGGAAGACTTTTATATACATTTAACATTGAAACTACAATGACCCTAATTAGGAATAAAACCAAGCAGCAATGTAAATAAAGGAATCTCAGAAAGGCAAGTAAGAAATAAACATGGTTGTGAACAGAACGGCAATCAAAATAAATTTATAGTTATTTATTAAGCCTTTCTCTGTATTAACAGCTTAGTAACTTAGATTTCTTTCAGCTAAAAAAAATTCTTTCTGGAACTTTTGCTATATATATATATAATTGAAAGAGGCTCTTTACCTCGACAGCACAGTAGTTTAAATCAATAAATAATCTCTAATGTGTTTTATGTAGCTAAGAAAACAGGGCGAATAGCCAATAGGCACTTCCTAATGCTATTTACTTAGTAACAAAGTAATTTCAATTAAATTGCGAATAATCTATGGGAATAATTTAAAACTAGGGGCATTTAATGTAATAATAACACCATCTGAACCCTTATGCTATCCCCAACTTTAAATCAATGTATGTTCATTAACGGGTTATGCATACCCATGTGATCCAGGCAAATAGCCACTTTCTATATAACTTACGACGTTGCTCTGCCAGCGACCGACCGGGCGAACATATTACATCTCACAAACTTTCTCTTTTATTATTATTAGATGCAAGAGACATTTATCACAATTATGAGTACCGGTATAATAACTAAAGTAATTACATCACTACAAACTAGGGTTGGGCATTTGACCAGTCAAATACTCGTCAAATAGGTCAAATATTGGTCAAATACTATACACACTATCAAAATGCAATTCTAGTTAAAAATAAACCTTGATTTTACCCTTAAATAAAATATATAAACGTTTTAGCTCAAGTACAATGGTTTGTAAAAGAGAAAACCATTATTTTTTGACCATCAATAAGAATCTTTGCAAAACCATGCCCATCTTGCAAGCAATACTATATGTAATTTTTACCACTACTTCAACCATCAAGCATCACTACAACCACCAAATTAAGCCAACAGGTTTTTTTAGCGAAATTCAACAGAAAGTAAATCTATCAGCAAAAAAATATGTTTACTCCTATCAAAACTTGAAAATCTGGGGTCAACTAATTAAGCAGCATTGTGTGTTGATATCAATACTTAATTTTTACGGAACAAAATTTTTGCCCTTACATTTTTCTCTTTTAAGCATCTCAATGGGCCGAAATGCACAGCTCCATCAATGTGTTTTTGGATATTTAAAAACTGTTGTCTAATATCAGACAATCACACACGCAACGTGACCATTTCAAAGGGAGGTGTCCCAAAATTTCAACTTAGGGATTTCCCCTATTTTCCGTCAGACCATAATAAATAATGATGTCATAAAATAGTGTATAGAATCAGCAATCAGCAATTGAAGTAAATAAAAAAGTTCTGCATTTTTGTTCCAAAATACATTATTATCTAAAATGTTAATCTTTACATCCTTGGGACATGCACTAGATACCACTCGTTTAGGCCTAAATCTGCTTGCTGTTACAAACATTAGTTATTACCCCAGCACATATGTTTGCATCAGGTAAACCCACCATTTTATATTTGATTTTTTTTAACTTACAATCAAGCCTGATAAAATTTACAACATTTGAGTATTTGACCGGTTAAATAAAGTGCGGTCAATTGACCGATCAATTGACAGGCTTGCCAACCCTAGTACAAACCAATACCTAACTGTCATTGCTGTCGTGTTAGGCCTACAAACTAAACAGTAACTAAAAAAGAGTTAATACAAATCATTCTTTCCTGCAAAAAGTCATACGGTTAATTTTAAAAAATACTGTTAGACAAAATAACTGATTTTTTTTAAATCAAATTATTTATTACTTAACTTACCGCACATTTTTCTGGGAAAACGGATTTTTTTTCGTTTTATTTAAACTGTTAAGTGGTGAACTCATGATAAATCCGAAAGAGGAAAATATATTTTTCAGCGCTGGTCTACAATCCTACCGCTTTTTTTAAGTAACAAAACGAGTTCTTAAAATTGAAACTGCAAAGGACAAATAGATGTGGAAGATTAAATATCTAATAATGCTCAAGCCATCCAAACCCAAATGCTCTACAGACAATCCTACAACAAACTCTCGGTTGAATAAATGTACTGTTATTTCACCCCATCCGTCAGAAATCAGTGCAGTTCTAAGCAAAAAGGTCTACGACAATCAGTGCATTCAAAGGATCAAAAAGTCCGACTTTTAGACTTTGAGGTCTTGGACAATGCACTAATTTGCATTAACAAATGTGCATAAGAAGATTAAGTTTAACAATACTTGACCCAACCAAACCCAAACGCTAACCAGCGCCCTAACCCAAATAATGTGCGATAATTTAATAATTATAAGTTATAACGCTTCAGGCCCCAATACCTCAATTTGTGACGTAAAAATCTTAAATACAATGGACGAGAAACCATCCGAGTTTGGGCTTTTTTCCCCAGCATTTAAGGAATTATTGAAATAACGCACATTATTTGGGTTAGGATTCGGGTTAGCGTTAGGGTTTGGGTGGGTCAAGTGTTATTAATCCTATCTCATATTTTTTGTTATCTTTTCTGAACTTTTAATGAATATTTTTAATTTATCTTCGCCGGGAGTTTACCTAAAGGTCCAAATCAGTGCATTGCCAGGACCTCAAGGCCTAAAAGTCTAGACTTTTCTGCCATTGGATCCCTGATTGTCGTAGACCTTATTGCTTAGAAATGCACTGATTTCTTACGATCGGGTGGTTATTTTAATAACTTCAACAACCATGGTATTTTATATCAATTTTGCTACTTACATCTTAGCGTCATTTGTCGCTATGGTTGGATTCATAGAATGCTTACACGTTACTTTAAAATGTTTCATTGCTTATTCGAGTCGTCGGCAAACTGTGGGCCGCGGCCCAAATGTGGGCTGCAGAGCTATTTTTAGTGGGCCGCGAGTTACTTTTGGATAGTTTAGTGTTTTTATGTAGTTGTGGGAAGCGTGAAAGCCGTAAATTTGTTGCACTTTATTAAGAAGTTAGTGTGGCATACAACTTATAAATTGACTCAGCTTGGAAAGGCCCACATGCCAAATATAGCCCTGAGAGCCTATCGGAATATATTTCTTGCCAACTTTAACTATACGTAAACGAAACTTTTTTCGCGCTCCGCGCGTATGACCTTCGTTTTATAGTACCTATGACATGTCAGTGTTTTGGGCATCAGGGCGGGATAACACTAATTTACGGAATGATGAATGGTCGAAACGCACACAGTAATATTAGTAAATATAATAACACTTGACCCACCTTCACCCAAACGCTAACCCCCACCCAAACTCAAATATTGTGCGTTGGTTTAATAATTGTTTTAACGGTTAACACTTAAAAAAAGCGTTCCGACCATTCCGACCATTCATTATTCCGTAAATTAGTATTACCCTTAGGGCGCTGTTTTAATGTTTACTACAGTCATTTTATCTGTCTTAATGAGTTAAATTACAATTTTTTTGGTAGGCCTATACCGATATTCCTCTTGAATTGCTTGTAAAGCTTTTAATTATTACATAGGCTTTATAGTTTCATTATCTTTAAAGCAGGGGTTCCCAACCTTTTTTACACCATGGCCCCCTTTGATAATTTTGAGAAATTAAAGGCCCCTATTTTCTCAACCTTTTGAAAGAATTAAGGAACGTCATTTTAATTTAAAAACTGGTTTATACAGTAATAGGTAGTTAGAATGATAAAATGCTATAAATACAACACACAATAAACATGATAGTATGTTTTTGCTTTGACAATGTCTTAATTGTTGGTTTGGTGGTGGAAAGAGCCAGCCGCATGTCATATTGAATATCCAAGACACTGCGCTGCTTTGTCTTCAGAAGTAGCATTGTTAAAAACCCACATTCACATATGCTGATGGAAAAGGCAACAGCAATGGCACGACAATTTCATTAGGCTTAGGGTAGGAATTGCTTAGTTTTGCCCAAAATGTGGTCAACTATCTGTCTTAAAGCTCAATCGGGTTGCCGCTCTCTCTTCTTACGGCTAAAAGAGTTCATTAAATTTTAATCAATTTATTTTGTTATAGTTGAGTAGTATGAATTTGTAGCGTCATAAGTAATAATTAGTGGATAATTTGGAGTTGATGGTATTGTGTATTTTCTGATGTGTTGCTGTTTACGCTGTTTGGCGTGGTTATGCCCCTTTGATGTGACGTCACGAAAAATTTTAAAAACTTTTTAGCATGCGGGAATCCGTTCGCTGTCACCGCTTTTCCGTGTCGCCTTTCTTTTTCATGCAAATTCTCAACTTGTATATGCGAGAGCATTATATGAATCACAGAACGGTTGTGGCTGGCTGGCCGGCTTGCTTGCTTGCTTGCTGGCTCACTTCTATAGCCAACAAAACTCGACTGAATCTATGACAGAATAAGGCAGTAGCTGAATGAACAATTTTCTACAACTTCTCTACCTTGAAGTAGCTATGTTGATTCATCGGGCAAAGACAATTAATGAGAACTCATAATTAACTGCTTGCTTCAAATTTATAAACTACTTGTGGATACTTGTAGACAATAAACTAAAAAAAAATATTATTTTTTAAATTCATGGTCTCCTTAAAAAAGGCTCCCCGAGGGGGCCATGGCCCACAGGTTGGGAACCCCTGCTTTAAAGTAAATGAAATCAACAAATATATATATGTGTGTGTCAAATATTTTTTTTTATTCGTTGACCTCCGGTGCACCTCGACTCTTTTGCACAGAATAACAAGTCAAATCGGTCAGAGTATGTTTCAAGGATTTTTTGTCATTCGCCTTAACCAGCGGGGAGGGGCAACATACGGGAGTGGTACACCCTTTTTACGCTTACTCAAAACTTATACACCCTAGTCCACGCAATACACCGAATCTGTAGTAATCCTAATCGGAACAAGGATAACTAGGGACGCCAGTATACACAGGGGTCGGCAACCTTTTTTAGTGGCGGGCCAAAACCAAACTCAGAAAGGTCTCTGCGGGCCGCACAAAATGTTAACTAAGAATTGTGTTATTAAAATGTACAACTGAGAATTAGGCGGGCCTTGGATCTTTTTTGCCTTAAAGATAACCTTAATAGTTAATCTAGTTCAGTGTTAACCTCTTTAAGTCAGGGCACACCTGGCGAGCGAAGCGAGCGCGATTTTTATTTCGGCATATCGGCATTTCTTCTAAATTCTTGCAAATTTTTATTATTACATTGCCGAAAATAAAAAAATGTTAAAAAACTATATGTCCATAATATTTATATATTTTGCATACGTTTTCCGTTTGTCTGTGACGCACTTGGCAGCCTTCCACGGCGAACGGTATACAAACGCTGATCTATTTCAAAAGACAGCCTCAAAACGTAAACAAACAGGGCGCATAAAGATTATACACAAAATTTTTCGCACTAACGAGGTTAAAATGGTCAAAAATTATTGAAATGAACTCGTGTCTAGTTTGTCAAGTGGCAGGCCGGATGAATTACATTGGAGGGCCGTAGGTTGTCGACCCCTGTGCTATCAAATAGCTAGTCATCGGCCTATTGTCATGCGTTATCTGGTACACCCCTGTACACCCCATCTAAGTGGTACACCCTTTAAAAATTATGGTACACCCTGGGGTGTACGATACACCCGATTGAAAAGCACTGTTTTAGCCTACTTCAACAAAAAACATTTACAACTTTTATCACGATTAATGTTGCGAAGATCTTGTTTGCCGGTGTTTGACTTTAGCAAATACCATTCCTACTATATAGGCAACGGTATTTTGATTTATAAGTATGTATGACTGTTATGGTCCTCTCTAATTTGCATTCCTTTGAATTTCTGAGCGCTTTCTCATAATATTTACGGAAGCACCAGAATCAACTATGAGAGGAATTTCTTGGTCATTCACTTTTAAAATCATATAGGCGTTTTATAGTTAAAACTTTTTACCGTGCACATGGTTACACATTATATCCAGGGCTGCGGAGTCGGACTCGGGACTCGACGGAGTCGGTTTGTTTTGCCGGAGTCGGACTCGGGACTCGGGACTCGAGTAAAACAACGTAAAACTACCCGAGTCCCGAGTCCGACGTGCGCATGCGCAGTATCAAATTTTAAAACTGTTAAGGCGCCAAAATGTAAGTTGTAAAAGTGTAATAGAAAATGTGAAATATTTTTAAACCATTTAATGCGGGTGGATCAATTATGGCACCAATATGAGTGGATTGCAGAAAATCCACCTTAATTTAGTTGCGTAAATGGGTGCAATACAGGCTGTAGAGTCAGAGTTAGACTTGGGACTCGACAAAATCTTACATTTGGCCGGAGCCGGACTCGGGACTCGGGAGTCGGACTCGGGTGTATTTTTTTGGCCGGAGTCGGACTCGGGAGTCGGACTCGGGTTGTTTTTAACCGACTCCGCAGCCCTGATTATATCATCCTTCATCTCTTTAATTGAATGTTTTTTTTTGTTCATTAGTCGAAACTAGTTAAAAATATGTCTCTGAAGAAAATGAGAGGATTCACATAGACAGTTTTCGTAACCTTATCATTCGGCCACACTTACTTGTGCAAGCAAGTTTTTTTCGCTAATGAACCATGTCAAATCCCCTGTGAGATCACCAATTTCTGACAGCCATATGAAAATCTCGCTTCGCATTGCTACGTCTTCCATCTCACCGAATATTACCAAACTTGTTAGAGAAAACAGTGCCAAATAATTAAGAATTTGATGTTAGGGTTTTAATAAGAAATTATAAGACAGCCATTTCTAAGATTAAAAATTAGCCATATTTTTTTTATTACGCTGAAACAACAAAATAGAAAGACGGACGAGAATAAAAAATAGAACCTATCAAGGAGCGACAGGTTGGGCCAAAGGCCAGCCCGCTTAACTTTATGAATTACGAGATTTCCAGAATTTAAAGCACAGATATACTCAGAGTGTTTTATAGACTTGGTCATAAAAAACAAACATAGAAATCGTCGGTAATGTCTTGGCATACTTACAACGGTATATAACGAAGCGCGCACATAACAGTAAGCAATTCAACAAATCATTGTCAACACCAGTTCCAAAAAGAAGAGTTACAGGGTCGTTTTGCAAAGAAATTAAAAGTTTTGAAGAAATCCAAGATGTTATTTCTTCCCAATAGCTTTCAATATGAATACAAATATAAAATATGTGCGAAATAGTTTCAGGGGCATTTCGAAAGAAAACACATTGGTCGGAGTCAGTTCTCCCAAAGTGGGGTAATGCTTCGTTTGTTACTATCGCACGTAAGTTAAGTTTGATTTGAAACGACCGTAGCTTGGTTTCAATTGTTGAATTATAGACATTACCATACAGTTTTTGCCAAGGAGTTGTATTTGGAGAAGGTTTAAGTTCCGGTCCAAATTTTTTTGTTGCTTTTCCGAGGAAACCGATGCATACTGCTTAATTTTATTGTAAAGAGCCTTTGGAGTGTCACATATTTGAAAAAGTTCCGTACATTTGTTAGCTAAACATACCGTACTTTATTTTTCGAAATGTCATCGGTATGGTCCCATTCGGGTGGTAATTGGCAGCAATCATTTTAATGAAGGATTTAAAGTCTTCGTTATTCGGTTTAAAGTCGTATTTGATTGCTAATTGGTCATACTTAAGGTATTCTCCCTCAGAATCGAGTAAGTCTGAGTGTTCGAGTGTTCCCGCATCTATGAGAGGCTTCAAGTAAAAAGTTTGGCTTTTAAATTTGACGTTCTTTGACTCGCACATTGACCTGCTGTGCGTTTTACTTGACTGGACAATTTGGATAATGGCATCTGCACCGTTTCTA
Source organism: Ascidiella aspersa (assembly GCF_963924565.1). Classification (NCBI taxonomy): domain Eukaryota; kingdom Metazoa; phylum Chordata; class Ascidiacea; order Phlebobranchia; family Ascidiidae; genus Ascidiella; species Ascidiella aspersa. Next base: position 16,373,210 of record NC_139449.1, read on the forward strand.
TACCGAATTTTGCTTTCTACTGTGCGAAAATTGTACGTTCGCTTTTGTCCTTGTAGACGCAAGCAATTAATAGAAAGTGCTGAGTATCGCAAAGCTTGATTTCTACAAAAGTTTTCAAAGTATCATGTATTACAGCTGGTGAGGTTGTCCCGTTGCACCGAAGTGCATCGTACGAATTATCGTCGCTCGGCAAGAAGTGCCTGCGACTCCTGTTGTCCGGTTACACCGAAGTGCATCGTACGAAGTATCGTCGCTCGGCAAGAAGTGCCTTCGACACTCGAGTTCAGGAAGTTGTGCCCTTTTCGCTTTGTTTCCGTTGTACTGAAGCACAACGCCTGAAGTTTCATTTCTCAACGCATCTTGCCTGCAGGGCTCTGCTTACTTTCCTGCAGCAGCAAGTTTTTCGTTGCACTCTGTTCTACGCTCTGACCCGAGGCTTAATTTCTTCGATCTGTCGTACTGTTTTGTTCTCTGTTGTTACCTGAAGTACAGCACATTGCGCATACACCATGGATCCCATTATTGTTGCATGGCAAGCGCTAAACCGATTGTACGTAGACATCGAAAGCGAGATGAAGCAAGCCGAAAGCCGCCCTACAGTCATCTCGTTGTTACCAGATGTTGACGCCTAATACCTTCACATTATGTCTCTATGTGGCAATATCCTAGACAACCAAGTCGTTCCAGGATCCAGCTCTACAAAAGCACAGTGCATTATTGGCTACACTGAATTTCAAAAGCACGTTGAAGAGTGGCTCGACCTCGTGAGAAGTTCTTCCGCGGGCCCATTGCATACGCCGTTGCCTTTAGGCAGAGCAGCACAAGAAAGCGGGAGAGCCGAAAAAGGTTGGAAATCGCCCGCCTTACTAGAATACACGAAGAGGAGCGTCTCGCATCGCAAAGGCAAGCCGCCGAAGGACACCTTCAACGGCAGGCAGAAGAGGCGAAGGAAAAGGCCGAGCGGAAGATCCAACGTGAACGAGAGGCACTGGAGCTTGAGTTCCAAGAAAGTTTACGCGAGACTCGTCATCGACACGAGCTATCGGAACTTGGAAGCTGCCTGCGACGAGGAGGAATCGAATTGCGGCTAACTTTTCGGGTTCTATAACTACGCTTCTTCCTGGAATTCGAGCTTCCGAACATTTCATCTTCTTCTACTCCCAGATCCGGCTAGTCTTGCCCATGTTCCTCGCTCCCGCTTCCGCTGCAATTGCGACGTCAGGACGGTCGACAGTTCCGGTTTTCTCTACAACAAGCCACGCACCGGATTTCCGCAACGTGACCCAACGCTCGACTAGATTTCATCCCAGCGTGGACACCTTTCGTTATAGTCCCCCGAATGAACCACGACAACTTCAAGCCCCCATGGAGAGCTTGTACAATACATATTCACGCCCACGTGATCCAGCTAATAATTGTTGCAGAGGTGAAGTGGGCGAACGCTTTCTACCGAAGCCTATTGTGGAGAAGTTCGACGGTGATCCGATGGACTATTGGAGCTTCATCAATCGATATACCATACATGTTGGCAGGAAGGTCAATTCGTTCGACGTGAAGCTTAACTATCTTCTGCAGCACTGTCAACAAGCATAATGCTGTAAATAGGAATCCGGAAGATTGGTTTGAAAGAACTCTACAAGATTTATACAACCGCTACGGGCAGCCACACATAGTAGCTCGTCGCTGTGAAAGTCTCCTAAACGACCAACGCATAGCGGCAAAATTGCCAACCAAATTGAAGGAGCGATGGGTCTACAAGTACAAAACATCCGGTCGAGTTGCAGTGTTTTAAGACTTTTCCGAATTCGTCAACCTTCAGAGTAAGGAGGCCAACTTAACCTATGGAAGAAGTCTTTTCCATTTTGCGGATCAACACAGCAACAAAGATGTAGCCCCGCATAACAACAAAGCTGCCACCTCCAATTTTAAGAGACGGTTTGCTACTACTTACACCACCGTCGTAGCACCAACATCTACTGAGAGGGAGGCAGATCGTCAATGTCCGCTCTGTGAAAAATTCCATCGCCTGGAGGACTGCGAAGAATTTCGTCGAAAGCCCATCTCCGACCGAAAAGAATACTTGCGAACTTCATTTCGCTGCTACAGATCCCTACGTCACAGCCATCCTGTTCGAAACTGTCGCAGTGACGTGACCCCAATGTCAAAAGTAAGACCGAAGCTCGTCAAAGCTCTGCACGAAGTAACTGCCTACATTCCTTATCGAACGATATGGAAACGAAGAAGCAACTGCCTGCATATCTAGACATGGTTCCAGTATGCGTTCGATATAAAAACAAAGAGGTTCAAACTTATGCGCTGTTAGATTCTGGTCCCAACACGACATTTTGCGAACGAAAGCTGGCCAGCCTATTGAACGCTACATGTACTGAAAGGTCAACAAGCATCCACTTAAGCACGTTGGGTTCTGAAAAGCAGGAAGTCCATACAGCTTCAATATCGTTCTCAATACGCCCCTTGGAAGGCAGAGGCGAGATCTTCTTACCAGAAGTGTTACTCATTGACCAAATCCCCGCTAGGCCAACTGTTGTCCCACATCAATACGACTTGGATCGGCATGCATATCTCCGCGGCGTAAATTTGCCACGCATTACTGGCGGATCGGTAATGCTACTGATCGGCAACGACAACGCTCTTGCTCATCGATGCCTGGAAAGTCGTTTTGCACCAAACCCTCGTCATTTTCCAGACGCTATCAAGACATCCTTAGGATGGCTATTAAAGGGACCTTCACTTGCAACTCAATCAACCGAGGATAGCGCTGACTTCCTGTTAAGAACATCAGGTATACCACGAGAAGTAGACGAACTTACAAGCGCTATTGTCAATGACGAGGGAGAAGTTATTCCCTCTTCACACGAAACTGACGTAACGCACATGGATTCTCTCATGCGCTGGATAAGCAACCACAAGGAAGCGGCGGAATTCGGTTTGCAGTATTCCAGAGAAGACGTAGCTTACAACATGACGTATAAACGGGTGGAACTTATAAACGGCCACTTCCAGCTCCCTCTTCCATGGAAGAACGACTCTGCAATCCTCCCCGACAGTATGCAGATGGCACGTCAACGACGCAAGGCTTCGCCAGCAATACGTCAAACAAATGAGGATACTACTCGATAAAGGATATGCAGAAGTACCTCCGATCAAATTGATTCAAAGAATCGCACTTGGTATTTACCGCACCATCCAGTCCTAAATCCACGGAAGCCGGACAAGGTTCGACTCGTCTTTGACTGCGCTGCAAGCTGGCAAGGAATCGCCATCAACGATATGCTAATGAAGGGTCCGGATTAGGTGAACTCATTGGTTGGCGTGCTGATGAGATTTCGGAAAGGGCGAATTGCAATCGTGTCATGACGCTCTGCGTTTCCTTTGGTGGCCAGGAGAAGATATGTCCAAAACGCCCTGCCCACATCGCATGACCGTCCATATTTTCGGCGCCCGATCTTCTCCCAGGTGTGCAACATTCTGCTTGCGCCAAACCGCCAAACAGTTCGGCAAATTATTTCACCCTGGAGTAGCGCAAACCGTATTGAAGGGTTTCTACGTTGCCACAGCAAACGACTCGACTACAGGAGTCCAACTTGTAAAAGACTTATGAAAGCTACTTGCTAAAGGCGGATTTCATCTGACCAAATGGTTGTCAACAAGTGATGACGTCATGGAATCCGTTCCAGTTGACGAAAGGGCAAAGGCCGTACAGGAAGTGAAACTGGGCGAAGAAACAGAGCAGCGCGTATTGGGCATAATATGGAACGTGAAGGCCGATGAGTTCCAGTTCGAAATCAGCTTCCCTGAACAACCTCTAACACAGGGGTCGGCAACCTTTTTCTAGTCGCGGGCCAAAACCAAGTTAGAACGGTCTCTGCGGGCCGCACAAAATGATAACTAAGAATTATGGTATTAAAATGTTAGAACAACTGTGAATCAGGCGGGCCTCAGTTATTTTTTGCATTTAAAAACATGTTTAATTACATTTACAGAGGCAGTAAAGTGTTGACGTAAAGCGCGAAAAAAAGCGTTTGTTTGGTTTAAAATTCGAGTTCACACGTCGTCATCCTTACTGCTAATGAAAAGTGTAATAAAACCACTTTGAGGGAACGCGATAACATTTAAGGTTAATCTAGCTGTGTGTTTGTTAGGCGTTTTAAGTTAAGGCACACCTGGCAAGCGAAGCGAGCGACATTTTTTGGGTATACCTGTATTTCTATTAACTTTTTTTGCAAGTTTTATTACATTGCGGAAAATAAAAAACTGTTAAAAATAGATATCCAATATTTTAATTACGCTTTCCGTTTTTGCGCGACGCACGCCTTCTACGGCGCAACGGTAAAATCAGCGTTTTTTAGCAGCCTTCCACGGTGCAAGGGTAAACAATCGCTGATCTACTTGAAAAGACAGCATCAAAACGTAAAAAACAGACGTATCGATCATTCGCGCATTTTACATTTACGAAAATTTTTTTTACATTTACGTAGTTCAATTAGCCAAAAAGTATGTGAAACAGACTCGTGTCTAATTTGCCAAAGAGGCCGCGGGCCGGGTGAATTACCTCGGCGGGCCGGATCCGGCCCGCGGGCCGTAGGTTGCCGACCCCTGCTCTAATATTAGGTAAAAAATAATTTTAGATAAAGGTAACAGCAATATTAATAAAAAAGTATTAAATCGTAACTTCTAGTTTTACAATACAGGTTAAATTCAACAAATATACAACGGCCACAGAATGAATAAATGATGGGTAAAAACATTATTAAAGCGCAAACTCCACCACTACAAACTTATTGTGTTCTTATTACCGTATCTTCTTTGCTTGATTCTATCACTTTAAAAAGTTCATCACAAGTGATAGGAACGATTCCTCTGGAAAAGTAATCAGTTTTGTTCAACACGGGTTTCGTATTACATTCTACAAACAGTTACAAATGCCTACTTGTTTTTTCCGTAACCGACCATGGAGAATGATTTGCCAGATCCTGTTTGACCATAAGCAAATAGGGAACAGTTGTAACCTCAAATAAAATATAACAGAATTGTAAATCATGGAGCATTGTTCTTTCCATTTTCAAAAATAATGGTGTAAAAAAGGTGTATGGTTCAAGTTAATGTAATAGCAAAGTTAATACTGTATAAGGTAATTTCGATACTTCATCTTATTATTCTCTCACGCTATAGTTTGGACAAACAGTATCGCAATCTAATCTGATACTAAATCACATCATTACTATAGTCAAACAAGCAAAATAGATAAAACTGAAACGTGCGATGGTTAGTTTTTTGTGTAATAGGGCTATTTTGTCAACTGTAAAATATTTTTTTGATAATTTGCCTAATTTTGTAATGAAACCAATTCCACCGTAGCATCGGAGGAGTAGCGATATTACATTTTGGTATACTTTGCTGCTGACACAGTACTATACTATGTAAAAAGTTTGACTTGAGATGGGCAAAACAAATTTAAGAGCACATACGACAATGCAGTAGAATACCTTTCTTTGGAAAACAATTTTATCTTGAACTTATAACGTTTAACTATTTGGATAAACAATAGGTTGGTTACTCAGTAACAAAACCATCTATCAGGTATGACTGAGACAAAAATAGAGCGTTATCAGGCCGGGTGAATTACCTCGGCGGGCCGGATCCGGCCCGCAGGCCGTAGGTTGCCGACCCCTGCTCTAACACGTCGTGTCATGTTGTCCATCACGAACTCCTTATTTGACCCGTTGGGGTTCGTTGCGCCGGTCATTCTTGAAGCAAGGCTGATCTACAGAGACCTGTGCCAAAAGAAGGTCGATTGGGACTAACCAATAACTGGCTCCGACGAACAGAGATGGAACACATGGCGCCACAGCTTACGTCATCTTCATGACGTAAGGGTTCCTCGTTGCTATGAACCATCGAATATCCGTCCTTGGACCGGAAATCAACTTCACTTTTTTGCTGATGCTTCCAAATCTGCACGTGGTGCAGTCTGCTACTTACGGAAGTTTAATGAACAAGGTGACGTCAAATGTTCACTAGTTATGGGAAAATCCTTGCTCTCCGGGGCAGGTAAACACACTATTCCAAGATTGGAACTAGAGGCCGCTCTGGACGCCGTAAAGCTATCCCGCCGAACCAGGAACAATTGGAAATCCACTATTGTCCATGCATTTTTGGACAGATTCTTCCATTGTTCTACAATCGTTAAGAGCAGAAACCAAGAATTTTCCGACATTCGCACGAAACCGTCTATCGCAAATCCTCGAACATACGAAATCCTTCGACTGGATGCACGTTCCAACAGAATTAAATCCGGCCGATCAAGCCTCGCGAGGAATGTGCGCACAAGCTCTGGTAAAGTCTGGAATGTGGTTCAACGGCCCTTCCTACAGCTTTCTCCCGACAACTGGCCAAACCGCTTTGCCCAACTGCCAAACGCTTCCCCGCAATTGAAAGCTTCAACCTCGATAAAACACCAAAGCAAGTGTTCCTATGTAAGTCCGACGTCCCGGCTACCGATCGCATAATTTTACATTTTTCGTCCCTCTACCGCCTGAAGGTTGCCGCAGCGTTGTTCTTACGAGTGAAGTCATTCCTATTGTCTCGAAAACGAAACAAACTCGAAGCCATCCTTGATTGCTCGCCCCTTCCTGTTGAAGAGTTACAGAGAGCAGAAGAAGCTCTAGTGAAATATGTACAACGGGTAAGCTTCCCGCAGTGGATGAAGTCCGCGGTACCTAGACGATCGGGAAAGCCCACGCCTCTCTACAAACTTAACTCAAAATTCGTCTCACATACCTAATCATCGACCACACACATCGAAACATAGTCGGCGACTCTGGCGTCAATCACACGCTGAATGCTCTGTGTCAACAATATTGGATCTTGAACGCCAGAGTAGAAGTCAGTCGCGTCATACGAGCGTGCTTGTTTTGCATGCGAAGAGGTGCAAAACCAGGAGAGCAGTTAATGGCCGACTTACCCACATCTAGACTTCAAATCCGACAGCCACCATTCCCCATACCGGAGTAGACTACATTGGACCGTTCAAAGTTAAACAGCGAAGAAGTAGGTTGAAACGATACGGATGCATCTTTACCTGCATAACCACTCGTGCAATACATTTGGAAATCGCCCCAGACGTCACTATACGGACTCTCTTATTAACGCAATGAGGCGCTTCATATCCAGACGAGGTCCAGTCACCGACATATATTCTGATAACGGAACTAACCTGGTGGGAGGAGAGAGAACTGCGTGAAGCAATACTAGAATGGAATCTAGTTCACGTGCAGACCTTTTTCAGGCAACGAGAGACGAATTGGCACTTTAATCCTCCGAGCGCTAGTCATTTTGGAAGCGCTTGGGAGCGCATGGTTCGATCGGTCCGCCGAGTTCTATTGGCAGTGGTGTCCGACAAGCACCTTGACGACGACGCGATACACGCACTGTTTACAGAAGTTGAAGATGTCGTGAACTCCCGACCATTGACGAAAGTTTCCTTAGAAGCCGGCGAAGACCTGCCTCTTACTCCAAATCACTTGCTGAAGATTAACCCTGCTATCGGCCTTCCGCCACTCGTCTCCGATGCAAGCGACTGCTACTCTCGACACCGCTACCGACTTGTACAATACGCCGCCGATGAATTTTGGAGGCGCTGGGTGGTCGAGTATCCACGTACCATAATTGCGAGAGGAAAGTGGCACGACAGGAACGCAAACTTACGACAGAACGACATCGTTTTAATAATGGACCACTGCACTCCTCGGGGCCGTTGGCCTTTGGGCCGTGTCGTTAAATTGCACCCGGACAAACACGGAGTTGTCCGCAGCGTTGATGTGACCTCATCTGGAGGAACTTTGATGCGACCAATCGCAAAACTTTGCGTCATACTACCAGCAACCGCAGACGATGATCGACAACGGTGATCCCCGATGTCCATCCATGCTACTCCCGAGTAGCAAATCTCCACGCTACCTCCGTAGCAACGAACATTACGCTAGCCGCGGGCGGCAAAGACTTTGTTTTTGTATAAAAATATGTTACTTATCGTATCCTATTTTTTGGGGGAGTTTGTGAGTTTTTCCCTTTCGCTATTGCTCTATTTTTCGTTTTTTGCGCGCGCATAATGGCGCGACGCATCGCATAAGCCCAATCATTTAATTAGGCGCGGTAGTGCGCGCCTTCCACGTAAAGAATGCAATTAGCTTCTAGCCTTTGGGCCAATTTATAGTTGCTATATGTTTGTGCATGGTGCAGTCTATTGTTTGTGCATGGTGCAGTCGGCACAAGCATCAACACGAAGACCCTATACGCCAGACATCAAACTTTGGTATGTTTTTCGCAACCTATTCGTTTGTATATGAAGTATTGTGCGCTAAACATTTCATTTTTCGTCTTACAGAAAACCTGCACCGTTTGTATACCGAATTTTGCTTTCTACTGTGCGAAAATTGTACGTTCGCTTTTGTCCTTGTAGACGCAAGCAATTAATAGAAATTGCTGAGTATCGCAAAGCTTGATTTCTACACCAGCACTCTAGCTGCATTATGGATAAATCTTTTTTTTCTAAAAGTTTCTAAAGGGCTGCTAGTTAACATCCAAAAATTTTGCCACCCATTTAAGGTTTAAAGCTGAAATATATGAATCGACATCTAGCATACTTGCACCTCCTAGTTCAATGTTCGCAAAAAATTAGCAATAAGCACAAGTGGTCCGCGCAATATTTCGTAAACCGCGTGTGGCCCTTCGGCCAAATAGGCTGGACACCTCTGCCTCGTGCAACAAACACGCGTTTATAAATGTAAAACAACGCAATACGAAATAGACAAACTGCAAGGTTCGCTAGACATGAAAGAAAACCAGGTTTGCCACCATAAGTTGATCAGTTGCCTGTCGGATTATGCAGTAGGCCAGTATTGATGAAAACAGACTTAATTTTTTTTGTTATATTTTGCAAATGGCGTCAAATTTCAACAAGTTTTAAATTGACTCTTTGGAGTATAAGTTGTGACTTCATGCTGGAATGAATCGTTGTTTAACAGTTTCGGGTTATGTTAAGGTTCAGGCTCTTTAAAAATATTCGGTTTAGGCCCGGTTCGGAAACGGTTCACGTTCGACACCTGATTAGAGCTGTACCGCCATAATTAGTCCTGTCTTGTTTATCTATTTACAAATTTATGTTTTGTGCTTGTAGCTAACATATATGACCACACCTTACTTTGGAGGCTACGATAAAAGGCAAATTTACGTAATTTATACCATTTTTCAAGGATCTAGTTGGTCCAGTTGACTGTTGTTAGAAACGATTTTTCCCGGGGACTTCTTTTGAGTGTTTCTAACACCTAAGGGTCATGAATCAACGAACAACCTTCTGTTTCCTATTGTTTCAATTTTATACCTTGTTTACTGACCTACAGCAAGGCCCAGCAAAAAATAAAAAATCGAAGTGAAATGTTTTACACTTAGCAACGAGCGAACACGCTATAATTACATGGATAAAATGCGCTTCTGTCACAATATGTAAAGTCAAACATCATTTCGCGAATAGCAATTGAAAAAGAATAGTCGTTATAGCAGACAATTCAGTTTTGATTTAAGCAGAATAAAATAAGAAAACTAATTTAAAATGATCCCAAACCTGTAAGTATCTCGAACTTCTGTAGGATATCCTGATCATGTCAAATTTTAAAAACATTATCTTTCTGTAAATGGCGCAAAGAGAAACAAACAACAAACTCGAGTAATAGAGATTTACTGATAGTGACGTAACAGGGCCTTACTAGAAAACTACAACTGGTAGTTACACTAAACTAAACGATATGTAAGTGATTAAACCTGTTCGGTTGTTGCATTACTTTAAAAATTATACAGAAATGGAGGTTGAATTCGAAGGAAATGCTTCAAAGGAAGCGTTATTGGAAGAATTTAGAAATTGTGTTACTCTTTTCGAAACCATTACTAATGAACTTTTGGAAATGCCTTTCAACCCACAATTTCTTCAAGTATATCTGCAACGAAGTCTCATGCATATTGAGGTAAGTTTCCAACAAGCTGCTGCTAAAAAGTTTCTGTCGAATTATTTCTATATTCTAGAAATCTCATTTTAAGGCACTCCATTTAAAAGATTATAACCCCAGGAGAAAAGATTGCTTAAAAGAGATATATACAACCATGTACGGCCTGAACACCAAGCTACGAAATGGGTACGACAGGATACCTTTGTTTTTCACAAACCTAATGGAGTGTAAACGAAACCTGTTTTTTGTTCTGCAGTTATCAAAATCCGGGAAAGAAGCTGGCGTTCGAATGTACCACTGAATGCCAATCAGAGTTGTCAGTTGACTACAATAATACAGAAAATGCGCATTATGATCGTATTACTTCATCCGGTAAATACACGTAGCTTAGTTTATTTAACCTTGTATTCGATACCAATGTAATATAATTTAAAAGTTTAACTGACTGTTGAATCTAGAAATAAGGTCAAATGGCATATCTATCAGCATCTAAAAATGCAACAAATATAAAGAAAGCACATGCAAAATAAAATTGACAACCCAAAACCATTCATCTAATTAAGTACCGGTAACGGGCTAAAACTGAGTTGCAGACAAATCACTATTGCTATGTAGTCCTGCTTACCAGTAGTGTGTCGCTAGGTTGCGCTTTTTCAGTACGTTTAAATGCATCTGAGTGCATTTTAGGCTAAACTTTGCATTATTGTTTTTAACTTGCAGTTTTGTGGCATCTTTGGTATCAGCGTCTGCAACCAAATTTTATAATTGTATCGCTGCTCAGTCGCAGCAGGTGCGTCTTGGGCTGTTAAATCGTTGATTTTCGGTTCTCAACTTTATTTTGCAAATATGCCAGAAAGCCCAGAGCGAAAATTCCCCAGAGAAATGCAACAAAAGTCTACAAAAAATCTTTCAAAATCTGAATATTTTTGGTCCTTTTTCTTTAACCAAATAAAGGTCAAAAAATATTCCTAAAGTTGTACTTCATACTTCCGTCGTATAATTGCAGTTAATACTTTTCCTTCACGCTTAAATTGTCTTTCGGCAAGAAAACACCAAGCAGAATGAATTTGGCGCGAACCGTATGAAAAAGCAAAAACAAAGAGAGGCATTTAATGACTATAACAGCATATTAATTTAGAGTAGTGCTTCATTTATTTAAAGGGAAGTATGATAAACTATTGATTTACATTTTAATGCTAACTTACCTCTTCCTAATGCTATGAATAAAACATAGCTATGGTTTATTGGCACTTAAAAAGTGACATCATATTGTGAAAATGATAATGGGCTAATTGCAAATGACTACTGAAAACTGCAGCTATAAAGACACAATAAGGTAGTTACCAAAACATAAGGGTAGTTACCAACAAATACAAAATATACGCGGCAATATCTTTCTTTATCGGCACCCTAATACCAATTTTATTTTTGTAGACACACATTTTACTTTATACTAATGAAGTAATAAGTTATAACTACCGCGTAAAAACCGACCCTTAAATGAGCTTCAGTAAACAATTTTAGGCTTTATAAAGCCCAAAATTGTGCAGTTTCAATGGCATATTTGGAGTTAAACCCCAAAAAGCATGTTTTAGTTGTGGGTGAAATATTGGAGGAGGTTATGAGCAAAAGCTCACTTAAAAATCTAAACAGTGTGGTCTTTTTCGCAAGCGAGTCAAATTTTTGACTGATATGTACACGCGGTTGTTGACGGTTAACATAGCATACTATGTTAAGCACGAAATGCGGGTCTTAGACTGGTTGGCTACTAGAGGCGGATCAAGGAATTTTTGTTTGGGAGGCATGAATCTATCCAAAGATAACGTTACAAAGTTTCATCATAAAGTGACCTCAGGACAAGTAAACTTAAGAAACTTTCTGTTCCCTGTCGAACTCGTGTACAAATTTGCAACCAAAATCAGGTGTCCGCGCTTAATTAGGAATGAAACCGATAAAACGAACTGCAACAGAAGTTATTTTTATGTTGATCCATCTCGAAAACGCCCTCAAAAAAGTTCTCGGTCAAAAGAACAATATACGTGAGCAAAAATTTAAAATGCTTACAGAAACTCAAAATTGGTATCATGTTAAAGTAACAAAAAGTCTGTGTGGCGAAAAAATCCGTGAAAGGTGCTGTTCACCGGCTTAGCAAAACTGGTCTACAGCAGCCGGCCAGACGTTGTATAAAACATCCGATTAGATAAACTTCTATTCTAGACCAATAACCCCCCAGAAAATTGACTGTGTAAACTTGCAAAATCACAATGGCATTTGTCGTTTGTTTATTTCAGATAAACTGCTACAATCACGCCAACTGGCTATAGAACAAACAATCTTGTGTGACGTAAATATAACGCTTTTAGACGTCATAGGTTTGGTCGAAGCAAAAAGAAGTTTGCGGGAAGCAATCGTTATTCCGCTGTTATTCCCACAATTGTTCACAGGTTGGTGTGCTAAACAGAACAAACTTCATGTTTAAAAAAATATTTTTATTGACGTTAAATTTAGTGATCAAAATTATGCCCATTTTTTAATTAAACTTGCATGTTGTTCGGCCTATATTTTTTACTGTTTAAATCCCTTTTCATCTGTCCTCAAATGGTGTATCAATAAAATTGTTACAAAATAACACATTACTTCTTTGTAAAACTAATCTATAATTTATAGGCTATATCTTTACATATCTGTTACGTTGTATATCTTTACGTTGTATAGGCGAACGAAAGCCATGGAATCGCATACTTATGTATGGACCGCCCGGTACTGGAAAAAGTAGATTGGCTCAAGCAATTGCCTACGAAATAGAGTCAGCGTTTTACTCGGTATCTAGCGCTGACTTGTTGTCGAGTTGGTTTGGAGAAAGTGAAAAACTCGTCCGCGAATTATTTCAACACGCACGCAGGTCAACTGGGAGGTTAGAAATTTAAATTACTTGACACTTTAGGGCAAAAAGGGATGCTTTAACACAAGTGTCAGCAACTTTTTTTTGCACTCCAAACCGGTTTAAAAAATACATTTTATCGCGAACCGTCCTTCAAATAACAACAAATGTGTAGTAGTGTTAAACTATTACAACTTTGATTCACAGAGAAGCTTGTTTTGCGGCAAGAAATTGTAAAAGTAGGTAACATATACTTACATCATAGAAAAACCTAATATAACGGCAATTTGACAAAAGTATGAACGACAGGCCGACGCAGGGCCGGATTAACCAATAGGCTAAAAAGGCTATAGCCTTAGGCCCTGGAAAAATTCGGCCCCTTAATTTTTTAGGTGAAATTTTTATAAGGCTGTTAGTGATACAGATCCAGTACCGGTAAGTACAGTTTTTGCCTAAAAACGAATGACTGAGTCTAGTCAATATGTGCTTTGTGTGTGAGTAGATAAATAAATTGGTTTCATTTATGCTGCAAACGAGTTAAGAACTATCTACGTTCTGTGCTATTACTTTTAAGGGGAACACACAATACAACCTAAAAAGCAACAACCTAAAGCAGAAAAATCGATAACTCATAGTATTGAGACCAATGACATAATAAAGCCAAATACGCAGATTACTGCCCAGTACAGAATAAGATCAAAATCGTCTGAATAAGACCTAATTCTGTCAAAATACGCCTTAATTAAATTCATCGTAATATTGCCTTAAATTCATCGTAATATTGCCTAAATGGCCAAAATAACGACTGAAACTGTAGGAGTAGGGTATGGGTCGATCGGGCGCTGTGTTAGGTCTGGCATGGGCCGTTTTGGTGTCGAAGTTTGGACGCTCTAGTTTGACCGGCGCCATGAGGGCGCCGCTGTTTTTGCATTGGATTTTTGGCCCTGTTTGGGGTTACTGGTGGGTAATGGGTGGGGTTAGAAAATCAGTAAGGGTTAAAATTATTAGGGGAGTTAGTGATGTACTTAGGGGTGAGGTTTGAGGTTAGGTAAAGGTCTGATTCTGGCCATTTTTGTCCTATTCTGACGGCTTTTGGACTTATTTCAATTTAGACGGTACTACGACTATTAGGTATTGGTCCTGATTTAAACTTATTCAGAAGTGTGTTTATTGCGACGTTGATGTTGTTGTTCGTATTTCGGTCATATATAGCTAGTAAGCTGGAGTACCTTTTAAGCATAGACAGTGACGTTGTTTGAGGTTTGAATGTCGATGACATCATTCATAAGGTTGGTTTGCACTAGACGCGTCTGGCGTTAACGTAAAACGTTTTCAAAATTTCGGGTGCGCCCCCTTAGGGGGCCACGGAGAGGTCATTGGGGGGCCACGGGCATGACTCTCTAGCTAGGTCGTAGTTTGCAAAACCTAACTACACAAGTATCTTTATTTATAAAATTTGCCTGGGTGTAAATTTTCTCGTTTTAGGGGGTAAATTGGCTTTCAATCAAAATATCCATTTTATGCTGACGGGATATAAAAATTGTGCCAGCCGTAGGCATTGGTAGCATACTTTCCCAGTTCAGATTTCATTTTAATGTGAAGATAACCTATAGTAGCCTATTGATTCTTTATCGTCTAGTTTTGATAACCTTATGCTATGCTAATTGATACTTTTTTAGTTTATTGGCAGAATCCTTATCCCTTAGTTACTTAATTGTTACTTCAGTTTCTGTTTGAATTCACAAACATCTTCGGCCGTCACGGCATAGATTTAGGTACATGTCTGCGAGCAGACAGTGTGTTTTAAGTTTATTTTTTGTGCATTTTAGGCCAAGAAGTGTTTAGGATAGCAGGTTTTAAGTGCTTTATTAATTAGTAGCGATAACGGTAAGGTATATATAGTATACCTTTTTGAAATTTCGGTGCTGAGTGGGTATGCATGTGATTGCCTATTTTTGTCACTGGGTACGGATTAACTGCCCAGTAAGTTTATTGTTCTCTATAGCCCAATGATTAACACGTTTTAGTGGTAAAAATAACTCATTGATTGATTAAAATATTCTGTCAAAGTAACCAAAAATTTAGTCTTAAAAAATGGCATGTCCTAAAAGAAGAAAAAGTACCAGAAAAATTATTTGAATTTTTGATTTACATATCTTACTGAGAAGGGTCTTCAAGTTCCTCGGTGTGTTTTGTGCATGGAAACATTTTCAAACAGTAGGCTACCGCGAAACCTGTTCCTTTAAAACAACACCTAGCACAGTCCCCTTTTTGAGTCAAAACTGTCCAGTCTTAAGATGAGCACCATTTTATATATTGGGGGTAAATTTTATATTTATCTTTGTTAAAAGGGTAAAATATACAAAAAAGGTTAAGAACCCCTGCAGTAAAGCGCTGTTTGAGTGTAACGGCCTGAGGGATGCCTGAACGTTATACGAGGCGTCTATTAATAATTGTATTAAATGCAGTCAGAACACACGCGAAGTAATAACGAAGGGAAGAAATGGTAAGTGCCAAACGTAACTAAATATAAGGTGCCAACAGAAAACGTGATAAGATAATAAATAAAGCGTGAAAGGTGAGGTGCAAAAGTCGAAAAGCGATATAATTTACGTGAGTGAGAAAGAAAGAGGGAAACGAGCAACACACGTACATACCATAAAACTAAGAAACAATAAAGCACACACAAACGATGGAATAATCGGTGGAACAATGTTTCCTGTTGTGTATAAATGGGTCAAGTAAATACTGTGTCCAAAAAAAAATACGTATTCCCTGGATCGAATCATTTTCAAGCATATAGGTTAAACAAAATGTAAGATTCCATCAAGCTGTGGCCTCTAAATAGCTGTTACACATTTTGTTTTAATCTGCGTCATTTGCTCGAGTCGCGTGTTATTGCCGATGATTTCAAAAAGCGCAATTGAAACGACTAAATACCCAACGGCTAAGCACGTCAAACATATTTTACGTAACGAAAAGTTGTGGCAAATACGTAATCCCGGTATCATAAGGGTCCAACTTAAGTAAAATCTCGTTTGAAATGGAAAATTGGTTACTATTAAAACCGCCGCATTAAATGCGAAATTTGGCGAACTTTATACCTAAATTTTGCGCGGTAACAGACATCAAGAAGTTCTTAAACATAAAAGTCACTCTGCGTCATTTGCTTGAGCTGCGCGTTATTGCCGATGATTTAAAAAGGTAATTTATTATGTTACTAAAAAGTAATGTTACGGATAGCGTAATGTCCTATGGCCTGAAATGGGTTAACTAATGCTTCCCCACAAGTGGAGTCACACCCTAGCCTGTGTGGAAGCGGCATTTAATCGGATGGCGTGTTATAAATTATCGCATTTATCTGCGTGACTGTGAAAAATATAATTGTTCGTCTTTGTAAACTAAAATTTTACATTTTGTTTAAACAGTAATATGTAGCCAAATTGCAATATTGTGTTCTTATTTGAAATAGAACGACTAAATACCCAACGGCAAAGCACGCCAAACATCTTTTTGATAAGGAACCACTCACAAATGTAAAACATTAAGTTGTAGCAGCAATTGTTCGCATTGCGTGCTGATATTCAAGCAAATGCGTAATCCCGGTATCATACTGCGTCCAACGTAAGTAAAATCTCATTTGGAACGGAATATTGGTTACTACATTAAAACCGCCGCATTGAATGCAATATTTTGCGAACTCCTACTAAATTTTGCGCGGTAACATATTTCCAAGAAGTTCTTAGACATAAAAGTCTTCAGTTGGAAACATTAAAATTTATTGTTATTACGGCTTTGTTGACAGCGGCATATAAGCGACTGGCGTGGTATAAAAGTTTGCTGAAGCCGCATGTTATAGTGGATGTATTAAAAAATTGTGGCAATTAACATGTAATCAAAGTGCAATATTGTGTGTTGTTTCTGTAGTGGTAAAAAAACTTTTTTAAGTTTTTTTTTTTTTTTTTTGTAGATTTGTCGCTCTCGTGAGATACGCGACTTTCTATCATAGAAAGAACGATTTTTTTTGGTCTGGGAGCACATGAGTTTCTTTCTATTTTACCCTCTCGCCTGTCTGCTCGCTTAAGAGGGAGCAGTATGAGCGACGTTGCTCTGTCTGTTTCTTTTAAATCGAATGTCAGCGACCGAGCCGCGAACATGTGCACGCGGACAAACTTTCTCATTTATATAGTAGATTGTTTTTTAGATCGTATTGTGTGTTCCCGTTTCCAACGAACGTATTTTTATTACGTTTTAAACAGTAGATTTCACGCATGAAATCAGAGTTATTATGGTGTCAATTAAATTAAAGGTGCGTTGTTTTTATCGACGAAATTGACAGCTTATGTCGAAAAAGAAGTGAAAAAGAAGATGAAAGCGTCAGGAGAATTAAGGTAAATCACACACGATTTCACATTTTAAGCCGGCAACATTTTAAACGCAGGGTCCCAGTTTACCAATGATATAAAAATGTAATTTTTTTAGTACATAGATGCCGAATTTTGTTTTCGCAAGCGTGCTCTAAATTTTTCGCTAAATATAACGTCAAAAAATTTCAGCTGATATGGTATCATTGAAAACTTTCGTAATTAATGGCCCATTGCATTTGCTAGGCAAGTATTTCACTGAATCGACAAGTTCTTATAAAAAGAGATTTATTATGATATGATCTACTAAATTAATATATTGTGCTATACCGGTAGCGTATGAGTTTGCGCATTTTTTGGCTCTTTCATTTGATCAAATTGTTACACAACTTTTCTTCGCTATACAATTACATGCTAAGAAATAGGGGATGTGACCTTTTCCTGGTGTACAATTGGTTGTAAGGAAGTTATATTTCGTTTTTTAACGTCACTAAATCAGTTGCATGAGCCGTGCTTGTTCGAACCAAATTAGACGAATATTCTTCACAGTTCTCCAAAAACGCATACGATTCGTCAAAATAATTTTCCCTTTGCTGAAAATCTTGGCTGCTCATAAAGGAATGATTACGTCCGGCGAATTACTTGAATGACAACCGGTTATGGAAAATATTGCCTCATAGATGGTTGCCTATTTTTGTCGTAATTTATGCGGAAATATGGTCCCTTTACTTTAATTGGTAAACTGTGAATTGGTAAAACTTTAATTGGTAAACCCTTTTACTTTAATTTGGTAAACTGTGATAACAATAAGTTATTCTATTTCTCAACGAAATGCGGGCTAAAATTGTCGTCATTTACATTCGTTCATACAGAAATACCTAAATGTCAGCTTTGTATTATTTCCAAAGTTCGCTTTGGGAATTAGCACTTTTTTCTCACTAATGACAAAATTGCGCGACTCAGTATATATTGCACCGAGCATAAGATCGGATTATAAAAATAGCAACTCTTTCATTAACGCAAAGTGTGTCTTAGCCCATTTGTACTAAATTTAGACAAAAAATATATCTTCTTTTTAATCGGAAGTAATCCAGATAGTTTTGCCTACATGGTTGTTGAAAATGTATATATAGAAATTCAATTTATTGTAAATTTAATTCAGTTTTGAAATTTACCTGTTCAAAGACAGAACTATTACATCAAATGGATGGCTCTTCATCTGAGGACACTATTTTTCTTCTTTCCGCGACAAATTGCCCCTGGGAAATCGACCCAGCTTTTCTAAGGTTTAACTAATATTTGTATTTGTATTACAATAATAATATTCAAATACTTTATCGTAGGCATATTGTTGCGTGTTCACCAACACATTAAAAACCTAAATTAATGAATTGCCATAAGCCAAATCTTGGAGTTCGTATTATCATTAAGTTATATTACGAATTGATAAATAGGGTTTTATATTAGCGCGTTCTAGCTTTCGCATAATCAAATCTATTATTGGTTGCATAACGTAATGTTTCATTATATAATGTTTTCTGTGTTGTTATGCCGGGAAAGCAATTCGTCGAGTTAATTGCAAAATTTCTGAGTTTTCGTGCGCCCGCTCGCCTCGTTTCAAACTTGTCATTTAACCTTTAATCTCTTTATTTATAAACAGTTAGTCTTGCGGGCGGTGATAATCACGGTCTGCAAAACAAGCCTCCACGGTGACGCCACACTGTCGCCGCAAACTAGCCTTGGCCAGCTGGAATCTTAAAAGAGTGCCTAGCCATGTTTACAAAGTTCCGGCCAGTCTTAATTGGCCAAATATGACGTGTAACTTTCTCGTTTTTTATGCCGTGTCTCAGCGATATTTCGCGCGGTATTGAGCCGACAGTGGCCGCAATAGGCGGTGGCTGTCACAGTAACTTTGAAGCAAATATACGTTCATTAATGCTATTTGACAACCTTTTAATTCACATTGTAACAATATATTTTTGATTGGTATTTTATTTGTGGTTTTGACAGGTAGCATATCTAGCCAGAAACCTTCGCCAAACAACAGAACTCACGCGCCGTTGCGCCCTTCTGGGTATGGGGTCAGGCGCAAAGCCCAGTACACAAGTCGTGGTGGGGCGTAACACATATAGTTTAAAAAGTCTTACCTATACGATACAACAATTGCATTTTGTTTTAAACAATTTCTTTTTAAACAAACAACCTGTGTTCGTTTTATAGACGCTTCCAAAAAAGGGTATATATACCTCTTCCGAACAAAGAATCGAGAATTTCTATTCTTCAACTTAACATTGGCAACGACTGTACGATATCGTCAGATGAGTGGAATCAACTTGGTAATTGTTGTAACATTTAAATCTCTGTTTAACTTTGACAATGATGTGCGTAAAGAAAAAAAATGGCGAAAACCCAGTAAGTTTAAAAACCCAGTAAAGCTGGTCTTGAACGTTAAGCCAACAATCATTTCAAAAATCAATTGATTTTGTTTAGATCAGGGGTGTCCAACCTTTCAGCTCTTGACGGCCGCATTGACAGCCTTATTTTCCTCACGGCCGCAAGTTTTTTTGGGATGACTCAAAAAGTTGTCAAATCATGACGTCATAGCATAATTAATTTTTTGACTATTTTAACTAGGTAAGTGCATAAAATTTTACGCGCTTCGCGCGAATGACATTTCTACGTCCGCTTCGTTTGCCTTTTCAGGCAGTCTTTTGAAATAGATCAGTGCTTTTTTACCGTTGAACAGTGGAAGGCTGACAAATGGGTTGCGGACAAACGGAAACCGTATTCAAAAATATTGTGCATATATTTTTATTTTTATTTTTTTGGCAATGTAATAAAAACTTGCATGAAATTTAAAAGAAATGCCAGTATTGAAAAAAAATGCTGAAATTGGAACTTTGAGACAGGTCTAAAATTAGAAGGAGTTTTTATGTTATAGGCCAGCCAGACATTCGTCTACCATTGCTGGTCATTAGATTGGCTAAGAGCATTAGAGCAGGGGTGGATCCAGAGGGGGCACCTGGCCATGCCCCCAAAAAATATTATTTTTGACAAATTTCAATGCAAACACACTTTTTTCGCGCTTTTTCATCTGTTTTATTGTATTTTAGTCCCTTTGAAGTAAATCCGTTAATATCAAAAGTGTTATTTATATCATGGCATATTGCGCCGCATTACTAATAAAATCCAATTCTTACATAAATGCTTGTGTTTATAACAATATGCGATTATTTTATGTGCCGTCCATTTCGATTTGAATTAAAAAAAAGTCCATTTCGATTGAATTAAAAGTTTTGCCAAATGTAAACCTAATAAACGCATTTTTTTTCGCTTCGCGCGATCAATCTGCATTTAGGTTCCTTTTTTTCCACGAGTTCGTTAGACAACAAAACCTCTTTTTAAGATTAATTATGTTATGCCGTTACGATTTGAAACTTTTTGAGTCATCCCTATAAAAATTTGACTTGCGGCCGTGAGGAAAATAAGACTGTCAATGCGGCCGTCAAGAGCTAAAAGGTTGGACACCCCTGGTTTAGATCCTTAATTTTTAGCACTACATATATTTTTGTAACAGTATCTCCAAGGATAAATCCTTATTTGTAGTAGCCTACTATTTTTTTAAGGTGACCTGACCGAAGGCTACAGCGGCAGTGATTTAGCAAACTTGGCCAAATCCGCTATGTACGAGCCAGTTCGTCAGCTAGAGCAAGCCAAACATTGGGTTCAACAGAGCACAGGAACTTACAGGTGATTACTCAATGCCTCAAGTTTATTAGTGTATAGCGGGGGTTCTTGCCACAGTTTTAAGATACTGATTTACCTATTTTCCTTGATTAACCAAAAAGCATAAGTAACGTTTTCAGATTGTTTTTATACCTTTTCAGTTTGTTTTTACACCATTTAAGCCCGTTTATGTCAAAGTTCCTGTAGGTGAATGATTGCTCAAAAAATAGAATGCAGTTGGGAAATATGACTTCTGTCGAATGCTGGAGGCCTAGGTCTATTAAAATCTTGCAGTTAATCTACAGTGATAATATCGGTGACTTGCCTACTGTTGTGCAGCTTAATTAATTCAATCTAAAAGCCCTTTGATTTTTTCAATTGAATATATAAAATTGAATGTAAACGCTTCAAAACCCTGTGTGGGGTTACTTTCTTCGAACAAGAAATATTGTGGGGGCAAAATGTGAGACATGTGAAACTACAATTTTGTGTAAAGGTGGGTCTACAGGAGCTATGAGAAACCACTTTTAAAACACCATAACACTAAACTTGATGCAAAGAAGACAAAAAAACAACAACTTAGTTTTTGACAGAAACAGTCGGTAGTTCTACAGGTTTAATGTTAATAGACAGCTTTTTTAATTTAATCGAAGATTCGTTGGAGCAAAAGCTTGCAGCTGTTGACAGAATTTCGTTTACCAACCAGCAAGCAAATGGGACAAAGCGTTTCTAGCTAGAGGGTACAAGCTAACACAAACATTGCATTGAGTTTGGCATCAAACAGCCACACCAGATGGAGCTAGTGTACGAAGTGGTTTGGAAAAAGGAATTGTTGCATCCATCAACTTGTTTTGCGCATGTTTATCATTTAGCAGTGATTAATTTCATGTATTCAAGGCATAATATCATTGATATAGTAGAAGAAGTAATATACGATCACAACTGATCGCATTCGGAATCATCTTCAGATAAAGAGGTGAAAAATGATGAAACTGTAGAAATTGTGGGGGCTAAATAATTTGAATTTAATCTTCAACAATTTGTTGTTGAAGTGATATAAGAAGGGTGGTTAATGATTTCCGCAGGGGCCCTCTTTTCCACCTGTTTGAATATTTTCATGGTCTGATTTTCTGATTGAGAACAGGCTTGATACTTTTGGCGAATACGAAAACAAAAGCTAAATGTACGCTATTGTAGGAAGCCTAATACAAAGGTTGCTTGAAGTAACAGAGCCCAGTCCTACCTCTGAGGTTAGTGACGAACGACATATCACCTTATTAGCTTTTATTTCAGTATGTGTACAAACCGTAGGTGAGTCACTAAAGAAATACTCGAGCGAGCCATCAGGTCAGTATTTATTCCAGCTACCGGTACTCGCCGTTAAGTTCAAGCCTTAACAGTGACGCGGTACAAAAGAAATGTCAAGTCTTAGGAGCTTCTGGAAAACGGCCGGCCAATATTCAAACTCTATGAAGCTCTGCTTACTATCCAGTCCACTTCTATGGAAGCGGAAGGAACATTCAGTGCATGTGGACTTTTTGCTACAAAACTCCGGTCACGTTTACAAGATTCAACAATTGGTGGATTGTGTTTTCTAAGAAATGCGCTGCAGCAGCAGCAGCATACATTTAAAATAGGTGGTTTACTCTATTCGATGGCATGTGTTATGTTAATGTTTATATTAAACTGTGTTAGTGTTGGGTAATTTTTCCAGTCGTCTATTTATGTAAATTGAATAAGGTTGGTAGTTTGATCATTGATTTTGGTTATCCGGATACTAAAAATTATTTATATCTGAACCAGCTGTAACACTTGTCGAATTTGATTACTAGCTGTAACACTTGTCGAATTGATTTAGACCAACTAAGACTTGCATTTGTTGTTGTTGCAATATATACTCTGCTGCTCTGTCGGAAGAGGTGGCGATTGCAGGCCGGGCCATATTGCGAAATTCTTTCCCACTTATTTATAGAAAATATCCGATATCTTGAAAGAAACGTAATAAATTTGTGTTTATTTTCATTCGGGAACCGTTAAATGTGTTGGTTAAGTTTGGTTCTATTCCTGTTTAAGGCAGTGAACAGTAGGCTAATTAAATTGGGCTAATCGACTTAAGACAAAGGCAGAAAGCACGGGTTCATTTGTAAACCGCAAATTATATGATTTAATTACCCTCGTGCAAATATGGCTACCAATTTAACAGGCTTAATGTTGTTTATTTCAACACTATTTCAATAAGTTGTGGCGGAGTTGGTGACGTAAGGGAACATAGGCCTATGTATCTTTCGCAAGTCTAGTTGACTTGATCTTCTGACCAGTAGTATATTAAATAACGATAATAATTCATTATTAAAACAAAAAATTAAAGTAGTGCTTCTTGTATTTTGCACATGTTTTATTCTTGATATTTTTTTTAGACCATCTTCACCAACCAGCCCTGGATGTATTGAAACCACCCTAGGAAAACTACCGCCCTCTACTGTTCGGACTGGCCAGCTCAAAATGCGCGATGTTCGCAAATGTCTGCTCGTGAGCAAACCTACCATTTGTGAAACAGACATTAAACGATTTGACAATTTTACACTCAAATTCGGCCAAGACGGAAAGTAAACAGCAAAATTCTTGTTTTTGTCTCTTGTTGTGGAAATTATTTAAAACTGTTTAGACCAAATAGAAAACAATATTATACTTTGGGAATATAGGGCGAATAGGTTTAATAAATGTATATAGCCTGTGACGAAAATATACTTTTGATTTAAAAATAAATACTTCACAAAAACTTTGACCCATTATAGTAACGCATTGTTGTAGGCTATAAAGAACTGCAGAAGTGTCTTGGCGTCATTAAACACTTGTTTGAATGTTTTACTGACGAGCGGTGGAACACAAATCTTTATTTTTTACGCAAAATGCTTAGTCGTAATTTATTATGCGAAATTATTTTTTGGGGCATCTCAAAAAAGAAAAACAACTATAAAAACCCCAGAGAAAAATAAGACCTTACTATATCGCTGATTCTTTTAAAAAATTGTTAAGTAAACAGATGAGATACAAAGGTAAAAAGAATTGCAAAACGTAAAAGACCTATTTTAAAAAGATCGAAGGGGATAATTGTAAATCATTAACGAAAAAAGCAATAAGTATTTAAAACACTTGTCCAAATCTGAGATTCACACAACTATGTCAACAAAAAACTTCGAGCTAAACCTATAATGCGATAAACCCGACTAGTGTGGGGTAATTCTATCGGCTTATGTATGGTCCTACCGCATATTGCCCAATAAAGATATAGAACAGTTGAAATGTTCTGATATGTAATTTAAAACTAGATTGTGACAACAATTTAAAATTAATTACATTTTAAAAAACTCCTACAGTTTTTGGTAATTTTGCATTAAATTTTTAGACCAAAAAGATAAAAATCTATTTGTTTATATTTTAGACCTAACGTGTAAATTTTGACTTTTTTACCCAATCAAAAAATACTTGCCCTACTTATTACCCGAATACCCGTGTGTCGAAGTTTGGATCAGTCTGATTCATAAACATGACAAACAGCACAAAAGCAAATTTCTTTATTTTCTTAAGTTGGCCGAGTTGCTGCAAAAGATCTAAAACATTGCATTTTTTACAAAAAGAAAACACATTTTATGGCAACAATTAACAAAGAATGCCATAAGTGGATAACCCAGTATTTGATAATAATCACGAGATTATATCGAAATTCACTTAACCTTAGTAAATAAAAAATTCTCATTTCTGTTGTTTACCGTGTTTCTGCATGACTAAACTCGGACTTTGATCTGCCAAGTGCCTACTGCTTTTTATGTTAACACAGCAAACTCCTCATGTGGTGTTTTATATAACCTACTAAACTAATAGCTCATGCACAGTTGCGCAGATGTATAAATGAACCTGAATTATGAAATTAATGACTTCATTGAAAAAAACAGTAAACGAGTTTTGGCGCTGATCTAGAATCCTACCACAACGACCATTATTTTGGTTAGGGTGCGCGTCTGGGTAGGTTAAGCAATATTACTAAATAATAATACTTGATCCACACTAACCGACAGTCCGACACCCTTACCGAAATATTGTGTGTTGCTTTAATAATTGTTTTCAGCGCCCAAGTTTGATTTTCAGTAACCATGCAAACAAACAACTCGAAATATAATAAGCATGTGTTTTCTATACTTTTCAAAAGTTTAAATAAGTTTATTCTTGCTGTTCTTTGACAGCTTATTAACAGTTTAACTACAGTATGTCTAGCAAGCGAGAATTTGACTTGGTAATTTTTGGAGCTTCAGGATTCACTGGGAAATATGTGGTGGAAGAAATGTTAAAAGTCAACAAAACTGAAAACCTTAAATGGGCAATTGCTGGGAGGAGTCGAAACAGGCTGCAGGAAGTATTGTCTGACATTGAGCAAGAACCTTCATATGAAAATAAGTTTGGTATTGAAATAGTTTTGGCTGACATAGAAGACTACCAATCTATATTGAGCATGTGCCAGAGGTCAAGATTGATTTTAGATTGTGTGGGACCTTATCGTTTATTCGGCGAACCTGTTATTCAGGCTTGTGTGGAAAGCTCTACTAATTTTATTGATATTTGTGGTGAACCGCAGTTTCTGGAAAATATGCAATTGAAGTACAACGAAGGTGCTAAAAAAGCCAATACAATTATCATTGGTGCATGTGGTTTTGATTCTATACCTAGTGAAATGGGAGTTGTTTTTGCACGACAACAATTTGATGGTATTTTAAATAGTGTGACATGCTATCTGAAAGTAAAATCTGGATCATCAGGATTTAAAGGGCATTATGGAACTTACGCAAGTGCTGTCCATGGAGTTGCTGATACCAAAACATTAGGCCAGATTAGAAAAGCCTTTAACTTCAAACCTTTACCAAATGTAGGTAAAAAACTCAAACTTAAAGGTTCACTTCATTATGATTCATCTCTTGAGTCATATGCTATACCTTTCCTTGGAGCTGATCCCTCAGTGGTTAGGCGCACACAGAGATTTCTTTACGAAAATCAGGAAACACCACCAATACAGTTTTCAATGTATAGCTGTATTTCAGGTCTGTGGAATGTATTTCTGTTGGTGTTTTTCGGGGGAATTTTTAAATTTCTTGCTAATCGAGCTTGGGGTAAACGTCTTCTGCTGAACAACCCAAAGTTTTTCAGTGCAGGCATGTTTAGCCATGAAGGCCCAAGTCCGGTCCAGCTTAGGGAAACATCATTTTCTTTGACAATGATTGGGGAAGGTTTTTCAAATGCAAAAAACAATGAGTTGAACAGAGTTGATAAACCAGACAAAAAGATCACAATAAAAGTTGTTGGCCCAGAGCCAGGTTATGTTGCTACCCCAATTATGATGGTTCAGGCTGCTGTTGTTACCCTAAAGGAACCTAGCAAGCTACCAGCTTGTGGTGGTGTTTATCCACCCGGTGCAGCTTTTCATAACACCAGTCTTATAGAAAGACTACGGGAAAGGGGAATGGAGTTTAATGTTGTAAATTAATTTTTTTTCAACACATTAAAACACTAGCAAATCAGCAAATAATTAGCAGCTATGCAAAATGTTTTTTTGTGTTTTTTAATTTGAATGTAATATAATAAGTAGTAATAATTGTATTATTTTGTCTGTTAGGTTCTTGTAAAACTTACGAAGTTCAACAACAGTAACAAACATAATTACTAGACATTTGTTAATACCTTTCCCAAGGGGATATGTGTTGATGCAGTAGCCTAATTTTTTATGTAAAAGCAACAACTCAACACATTTAATGACCAGCCACTGTACAAAGTATGTGAAACATTTTACTTTGATTTACATTTCCTTGGTAGGCCGGTAGGCCCAATCCACTCGGCAACTAACCGGTCAATCCCTAACGCAATCTTAGTTGCTTATCATTTGACAAAAGAGCTGTAAAAATACTAAATATTTTATTGCGATTCTTACCAACAGGTTGTACTGAGCTGTGAGCTGTTACTCGAAGTAGAGCAATGCTGATTTTTTTGGAATTTAAATTAAATTCCGCAATCTTCTATTATGCACGATGAATTGTCAATGCAGTTTATATAGTTTCAATTTGATGTAGTTAGATAATAACACAGTGGCCAGTGTCAGGTGCGGATCCAGATTTTTTTTTCGTTGGCAATAAACTTTTTCTTAAGATGACGTCACAAATTTACGCCATAGCATAACGTCACTATTTTACAATTTTATGTGACATTATAAAGAAGCAACCCTTAAGAATTCCTGCAGTTCGTTTAATTTGTTTATGTTTTAGGTTAGAGAGGTGTTAGCCAACTTTCCATGCTAAAGCTACGTTACTAATACGTTCGCACCTGGTTAGTGTCCTCGAAGCTATAAAACGCGTAGAGCATTGGGGGTGTGGGGATGCTGCCAATATGTCTTACTGTAATTTGCTCAATTAAATGTAACCCTAACTACCATTTGGGTAATGCGTTATCAGTTACTTGCATAGAAATAAAATTATAATAGTTTTGTTATTTAAGAAATCCTACAAAGAGGTGCGAGAATTGGTTGGTGATTTGAAAGGGGTACAGCGAAGAAAATGTTACCACTGCACTAGAAAAGATTTAGTATCTTTTTTATGCACTTACGTATAATTGAAGTAGGCAACAGTTACTGTTGAAGGGTGGTGAACCCCCCTGGTTACAGAGTATACAAGGCCCTTGTATATTTCAACAGGTGAGACATGACTGTAGGGCAGTGCTCCGCAACCGGTGTGCCGCGACGTTCCTGGAGTGGTTTACGTGCGTTTATAAGAGTACTTTATAGCCTACAGTAGAATTAACACGAACATCAAAATACTTTAACTGCTTTTAAACTTTACGCCAAAGTGAAAAAGGAGATTGATTATCCACATGCTCAAAAACAATGAAATATGTCTTTCTATAGCAGAATAATCTACAATGCGATAGTTTTAAGAACCAAACTAATAAATCCAACACGCAGTAATATTACCGACAAAATAAGATCTAATCTTAAAGTGACCTACACCTGTCGAAGTCAATCCTAACCATCTAAATAGGTCCTAAAATGTCAAAATAACGCCTGAAACTGAAGGGAAAGGGTAATGGGACAATCAGGGGTCATCTGTCTGGCGTCGGATGTTTTGTTGTTGACGTTTCGGCGCTCTAGTTTGAACGGCGGTTATGGCTCCATTGGGGAGCTCCGCTGTTTAGACATTGGGTTGTTTGCCCCTGTTAGGACGTAGTGGTTGGCAATATGTAGGGTTAGAAACGATTTTGGTGTTGGAATTATTAGGGGAGTTAGTGATAAATTTATAGGTCGGGCCGACGGGTTAGGACTTCTGATTTAGACGTTATTTTGACTAAGTAGTATTCGTCCTGTTTTGGTCTTATTCCGAACAGTGTTTTATTTCTACCTTGTTGTTGTTTAAATTTCGGTCTTATGGCTGGAGTTCCTTTGGCTGCCTTGATATTTTAGGAAGACCATAAAACCACAAAATCTGAAGATAAAAGAATGTAAAACGTCAAATTTTCGGCGCCTTCGGCGCGTTATTTCACAGCTCGCTCATTTTGTTATGGGCAGCCCACGATATTTGCTTTTGTTGTTTATTGTCAAACGACAGATATTTCGTAGGTGTGCCGCCAAATATTTTTTGCTCTGTTGGTGTGCCGCAAGTAAAAAAAGGTTGGAAAGCACTGCTGGGGGTCGACTTATTATTTGTTCTTGTTAACCAACTTTATGACGTGACCCAAACAGTCCTGTCACCATAAAACATTTACCGAGTAAACAAGTAACACGGAGATGTTACCCCTTAACACTCTGCTAAATGCTTCTATGGCCAGTAGGGATGTTCAAAGTAGAATATCGAATCCAATTCTGCCGTTTATTTCGGGTAATTGGAACCGATATAATTTAATGTTTTCCCGCCGATTGTTGCGCCTAATTGTACAAACGCGTGTGGTAAGTTGGCCTGTCGCTGCGGCGACCAATTTATAGTGCTTGCTTTAAATGTAACCTGGTAGTGCAGTGTCAGCGTTTTTTCGGGCGACCAATTAACGCGTCTCGCGATAACGTTCGTCTAATAATTAAGTGTCAATCAAACATTATTGGGCGAGCGACTAACGTGTAACGTCTGGTGTGGAGTTCGCAATTGCCCTAAATGCGTTAAGTTGCAAAAGTAATATTACGTTGTAAAACGTGCTGGCCGTCTACAAAATGCGCTATAGGGTTACTTAAGGTCAACTTTAGGCCAATATTCAGCGAGGTTATGCAGTTATGCACGGTGTAATTGTCAAGAATTCGTTATGTCAATAGTAACTTTGTATTCTTTGCAGTACATTATTTGACTGCATAACAGATCATGTTAGTCAAAAAAGAAGCACTAAAACCCAACAATGCTTTAAAAAACAGGACCGAATTGCTCAAGACTTCTGTGTGCAGTGTTTCATTGTACTCACTATTGGCAAAAATATAAGTTTTGGCAACAACCTGGCCAGTTGACATAATACAGTTTACAGAACTGCTTCAAATGACAGTTGTTAAGAATGTTAAACATATGGGAGAATTTTCTATTATAATGTACACATGTTAGCAAATTGTTTGGGCGATTTATTGCTGTGATTGTAGGCCCTGTGGGGTAGATTAAGATTAATCCCTTCTACAAACAAAACCAAGGTTAGATAATTTAATAAAAATATACTAGGATTCGCTATTCTGGATTCGTTATTCTAGATTCGAAACCTATTATTCTAGAATACCTTGGGATTCTACTTTGAACATCCCTAATGGCCAGACGATGTGTACAAAAGCTGTGGGCATTAAGCTAAACGGGACTGACTTATAACGGACACTTGATTTTAACTTAATGAACTGAACGTAACGGACAGAAGTTATTATGCTGGACTGCTAGTACTGTGCATGGACCTTAATCTATTCCTGTAAGTTGATAAACATTTTAACTTTTTCTAAATAAAACATTGTAATTTCTCTAATCGTTAATTGTTATACGGCATATGTGTTGGTCGTTCCTTGACTATTTTTTTTTTGCTTATTGTGCCTGAAATGGGTTAACTAAATGCTTCCCCACTACTGGAGTCAAATTATTTAGCCTGTGTGGAAGCAGCATTTAATCGCATGGCGTGTTACTTATAAATTATCGCATTTATCTGCGTGACTATGAAACATCTTAATTGTTCGTCTTCGCAAACTAAAATTTTACAAAACGGCTTAGTACGTCAAACGTTTTACCAACGGCTAAGGACGTCAAACATATTTTACGTAACGAAAACCAGTGACACATATCAATAGGAAACCACTCACTAACGTAAAACTCTAAGTTGTATAGCAGCCATTGTCGCACTGTGTGATATTCAGTAAATACGTAATTCTGGTACCATACTGCGTCCAACGTAAATAAAATCTCGTTTGAAACTGAAAATTGGTTACGATTAAAACCGCCGCATTAAATACGATGTTTTGCGAACTCAAATTTTTGCGCAGTAACAGACTTCAAGAAGTTGTCAGATCGATCCAGAATTACTAACAAACGTTAAACTTTAAGTTGTAACAGAAATTGTTTAGACTAGCGTATGTGATATTCAAAATAATACCGACACCAAACTGCGTCATACGTGAAAAAATCCTTGAAAAAAAAAATTTTAACACCCGCTGGTAAAATAATTAATTTATGTTAAAAAAATTTGCTTGACAGCATTACCAAACAAAAATAAAAAGTATTATTGTTTTGAGAAAGAATTGCTAAATGGCTAATTCAAGAATTTTTTAATTTTTTTTGTAAATCTTAAATTGAAAAATCCGGGACAAATTGGTTAACCGGACACCCGGACCCGGCTAAACCGGGACGTATGACAACTCCAACTATATCGAAACTAAACAAACTGTTATGGCATTTAAAAGTGCATACTGTCAGGTCGCTTAAAGATTTATTGCACATTCACATAATTCAGCATAGTTCGCTTTCAATAAAATAGCTATACATCGCAGTAAATAGACGTGTTGCCAGTAAGGAGTGCATCTTGACTGGTTTTCAGTAGAATTCGGATACAGCTAACATTGCAGTCAAAGGGAATGCGTTGGGGATTAACTCGCCAGTTAACGAGCAGAATGCAGGGAAAAGGAAATACGCCAGAACGTTTACAGACTTTTTAAATGCGCACAAAGAACAAACACAGATAACAAATACAGACGCTGGCTCCTCTACACCCTTAAGACTGAAAGGATTTTGTAGTATTTCGTACTGCGAGCTATTGCTTTCGTACTTACGTGGTATGATGTCTGTACTATTTTGCAAGTTGCGTGTTGAGCTTGATTTGTATTTAAGATGAGCAATCCACTTAAAAGTAACCTTCTTAATTATCGACTTGCGTACTGTTATCTGCGTTGATATGTTTGTAAGTGCCATCTGCTTTATGCTAACTTGCTCCCCTGATTAATAGTTTGAAACTGGTTGTTCGTTTATCAATTAATCCAAATGTAACCACCTTCATATATTATGGTTGGCTCGCGAGTTAATTAAATAAAAAAAAATTAAAAATATCAATTTTGAAATATTTCATACTCAGCATTTAATACGCGTATTATTGCGAATTTTCATCCCAACAACATCCGGCCAAAATAGACCCAAATATCAATTTACACACTGGCAGACCAGGTAAATCGTGTAGTCATGGATCATACCTTTCCAACGATATTTTTAATTTTTTTTCCTTCTATAGCATTATAAGGTTTGTAGAAGTGTCTTGGTAAAACTTCGCTCGATTGCGAATTGAATTGGGCAAGTGACGGGCGTTTAAAAATGACCGCAATCGCCTATAAATATATATATATCGGTTATCGACGATAAAAGCCGATATCCTCAAGTTTCACCAGGTCATGTTTGGCATCGTTGGAAAGATATGATCAAGCGCTACACGAATTATATGGTCTCTTGGTGTGTTAATGAATTTTTTTTTAATTTGGGTGAATATTAACATTTTTTTATAGGGCATTAGTTTTGGTGAATTTTTTTTTCAAAAAAAATTACGATAAATATGTTTAATTTGCCGTTACCTTTGTGCGCTGACCCCTGTGTGTTGGCTAGCTTTTGGTGTTTTTATAGTAGAGCGTGATTTGCGGTTTGCGTACTTGTTTTTTTTCTGATTTTTTAATAAGGATAACGTTAAAATTGCCAACTATTGTTAGGCCAGGGTTACTTGTTGTCATTAAGTTAGAAAATAAGCTGTCAAAAAATGTTGGGTTGTCAGTATTTTGGACATAAATGTTAGATCAAATACCAAGTGGGTCAGCGATCAACTCAGTTACGGAATACATTAGGCAATTAGGCTACAGTACCTTTTACACTGAATGCATTTAAAAACGTTTTTGTCCATTTGAAATTCCGGCTGGGTTTCATGGCAACATGGTAGCCTCTGCATGCTGGAGTGCGTTTGGGCAGTAGAATTTATTTTGCTTGGCCGGTGCCAAGTATACAGAGAATTTTCGCAACACGCCTTTCCTATATTGAAATCACTCTAGCACTTGTAAAGTGGCCGAGTGCGGAGCTATTGCACTTTCCGTTTTGCATTTGGAGCACTTGTAGCAGTGAAAGTGGCTGAGTGCGGAGCTATTTGTACTTTTCCGTTTTGCAAAAGTATAAGGTACGGCGTTTCGCAAAAGCTTTGAGATTTGCAATCTGACAAAGCTGCAAGGCTCATGCGAAATTTTTTGAAGCAGCCTACGCCGGTGAATACGTCGTCTTATTGGATATAGCTTGGTTGCTTGAATCTTGTAGGGCGTCGTCTTTTTCTGCGCCAGCTTCCAGGTGTAGGTTGTTGTCAGTACAGCTGATATACTAGGCAAAGCAGGCGACCCAGGTGAGCGAGGGGTTCTAGCTTCCAATGAACGGCGCTTACCGTTGTGTTATATGTGACTTTAATTGGTTTTCCCTTTCCCTTTATTTCTGCAGTTCCCAGAACCTTGCCTTGCGGAAAGTAAATGTCCTTCAACAACTTCCACAAATCTTCTCTTTTCAAGAGCGTATCAGCTCAAAACGAAAGACAATTTGGACGCTTCATCCCACTCCCTTAGCTTTTCAATGTGGAGCATACCTTGTCTTGTTAGTTGTAGGTGCGCAACCCTCGACCGTCAAAGGCGAATGTCGAAAACACACAATTGAAAACAACGGATAACCATTGTAGAATAAACGGTCTCTAGTGGTGGAAACCATTTCATTGTAGTACATCGCACCAGGATTATGCTAAAATATTTGTCTAAATTTCTTACCAAAATTTCCTGTTTAGCTTGCAACCCTGCAAAATACTATTTCTCCTGTAAGTGTTATTTATTAATGACTTGCCCAAGTTGGCTAAGTAAAAACTAGTGCCTTAGTGATTTAATATATCCAAACTAAATTTCACAGTACAGAGTGTCGGGCAGTCGGGTGGTGGTTGGAAATTTTTGTACCAATGCATAGTTGAGTGTGTTACGCTTTTGTACCTATTTTAGTTTTATTTGTTAGTGTTTTTGTTTAAAATCGGTATGGCGAGGATAATTATCTACACTATGTTTTTACAGCAAATTTATATCACAAAATATGTAAACCCTACCTAGGCTATATATTCTGTCAGATCATAAAATATTCAAAAAATATATATCAAGCTACGAATAAAAACTAGAGGTTACATTTTGACCAGCAAAGAAAAGCGTATATATATTCTCTCAGTAAAATTACACTAGAAAAGTGAACTCCTTTCTTCAACTTCTGTATTTTTGTGATAATCATCAATGTCAAAAACAGTAAAAGCATTGTATTCACACACGCACAGGTACTCGTATATTAATATATATAGATAGATATATGTATGTATGCAGCAGAGGGAGCGGACGCGAATTGAAAGTGTACAAAACGTTTACGGTTTTGCATATGAACTTGGATACCTCATCGAGATAAACAAGTATTTAAACATTGCTAATGTGTTAAAATTATGGTCCGGTAGCAACGGTATATTCTATTGCCTAAATGGTTATTTAATCGGGTGAAGTAACGCACGTAAGACGTTTCGTTTAAAATATTAATCAACAACACAAAACAACTTTTAAACTACAACAAGAGGAATCAGTTGGTCGACATAACGGTTTATTAAACCATCACACATAAATACTACCTTTCTGTAAATGCAATTACCGCTAAAGAAGAAAATATATTGATATTAATTTAAGCTCACAAATACGTTAAACCGGTATATTGCTATAAAATACAGATTTTAACCACATAAATAGTTTATTCAAATTAAAACAGTGAAAATGTGATTGTTTCAAATCCAGGTGTGTGAAGCGCCAACAATGTCAATTTTGTTTGTGGTGGTTGGAATATTATCAAAACTACATTGCAGAAATTTCACAAGTAAAAGAACATTTTGATAACATTAGTTAAACAAACTTACACCATGACAAATTAAATTCCAAATAACCAAATCTGGGCACCTTCTAACAGTTAGAATTTGGTCTAAACAAACAGATGCCCATAATCAAGCACTAACCCCACACAGTCAAATAGCTGTCAAAATCACATTATATATATAAAATTATTCACACACTCAAAATGTGTGCATCACAATTTATCTGCAACCAAATTCCTGGCAACTCTTGTCGGTTTCAAATGTTCAAAACTTACAGATAAAAATTGCAAAACATTTTAGTATATTTTTTTCTGCAAACAGCTACAGAGAGACTCTACTGACATGCACTGGCAGTCGGTTGTTTCCATTGCTTTTTACAGGAGAATATATCCTGCAAGTAGGCCCAAAACAAAAGCAGCAATAATGAAGAGCGTGAATTGTCGCTTTTGCTGGGCAATGATGTCAGAGTTATTGGGCCTGGCAGATGATGCTTTGCTCTAAACACATAAAACACAATCACATATTTTCCTGAAAGCTATTTTTTATGAAAAAAGTATAAAGAGTCCCTAAGTTGAGCATATATCTCTGCCATGGAGCATGTTTAAGAAAAAAAAAAACATTTTTAAATCTAGCTGTTCCAACGAAATTCGCTGAATAGTTTCTTCAGAAAACTGAATTGCCAAGGTGCAATATGCAATATTTTGGTGTAAAACAGCAATTATTATTATGCCTTCAAAATAAACACTAAGAATAACAGTATAAAACTGTTACACATCACCTTTTACTAGCACTTTTGCTTTTACTTCGTGAATTTTAATTGCTTTCGTTTCTACTTTGACCTGATGTGTAAAAACATGTCTAAATACAATTTGTGTTTATACTTTATATAGTGCCATCTGATGAGCCTATATAGAATTACAAAAATATGGTATACGACCATTAAAAAAAAGACTGTTATACAACATGACTAAAATAACATAAAATTAGATTTTCAGGAAAATTTTCAAAGCATCTTGGAGCTGTTGATAAACGACGCAATCCGTTGGTTTATACTCCTAGACATCTATTCTTTTTAGTCTTTTAACATTGTGACAATGTGCCAAATTAGTTTTTGACAGTACACCAATTTGGTCTATTTAGAAAACAGTGTCTCTCCCTTTCGGTTCTCACCACATTATTGAGATGCCAATTTTTAAACATTTTATTTGGGTGTTTTTTTTTGGCAATTAAAGAGATAAATATTTACTAGCCAGTTCAAACAGAATTAAATTGATTCCGTATTTAATATGGTTTGGATTGCCAAAATATTTATTCGTTGTTGGTCTCTAAAATTACTAGCTATATTGCATAACTTAAAAACTTGACCTGATGAAGGAAAATGAGTGTGATTTTCAAGCTCAGCACTCCAAAATTAGTACATTAGGCACCTTTAACTAACACTAAAAAGTTTGAGTTGGGGCCAGTGTAATCATAGGCATTGCCAAAAAATAATTATCTTTAACTTAAACTAATAAACCAATCCAACTTTATGATAAATCAAACAAACCCATCACTTTTACATTAGAGCATAGCAAAACTAACAGTATTAGGAATTTCTTGTAGGGCTGGATATCATTTTGCTGATTAGTCAACAAAACCAAGGCAAGTCACGTTGCATTAATCCTAAATTTTAGAAATATATAGATGTGTGACATGAGTTCTTGTAACCCAACATGCTTTCATGTAGTAGACGAAACTGTCCAAAATACCCTTTAATAAAATAGAATTAGACAAATACCCTATCAACGAATATCAATTTAAAATGGATTGTAGTATATTATTATAAACATGACTTGCCCTAAATTCATCATTAAGCTGCTTTATCTTGGCATTTTCTGACTGGAGACGTTTGCATTCCTCCATGATTGATTGTAGCTCGGCTTTTGATCCATTATTCTGTTGTGGCTTTGGAACTACAACGTCAGCAGCCGCAACAACAGGGACAGCAGGGGCATTTTCTGTGTTGTGCTCTCCACTGTTACTGTCCTAGATAGATAAATACAACTATTAGTCTATTATTCCTGGCCACACTGAACGAATAGTAAAAAGCAACACATAAGGGAGGGTATATATAATCTGTAAATGTAGATGACAAGTTGCTTATCAGTGCATGGAGTACTTCACAGGAAGATGTTACAGTAGATTAGCTAGGCATTCTAGAAAAGTGTGTTTTAAATACAAAATAATTAATTCAAAGTATCACATCTAATTATACTGTAGTGTATTTCAATGGTAGAAAAAAAAAGGGTTATATTATTGTTGTTTTTACTCTTCAGGGCAAATCCACTCAGAAATCAAAAATTCAATTGCCATCAAATTTATGGATAAATGTTAAATGTTTTTTATAATAAAGTTGGAAACAAAGTTACAAAGTTTGAGAAAGACCTTTAGTAATGCTATCATTCAATGTACTTAAAAGTGTTTAAAAACTGTTAAAAAAATGTGTGTGCCTGTGTTATACTTTCAAGTAGCATACAAACTTTTTACTAATTGAGTACACAGCATCTATACTTTTAAGAGCTTTGAGCTAAATTATGTTTACATGCTGTATGGTACGATTTCAGAAGTTCGCTGTTGAACAATTTGGCGGTTTTAAGTCTTTTGACAAACGGAGTTGTTGATCAGCAAAAAATCTTGCAACTCTGAAAAATTTTAAAACTTAAACTTTAAAATTGGCTAAATTAATTTACCTCTTGCTGAACATCACTGTCTTGTTCTTGAAATACACATCGCAATTTGGAGTCCATCAAATCACTGGGTGATGCCTCAGCCCACTAACAAAATACAGATTATTTAGATATTTTTTACCATATGTTTGAAATAAGATAACCACAAATCCACAATTACTGTAATTTTAAAACGCAAATTGCTTTGGTACAGATATTACTACATTTTTCCCAAGTAATACTCAAGTATTTATAGTTATCGACCAGGGTCGCAAAAGTTGTCTAAATGAGGGTTAACGAAATAGACATTTGGCCTTTTGTAGGATGTGGTTCATGTTTTCCTAAATAATTGCACAGGGTTTCGAAAACAGGAATAATATAGGATTATAAAAACTGGTTTCTAAACAAAAGACAAAATACTATATTCCTATTACTGGTTTTTAAAACTAACTAGTTAAAACATTTAATTTTTCTATGTATACTTCATTTGTATGGTGTGCTAAAATGGGCAGATACTTGCCTACAAAATCTATTAATTCTAAGCGTGGTCGACCAATATGTCTTCCCAATGGTCACTTATAAATCGACATGTTATGTATGTCAACTGATTTTTATCACTTTTCTTATGAGTCAGGATAGCTATTAATTTCACAAACACCCTCCAGATTGCATGCTTTATAGAGCATGTTTTTGTCAAGTTTTTAATGTTGCAAAAATCAGACTTTAATCTTGCATTATTTAAAGAGTTTATGTTTTGTTTATACTATTAGGATTTATGTTTTGTTTATTCTATGACTTGTTTAACATCATTCTTCAACAGAAAACATTAAATGCAGTTGCATTAAAGCAAATGGGGTTATATATTTATATTGTGTTTTATATATATATCACAAAATCTCAGCCTCAACAAGCTTATCGTAAAGAGTAAAGCAACCCATGTTAACTGGTCAAATGACATTGCCTGAACAGAGATTTATTTACAGTATACAATTAAAATGAGATATGACGTGTTGACATCACTCCTAGTATTGCCATGCTTTAGCCTTTCATGTCTGTTAATTACATTACCACTTAGTGCACATTATCTTTCTGTCATCACAAATATCCTTTTTTATCACCTCTAAGGACACAACTTGCCTGACCTTTTTACAGGTTGAGGAAGTTTATGAAATGTTTTGCATTAAAAATGTAGTGTAATAAATGTATACTTTTTATATTTTTAAACTTTAATCTATCAATTACCAGTTTTTCCACGTCATCTCCACCAGATGCAGCAAGCATAGACTGCACCATAAACTTATGCTTCGCCTTGTCTGGCACCTCAGTTTCCATTGGCTGCAGCATAACTGAAATAACAAAATATGTTAAATTGGCAAGTAATCTTACACTACCACGACCAAACAGTAAAACTCCCATTCAACCTGTTTCAAAATAGTATTTTGACATATATATAAAGACAGCATTAGTACATAACATTTTTTCTCATTTTTTTTCCTTTTGAGGGGATTACTTAAAAATACACAAACTACTGACAATATGCTGAAAATGATGGATATCTTCAATAATAACAACACATTTATTGCAAACTTAAAAGGTAACAGAAAATTTATTGCAAACTTAAAAGATAACAGAAAATAGAAATGAGTTACTCGCTTTAAAATGTCCAACCTCCCTGTAGGTGCTGTAATAAAGGTTTTTTAATAATTACCCATCATAAGCAAAAAAAATAAATTACCTGATACTTTAACAGTTGCACCAGGATCAACAAATCCACTGTTTGGTCTGACACAGTAACGTTTGGGGGCAGTGGTCTTCACTTTAAAACAAACTCTTTGGTGAGATGGGTTGGTAAGCTTAAGTTCTGAAGTTACAACTTCATCAAATGGGCCTGAAAGGTAAAGATTGGATATAAATTAAAAAACGTTGACATAACAAAGGGATAATACAGTTTACCTTTGAATCTCAGCTCATTTGCTGGCTCAATGGTTAGAACTTGTGGCTGCTTTTGACGAGACATAATTCTTAGACAAAAAACTGCTCACCAAAAAGTCTACAAGGAAAACCTTGAAAATAAAGCAATTATAAAAGTCATGCTTAGCAAACTACAAATGGACTCAACACAGGAAAAGGAATTTAGTCAGATAACACAAAAATTATGTATTTGAATACCAGAACATAGAAGTAAAAAATAAACCTGTAAAAAAACCACTGGTTCTCATTTATTCACTTTATTCACAATCAAATGTTGTTCATGTTATATAAGTTATGTAACCTACTTGTATGTATATATTGTATTTTTGCATTATTGAGAAAGATCTTTAACTTCTATTAATATAATCTATTTAAATGTGGGATGATGCAATAAGAGCATTTGTGTGTACATGACTAAGTGAGTACAATTTTAGCAATTTCGAATATTTATGTATGGAATTAAAATATAGTTAATTCAGCCGACACAACACAACAGACCACCTAAACACTGCTTACTAGCCATTCAATGCATCTTGTTTTTTCTTTGACACAAGAGTAACGGAAATTCACCTAACTTGCAAATACTACAAAAATGGGGACAGATGGATGACAAAGTAATGTGCGCGGATCACAAGAGGAGGTGCAATAATTTTAAATAGAAAGAAAGATAATAGTAATTTGTGCACATTTTTTGCATGTAGCTTGGATAAAATTCATTTGGGCACATTTTTGTCCATATAAGTAGTTTATATAAAACCAATTTGGGCTCTTTTTGGCTGTAAGTAGACTTAACCTCACTTGAGCACTTTTTTGTGGTACGTAGCTCAAACAAAACAAATTTGGGCAGTTTTGTTTGTATGTAGTCGACATGGGATACATAAGGTATTACTTGAAACTTTAGTGAAGACAATAATCCTTGCAAAATAGTTGCAGGAGACGACTGGAGATTAAATTTTTGCCAAAAAAAAACATTTACTTTTTTTGCTTGCACACCTCCGTGAAAAAAGTGCCCAAAATGGTTTGCAAGTGCCCCAAAAAAATTTGCAACAAAAATTGCTTAGTGGGAACACTGATTGCTCATATTTCTTTGTGGTAATGACGACAATTTTTATGGTGGTGACAGGGACATATCCACAAATCCAAAAAAGGGGGGGTGCTAAATTTTCATTGTAGGAAATTTTACCATTTAGGTCTGACATTAATGAATAATACCTCTTAAACAGGAAAAAATAATAATCAGAAACAGCTAATTAACGTCCGACAACAAAGACATATGTGGGTTGACTCTTGCAAGTTGCCAGCTGCAAAACCGCTTAGCGTTCAATCGTTAATTTTAGACGAAAAACTAAACCAAGACAGTGAAATAAATCAAGCGCAGTTACCGAAGTTCCATATAAGGGACTACGCTAAATTATAAGCTTGTTCGTCACCTGCAATACTGAACAAAGAACGTTTTTCGCAGGTCTTATTATACCTTGATTAACGCAACATTTGCATGGACTTTGGCTACGTCAGCTAAAATACAATCTGCCGTTGAGGGAAAATAAGTTTGTAAATTGCACACTAAATCTGTGGTCTTAGAACATGCTTATGAACTATTATTACATAAAAAAAATCTAAATGTAAAACACGCACAACATTCACAATTAGACCACCTTTTGAGAATATTCGCTTGAGAAAAAAAATTCTATTGTTACTCAACATGGGATATTAGTGCAGATAGCGAACAGCAAGGAACATTAAATGTGCCCAACTAAACTTTTTTTTTAGCGAAGAAAAAAAGAGTTAAAAAACAGCAATTAATTTTGGTTTCTCATTAGCTTAATATGCGTGACCCAATTACATTAAAAATATTTTTAAACCCTGAAGTGAGTTTGATTGCGATTGACTGAAATATTTTTTAGACTCTGAATTAACTGGTTCAGTAAAAAAGTCACAAGAACACTTCTTAAACATTTTGAAAGTTAATTGCATTCCAAGCCAGCGATGAAATAATGTTTTAAGGTAATTACTATTTGCTGATTCTAAATTTCAGACATCAGATTTTGTCTACCACAAAGAAAGCCCGGTGGAAGGCTCATGTATCGAGTATTAGCAACTGCCAGCTCAACAATGCAAGTACAATTCGCTGAGGGGTGCTGATGGACACTCACTCGGTCAAATAACAAGAACCTATTTTTGCTAAGGGCACTCCCAAGTTGAACTTCTGTGTTTTTACCCAATCAAATTACACTTACAATGGAAAGCGCAAAATTTCTACCCTGAATATTCAGCAATAATCGTAGAGTAAATCAAACAGCATTCCTCAAATAGAGTAAAAAGTTAAACGCCAACTATTGGGGTTATACTAATACTATTCAGTTATACTATTTGTACAATAACTCATAAAGGCAAAATTTCCAAAAAGGGCAAGAAGCCAAATGTTGGTAACAAATCGAGCACACTAACTTTTATGTTAGTATGTTCAAGCAAGGATTATGTATTTGCTTTAATTTAGCAGTGCGGAAACAAATTCTGCTATGACTAACTTTTAAGCAAAAAAAACTTCACTTGTTTACGTTACATAAAATATGTGTGTATAACATGTAGCTCCAGTAAACCTACAAAAGGTTGGTACAACACGTATTAGTGATTAAAAGACAACAGCCTGATGCCTTCGAATATAATTAGCTATGACTGTGTTTGTGTCTTCCCTATTTTAAAAGGTTCAAATTCATTCGGCTCATTTAGTCGATCCAGTAGACACAACACACAAAGTATCACAATGCCAAAAATCATGGTAATTTTAGTTTACAAAGACGAACAATTAGATTTCTAACAATCATGCAGATGCAAATATTTATAACACATAATAAATTAAATGCTGATTCTACACATTTCTACGACTGTAAGGCTTCAGTCTAATTGGGGGAAGCATTCATTTAACTGATTTCAAGCACAATCAGTGTAAAGCAGAATAGGACATCTTAGCTTTTTTACAATGTACGCTGAATAACCCAAGTAATGTGCATTGCGGTATGCAGTATTAGTAGACCGTTTTTTGCATTCATTTCTATGTACCAAATAGAAAGAGCCTCCAAAAAAGTGGTAGGATTGTGGACCAGCGCCAAATGCAGTGCCGGTACTACGGCCAAGGCAAGTTTTTTTTGCGTTACTTTCTACATACCAAATCGATTGAGCGCCTTTTTTTACAGTAGCGAAACAAGTTGACAAAATAAAAATTGCAAGGAAAAAATAAATATGGGAGAATAAAGGCGCTCTTTTACTATTGTACGTAAAAATTAATAAAAATAAAACTTTATTCAAATGCCGCATACCACAACGCATATTGTTTGGGTTAGGGTGCGGGTTAGCGACTAGCGTTTGGTTGAGGGTGGGTCAAGTTATTATTAATAATAAACATAATATTACTTGACCCACCCTCACCCAAACGCTAACCCGCGCCCCAACCCAAACAATATGCGTTGTGGTATGCGGTATTATTTTATTTTGTTTTTTGCATAACTTTTCACGTACAATAGTGAAAGAGCGCCAGAATAAATATAATAATAATTCTTTAGAACCCAAAACTCGCACCTTAACCCAAACAACGTTAGCAATATAAAAGCCCGAACGTAAACGTTATAGGATTATAGACCAGCGCCCAAGATTGCTTTATAAAATACAAGTGACGTGTTTAAAAAACATAAATTAATAACAATACACTTAAATAAGTTTACTTCTATCCTGTTTACCTGCTCTAATGCGAACTAAGCCTAACGTTGCGAAATCCGAGTCTATTTATCCGCCATCTTGTGTCAAAACGTCAACTTTATTTTTATAGTTTTAAAAGTAGTTTTTCACATTTTGTTGATGTTCAAATGTATTTAACTGTACCACTGTTACTACGGCCTAGAGCTTTAGCACTATTTTATACTTTTTAGAAATGTTACAGAATTTCAAGTCCATCCCTTATGTGTTACAAGTTCTGTATGCCCGATGAATTTGTTTTTGTCAGGTTACGGTACGGTACCGTTAAATATGCTTAAAAACGCCTAGATCATTATGTAGATTAGGAAGGTTATCCACATGTCTAAAATGTTTGCATAAATTTTAATTAGATGTATTGCATGTTCAGTTCAGTCAGTATTATCTTAAACTCAGAAAGGTATATTTAAATTTTGATAAATATATTTTCTTTGTTTTTGTAAAAATCAAGTCAATTAAGGAAGTGGTTTGACTTGATTCCAATTACCGCATAGGTCGCGACCAGGGATGTGCAGTTAGGGGACGTCGGGCAAAGCAAAAGATATATCAAGCAAAAGTTATATCAGTTAATCTCTACCGCAAATTTTTCGTTTCTATACCTAAGTCGTTCTTCTATTTTGTTGCGTCATTCATACAAGCGTTCACGCGGTCAATATCATTGAATTAGGGTTCCTCTTTTTCCCGGATTTTTTCACTCCCGGAAAACGGGATTAAAAAATGAAACTTCCCGGGAATACCGGGATCCCGACGAAAAAATTATACATAAAATCACGTCATTTTGAGGTTGGTATTTGTTTTATTTTAGATCCAAACATTTAATTAAGCTCATTTATGGGCGTTCTTTCACTTATGCACGTGCAAAATTATGCAAAAATCAAAAGAAAAAAATACCGCATACCACAACGCATAATGTTTAGGTTAAGGTGCGGGATTGCGTTTGGGTGAGGGTGGATCAAGTATTATTATGTTTATTATTAATAATACCGCTTGACCCACCCTCACCCAAACGCTAACCCGCATTCTAACCTAAATAATTTTGCGTTGTGGTAAGCGGTATTTAAAGACCGTTTTTTTTATTAATTTATACGTTCATAACTGAAGGAGCGCCAGACCTCTAATACGAGTCAGGACCCTTATTTGTGACGCATTTTTTTTGGTAGAATAAATTTAATTAGGGTTTTCCGCTGGTAAGCGCATATAAAACAACTCAGGCAACGACGTTAACATGGTTGGTATTATTTTTTTTCTTTATATTAGTCAAAAACGGCAATATTTTTAAAGTTTTGCTAGGTTGCCGAATACCCGGGATTATAAAAAAAATTTCCCGGGATTCGGGATTGTTAATTCGCGGGAAATCCCGGGAATTTCCCGTCGAAACATTCCCGGAGAGAAACCCTACATTGAATACGCGAAGAGAGGCAACGCCAAGCCGTGCCCCTCTTCAGATCTCAAAAGTGCCATACA
Organism: Ascidiella aspersa; assembly: GCF_963924565.1. NCBI lineage: Eukaryota > Metazoa > Chordata > Ascidiacea > Phlebobranchia > Ascidiidae > Ascidiella > Ascidiella aspersa. The sequence continues at coordinate 16,417,500 of NC_139449.1, forward strand.
CTGCATTATGCGTGCCTTTTTCTTACGCTAATTCTCTCGGAAAACATGATGAACGATTTAGCTATAATTTGAGGCATGCCTCAATTATGACGTCCAGGCTATGAAACCTTTCTTTGTCCAGCTTAAATGCCGATAGTGCGTGTACATTGACTTCTTGTAGTGTAAAGCTCTAAAGTTAAAGTCATAAATAAAAGCAGACCTATTGCAAATTTAAAAGTTTTGTATCAGACGACTTGACAAAAAAAATAACACGCAACTTTCAAAAAGATTGGTAAAAAATAGGAGTGGATGTGTGGCTGTCACAGGCGTAGCCAGGGTGGCCATGGCCACCCAAAAATTTATCAATATTGTAGTCTTAATAATAATTTGTTTTGTAGCTTTTATGAGCAGTAGCCTACCACAACAGTCCATCGCAGGCTTGCCACGCTATCAAACGTCATGCACTGTAACGTCATAAAAGATGTGATTTTGTTTTCGCTCTCTGAATAATTTGGGAGTATTGCGCTAAAACTCAGTCAGTTGCTGATCGAAACGGTTTGCTAGCATATTTATTTGTGTTCGATACGCAGTTCATACAATGGCAAAAGCTAAACAAGAAGAGTTCAAACTTTCTTTTCATTTTTATTATTACGATACCATTTTTGTAGTTGTTAAAGAAAAACGTGACTCGAAAAAATTAGTGCCTCACCATCTAGGAACCTTACCGCACGTCACTGGTCGCGACACAAAGTTGGGTCGCCTGATAGGCTATTATTTGGGGGTCGCATCTTGGACGAAAACATTTTAATAAAAAAAATTAAAACGTTAAGAGATCACAAAACTGAAAAATATGAACACAAGTCATGAAGCGTTTTATGTCGAGAAATCGTAAAGATTTGTAACATGTTCGTAGTGCAAGAATTTTTAACAGTTTTCGTTTTATTATTGTTATTAATAATATTATTATTTTTATTGCAGAGTGAACCATATGTTCATCATTAAGGTTACGAAAAATGGCAAAACGATCATACAATATGAAGCGTTTTTTTCACAGAACTTCGTGTGTATGTTTGAAAGTTCTCTGCAGAATCATTGAGAAAGAATCAATTGAAACGCCACTTGGAGAAAAATCATCCAAACCGTGTGAATAAGCCTGTTTAATTTTTTACAGCAAGTTGAAATCGATTCAAGGACAAAGAAAAGCACTTACATCACAAAATAAATTAGATGTTTAATCTTCGTATGTTGCGTACTATAAAATTGCTGAGCAGAAAACAATTTAACACAATTGGTGAGGATTTGTTAATGCCAGTTATAAAAGAATAGTCGTAAAAAAAAGATTGGTTAGAAGTGTAGCGACACGTCATCACATTGTTATAAACCACAGAGAATTTTGTATTATCGCTCTTGTAATGTTTCGTCATGGAAAATTACTGTTTAAAACCATTGCAGCAAAAGTCTGCAGCGAAACCTTTTTGACACCCATTTTATGCGTCAGACCTGTTTCTGATTTAACGCGCATCCGTTTTGTAAAAATAACAGATGTTTTTAAAGCGCCGTCGTGCAACCAAAGTTTATGTTTTGACAGTTACGTGAGATACATATTGTTGCTGTTTGTGCGAGCCAGAAATTGTTTCGCGTTTTGACGTAAAAATTGTATATTTGCGTCAGACAAAAGTGTAGAAAAAAAGGTTTCGGGAACCACCCTTTGCCACGTGATGCCTATGTATTTTATTAAAACAAATAACTATTTTATTGCGTATGTACGTCTTGCCTTCTTTATACAGATCTCTTCTAAACCCCTTTATAAGCTTGCGTTACAAGATTCTTTATCATTATGATTATTGTGAAGATCCGTATCGAATAAAGTGTTGTCTGTTACTTAAGAAACCAATTGAAGTGCTCGTATGTGAGAAGCAGAGACAATGAACAATTCTGTATGAATGCAGTATCTATCTTGTAGTCGTGAAATTGATACATCAGGCAAAAGACAATTAATGATTCTCATATCAACTCACTTCTACAGAAGAAAGTGAAAAGTTTAAAACAATCTCTTTGTCAAACAACACAGTGAAAAGACGCATAGTAGACATAGCTAATGATCTTCTCGAGCAGATTCTTATCCAAGTGAAGGAGTGTCCCCTTTTATCCCATTCAATTGGATAAATCCACCGACATTGAAGGTTTGCCCCAACTTTCTGTCTTTGTTAGCTTTATCAACAATAAGTTATATCAGAAGATTTTTTATTTTGTAAAATTGCTCAAACTACACAACAAAGGTGAAGATATTTTTCAGTTGTTGGATAAAAGGGAGTATATTCCATTCCTTGGGTGAATGTTCATGGGGATGAATGTGCTGGCATTTACGGTGCACCAATGGTGCAGCAGCTTATACTGGCATTAAGTCTGGTGTGGTACAGAACGCAAAGACAAAGCCCGAAGTGCGATGGTTGGACAAGGTCGTGTCCTGAAGCGTGTTTGCAACAGTTGTTTGCCGATATATTATTTTCTAAATTTATCCATGCAATCGGCAATGGTTTCACGGTGATTGATCACGCCGCCAAAGTTTCTACTTACCACAAAAAAACAATACTCTGGAAACGTCATTCCACCAAAGATAAGTACGATCTGTTTCTTCAGCTAACCCAATATGTTTGTTGCAAGGAAGTTGATAATTGGACACCTGGAACAGCTTGCCAAAAACTTTGTGCCCTTATGGTGACTATCTAACACTTAATAACCAAAATAATTGGTTAATGATTGATCCATTTGTTGAAAAAAATCTGCCTCAACTTCCCCTCCATATTAAAGAACAGTTTATGGACATGACGACAGAAGCAGAAAATCGCACTTCTTTTGCGTCTGTCAAAGACTAATACCCCGAAGATTCTGCAAACATCCATTTTTGGGCTTCTATGTACGTATCCCACAATTGAAAAATTAGTTGTTCCAAAACTGATTCCATTTGCAACAACTTGGCGTTGTGGGAATGGATTTAGCGCCATGTGTGTATGGAATACTAAACAGCGAAACCGAATGGAAGTTTAAGCCGACATGCACCTATGCCTAGGCAAAAATTAACGTCCAAATTTCAAAAACTCACTGACAGCAAGCGAGCACAGCTATCTCATAAGTGATTTAGGCCCTTCTGAAAAACGCGTAGTGGTAAACGTTTAGTGATCCCTGCGCCTGTACAACTGCGAGTGGTTAACACCGTTATGAACTCGAAGGTATCCCTAAGATTATGCGGAACATGTATAGATGGCAATTAAAGAAAAAATTAGTGCGCTCGCGGAAAAAACGTAAACGTTACACATAGTCATGTAAACCCACGGATTCGGGGTTGAGGAACACTGGCCTAAATTTATAATGCTGAACTTTAAGCGAATTAATCGTTTCTTGCAGATTCAAGAAATTTGTCAACTATGATTTATACTGAAGTATGCATGGTTGCCCAAGACATCATTGCGACCCTCTTGCAGGGACCTCCAATTTAAGAACATACTGGTCTAGATAGTTTGACCCAGGGCTGCAGAGTTGGAGATTCTGCATTCTGGAATCGACGGAGTCCGTTATTTTGGGTGGAGTCGCTTTCAGATATCGCAAAAATGTACTACATCTAATTGTGGTTTGGTATGCTAACTTCATACTGGTTGGATCATAGCCTACTGGTTTGAAAAAATCATACTAAAAATATAATCTATTTTTATACTATGATTTTTCTTAAAAACACGTTTGACCTGTCATGCCAAAATTGGTCCGGCCAAAATCGGTCCGGCCGGATCGATTTTGGTCGTAATCAAGCGCCAAAACTGATCAGGTTGGATCGATTTAGGCGTTAGAACAGCCGCTAAAACAGGTCTGGCTATAGGGTTAGGGTAGGCCGGACCAGTTTTGGCCTAGCCGGACCTGTTTTAGCGGCTGTTCCAACGCCAAAATTGATCCGACCCCGGACCAAATTTCGCGTTACACCCCCGCCTTAAAACATGTAAATCCAACGTTACACCAACCTGAACGCATGTCTAATGTATAGCCTACGGTAACAGCCGGAACGGCGTCACGGTCTTCAAAGAGCAATTCTCTTCAGAGCACTTAAATCGAATGAATTACGTCAACATAAACTCATTATAACCAGAGGTTTTAAACAAAAAAGTTGCTCTAATTAGTTTTGTCGTACCTACAATATGTTAAAAAAGATTAGCACGGCTAACACCATAACGAAAAAACGTAAATACCTGATGTAACCAATTGTTCAGGAATTGCAATTAAACTAAACCACGGGTTTCAACTCAATCATGCTGATATTTCTGTTGTTTCTCACGTTTCGTAAACTATATAATTACCTATTTAACTTTCAAAGGAGTTTTAAGAAGAAAAAATTGTTAACAGAAACTAAGTCGTTAAATTTTAAAAGCTTTTAGTGAACTTAGCGATTTTAGAAACATAACCTTAACTAAGCTGTTAAAGTGCTATAAGCTCAACAAAATAATGAGTCATGTCTAACAACCAGAAAAATACGGTCATGTCTAACAACCAGAAATAATCGAAAAAAATACATACAAACACTTTTACAACATGCACCTCAAATTTGTACTCCTACTTCCATTAGTTGCGTCATTTTAGGGTTTTTAGCACAAATGGTGGATAACACAATGCACAGCCAAAATGTCACACTTAAAACTTAGTAGCCTAAGTGCTTTTTTGGAGCGCTACAGTACTTTTTGAGTTGTCAGTCAAGCATTTTAACCCCATCTGTCATTTAACCAACTAATTTAGGTAGTGCCAATTCGAGAAATTAAACAGTTTAGCATCTAACCCAGACCTGGGCAAAATATTTGCTCGGTATACTATTTGCACTTTGGTCGGTATACTATTTGCTAATTTGACAACACAACTGCAACTTTATCGTAGCCTTTTTTTTAAGAATTTTTTTCTATAAAGTCAGTTATATAGGCACCAGTAAAAACAAGCGACACTTTTATATATTTGGTTATAACAATATATTTAGGTTGCATTACGCTTTGCAATCTTATTTATCCTTCTTTGTTAATCTAACCTGTTAATTCTAGGCTTGTTTTATAGCGTTATAGTACGACGTCGTATTATGTGTATTTCACTTTGAGATTCTTTTTTTGACCCGGCCCACCACAACATTTTATGTTTCTCAGGAACAGTTGTTAGATCATTTGTTGCACAACCAACAAAACAAATATTTACGAAGCTTTTGTCATGCCATTGTTTTCATCAAATGCGAAGGAAAAACATTCCAATTTATTATGTTTTTGGAGCCTTTTTTTAATACAATTATAAGAGCTGAAAATTTATTTTCGGGACATATCTTGTTTTTGCCGTTGTTCTGTTTTGCTTTGGTTTGCTTGGTATGTATTAAACCGGTTTTTGTCCGAAGCTTTATAGAAAAAGTGTAAATCGTAGAACTTTCAAAATTTCATTTCAGACATGGCGTAGAGTGGTATGTAGGTGCATATTATAGGTTTGTGAGGTTGCACCCCTAGGGGTCTTTGATTAGGGGACAAAAACAATAATGTGACCTAATCGTTTTAGTTTGCAGTAGCTATCGAGGGGAGGGGGGATAGAGGGGCGGCAGGTAATTCTTAGGGGGGCGCGAACTCTACTCCTCTATTTCACTTTTTATAATTATTTTATTGGTTTCATGTTGCGTTGGTTGTTATATCTGCTTTAATGCTAAATGACACATATGTAGGTAAGTACGTACGTACTGAAGAAAAATAATTCATAATTTTGTGATTTGCAAGATTTTTGGGCTGCTATGTGCTAATAATTTTGATGCAAACGCATTTGTAACGGCACGACAAATATATGGTTGATGTTAAAAGGTAGATCCAGTTATTAAGCGACATTTTTGCGACGCACTGTTTGCGAACTTTTAGATTAGCAAATCAAAGAAGGTCTGTCGTCAGTCGTACCCCATGGTCCCTTAGTATTAGCCCGTAGCACACTCCATTTCGCCTGACCAAAAGCGTGTGTGTTTACCGATTTATGTTTCAAAAGTTTGCTACTTATTATTTTCGGACATTTGCTACTGGGCCTATTATGCCGATTTGGACTGTGTTTAGTCAGAAAAGTATGATAAGGTTCATGGATATCTAAGTTCTGCACAGGGGTTCGGAACCATGCCTCCCCACAAACTGTTTTTGCCAGTTTTAACAACAAAACTTGTTTTAACAACAAAAGTGCGATTTTTTTGCGTTTTGCGCAAACCTGTCATTGGTATATCAATATTGGTTAGTTCCGGGAATAGTTTTTTGTGCGAATTTTAATGTTATTTGCAATATTGCCATTGCGTTGTGTGTCACACATTTAAAACACTATTAATGCAATGTTTAGTTTTTGCGCTTTGGGCGACATTTTTACGTGGTTTCTGAGCAGCCTTTAAGTGTGGCGTCAATGTCTTCAAAGCAGGTTTGACAAAATCAGCTCGATGAAAACCAATATATCAAGCCTGAGCAATTGTTTGTGTGCCCAATGCGTCAGGCCTCCCAAAGTAAAATTTACCCAATTTAAACAAAATATACACAAAAATTTTCGCGCTTTGTGCGGTTAACAATAAAAAAATTGCCTTCACGAAACTCAATGGTAATAAAACAAAGCTTAGTAATTCTCTGGCTGAACGCATATTGGAGTCAATTAATATTATCAAACGGCAGAAGCATTTGCACCACATGTATTGATGTGAACGCAAGGCTTGTTTAAGCGGACACCAACACGAAAAAACGTAGGCTGCATGGAGAAGTACCAAGAAAATATCGAGGATCTGATGAATTTTTGTTAAGCATTATTTGTTGAAGAATAAATAAAACTGCCATGAAGCATATATTTAATACATGCTCTATGGCAGTTTTATTTATTTATTCTAGTCCGTGTTAAATAGGTTTGGACCAACTGGTGGGATCCAGCTTAACTGGAACCATTTTTATTGCCTTTTCATGCTTTTTTTGTATAAAATATACCCTCTTATAAAACCTTCGTATAGTTTGGCGGATCCGTGGTTCCGTGTTTCATACCCCGCAGTTTGACAGCAATCCCTCATTCACGGCTTCCGTCATATTCGGCGATCGATTTAAACAATTCAATTTGTGGTGTTTTGGGCAATTTACTTTTTTGGTCTTTAGTCTGCTAACGCAAATAAAGTCATTATACAGATTCACCCACAAGTGCGTTGGGGAAACGTTGGATAAAACAGGTATGTGTGATAGGGGAAAATACAAATTTAGAGTGGCAGTCCTTAAATTTATTATTATTAATTCAGAAATTATGATTTTACCCAGCAAAACATATGTAAATGTGTGCAAGGCGCATTTGGATGAAAAGTTCTTGCAAAAAGTAAAAAGTACAAAAACAAGAACTTCGTTCGCGCGAAGTCAGAACAATTTTTTTTTGATTATGTATATATTTTTTATGTATATATTTTTTTTGGCAAAACTCGTGTAAGCAAACCTTATTTATTAGCATATTACAGAAATAGTCTTCGCGCCCCCTCGCAAAGTTTCAAAAACATTGATGTAGCAATTCACAGACTCATTGACATGGTTCACAATAAAATCTGAGGCATACTTTCCAGGCTACTTTGATTATATATCACCCTACACCAACGGTGTCCAACCTGCGGCCGTCGATGAATGATTGTGCGGCCGTTAACACGTATTTTAATAAGCATGTGTTGGTGGCCGTGACCGTGCTGGCATGCGTTAATGGTAAATGCTAAATGCAGATTAGAATTTTTTACGACTTTAGGGAGTGCAGTTAAATCATTGAGCTAAGCTTTTTCGCTACATTCTCAGTGAACAGATTTCTTATGTGCGCTAAAAAAACTTGATTTCATTGATTGATTGATGCACAAAGAAATCAGTCTATGACAGGGGTCGGCACGGCCCGCGGACCGGATCGGCTCGCCAATGTAATTCATCCGGCCCGCGGCCTCTTTAGACAAACAAGACACGAGTCCATTACAAATACTTTTTGACTATTTTAACTAGGTAAGTTCATAAATTTTTTCGCGCTTTACCGTTGAAAAGTGGAAGGCTGACAAGTAGGTTGCGGACTTTTCGCGCTTTGCGCGAACTTCTTCTATCTGTCTTTATTGTATTTTAGTCCCTTTGAAGTAAATCCGTTAATATAAAATGTGCTATTTATATCATGGCATATTGCGCCGCATTTCTAATAAAACCCAATTCTTACATAAATGCTTGTGTTTATAACAATATGCGATTATTTTATGTGCCTAAGCCCATTTCGATTGAATTAAAACTTTTGCCAAATCTAAACCTAATAAACGCATTTTTTTTCGATTCGCGCGATTAATTTGCATTTAGGTTCCATATTTTACCACGAGTTCGTTAGACAACAAAACGCCTTTGAAGATTAATTATATCATGTTATGACGTCACGATTTGACAAATTTTTGAGTCATCCCTAAAAACATTTAACTTACGGCCGTGAGGAAAATAAGACTGTCAATGTGGCAGCCAACAGCTAAAAGGTTGGACACCCCTGGTCTACACCATCTATGACAGGGTTTCCCGAACTGTGGTCCGCGACAACTGCACAGGTGGTCCGTGGCGATATGACGAGAAATTAATAAGTCACACATATACGTTGTGTAGTACGTACCCTTTTAAAGATAAATTGCCGCAGTTATTCACAACATATTGATTTCGAAAGCTTTTGCTATCCAGTATCGTAAATCTTACTTGTTGCACATTCGTTGTGGTCAAAAAGTTGTTTACGAAAAAATATCGTATTTTTCGTTTATGACGTAATCTTGTGTGAAAGAGCATTTTCAGCTCCTACCAACATGAAGACAAAATACAGGTCCAGGCTTTCCGTGGACTTGACGTACGAGTTTGCCTTTCACAAATAACTCCCAAGAATCGATGATTTATGCAGAAAGAAGCAATCCCATACGTCTCATTGATGTTGTCAGTTTTGTAAATAAATAAAATTCGTTTTTTATTTATCCTTTGCTTCGTATTGCGGTCCGCGAAAAAACAGATTTACAAATAGTGGTCCGTGGTCCAAAAAAGTTTGGGAAACCCTTATCTATGATACCTGCTCAATACAGAAATAACAGATAAAATTTTAATAGCACTGCGGAAATACTGCATAAAAAACGAGATTCAAAGCGTAAAAAAGTCTATCGTATGCGTGGGTTTGTTGTCTGTCAATAAAATATTGCAAACTTTCTGTTTGCAGGTGGTAGACTATAGCGTTGCTAAAATCGCTATTAAGGTCTCTCTTCTGTCGTAATTCGGGACTGTTGCCGTTACTGTATAATCATGCGTGACGAATAATGTATGATAATTGCCATGAAAGGCGGTGGAATACCTCAGTGACAAACAATAAGTGTTTTTGTTTTAAAAGGAAATATAGGCTACTGCTCGAGCAATACGTTTCGAAAATTGGGTCGATGTTTAAGCTTTATTTTGTTGCCGTTGGCTTGGCCGTCCGAAGTGTACAATTTCGCTCAGCGGGCTTGGCTAAAACATCCAAACAAAGTTAGAACACGCAACAGGAAAATACCAAATAAAACTGCAAAATTAAGACCAACCCTCAGCCACAGGATAGACCCCCAAATTAAAAAAAAAATACAGAATAGGCCTTCAATAAAATAAGCGAAAAACTTTCAAAGGTGCTCGTCTCACCCGAGGCGGAAATAATTAGCCGCTTAGCTACCTAACTCACGCACATCGTCCCGACCGACCCAGCTTAACTCGCCCCTTTTAAAGCCAATCCAGGGACAAGATCCAGGGTAATTATTTTGCGTTTTAAGGCGATTATTTTCTGCATCATGGGCTATTCAAAAGTGTTTGAAATTGTGCCCTTTTATCGCAGACGTTATATCTTGTCGTAGCCTACAATCAGCTAGCCCTAGAGTTGTTCATTGCGCCAAGACAAGGAATTCATGATCCCTCTTCTCTCTATTGAACACCACGAAATGTCCGACGTTCTGTGGTTGCTGGTCGCCATGTGATCGGATCCTGGGAGGATTTTAAAGAAGAATCGCGGGCCAACGAACTGCTCGGAACGTTTTTGGTGTTCCAGAGGGAGGGTCGCCAATGCATATTTCATTATTTCAACAGGGGGATATGACCAGCTTACTTTCTGACTTCACTTAATCGAAACTAACAAAACAAACTTCAACATAGTTCCGATTTCAATAAAACAACTTACAGGGAAGTAAAACACGTCTCACAAGTATGGCGTTCATATCGTTGTGTCTAGGTTAGTAGAATTCGAATAAACTAATACCGTAGCAAAAGCGAGTGTGTTTAGTTTAAATTAACTGCTCAGTTAACTACCTAGGTAGGCAGGATGCATAGCCTGCCCTACGGGAAAGGAAATAGCAAGAACGTTTTTTTAACAGACTTTTCCAGTAGGCCTACACACGCGAAACAATTGAACGCTTTAAATACCTCGGTGATCTTGGCGCTTTTTTTGATAGTCTTATGACGCTGCAAAGCTGAACAATAGTTTTATCTGAAAGTGATACTATACTAGTAGGCCACCCCATCCGTCAGAAATCAGTGCAGTTCTAAGCAAAAAGGTCTACGACAATCAGTGCATTCAAAGGATCAAAAAGTCTGACTTTTCAGCGCCCTAACCCAAATAATGTGCGATAATTTAATAATTATAACGCTTCAGGCCCCAATACCTCAATTTGTGACGTAATAATCTTAAATACAATGGACGAGAAACCATCTTATGCCCATCCGAGTATGGGCTTTTTTCCCCAGCATTTAAAGAATTATTAAAATAACGCACATTATTTGGGTTAGGATTCGGGTTAGCGTTAGGGTTTAGGTGGGTCAAGGGTTATTAATCCTATCTCATACTTTTTGTTATCTTTTCTGAACTTTTAATGAATATTTTCAATTTATCTACGCCGGGAGTTTACCTAAAGGTCCAAATCAGTGCATTGCCAGGACATCAAGGTCTAAAAGTCTAGACTTTTCTGCCATTGGATGCCCTGATTGTCGTAGACCTTTTTGCTTAGAAATGCACTGATTTCTAACGGATCGGGTGAGTAGGCTATATTTTTAAAACCGGTCAACCATGCAATAAAATTATTGTCATTAGTGTGCCAGTATTTAGCTCTTTGTCACAACCTAGCGGCTAGCGCTAGCATAAACACGAACTGCTAAACCAGGCTCCTCATCTTGGCGTCCTACATCACCTAAATGCTGAATGAACTAAGCGCGCCGAGATTTTCATTGAGCAATACCTCCGAAAGTTGAGACGTTACACACAAGTCTGCATTCTGTGGCAGCTGCACACCAGATATTTTTTCTAAAGTGATTTGTGTGGACACCTGTATTGGATAAAGGTTAATTGTGATAAGATTTCAAACCGTGGGCAAACAAACATGATTGCACACCTCAGTTCTCGGCGTAAAGTGCCCTGGCTGACACCCCTAGCATAACATTTGTATTCTATTTTTCAATGTTATTTAATTAGGGTTTGCTAGCATTGCTTTTCTGGTAATTGCAAAATAGTGGTTATTTTCAATTACCAATTATTATAGTATATAGCTAATGTGGCAGTAAAGAAAATAGCTGGCCATACATAAGGAGTGCCAGTCTGCATTCTATGGCAGGTGCACAATGATATTTTTCTAAAGAAATTTGGGCGCTGGTCTAGAATCCTACCAGAACGAAACACCATTTGGGTTAGGGTACAGGTTAGCGCTTGGGTTAAGGTGGGTCAAGTATTATTATTAAATTAGGAATATAATAATACTTGACCCACCCAAACGCTAACCCGCATCCTAACTCAAATTTTGTGCGTTGATTTTAGAACTGTGGTAGGATTCTAGACCAGCGCCGAAATTTGTGCTAACACCTGAATTGCTGTATTGCACACTTAAATTAAATGCTAAATTGTGGTGGGATTTCCAACGTAAGGTGTGCAAAAAAAATAATTGCACACCTCAAAATTTAGTTCTGTACACCCAAGATCTCTTCATGCCATGAAATAGGGATGGGGAGAGATAACATAAAAATGGGCTTTTTTATGCTTAGAATTTTACTAATTTCTGACAGTTTGGGTGTTTTTACTACACCTTGTTTGCTACAAACAGCCAGCCCAAGTACAACTGACAAGAATAAATGAGTTTTGTTTATGAATTCACTACACTTTTCAGTTAGATTGAAAGTTATCGAGTTTGTACTATTGGTTGGACTTCGAGGAGCCATGTCAACTCAAAGACCTCATTCTGACAGCTTTGGCTCCAATCTTGGACATTCGGCCCTTGGGTTACAAAGTCGCTTGCTTGAAGTTGCGGTTGTGGTTGGTATGGATGAAGAAACTGGACTTGAAAAAAGGAACTTAGAAGTGAGCTTTATTATCTTAAAACAAACAATGTTAAATAAATCATTCCCTTGACTATATGTGACTTTTTAGTGTGTGATACACACTCACTATATACTGCTAGCAACTTTTAGATATTTGTGTTATAAAAGTATATATATTTGTTTTTAAAGCATGCTGTAATCAATGATGGTGAAGAAACATTATTTCAAATGCACTTCAAGGCACATTTACTGGACATTATATCAGGAACTCAAGAGTCAAGTCAACTAGCATCAATGATTTTGCAAGGTTTGAAATATTGATTACACAAGTCTGCATCAATTTTAATGACCAAAAGTAAAGAGAGCTTTTGGTAAATTTTGGGTTGTTGATTCCAAAAATGACCTCAGATTTTTTTCTGTGAGCTAATTTTTTGTCACAAAATACAATGAAAATTTAGGCAGTAAGAACGAAGGCTTGCCGGATAGTAAGCCGAAACGTTGGTAGAAAATAATATATATTGCCAGAGGAACCTGTTTTAAATATACTATGCCTGGTAGCAACAGCATATTTAAGAACGAATAAGAAGCATTGAAAAGCATTGTTCACATTCACAGATAAATAACTTTTTAAATTTGCCTAAAAAATTAATAGCAGTACTTACGTATTCAGATGACAATACTAGAATTAACATTGTTTATGGAAAAATGTTTTTTTACTCGTATGCAACCTCCTTATCTCTCATAAGACACCTTTCGTAATTTGCCATCAAACTGAAAACTGCTCTATTCCTATCTAGCAAAAATAGCTTTATCTGCCAAAACAAATCCATATTGTGTTGTAGAAATTGTGTTCTAGTTTGTGCCTATATGGTTTGTCTTTGCTCTCTCTGGGAGAGACATTCTTGGTCTCCCAAATTCCCCCCGCCAGGCCAAAACAGTTATGTCTGGTCTCTTCATACAGGGCCACTATTCGACCTTCTGTATTGCAATAAACTAAACAACCTAACAGAGCAAAAGGTAAATGACAAACCTCATCGCCCTACTTTGGTATTTTATATAGTTTTCTGCTTGATGGAAACATTTACTTGCTCTTCACTTGTAGGTTTGGTGCTCCTAATTTTCAAATAGATGTACAGAAGGTGCAGTTCTTCAGTCATGTAACAACCTAGTTTTGGAAATGCATAAAACCTAATCAACAAGTTCTATGTAATTCTGTGATTCAATCTACCCAAAAAGTTGCTCACAATCTGACTAAAAGCAAACCAACCTTATTTTTTATCTTGAAAGATGTTTTTTATAAATTCCTTGTCTTACATTAGCTGTCCTATTTTGGACCCATCAAATATCATGCAAATAATAAATTGAGTTTTGTGAAAAATATTGATTTGATAGAAATAATCTGATGTCATTTTTAAAATCAACTTATAAAAATTAAACAGAACAAGTCCTCTTTTTGTAAACAGCAATAAAATTTTTTTTTTACAGACATTATCCGCAATAATTTTGCTTACAGTAATATATTGGCTGATCTATTAAATAATGTTTTATTTACTTTTGTATGGTTCTTATCAGGTCAATCAACATCAGGTCCCCAAGACTGGAAAAAGTCTTTAAGACAAACAAAATCCACAAAGTAAGACACATTTTTTTAATATCTTTCTATTTATTAGGTAAATCTATGCGTATATGAGTGAATGGTGTATAGACTTTATGATAGTTTCACCTTTGGTTAACTGACATTTTTTGTTCACTTTAGTATAAATGCTAAATATGCTTCAATATAGAAGTCTCACATATCTTAATTTTTTTGTTATACTGCATTTTCTATTTATAACTTAAACTAAAACTGTGACAGCACTGATTTACACTGTTGGGTTATAAAAAGATGTGTCAAAGCGAAACATTGTAAGAAAAAAGGATGAAATAAATATATTTAGAATCATAGGCTCCGAATGTCGGTGTGCAGAGAATTTTTACACGCTCTGAATTTCTGGCATGTATTAAAAGGATTCTGGAATTGACAAAGCTACACTCACAATTAGTGTTAAAATTCCACTTGTGAAAAAAACTTTAATAAAGATACGGTGTCAGTTGCACATTTTAGGTTCACTCAGTTGCACAGTTTAGGTTTCACGAAGTGCTGAACATGCTAAATACATCCCGTCAATGTAAATCATCTGGTGTGCAAACTTTTTGCAAACTGGAAAAATTTTACACCCTAAATGCGCCATGCATAACCTGAAAGTAATAATTAATCAAAGTTTTGCTAATTTTGTATGTCTTCATGCATTTTACCGCCTTCTTATTTTAATGAGACCATTTTCAATTGTAAACAGAAAAGTTGTCAGTACAAATTAAATACAGGCCTGCAGAGACATTTTAATTTTGGTTTTTACATGCTTCAAGAAAAAGGTTGCCGGTCTCTGATCTATGTCAAGCTGATAGGCTTAAAAAAACGCCCTGGAATTTTGAAAGTTGGGCACCTATGTTTAGAATATATGGTGTTTACTGTTCTTTATAAACTCTACTATGATTTAAAAAAAAACGTTTTTTGTGTTTAGTAAATAATGATAAAACTATTGCTTAGACCACCAAGAACTACTAAAAGTGTCCAAAGAGCAAGGTCTGTAAGAAAATTGAGACAAAAGGCAAACAAGAGTGAAGATGTACCAGTTTCAACAGACTTTCTTGTAAACTTACCATGTATTTGTCTGCCAGGTAATATTTAATAAAATTATAAAATCAAGTCATAAAGTTTGCCACATTCCAAGTTTTAATTACCAAAAATTGTAATTCCCAATATTTTTGTAAATGACCTGTTTTTATACTGTTTGGTAATTAATTTGTTTAAATAAAGTTATTTTATTAGGCTAAAACAAACAAAAATTAACTAAAATTTTATGTGTTTTACAAAGCACATGCCTTTTTTTTTAATTTTTGTCTAATTTAAATCTATAATGTTTTCTTATATGAAGCTTTTTATTATTTTCGTTGCATTCGCTTTTTAGTTTTCTAATACACATAACTATCCCAATTTTATATGCACACACTTTTATACACACAACCCACTCTCTAATTTTTTGAAATCGTGTTGCACAAAACAGTTTTTGTCAGAGTGGCAAAAAATTTTTCTGTGGCATCAATATGGTCACTGTTGCTTTAGTAATAGACATGGTTGTCTTTTATGCATCATGTGCTTAGTCTCTTGAATTAAATGCAATCATTATGGTAACATTAGACATATTTGTTGACTGGTTTCTTCTGCCCAAGTTGCAACATTTTTTGTGTTTTGTAGCCTATTTTTTTTTCTTCAATTGGTTAAGAACTCAAATTTATGTTTTGTTAAATTGTCATTAATTCAGTTAATCTATACTAGTTTTTCTAAATATCATTACCACTATGGATAAAAGCAATATGTTTTTTTAATCACTTTTTGTTTTGATGATGTTGAAAATGAAAAAAGAGTTATTTAAAATGTTCAAAATGATACCTACTTATGTATGGGCTTTGATATTCTTATTACGACTTTTTGTTTTGATTTGGTAACTTTTGTTATGATTTGTTACTTACTTTCAGTTTTCCATGTATAACTATGTTAAGCTCTTTAGCAGAGAAGTGACAACGGATGTAGTGCACTGTTTTTTTACTTATCATCTTGTGTAAAATGTTATACTATTTTATCCTAATGTAATGCAATGTTTGTTTGTTTTTCTCAATGTAATGTTTGTTTGTGTTTAAGATAATTCAAAAGTGTACCGTGAAGACTGTGAACCACAAATGCACTTTGTTGTGTTGACTGACATAAGCGGGTCTCGACATTATGCTGCTGTGCTCACTACTTACCAAAGCTTTTTCGCCACTAAAGTAAGCTCCATTAGGTTTTAAATTATTCCAACTTTGTTCTTGTGATAAAAAGCCGAAGAGCACCATACTGGTTGTTATCAAATAGCTGCCTAAAGGCATGTTCTGTAACAAAGCTGCATGAATGTCAATATTGTGTTCTTGGTGAACACCACGGCATGCCTTTTCAAGTTGTAACAAATTTATTTTTAGGGTGTTTTTAACTCAAGTTTGAATTTTTTGTAATATTTTTTACCTGATAAACTGAATCAAGAGATTCAATAATTTTAGTAGAATACTAAATTTGTTTTTCAACGAATCCTGTCCTTTTGCAGTGTTCCACTGGCGAATCATGGCGACTTTCCCGTGGTAGAAACTCAGGATCACTTGGCCGTGTTGGCGAAAGCAGTGAAGTTAAGAATGCCGAACTTGAACCTATTCGATGCTTTGTTCCACTGTGTGTGTGCTTCGTAAGCAGTCTACCTTACTTTGACACCCTCAAGAAAAGTCTGTCCTGGTCAGTTTTGTTTGCTTAAAATTGTTTTAAAACGATTAAATTTACCACAATGTTGTATAATACCCAAATCTCCGACCGTTTTCCATCCAGACTTAATTTATTGACTTTTATAATGTTTTTATAAGGCGTTGAATAGTTTTTAGAGATAAACCGATCTATATATCTATTTACCTATCATTTTGGCCGTCTTCTTCTTCTGATATGTTTGGTTTACTTTATGTAAAGTTATTATGCAAAATAAGAGTTGTATGATGAAATAGAAAGATAAACTCAATGTTATTTGCAAATTATGTTCAATGAAGTTAAATTATTAATATATCCCAATTACTATATCCCAATTCCCAAGTATACAAAATCAATATCGGGAATGAGTTTGGTTATTCGCGTTTTCGGTCCAAAAAAGTGATAAGTCGACAATGATTTTACAGCTGGGAGAGCAGGGGTGGATTCATTGGTTATTTGGCTAAGTGACTTAACCCAACTTACGTTTTTTGATTTCAATCTTCTTTCGTGTTTTACTGTTTTGTACAAGCTGGTAGTAATATGTTAACTAAATTTACACTGCTTTTATAACTCATGAACGATTTAGTTATGCCTCCGGGGCGCTTAGAGATGTCAGAATGACTATTGGCAATCATTTTTGCACAATTACTAATTGACTTGTTCGTAACCTGGTTGCTCACAAAGTGTAACTAATTTTTTTTTATTTCAAATCAAACCCACCAACGTGTGAAAAAGGGGTCGTAAGTTGTCTGCTATAAAAATGTTGTTTGCGCACTGTAGCCAGTTATGCATGATAAATTAATTATTGATTGACTTTATTGCTCTCACTTTTTCTAGTAAATATTAGCTTAGTTTGTAAAATCATGCATATCATCCATGTTAATGTCGTTTTTTGTCAATGCTTTACCTATTTTTATTGTAACATTATTCACAGAAAACTCAGTTGTAAATATAACTGTTATTAACTCGCAAGCTGTGATTACTATTAACCTGCGTGACCACGTTTAATTTACTAATGGTATCTCATTGTAAAGTTTATATTTAAAAGTGGTAATATTTAAATATTAATATCAAAGTGTTACTTAACAACTCACTCTTTTGCTGTAACTATTTTAAGTATGCGTTATGTTGTTGCAGTTTGCTCAAGGACCTTAAACCTCCTACATCACCTGAACTGTTTCGCAAAACTTTGCAAAAATACGTCACAAATCTTTCGGTTGTACTGTGCCCGCCTCCCGCGATGCAAGTGGTAAGCCTAAATTACAAAGTTTAACATTCGATTGGTTCGTCTTCTTTGAATTACTCGATGCTATGCCGTGGGCATTTTTTTTCAATGTGTTTATATAAGTTTTTCGGTTAAGTAAAGAGTGAAACCTTTTTTTGTTTTCCACGTTGTGGCTGTAACGAGGACTGATTAGTGTTTTGCGACGCTTTGGTGCGTTTTGATTTTCAAAGGGCAACGTTCAAACGATATTTCAATTTCACATCTCAACATAATTTCGGTAATAAATTGCAAATAAATTAATTATTTGTCATTATCATGGCATGTGCATTCGAAATCATTTTTTTTTAAAAGTCCCGCAATCGATTTTTATTTTCTGTTACAAAATTAACAACTAGACCAGGGGTTCTAACCGTGGCCCTCGGCCCCCCTGGGGGGCCACGGTGCGGTCATTGGGGGACATGGGCATAACTCTCATGAATCTCAGTTAACCTTTCTTGTAACGTTTTCCAACACATTTTTCTGACACGTTTTTGGACTCGTCAGTAGAAATGTTTACAGTAGAATATTGGATCCTTTTTATTTGTGCTGTTAGCCGAGCAACTACCGTGTAATGCAAGGCACAGAGGTTTTGCAATTTCCTTAAAGGGCGGTAAGTTAAAAATGAAATATTCGATCGTAAAACGCATAAAGTACGCTGCAGCTGCAGGGTTACTCAAGGTCAATTTTAGGCCATTATTCAGCGAGGTTATGTACACTGCAGCTCACTCGTAAAGTCGTAAAGTAATAGTAACGCATTAGTAAAACGAAAATGGAAAAATCATCGACGAATGTTGTGACATCGCTTGGCTCAGTATTAAACAAAGCTGAATATAACAATACTTTGGCGGAGTCCAAGAACAAACTCTGTAATAACTAACTAAGATAATTTAATATTCGTTGGTTAATGGCTGTATTTGTTATATACGTGAAGAAGTAAAACAAGTGAAAACACGTTAAATAGAATGCTAGATATTTTTGATAAGCAGGGAGCCACGAGGTTGAGAGCCTTTAAAAGCAGCCCACGAAACATAAAAGGTTGAGAACCACTGAACTAGATCAAAGGATCATGCGAAAAAAGTAAAAAACACTGGTATTCCCTGTTTAAGATTTAAATTTAATTCGGAAAAAAACGTATATACATGCAAAACTTTGAAATAAAAAAGAAGCCTGCGTGGTTACCAGGGGCGGCGAAATACTGTTAGGTCATCTAGTCAGCTTCACCCTGTCTGTAATTCAATTCGTGTTAAGCATTTTTACTAAACAAGATATATTACAAAAAGAACTATTTGTAAATACATGAGGAACAAAAAATACAGAACAAACCAATGATTTCAGATGCTTAAAATTGAAGTAGAACGGAGGCCAGATCCGTCCCGTAGGATGTCCAAAATGGTCTTAAAATCGGTTGTTAATACATCATAAGAGGAAACGTTTGTCTGCAAAACTAAGCTAAATTTTTGTACAATTTTCTCACCATTAAAGTTAGCCGAACAGTGACCGCCAGTCCGTACAATTTTGCGACACTTTATGAAAAAAGTTTGGTGCTTTGCCTGAAGCAAAGCTCTAGCGTTTTTAAGATACATGACGTATTTATTTTGCTCAAATTCTTTCTATTTCCGGAGTCGACATTTTCGTAAGGTAACTTTATTGCTTATTCAAGCGTAATTGAAAAAGTAAAATTATTGTCATGTAATTTCATTTTTATTTTTCTATTATATCACTTTCAGTAAGGTTCAAAAATGTTTTAAACTAACAATAAGCCGTGTACGTTCAAAATTACAATGAAAAATGTTGTTTATTCAATTGTGAACTCGTCGGATTTTCCCAGGTCAGAAGCGCAGGAAGTGTTTTTGGTTGACAGGATTTTTGTTCGTGGGAACAGTAAAATTTTACAGATAACGTCGCAATAAACGTTTTAATATCAATAATATTAAAAAAAAACTTCCATTTTTAAAAAGAGGCGGTATGGCGACGCGCGAATCGCAGAAACAAATTAAATGAGATTTCAAGGAACATCACACATGAGCAGTTTGTTACAGCAAAAGATTAGCACATTGCTAGATATAATGGTGTTTATTAAGTTCAGTTGTTGTGGCCATTGACTTAACAGCTGTAAGGCACCACAAAGAATATGTAAAAAGTTCGAAAAAAACTCCAAAAACTAAAAATTCGTTTAAACTTTACATAAATTCGTTCTTTTTCTGATCTTGCTGAAATCATTTGTTCTAAGAAAACAAAATTGCCTTTGACTATCTAAATGATTTTTTTGTTTTCAGAATACTGCCTTGTCTTTCGCATAATCTTTATGAGACCATTATTTGACCTAACAAATAGAAAAGTTTAGCCGAATCAATTCCCTTTGTCTGTTCCGTTTTGTCTAACAGTATATTTTTACACCTAACTTAATGAGATTAATAGTTTAGGGAACGGATAAACGTTTACTGTTTTTGATACATCTGGTAGACTTTTACCTTGAGTGGATGGCCATTTACGATGTGTCCTTCTAACGAGCCAGGAAAACCGAGCTTTGTCACTGACCTTGATTTACGCCTTCCTCTCTTCGTGTTCATGCGAAGTCCCTCCACTCTGCTGCAGGTAACCGACCTTTGTTTGCTACCGCCCTCCGTTATATGGCCCTCCCCCGGGCGAACAAAACTTAATATTGTTTTCCACCTCTACTTTTATTTTAAAATATGTCAGTTTATTAGGATTTTAAGTTATTGCTACAGTTTCTTATAGGTAATTGCTTGCATTCTACTGGAACAAAGACTTGTTTTTATTTCTGAAAACTACTCCCTGATTACACTTGTCATGGAGGTGAGAAACAGTTGTATTTAAACTCTTTATCATATACGTAAAATGCAAACGTTATCCACAATATCATTATTTTTTTACACATACAAACATTGAATTATAATAACCACCTTCATAATATTGTTATAACCATTGCGTCATGCTTCTAGTAACGTACAGCTATGCGGAACTTCCGTTGGTCATACTTTTTTCTTTGAATAAGAGATCCAAGCTGTCTCAGCTTGCCTAGTTGTATGCAAATTGCTTTGCTTGGATGTTTGAAAATAATAGACCGCTATAACTTCTGGTATTTAAGTCAGTACCGTATTGGTGGTATAGTTTATTATGATCTACATTTTGTAGAAATGTGTTAAAATGAAAAGTTTTTAAATGGTTAAAGCCTAAATTAATATTGTCTTGTGTTAAACTGACCAGAAAACATTTACGGAATTATGAACTGCTCTATTGTTAAGAAGAATTTGTGTTATGAAATATTCAATTTATTCATTGTGAATCACAGTAATTTACCAGCTTTTACCTATAGGCCCTGTTATGCTATATCAGACCATTCGTGTGGCCTCACCAATATGTACCCCTGCTCTTCTCTGAGATTATCGAATTTGTGTCATGTCCTGGCATTTTCCTCATGGGATGCCATGCAATGCATAAATCTCAAATTCAACAGGTGCGATTGTTTTTGTTACAACGTTTCACCATATTCTGTTAATGAAACTGTTTATTAATACATCTATTGATATTTATCAAATAAAAATCCTAACCGGGTTATTCACTTTCAACTACGAGGGTGTCAAGTAATGCTTAAAAGGATACGCTGTATTAAATGAAACATGTTATATGGTACTCCGATTTGTGCTTTTAAGTTTTTTTCAATTTTGCGTTGTTTTGGCTATGGCTACTTTTATTCGTCTCCGACGGAGAGGTTTAGTACATTTTAGCATTGTCCAATAGCTTACTGTATGCCTGTATGGCCACCTGTTTTATAGCTAAAATAATTATATAACATAGCGGAATTTACCATATTTAACTGAAAGTTTTTATTTGCTGATGTCAGGTAGAAAATGATCAGATTGTTGTGGACCTTGATACTGGCCGAGCCTTCATGTGTGCATCTTACGAGTACACCAGCTCTGAGAGGAAAGATCCTATCAGGAACATTGACGAAAAGCTTGACTCTCACCTGCCCAACTATATTGTCGACAAAGTTCTACATAGGTAAGATCAATATAATAGAGAGCCCAGTTCAGTGTTAATAAATATGTTTTTAATAGATCTATTTCCTGTTGGTAAATTAGTTTATGATTCACTTATGTCTTTTTATTGTAATCTAACTTATTACATTTTACAGAGCAAGTCTACTAAAATTGTTTACCTTAGATTGTCTGAGCTTCAAATCCACAACACTGTACACGGTCTCGGATCGCCTAGCCCAGTTACCATAGAGGAAGTCCACAAGAGGGAAGCAGAGATGCGAAACGTAAACAACCAAAAAATTTGCGAAATTTTTATGGAGATGATGATTGACTTGTTTGCGTAAGTTGAAGGCCTTCTTGATTAAGGTTTATGTGTAAATAAAACTTGTGACGTGAAACTGCAAAACGCCAAACCGTTTATTGTAGTGTGACTGTGTGCTAACATGCTGTTAACAGTAAATTTGCACAAACGTAAATAAGGTGTCAGATGCATTTGGATTATTTAAAAAATTGTCGTACTTGTTTGTACAGCGATTCAATATATTTCCTGGACCATGAAATCAACCAATTTCGTACCGATGAATTTATGGAAACCGTAAATCATCATGATCTACCTTTCTTTATCAAGGTAACGTGACATTCTAATTTAATACTAACGACCCAAGCAGCCCCAGCAAATGCAAACCAAACCTGGTGTTTTAAGTTTAAGCTGAAAAATGAAACTAAATAACAAAAACAATTTGTTTAGTAATTTCTCTTTCAAATGTCGGATATCAAACTGTTAGATTAGGAATCTATGTTTACTCATGCACAATTCTTTTCAATCTTTTTACTCAATCTAAATTGTGAAAAGGCGAAAAGAGACAGTATACATACCGATAAAGATTGCGTACTGTATAACTTGTTTATTAACGTAGAAGCATGTACGTCAAGTTCAAATTATTGTCAAATCCATCACATGTTTTCAATTTGTCGGCAGACTATCGGTTCTTAATTTAGTTATCGTTTGCAGGTTTGCAAGACTTACATGTTCAAACGATTCGTGCGCGATCGACTTCGTCGCATTGAAGACGCCTTTAGTAGGATTGCTGAGGAAAGAAGAAAACGTACCGGGGCCAAAGCTATTATGGCTAGGAGGTATAGCGTAACAACAGCTTTCATTTTCTTCCCAAGCAAAATAAAGCTTTAAGTTTCATGACTTATCGATAACTCCATTACCCTTAGGCTTTTTTGCGACCCAAAGTGATTGGTCTCGTGACCCACTCTTTGAAGAGCCCTGCTCTTGAAGATACCAAAGTATAGACGAATAATATTTTAAACGCCAAGTTCAACATTCCGAATTACGAGAATGTAAAGTTTATTTGTTTTATCGCAAATCGTTAAAAGGAGAATAATAATTACGAAAAAGTAATTTTTAAAACCATAATCAACACAATTTAGTTGTGCAGCATTAGTTTAAAGTTAGCAACGATAGCATACATAATATAACGCAACGTTTTTCCGACATTGTAAAGGATAGCCGATAGCTCGCAAGTGAATTACTACTGTAAAGATATTTAAGACTTCAGTTTAAATTCTTGCCTATAGCGTAGGCTCTGTAATTTTCTTTCTTGGCAATCCTAAATGATGTGATGTCTCGCCATTTGTGTGTATGTGAGTTTAAAATCACATGGTCGAAAGGCCAAATTGGCCGTATATAGTCTGTCGCTGCTGTACCAAACTTAGCTTGGCTAAAATGTTAAGAGTTTATGTCTTATTAAATGTTTGTTTGTTACAGGTTTATATTCACTGTAAACTATACAACAAAAATTCTTACACCGGTTTCACTTTCAGAACCTTCGGCAAGATTCGGTCTTACGGCGACGAGGTGGTGCCATCGCCCTTGAAGCGATCCACGGCGCGCAGGGCCCTCTCAGGTTCTAGCGATCGAAGAGCTTCATTAAAGTTGAACGGCAACACCCTCTCTACCCCTCCTATCTCTCACCCGTTTGCATTAAGGAAGGTATCCGACAATGACCCCGGTTAGTTATGATCACATTGGTACATAACTATGATAAAATACTTTATCCCTAAATACCTTGCTTGTATTTTAAGTTGCTGTTGATACCGTAAATATTTCGCGAACATCAAGCAGAAAATTCTGTTCTAGGTAACTTGTTTCATCACATGAAGCGAGATTCGGTGAAGATAACCCTTCCGTCTTTTCCTGTGCAAGGAACCAACTTTGACGCACGTAAAATAACCTTTTTTGTTGATAAGAAACAATTATTATAGGTTTGCTTAACGAAAAAAAAAATTGACCTTTATTCCAAAAGAATTTACCTGGGGATAGGCAAAATATAGAGAATTGAGGTTATTTTATTGATATAAGATCAGTAAGTTGAGGATGTGTTATTATAAATTTTCAAGTTTTGGACACTTTGGATCGGAATTAACTTGTTTGGCAAAAAAAAAATGACAAGCACCATGCCCAAATAATAACATGCAACTCTCGCCACATTGACTTTTTTAAGCAACAAAACGGTAACCCACTGGAAAACAATCGTTTGAACTGCACCGCATAATACCCCCTTGGAAACAATACAACAAGTGAACATCCCGTCTAGTTTTGAATATTTGTAACACGCAGCATGAACCACACGTTTTATTATGTTTTTCTGGTGATTCTAACTGAGTGGCTAAATATACTTTTCAACATTTCCCTAATAACGTTTAATAACATAATATCTAGTTGATATTAGCCCTTCATTAAATCCGAACACAGGCCACTTCTACAAGCGGTGTGCCGAAATTGTCAGTGACGCTATGACCAGACTTCGTGAAAAAAACGGCAACAAGAGCCAGGAAAATGGATGTCGCAATCCTGACCATAACCACTCGACCATAATGGCATCATGCCTTGTTGCACGGGGTTTCTACTTAGATGCTTTGGGTGAGCGACTTAAGGGGTTGGAGGATCTGCATGCCACCGCACAAGAAGATTATCGCATGTTTCCGGAAAGGTGATGGTATATATTGAACTTGACACTTAATTTAGGTTAAGATTTATTTTATTTTAAAGCAACGCGAAAAAAAGGGGTAGAAATCATATTAATACTATTATTGTTAATGTATGAATATAAACACATTTACCAAATTCTAAATTATTCGAGTTTTAAATATGTGCTTTATATTGCAGCGTTATTAAAACGCTAGTAAACTCACTTTCGCCAAAAGATCTGCAATCCTTTCGCTCTCAATCCTACTATAAGGGAGACGATTTCTATAAGACGAACGAACAGAGAGTAAGAAATGAATCTTCGTTCTTTGACGATGATGAGCTTCCGTATAACCCACTCGGTATAACACCGCTGATTAAAAGACGCGTAGTTTCTGATTTAAGATAATGTTAAACTACTGTTTTAACCTTGATCTCTTTGTTACAATACTTCTTTAGTTCATAAATTGAACATTTTAATCAAATTTTTAATAGGCCAGCTATTGTTATTATTGTTATATAATCATCTAAAATTGATAAATTATTACTAGATGACGAATTAAAAAAATTGTTATTTTTTAACATTTTACTACCCGAGCAAAATACCCTAAACTCAAGTACTTTTTTATACCTAAAATATAAAACCTTTTTTATAACAGATAAGAAGATGCTTGCTGTGATTTTGGAACGAAGTGACATAACCAGCGATAATGACGTCATTGATCGCATGTTTGAGGCTCTGGCTTGCGACAAAAATGAAATTGACCCAGAGATATTCGCTGCTTTTTACCACACATGGAAGCAGGTTGGTTCTTTTGTAACGAAGAAAGTTTTACAAATAGACCTATCACTCGACAAGTGCTATTTTAAACATGCATTTATTTATTGGCTAAGCAAAATCCATAAATTCGAAATAAAAAGCACACTTTTTATCTGTGGTTTGTTCAAGTTTTTTTACCACGAGCACAGGTGCACAAGATTTTGCGCACGAGCCAATATCAGTTCGCAAAGTGTCAAACGTGACCAGAAGTGCTCCGCGGAAGACCATTTTTTACTTTCGATCCGTCTGCCTACGTCAATATCAACTCCGCGCGCTCCAGCACCTTAGCCGCGCAAATTGTCAAAGCAGTTTTCACTTAAACCAAGGGCGTGCAACCTGCGGCCCGCGGAACCTAAAAATGTAGCCTGTGGCGTGCTTTGATTTTGGGCCGCAACACAAAACATTCGTTAACTGTTTTAAGTAACTGTTAAAATATTGAAACTTCCTGACTGTTCCTGCCAGAGGTTGCCGACCCCTGATATAGCCTGATATATTTTGCGCGATAATCACTCCGCATAACGGACAATGAATAACGAAAAGCAGATTATCATTTACATGTACCAAACGGAAAAAGTTTGACATAAACGTTCTTTTAGTTTGCTTAATAAGATCGTAATTTGGGCTTTGGCATATCATCATTTTATAAAAGTAGTTTTCACGAGAAAGACAAACTATGCTCACGTTAATAACGTTAGATGTTTAGATTTAATTTTGTGATTGACAATTCACAGAGTCGACATGAATGTGAGACAGCTCTTCGTACGCTGATCTCCGTTGGGAGCAGTAACCTCGGCGTCCTTCAGGACTCGGAAAGGCTTCTAAAAGTTTCCTCGGTCGTTTCTTCAACCAAAGGAACTGGGCGTCTAATCCTAACAACAAGAAAGTAATCACTTAAACTAAACATTCTTTGTATTTTAAACGCGTAGCAAACACACTTAGTTTCCCTGTTATTTGGTCTAACCTTTAATAAAGTTTGGGTGCGCATTGGCGATACTTGACTACTAGTTTTTTAATAGAACTTTGATGGTCCTCAATGCTTCACTAAAACATTTTTGTTTCGCCACACATCGAAACTGCAATAGCCTTTATCCATGTGTTTATTTAAGGCTACTTTTCTTGGCGGAATCATACGAGGAATGCAAACACATGTTGCGTCTTAATCAAATAACCGAAACGAAACTTAGCAAACTCAAAGCCTTCACTCAATCTTCGGCCTTGGCAGTCAAAAGTGGCGGTAACTTTATTGTTTGGAATACTTGATTTAAAAAGTTGTTTCGGTATATGCGTCGATTTTATTTTATAGTTTTGGGCTAAGTAAAATAATATAAAAAAATTAAAAAAAAAACTTTTTAATTTTTTAATTAAAAACTTTGAATTTTAACGTTTGATTTTTATTTTGTGCGTAGTACATACAACCTATACGTTATGCCTTTATGAGACACGCACTAACAGATTTACTAGCCAGTAATAAAATAGGCGTTATTATACCATGCAATAGAGTAGACGAAAGACATCTGTTATTCTAGGTTATAGAAATAAAAGTATAGTTTAAAAAGTTCCACAACTTGTTCAACTATTACACGATGTAACATCACTTTTACATGCTAATTTACTTTGTTTTTAAACTTAAAATAAAAAAAAAACATATTGAAAAACGAAAGTGATGTGCTCTACAGTTAATATTGCATCTTAGTCTGGGTATAGTGAAAACTTTAATGTTGCTTTTTTAGACCTTGTGCCATTTAAAGTTGGCCTCAAGTCGGAATGCGAACTTTGGAAATGCCTCATTAATGAGATGAAAACAGGAAGAAATCTTTCACGAGGTATATACAATATTACAATAACTACAACTTTGTTTATTACGTTGTAGATATATTGCCGTTTTTTATATGTTTTTTTCGCCAATCCACTGTTGATTTAATATTGGATATTAAAATTAATAATGTCGCTTAGTTTCCGTGGCGCGTTTTATCCATAATCCCAAAAAAGTCAAAATTACATCTAACTAATTCTTAAGTGTTGGGTAGTTTGGTATAACTTTGAATATAAATATACTCTTTTAGTAATTTATGCTACTAATTTAAGGTTTCAATTTTCTTGTCTCCCGAAAAATATATTGCACGCTAAAAGCAGTTGTTTACATTTGGCTACAGTTGTCGTGAAATTGCCTCTGCAAATTAAAATACGACTCCGGAGAAAACATGTCCGAAATATTTTTTTCTTTTCCCCTATTAACATTTAATCTGTTTAGATTGGAAAGATCATGCCATGACGTTGGGTGCTGCTGCTCAAAACGTAGCAATCGCAGACGCTGTTTATCAAGCTGCCAAAGACGAAGGTGGGCAAATTCCCGTATGTTTGTCATTTGCTTTAGATCTGCACTGAGTTATAGTTTTCTTAAAAATTTTGAAATTACAAACATATAGTGTTTGCTGAACACCAGGTGCTTAGTTGTGTTTTTAAGTTTTTTATGTAATACAAACTGTTTGTCATATTCGAACTTAAGATTTTGCGCTTTGTTAATCCAAATTTTTGAAAAGGCGATTGTATGTAGTCCGAATAAAAAAGGGCTACTTCCTTGCAAGAAAGTGTGAAAAAATACTTACTTGTGTTCACTATCGCACGACCGCGTAAATTATGACCTCTCCGGTCCCCGATACACTCTCAAATAAACAAAATTTTGGGTTGTACCTAATTAACTTTTTAAAAGGAAATGTTTAGATTTAATTTTGGGTTGTACCTAATAAACTTTTTAAAAGGAAATGTTTAGATTTAATTTTGGGTTGTACCTAATTAACTTTTTAAAAGGAAATGTTTAGATTTATTTTTGCTATCTTTTTTGTTATGTAATTTTATCGGTGTAAGAATGCTTTATATGAAGACAGATGCAAATATTTTATTTACCAAAAGAAAACTATTTTAATCACAAAAAAACTTGGGCCTTTGCAGGGTTTATGAAACATGACCAGATGCTCGAATGGGTTGCAAAGTTGTGTAATTTCACCAAGTTGCTCCAATCAGGGCAATTAAGGGCTGTTCCACTGCAAACAGACGAGGTGAAAGTATCAACCTTTAAGTATTTTATTCTGTGCGGTACTATCCTTTCGTTTAACTCTATCGGGTAGTGACAAAGTGGAATAACTTGAAGCAATTTATTTTCAAAGAGCTAAATTCATTTATGCAACTTTTAGATGCTTCTACTAAGAATCGATACATCACCAAAAGAATCGAAAAAAACAAGTGTGAACACCATCCTGTACTCTTCAGCAGGTAATCGTTTCGTTATTTTTGTTGTCGGATTTATTAATAAGTAAATGCTTGTCAGCTTTATTATTAAGTAAATTTGCATAACAAAGGTATCGACGAAATCCCAGGGGTCTGGGTTGCACTTGCGTCGAACAAGATACGACTCATTGACACAACTCAGTGGATACTTGACGCACGTCCGATCAAGGATTGCAACTCGAAACTGGTGCGCAGTGCACTTTATTTTTGCATTTTGTAATAAATTTAGCCGAGTTAAACATTTCAATGTGAACAAATAAAAGTTCAAACGATTATCCATGTTGAACCTTTTTATTTTGTTAAATTAAGAGAGTTTGGTCACAGACGTTTAAAGAATAAAATGTACATTGTCATTTAACTAGGGTTGTGGTTTACTGGTTGTATCAAAATACCACTGGTAACAAGTATCATGCGGTAACAACAAAACTTGTCCTTTTTAGAATTCACTTTTTGTTGCAAAAAGTGGCGAGCTGTGGGTTGGTGCGAACGACAACAACATATACGTGATAAAAACTGACTCTATGAAGAAGTCACGTGTCCTACACGAACACTCTGCACCTGTGATGTCCATATTTAAATGCGAAGAGTAAGTTAAAGTATTTACATTGTACAAAAATAAAAAAAACTCCTATCATAATATATTTGTGCGACAAGTATAGGCCAAACCGCCTGGCTTCTTTTTTGTTAATATGTAATTATTCCAACGTAATATTTAAGTTTTGTAAAAACAGCCAGTCAGAATTTATTATCGCCTTGCTTTCCTAAATTTCAACATTGTGGCGCAGGTGTATCGTAAGCGCGTCGAGTGATGGCGAGGTGATTGTGTGGAACGACGAATTGACCAAGTCGAGTCGCAGTTTCCAAATCGCCCAACCACCTCATCAGCTGCTGTCTGCATCAAACTTGGGCAATGCAACCATTTGCTGTAGTAAGATTTGTTTGCTTTTCAGGTTGTAGAAAAAAACGGTACTCCACACAACTCTCTAATTTATCTTATAGATACAAATAAATGACAATATTTATCACCTTCGCGCTATCACAATTATAAAGAAAGCAATGCTCGCGCGCGACATTTAAATTCCTTTTGTTTTTTAGGCACTAAAGCATCGATTACATTACACGGGTTGGATGGCGAGTTGCGGCAGAGATTGACGCTGAGCGAGTTTCACACATCATCAATACGAGAGTCATTTATCACCTGTTGCATGTCTTCCAATGATAAAGAGGTACTTGTGTATGACCTTGTCAAAAACGAAATTAAGCCTTTTTATTTTTTATTTATGACTGGGGTGTACAACTTTTTACCCACGGGACTAAGGCGTGTTTTGGAATTTAAATCATTGCTATAATAAATGTGGATATCAGGTGGCACTGTTTAACGACGAATTATATTAAAATATTGACAAGCTTTCGCACAACCCTGTCATCAGGTTAAAGTACAATTGAACCTTATACTTGTGCATTTTAATTACTTTCATTTCTACCTAGACTTGATAAAGCAATCAAGTTTTTAATACAAAGTGTCGTTAAATAGTGCCAACTGATTTCCAGATGGAAAATTAAATAAACGGTTATCAATGTTGCACTGAATAATCAACAAAGATTAGGCATAATAAGTGAATGAAAGTTAGACCACGGGTCAAACCCACTTCACATCAACAAGTTTCACCTTATCTAAACTAAAGCCTATTCTCCAAGTGTTTATAGTTAGTATAGTAATCGGTGAGAAATTCGTAAGTTCTAGTTGGAAATAAATGCTCACCCACGTACGTTAAATAAAGGCCAAATTTGCAGCCTAGGTAGTTGGCAAAGTTATACACTGAAACAAAAAAAGTAAGCGGCACAATCATACAGAATATTTATATTATTATCCGTCTGCAAATAATAAAGCTTTACACATCGACAGTGCGATTAAAACGTTTTGATTTAAATTTACTACTTTTCTGAGTAATTTTGTGGCCGATCTAAAACTGAAGACTGGCGCTGGCCACATATTTTGCTGAACTCCCTCATAAAAGTTGTACAGTGTACACCCTTGATCTAGGGAATTTGTACTACGCCTTGACCGAAGAAACCTCTCTCGTATGCATAGATTAATTATTTAGATTGAAGTATACTTCTATGACAGGGGTCGGCTCTGGCACGCGTGCCACAAGTGGCACGCGAGATGATATTGCATGGCACGCCAATTGATTTAACGCGCACGTCATGTCACCTTA
This sequence comes from Ascidiella aspersa, assembly GCF_963924565.1. Classification (NCBI taxonomy): domain Eukaryota; kingdom Metazoa; phylum Chordata; class Ascidiacea; order Phlebobranchia; family Ascidiidae; genus Ascidiella; species Ascidiella aspersa. Next base: position 16,448,737 of record NC_139449.1, read on the forward strand.
AGAAAGTGCAACCATTACATCACTACCACATCATTACCACAACTATTACATCACTAACACTAGTGTTAACTAAATGGTTGCACACATTGCCAGTTCGTGTCACAAATAAGTGCCTTAACTGTGTTGTATTTGATATTATTTTTTGTGGGCGTACTTGTTGTTTACCGCTAACAGTTCCTATTACGTCACAATGCCCCAAATTTGGCGTAACGTTTACTACGTTAAAGCAGGGCATTTTACATCAGTGGTTCTCCGTCAGTCCGCGTCAACTTTCCTGTCGGTCCGCCAAATATATTACAAATTTATATCTCAATTGCAAAAATCAAGATGTTGAAGGCGGCTTGTCCATCAAATTTACAACTTAACCAGTTCCGTAGTTTGCTGCATTGTGGCGTAACATAGAGTTAATGGTCTACTTTGGACTTTATCGTTCGTACAATGCTACAAGTGTTGTGCCCAACTGTTTAAAAGTAGGCTACAACTTGTTTAAGTCTTAAACTTTAAGTTCAGTTGTACTTGAAAAACTTCAATAGAACCACGTATAACAGGTATGATATCAAAAGGACAGCAGGAAATTTCTCATTACTTTAAAGTTTTCGTTATTTGCTTTTAAGCATGCTTTTGTCATAAATTACATTTTGGGTTCATTTTATTTTTTAAAGGCCACCGGTCTGCAAAAAGGTTGAGAAACACTGTTCCACATTAAAAGCAAGCACGTGTGTTTTTGTGCGACTGAGAAATCAACAAACGGAGAATCTGATAGTTAACACCTCTAGGTGTCGGCTTAAAAGCATCGAAGTATATTTCAAAAAAGATACGTAAATTAGATGTCAGATCACAGCAGGGCTGCTGAGTCGAACTCGGGACTCGAGTAAGACTATGTAAAACTACCCGAGTCCGACGTGTGCGCATGCGCAGTACCAAATTTCGAAACTGATAAGCCAGCAAACTGTAAATTGTTAAGGTGGAATAGGATATGCTCTGGGCATATTTTCCATGACCCTATGAGTGGATTGCGGATTATCCACCTTAATTTAGTTACGTAAATTGGTGAAATACAGAGGCTGATACGCGATGAAACGCGATGAAACCTCATATTCGGCCCGAGTCGGTCTCTGGTTGTTTTTAACCAATCCGCAGCCCTGATTACCAGTGAGAAACCAAAAATAGAAAAATGTTTGGCACGCCAGTTGTTAATATTTTGACATTATTCATAAACTGGCACACTGCGTACGAAAGGTTGCCGACCCCTGGTCTATGACCTGACCAAAGCCCAAATGATTTAGCTTTAAGATGAGCTTAGCGACGTTTTAAACACCACGTATGCGTTGGTATAATTAAGTTTTTAATATATATTGTAATTTGCGTTACTACAATGCTGATATTGTTTTTTTAAATTAGCTGTGGGTGGGCGACTCGAATGGCTCGGTGTACGTCTGGCATCGCCGCGTGTTCAATGATGGTTCTTTGTCGCCAGTGGGCGACCGCTTCAATAGACACATTCCTAAGTGCAATGGGGTATTGTTCGGCATAGAGTCTGGAACTGCTATTACTTGTATGATGCGATGTGGAAAAAGTGTAAGTAAAACTGAATAAATACTGTGTTTAAAATTTGTTTATGATATATACCGTATGTTTTTGTTATGTTAGTCTAATCAGCAAAAATCAATAAATTTAAATTTATTTATGTATAATATAATTTACCAAAATGTCCGAACTATTGTCCAATATTTAAACTTGTTTTTTGCGCATTCAAAGGTATGGGTGGGAAATTCGCTGGGCGATATCGCTTTGTTGGATGGTGACACCTTATGTCAAGATCGTGTTCTTAAAGCACATGATGCCGGCGTGACGTCACTCTGTCACATTGAAAACCGGTTTGTAGATAGACTTTCAACTTTCTTAGGACTAATATACATTTTTTCCCATTTTATGTTATACTAAGTTAATGTTATTAGATTCTTGCGTTAATTACTTTTTAAGTTGGCTTTTTAAAACTTTTATATTAGGAAATTTTTCCAGACAATAAATTAAAATAAGGTCTAGCTTTAAATAAGATACACAATTGGGTGGGCTTTAAATGGTTTTCAAACATTTTCAGCCCACAGACAGACTTAAAGATAAAAACAAATTCACGGCACACTTTTTCAAAACCATACAATTATAAATTAACAATCACCCGAACTAGACGGCCTTTTACCTTCCTAAAGGTGCCTTATAATTTTCATATAAATAATTATACCAGTGTTGTAATGACTGAAGTCACTGTTTTTTTGTGGACAAATCACTTGACTTGGACCTAAGTCGTTTTGTCAAGTTTTGCACATTAAACACTTTTATTGCTGTAAATTGCGTATGTGTTATTTTTACGTTGAATTGTTGCTCATAATCGGACGAGTGTACCAATTTTACTAGTTTAACGGTTTACTTTTACGTCAATGACATGGGTTTACTTTTACGTCAATGACATGACTTGAAATTGACTTGCTCTCATAATGACTTTACTGGGACTTGATTTGGGCAACCGATGACTTGGACTTGGAATTGACTTGTTATTTTTCAAATGACTTGGCTGGGACGTATGCTGTTGATAGCACGAACAAGTAAAAAAAATACCAAAAAGTTCGGGGCTACCATACATTCTCTTTTCCAAAGAAAACTGAATGCGATTCCGTCCAAAGACACTAAAAATGCCAAAATGTCCTCCTTTTGCCGTGCTCCATTTTTGCTTAATATTTTTAACAGAAATAACTTTTCGCCATGAGACCTAGTTAAGTAAATTATTTTTGGTGATAGAATGACTTCTAGTCATTTTTTATCAATGATTCATGTTTAGTATCTGATAACTATTGAAGGGCGAAATTGTCTTTTTTGCGATGAAAATATGTCAGGCCTATAGTTAGTACATTAATATGTCATATTGTTATCTTCAATCTAAAGAATACCTCGCGTGCTTTGCCGACATACCGACATATTTGTTATACGAATATGTTCTTTTCCAAAATTACTATTACTTCCGCGGCGCACTTAAATATATTTTTTTGTACTTTTTTTTTTAGAGTCAGTTTCAAAAGAAACAAATTTACGTTATAAGTATTAAACCAATTCACGTCATTAGATTTTTTAGTTTGGCTAAAGTATTTTTTGTTTCCTTGGCTTCCTGCCAACGTAATACTCTAGTCAATTGTAAAATTTCTCTTCCGGCAAAACTCTGGTCAAGTCTAGTAACATGAAAATACTGACTTAAGTGAAGCCATGACCAAAGTCATTACATTTCTAACACTTTTGTATGTAATTTGTTACCTATACTTATACAATTATTATAATTATAGGTAACTTTTAATATTGATGTATTAAATTTGGCTATTAAAAAGCTAGTACATTTTTAAAACTATAGAGCAGGGGTGGGCAAATGTATTCAATGGAAGAGCCATTTGCAGAAAATACAAGCACCAAAGAGCCTCAATTATTGCAATGCAAAAACGGTAAATAATGCAAGGCCAGTCTCAATAATAACATAATTGTAATAGACAACAAAACGGTAAATAATCAACACAATAGTAACGGTATAGCAAAATAACACGCACAATATTTATTAATATCAGTCTTTTGTTAACTTTTTTCGAAATTTTACGATTCAACTAGAAGAGCCACAAAAAACATGCCGGAGAGCCGCAGTTTGCCCACCCCTGGTATAGAGTGTGTGAAGACATTTTTTGACTTGTGACTATAATTTCCATTTTTAATTCTACCACCCATTCTACTAATTTATACTCACCCCGTTTTGTTTAAACAGATACGTTATCAGTGGTTCTTTATCACACGATGGAAAAATTGCGGTTTGGCGCGTCTCTAAGTCAAAAGAAGATGACGTTTAATCAGTTCTTAAGTATAATACTTAAACCATCATGTCCTATCTGAGACCTCCTAATGTTGTAAGTTTGTTTTGTTCACGTTTTTGGAATTACCTTAGTCCTAAAGTTTAGACCAACTTCAAGTAATGCGTTTCCTTTAGGTATATTGAAAAGTATTAATTGTTATCTAAAAATGTAGGTTTATTGTATTTGTAATTTAACCTTTTTATAATTTATATTGCGGTGTTCACTTAAATGTTATAAAGTGCTTTTGCGTTGTTTCATGCGCTGCCATCTACTTTACAATTCTTGTTTTTTTTTTTAAAAAGGTTTTTATATCAATTATTATGTGTACGTTTGATTTACTTTTCATTTCTTCCGAAAAACAATTATTATTCCCCAACCCTTTTTGCCGATGATTTTACTCATTTTTTTTAAATCAATGAAGAAAGATTATATTAAGCTTTTTATTGTTTGGCGCTTATGTGATTTTATGTGAAATTTGCAGATTGGTGGTATCTTTTAAAATTTATTTTCCTTTATTTCTTGCGATAAACGTTCCAAAAGTTTGTTTGTTGTGATTGTGTTGTTTGTTTGAGATTGTGTTTTTTATTTTTATTTTTTACGTTTTAATAAAACCTTTGACTAATTGAATTGTTGCCATTATTCAGCGAATATTTTACAAACAAAAAAGGAAAACTAATCTTTTACGTTTTGTCATATTTAAAAATCCAATTACGTATTTTCAGTGTATTGTAGACACGCCACATCGTAAGTTCCTTATATTGAATTGTCGAACAACTGTATAACGCATCTTCGTTCAAAATCATGTCAAGAAAGTTTGACCCAATTTCTTTATCCAGCCCAGTTTTAGTAAGCCGTATTGGTCTGACGTAAGCGAAAACCCTAAACCCGAATCTTGACCGACTTGCGGAATAATATATACTTTTTTTTTTAAATGAATATGTTGAATTTACAATATTTAAAAACTTAGCCGACTTGATTGGATTGTACAGCACTTTATTTGGTCTGAGGATAAACAAATTATTAGTTGTCTAGACTGCTTAAAAATTGCAATGATCATTTTGGTAAACATATATATTGTGACGAAGGTTTTGCAACATGTTTACAAAATATTACAAAAGGTATACTAGTATTCAATATTAAGGCCAGATTCCCTGAGTACGCTCACGTCCTGGTAACCGTTAGGATTGAGCATGTAAAATCTCCAAAGGTCCGAGCACATTTGCTCGTGCGACCTTTCTGCTTTCCAACCAAGCTCCCTTTCGGCCTTGCTGGGGTCGCAGTATATCTTCGGGACATCCCCTGGTCTTCTAGGGCAAACGCGGAACGCAATCGTTTTGCCACTTGCAACTTCGAAGGCTCGCACCATGTCCCAGGCAGTCTTTCCCTCACCCGTTCCAATGTTGTATATTTCAATACCATGTATGTCCTAAATTATTTGTTACATTTTTACAAACTAAAGAAAATTATTTTGTAACAAATTAAACGCACAAATACAGTAGTTATCTCAGTCGCTTTGACCACAACTACTAAATGCAACCTTTGATCATTATATTTCATTAAAACAATTTGCTATACAACACGAGGAAATCAATTAAATAGATTTACGGAGGTATTACCTGAATTCTTTTTATTGACTTTCTGTGAGCTTTGGCGACATCAACAACATGAATGTAATCACGAATCGGTGATCCGTCTTTGGTGTCATAATCCTCACCGAAAATATTTATAATCGAACGCTTTCCGACCGCAACCTTGATAAACACACATGTTTTTTTAATTTTTAGTCAAAATTTTTTAATAAACCTAACTCAGATTGCTAAAAACGATTATTAATCCACGCACAGCGAATTTCTTTCAAATACTGCCGTGTCCGAGTTATTGGTAAAACTTTGCCTAATTAAAATAAGTTAATACCACATTCAAACAAACATTTGTATCGAATAAATATGTGTTTTAATTCTATTAAATATAATTTAGTATTTATGGTCATAAGTTACGATCAATAGTTTTCAAAGTAGTTGGATTTTTCGCATCTTGTTTATTGCCAATGTATGGAACGGGAAGATTGTCCAAACGTAATAATTGCCTTGCTACGCATTGATTATTGTTAAGTTTATTGTTTGTTTGCGAGCGGTAATTTTAGTTAGAAAAGTGTTTTGTAATGACGTGTTTATTTTGCTTTGAAAATGAAAAAAAGGGTAAAATTTGCTTTACATGTTCTAGGCCCTAGAAAGTAAAAGTTTTTTAATGTAAAAATTGACGACAACGTTGAACTGCTTAACTTTATATTATCGGTTTACTATACTAATAGGTAAACATTTTATATATACTTTTCAAGTAAAAAAAGTACCAAAGATATACTTTCAGTCCTACTTTTAACTGCACATTCGCGCGAGAATTTATCTTTAATCAAAAAAATATGTTAGGGCCTAACCCTAAATGCGTTCACCTACCTGTGCAAGTTTGGGCAATAAGTTTTGGGGATCACCCCTTGGATCCTCACCGATCATTCCACTTTCATGCGCACCCACAGGGTTGAAATATCTCATGATGATTATTCGCCAGTAGTCAGGCTCCCCTTTCACAAGGTCGTGAAGAAGGCATTCAGTAAAATATTTGCACTTGGCATATGGACATTGGCAGCATCCAACAGGGTCGGACTCCTTAATTGGGAGGTTTTCAGGGTCCGGTGCACCATAAACAGTGCAAGAACTGCTAAACACGAAGTTTTGGACGTCGTGGTCACGCATGCATTTCAATAGGTTCATGGTTCCTATAAAAGATTTGAAGGGTAAATTAAACGTGATTGGAAAAAATTGGTTAAGATTTAAACATATAGGGCTGTGAAGTCGGTTAAATAAAACGTCCGGCTTCGGCCGAAAAATTTAATCCGAGTCCGAATCAGCCAAATGTGCGATTAAAGTAAAAAAACTTACTTTCTACATAAAAAAGCGACATATACTATTCACATAACAAAAAGTTGCTTTAAAAAGTATTCTGCTTTTATACTAAGGATGTGCCTGTTTAGAAAGACGCGATGATATCGCCGACTCACACATTTCACATTTGCTCCTTTTTTATTCCCTGCTGAAGGTGCCCCTAAAATCTACTTTTGTCGACGTTGACCATATTTTAGCATTTCGCGCGATTATCTTCTCTTCTTTAATACTAAGTTTGTGCCTATTTCAATAATAAAATGGGCTATAGTCTTTTTATGTGCCCAATGCTTCAAGTAAACTTATAAGGTAAACCGTTTAAACCAATAATACGCTCAATTTTTTAGTTGCAAGCAAGTTTGTTCGAGAACAGCACGTTACCCGCGGTACCTAAATTTAAGTTAATTAGGATGTTACGTTAGAACGTAACTTGTAAACTAAAATGTAACATTTTTATGCCAGTCACATACTATGGAAGGTTGTGAACCACTGGAATAGCCTAGCCCTAAATAAATACAAATAACCCATATTTTTGTACATAGGAAGACGTCATTCTGTTACCATTCATGTTGTATTTGTAGTAAAGAATGGGGAGTTGTGTGCTCTCCCCGACAGCCTTTCGTCCAGTGAAGTCGAACACTGTACTGATATCGTAACGATCAAAAACCATATTTACCTGCTCCTTGTTTCCGATGTCAGCTGCAACAACATAGTTTTAAGGATTCTTCTGGTTTATAAAAGATATATTGAAAAATAAAAAGTAATTACGGTCCGTGGCGTATATATTTTTTAAAGTAAGTATAGTGGAGTCACATACTATTAACAACCTACGAAAGACGGCCACTAGTCATCAAAGAACAAACATTAGCCTATATAACTAACACGCAATATGTAGGCAACCACTGGCCAAACGTAGCTCTGATAACAAATAACCTTTTCGTAAAGAAACAATACTATAAGTTAATTTAAATGACGGATGAGGTTTGTTGTAATCAATGTCAGTCATAAGAAAAATTTTGATGAAGCGTGACACTAAACGTCGACTATACCTTTAACAAAATACAAGCATTCTTTTCCTGTTATTTGTTTTGCCCGCCACAACGACGGAGGCAGGTCGTCACAGTCATCTGGATTGCTCTGCGAGTTGGTCAAATTGTCGACAACCACAACTCTACACCAGTTAAAAATAGTTAATAATAATAAAAATAAGTATTTTTACTGTGCCTGACACGAATTGGTGTACAAAAAGCGCTTTTCAAGTTAACCAAACAGACCAATCACCACAAGCTAATATTCGTTTAATGCAGTGTTGCTGTTACTGACCAAAAATCGGAACGTCGGGACAAATAGGCCATGAAATTAGGACTACCCCGCCTAAAACAGGACGTAGACTACGGTAAGCGTCCACAATAGCCATAGACAAAAGCTGTGTCACACGCTTAATTAAGCTAATGTTTTTTCGAAAAACACAAAACAAAGCACACAAATTAACTTCCAGTAACCCTTTTTTCAACATTTTCAAAACCAATAATTATAGTCTTTCCTTTAAATTATTTTTTTCATATGATAATATTGTATATAATTCCTATACTATTGGAAAGTTCAATAGGCCTTTAAGTTTATATTCAGTCCTAAGTTACTTATAACATTGTTCATTGTCAATTTTTGACCTACCTGTGTCCAGCATTTAACAGCTCTACAACTGCATGAGATCCAATGTATCCAGCCCCGCCAGCAATTAGAATAGTTTTGTCCGAAAAGGTCATAACAAACTTCAATAATATTGCGAAATAAATAAATAAAACTACCAACCTATATTGTAAGTAACGCTTCTACTGAGTAATCGAACCAATATTTTCAACCAACTCGGCAAAACTAACAAAAAAGGGACGTTATAACGTGTCATCTAATTACATTGCCTGAGGCAAAATATAAAAAGGTTTGTTCATCAATTATAGAGCAATATTAAGTACGGCCATTAATCTACCTGCAATTTACATGCTGTAACTACAATAAAACCGTAATGTTTTTTTAATAAAGAAATAGCTACAATTAACACACATTTTTTTGTTTTGTTATTTTTGATCACGTTGCAATGCGATATACAAAAGTGTCGTTGTGCGACAAAACTGTAAATGAGATCGCCTCAAGTGGAAAACAGTTATTTTTCTACATTGTGATTTTGTTTAAATCGTAGTTTGACTATACAAAATATAATTCTACAATATTTATTATTAGGTAATTTTTTATTGGTCACAAATCCTAATTGGAACCAATAAATAGATACCGAGGGTCTAATCTGCTGTTATATTCATGGAATCATCTCTATTCAGACTGTTTGTAGCATTTCGCCCAAGGCGCAATCGCACATTTAGTCCCCACGACATATTGTCAGCTTTTGACAAGCATGCAACAAATATAAACATTCAATTTAATCAAAGAAGTATCCTAATTAGAAGAACCGGACTAAAATAAACTTCTTGGCACTTTTTGTGTGACAAATGTATAGAATAGATGGTCTCTTGTAACTAAAAAAAAAAAATAATATTCAATATGCTGTAATTACAGACCTAAGTTATAAGACAGTTCATCAAATAACACATTTCATGTAAGTAACACTTTCCAAAAGTTCAGTGAAGATGAATTGTGTCATTATGCTTATCCCTGGTATTTGGTCACGCAAATAATGTTGAGAAACCCCAATGTAAACCTACTGCTATATTTGTCATTCTTGAGCGCGTATATTGGCACGACCGTATCCCATGCACATTCAATTAATTAGGCGAGGTTATTCGATCGCCTTCCACATTGGAATGCAGTCGCTTTCTAGTTTATGGGGCCAATTGGCATCGCATTTTTCGGTGTATCGTGCAGTCGGCAACAGCCGCAACACGAAGTCACCTGCGCCGTTCCTTAACTGTTATTGCTTTCCGGTGCCGAGTATTGTTTCTTTGACAATCATCCCCCTCCACAAGCCGGCGCGTTTGTTTAGTTGTGGGATGCTTTCGGGCAACGTGCATACCAGAGAAATTATCCTTTCCAACACCTTTTGGAAACCACGAGAGCAATGCGTTTAATTTCAGGTTGTAGACTGTGAGAGGCTTTCAAGGTAGGCCTAATCCTAATATTCCTCGTTTATTAGTCACATTCGTAAGGTTTCTCCGTGCACGATCGATTTAAATAGTGACAGTTGGTGGTTTGAGGAACCCAATAACCATTGAGTTGTCCTTGTGGTTGACGGCCTTTCGAAAATTAGAAATATGGGATCTGATGTACAACATCTAAGAAAAACAGTTTGCTGTCCGTCTTGCTCGTGGTTTGGGCAATGGTAAGTTGCAAGCCGAAGGTATTGAAAAATTTTCCAAGATGCTACTACATAGGAGAAGAGTTCTTCATTCCCTATATTACAAAACGGGCGAGGTTTTAGTTCTGCAATTGTAAGGAGAAAATCCTATCGTAGTGACACCCCCAAATCTTTGGGGTGTAAATGATGCTGCAAAAAGGGTCATTCCATGTCAATTCACCAGAAAAATCAAAAAATGTAACCCACCATTTCAGATTTCGATGAAACTTACAGGCAATGTAGAATGACTCTTCATTAACTCAAAACTGAAAAAAAATCCAAAGTTTGTCAAGTACTTTTTGAGATATGATCATTTAACTGAGGGTATGTTTTGTTGTTTTTTTGTTGCAAAAATTATAGCAAAAACAGTGCTTCTATTGTGTTTTAAAGGGAGTTTTAAGTTACTCACAAAGATTTTCAACAATAGAAATTCTTTCTTTTCAACTTGCGAATAACAAACAATGTCAAAGTTTATGTTTTCGCATTGTTTGACCATAGAGCACTAATATTAGTGCTCTATGGTTTGACCCACTTTTAATCACCCAATTGAAGAAATCATTCATGCGAAACGCAAATTTTAAACGTCTTTTTCTCTAAAACCTAATTTTGATTTTGCCTTCTCATTTGAAAGATACAGTTTCGCTAAACATTAAATGCAAAAATAAAAATGTACTTTTTTGTATATTTTTTTTAATTAAGGAATTAAAAATCATACCCATTTTTCGTTTATGTTGCTAAGTTTTGGTTCATTTATTTACAAAATCAAGCCATACATGTTTTACTACATAGTTACTATTGATCTGTACACTTTTATTGTAATAAGTAAAGAAAATAAATAAAACTAACATACTCAAAGCAAAACATTTTTACACCATAGTTTTATATAAATGTAGTGTTACAACATTGAATATTCAACAGATGACCTTTTTTATAATTAAAATTTTGGTTTTGTTTATTTAGTTTGTATTTTTTAGGGTCACTGAATAAATACCTTTATACTCTGGCCAATAAAAATACTCTCTTTGGCCTTTTGGGTGCATAAAATCCACTAACACATCTTCTTGATCAAAACTAAACTCTAGTATGGTAGCCCAAATACCATAAATTGTAATAAATAATGGCTACCTAGAAACCAGGGTGTATGTTTGGAAGATCTTTTTTTGCCAAAACACTGACCGCCATCTTCGTTGGTCAGCTTGGTCGTGAGGTTCAGAAAACCGTTGTTTTAAATTGTCCGTTGCTTGAATATTTCATTAGATTTTAGAAATATAAACTTGATTCCAGCAATGTTAGTTTGACAGATTGAAACATTTCCTCTGGAGTTGTAATTTGGCTGTTTACAGGTCTTTGCAAACTGGATTTGGATGTCAATCCTTTTACTGTATCCTCAATTCCATCACATGCTCCTTTTCACTGACTTGTTACAAAAAAGACCATTGAGCATAGATGCCAAAATCATCTTTATGTTTGCACAGATAGTAAAAGCTTTTACCGTTTTTGTACTGTGCAGCACAGCACAACCATTAGTAATACATTCTACAGTGGTAATATTTGGCAGTATTTCTTTTTTAGAGCTATACAATTTTTTTGATTTACATATACCATGAAAACATCATGTAGCATATAATAACTACTGGACGAATTGTACAAGAGTGGTATGTCCAATGGCATTCTTGTGCTTCATCTTGGATATAAAAACTGAAATGCGTCATTATTAGTGATTTGTTTTTTTAGATTGAGATATTTTGATTGTGGTTGAAATGTATGACTGAGGAATAGATACGATTAGTCTGCTGATTAATAGGCTAACTCAATAAATTCTGCAACTAAAAGTGACTGTGGTATTAATACTGTTGTATAAACTAAAAGTTACTATTTGCACTTAATTGCAAGGTTTTTAATGTATAAACAAGTTTGAACAAATAAAAAATTGAAACTTTTTACTAGATCATATATTTATCCCTGTTTCACAGCACACTACAAAATCTTCTTGGTAAAAAAAACATCTTAAAATATCAATACTTGCACTTTAGATAAAAAAGTTTTTACAAAATTCAAACACCCCTAAAAATGCTTAAACAGAAAAGTACATTCCAAATTTTTTCTGATATATAAAATGTGCAAATATCTTTCAAACAAGATAATTTGCAGAAAAATAGAAATTAAGGGTTTCCAAAAAAAGCTAACTAAAGTATAGTTCCGCTTCAATAATTTCGTGAACTACGCTGTAAACAATAGACAATAAACAATGAGAACAGTTGGATAAACAAGAAATTTTGCAGTAACTTCAAAGTGGCAAGTATGATGGTTCTTACAACTTATTTGAACCTTCAACAAAGTTCCATCACTGAGAAAATGCAAGAAACCAACACGCCTTCACATTTTAGGTTTTCAGTTACGCTTTAATGAACACAAAAGTGACCTTACAAAAAAGGCCATATCTCCCGATATAGAAATAATCTGAGTGAAATAAGTAGATCATTTTTCTTAGGAAGGAATGCTCTACCAAGTTCAATAAAAAATTCAAGAGTCTGAAACCATGGGTTACATGGCCTGGTGAATTGACATGGAATGACCCAAAAATATTTTCTTGCAGTCCGAGTTAAATGTAAAATCCGTACTTCAACAGGAATCTGCATGTGAACTTGATGCTACATTTGTTGCAGAACAAGTTTTGTTTTTACAGAAAAAGGTAATTAAGAAATGTGTTTTAGACTTGCCAGTTGATATCAACCAAAGAGATTATAAGGTTATAATCTCTTTGATATCAACCAAACGCATTCTTACGATTTTTAACATCCTAATACACTAATACACACCGACTCTTCTAATCTAGTAAAATTCCTTCCTTTTGTGTACTTTTACTATACAGTACAGCATAGGTCAAATTCATGAACACAATACAGGTGTAGAACAGTTTAGAGTTTAGACCCTAACACCAGGAAGTCGAACCGGAACCGAACCGCAACTTTATGAACCGGTTTTGGTCCAAATTTTCCGAACCTTAAACGAATCTGAACCGTTTTATGTAAGACTTTAAAGGAGCCGAACTCAAACTGAACCGAATATTTTGAACGAACCTTAACCTGTCAACAAAAGCGGTTCACTCCAGCATGACGTCACAACTTTTATTTTACAGAGTCAAGTTATGCTATGTTCGAAATTTTAAGAAACAAAATTGAATACTGATTAGATAAGACGTTCATTTTATTTTTTAGATATTTTAATACTGAGATGCTTGTTTATGTTACGTAACTCTAAATTTATTGACCCACATTTCACTCTTATTGCATCCGAACCGGAACTTTATAAACCGGCTTTGAAAATAAATTCAGTCAAACCGGAAGTTTTACAATGCTCGCAATCGGAACTGAACCGGATTCCGAAAAAATCCTTGAACCCGAACCGAAAAAGTCAAACGGTTCGACTCCCTGCCTAAGACCAAGAATAACTTTTTCCAAATCATCAGCCCACTCCAGTTGTTCGCCTGAGCAGAATCTTTTTCCTGGCACATGGTAAAGTTGGTGGGGATATATTTAGCATCACAATTAGGACTACAGCTATATTTACTCATATTCAACTAGTCTATAAAAATATGAACAAAAGGTAAGTTGACCAGTGTAGTGAAATCTTGCTTAAGGTTCTATGTGCAATATAAAAACATTACTTTTTATACGGCCTGTATAGACCTACAAGCAGAAAGCCTCACTTTTTTAATCAGCAAGAAATTTACGAATTGGTCGAGACATGGGAGTGGGACTAGCGTACCAGAGAGAACGCAACTACCTTACGACTTAACGAAATCTCCCCTGTAAGGTATAGGTTACACAGGTATGGAAAACGCGATTTGCTCTGCACTTCTTTACAGTTTCAAATCTTGAAAGCCGTATTGTTCCACAATGGCAAATTAACTACTAATAACTGGGAGTTGTGTGATGATTTAAAGATGCTAGCGTTCTTACTCGGCCAACAATGGGTAGCAACTATGCATGCTTTCTTTGCCGATGGATTAGCCGTGCTGATGATTAACATTACATCACAAGCAGTCACTACTTAAAGAAACATAACTGCTGTAACACACGTGATTCGCCATACCCATTTTAGGTTTGGGCTAGTAAAGCGGTTTAAAGGCTTTGAAATCAGATAATTAAGCTTTTAAGCAAATACGGGCAATGTTCCTAAAACTTTCAGAAAGAAATGTGAAAGATGTTATATTCACAGGACCACAGATTAGACAAAAAATGCTTGGCAGTCATTTCGCAATGTTGTAAATGGTTTCTGGGCAGAACTAGAGCAGATAACTATGAAGGCCCATGGAAAATATATTACAAGCATACTACACGCTTGGAGTGAATGACGACATCACTAAGGTCAAATCTTAAGCAGGATTAAATCAAATTGCAAAGTGGTACAGTAATGCTTTCCAGCTAAAATGTAGTTTTACGTTAGAAAGCTTAAATATGTTCGATAAATTTAGCTAACGTGCTGTGTACTAGATCGCAGTTATGTTGAGTTAATGAATTGTAAACTAAAATCCGCAACTTGGCAATACGCACATTAAAATGTCGATGCACTTTGTTCAGTTCCGATTCATGGGGTCCGGAAGGACGGTGGTCAGTGTCCAAGTAAAGTTCGGTCAAAAAAAAAAAATATGCGCAGTTGTTAAATACTTTGTAGGTGTAGTTTAGATTGTATTTCAAACACGACTTGAATCGTACAAACAAATGATGTCACAAGGAACATTTGGCAATCTGAAAATCTTGATAAAAATATAACGTAAGAAAATCATGAATCGTTTTCATCAATTTTGGTTCCCGCCTTACGAGCTAAGTATCGATCTTCGATGAAGCGGTTCTTTTGTTTATTTAGCGTTCGCCGTGCATCTATATAGAAACCAATATCTCCATCTGTAAAATAATTTGTCTAATAATAGTTTGTATGACAATTTTAGAACAAAAAATAGTTTAATAATGGATTGTTAAAAAATAATGGCTCTTGATGACAAACGGTTTATAGATAACAATTCGTTAAGATCATTTCGTCCAAATGGTCTATCTATGACCACAGCTTTTTAATTGTTTTTACCTAAAAATAATAGGGGTTGACAAGTAGGATCTATTTATGGCAACAATTTATTTTAAACACTAAATTACAACAGTCATACCAACCAAACAATAACATTCATTACTAAAAAAAAGGCAAACTATTTTTAAGTTATTGGAACATAGTCTAAAATTTATCAGTTAACATTTTTTTTTACGAAATCTAGTTGCCGGTATGTACAAACAATAAAAAATAGTGAAGTGAGGCGCAAGTTTGTGTTTGGTAAAAATAACAAGTTACAGGATGTATGCACGAAAAAAGGGTGAAAAAAACGTAAATCATGAAAAAATTTAATAAATATTATTTATACCAAAAGTCATAACATGGTGTAAATCAGTGGTTCTTAACCTATGGGTAAAATTTCAGGATAGCAGGTGGGTAATAAGCTAAACCAGAATATTTAGAATTGTAGATGTAACAAACAATGTCACAGCTGTAAGTGGTAAAGCTGGTTTATTACTTCACAAGCACAGTGATATTTTATCCTCTTTAGAATTGTTTCGTCATAGTGATCATTTTTGTCGCTGGTTTTACGTATTTTATTTTCATGTGACAGAATAGTAAGATTTTTCTTGTACCCGCTAGCGTAGCTATTTTTTCATAATCAGTTTAGTTACGGCTGTTTTATATCCAAGCTTGTGGGCTGCGTTGTTTGTAGCAGATATTTTTAAAGGTATTCTTAGTAAAATTGTTAAGTGTACATTTAGAGTTACTGTTGCGACGAGCGAGCTATATTTCGATAAATAACGCTGTTTTATTATATTTTTAGTATCGCGAAATAGTAAAATAAATAAAATTAGATTTTGCGTAATGGGACTTTAATCTGGACAGAAATGGGTAAGGGGAAAAAGTTAAAAACCCCTGGTGTAAATGGTTACCAAAGCTGTAATTTAAAAAGAAATAAAATTGCCAAAAAGAAAAGACGAAAAAAATGTACACAACTCACATTTGATTTGCCAGGCATTTTCAGTTTTCTGTAGAAGCTCAGCAACTTCTTTGCAATGAACTGCCTGATTGCTTTGAGCCAATCCCTCACATGCCCGTAATCTCTTCGAAAGCAATTTTATGATATCTTGTTCAACCAGTCTAAAAATTTGTGAACAACAGTGATATAAGTTTATAATGTCTTCATATTTTAAGTTACTAGTCTGCCAGGTGTATTGTCAGTAACAGGTTTCCTACTAAGCCATGTTGTAAATCTCTTGTTATAGCCAACTTAAACACGAAAAAGCTGATGTGACAGCACAATTTGATTGCCAAAGTTCATCATGGGTAATTAGGCAACATTTTTTACCAAAGGAATTTTTATTTATTTTTTAGAAAATCCAAGGCAATATACATAAAGTCTATCTAAGTATACTTGTGTCTGCACATAGATAAAATATTTTATATATCTTTATCAGTGAATTTTATGATTCAATAATTTTTATCAAAACCTACAAAAATTCATACATAACACATTGTTGTCATGACCCAATTTTAATAAAAAAATTAAAAATACTCCAACAATGGTAATTCTAGAAACATTACTTACTTAATATTAAACTATTATAACATTTACCTTTAAGTACAAGTTACTCAATTCTTAGTTTAAATAAAAAGGTACTGAAAAGCTTTTTAAAATGAAAGACTGTGTAAATGTTGTATTGAGAATTCTATAATAGTTCTTGAAATGCTTGTTGACAAGTCTTTGTGTTTTTATGTGCATTGCTACTTTGATTCTATTTCTTTTTTTTGTGTTATTACTTAAGAAATATTAGCTAACCCGAAAATATACATTATCTGTGAAATCACACTATATTTTGGCTGATATATAAAATAGGGCTTCAATCCAGGCTGCAATAAATGATACCTGTATGTCTCGCAACGAGTTTATAGATAAGTTCTCTATTACTAAATTACGTACACCAAAGAGCCATTTAACGTACACCAAAGAGCCATTGTAAAATCACTACGCTGACAGGACGGTACACCAGACGGTAGGATTTAGATCAGGGGTCGGCAACTTTTTTTTCACGGGCTAAAAACCAAACTTAAAAAGTTTTCTGCGGGCCGCACAAAATGTTAACAAAGAATTGTGCTGTTAAAATTAGAACAACTGTGATTAAGGCAGGCCTCGAATCTTTTTTGCAAAAAAAACGTGTATAATTACATTTAAGGAGGCAGTAAAGTCTTGGCGCAAAGCGCGAACCAAAAGGGTTTGTTGGGTTTAAAATTTGAGTTCACGGGTCATCATCCATACTAGCCTACTAATAAAAATTGTAATAAAATTACTTTGAGGGGACGCAAGAGTTAATCTAGCTCAATAGTTGTTAACCTTTTTATGCCAAGGCACACCTGGCAAGCAAAGCAAGCGCAATTTTTTTGGGGTATACCGGCATTTCTTTCAAATTTCTTTTTAGTGTTTTTATTATATTGCCAAAAATAAAAAAGTGTTACAAAATATATGTCTGATATTTTTTTAATACGTTTTCCGTTTTTCTGCAACGCACTTGGCAGCCCTCCATGGCGCAACGGTAAAGAAGTGCTGATCTTGTTGAAAAGACAGCATCAAAATGCAAACAAACCGGACATATAAAAATCATACACGCAAGGCGCAAAAAAAATTCGCACTCTGTAGTTAAAATGCTCAAAAAGTATTTGAAATGGACTCGTGTCTATAGTTTGTCAAAGAGGCGGCGTGCCGGATGAATTACATCGGCGTGCAGGCCGTAGGTTGCCGACCCCTGATTTAGATGATGGCTGACAGCTTATTTCATAGAACAGAAGCACAGTACAATATGCAATATAAACTATAATGTGTGTAGCATATTGTGTATCAAACCACACCTGTCTCTTTTAAACTGGGCTTCTGCCTCAAATGTACACACAACATCATCAATTTGACATTCCCAAATTTCAGGAACTCTTCTGAGTTTTTTGTGATAAAAGCGACGTGATTGTGTAACCCGAATAGTATCAAACAGACCTAAAAAAATTATAAAATATTAATATTTGAGAAAATTTTATAGGAAAACCATTCATTCATGAATAATGGAATCATATACAAAGTCAGACGTATTTTATCAGTTCAGGAAAAGTAGTTACATGTCAGATGTCAACATGAACTAGTTGTATTTGGGGCCCTTAATGTTAGTTATCAACAGAGTGATATGTTTTTTTTTTGTTTAACTTTTGAAATATCAAGTCACAATTTTTTTTTGGCCGAACATTTCATGTTCGCTATTTTCTTTGATAGTAAATCCTCAATTCATGAATAATGGGATCATATACAAAGGCATAATTTTTTAACATTCAAGGAAAAGTAATATGCCAGGTGTCACCATAAACTAGTTGTTTTGGGGCCTTAATAAAATCTTGTAAAAATGGTCTCAGATTTTTAATGACCCACTTGTCTCTCCAGAAACACGGAAATGTTATCAATCATTTTCAGAAAATAATAAATGTAAAAAAACATATCTTTGTTAGATATACTGTTTAAATCAAGGGTCTCAAACACGCGGCCCGCGGGAGAACATTTTGTGCGGCCCGTGTCGAAAGTTTGAGTTTTCAAGTATTGACAATATTTAAGCGCCACATATCTTTTTTTATCAGATTTGAAAGTTAAAATTCACTCTAAATTTGCTTCAAAAACCTGAAACTACTCACCAAACTTCACTGTCATATCACTTTCAAACGCTACCATTTATGCGGTAAAAGATATGCTATTACGTCACATTGCCTATTCAACTCTGTTCATTTGTCACAATAACGCTGGAAAGCGCGCCAGTTATGTGTTAGTGTAATTGGTCATCTCATAATATATAAATTGATTGTTGAGTTCTAGGCTAGCGGCTAGCCTAATATTGAATAAATGGCTATAGTTTAAAAAGCTAAATTACACTTGTCTTTTGCTTCAAAAATGAGAAAAATCACATACGAAAGAAAAGTTTTTCAAGATAAGTGGGAGGAGTTGTATTTTGTCACCGCGGTAAGAGGTACTAGTTATTGCCTTATTTGCCGGCAGAAGATCGCTGTTATGAAGAAGTATAACAAGGGTTTGCACTTCGAAACAATGCACCGCGATAAATAAGATGCTTACCAGGGCAAAGTAAAAAAATAAAAAGTTAAACCAGCATTTTGCAAACAAGTTTCTTGGCCAGCAGTCCACATCTGCAGGCAACTATAAGATTTGTTTCTGCTGACAATTTGAAGCCCAATATCTAGGTCCTTGTTGAAAAACGCTGCCAGTAAAGTAGCCAGAATAAATAACTATGGCCTAAAATCAACCTACATGTGTTTATATTTTATTGTGTTCTTATTTATTGTGAATTGCGGCCCTTGGGCATTTTACACGTCCTCATTTGGCCCTCAGAGCAATTTGAGTTTGAGACCCTTGGTTTAAATCATAGGGCTGCCCAATCTGTGGGTCATGCAAAAGTTTTTAAGGGGTGACGAGTAGGCCTACATTAACTGCACTTCAACAAAGTGTGCAGAAAAGCAGACAAAAAGCATGTTGCATATCGCTATAAAATGTGGATCATTTAAGACAAGAATTCTAAACACTCTGGTTAAACCATGCTGAAAAGCTTTCTGTTTAACTTCTATAATTCCATAAAAATGCTGCAGCATTTGTGAACTATTTAGGTTCTTAAAATTTGTGGGAATCTGAATTTGAAAAACGTCCAAATACCTTGAATTAACAACCTGGATAACAACACCTAAAATGATGCAGCAGCAAAGTTTCACATAAAATTAGCATATAATTAAATACATGACCCACTTGTGCATTTTATAAGAATTAAGGTCGTGTTTGTGACCCGCGCGATAAAAAGGTTTGCTATCAGTGTACTAGGCCGTGCTGTTCAATCTAAGCCTTAAACTAAATTTTTGGCTATTTTAATTATGTAAACTCAAAAATTGTTGAGCTTCATGCAAAACTTTGGCCTTGTTTTGCTTTTCTGTCTCTGTTTTAAGCAAATCTATTCAGCCCATAAGCACTAATCATACTAAGGCATGTTGCACATGGCTGTGTGACTCTACCCTCGGTGAACAATTTCCATTAAATTTGATCATGAGTATCATTATTTCAAGAAATATATATTAAAATGTCTTGTGATTTAACCGCATAATTTTTTTCAGGTTTTTTAATCTGATTTTGCGCTGCGTGTTTGCACACAAGTTCTCCCTAAAACAGTTTATCTATGTAACAGTGTTGACATGTAGGCCCAGTTTGTAGTTTAGCATATCCCTTATGCATATATTTGTCCGAATCACAAAAAAATTTTGTGCCTTCGGCGGCTAGGCGCACCTTTTTGTGAACTAATTTATTTGTTAACAGCCTTGTTTATGACCTAAACATGGCAAAGTTAATACATTACTTAGGCAAAAACATCCTTTAACTTTAGGGGTGCGTCTAAAAAACGAATAATTTAGGCCAAAAATGCTAGTCCCCAGAAGGCTGGTATGATTCTGTCAGTCTGTATGTTAGTACACCGAAATCCATTGCAGACTCACCGAATCTGTCAATCAATAATGCAAGCAGGGCAGGCTAGGAAAACAACTAGCCTGCAGTAAGGTTCGAACAAACAACCTCTGATCATACCTGGACCATCGATCTACCAACTGAGCTGCACAGGCCCAGAGAGGAGTTGAGTCCAGAAACATGTATGCGCCTATAACCTCAAGGGGGGTCCGCAGTACCTTATAGTTTTTCAACGAAACATGCACACACATAAGTGTAGTAACAACTGTGATCTAGCCCTTCTGAAGCTGTATTTTGACCAACAGTAACAGCACATTATTACTACACGGAAAGCTGTCACAGACTGAACGAATCTGTCGATCAATGTTACAAGCAGGTCAGGCCAGAAAAACAACTAACCTGCAGTGAGGCTTATACTTACGACCTCCGGTCATAGCGGGATATTAACTTATAGGACTAATGTATGTTTTGTTTATTTGAATTACTTGGATATTTTAGGTATATGCAGTAAAATTTTGTCTTTTACACACAATTTTTTTACACACAAATAAATAAACCTTATTTTTTTTCTAATTTTCTCTGGTTCAATGCAAGTTAGACAAACTTTAATTTTTAAAGGGGGTCTCGAGGATAAAAATTTAAGAGCCACTGACTTTAGGCATGAGAAATTCAAAAATTACTTATCTATTTTATGTCCATTAGGTAGTCTTTTCAAAATGTATGAAATTCCCAAATTTGTTCAGGTATGAAGTCCTCAACACAAAGTATGCATTATTTCAGGAGTTTCAGCCATAATATGAGAAGTCAACATTCATTCTTACTGTGTTTTGGGTGGAACATACAATTTTATGTAGTAGAATTACATTATTGGATTGATTATGAGACTGTAAGGCTGTGACTTTTTTAATGTGACAACTGTTAAAGTTTTTCCAATGTACTCGTACAAAAGAAAGCAAAAACTTACTATGAATAACTTCTGCTGGTAGCGTGAATGACTTCTGCATAAAAGTATAGGCAAAAGGCAAGAAATTAAACTTGCTCTTATATTCCACTTGGGGTACTGTAACCTCCACATCATGAAAAACTCTATTGTTTTCACGAACAATAGGATCTTCAATTGGGCCTCCGACACCAGATCTAAGGGTTAAATATTACATAGCTTTATAAGTATTCAATATACACTTATCATTGAACAAATTTCAGTAACTTTAACTAGGGCGCACTATGCAAGTTAACACTGGACTCCCATAAAATGTTCCAACATTTTGTCATATTTTAAACGTGTTCTGTGTGTAACTTTTTAGCAACAATGTTCGGATTGGGCAACTCCACTTTGGTGGAGCACTCTGTTGTTTTAAATATTTTGTTTAACCCAAATTTTAGGAAAGCCACACAAATGGCTCAGCTGTGTACCGAACTTCAAAAATTTAAACTATACACCTAAATTTTTTAATTGTATTTTTGTGTGCAAACTAAAATTAGTACCTTGCACACCTGAATTCTAGAAAAAGGTTAAGTTGTGCTAGATTCTTGAACTTCAGGTGTGCATAAAAGCTTGATTGCAATAATTACACAACATCTTGGTGTGAACTGTGAAGTGCCATGAAATGCAGAATGGCCAAGCACAAGTGGCATATAAAAGTTACTGGAATTTTGGATCATGAATGTTCGTCATTAGGTTTATCTTTAGAACAATGCATTTTTGATCTCAGGCATAATATAGATATCCTACTACCCACTGTGGAAAGTACGGCAAGTGCTCCGGCGAGTTTTTTTTACCCTTTTTAAAATGCGCTCCAAAAAATCTGAACTGCACCCCAAATATGTCAAACGCTTGTGTTTGTGCAATGTATGCAATACAAAGTGCATCGGAAAATCATTAAGTGCAACCAGAAAATTTTCGGCTGTGCAACCGCAAGATACCGTCAAGACCTGCCATACTTTTCAGACTGGCCTACTACTAAGTTGCAAACCAATCCTCTAGCCGTGTATTGAATTATAGGAACCGGGTCATTCTTACATAAATATATAAAAACTGGATTGTTGTATATTGCACTTCAAGTTTAAAAGTTGGATACTGGATTGCTGGGCAAATAGCCAACTCTATTTACAATCAAACCCTAATTCTGATATTGCTAATATTTAATGAAGAGTGATTTACATTTCTTTCAGACCGGATGATGCTAAAGCAATGTTGTTTCCCATATTGTTTTATTTGACACTCTTCAGTCTTCTCCTCGAATGCAAGTAATCACACATTAACTTTTAGAAGTCAATTTACCTTTCTTTCATAAACGAAACACACCAAAGGATAGCAAACCTACAAAAAAAACTAAAACTGGGTAGCTTAATAAAACGTCTAATGAGCATGATTGGTGTCACTGGCGTGTTAGCAACACACAACTCAAGTGGTCTAAAAATTGGGTTATTTATTTTAATATTGCACATAAAATAATTTACTTGCTATGATGTGTTGCTGTTGAGTATTGCTCATAATCAAATACGTTTATCAGTTAGAATTATAATTAGGGTTCCTCTCCGGCACATTTCTAGTTATAATAGTTTCAAATTTTATTTTTATGATAGGACATGAATTGAAGTTAACTTGCTCTAACTATAACTTGTCTGGGACTTGACTTAGAGTTAAGTTATTTTACATTGAAGAACGGAAAACTAATTGAAAAATTCCCGAGAATCCATACGAAAAAAGTATACCTAATGACGTCATTAGGATGTTTAAAATTACTTCATATTAGCTCCAAACATTTAATTGAGCTCATTTATGTTGTGTAGTATTGTATCTGCAATCCTGTAAGACGTTCTTGTATTAAACGCTGTAGGCTGCACTGTTATGTGTTTTTATTTAGAAAACAAACGCATGTAGGGCACATTTTTATTGGTAAAATAAATTTAATAAAGGTTTTCCGCTGGTAGGCGCAAATAAAGCAACTCAGGCAACTATTTTATTAAGTTTGGTATAATAATTTGTTTCTTTGTATCAGTCAAAAACAATGTTTTTTAAAGTTTTGCTATGTTGCCGAATAACCAGGATTATAAAACAAAATTCCCGAGATTTGGGATCACTATTTCGTGGGAAATCCCAGGAATTTTTCCGTCGTTATTCGACTTAAGGGCCAGCGCCTTACTTACACGTAGCAACGCACCTCAAGCTCAAACGTTAAACGGCCATAGTTGCCTTTTTTTTTGGCGCTCTTTTACTATTGTACGTGAAAAGTTATGCAAACAAAAAATAATAATAATACCGCATACCACAACGCATATTGTTTGGGTTAGCGTTTGGGTGAGGGTGGGTCACGTAATATTATGTTTATTATTAATAATAACTTGATCCACCCTCAACCAAACGCTAACCCGCACCCTAACCCAAACAATATGTGTTGTGGTATGCGGCATTTGAAGAAAATCTTTTTTTATTAATTTTTACGTACAATAGTAAGAGCGCCTTTTTTTCACAGTAATCTTCTAGATTTACCAAAAAAATAATCTAAAAACATCTAGATTTTTATGGAGAAATCTAAAAATGATTTTTGAAAAATATTCAATACTTTTGGACAAAAAATCAACATTAAAAGCTTAATGCCGTATAAAGTTGCATAAAGGGACTTGTTTGATGCTTTAGATTTAAGACTTCTGCTTTATAAAACATTTTACTGAAGATGACGAGTTACTGAAATTTCGATTTTATATCTCATCATTTTTTTTTTTCAATTTGCAAAAAAAAAACTTATGAAATTACTGAAATATTTATCGTCAATAGCGAATCTGTCACTAATTTAGATTATACAATATTTTTTTATAATAATCTAAAAAAACATCTAACATCTAGATTGTATAATCCTACATCTAGATTCAAACCAAAACATCTAAATCTAGATTAAAATAATCTAGAATGGCAACTATGTAAACGGGCGACCTTATGTTTTGATCACTGATCTCTATGAAACCTGGATAGCGCAACTAGTGGTTGAAAATTGAAGGCTTCTACGCCGTCTTGAAAGGTTCCAAAAGTGCGTAAATTTTGCATTACGGCTTATGGGAGAGGTATCTTAAAATTGTCTTTATGGCAATATTTGGTGATTATTTTACCGAATTTTAAGGGATTAGTGATGTATTGGTATGCTTGGTACTATACACAATACTAATAAAGCAGAATAACTTAATTTTAGCTCCTGCTAATATAAATATACTTCGTTTTTACTGGCACCGAAAAATATTTTTTTTTATTGCAACAAGGCAACGTCAAGTTAGGTAAAATCAACTTACATGATAAACAAATCTTTGGAATGGCCTTTTTGATCGTGAGCGGTTTTTGAAGCCAATGGGATGGTTTCCACCACTAGAGGCGTTGCGTGAGTCAGATGAACAGTTGCGAGCGCCTATCTTTTACAATGGTTATCCGTGGTTTCAATTACGTGTTTTCGCGCTTTGTTTTCGTAGAATCTATTGTGAAGCTAATTATTCGTTTTAAGTTAACTTTAATTAATATCTATAATCACTTTTTATTCGCAATTTCTTCAAATACTGGTAGCGAGAAGTTGTTAAACATGTACTGTTACAACTTTAATTTTGTACTTAAAATAGGGTTTCGGTTGATACCAGGAAGCATTTGCGTCAACTTTAAATTATAAATAAAATGTAATTGGAATACTTAAGGTCAGCTAGTTCCAAACAAAGCTGAAATAAGCATTTTTATGAGGAATAATGTAGTTTTTTGTGGTACTGCTGTTTTTTAACCTATAACTTTGCATTTTGCAAGTTGTTTCATTCACACTTTTTAACAGACATTTTTAATTCAAAAATATATCTTCTGTATAGTATTCTAAAGGACATTGTATTGCTTGTGCATTAACTTAAAATTTTCACCAGATATTTCTTTTGTACTGTAGTAGCCACTTCGTCATATTGTGTTTACACAGAGAATTTTTGTTTTTAATCGATGTGTCGTAACGGAAAATTTTCAGTAAAAATCTATGGCCTAAATTCTTTGCAACCACATTGTAATGTTTGCGTTACTCCTTGCAGCCAATGTGCAAACGATAAGCG
This sequence comes from Ascidiella aspersa, assembly GCF_963924565.1. Taxonomy (NCBI): domain Eukaryota; kingdom Metazoa; phylum Chordata; class Ascidiacea; order Phlebobranchia; family Ascidiidae; genus Ascidiella; species Ascidiella aspersa. The sequence continues at coordinate 16,474,528 of NC_139449.1, forward strand.
GAAAGTTTTCGGTAAAATTCCGTTACGTAGATTTCTTGCAACCACATTGTAATGTTTGCGATATCTTTGCAGCGAATTTGCAAAAATTCAAATTGCTGACACCAATTTTTATGCGTCAAGGTATTTACATCCGTTTATTTGTATATGTTTCAAAACACCGCGGTCTGAACATTAGTCGGTTTCCCCGGTCGTGTGATTTTCAAACTGTTGACATTTAACTGGAGTCAGAAGCTGTTTCGCAATTGCATTTTGACGTAAAAATTGTATGTTTCGCGTCAGAAATAAGTGTGAAAAAGGCTTGAGACCACGCTTTGTTATCACGTGATATTTTGTTAAGTATTATAAGAATTAATGACGTAAATCTTTCTTCGTTCGCAGAAATTTTCTTAACTGATTCTCGTCTATAAATAGCGTGTTCAATCAATATAAAATAAAAAAGGCTTTTACAGCTTTTACTAAGACAGCAAAATTGACTGTTCATGTATCTGAACTAAAGGAAAGAATTGGACCTGAATGGCCTCACGAAGACAGGCCATCTCAAATCTTGTAGGAGTGTGGTCGATTCATCTTGGCAATTAAATAAATGAAGACTCATTAATCGGACCCATACCCCTACAGTACTCAACATTAATTTAACACCTTTTAATACAAGATACCTCACATCTTAGGAAAATATTCGAGTGATCCACATCCTTTTAAAAATAACTAACTATTTATACTGTTATGAAATAGGTGTAATTTTGTAAATGTTATCTTATTATAACCTTTCTTACAAGTGACCCCATGTGGTTTTACAAAAGTGGAATAAATATAGCCTGGAGCCCTAGAGCAGACACTATCATGCAAGCTTGTGCATTTGGCTGAAAAATCAGGCACTTGCTGAATTCCAAAGAATATTTTGGCTATAGAATCTTGACAAAGAAACCGTATATTTGTGGAAGAACGCCAGGACAATGAAAGAAGTTTGTCAGTTTCCAATGTTACAAACAAGTCACAACTAAAATGAATCTTATCATTCTTCAAATCGTAGTCAAATCTCTAGAATAATATTGTACTGATTTTAATATGAAATTTAGTAGAATGTTTTTTACTTGTGGTTTTGCCATCATCAATTTAATTTGCAGCGTTTAGATCAACTGTAAAATTTTGTTTCATTTCGTATCATACAAAAAATAAATGCATATTATAAAGTTAATAAAACAAGCAAAACTGTTGACTTTTTGTTAGGTGTGAACTGTAGTATATGACATCAAGAACATGATTTAAAGTGTTTTTTTAATGCAGTCTTGTTTCTCCTCTCCCCTCGTAGAAATTATATTTCCAGATTTGTCTGTTTTGATTCCAAACCTATAAAAAAGGTATAAATAATTTTTATAAGATAATGATTATTATTTATTCCAACTAAATCAAACACTGTTAAAGAATCCCATAACTTACAACAAATTAATTTAATCAGCGAGCACTAGAGGTAGAAAATAGCGAGCACTAGAGGTAGAGGTAGAAAAAACTTTTACCTGTTAGATCACTTGGAAAGCAGCATCTGCTTAAATTGTATTCCAGTACTAGTTTCTTTAGTTCCATAAATTGAAAGAAAGAGGTCTATTTTGCAAAATAACAAATTAAGACCACACAGTTTATTCTAAAATAGTTACAGTTGTTACCTGTATAAGTTAAAAAAAGTTTTTTTTTTTTATTCATTTATTTTTTTTTTATTAATAAAATAGATAGCGAAAAAAACGAACAAGAAAAACAAATTAAAATAGTAAAGCTCTCAAGCAGCTAACGACCATTTACTTTTGTGTTTTATTGTACTTCCTCTTTTTAAAGCCGAATATCGCTCGGAAGTTCGCACAGAAGATAGCAACAGTAAAAAGCGTAACATAGTCGGGACAGTGTCGGCATATTTACATTGATAAATAACATATCGCGCGCATAAAAGGACACAATTAACAAATGTTTTGCACGGTTCGTTTTTGTGCACTCCAAAGAGTAATTGCTCGTGGGAAAAAACACACGATATTCGTAGTTTAGTACTTAACCACGCACTCACGTTTTCCCAGTATAGACACGTAACAGGAAACAAATAAAACAAGTGGTACAGGGTTTCCGTGGCCTTTTTGCAAAAAGTACATTGGTTAGATTCGGTTTTACCAAACGAATAAAGGGAGTCATTTGTAACAATTGCGCCCAAGTTAAACTTTATCAGAAAGCTTCTCAGTTTGTTTTCGATTGTTGAATTGTAGAGGTTACGGTAAATTTTCTCCCATGGCAGACGTGCACTCCCGCAATTTAAGGTCCAGTGCCATTTTAATTGAGCTTTTGGAGAAAAGAGAATTGTTCTTTGTATTTTTTCGTAAACCGATTTGGTGGAATTATACTGCTGGATAAATAATTTTAATGTTGGGGTTCTATACGAATGGGACGTTGTTGCGCTACCCGAATCCCATTCTTCTGGGAGACTCGAGATTAATTTTATGAATTGGACAAAATCTGTGTTGTTAGGTGTAAAGTTAAATTTATTTACTAATGTGTCATATTGTAAATACTCGCCGTTTCTATTCAATAAATCCTGGTGAAAAATTATATTGGAATCTATAAGTGATGGCATAAAAAAAACATTTGAGCGGAATTTTACTTTTTTGTTTAGCCAAAGCGGACGGCTGTTTGACTTTGGATCTATAATTTCCAAGAGTTGTTTGCACGCCGTTATTGCACAACGTAACGTTCGCATAGGAAGTACACGCTTTGTGATTGCATTGTTTGTTCCTACGTTCCCATTAAGAAGCGCTTCTAATCTGTTACCTTGGATAAAGGGGCCTTCGATTTGTACAGTCTGTTGCTAGCAGTGTTGTAAATAAGTCATTTTGAAATGACTTAAGTCCCAGTCAAGTCATTTGTAAAATAACTTAAGTCCAAGTTAAGTCTTTTTGAATAAATAACAAGTCAAGTCCCAGTCCAAGTCATCGGTTGCCCAAGTCAAGTCCCAGTCAAGTAATAATTAGAGCAAGTCAACTTCAAGTCCAGCCCTTGTCAAAAAAATAAAACTTTAAATTATAAAAACCGGCAAACTCCTTCGATTATTATGAGCAACTCATGTAAAAAATAACATAAAAGCAGCATATTACGAGGAAATTATTTTATGTGCAAAGATTGGGATCAATAAAGAAATTTAAGTCAAGTCATTGACTTAAGTCTTTACAACACTGGTCGCTAGTGGAGTGCGAAGCCAAAAATAGCAAGCAAGCAATTAAGTTCTGATCAGGCAGTAAATAAAAATGCAGCCAAGTCTGATTTTACTTACTTTGAGAACACTAAATCTTATGAAAAGAAAGGAGTTACTTAATGTTATGAAAAGTATTGAATTTTCACTGAAGAAACTTCTTGGAATCGCATTAATAAGAGGGCGCAATGTTGATTTAACTTGCGCCAATAAAGAAAATGTATTGGAACACGGCAAGAAGCCCTATGCAGATAATGAAAATACATTTGTTAAACTAAACGAAAGTGATAAAATCAATATCGCGGTTGGCTGGGTACCTATTCCTTTCCCCCAGTCAACTTATCGAAAAAGTTTTATTTACAAATTATGGAAATCTGGGAAAGGTGACACACACGAAGGACAAAGTTATGTTACGAATGCTCGACATAGAATCCACCGAACAAGAAAACCCTTTATCGAGCTATACTAGGGTGGCAAATGTTAATTTTGTGTGATCACGATTGCAAAAATGGGTATTTTTTTTAAGTTAAACCATTAAAATTGGTAAACTCGTATAATTACGAGCAAAATCAATTAGAAAATCAACATGTAGCAATCTAACGTTTTTTTGCTATATACCGTTCTTGGGATAGATAGGTCAATTTTATTATAAAATGTTAAATGAAAACACCTAATTTCGAACCAAGTCATATGACTCAATGACTTAAGTCCAAGTCAAGTCATTTGTCTAAAAGACTTGAGTCAAGCCAAGTTGTTCTACCAAAGCGAATTAAATCAAGTCAAGTCATTTAAAAAGAGTGACTTAGAGCACTTAATTTAAGTCAAGTCATTGACTTAGGTCATTACAACACTAATAAAAAGTAACCTATTTTGTTAGAGTTTTATGTTGAAGAGCTGCTACTTTCAATACAAAAGCTACATTACAAAGATGTTATCGATTCAGGCAAAGCGAAGTCACAATGCTACAACTGTTTAAAAGTAGGCTACAACTCGTTTAAGTCTTAAACTTTAAGACCAGTTGTATGTGAAAGCTAAGAAGTGTTTTAGTTGTATACTATTGCGTAATTAAACTTTGGGTTGATTTTGATTCTTGAAGGTCCACCGGTCCGCAAAATTTGTTTTGAAATTTGACCGGTCCGTATGCTAAAAAGATTGAGAAACACTGGTCTAGTACAAATAGGAACGGTGGCTATTAGACCAACACCGGATAAAAGTTCTTTATAGCAACATTTATATCCTATTAAATTATCTGTAGCAACATTATATTCCACTTCACACACTGGTTTACACTAGACGTTTTTTAAAACGTTTTTTTTAAACTCTTTTGGCTGCGGTTAATTGGAATATTTCAATTTTGACGCTTTCGGTTAGAAGCGAGAAAATTTGCCGTTAACGCTGGCAACGTATTGTGTGTGAAGTGTGAACTGGACTACGCTAATAAAAGTACTACAATAAATAATTGTAAAACGTTAATAAGATCAGTTTTGTTTTAGATGAGTGGTCGGTAAACTGTGGGCCGCGGCCCATCGTAGAATGATTTACTTTTATTATGTAGTAATGGGCCGCGCCATAGTCGCACATATAATGTACTGTATTTAAAAAAATTAAACTTGAAACAAAAAACGCTTGAGAACAACAGGTGTTTTTAAGATTTATTGTTGACGTAACTTTTGACGTCATCTAAAAAAGTAGATCTTTTTCTGTTTTCTAGTGGTTTTACGTGGTGGGCTTTTAATAGCTCTGGAAAGGGTATTTTTGGCCAAAAACAAGTTCGCTAACCACTGTTTTAAATCATAAAAAATGAAGTAAAACAATTCTTATTGTCTTGTTTAAGTTAAGTTACGAGACTGTGGAAAGTCAATATACCTTTTTTTCTATGGGAGAAAAAAGTCATTATGACGCAAATAAACCCTCTTTTGTTACCTATGCGTGCTTTTGGCGTGAATTCGGACATTTTTGCCAATTTTGCGCGACAGCAAAACCACTGTTTCAAACAAAAGCATAGCAAGATCGCCCAACTTTTCTGTTTACGACTTTTTTCATAAGACAATGATCAAACAACAATTTTTTGTGAAGCAAATCGTCATGTCTTTTCGAAAGTTAAAGTTTTTAAACTTATACAAAAAAAAGGTTGCAAATACTGCTTTTTCTACATTTATAAAGGTTCGGCAATCTACAGCAAGTGGTGCAATCAACATTTTGGACGGAATAGGTGTACGCCAAGTTTAGGAAAATATTTAACTTACTCTTCGATTAGTTTGCTAATATGGTTCCAAAGTTTTTCTGCGAATGCCTGTCCCACACGTTTGCGAAAAAAAGGCCATGCAAGCCATCTAATAGAGTATCTTTTAAACAGCAAACTGCGCAAGTTTTTAGATTTGATGTTGGCTCGATTGTGGAACCTACTTGTTTTCGGTGACTTCAATTGCCAAACCGTGAAAATTCCCAGGAAGTAATTGAAAACCGATGTTCAAGTGACTGAACTGCAGCACGTCAGCAGAAAACAGGATGGCATTTAGTTTTTCTGGCTGAATGCACCGATTGAAACTGTATACGTTTTCACGGTGGTCCTATGAGTTTCCTATGCGTGTTGTTCACTGAGCGCCAAGACCAGCAAACAAAGTTTGCAAACGTTTTTGTTTTGCGGTTCAACATGTTGCACTTGGTGTTGTATTGTGACCTTTATGTGGAACGAGCGACTAGGTGGCACCAAATAAAGCAACCGATTTCACAATATGCAATCTCCACTATCGGTGACATTGGTCCAGTGTTGTTAAAACGTGGTTTTGAAATGACTGAAGTTTCAGTCAAGGTTTTCATGAAATAAGTTAAATTCATGTCAAGTGTTTCCATGCAATATCAAGTCACTTCCAAGTCAAGTCATTTATTAGAGCAAGTTAACTCTAAGTCAAGTGGTTGATATAATAATAAACGTTAAATTATCAAAATAGGTAAACTCGTCCGATTATGAGCAATAACTCAAAAAACAAAAAAAACAACACGTGCAAAAACACCTTCATTTATATAAAAAAAAAAGTCAAGTCATTTTACCAAAACTGCTTAAGTCAAATCATATAAGACATTGCAAATTCTCTACCCCCTTTAACTTGTCCTATGAAGGTAATATAACACAACTTAAGCCAGTATAATAGAACTTAAGCCAACCGTGTAAAAAACGTAGGCTACAACATTTTAAGTAATACAAAAATTGTACTATATTTGTCGATATGCTTAAATTTCAGCTAGGCAAAGACACCATTCGTAAACAAGCATTTGCCAACCTTCTAGGCCTACTTGGCAAAGAACTTGTTTTTGAGCATTGACAAATATGTTGTTTTAAGGTCGACTGCCGCAATCAAAACTGAACACCACCTCGAATGCTGTTTTTAGGAGCAATGTCTAGTTTCTGTTCCGACGATGTTTTTCGACCAGACATTTTTTCTCTTGACTACTGCTATTGCTACTGATCGCATTTTTGTTGCAAGCGAAATCATTGTGCGTCCAACTTGGAGAGAAGGGCGTGCAGCAGATTTACTCAAGGTGTTCAGTATTTTTTCCAATGTAACTTCAATTTTGAGGTTAACACTGATTAACGATGCTTGTGGAGGTTATTTTACTGCTCGCCGTTGGAAGTTCTGTACAAGGGTAAGATGCCTTCCGTGTGTTTTAATGTTTTTATATAAAGCGCACTCTTAGGACAGTGATTCGTAGCCACAAATGGGTGTCATTTTAACAATGATATTGTCTTAAACTGTGTTTCCTATATTTCCTATATAGCCACTGTGGAAAATAAGCAGTGTAAAACGTTTTTATGAAATGTATAGAAAGACTGATTTTTGTGGACTAATATAGGGTTGCCAAATGCCATTTCAGGATTTTCTCTGACATGTAAATAAATTTAGTGTTAAAATCTGCGTCAGGCAGAAATGATGACACGATATTTGTTAATACCAAAATTTGTTCTAAATTTTTTTACTGTCCAATAAGTAGCCTATAGCTAAAATATTTACAGATAGTAACTCGCGAGTGCAAATACTGTTCTTTGTTACGTCACACACTACCAAATTTATGGCATTTTAATTATTTTAATTTCGCTGTTGAAAAGAGTTTTTGGCGTTCTGCCTTCTATTTTAGTAAGCTCAGTTAAAACTTTTACCCAGCATGTTTTTTTCATTTTTGTACTGTAAGTTAACCCTAAACAGTAAGAAGATTTCATATTTCTCTTTATCAATTAAGGAGTTGCGGGTAAACTTCGTTTGCCTACCGCTAAACCAACTACGAAAACACACTTGTTTTGAGTTGTTTAAGTAATTATTTGGGTACACATCAAGCTGCTGTTTATTAGCCAAATTACTATTATAAACAACATTTATTTTAAAGATTCGAGCTGAGTTTGTTAAGATCTTAAATTTACTTCTAAGAGAAAAAGTAAAATGTCCGTGCTTCAGAAATCGTAGACTTTGAATGGGAAGCAGAATGTTTAGTTTGCAATCCAGTCACATATATCGCAGTTTCATACAAAGGCAGCGCGGGTCCAAAATCGCACATCAGTTATGATGAACTTAGTAGAAAATATGTAAATGAAAAAGCGCGCTATCTATGTCTATCTAACCCGTTTTGTTGAAATTGGATTTGCCTAAACGCCGTAAGTCCCTGATCTGGAGTTAGCTAATCCAACCTCGGTAAATTTGTCAGGGATTTCGCGTTTCAAAATATGGCAACCCTAGACTAATAGGCATGTGGAAACCCACGCGGCATTCTCTTTTGGCATTCTCTTTTGTTCAAATAAAAAATGGAATACTAACGTATAAAAATAATAACTGATATAATAATCCTTTGAAGGTTTGTACACTCGTTTGCGATTTAGCACCTCTAAACATTAATACTGGACAAATGAAAAAGAGAGTGAAAAAAGGCAAAAAAGCAATGTTTTTATTTTTATTTTGATATAAACATAATAAGTCGAAATTAGTGTAAAATTGTATTTCTTAAATTGCTCGAACAAAAAATTTGTTAATCTCGCATAACGTCTGCTTCCTTCAATCTATTGGTGAAAGTAAGGCGCAACGATCCGTCCTACAATATTCCGACAAAAAAATAATTGTCGGAACGACGGTACCGGTACGGCAAAATATTTTTTCCGAACGGCGTTTTGCTAAAACTATACTCACTTTTAAGAAGGTTTATGTCCCAAATATCCTATAGCAGGGGTGGCCAACACGCGGCTCGCGAGCCGCATGCGGCTCTTCACCCAGTTACATGCATACCTTTATGTTGCACTTCTGATTTGTTTAAATGTTTTGATTTCGTTTGGTTAAGGTATGGATTATTGCCGGTTCCGACTCAGATTGTTTGCCTTAAGGCCAATGTGTTTCTTGAACAATACGTTTGAAACAAGATAAACTCAAAAAATATGCCTAAATAATATTGATAAATGGCATTATATCGAGAAATGTGTATTGTTTCATCCAACGCTTCGAGTCACCTTATAAATTAAAATTTTGTCTAATTAACGAAATAAAGGCACTTTTTTTCGCGCTTCGTGCGATTTCTTTGTGGGAGTGAGTAAGAAATGGATACGGCTATTCCTTTCGTTCCATGTTTGTAAGGTGTGGCTCTTTGCGGTTAACCAAGTATAAAATGCGACTCTTGGTATCTGATTGGTTGGCCACCCCTGTCCTATAGGATCACAATAGAAATGATTTATTTCACTTTCAGATATGATTACACCATCGTGGGTGCAAAAGTGTTTCGGGTTGGCGCAGTCAACAACATCGTACTGAATTTACATGGTTACACAGAAACAGCCGTTGTGGAAGCCAAACTTTGGGTAAATATCTAATATTTGGAAGAGCGCCGGTAAAAAAGGTTTTCTGTGAAACCATCAAAGAGGGCTATTCGACTGTCCCAACTTGGATTTTCGATACATTCTTCATTGAAGTAGCGTACGATTTTGTTCTGTATAACATCAAACTATCCCTTTTTACTAATATTCCTACTCGCCAAGTAAAAATGTTTTATTATGGAATGTAATGTAAACACCTCATATTCACCAAAGTCATCTGTCCAAAAGACTTAAAGTCAAGTTTACTTAATCATTACAACACTGCTTGCTTATACCACTGCCAAAAATTGCTATTCACCACCAAAAACACTCCATCCAGCATATTGAACAAATAAATTAACTTTCATAAATTGTTTCAAACACTTCTATTACTATGTTTTGTTTAAAAGCTGTTGAAAAAAAAGCAAAAATAATTTCATTATTATGTGTTTAGACTTTGCCGAGAAGGGAGTCTCAGTTTGCCATATTCGAACGAACAGAGCTGCCTGCGACCCAGCCAATTCCAATTTCGTTCGCAGTAAGTTACCTGATAAAACAACATAACCTATATTTTTCCTTCATTTGTAAGCCCTTGGTTTAATATAGGTTACTATGTTAACGACCAGCAAAGGCCTACTATGGTTAGCGTTGGATACCTGTTTGTTTTATAAAATTTACTTTGCAGATGCTATTGCGCATTTGGTTTTAGTTATTTCGTTGGATTAAAGACTGTAGTATTAAATTATACTGCCGTATAAGCCTATTGTTGCTTTATATATGTTATTGCTTGTTCCTGGTTTAAGTCACTTATAGATAATTCCGCAATAAATATTGTTTCTTTATAGGTCTTATTGCGTGTTCCCTCGTATGGCGTGCGGTATGAGTTAAGTAAACGCATATGCTATCATAGGCAATAAACTAAAAAATGTTTATATAAATCAGTGGGTATACATCAATTTTTTCCCATTTTTCCGGACGAGGTCCGCCAAGCGATTTAATCCGGGCCGCGGCTTATTTTTTCCTAAAATTCATATAAGCAAAAAAAAGGTCGAGTTTCTACATGTTTGGTTGTACGGTATCTTAAACACTCTTTCCAAAGATGGATCTAGACATGACCTCAAAAACTCTATTTTTAGCCTGTTTTAAATACTAAAATGGAAATTATTTATTCGCTTCGCGCGAATCTCCTCTGTCTTTCTCGTGCCACGCCATTTGTTGGCATCTTTACAGACAAAAAGCGTCCTCGGCATGATGGTGCTCTTTCCAGCGAAAGTTTAACAAACATATCCTAATATTTATATATTTTTTGCGCTTTGGTCGAATGTATTCCGTCTTTAAAATATGAACTAAATACCAGCCGTTTTCTAAACTCTGAAACATACCGATTCCTCAACCTAAATTAGGTTGACAAAATGTGTTTTGAATGTTGTGTGTCTAATTTAGAATGTTGTGTGTTTCTCCCGATTTGTACTGTCTTTGCAATGGTCGTTGTACCGCAAATAATACATCAGTAACTTAAAGCTTTAAAAACCATAAAAAAAAACATTGTAAGTTTTTTGTGAGAAATTTTGAGGTATTTTATTCCTAACTTTTGAGTCAACGCGCCCCGCAACTTGATAAATGCCAATATATCAACAATATATGTGGACTACATTTTTTATCTGTGCTCAGTGCGTCACGTCTCCCTCTAAATCTAAATTAAAGTCGGTATTTTAAAACAAATATATACGCAATTATTTCGCGCTTCGCGCGACGTCTTCTTCAAATAACACTTAAATTGCAAATTTACAAACGTAACAACAACTTCGCTAGCTTATTTGTTTTATCCCGTCAGATTATGACGTCATATAGCGTGTATTTGAGGTCCGATTTTTTGACCCGGGCCGCCACAACATTTTAAGTTCTAATGCGGTCCGCGGTTAAAAATAATTGCCCACCCCTGGTCTAAGTTTTCATTCTAGCACGATTAGAACAAAACTGCACGCGGTCATGACCCCTTTTAAACTGTAGGTATATTTTACTTATAGTAGCATATATAGTAGCTTTTTTTCGCGCTTCGCGTGAATCCTATTTGTCTGTACGTGGCCGTTATAGTCTATTGACGGAATCTTTTCTGGTCTAAAGAGCCTTTGCCAATACATTTTTTCGCGCCTAAAAGTTTAAAATGAAATAAACAGTCCTATTCAAATCACAACCATATAAAAATGTTTGGCACGCGAGTTTTGATATTTTGAAATTATTTATAAACTGGCACATTGTAAACCAAAGGTTGCCGACCCCTGCATATAACGTATGCCGGCGGCCGGAGGACAACGCCAAATATATTTTGAGAAGGCGGTTTTATGTTATTTATATATTACATTTTAACTACAATGTATAGGATTTCATACCTGTTTGGTTTTTCTACAGAAACTGACGATGCCTGTTTACTACGACGGAATATATGTTTCTGTAAAATTTTAGAAATGTTTTTGAACACAATACACGTTTTTATTGTAATTTCAATAAAATACTAAATCTATTATATTCGATAAAATTGACATTTCGCTGTTCGGCAATAATTTTATAAATTATTTTGCTTTTGTACATATTTTTACTAAGCAGTTTATCTGCTATAGTAATCCTAACCTAGAGTTTATTCAGACATAATGTCAGTTGTGTATTGACAAACGAGTTGAACTAAGCAGAACTTTTGGAGGATGGTTTTTAACTACGCCACCTACTGGGCAACCAATTATTTAAAAGCGCTACAATTTTGTTAGACATATTTAAGACCTATAGAAACGTATATATACACAGTTCTATTGGACTAGATTTACCTTATGTAGAAGGGATTGTGATAAAGACTTACTGCCCAATTATTATATTGGTTTGTAGATTTTTGTGTGCAAATAAACAGTTTATACCTATAACATTGATTTGTAATGTTTTATCTGTTTGGGAGGGTGCTCACAGAGATTTTATTTACCGTTTCACAGCAATATTGTGAGTTGTTTGGTTAGTTGTTTTTATCACCTTGACTTATTTGTGATTTTCTGATAATTTTTATAGTCGGGGTAGCTTAACCTTAAACATCGTGTTGTATTGCGGAATCGGCGCCTACCGTCATATTACAAAGGAATAATTAATATACTACTACGTATAGGCTACTCAACATTATTTAAATACCCTGTAGGTTCATTTTTCATGACGCAAAATTAACGGTATTGGTCCATATACATTAGTCGACACCATTTTTTGTGATTTTTTTGTTGTTTTTGCCTTCCTATAGCTCCACATTAATATATTTACGGGAACACATAATAAGACATAAAAAGCAACATCGTCTGAGTAAGACATAAATCTGTAAGAATAAGTCCTAAATTCATCGCAATAAGGAATCTGCAAAATAACGCCTGACTGTACTGTGGGGAGAGGGTAAGGGCGACCGGATAAAGTTAGGTAAAGTGTTGTATGGGACGGATTCTGGCCATTTAGGTTTTATTTCGACGGGTTAGAACTTATTCCGATTTATACGATGTTGATGTTGATTTTATTTCGGTCTTATGGCTGGAGGCAATATTTACGTTTATTAAAAATCATGTAATTTTTACCCAAAAATGTATAGATACATGTTTTTAAATTAAATTCACAAAAATTATTATTATTTATCTTATCGCCTTAGTTGTTCGTTGTAGGTAGATGAGTCGGAACTTGTAGAGAAAAGAAATAGAAATACGTACGTGGAATTGGAAATAGAAGTGAGCCAATCCGACGACGATTTTATAAAGAAAATTCCTATATTGTTGAACTTTACCAGTGGATATCTGTTTCTTACCACAAACCGACCTGCTTACCGGTAGGATATTGTTCAACTCAAGGAACGACTTTTTCGCATTGATAGGTTTATTTATTATGTAGACTAAAACACTGTTAAACTTGTAAATATTTTATTTAGATTATATACGTTTTCATAGTTTGGGAAGCTTTTATTATTACTTTTTTGACGATCAACTATTACTTGTTTTTGAACCATTGTAAATATCAGAAACCTTTTTTTTTGAACTAAGAAAATATTCACAATTTATTATTATTAAACACGAAGGCAGGAACACAGGATCATAGAGGTGCGAGTCGAGAAACAACCATACGCCAATGCTTGCCACATTCCCCTCAGTAGCACATCACTATTCAATGATGACAATGAAAAATTCACACACATATTTGTGTTTGACCAACGATTACGGCTTACGTATCATTAGTAGTATACCGAAATCTACAGCAGAATCACCTAACCTGTCGATCAATGATGAAAGCAGGGCAGGCCAGAAAAACAACTAGCCTACAGTGAGGTTTGATCTCCAAACCCCGGTAATACATCGGGGACTGTCGCTCTACCAACTGAGCTACAACCATACGCCAATGCTTGCCTCATTCTGTTAGTGCAAGCAACTTCACATTGAAGGGGATCTGCAGTACCATATAGACTAGCTAGAGGGACTGGTTATATATGTATAAAAAGGAAAGGTTAATGTAGCAACCAAAATGTATATATATAACTTCCTCAAAAATAAAACTACGTAGTACACTGAAGTTTATCAAAATTCGTGGTTTTCATTTATCATGAAAAATAATGCGAGAAAACCCAATTGTGTTAGTTGCAACGAGGCATGTGCTGGTCAGTGACAACATGGTCAATAAGGATTTTTTCATATTCGCAATTCGTTAATAAATCCAGTGTTTTTGTTTTAAGTTCAACGCTTTTGCCTACACGACACACATGAAATTTAATCTGTATTTCGCTGTTTTTTTTTAAATATACATCGCAGTGTGTGGTAAGTTACGGCCCTGAATATGCTGATTGGTTTTTAAACAACAAGTCGCTTACACTCAGTAATTTTGTATGCATTATGTCAAGATATAGGCAGCTGAACTAAGCAGCGAGTTGTATTTCATAAACAATAAGGCTTTAATGATGCTAAGTTGAAACAAGCTCTTTAGTTAATTTTGCCAATTTTATTATTGCCAAATGTGTGGGGGGGGAGGGTTGAAGCAAAGTGGTGCGTTAACTAGCACGTTGGTTACGAAAACAACAATGTGCAGTATTTTACGGTACATTTTCCCTTCTTTTGGGTTTAAAGCTTAAATTTAACACGCAAATATTTTCTGTTGCTGTGTGACAATGAGGGCATTCAGAGTTCTGAGGTGCTTAAAGTTCCTATGACAGTAGTAAAATCAAAACTACATTCTTAAAAAATACATTACAAATGATTAAATGGCATAGTCGCTTAATGTGTTTTTACGTTTGTTCCCATTATGTATAACGGGTTTGTATATGTATATAGCCTATATTTGTTTCATAACAACTTAAAATAAATTGGTTTGAGTAAGAGTAAAAAGCAAAACGGTGTCAATTTGAGTTCAAAAACAAGGGGACCCACTAAATATTTTACAAAACCCGTTAACATTTAAAAGCTTAAATAACATAATAAATTCTCTTGGGCTGTGCACTCTGAAACGAGTCTGGTGAATAACTCATAGGAGAAAAAAACTGTTTTATAAATAGGTCCGATATCCTTAAAGAATTACTAAATGTACCATATTATGTATATTTTTCTTTAAATTTTTTTTTACGGATTTCGTTTTGCAGGGTGCTGTGTCAGTAGGCCGTTAAAAAAATAGTGCCATTCAACAGTGCTCATTTGTTTTCCTCTTTTAATCGGTCGTATCCTTTTAGCGATTAAGAGGGCACAACTTTATGGCTTTTTGCAACGTGCCTAGTGGCGTCTTCGCATTGCGAACGCGATTCCCACCAAGCATTTTAGCGTCTATACTTATTTACTTCTGATAACACAATAAAAGTATAGCGTAGCGTAGCAGTTCGAAAACTTAGTAAAACAACCTGCTACGGTTCCTGCATAACTCAAAATGGTACGATGGCGGTAACAAGCTAAAATTAACTTCACGGGCCGCAAGCTGAAGTTAATATAACCAATGTAACTTGCGTCACATCAACCTTTCAATGTAAATTAAATTACCCAACCAAATACCCGCTTTTTTTTTCGCGCCAAGCTTGATGCCTGGTCGCCTTTCATTCAACTTTAATTACACATTCGCGCGAAACTCTTAAAGTAATCACAAGTTTCTTAAGCTTACAAGTATTTGTTATTATTCCGTCGCAGTATGACGTCATGTTGTGTGTATTTGAGATCCGATTTTTGTCCTGGCCAGCCACAAAGCGACCCGTTACAAAAAACTATTGCCCACCCCTGCCCTAAATGCTTTCGATGTATTATGTTGTGCGTAATTGTTTGTCTATAACCGACACAAACATCACACAATCGTTGTGTGTAAATCTTGTTTGAAATTGTTTTGTAGGCCTGGTGAGAAGGTTGAGATTGTGGCTGCTCTGCTAGATCAAGACTTGAGGGTTGACAACCTACATCAAGTCGACATTATTGTCCGGGTAAGCCGAAAGTGTAAATTACTTTTAGGGTCATGGAGAGAATTCGAGTAATAACTAGGGCGATTTAAAACTTTAAATTCTGACAAAACATTTAACCTATTAGAAATACATTGATTGAAACAACATATTGTTGTTTGAAATACTGCATTAGTGTCTTGGCGTCGTTAAACACACTTAATTATTTGATGTTCTACTGACTTACCCGTCGTACACAAGTCAGTTATTTTTGGCAGTTCATGCTAAATTATATTTTTGTCATTTCGAAAAAACAAACAACTATAAACATGCCAAAAATATAAGACGCTGGTTATTTTAGAAATATGTGGTGTAAACCGATGAAATGCAACGTAAAAATAATTGCACAAAATTAACAAAGACTTATATTTATCGAAAAATGGTATAATTGCAAATCGCAAGAGAAAAAAGAAAGCAAATACTGGTCAATACATTTGTTCTAATTATAATGCAAAAACAGATAAACGACTATACTACATAAAGTTAAAGCTGAACCTAAGGCCTTGGTAGTTAATTGATTCTGCCAGGTCGCTTATACCATATTACTCTAATGAAATTATAATACAGTTAAAATGAAAAAATTTTAAGACAATTTAAAAAAGCTGACTAAAGTTTTTTTAATTTTGTAAACGATTTGTTTGCGTTTTTAATCGATTTTGACTTGAAATAATTGTGACGAATTTGACCTAACGTGCAAATGTAGACAAAACTTTGACTATTTTTCAAAAGTCCAAAAATAATCATCCCAGTAATAAACAGAATCATGTAAGTTTACCGGCTTTATTTGGCAGACCCCAGCTGATTCTGGAAAGATTGGCGTTCAAAAAACGTCCCAAACACTTTCTCGCGGGGAATACATTAGGGACTCTTTTCAACTTGGGTCCGTGCCACTCTTGGGAGTTTGGTTCGTCGAGGCTTCGGTTCCGGTAAGCTGCAGCTTTGGCATATACGTTGTTGCCAGTGTTCCCTCTAAGAAAATTTTCTACTGCGCAAATATTTCTTGAAGTGCGCAAGAATATTTCTGTGATGCGCAAGAATATTTTAAGGCTGCGTTGGCAGGGGCCCGCGGCGGATGAATGTTTTTTGTATTGGGGCGAGGAGAGAAAATTTTAAAGATGACGTCACAAAGCGTGACGACATGAAACAAGGATATGTAACAATACGATCGCGCGAAAAAAAATCCGAATATTTGGGCTAAATTGACAAAATGTTTATTTTACAAACATAATGCGTGATGCCTTTCGCGCACAATCAAAAATCACAAACTATCCGCTCATTTACATTTATCAATAAGATGATTTTGTCAAAAGGCGCCATTTTTGACCCCACAGCTGTATCTGCACCTAAATCGTGTAAAAACTGTAATTGTGTTAATAAATTTACGCCCTTAAAATAAATTTCGGTTTCATGATCCCGAATTATTGTCAAACACTCCACTGCTATGTTCGGTCTCTCGATTTTCCTGAGTAGTCATTTAATTCTACGTGAAATAAAAAAAAACATACACAGCATGGAAGATAAAACCGATTAGACAAAGTAATTTATTGCGTCACAATCGTCAATGCGAATTTGAGTTATTTACTTGCTTTTAGCTACAAACATCAATGAAAAAATAGCCAATACGAAATGCTCAAACTTTGTGGCAAAAAAGTGAAGATTTTTGGTTTTAGTTTGAGAATGATTTAAGTGCGCAAAAGCAAATTTTACTGCGCAATTTGTCTGATGTGGCTGCGCAATTGCGCAGTTGCGCACCTTAGAGGGAACACTGGTTGTTCCACTACACTTTCGTTCAGCGCCTCGTTTTCCAAAATAAATTCTGTTGGATATAACTCAAGCGACTTGTGTCACAAAACTTATACCTTCACCAGTTCGACGGACAAAAATGTACGAAACTTTAGTACGTTTTACCCTTTTTTTTTTAAATAATTTTAGTTTCAGGTGTCCTGAATACTAAAGAATCTCTCAAACGATTATTTTGCCGTCAACATAATATTTTTGTAATGTTAAAATAAAGATAACATCGAGAGTAAAACGATCGTGGTCAACCACATCTGGCTAAACTAAGCGATTTAATTAATCGTCTAATGGCCCATATTTTGCTAAAGGCATCATGTTAAATATAATTATATCGAAAATGCGTAAATATTTATTTTGCCAAAACGCACCTCTTTCTTCATTTAAAAGTTTTGCGTTTAGGTATTTTTTTACTCTTGGCCCGGCATTTTCCTCGATGTCGATAGGTTAGGCATAGTAAACGAATTATCTAGAATATTATAACTTAGTACTTATTACATTTGGTCGGTGTTGCCCATTACTCTTTGCGGACTTGCGTTTATCTGTTTATCGGCCTACATTCAATGTAACAATTTGTAGAAATCGCCTTGGCGTAATGCGAATTATTTGCTATAGTATATTTTGAAGTTATAGTATATTTAAGCCCATACAGAAGTAGGTAGCATTGAAAACGCTTCGAATAAGTCCTTATACATTTTCTATAATAAAAAGGCACCAGTTGCCTTGAAAATGAATAAAGAGTAAATTGAAACGTTCAAAATACTACCTATTTTGGAGCATAATGGTTGGAGGTTGTAGTAAGACGTAATAAAAATATCAAAGCCCATACATAATGAAGGTATCATTTTGTACATAGCTATGTTGAAAATGAATAAAGAGTCATTCGAAACGTTAAAAATGATACCTACTTCTGTATGGGCTTTGATATTTTTATTACGTCTTACTTCCTATTTTGTGTGGACTTTAATATACTGTATTGTTTGCGGTCCGCCTATACTGCCTTTAAGATTTTTGTAAATATGTTTTTACAGTCAATCGGAATTAAAGAAGAAGTTTCGTTTTTGGTTAAAAGATACGGTACGTTTATAAAAAGTAATCGAATAGAATTATAGTCAAATCGTCGTAACGGTCTTATTTTTTTTGATTTTATTTGCGTTACCCTTTTTCCAACCCATAATCATCTATAGTCTATACTCTTCTATAGTCTATTATACTATAGTATTTTAATTTGTTCGTTTTTTCATGTGGCCTCTTAGTAGGGCTTTTGTTGCTTGTGTTGCACGTAGAAGCTATACACCCTATTTGAATGGTTAGTACAAACTGAAAGGGAACATAAAACTGGAGTTCGTTGACATGTTAAAGTGTCTTATTTTTTCGTATAGGCTATCTTGCTATTTGAATTATGACCTATTTAAAAACTACGCTTTTTCTTCTGTATCTTGCAAGTTCTTCCGACATTTAACGTTCGTGTCGATTTGGATCAACATTACATACTTAACAACAATTACGACATAAACGGTACGATCCACGCCGAATACAGTTACGGAAGGAAGGTTTACGGACAATACTTTATCTTTGTGACCCTGATGCGACCCGGTCACGAACCTTTGGAAGTATATAAGAAACCCAGCAGCTTTATTCTCAAGGTATGGATTTAAATTGAAGTCACACAAACACGCAATAGAACCAATGAAGCTGGTGCCCTTGAATAATCTTAATGGACACTAATTTGCTTTTCATTGCTTTAGTTTTGCTGTGTGATTTTATCCACCAACTTAAAAAAACATCTTATTTAAAAAAATGTCTAATAGGCATACATTTCAAGCGGCATTGAAAGGTTTGCCATTCCAAAAAGTGCTATTACCAGCCACTATCCAATAGAAGACCTTGTCACCGAAGGAGCTACATTAATAGTTGAAGCTACAGTTACAGGTAACGTGTGTTACAATTATCCTAATTTTTTAACATAATTGCGTAATTGAAAAACAGTTAATAGAAAAAAAACATGTCGAAAGATCAGTCGCTGAAGTGAACTGATTTAAAACAGAAACATCCGAGCGTGCTTTGAACCCACTTATCATAAAATGTATAGAGAAATACGATATTGCATATTGTGGTATAATGTTTTTCTAGTCGCGGGCCTAAACTAAACTCAGAAAGGTCTTTGCGGGCCGCACAAAATGATAACTAAGAATTGTGTTATTAAAATGTTAAAACAACTGTGAATCAGGTGGGGCTCGGGTTTTTTGTATTTAAAAACGTGCTTAATTATATTTACAGAGGCCGTAAAGCGTTGACGCAAAGCGCGAAAAAAGCGTTTGTTTGGTTTAAAATTTGAGTTCACACGTCGTCATCTATACTGCTAATAAAAAGTGTAATAAAACTAGTTTGACCAACGCGATAACATTTAAAGTTAATTTAGCTCAGGGTTTGTTAACCTTTTCAAGTCAAGGCAAACCTGGCGAGCGAATCGAGCGAGATTTTTTTGGGGGGTTACACCGGTATTTCTTTTAATTTCTTGCAAGTTTTTATTACAATGCCGAAAATAAAAATAAGAAAATGTTTAAAAATGTCCAATATTTTTTGATACGTTTGCGGTTTTTGCGCAACTCACTTGCCGGTCTTCCTGGGCGCAACGGTAAAAATCGCTGGTCTAGTTAAAAAGGCAGCATCTAAGCGTAAACAAATCGGACGTAGAATAAACACTCGCGCGAAGAGCGAAAATTTTTCGCAATTAGGTAGTTAAAATAGTCGTTTGTGAAATAGAAAAGTTTGTGAAATAGACTCGTGTCTAATTTGTCAAAGAGGCGTCGGGCCGGATGAAACGTAGGTTGCCGACCCCTGCTCTAAAGTCTAAATGAAGTTGTATAGTGTAGACCAGAGGTTCCCACGTGGGCGGTACCGCCTCCTTGTGGGCGTTGGCGAGTTACAAGGGGGCGTTTTGGGTCTGTTTCTAATTTGGGGGGCGCTGAATGCACATAAGGGGGCGTTACATAAAAGCACTTATAGGCTAAATTTAAAAGTTCACATAAAAAATAGTAACAAACAGGACTGTAGGCAACTTTTAACCTTAAATGGCAACTTTTGTACTGCGAACTTGTAGTAGTTTTCCGACCATTGTTACGTAATAATTGACTTTCTTATGTAAAGTTGTTGGTTGTTGTTGCGTTTCACAGTTTTATACGCGGCAAAATGTTTGTATATTTAAAGCAGTTGTCGCCAACTTACGGCCCGCCACCTCTTTGACAACTTGACACGAGTCCATTTTAAATACTTTTTGACGATTTTAACTTAGTACGGGCAAAAAATTTTCGCGCTTCGCGCCAATGATCTTTCTACGTCCAGTTTGTTTACGTTTTAATGCTGTCTTTGGAATAGATTAGCGCTTTTTTACGGTGGCGGACAAAAGAAAAACGTATTCAAAAGTATTAGACATATATTTTTTAACATTTTTTTATTTTTTTCGGCATTGTAATAAATGCTAGCACGAAATTTAAAACAAATGTTGGTATACCCCCAAAATATTGCGCTCGCTTCGCTCGCCAGGTGCGCCAGGACTTAAAGAGCTTAACAAACACTGAATTACACTATCTATAAACACTAAGGTTATCGCGTTTCCTCAAACTAGCTTTATTACACTTTCCAACACATTAGTAGTATGGATGAAAAAAATCCGGGGTCCGCCTGATTCACAGTTGTTCTAACATTCCAATAACACAATTCTTAGTTAACATTTTGTGCGGCCCGCAGAAACCTTTCTGAGTTTGATTGATGCCCGTGACAAGAAAAGGTTGCCGACCCCTGATAGTATTGGTGCAGAAAGTTGAATATTTCCTCGTAATGACATAGCCTGGTGAATTAATCTATCCATAAATTCCTATAGTGAATGTATGTTAGACAACTTAAAATATTACGGACAGCTTATCGAAACAAAAGTGCAGACAATATGATGTTAGACAACGATTAATATGACACTTTACTGCAAAGCAAGATGAGGGGGGCGATATAAAATATTATTTAGCCCAAGGGGGCACTAGTGTCAAAAAGGTTGGGAAACACTGGTGTAGACAGTAGACAAACATGGTACTATGGTAGGCCCTACTATGTTTCTCGTATCCTTTCACACTTTAGCATGCGTAGCTCAGTTAGTCGAGCGAAGGTCGAAGTATGGCCGAGGCCAGTGGCGTATCCAGGCGGGGTTGGGAGTTCGGAACCCCCTTTTTGTAAGTGATATTATCATTTTTGTTCGTTATTATCAGGGTTTAACTCACTGTTCGAAGCGGCAATGTTTTTAATGTAATTGAGTTAGACGTCTTAAGATAAAGCGAAACCAAATTCAAACGCAAAACGCCGTTTTTCTCTTGTTTGGTCGTAAATGCAGGATATTTTTTCTCTTTCGCTTTTCGCTATTCGTTCAGGTTGGCTGGTTAACACGAGTGTATTCGACAAATGACAACGTTAAGTCATCCCTTCTTCATTTTTTATCTCTAATAGGTTAGAGTTAGGCCAATGTAGTTAAACACGCGGCAAGCGTGCCAAATGTGACATAATAAAAAATGGAACGCAAGGCCCGAGAAATACTTACTGCCATTGTTTATTCTCAGTACAATACCATCGCGGCAATCACGACAACTAACAATTACTTCTTATATTATAACATTATGCTGTAGTGAAGTAGAATTCACATAATTCTGTAACTTGGCGTAAAGAAACAAGAAGCAAAAGTCAGCTCCCGAATGAACTTTAGACGCACCGCTACTACACAGCTTAAGTCCAATCTTCCGGGTTTGGCTAATACAAACGTTTTATTTGTAAAAAGCGCTTTTAATATTAGAACGAATTAGTTACTTAACTTTGGCACGGGAAGAAGTCATAGGATAAAAATTGGCACGCTGGCCTGCTTGAGTTAGACACCACTGAGGCAATGTTTCTCGCTGTTACGCTACTATCCGATGTTGGTGTAACAACGGCGGTTTTTTATTTTCTTTAAGAATGGTCTAACTGTGACTGTCGCCTTTTTATGTAATGATGTTACCGCAATGTTATTATCTATAAGCATATCCTAAGACCACGTGTTTAGTGTGCAATTAACACAACTTATTTTCTCTCAAACGCATCTTGTAATTTAGCTGACTTGGCACACGGCTCGGCGCAGATGTTGCGCTAATCGTGGCATGATGACACCCGGGAAAACCGATCTTCGTTTAGTACGTGTGGTGGCAAAATGAGTGCTTGTAAATTAGCCTAGTCCCGTATATTGAACTTAGGAAACTGCGCTGCTGATAAATAGTCTAATCTGTTTCCTTGTTTACTAACGTGAGATGGAAAATCTGGGAATTTCTCAAGTTGAAATTTCGGGAACCCCTATTTCAGTTTCTGGATACGCTCCTGGCCGAGGCCGTAAGTTTGAACGTCGCAACACCCTATATTTCTAGCTTGGCTTTGGTTGCACTATAGAAAGACTCTTTTGGGTGATCCCGACACCTCTTTCGTGATAAATCAATAAAAAACCTTTTGTTCTATTAATGTTGTGGTTTATGCCTTTTCACCTAATTTTACTGGCCATAATAAAGTGCCTACCACTATAATAAATTCTTACTTATAGTGGTAGGCACACTTTGTGTTCCGCAATCACACGATTTTCGTAACTAAAAAATTTGAGTTCATATGGTTAAAAGAAAAAATATTGGTTAAAACCAAAAAAATCGTAAAAATGTATGAAAAAAAATCGTAAAAACGTATGAAAGCGACTGGTGTTTTTTTAACAGGGGACGAATCAATTTTTGAGTCAGGACGATCCAGAGCCTTACACTTCACCGGCTCTCCTTACGTCATCAAAACGGATCGTAGCTCTAAATACTTTGTACCCGGGCTTATTTACGACGCAAAGGTAAACAGGTAATATTTACAGGTTTGGTAAAAAAATACTATTTACCTATTTTTCAGATTGACGTGCGTGATGCTGTTACATTGAAACCCGTTCCTGGTTTATCAGTTAAGATCATAGGTATGGGAGTTTGTGTAAGTGTTTAACCCATTGCTATCCTACAGTATTCTTCAAGTAAACTGCCTGTTTAGGGACCTAAATATATGCGACAATAAAAGGTAATAAAAACTTATTAAGACTGTATTTACAACAGGAGAAGTTAAAGAAGATCGTACCGACGATCGTGGGCAAATTCTCTGGCAAGTCCAAACTTCTGGTCTAGATCAACTTGAAATTACGGTACAGCAAATTTCGAGTTTTTTATCAGAATTTTAAAGTAAGAAAGTATAACATTATAGACGCCTACTGCCACCCAGTAGTTGAAAAAGTCACATACTACCCCCACCCCCACCCCCCACACACACAAAAAAAATGAAAAAAAAATTCTAGGCTTGCATAATAGGCATACGCGTTTAAACAAAAAGTGCATTTCCATTGAAGTGTCCACTTGTTACGGAATAAATAACAGGATACACACATATATGACATGTGATCAACAACTGTGATCTAGCCCTTTTAGAGCTGCTTTTTGACCAACGATTACAGCTTCCGTATCACAAGTATACCGCTACAATTATGCAAGCAAGGCAGGCTTGAAAAACAACTAGCCTGTACTGAGGTTCAAACTAATCCGGCCACACTGGGACCTCCGCTCTACCAACTGAGCTAGTTAGAGCGGTTTCGAATTACATAAATAAAAAGGTTTTTAGTTTAAAAACATATTTGATGTAAATTTACCGTTTTCAAAAAGCATACATATTTTTCTCTGTACAAAATATTCCGCATATTTCCATGATTTCCAGCATTGTGTTACATTCCTTGCGAAGTGTACATTAGCCTAAACAACTAAACTGATTAGTCGCGTTGATTCCAAGGACTTCAACACCTGTCAAGTCAAACATGTTAATTAAGACATACACTGCAGATTACTACAGCGGACTCCCGCATCAGCGATATGGATCAAGCCACAGCTATTTTGAATGTCCAACCTCTTACGGGTGCCGCACACATTTCCATTTCTGTTCAACCGTGAGTTTATAATAACTCTTTAGTAAACCATATCGATTTCATTTTTTAATCAAGGTATAACTGTTGTGTAAATATTAAAACAACTCTTTGTCAATCTAAATTTATCTTCATGAAGCCACCAATGATATAAATAATCATCTTGTTGCATTTTAAATAGTTAGATATTATATTAATTAATAACAAATAACTTTTTATAAATACAAAGCATCCTTAATCCAAATGAATTTATCGCTTGTGGTTAATAATAAGCACAGAAAAGTAATTATATAAGTTTTTCACCCGATTACGTATAAAACATCACCAACTGATCAGAATAAATGCTCAAGCATGTTGTCACATCCACAAAATCTGTCATGCACGAAATAAAGTTAAGGACAAATAACATACAATTAAGTAAAGTAATAAAAGTCTTTTTAGGCATTTATGAGACGTTTAAAATAGCACAATTTTATTCAAACTGCATTTGCGCAGTGGTCGCATTCATGTCGGCAACACACTCAACGTACAATTTCGTTTCGAACCCGATCTTCCGTCGTCTGCAGGGGATGTGAGATACTTTGTAAGTAGAATTTAAAGTTTGCATTGATTAACTGCTATATATGAACACGTTATTGCGCTCAGTGAAATACGTTTTGGTATAGGCATTACTGGTTGTGTTTAGGTAGTTTCACGGGGTCAAGTCGTGTCTCAAGGCATCGTCGAGTACGCGGCTAACCATCAAGGGGATCTTTCTGGACGCATTGAGATAAATCAACAGATGGTTCCATCTGCCCGCCTGGTAGCCTATTATATGCGCGGGAATAAAGTTGTTGCGAATTCGGTTTGGTTCAATGTGGAAAACCAATGCGCCGGAAAGGTTTGTTTTAAGAAGCATCGTAGGAAATAGTGCCGGCTTTAATTTTTTTTTATAATTATTTAAAAAATGAATCTTTTAAAAATTTAACATAAAAAAAACATGTGCATAAAGTACGCAAGTGTTATATGTTTGATCGATTGTTTGGTTATAAAGGTCATATAATGTTTATTAAGTTGTTTTTACTGGCCTTGTTTAGGAACTGACTGTCACCCTCTCGAACGATGTTTTCTTGCCACAGACCACAATTTCGATTGAAGTCACAGGTGAATTGTATGTGTTGTTTATATTTTGCATCAAAAATCGACACACCACTTATGAGTGGCGCATTAAGAATGGTTAAAAGTACCTGGCAAGGAACTAGGGACGAATTAACTTTTTTTCATTGACGTAACAAATTGCATCATAACTAGGGAAAGTTTTTATTGTCCCTTTTCAAACATAGAAAAGCTTTGTGGTACGGAAATTTATAAGGATGAAGTCAAAAAGTAAACTTTCTGCTCCAATGGATCTTGTATGGAAATCTTTCGTGCAACTGAAGTTTGATCTTCAGATGGCGGCAAAACGACATGTATTGCCTTTGTTTAGTATAAATTGACAAAAGATTTATTACACCGCCTTTGTTCGCACAATATTCGCAATAATGGCAGCCACATCAGACAATTTGCTTAGCAAAATTTGCCTGTTGCGCACTTACATCATTTCTAAATTAAAACTAAAAAGTCTTTACATTTTTTGCCAGAACGGTTTTAAGCATTTCGCATAGGCCATTTTTACATTGACGCTTGTAGCTAAACTTAATTAATCAAATTGTAAGATACTGCCTTGCTTCTTATGGTAAAACAGGATCGTTGTCAAAGTCTTCATAGAAAACGTAAAAGATCTGACTAACACTTTAGTTCTAAAACTGTAACCAGTGGTGGGATTCAGCCGGTTCGCACCGATTCTATAGAACCGTCTCACGAAATTTGATGAAATCAGCGAACCGGTTAGCATTACTTGTTACCGTCAATGGATTTTTGCATGTTATCTAATACAACGATTTTTTAGATCCAAGTAGCTCACGTGTGTGTTTTTAACCCTTGCAAAGGTCAAGTTCGCACGTAACAGTTATACATTATGTTCTTGCTACTGCACTGCCTTCTATTTATCTTTGTAAAATGAAGTTCTGCCGTATATAATCAGTTTGTTTGCCAAAAAATATAACTTTTTGTAACAGAACCGGCTAAAAAAAAGGACTTATGTGATAGAACCGGCTGACAAAAATTTTGAATCCCACCACTGACTGTAACCGTTCAGCCCACAGGCCACAGTGGCAGAGCAGCAAGTTGTGCTGAAAACATAATTCTCGTTAACTTGACCGGGCCCAAAAGTATGACGCCACAATGTACAATTTAACTCACCATAGAACGTGGCAGGAATGCAACGAAGCACTACTTAAGGTTTGCTTAACTACGGTTCAAACCGCAAATAAATCACGAATCAGCTTAACAAAGTCGCTTAAGTGCCATACAAATAATGACTTCCTAGGCGAAAAAATAGTGTGGACACAAAACATTGCTTATGCTGGAAAGTAGGATTACCGATAATAAATTGATATTCGGTCAGAACCGATGCCCGATGCTATGTTGTAGTATCGGTACTCGCCCGATACTACAGTGTCTTCGGTGTCGATAGGACGCCAAATTGAAATTCGCGTTTTAGCCATGGTTTGCAATTCAACGCGATGATCTCTATCTTGAAAGGTAAATTTATAATAAAAATAGTAAATTCAAATGGAGTAACCTAAACTTCATAATGCTAAAATAAAAATAACTTTGAACGTTTGATTTAAAGTATTTCACTTGTTTTACCTTGCCAATGAAGTCAGGCAAAATCGTTTTGTGCGAAAATATGAGTTGTGACGTAACATAAAGTTAATTGTCTACTTTAGACTTTATCATACGTCACAAGGCTGCAAGTGTTGTGCCCAACTGTTTAGAGGGGTGCCCAACCTTTTAGCTGTTGACGGCTGCATTGACAGTCAAAGTTAAGTAATAACGGGACGTCATAGAACAATTATTTTTAATCATACTTATTGTTCTCTGACGATCTCGTGCAAAAAATATAGAACTGAAATACAGTTTAATCGCGCGAAGCGCGAAAAAAATCGTTTATTGGGTTTTTGAATGTGACACGTGACGAAACTGATCGGCTGATCTCTAAAACGGTGCGCAACTGCGCATGCAGTTCCAGGGTGGTGCCAAGTTCGTTGACCTGTGTCTCCGCGCCTACTGTCTGTGGTTTATGATTTAATCTTCTTTGTTTTTAACGAAATACAGATTTTTTTGTCTGGCTATTTACTCCTCAATTTATTCTCTCTCAATTTGCTCAATAACAGTTTGAGAATCCCTTACACAATCTAATTCGGTTATACAAGGCTTTCTATAATAACCGCTCAACCTGTCTCATAGTTTTGCCCTAATTTCATTCACAACTTGCATAACACATGTCTGCTAAGCCGTTTATTATTATGTACCCTCAATTCCTTTTTTATCTTTATGTGACAGCACAATTCAGATTGTTACACATCTTCTATACCAGTGATTACTAAACTGTGTGCCGCGGCACACTAATGTGCTTTGAGAGATTGCCAAGTGTGCCGCAAAACTTTTTGGTAATGTCGGAAAATAGAGTTTTTTTATTACCAATAGGTATACACGAAAGCACTTACAATTAAACACGCTCTATACATTACAAATTAATAATATTGAGACATTTACATATAGTTTGTCGTGTGTTAAGGGCGTTTGTAAAATTACTGTATTGTGTTCTGCTAAAAGTGTGCCGTGTGCCGCGAAATATTTAAGATTGTTTTAGTCTGCAGCGATCCAAAAAAATTTGGGAACCACTGTTCCATACTGATTTCTTTTTGCATCAATCAATCAATGATATCAACTTGTTTTAGCGCAGATTGATCTAATTAACTACACTCCTTCAATTTCGAATCTGCATTTAGCATATCAACCATTAACGAATGCCAGCACGGACATGGCCGCCAACACATGCTTATTAAAATACGTGTTAACGGTCGCATTATTATTCACCTACGGCCCCCCCCCAGATTTAGTAACTAAAGCAACATGGAACTGATAAAACATTATAAAAAGTTAAATATTGGAATAGAGCTTGCGCCCCCTTAAGTTTTGCTTGGCGCCCCCGGTTAAGAACCACTGTTGTAGAACAACTATTTTGATCGAATCATATTTTTGCCTATTTTTAGCTTACAACTAGCGTTATTCAATGCTATTTGTAAATTAAGCTATAAATCAGTAGATTATATCTATCAAGAGCAATCGTTTGACATAATTAACGCTCACTGTTTAACAGCGTTGTACGCTTTACAAAGCAAATGTGATCCTTGTCGACAATTGCTATGGCCTGTCTTTTGAAGATTGTAATGGTACGAAACAGCAGGAATAATTACGTAACAATGAATAGGCTTTAGGGATTTTTTTTGTAAAAAAAACAGATCAACAAAATATAAAGTTGTGAATCCATGTTTTTGTGGAAAAAACGGAAGGTACTCGCGTACCACCTGGAAAACCGTCGCGTACCACTATAGTGGTACGCGTACCACAGGTTGGGAACCCCTGGTTTAGAAGTATGGGCTACAGCTCGTTTAAGTCTTAAAATTTAAGACCAGTTGTATGGAAAATCAAAGAAGACTTTTAGTTGCATTCTTTTGCCGTAATTAAATTTTGGGTGGATTTTAATTTTTAAAGGTCCACCGGTCCGCAAAATTTGTTTCAAAATTCTACCGGTCCGTAAACTACAAAGGTTAAGAACCACTTATTAAGCCCATAAGAAATTGTTTTAACCCAACGAAACGACAAATTGATCACTGGTGCACGTTTCCTTT
The DNA here is from genome assembly GCF_963924565.1 of Ascidiella aspersa. Lineage (NCBI taxonomy): Eukaryota > Metazoa > Chordata > Ascidiacea > Phlebobranchia > Ascidiidae > Ascidiella > Ascidiella aspersa. The sequence continues at coordinate 16,503,595 of NC_139449.1, forward strand.
CTATTAAATATGTTCGTAGGCAACCCGTCAGCGGTTTTCCACATGTCAGCGGTTGACCGCGCAGCTTATTTTGTGTACAATGATAGTCGGCTAACTCGCGATGAACTGTGGGACAAGATGGCGTCTTACGATCCCGCTTGCTCAAGAGAGGGTGGTAGTACGAGCAAGAATGTTTTTGAGGTTATTTTTACAATAATAATTATCAACTTTGGCAATTTTGGAAGTAAGCAACACAATATTAAAGTTGTACTATACTGTTCTAATGTCATTCATTATTATTTTCCCGAGTGGCAGCGTCAAATTTTCATTTTCGCAATGAGGTAGAAAAACTTTTCCGTTACCTAGCCATTTGCAATTTACAGGAAGCGGGTTTGTTCGTGACAAGTAATTCTCTGGCACCAACACGGTACCGGTCTCCAGTTTGTCAACAGGAACCGATTCGTCGCAAGCGCCAAGTTTTACAAGAGGATGTAATTCAAATTGGTAAGTGCGACCTGAACATAAGGGATGGTAATTTATTCTTAAATTAACTTAAACTAGACAGGGTGTGAGGTTTTTGTATATTTTGCTAGGGTAAAAAAGCGCGGTTGTACTATATTATACCAGGGGGGTTATACCGCAGTTCCACTATACTTTACCAGGGTGTTATTTCTTGGTTATTCTATATTCTTTCAACGGGTCTTATTTGTCAGTGTCCATATACTCCCAATGTTGTGCTTCCAGTTTCGGTGCTTTAGCAGACAAAAGCGGATGTGGCCCGAAGTTGCGTGTTATAGGTTGGACATGGTGCACTTTTACAAGATTGATTGCCAGTGGTCTTAATATAAATTTGGCTGCGAAGCAAACCTATAACTTGTCTTTATAATTGAAAAATATTTGACAATTTTTTCTTGCACCCCTATACGCCTTTAATTGGGGACAAAAATCAATAGTGTAATGTGTTCGATTTAGTTCTTTACAGCTATCTACTAATCTAGCGGCAGAAAACCTTCAATACAGAATTTGTTCATATCGCTTGCCTTATTCTGGCCGCGAAGCGGCTGGCTCCCTGCTGTGCTTTTTTTGTCCAGCGCGTGCAACATCCATTGTGCAAAGTGTCTCGTCTTAGTGAATTAACTTATTGCTCTTACAAAACAACATATTTAACGCCGCAAGTCTAAATAAAAATCTGCCAGGCAGTGTACACCACTTTGTTTGCAATTTTTTTTCCATCAAAAAATCACTTTAATTTCTATATTTTTGGTTAATTATTTTCCCCCATGGGTAATTATTTTGAGTTGAAGGTCAAAATTTTGCTGTGAAGCAACCTATAATTTGTCTTTATAATTGAAAACTATTTAACAATGTTTTCTTTAGTTTTTTAGACACCTCTAAACACAAAAATGGCCGAATTTTAATTTTGCCCCCCTAAAATACTCCCCTATTTTCCAGAGGTAAAATGTTTATTTTAACATCAGCTTTAAATGATTCTCTAACATTTGTGAAATTTTCAGAGTTTTATGTCATTTCCTTCTAGTGTAAATATATCATTGAAATTTCCTAAAGTGTTGTGCATTTTGACCCCCCGGATAAACAGTTCAGGGGTAAGGTTTAAAATTTTGTTACTTAGCATTGTATATGTCATGTATCCATCATCCATAAATATATCAGATTTTTTTTACATTTTTTCATATCTGAAAAGTGCCAAAAACCAAAATTAACAAAAAATGACAGTTTTACCCCCCTAAAAACCACCCCTTAGAACCTAGGCAATTTTTTTTATATTAGAAACAACTTTGGGAGGGTATTTAACAGTTGTGAAAATTTCATGTTCCAACTATGTTTTTTTCCTTGTCAAAAGTGAGCCATAAAAATTGACTGAAAAAAAAAAAAAAAAAAAAAAAAAAAAAAAAAAAATAATTCGGACAAAAACAACATGTGTCCAAAAAAAAATTTTTTTTTTCGGGCCACATAACTAGACAGGGTGTGCGGTTTTTGTATATTTTGCTAGGGGGTTATAGCGCGGTTCTACTATATTATACCAGGGGGGTATAGCGCAGTTCCACTATACTTTACCAGAGTGTTATTCCTTGGTTATTCTATATTCTTTCAACGGGTCTTATTTGTCAGTGTCCATATACTCCCAATGTTGTGCTTCCAGTTTCGGTGCTTTAGCAGGCAAAAGCGGATGTGGCCCGAAGTTGCGTGTTATAGGTTGGACATGGTGCACTTTTACAAGATTGATTGCCAGTGGTCTTAATATAAATTTGGCTGCGAAGCAAACCTATAACTTGTCTTTATAATTGAAAAATATTTGACAATTTTTTCTTGCACCCCTATACGCCTCTAATTGGGGACAAAAATCAATAGTGTGATGTGTTCGATTTAGTTCTTTACAGCTATCTACTCTAATCTAGCGGCATAAAACCTTCAATACAGAATTTGTTCATATCGCTTGCCTTATTCTGGCCGCGAAGCGGCTGGCTCCCTGCTGTGCTTTTTTTGTCCAGCGCGTGCAACATCCATTGTGCAAAGTGTCTCGTCTTAGTAATTAACTTATTGCTCTTACAAAACAACATATTTTACCGCCGCAAGTTTAAATAAAAAATCTGCCAGGCAGTGTACACCACTTTGTTTGCAATTTTTTTTCCTTTAAAAAATCACTTTAATTTCTATATTTTTGGTTAATTATTTTCCCCCATGGGTTAATTATTTTGAGTTGAAGGTCAAAATTTTGCTGTGAAGCAACCTATAATTTTTCTTTATAATTGAAAACTATTTAACAATGTTTTCTTTAGTTTTTTAGACACCTCTAAACACAAAAATGGCCGAATTTTAATTTTGCCCCCCTAAAATACTCCCCTATTTTCAAGAGGTAAAATGTTTATTTTAACATCAGCTTTAAATGATTCTCTAACATTTGTGAAATTTTCAGATTTTTATGTCATTTCTTTCTAGTGTAAATATATCATTGAAATTTCCTAAAGTGTTGTGCTGTTTGACCCCCCGGATAAACAGTTCAGGGCTAATGTTTAAAATTTTGTTACTTAGCATTGTATATGTCATGTATCCATCATCCATAAATATATCAGATTTTTTTTACATTTTTTTATCTCTGAAAAGTGCCCAAAACCAAAATTAACAAAAAATGACAGTTTTACCCCCCTAAAAACCACCCCTTAGAACCTAGGCAATTTTTTTTTATATTAGAAACAACTTTGGGAGGGTATTTAACAGTTGTGAAAATTTCATGTTCCAACTATGTTTTTTTCCTTGTCAAAAGTGAGCCATAAAAATTGACTGAAAAAAAAAAAAAAAAAAAAAAAAAAAAAAAAAAAAACTAGACAGGGTGTGCGGTTTTTGTATATTTTGCTAGGGGGTTATAGCGCGGTTCTACTATATTATACCAGGGGGGGTATAGCGCAGTTCCACTATAATTTACCAGGGTGTTATTCCTTGGTTATTCTATATTCTTTCAACGGGTATTTTTGTCAGTGTCCATATACACCCAATGTTGTGCTTCCAGTTTCGGTGCTTTAGCAGGCAAAAGCGGATGTGGCCCGAAGTTGCGTGTTATAGGTTGGACATGGTGTACTTTTACAAGATTGATTGCCAGTGGTCTTAATATAAATTTGGCTGCGAAGCAAACCTATAACTCGTCTTTATAATTGAAAAATATTTGACAATTTTTTCTTGCACCCCTATACGCCTCTAATTGGGGACAAAAATCAATAGTGTGATGTGTTCGATTTAGTTCTTTACAGCTATCTACTCTAATCTAGCGGCAGAAAACCTTCAATACAAAATTTGTTCATATCGCTTGCTTTATTCTGGCCGCGAAGCGGCTGGCTCCCTGCTGTGCTTTTTTTGTCCAGCGCGTGCAACATCCATTGTGCAAAGTGTCTCGTCTTAGTGAATTAACTTATTGCTCTTACAAACAACATATTTTACCGCCGCAAGTTTAAATAAAAAATCTGCCAGGCAGTGTACACCACTTTGTTTGCAATTTTTTTTCCATCACAAAATCACTTTAATTTCTATATTTTTGGTTAATTATTTTCCCCCATGGGTTAATTATTTTGAGTTGAAGGTCAAAATTTTGCTGTGAAGCAACCTATAATTTGTCTTTATAATTGAAAACTATTTAACAATGTTTTCTTGAGTTTAAGATACCTCTAAACACAAAAATGGCCGAATTTTAATTTTGCCCCCCTAAAATACTCCCCTATTTTCAAGAGGTAAAATGTTTATTTTAACATCAGCTTTAAATGGTTCTCTAACATTTGTGAAATTTTCAGATTTTTATGTCATTTCCTTCTAGTGTAAATATATCATTGAAATTTCCTAAAGTGTTGTGCATTTTGACCCCCCGGATAAACAGTTCAAGGCTAATGTTTAAAATTTTGTTACTTAGCATTGTATATGTCATGTATCCATCATCCATAAATATATCAGATTTTTTTTACATTTTTTCATCTCTGAAAAGTGCCGAAAACCAAAATTAACAAAAAATGACAGTTTGACCCCCCTAAAAACCACCCCTTAGAACCTAGGCAATTTTTTTTTATATTAGAAACAACTTTGGGAGGGTATTTAACAGTTGTGAAAATTTCATGTTCCAACTATGTTTTTTTCCTTGTCAAAAGTGAGCCATAAAAATTGACTGAAAAAAAAAAAAAAAAAAAAAAAAAAAAAAAAAAAAATAATTCGGACAAAAACAACATGTGTCCAAAAAAAAATTTTTTTTTTCGGGCCACATAATTAGTCCACCTAACTTAAACTTAAATTAGGTGGTGTAACTTAAATTAGGTGTTGTAAATCTAAAGAAAACTACATATTTATAACTCCCAGTTTATCACACGCTGGTGATATGCTAAATTTGTAATGCCGAGAAAACTTGTAAGGCCTAGCTCGCCTAACTCAAGTCATCGTCCTATTTATTTGAGTTTACTTTACTGCCTGGTTTTCAACGTTGATACTTATCAGAACGAGAACAATTCCTGAGTAGCTGCGCCCAAAATGGAATGATACCCACCTTGACTAACGAAACTTGTGCGGATCGAGGAGAAATTGTGTTCAGAAACGAAGCGGATCAAGAATGCGTCAACCGTTTTATCGCTGCTTGCCTAAACGCTATGGAGGAAGAATCAAGCCTGTAAGTATAATCGACTATCGTAACAGTGAAGTATCTGTCCCTGTTTTTGTACCACTCAAGATTATCCAACCAACTTGTTTGGTTAACAATATTTGAATGTTATCCATTATTTAATTGATATGTTATAAATTTTTAGCCTAAAACTAGTGAATTTTAACAGTAGTCAATTCCAACACAGGTAATCTAGGTTTCCTATAATTTTGACAATAATATTTAGATATGAGACACTCAAAATACTTTTTATCAACCTTTAAATGGTACAGAATATACGGTGCAGATTAACGCCAAATAGACCGGTAAATTTGGGTGAAAAAAGTCCCAAACCCCATCAAACTATTTGCAATAGAAATATTTTCACAGAAACATTAGGACGCATGGAATATATCGGAAACGATTTAAATTATAGCAAAACACTATAATGGTTAACAAATGCTTGGTATACGGTTTTGGATTTCCCTGAGATAATAAAATCCAGTGGAACTTTACAGCCTGTAATGACAGACATACGAGCATCGGCACAAAACCTTTTTGCAAGACTACAGCATAACAACTGTAACATGTAGGCGTATAAAACAATGTTTGTAGTTTCTGTTGCATGTGGTCAGTGCAAGCGATGTTATCCAAGAAGAAATGTTTAACGATAATCTCAGTGGTACTGACTTATAAAAATATACATTGATGTTGCCATAATATTCACTTTTAACGTTGGGTATAACCAGTGGCAATCGATTATTTCATTTATTTTATTTTACATTGTTAAAACTACGACGTCATGTCTTGTATCTTTAAGTTACAAAAATTATTGTTATGCTGTTGTTTACCTAACATATGTGGCCACTTCGTAGTTTCTACGCTAAATTACAAATTTTATTTTATTTATAACATTTTTGGTAATGACACCACATTGGAATAATCGATTTGGTCTACTCAACTTTTATTATCTCTTAATATTAGACCAATCTGAAGTGTCTCGGCATTTTGTTTTAAAGCCCAAAAATATGTATGGCGTCATTATGACGTCTTATATAGACACGATCTATTTTCTGGGGACTTTTTCGGAGTTTCTGGCACCTATCTTGTCATGAAACAAAAATGCCTTCTCTTTCAATTAGCTTGATGTACGCCCACCATATTTTCATCGCCCGAAAAAGACACCAAAAGGCTAAATTTTTAAAACGATTTTACCGGATTAAGCTAACATTAAACTAGTAAATAATGCGGAAAAAATATACCTGACAAGTCTTTATTAATTACTCTAACATATTAAATTTGTCATTATGGTCATGGAGTATTCCAAACTTAACAGCATAAACAACGCAATAGGCTAATGGACGAGTGGTCAGTTAATATAAGATATTCTGCGGTTCTGCGTAGACAATCTTATGAAAACGTTCGTTTTTCAAGCGATTATTCAAAAGCTGTTGTTTTATTCTAGCACTGGCGGAAGGTCGATTATCGGGCCCAATGTACTTGTTTCTAGAGCCGAGAACAATGAACGAACCGATTTTAATGAAAATTGGATTTGGGAAACCGAACATTTGTGAGTAAAGAGTGCACTTTGTATAATTTTGCAGTATTTATCCTTTACATTGGTAACCCTAAATTTTGAATCTGATGAGTTTAATGTTTTCGTTATTTATCATGGTTTGATCATTGTCGGGTATAAACCAGTGTTTTCTGTACATATGAGTCGCGAGCCAATGTGAATCGCCTGATATTTCTTCTGGGTCGCTTGTTTAGCATTTCTATAAAAGCAATATCCTAAAATACCCTGCTACATGATAGACAGCGATTATCAACCGAAAACCCAAAAATAAGACACTAGGGTGGTTTTTAACCTCGGGCTAACCAGGGTGACGTGATATACTCACGGGGCAACCATCTGGTCAGTTCGTTTTGTTTATTAAACTTTTTAAACAAAAATAACATTTCAACATAGTGCGTTTAACGTAACTTTTCCAAATTGTATACCAATCACCTGTTCTCGTTATTAATAATAAAAATTTAGCAGTTTCATTTATTTAGATAAAACGACACGGCGTATAGTGTGGTCAGCTGGTCACTTAAGCTTTAATCACATTACTTTATCAGACGAGAAAATGGGCGGTATTCCTGGGAGACTACTGTGCCCGGAAGTATAAGCACTTTCGACTTTACGACTTTCAGTTACAGCGACCAAGGTATGTATAAATTACAATAATAAAAAGCTAAGTCACTGGCCCAAGTGCATCGTTGAAAAATATCGCAAGTAAAAAAGTACACAACGTGCTACACTGCCTTGACTGTTGGATAGTATAACTGGTATAAAATCAATAAAAATACGTTTAAAGTTTCATACTTTTATAATAAATAATCTTGCTTTCTTTGGTAGTTTGACGAGACGCAGTCAAGTGATAACAGTTTTTTCAATTATGAAATTTATTCTTGTAGCCGATTTCTTTGCCATTTTTTTGAATGCCCTATTAACTGATGACTCGGCTTTTTATGCTTTGGCTGTAGTAATTAAGTTAAAGCTGCTGTTTTTTATGAACTGCTAAATGTATTAGGTTTTTGCATCGCCAAGCCGAAAAAGGTGACAATTTTTCGAAATTTGTTCATTCAACTTTACCTACCTTACTCTTTGCGACTCCTGGAACAAGCTACATTGCGATATTCCGTGTTTAATTACGGCCAAGGCGATCGAGATGTGAGTATTTATTATGCAATTGTCGAGACTACAAGCAACATTTTGCCTCACAGTATTTTTTGCAACCTATCCCGCTTTGAACTTAAAACTAGTGGTAAAAGTATGAAAGAGAAACGCACTAAATTTTGAGTTTTTGTTAATGGCGAATCGATGTTCGTTAATGGTGAGTCGATGTGAGTCGTATTATCAAAGAGTCCTGTGCTACTATTATGAACTAGGAATGTTCGATAACAGGCTATATAATATATTTTGATACCGATACCAGATATTTTGGACAAAGAGTATTGCGATCCAATCTGTTACCAAATTACGTATAATTACTATGTTAAAACAGGCAGAATATATAAATGTTAAAAGTTTTAAGATAATATTTCCTTGTTTCTCAGCAATAAATTACTTTGGTGTTAAGACATTTCGTTTCCTACAGCTATTAACCTACTGTATTTTTTTATAAATTTATCTTTCGAGGTTGAATCGCTGCGCCGATGTCATGGCTAAAATTCATAAAATAGTTTGGTATCGAATCGGCGACACTACCCCAGTATCGGACGAGTTCATCGATACCTTATTGGCATAGGTTATCTATACTACGATCCGATATTATCGGACATGTTTATTTAATGGTTAAATCAACGCGACTTTGAAGCCATTAAGTTTATCGTCAGAAATTGCCTTAGATAAATATATATATTATGGTAATTTTCAAGTTTAAAACCAGGCTTTATCTTTGTTGCTAACTCGTTGGCTGCCTCACTTTTTTATTTAGGCGTTTATACTAGTAAGAAACACTTGTATTTTTTTGCCAAATTTGGTTATTTAAAGCCTTATAATAGGGACCTATTAAGCAGTGTAACCAACCTTGTTTTTAGTTTTCGAAAGCGTACTCGACCAATTAATTTTTTCGACCAATTAAAAAAAATATTCACCAATTCCAATCAATAATAAAGATTAATTTTTCAAAAATTGGCAAAAAAGTTCACGATTTAAGCCAAAAAATGTTAAATAATAAGTCACTTGTAAAAAGAACCTTTGGAGGTTTTAATTTTGTCTAATTCACTCGTTTGAACATGGGAATGACGTAATCGGTATGGGATCGGATCGCGATAAGTTTTGTACAAATTATCAGGTTTCGACCTCGGAAAAAAATCACGTAGTGGACATCCCTAGACGACTAGACGTAACAATGGAAAAATAGTTGATTTCTACCATAATTACAGTTTACCGAAGCTGATTCATCAATTGAAAACCAACTCAATGGTGACATCTTAAATACTAAACTATATTGTTAGTACACTGCGATCCCTCAGACAACCCATTGTGACCCTGACGTTAAAAATCACTGACCTAAAGCGAATAAGAATTATAACAAAAATTGATTGACTCGATAACCACAAAATTACTCGTCCTAAGTACATATTTGGTAATAGTTTTTACTGTATATGTTATTACATGTGATTAAATATAACTAGTATTTGAGATCCTTTTTTAACTAAATCAATTACATTACTTCAAGGTCAACGTCATGGTGAAGCATACCGATGAACTTTGTTCTCTTTTTAAATCAAGTATGTGTAGTGAGTTAAAAACAACTTGGTAATAGCACATTGTATAGCATTTATTTTATCGTTCGCTAATTAGGTATTTTTGACTTGTTATACTCGATAGAATGTTGCAGATACTTTTTCGTTTACGCAACTGGTGTTGTATTAAATTGCATAGCACATAGCTTTATTTGTTTTTATAAACTCGTTTTATTTAAGATACTGCGAGGTCCATCGCCACCTTAAACGTGCCAGGCAACTCAGCTGTTTCGTCGACCTTCAATGTTATACCTATTAAATTGCCAAAACAACCTGCTGGTGCTTCAATTGTCATGAGGGCCGGGCCCGATTCTATTAGGAAGTTTATTAAGATCGAGGTAGTTTTTCCTTAGTTTTTTTTAAATGCAGAGCAATTCAGCAATATTTATATACCTAATTTACACACACGTAATAGCAACTCTTTTTTGATAAGTATCAATTATTTTCCTGTGCGTATTACCAGCTCGTATTCTCCAAAAATCTTTAGTTTAAACAAACTTACCACTACATGGCCGGCATTAAATTACATTCGCCAATCGGCCGAATGTCAACCAATGCACACTCGCCCGGACGAAATTACCCTCGCCAAAACTCCGGCAGTCTGCAAATTTCCGTTCTACCAAATTGTTTTTTTTGTCATAATTTTGTATGCCTTATTAATCATTTGGGTGCGTCTACAATACCTAGTTCTTAAAAGGCAAATTAGCGTGTTTATTTACATGCACGGATTGAAAAATTGCAAATTCTAACGCCACCAAGTTGACTAAATTAACGATAATTTAAACTATTGATCAGTCCATGAGTCGGATTCATTAATTTAAAGTCATAACAAACGTTCTGGACAAAGTAATAAATATATTAACTTTGTTCCGAGAATGTTAGAGTCATAGTACTACCGTAATATTATAACACTCTAAGACAAAAAGTCGACTTTTTAGTCCATTTTTAAGTTCGTTAAGAAATTCGCTCTAGAAACAGGACTTGTCCCTCATTACTGCATGCAGCAAGCCAGTCATACTTTGATTTTGAAAATAAAAAGGTAAGAGTTGAACAGAGCGAACTTGCCAACAATAAGTAGGCCATATTGACCGAGAGAGTGATCTTGACATGTTGCGAGTGGGGTTTTATCCACTTAAGTCGTTTTTTTTTGAAAAAAGCACTATTATATAATTGCCTTTTGTTATGTCGTTTCCAAAGCGCAAAATCTTTCCTGACAAATATATTTTTTAACAAATGATCGAGACGGTGAAATATCAGTGAAATAAGTATTTTGTACTCCACGAGACTTTCGATTCTTCATCGAAATGGTAAATACCAGGACGTTTTACCACGTGTATGCGTTTGGTCAATGTTTTATTGTAGTGGCGCAAGAGTGTATCGTTAGCGAAATAATTGGCCTTCCGTCGTTGATGTTAAACCCAATTAAGTTACGGTTAAATATCTTAAGACCTTCAGTGGGTCTGACAACGACAACCAACTCTTTTAGTGGGTGCCAATCAACTCGCCCGCAGGGAATTGCTTCCATCATATCCTATAGCAGGGGTGTTCAAATGATTTCTGCCATGATCCACCACAGCCAAACCTGACAAGATGATCCACCAAATACGAATAGTAAACATATTGGACACGCTTTAACTTTTATGTTGCTTTTCTTATGTAAACGCGATAGGTTTTATAGTTAATCTTGTTTAGTGTTTGTTAACCTTTGTAAGTCATGGCGAACGTGGCGAGCGAAGCGAGCGCGATTTTTTTAGGTACACCGGCATTTCTTTTAAATTTCTTGCAAGTTTTTATTACATTGCCGAAAATACAAAATGTTAAAAATATATGTCCAATATTTTTGAATGCGTTTTCCATTAACGGTAAAGAAGCGCTGATCTAGTTCAAAAGACCGCATCAAAACGTAAACAAGCCGGACGTACAAAGATGATTCGCGCAAAGCGGGAAAATTTTTTGCACTTACGTAGTTAAAATAGTCAAAAAGTATTTGAAATGGACTCGTATCTAGTTTGTCAAATAGGCGGCGGGCCGAATGAATTACATCCCCCCCTGCCCGCGGGTCGTAGGTTGCCGAAGACTTTAGGTCTTACAATAGCATCGAATTGGGGCTTTCTGTCGCTTTGGTATTCACATGAAAACACTGTAGAAAGTTTGTCTTTTAAGACTATCATTAGGAGTTCCGCACAAAACGCTGAAAAGATCCGGAACCGGATCGCGATCCGCCATTTGAACATGACCGTCCTATAGGGCAGACCTGGGCAACATATACGACCCGCGGACCGGATCCGGCCAGCCAAGCAGTTTAATCCGGCCCGCGGCTTATTTTCCCTAAAATACATAGGCTAAGCGAAAACAAGGGCAAGTTGACGTATCTAGTCAAGACCCCGCCAAAAAGTTTAACAAACTAAGCCTAATATTTATATATTATTTACGCGTCGAATTTATTTCGTCTCTAAAATATGAACCGTTTTCTAAACTCGAAAATATACCGATTTACATTTTGTCAACCTAATTTAGTTAATGCCATGTTGTGTGTTTCTCTAATTTAGTTAATGCCATGTTGAGTGATTTATATCGTCTTGGCAATATGGCCGTTGTGCCGCAACTAAAACATCGGTAACTTAAAGCTGTAAAAAGAAGAAAAAACATTGTACGCTTTTTGTTCGAAATTTTTCGCATTTTAATCTTAAGTTTTGGGTCAACGCTCCCCACAACTTGATAAAAGCCAATATATCAAGCAATGTACACTTTTTGCCTGTGCTCAATGCTTAACGTCCTTCTAAATCTAAATTGAAGTTTGCATTTTCAAACAAACATATTCGCATTTTTCGCGCGACGTTTTGTGGCCTTCTTTAAATTCACCTTAAATTGCACTTTTTTGCACAACTCCAAACGAATTAACAAATTCGTTAGGTTATTTGTTTTATTATGGCGTCATATTGCGAGTATTTCAGATCCTATTTTTGGCCCGGCCCGCCACAACGTTTTCGGTTTCTCATGCGGCCCGCGGCTAAAAATTATTACCCACCCCTGCCATAGGGCTTTGTTATTTTTTTGCAATTAGTTCTACCTTGTATTTCAACTAAAGAGTTTTGCATAACCCTTTAATATAACTGATTTATGTTTCACCTGATGTCAACAAAACACCAAAACAAATGAATGACAGCCAAGACACTGATGCAGTACTTCATAGGCCAGGGGTCGGCAACCCCTTGGCACGCGTGCCAAAAGTGGCACGCGAGATGATTTTCCAGGGCACGCCAAATGATTTAACGCGCACGTTATATCACCTTAAGAAAGCGCAACCATAACATCACTACCACATGATTAACACTATTATTACATCACTAACGCTAGCTAACTAAATGGTTGCACATATTTCCAATTCGTGTCTTAACTGCTGATTTTAACATTATTTTTTGTGGGCGTAAACTTGTTGTTTACGATTAACCGTTCGTTTTACGTCACAAAGCCCTAAAGTTGGCGTGATGTTTACTGCGTAAAAACAGAGCGTTTTACATTTCAAGTAAGCGCGTGTGTATTTTTGCGACTGAGAAACCAAGCAAAAAACGAAACTGGTAGTTAACACTTCTAAGTTCTAGGTATCGGCTGAAAAGCGTCAACGTATATTACAAAATAGCGGACAAAGTATTGTGTTAAGTTCGTTTTTTAGCAGGGTTAGTGTATCTAAAAGATTTTAACTTATGAAATTAGGTTTCATGGCGTCTCCCATGATACGTAAATTAGATTTCAGATCACAGCATGGCTGCGGAGTCCGACTCGAGTAAGACTGGGTAAAATCACAAGAGTTCGACGTGTGCGCATGTGCAGTACCACATTTCACAACTGATAACTGTAAATTGTTAAGTTAAGATGGAATAGAATATGGTGGCATATTTACCATGACCCCTATGAGTGGATTGCTGAATATCCATCTCATTTACGTAAATCGGTGAAATACAAGTGGTACAGTCTGAACAGTCTGAGTCTGTCTTGGGACTCGATGAAATTGCACACTTGGCCGTTGTCGGACCCGGGTTGTTTTTAACGGACTCCGCAGCCCTGGTTACCAGTGCAAAACCAAACAAAGAAAATGTTTGGCACGCGAGTTGTTGAAATTTCGACATTATTCATAAACTGGCACACTACATACGAAAGGTTGCCGACCCCTGTCATAGACCATGTGGATTAACTCAATGAGTTTCTAAATGGTTAAAAGCAATAATTAAATCTTATTTCTTAGCCTCGAGGTCTTTTGAAGGACAGTTCAAGGACGTTTATTTTACAACCTGACCAAACGGTGTCCTTTACATTTGACATTTCAACTTCGTTTGAATCAAAATCTCGTAATTGTCATATTTACGCTTATGGTAGGTTTTGTTTATGTATGTTTTCTATTATGTTCTCATTATTTCTATAACTCTTTCTTAACTGAGTGTCTAGGCTGGACTGTTAAAACAATTTGTGCTTTTTGCAGTGTTGTAAACAAGTCAATTTGAACTTATATAAGTCCCAGTCAAATCATTTGTAAAATAACTGAAATCCAAGTCAAATCTTTTGGAATAAAACAAGTCAAGTCCAAGTCCAAGTCTAAGTCATCAGTTGCCAAAATCAAGTTAACTTCAAGTCACGTCCTTGTCATAAAAATTAACCGTTATCTCTATTAGAATTGTAAAACTCGATTATGCAAATACTGAAAGATGCGCTCAATTTAAAATAAATGAAAAATACGAAAAAGATTTCTTTCAAAACCCAATTTACTTTTTTTTATTTTGTCCAAAAGACTTACGTCAAGTCAAGTCACAAAAAACAGAGAATTAAGTGCACTTAAATCAAGTCATGGACTTAAGTTTTTACACACCGCATTTTAACTCAAACCTTTTTCCCGCCAATAAATCATTTTATATTTTTCAAATAGCAAGTTTAATGGGACCAGTTGCATCACCGGACCCAATCACGCAGACATTTAGCAACTTGCAGAATCTAATACATGCACCGGGGGGTTGCGGAGAGCAAAACATGATACGTATAGCGCCATCCATTTACGTGTACAAATACAGAAAAGCAACAGGTCAAGTGGAAGATGGAGGCCAAGAGTTTAATCAAGTCGTCAATAATATTCAGGGAGGTACGAAAATATATAGGGGGGTTAATTTTTTAAGATTTTCTATGTGATTACAAGCAAATCAAAAAAAAAAATAGGATAACAGTCGTTGATGGGATAGCAATAATTCAAAAAATTAACATGTAGCCTACATATAACAGTTGCGATTTTTAATATTTATTTGAGATTTAGGCATAGAATTTAGTTTACCACACAGAGTTTAATGTTAGTTGCAAGTATAGGAAAAGTATTTTTTAATTCACAAACATCTTGTATTGTACTATTTGCATGCTGCAATTCCATTCCTGTTTAAAATGATATTGTGACTGTACCTTTTGTTTTTGTGTAAAAAAAACTCTAAAAGTTGCCTTACCATATGTCTTCCGGTATAGCACTCGCGGCCCGAACTAAAAACGAACCAAAGTATTTAAATTCTTGCAATTGCCTATAATAAAATACGAAATTGTTGTTCAGGTTACAATATTGAACTCAAGTGGCGCTCGGATAAAGTGCAAAAAAGAGCTTGGGCAGTATGGAACCACGTTCCTCCGAGTTTATGGTAAGTTTTTTTCTTACGGCTGATTATAATCGCGACCGGGTCTGGGGCTTCGAATACTTTTATCCTAAGATTTAGGATATTACGCTGAATGGTGTTACTATACAGTAGGTTTTGAATAGTAGGGGAAATGTGGGTAAAGCGGACTACCGGGACAAAGTGGAATTTCGCTATACCGGTACTTTATTTAAATAATGCGCCACCAAGCGCATATTATTATATGTAATGAAGCGCGTCAATGGCTCAAAGCGCGTCTCGGACGCCATTACAGTTTCAAGTTTTCAAAGAAACTGTTTTGAAAGTTGATTTTTGGATGCCTTGATCTAAGCTAAGGTAAGGGTTTTAAACAAATTAACGTATTAACTGCTAACTGTTGTAGCACATGCAGATAATTCTGTGTGTTGGTAACCAGTACCTAGGCTATGTGCATAAAGTAAAGTAAATTTGAATTTTTTAGCAAAATTTTTATTACAATGTTTTTGTAAGCACAATATTGTACAGGGGTAAAGTGGGCCCCGATGGTCCACTTTTCTCCAGTTTAAATATTTGGAAAACTTTGGATTTTCCCCTTGGATTATTTATACTTTTTTGATTTTACAGGTTTGCTCAGAAATGCCACGCAACTACTAAAAAAAAACAACAGAATTGGAATGAGCATAACATGAAGAATGCAATTAGGGCTGTGCAATCGAAAACCATGAGCTACGCTGCAAGTAAGACAATTAATGTACCCAAAACAACCCTAATCCGAAGAGTAAAAGGAACAAATGTGGCAGCGGTTGATAATAAAAATATATTAGGAAGTTTTCGATCAACGTTTACGAAATCACAAGAAGCCGAATTGGTCCAGCATGTCCTGATTCTTGAAAGTAGATTGTTTGGGATCACCCGAGTTGATTTAAAGAAAATGGCTTTTGATCTAGCTACGAAAAACAACATTCCCAATGTTTGGGATCACTTCAACAAAGAGAATGGTCTTGCTGGCGAGGACTGGCTGTAGGGTTTTCTACAACGGAACCCCACGTTAAGTTTGCGCACACCTGAAGCCACACCAGCAGCACGTGCCAGAGGTTTTAATCGTGCAAATGTGAAGAGATCTTTCAGTATTTTATAAAATCTAATTGGTGTATCCTATTATCAATCATACCAAATCTTTAATGTAGATGAAACTGGTATCACAACAGTGCAAACAAAAAAGTCGAAAATATTTCTCTAAAAGGTAAAATGCAAGTTGGAACATTAACATCTGGAGAAAGGGGCGTTCTCTGCACAGCAGTCATATGCATGTCTGCAGGAGGCAACCATGTCTCGCCGTTTATAATATTTCCACGCCAACGAATGAAGCCCTAATTGTTAGACGATACCCCCCCTGGAACAGCATTTGCCTGTCTTCCATCAGGCTGGTGCAAATAGATATTTTTACATCGTGGTTTAAGCACTTCCTATCCTTCAGTAAGCCATCAGAAGAGGACCCTCTATTGTTAATTTTGGATGGACACATGACTCATACAAAAAACCTGGAATTTATTGAAATGGCAATATTAAATCACGTGTCGGTCTTATGCCTGCCTCCTCATTGCAGCAGCGATGCCTACCAATGCTGAGCAGCGACGCCTACCAATACTGTAAATGGCTTAAAAAAATGTGGGATATATCCTTTCAATCCGGATGTTTTTATTGATGCTGACTATGCTACAGCTGAAACCACAGATATTACCCTACCGCTATCTGTTAGTAATCATAATACCAACAGCAACGATATTCCCTCAACCTCACATGAAGTAGATTCAGGCTTCGCACATCAAAGGCCAGTAGATATCTTTCCACTCCCAAAGGCATATCAAGAAAAAACAGAAATGCGAAAATCACGCAAAGGAGGATGTGCCACCGTGTTTACAAGTTCTTCCTACAAGAACACTTTGGCAGCTTCTAAGTCGCCCGTATCTAAGCAGTTATTTGTGAGAAGAGAAAAGAAAAATGTAAAGACTGCATCAAAGCAAGTTACGAAACGAAGGAAGCAAGCTTTGTGCAAACGTTCTTTAACAGAAGACCCAGAGTGTTTTTACTGCAACGAATTGTATTCTCTTTCTTGTACTGGCGATGGGTGAATCCAGTGTTCCCAACGTAAACGATGGGCACATGAAGCATGCAATGGATGAAGTAAAGAGGATGGTAACTTTGTGTGCGAATTTTGTTTGTAAATTGTGAATTGTGTAGTCAAAGATGTCAAATTAACTGTGTTCTGTATATAAATAAAAGTTCGTGTTAAACGTTTTTTTTGGTGTAGCTATAGTCTATATTTTGGTCAAATAGCGTTTTAAAATATCGTCCTAGACGCTGGTTCACTTTGCCCCTACATGTCGGGGTAATGTGGACTTTCAAGGGGTTTGAAAAACAGGCGGTAAGATTTTAACGGTTACCCTTTTCAAACAAATATTCACGTGTAAATAGAGATGTGGTATGCCACTTTTGACAGAATACGATAAACATTCATTTTTCAAAAGAGGGGGTGAACCCTGTCATAATAGGTCTTAGGGGGGGGGGGGGGGCGCTTTACTCACATATCCCCTATTTATACTGTTTAAGTATGTGTTTAACTACAAAATATACCGTTAAACAGTGATTCTCAACGTGGCGGAATTTTCATACGTTTATAGAGAGTTTCATAAAAAACGATTATTTACTATAGTAAATTATGTAAAAATTGCATGTAAGAAAATTATGTAACGCATGTATGAATGTATGTCAGCCTGGTATAACTATCGTGTTCGTGATTTTTGCTATATTTAGTGGAGCGCTCAATCATTTCGTTATGTAGGGAGGCTAATTGTGTGTGTTCCAAAGGATTATCTAAACAAGCTTTAATGCAGTTTACTGCCCGTAGGCAAGAAAAGCATTTTAGGTTGTATTAGTTAATATAGTTTGATACTGTAGCATTAGTCACATGATTAATTTTTCGGACGATAAAAAAAGTTCCTGCAGAGCTTTCAAGTTAGTTGCATGTCAGAAGCTTTTGTTGCTAAGAAGGCAAAATAACAGTCTCTGAAATTCTCGCCCAAGTTGGGGCACTTCAAGTTTGTAGTGGGATGCCTAAGCTTAGAGCTAGCAAATGAAAATATCAGAAAATTGCCTAAGCTTAGAGCTAGCAAATGAAAATATCAGAATAGGTTTCCTGTTCTTTAGAAGATATTTGGTGGCCAACAATATCAGTGATCGTCTTAACCTCTTATTGAAGACTGTCATCAAGGCAGTAAATAAAATAAAAGCTTATGCGCTTAACACACACTTTGTAGCTTATGCGCTTAACACACACTTGTAAAGTTTTTATTGCATTTCCCAGCTCGTACTTAGTGGAGCGTGCATTCAGTGCCGTCACAATGCTTCTGGATAACAAAAGAAACCGCCTTGACATAGTGATTTACGACTGTTTCTAAGAAAATGGAGCCGGATATCAAAAAAACTTATGCAATTGCACCAAGCTCATCCTTCACACTATACTAGAGACTCGAATTAAATCAACATTTATTTGCATCAATTCGTTTTTTTGTTTGTTAAGAAGGCGTTTGATAGTAAGTTATTTAGGGGGCGCTTTGGGAGAAAAGTTTGGGAAACACAGCGTTGAACCATATAAAACACGCCCCAAAGTCGCGTACAGTCTGGCGAATTTTGTTTAAAATGTTTTTTTTTCTGTGTTTTGTTCCTCCTGTTATTTATTTTACTCGGCTATATTGGCGTAAGAATAAAATTGTTTTTAAAATTTCCTATTAGCAGGTCGTTTAAAATGTTGTTTAAGAAAAATATATGCTTTACTGCAACGCAGAATTAATATTTAAAATAGCGTGCTTCAAGTATATTTGGTCGCGGGCCGTCAGAAGCAATTTGTTTTATACAGTTGGGCAGGATTTAGTTCGGAAAAGGGACATAAAAAATCTTCAAAATAACGTCTATGTTCAAGTAATTCTAAAAAAAAACACACATATGCTGTTTTCGAACATGGCTGGGTATTATGTAACTAAAACAAAGTTATTCGCGCAATACGCAAATGAATTCCATCTATAGATTTCAGTTTTACAAAATATTTTTTTTAATCGCAAAAACTTAACTTTAGGTTAACAGTATATACTTGACACACAAAATTGTTACCACTAAATAATCTCCACAGCTAAATGTCTGCACCGCAATCACGTAAGCACTTCGCACGATGGCAACAGACATACAATACGTTAATCTTGTTTTACAAAATGGATAAGCGTTACTTACGATAAAATGGCCTTATTGCAACGTTGTATAGAAAATTATAATTTTTAATGAAGTAGGTAATTCGGCAGAAATTGTATTTTATATTGTGGATAGTTGCCACACAGCGCTATAGACTGTGGAGATATAGAAAAGCTGAACATTTTACATTAACTTGCCTTAATGGAAGATATAATATCGAAAATAGAAAATGTTCGCGCAAGGCGCTAGCCATTTTGCGTTTACCTTGTTAAATTAAGATAAAGTTTAGGGGTAACTCGCAGCAGCAAAATAAAACGATGAAACGCAGAAATATGTGGCCGGTGGATTTGATTGCGGGTCAACAAAAAATAATTTTTCATCTTTGGTGTTTTGTTTTTATTTTAATTTGATCACTGATCAACAAAATAACCTAGCGGACGAATAAAAGGATTCTTCAGAACATATATGGATAGTTTTGCAATATGGCCGTTGTATTAAAGTATGTATGTTTTTTGCGCTTTCTTTGAACTTTTTTACGTGACTTCGATGCCGCCATTCATGTAAAGTTAATATTGTGATGATCTATTTATGCGCCTAATGCGTGAAATATACTTGCAAGTTAAACGATTGGCCAACTCCGACCAACTACCGGTAAACGCATTTTTTCGTGCTTTGCGCGGTTAAATTATGACGGCCACCCCTTTTAAAGAACACTATATTCATGGACTGCCATATGAAACGAATTACCTATGGTCTGCGACAAAATAGAGTTGGACCACACTGACCCCAGAGGTCACGGAAAATAGTAGTTTTACCCAAAACATAAGCTAAAACTAAATTAGAATCTTGTTGATCTTTCTGCAGGTTAAATGCATTTGTAGATCGCGTGTTTACCGAAGCGCGGGACATCTGGCCTCAGCTGGACGTTCAGCCAATCTGCAACTCCCTTCGGTGGATCCTAGAGCAACAGAATTCCGACGGAAGCTTTAACGATGAACATCCAGTTTATCACGGAGAAATGGATGTAAGTTGATGAACTGCCTAAATATTTGGAAGCCATAAACTTCATTCGGATTTTTACAAAATCTATTCTCCGCCAAGTCAAAAAGATTTTATTTTTAATCGACCTGTTTAGGGCCTTGTGGAAGGTGTCATTGCTACTACTGCTTACGTTACGGTTGCATTGGCCGAATCGCAATCAGTCTGTCCCAACTTATCTGAGGAGCTGCGGGAAGCACGAAGCATTGCGTTGCAATATATTGAGGGGCAGCTCACTCTGGTGGCGAACAACCCTTACGTGTTAGCCGTGACTACATACGCTCTCGCCTACAGTGGCAACCAACGAAATTCAGCCCTCCAATGGAATCAAAGGTTAATAAATATGTGATGCGTCAATCAAGACAAAAACTTGTTACTTGGATTGAACACCACCAAGCAAATGTTTGGGCGTAGCAACAACCAGGGCCGTGGATTCGGTCTAAAACAGGGTTTCTCAAAATCCGCCGGGTACGCTAGAAAAAAATCAGTTGTACACGAGAAAGTTATTTTTACTTGCATTATTTTTACCGTTTAAATGACGAGCGAGAAAAACGTTTTAAGCTTATAGGCCTATAGTGAAGCGTGTAAGCTAAACGATCCCTTAAGACTTACTGCATCGCGGTCCGATCTTATACCAAATGACGTCATTACTATGTTCCAACAAGCACATTAGATTAAATTAAAACGTTTTAATGTAATTTTTCAGCGTTACAAAACTTTAGGTAACTCCAGTTGAACCTATTATTTTTTGATAAATTTGACTACAAAAAATTACCAGTGGCTGTAATGAATTACGCCATACATACAAATTAATCGAAGAGGTATACGCAGCTAAAAAAAGTTTGAAAACCTCATAGTCTAAAGCTTTCCGAGTCCGACTCCACTGAACCCCAAGCCGGCTCCCACTTCTCAGAGTAGTATCATTTATTAGGCATACATTATTTTTACAAATAATAAAAATACAGTAGTACTATAGGGTTGTTTTTTAACTATATGGTTGTTTCTTAATTTCCTGTACTTGCGTCGATAACAAGAAAGAGCGACCGTTCGCACGACATAGATATCGTGGGAAACGAACTGTAAGCTACACTTTCTAATTTTACCTTTTTGAAGGAAAATCCTTTTAAGATCGACTAATTTCGGTTAGATGCCCGAAGGCTTTAGGTTTAACTTGTTATCCGAGATTGTTGGTATATTTTTTATTGCTGTTTACAGATTAATGAATCAAGCAATCAGAGACGACAATTACATATCGTGGTCAAGCACTCAAGGAAGAGCTGGGATGGTAGAAACCGCTGCATATGCTTTATTGGCTCAAATTAAGCTGGCTGATGACCCAGGTCAATAAAATTACATTGTATTCATTTTTATATTTTCCTGTACACTAATTTATTTATTTCAGTGACGGAAGAGCATCTACAACGCACGCGAAAAATTGCCCTCTGGTTGATCACGCAACGAAACAGCCACGGAGGGTTTGTTTCCACTCAGGACACAGTAATGGGTTTGCAGGCCACAGCCAGCTACATGACCTGGATGTCTACAATTGTACGTGTAATATTATATTTGATGTTAGGTCAGTAAGTAAACTTGAACAAAGTATAAACCTTAAAGTAATTGCAAAAGAAGGTTTTTGTTGTTCAGAAAAGGTCAAAAAAGGTGCCTGAAACACCACGCAAAAAATCTCCGGAAAAATAGCGTGTCTAAGACGTCAAAATTATGTCATTCATATTTAATAATACTTTAAAAAAATTAAAAACGCTTTAAACGCTCTGGATTGGCCACTTTAAAAAAAAAGACTGTTGGAACAATCTTAAAAGGTTGAAAACCCCTGCTTTAGATATTGTTGATTTGTAAGTCTTGTGTGTTCCCGTTCCACATTGATGCGAACGGCCGAAGTTGCATTGATTTACTAATACTAAACATGTTTTGCAGAAAATCAGAAATAGCATTTTGCAAATAGCCCGAGTCCAGATGGCTAAATGGCGCTAGCCTGTGGTGAACGATAAAGATGTAAAAATACTTTTAGATGGCGATTGAATTTTTTAAGAAAAATATTTTGCCTTTTACTTTGTTTAAGTTGAAAAAAAAAACAAGTTATGTTAAGTACGGCGACTTTATGTTGGAAACATTTTCTCAAAACAAACAAACGAAAATTGTTGTTTTTGCATTGACAAACTTCGGAACACAATACACGGGTAATTTCAATAAAAATTTAAAAGCCATAATATTTGATAAAAGCGACATTTTCGCAATTTACAGACGTTTTCAGCAATTCTTTTTACGTTTTATCGCTTTCATCTTCACTTGATTTTTACACTGATGATGGCATGAGTTATTGCTGAAACGTCTGTAAATTGCGAAATGTCGCTTTTATCAAATATTATGGCTTTTATATTTTTATTGCATTGACAAAGTTCGCAAATTATGCAATTTTATGGGGGTCATGACTCAGTGCAACTCATCCTCTGAAACCAACTTCCTGTGATTGCAATTTTTCGATTTTCTGTACACAAACACCATACCTTTCAAATCGAAGCATCAATTAATTATATCAATGTTTCCTGATTTTTAACTACCTTAATCTCAATTATAAGCCAGGGTTTTAAGATTAACAGCGTACATACAGTGCTTATTATTGTTATTGTCTTAGTATTAGGACTTTAACATAAAAGTCATTTCGAAAAAACTTAGGCTACGTCCCAGTCAAGTAATTCGCAAAATAAATTAGGTTTGTGTCAAGTGTAAACCCAAGTCTTTCTTTCCCAAGTCAAGTCCCAGTACAAGTTATTGCTACAGCAAGTCAGTTCCTTCTTATAAGCATCAAGTTTTAAAAACAACAACGACTAGCAAAATAAAGCACATAGCAAACTGTTTAAAACGAATATATACCCAATCTTACCAAAATTATATTCAATGGAAGCGTTATTTTAAGTCATTGACCAAATTGACATAACTAATTAAAGTCAAGTAATATATACAACAGACTTAACTCAAGCAAACTGCTCATTCCATTGTGTACTATATTAAATGTAGAACGTCGTACCTCCATCAACAAACCTTAGCGTCCTTATACGAACCAGACGAGGGACGCCCTGGTTTGGCAGCGGAAAAAAACTTGTGCTAACAAACGAGCATAAGCATTTACGAAAAGATATACCAGTTCCCGAAGAAATTATTGGAACAAATCTTTCAGTCAGCGTAACTGGTTAGTGTTCACGTCAGCACACGACTAAAACCTAGGCCTATACTTGGATATTTTCAGATGGTTACTCCTGCATGCGAACATTGGCAGCTTGTGGTGTTATCGGTTTGGTTAATTGGTTGAATTTGTCATAAATGTAAACCATTAGATTTTCTTAAGAAAAAATCGTTTATTCGGTATAGTAATTTAATTTCTTTAAAAACAAAACCGTTGCTGGTGCAGGTCAAGGTGAAGGCACACTTTCCTACAGATGTACGTGGCGTGAAACGGTAAACACAACGAATTGTGTGTTTGAAGTTGATGCTAAATTAGAAAACAGCGTAGTCAAGGTCAGTAGAAATCAACAATGCCATTTTTAGATTAATTTTTCATATCATTATTTTAAACATCGTGTTTAAAAACTGGTATGTTTGACATTGTTCAGGTTACCGTAATGAAACCTAGAGGACCACCATTAAACATGTCGATCATCGAGGTTGGTTTATTATCTGGTTTCAAACCGGTTAAGCAATCTATAGACAACTTGGACAGAGACAAGGTTGTTGATGGAAAAGGTAAAACAGTCTAGCCAGCCCATATCCCTATACGATCGCCATTAGTTGTAATATTAAAGTATGATTCCCTGGTGTCTGTAATGTTTAAAGCCTCGGCACGGTGATTTTGGCAGGATTTTACACAATGCTAAAATTTGCTTACGCGTAACCGGACAAGCATTGTTGCTCGGGCAGTATAGCATCAAAATAATAATTCTGCGCCCCGCACATATCATTTTCATTGTACCCTCATTGTAAAAAAATGTTTAGATTGCATACCCTCATTGTAAAAAAATGTTTAGAAGGAATTGGTCGCAAGATTCTAACAGAAAGAAATTTAAAGAAAAAATTACCAACACCGCATGTTCGCTTGTAGTTACGCTCCTACAGCCTTGCAACAGTAAAATTCCGATATGTTGCCGCGTACCTCTTGGAAATCTTAAAGACGAAATAAATACAATATACCAACATACATGTTTTTTTGTTTTTTTCATGAATCTGACTTATTGTTATATTCTTGCGTTTGATTTATTTCTATTTTTTATGAATCTGACGATACCTTTGTTGGCGATATATATATATATATATATCTTTTAAGATCTGGTAATTGTGTCAGATCTGAATTGCTAACTTTGCTAGAGTATTTTGCTGTTATCTATATGCTATTTAATATTGTAAATGAATAAAATATTATAATTTAATTTAATAATATAAACGATCTTTGCTTTACAGTCGATCGCTACGAAATCACCAACAACACGGTGATCTTCTACTTATCCCAGATTTCCTCAGATGTGGCCCAATTGTATTTTAAGGTGATACGGGAAACGATAGTAAAAAATCCACAGCCAGCCGCTGTCAAAGTATACGACTACTACAACCCTGATGTAAGAATATTTAAAAAATAATCGTGTATTTGGGTATATTTTGAGGTTCAATTTAATATCTATGTATTAAAAGCCTAGACATGTTCGAAGTTTTAAAATTGAGTTTGCGTAGCTTTTACTATAAAATTTGATTTAGCCTGGTCGTATTTACCCTGACAGTCTTACATAAAACTCTTTGCCACATTATGAGAAATACTGTAAAAAATGTTTTAAAAATCGTCTGATGTTAAGAAAAAGAGAGGTTATTTTACTAATGAAATTTATTCGATAGTATATATTGCAAAATTAGAAGAAAAAACGCAAAATGTTTGTTTTTACTTAATAATGAGCCGCGGTCCGGATTAAATTGCTTGGCCGTGTTTTGTTCAAGGTCTGCTAAACAACATTACTTTAATCTTTTTATAGGTAACCTGTACCAAATTCTACGCTCTAAAAGGCAGCGGAAACTTAGAACTAAGCTGCAACGATAAACAAAACATGTGTAAATGCGTAGAAGACGGTTGTGTAAAATGCAGGTGAGTCAAAAGTGTTGCAAAGTTTGATTTACCGGAAAAACTCGCGAGGGGTTTGCTCAGTTGTGAATTAACAAGACAGATTAACAAGGGTGTAAAAGCCAATTGAAAAAGTGCCAGCAACCACAGAAAAATGCCAGGAACAAAGAGTTTCTCGAGGATATATCATGTCTAAGACGTCATAATGACGTCACATATTCGTTATAGGCTAAAAAACGAATTGATAAAGTTATTAAAACGTTATTAAAAATATATATAAAAATACGATATGACGTCAATTTTGCAATTTAACTCATGGGCACTTACGACGAACTTAAAGCCCACCAACTCAAAATATTAATCTCGTAATTAATAGTAGGCTACAATGCGTAACGTCTCTATGACGTAAATTATGTAAATTAAATCATAAACAAAGTAATATCACCTTTCAGACTTGTTATTATAGACTAAAAAGTCATACAGACCTGAAATAAGTTTCCTAAGAAAGAAAAATTTGTTCGGACACAAAAGTCAGTTAAGTGAAATAAGTTCTACTAACGACTGACGTAAAGATATCACAAAGGTAAGGTTTGAGGATGAAATGTACAAATAAGAAACAAATGAAATTTAGACATAAAGACCACGCGCGAACTTTATGTCTCACATGTTATACAGTTAAATTAAGGAAGCATGAAGACTTGTTAGAG
This sequence comes from Ascidiella aspersa, assembly GCF_963924565.1. Classification (NCBI taxonomy): domain Eukaryota; kingdom Metazoa; phylum Chordata; class Ascidiacea; order Phlebobranchia; family Ascidiidae; genus Ascidiella; species Ascidiella aspersa. Next base: position 16,529,734 of record NC_139449.1, read on the forward strand.
ATGACATAGAACTCGTGTTTTAAGACATTCAGCTATGATCCCACAACTGTTTTGCCACACGCCAAGTAAAGGATTCGGGCAATCTGGCATATTTACTTTGTTTTTAATATTTTCTACGGCTTAAAATAATGGTTACTATCAGTTTTTTGTATACTACTTTTGGAATAAGTTTACCTCAGGATATATAGTTTGACCAATAACTTTGGTATGTGTTTTTGATGGACTTAATGAAATAACTTTTTGATTTAATTGTTACTTATAAGAAATTTTACGTTTTGAGAAAAAAAAACTTGATCATATTGTACATATCCGCCTATATAGTTTTTGATGAGTTGCAGGTGTTGTTTACAATAACATGAAAACACTGGATGGTGACGAAACGCGCCTAAAATTGGAACTATTTTCACAGGAACACTAAGACGCCGGATAAATATCGAAAGCGTTGCTTGAAGTATACTAAATCACCATAGAAAAGCTTGTTAGAAAAAACAAAACGCCAATTAACAATCACTCATTAGTCAAAAAGTTACGTCAGAATGTGACGTTACAAAGATACATCTTAACGACGACAAAAAGAATAAACCTTAAGAACACCACACAGTTCGTTTATTTCGTTATAATTTAAGGTTGGAGAGGTGTTACTTTCAATACAAACATTTTTCTGTAAAGATGTTATCGAACTGCGCAAAACGAAAAACTCCTTTACAACGTTTAATTGCCAAGCCTTTATTCTCGATAATGCGATTAAAATAGGCTTAAGCACATTAGGAACATAACACAGATTCATGCGGAGCGCAAAAAACTTTTGCTTTTACATGGAAGGCAAAAAATTGAGTTTGGCAGGCCCCCCTCCCTGGATCCGCTCGGTTCCATGTATAACATTAGTCCTATCAATCAACTTCTTGAGGACCACTTAAAAATCTTTCACGGAACGGAACACCGGTTGAAAATCACTTATCTATATAGGAAAGTGTTACCATCTGCTAAGACCAAAAAACGCTACTGATGACCAGGGGCAGATCCAGGATTTGTGTGGTGGGTATCCAAAACTTGAGGAATAATGTCTTAAAATAAAAAAAAATTGTTTCTCTATGAAAAGTAAACCTCAAATGCAGTCTACGCGAAAAAAGCGTTTATTTGGGTAAAATTGACAAAACTTTTTAATTAAGAGGAGTCGCGATGCCTTAGTTTATGGTCAGCAAACTTTTTTCATATAGGATGAGATAATTGTAAGTCCTGACCATCGGGGCAGGTTAACTGTTAGGATTTACGATCGCGGGCCGAGTATCACATTTTTTGTTTTTCGCTTTATTATCGTTGAACGAAGGAATAAAAAAAAACGAAAAAAAAGAAATAAAAACTGTAGTGAGCCTTAATAAATTGTTTTACAGTTTAAAATTTTATCAAACATTGTTTTTAAATTGCATTTGACAATATTTCAACTGTCATACCTTATCTTCATTATAAAAATATGCCTGAGTTGATTTTTTTACTTTAAAAGGGTCTGGGCAATGGGCAGTAACTGCTGATTTTTCGATAGCCTTTAGGTTGATTTTACAATCACACTAACAACAATCAGCGTAGTTCTTACCATTTTCGACTTAGTTTTGACAAAATCATTTTAATATAAATCACAAAAAACGTACTTACGCTTATTTATTCTCTCAATAATGTTTTGTCTGCATATTCCAAAATGTACAATGTCAGTGCTCATGTCAAACTGTAAGTCTACTTGATTGCTAAGAGCAACATACCCCACTATTGGCTACAATGTACTTTTTTGATAAAAACAATCACAATCCATTGATATTAAGTAATATAATGCATTGCTGTCAGAACTGGTGAAATAACTGGCAATATAAATGGATAAATGTTTTTTGCTCCTCCGTCAAAGTCAAAGAATTAAAAAAGAACAATGCTAAGAAAATAGAAACTAAGCACACAACTCAAAAATAAGCACGTTTCGTAAAAATAGGCACATTGGTATTTTCTAAGACACTGCACTCAGAAATAAGCACGGTATGGTAGCCTAATCCTGTCTATAGGACTTCGTAATTTGTTAGGCGCTTAGAAATATTCAAAAGTTTATAATTGATTTCACCACTATGTTCCGTTAGGAACAAAACGTTTAAATAAAACCTACGTTATCCAAATCATTTGATGTAAAATAACAAAATATTTTCATGTCTTAGAAAGGGGTGCGGTATCTACCTTAAGGCAAACTAAATCTACCATAGGTTAACAATTGGATTTCACTTTTCACCGATTTAGGCATCAAGCTAAAATGAAAAATTTTAATTTTAGTATAAATTTAATAAAGATTAAACTAAGTACAGAACTTAGTAAACCGAAAATCAGTTTGTTTGTATGTAATAAAAAGATAAATATATTTCGCTATAAAGCATCTTCAGTATCTAAAAACATAACACAACATAAGTCAAGTATACGCTATAAAAACCTAAACCAACTGTTCTAGGCAAGTGGTGCACTACGCAAGCCGCAACTGCAACTAAATGACGATGCAATCAGTAAAGTGATGTAAACTGATAAGACAGATAAATGCGCGCCATGAGGTGGAAAAAAAAAGTATAAATTTAATTAATATATTTACGTTTCAGGAGGTTTGCCAAACTTGCCAATGAAACGGCAACGATCCATTACACGACATCAAAAAGAAAGAAAGGAGAAAAAAGTAAAAAAAAGGAGAAAAAAAAATCACTTAACACTTGTAATCTTATCGATAAGACAGAGTGTTTCCAAAGCGAAACGACTGCTTGCTCAAAGTAAGAACTGGTATACCATAAGCAATCATATTTTACTTTAGTGCTACCTTGTGTGGATTTATAACTATAAAATTTGTCTTCATTAAAACAAGTTGGTCTATTTAGTAGTCACTACAATAAACTGTCTATAATTATGTCTACACAAGTGGTTCTCAAAGTGTTTTTTCGTATTCCCCCCTAAAAGTTTTTAACAATGTTAATTCCTCCCCGAAAAATCCCGAAAAGGAATATTGCCAAAACTTCACAGTACCTATATCGATAAGATGTGCAAGGTGCGTTTTTACGATTTATCTCAGAGATAACACTGCATTACAAAAGTAAGGTATAATTAAAAAACAATACAAAAATGGGGGGCAATCAGGAGCAAGTGCCCCCCCCCCCCCGTGCGGGCGCCCATGCCCGTTATTATGTTGTTAATATACCAACATATTAACAACATATCGTTAAAAACCAAATTTCATGAATTTTTACATTTTTCAACACCTTTTGAAGTGTGTATATAATATATATGTACACGATGATTTCACAGGGTGGACTATCTTTACTACGTTAAAATTACCCAAGTAAGAATGAATGAACCGCCAAATTTCGTGGAGTTCAATGCGACCATTTTACTCTCACCGAGAAAAGGTATATGTGGTATATCTTTCTAATGCTGCTATGGCCTTATTTTTACTAAAAATATTCTTTTTACTACACTACTTTTTTAAAAGATTAACAATCTTTTGTAGCTTTATGTGTTTTTCCAGACATTTATTAAATTAACGGTGTAGAATTTCTTTCTAAATAACAAAAAATATATTATCTAAAATAAACATGATAAACTGTGTTGTTTTCCATGAAACTATATATGAAACAAAATGTGATTTTTTGTTACATTTACCGTCTTGCAGAAAAAAAAGTTAAAAGGAGAGGCATAATGAAAAATCAAAACCCTACTTTGTTTATATTCTAGTACCGGGCCTATCAAACTTAGGGTCCTTTTGAGGTCGGGAAACATTATGCGTTGCTATTCAATTTTCGCAATATTTTTTATACGTGCGTTATTAACCGTTTTCTAGGCCAGTTTCTTTATCGTTAAGTTGCTACTTCCTCGAACTAGAATACTTGATATTACTCTGTAGTATGATTTATTGGTATTGTTAAAGTGGTAAAGTTATTAACCATTCTGGTACATTCTTCTCTTTTTATTACAAGTAATTTTGTTACACAAATCATATTACACAAATCATTTTTCTGTAATTTTGCTCTTATCTGTATTCTGTAAGAAAAATGCGAAGGTCCTGAGTAATGATTCTATGCAACAATGACCAACACACCTTCGTTGAATGGACTCTTACGGGCTCTGGCCAACTCACTCGTAACGCTTTCACATTTGTCTGTACGCTTTCACATGGTGGCAGATCTTGACCTCAAATTTCTCCACTAAATGGATTCTATAATTTGTTAGAGAAATCCACTTAGTGGAGAAATTTTTTTTTTGATTTTCATAGGTTTAAAAGTTGCAGTAGAACGATCGTTTGTTGATTCAGGACGAGAAAGGTGCCAGAGGACTTCAAAAAATCCCCGCAAAAATATGATGTCCAAGGCGCCATAAATTTTGTTATGGGCTACTAAATCAAAATGTTGATCACCACTCAAACTTGACTCAAACTAAAAAATTAACTAAGGGCAGGGGAGGATCTGGGGGTGTAGGTGAACTATAGTTTATCTTGCCATTAGCTAACTTGCGCCTTGTGAACTTAGTCCTCTAAAATAATCTTGATCATTTTTTGAGTAATTCAAGAATATTGATCGTTTGCTTAACGCGTTACGTCCTCTTTTTAGATTGAACATGGCCAATTTAAAGAAAAATAAGCGCCAATTGTTTTTTCACGTTGCAACGTAACTTTTTGACGTCATCTCTTGAAATTTCCATCAAGGCGTCATTAATAAAACGTGGAATATACAACATATATCAAGACGGGGTTGCGTCGTTATATATTTTGTCAGGGGGTATTTTTCAGGGCCTTATTTTCAGCCCATATAGTTCAAAATTTAGCGTAATAACTTAGGAGTAGCCACATATGTTAGTTGGCCTGACGGCAAAAGCATATTTGTAACTTACTAATATAGAAGAGATGACTTCATTAAAACGTCACAGTTTAAACTGTATGTTAAAATAAAGTAAATAAAATCATGACTTGCCGCTGCTTATTTATAATGTTATAAGTAAATATTACGGCAACATCATAACATATTTTTGTACGTCAGGCCAGGTAGATTGTCGCCTCGTCTGTAACGTTTCTTTTTGGACAACAACACTTGCATTGACCACGCATACAAAAGTGTACAGCGTCCCATATTCTACACGTATACTTTTTACCGTAAAGGTATTTAGGTGGCACTATATTTAAAGAAATTGTATTGCTAATTAGAGTTAGACAAATAGGGACATTTACATTTTTTTTCAGTTGTGCGCTTCGTTATGCAGTTACGTCACAACCGTAAAAAAGGTTTAGTGTCGATACTCGTTAGTCTGCTTTCGAGCGTTTCTTTGAAAAGTGTTTGCAGATATCTACAATGTAACAAAGTACCTGTTTTGTCGAAACCTAAAATTTCTTTACGAACAATAAATCTCAAGTTAGGTTATCAAGTCTAATAAATAGATCGTGAAGCTGTATTCCGAATCAACTTATTCCGAGAAGTTTAATAAAAAATAATAATATCATTATTATTATTATTGTGATTTAAAAGGAATTTAATTACCTATAAAATTAACTTAAACTCTTTTGAGTCTAATTACAGACAGTTTAAGTACCACCGTCCTAATTTATTATGTAAAAAATCAAGCCTTTATTAGACCAAAACGTGTTAGTTACGTCAAACTTACTACAGCTTTGGCCGCCAAATCAATAAAATCTGAAAATCTTGACGTAAAAACGCCTTTGGAGAAGATTTTTGCGTGAGCCTTTAATTATAATAGGTACAGAGTTATGTATTGAAAGACAGGACTATATTGGTTTTGGGCTGGCTGGATTTTTTCCCCGTTAACAAGTGAGGATTTTGTTTGCTTAATATGAGTTTTTACAAAACTATATTTATCTACAGAAATAAGCAAATTTAAAAATAAAAATTAGTAAATTAAATATGCTTAAACTATGTTTTGTCAGAGCAACGCCACTACTCTATCTAGCATTACATAAAAAGTAACAATATATCAAATATTTTAAATATACCTTTCAGCTCTGAATGATCAGAACCTTCAGGAAAACAGACCTGTGAGAACTTTCCGAATGAAACACGACTGTTTTACTAAATGTAAGAAAGATCTATTGACCAAAACCGTAAGTTATAGTTTTTTTTTATATCTGTGTTTAGACAAATGTAAGTTATTTTAAGCGAATCGCTGGAAGACAGAAACTTACTTTTATGTGTCGCCAGACAAGGTCAATATCGGATAAATCTATAGATCGATTTTAATTAATGATCAAATATTGATTCGTCTATTTTGAGTTCCGAAGTGAATGCGAATTATATGCGTTACCAAAACTTTTCAAAAGTAGTATCTTAAAGAAGGCAAAAACTAATCAGAAGTATACTGGGTATAAACGTTAAGAGATTCCTCAAAGGTGTTAAGAAAGTATCCTGCTTTAACTGATTTTTTACTCGCGTAAGACGTTAGGTAAGTTCAATAAAAATGCCATGGAAAACGTATCTCTTACAGTAAATATATTAAAAAATCAGACAAAAAGAAAACATTCCTATTCCTAATTAGATTGTTGGCACAAATCTCGCAAAAATTTATACGACTAAAATCATTGTATATAGAATATTACTTTACAACCTTTTTAGCTTCGAGGGCCGCCTTACTCGTCTTCCTTCTACCAAAGGCCGATAGCAAGCTATGAATGCTATATTACATTTCATAAAACATAAACACGATTTAATTGTTTGAAACAAAATACAATTTCGCGCTTAAATCTTGTTTGACTGTTAGTAGGCCTATGTTTCAACACTTTTTATGGAATTAAATTAACCCAATGCGCACGATAGTACAAACAAACGTATATTTATTCAAATATATTTTAATTTTATTCAAATCTATATATAGCAAACGTTTATTTATATTTTTAAATAATATATTTTTTTCTCACAAATTTAAGTTTTAATGTAACTTTACAACAGAAAGAAAACTGAATACTGTTGGCACGAAACACGAAAAACGTTGGCAATTGCTTTGAGGGTATCACATTAATGTATAAATGTATTTTTATTTTTAAATAGGACAGTTTAATTGTGGTCGATCAAGAATTGATCATCTTTGGCAAGTCTCCCGAAATTTGGCCGGGTGAAGGAGGCAGCGAAGAGTAAGTTGTCTCTAGTGCAGTGATTCTTATCTCGGAGGCGCACCCCACTAGGAGGGGCGCCATCCCTACTACATTTTTTTTTACTTTTCGCATAGTGATTTTAATGGTCCTATCCTGTCCGCTAGCTGTTAAGTTTGCTTTTATATTTAGTATACAAAATATGCGCATGTGAGTTTAGTTACTGAAGAAAATAATTATTAATTTAAGATTTGCGAGTGTTTTAATTACTTATTTTCGTCATTTTTTGAGGTTTGGGCTGCTTTGGATTTATGATTGCTACTTTTTGAACAATTTGGTCTATGAAATAAGCTATTGCTGCCAGGCATAATATATCACGGAGTGTTGCTCTTCCAGCAGTATATATAATAGATCGACGTTTCGACGTGCTATACAGAACATCTTCATCAGGATACTGACGTATCGTGCAAAACAGATTCCTTATAAATCGACAATGCCTATTTGTGCGTTTAAAAACTCGCCCCAACGCTCATTGGTGTAAGAGCGCGCGATAGCTTATCAGCATTAGAACGTCAGTTTTTACGTTCATCGTGCTGGCGCGTGAATGGATATTCCACGACTCAAGAAAACCTCGCTTGTGGTAATCGGTTTCCTTCGTTAAGACTTGAGCAGCAGAAAAGTTAATACTGTGCTTGTTGGTTGTTGCATGGCTTTCCAACGCTGATTTCAGCATCCTTCTTGCCCACAATTTGGTCTATGTTGAAACACAACAATCGGCTTGATATCGTCACGCTCATAACCAAATTGCCTAAGTCAGCTTGGTCCAACTGCAGGCCCGCGGGCCAAAGTTGGCCCGCGGGTTCAGCTTTTTTGGCCCGCGAACTGCTGGTCAGCTTTGGTTCAAACTGGCACAATCACTTCAATTTTTGTTTTTTTAATTTTTTGTTGTCGAAATTATTTCATAACTACCGTAACTGAACAAAGGTATACATTTCATAAAGTTAGTATATATGCCATAGAGCAGGGGTTCTTAAACTGGGGTCCATGGACCCCTTAGGGCTCCGTGAACTAATTTTAGGGGGTCCGTGAAAGCCTAATTGAAATATTACTTATTGTTTAAGAAGTAATCAATTTATCAAAGAAAATAGTTTATTTAAAAATAAAACAGTTCTGCACTAAATGTATTTAGACTCCATTTTACTTTCCAATTTTTGAACCGAAATCAGCAAATTTATGAGGTCTATTTGTACTGTGACCTAAATTTATGACGTCGTTTTTGAAACCGTTTTGCCTAAAGTGGTCCACGCGAGGCAAAAATAAAATTGAGGGGTCCGCGTTAGAAAAAGTTTAAGAAACCCTGCCATAGAGGCTATGTATAATTTTCCAGCTATAAGCCTAAGAATCGCAATTTAAAAAGATTGGCCCGCAAGATAAAATAAACCTTGTTTTTGGCCCGCAATGAAAAGAAGTTGGCCAACCCTGGCCTAAGTCATTTTTTTATGATTTTCAGAGTTTTTGCCTAAGTCACTCCTTGTTACCATCTCGATCCATAGAAAAAGTGCCTAAGTCATTTTTTTGCACAAGCGCATGGAAAATGACCTAAAAATGACCTGAGCACTTTTTCTATGGACGGGGATGGTAACAAGGAGTGACTGAAGCAAAAACTTTGAAAATGTGTAAAATAAGACTTATTTGGTTATGAGCGTGACGATATGGTGGAGACCTATGCTGTGCACTTTTCCCCAAAATGTATATTTGACAACTTTTAACAATAATAATGCTGTTTTTGAAAAAAACGCTCCGCAAGGAAACGTTTTGGCAACCTATAATCAAGTCGCCTTCTTCAGGGCGAAGAACGTCGAACACTCGCAGTACAACGTATGACAAAACACAAGTAAAATAATGCAAATAAAAACGCGATCAACAACAACGATAAAAACAGTTTGCGATAACGAAAGCTTCAGTATATAAGGTAGCGTAACAAAACCATCTTTCAAAATGACATGATTAAAAGAAACTGTTGGTCGGCTAGAAATTCAGGAGGTTTTTGAAAACAGGCTAGTGATTTAAAATGATTTTGACGTTTGTGCGAAGGTAAATGTGTTTCAAGCATATTAATTATATTGTGAGTATCACCTTTTCAAACAAAATAAACGCAGTGCATACTTGTTTCGCTTCGCGTGAAATTTGTGAATTAGTCTGATTTTCATTTTTTTAGGATCCTCTACTATTTGGATGATGCCGCACATATTGAGCCACATTTGCCCAGGAAGGTCTGTAAAAGAGTAAATAGATGGTTCAACCGGAAAGACATCGACTGCAGTATACCACACAAAATATTTCAACGAAAGTGCGAGAAACTGCGTGTGTGCAATTACCAAAATGCTCTAGAGGCGTCTGTTAATATAGGCTGTGGCTAAATTGTGTATACACATCACTCATTCACCGGTATGTTAAATACTATAATATGTAAATAAACTATGTCAATATAAAATTTGGTATCCAATGAAATTAAGTAGTTTTTGAAGACAAATGGTGCTTTTTACTTACACTGAACTGAGTCCTTATTATTACAATTTCTATATATTAAATAACGTCATATATATGCTTATTAACCATATTGAATGTAAATACAAACGAAAAATATACACTTTTTCTGGTTTCGTATTTTTCACTGCTTTTTCGTGAATAGACAGAAAGAGTCATATAACCAAAATGCAAAACAGTTATTTAAACTTATTTAGCATTTTTAAGACGAAGATGTATCCAACTACAACTAGTAGTTCGTTTGTTACACTTAGTGGTCAGTTTTTTGTCAAAAAACAAGGCACACGAATTGTGCGGTAATATTGATACATTTGCAGATGAACAGCTTGAGCAATTGACTGTGCGACCAAAATGTATACTAAAGAATGCATGTGCAAGCTAATTGTCATACATATTTGACGTATTTTACATTTTTTAAGGCGATTGAACTTCCGTAGGATGTCAAACCACGATTGAAATATGTTAAGATCATAGCAGCACCGATGCCGCCCTAGTAATAGACGCGTCACGTTCTAACAACACCCTGCGTCGGTTCTACCCAAGCATTATTATCGAACATCTCTATGAAACCTGGATAGCACAACTATAGTGGTGGAAATGGGAATACAATTAGACGGGGGTGCGGTTGTTGTATATTTTGTCGGGGGTATATTTTCAGGGCTTGGTATTTATTTTATTTTATTTCTAAATAAGAGTTTGTCTTAGTGCGCCGTTATAAATAGTGATAATTACCAGGACTATACTTTCTTATATTTTATTATTTTCATTTTGGTTCGTGGTTTAATATTTTCGTTGAATGTTCTATAGCAGGGGTTCGTAACCAGGGATACGTGTACCCCTTGGTGGGACAAAGCATCAAAGCAGGGGGTACGACATGCAGTGTGAAATTATGCGCTGTTTAGGCATATTTGTGAGGAATGCATAATTTACAAAAAGCAACAACAAAAAGGCTACTAGTAAATTCACTGATTGTTTGCGTGGTGCGAATATTGCTCTACTTAAAACACTGTATTCTCTGCATTCAACACGGAAGTTAGTACATTGAGTTTAATTTCTATTATTACAAAATTTATTTACTTCCGCCGGCCATTGTAGGCAGGGGGTACGAGAAAATTTCATGAAGCTCAAAGAGTACGAGAGCTAAAAAGGTTAAGAAACATTGTTCTATCGTATCCTTAACTTGTTTCTGCAGGCAAAAACAGATATGGGCCGAAAATTTCCCCACTTAACTTTGGCTTCATGCGAAAGGGGTTTAAATACGGCGAGATATTTGGGGAAGGATCGAAACATATATTTAAAATAGAATTTACGTATAGATAACGCGAACGGCCATGTTATTAAGTTTGGGCCAGATAAAATGTTTACAAAGCAAATATAGTTATTCTCCTAAAATGGTTTAACGCCTATGGTTTGCTATAGTTCTGCCAAGTTTACTCGGTAAATGCAGCCTCATAAACCTTTTATGTGCACATACATACCACTCTACGCCATGTCTGAAATTTTGAAAGTTCTACGTTTCTACGATGCATATTTTTCTATAATGCATCGGACAAAAATCGGTCTGAAACATACCATAGCAAACCATAGCAACCGCAAAAGAATAAGAGCAAAAACAAGGTATGTTCCGAAAATAAATTTTTGGCAACGCTTCCGCCATTTTGAATACAGTGCGCGATATTTCTATTGCAGCTTACGAAAAAGGTGCTAGTGAGAGCTTCTGCCTTCTATAGATAAACATTTACAACCTCACCTGATATATTTTACTGCTGTTAGTGATACAAGTATCTAATGAAAAAAACATTGCATTTTGACAAAAACTACTGAATTTTGGGGTTGTGCAATTCTAAAACAGAATTGAAGCGAGACGTTTAATGTAGTTTCGCGTATTCTATTTCCAACCCTGAATGCAGTACTGAAATGCAGTCCTAACAGCCTTGAAATTTATTTAAACCTTGCGTGTAGAGTAAATATAAGTTTCAAACATAATAATTTGCAGCACAATAAAAATATAGGTTTTTCAAAAAAGGTAATTAAAAACGCACGCGCCTTTGTGCTTGTATACAACTTATTTGACTTTCGTTAAAGTTATATCACAGAGAAAATACATGAAACTTACTTAGGCGTGGCCAGGGGTGTCACAGCCCTTGCTCTTTGAATGTCTTTAAAGTATTACTTTAAAACTAGGTCAGTTGCTCTTCGAAACCGTTTGCTATAGCATATCTATTTGTGTTCGATACGCAGTTTATACAATGGCAAAAGCTAAACAAAAAAAGTTCAAACTTTTTGCACCCTCAAAAAAAATTGGGAAAAGAGGGGGGCACTTGCCCGCCTTGGAATTTTCAAAATGCGATTTTTTGTAGAACTAAGTGTAATATGTATTACTTGTGACGGTTAAAAATATTATACATTATCCATTTGGCGTATCTAGGGGGTTGGGGGTTCTTACCCCCATTTTGGTAAGTGACATTAGTACTTTGTTTGTTTGTTTTTGTCATGGTTTAACGAATGTTCGAAGCGGAGTACGTTTTAAGTAATTGGGTCAGCTAATGCGAAACCGAAATCAAACGCAAAACGCCGTTTTTTGTCTTTTGTTTGTTTGACTGTAAACGGTGGATAGTTTTTCTCTTTCGTTATTCGTTCAGGTTGGCTAATAAGCAAGTGTGTTTTCGACAATTGACAACTCTAAGTCAAACCTTCTTTATTTTTTCTCGCTAAAAAACGTCGAGTTAGGCGCAGTATGAACCCGTGGGTTCGACGCAGTTGTTTCAAGGGTTCGGCGAGAACGTCCTCTGAAACATAAATGCTGTTATTCCAAGCTAAATTCGAATCTCTTTTATCTTCCAATGTGTCATGTAACGTTATAAAATGAAAGTTTGGCCAATTTAACCCATATAAATGCAAGTTTATAATTTAATCATACCCAGTTTCAGCTGCTAGGAGGAAGAAACGAATACTGAGAAAATTTAGGGTTCGACAGGTTACCAAAGGTTAAGAACCACTGCTCTAAGACCATGTGTCAAGTGTGCAATTGGCTTAACTTATTTTCCCTCAACCGCAACTTGTATTTAAGCTGACTTAGCACACAGCTCGGCGCAGATGTTGCGCCAATCGCTGCATTATAATACCCGGGCAAAAACATTCTTTGTTTAGTATTGTAGGTGGCGAAAGCGTTGCTTGGAATTTAACGCTAGTTTCGTTCATGGAACTTGGAAACTGCGCTGCTAATAGTCGAATTATGTATGATTCTACCATAATTAATCACACATTTTTCACGGTCTTGGTTTATTTTTTCGTCTGAGGTTAACGATTGCACACTGTAGTTTCGCAGCTGGCGCCTGACAGGATTGTCGACGACGCACGTGTTCGCGTTGCGTCAAAAGGTTCGCTTTTGCTGAACGGTATTTGGCTGTTTGTGATTAGTTTTTTTATGACGTCTTGCAATCACCATTCTATTGCGTCATACTGTCACTGTTTTATGACGTCATTATTCAGTAACGGCAGACGGAAAATAGGGGAATTCCCTAAGTTGAAAATTTACGACTCCCCTTCTTTAATTTTCCTGATACGCCCCTGATTCCCCCCCCCTGAAAAATTTTCTGCGGGCGCCTCTGGTTACGTCATGATAATAAAAATAAAAATTAAATCACATTTCTCGCTGGATAAAAATAAACTCACATTTACTCGTGACGATAATAAAACAGAGGTGCTGTTGTTTTGTAAAATAGTAATCATTTTTGAGCCAACTGATTGATGTCTCCTAAATTAAAGTTTAGCCGATTTTCAACTTAGGGAATGCCCCATTTTTTCGTCTGACGTTAATGACGTCATAATATAACGACGGATATGACGTCATAAAATAGCGATTGTAATGACGTTATAAGTAATAAAAAAATTATCAGCAACAGCGAATTAAAGTCCAGCAAAAGCGAACATTTAGACACAAAGCGAACACGTGCGTCGTCCACACTCCCGCCAAGTGCTTATTGTGTTATCGTTAACTTCAGGTGAAAAACGTAAACTAGAGCGTGAACAAGCTCGTCTGTCACCACCTGCAATACTAAACGAAGATCGTTTTTCTCGGGTGTTATTCGATTAGCGCGACCTCTGTGCCAAACTGTGTGCCAAGTCAGCAAAAATACAAGAACGTCTTACACCAGGGGTCGGCAAATGGTAATCTAGTTCAGTGTTTGTTAACCTTTTCAAGTCACGGCACATTTTTTGGGGTATAACGGCATTTCACATGTTTTGCAAGTTTTTATTACATTGCCGAAAATAAAAATTAAAAAAATATTAAACAATATATGTCCAATACTTTTGAATACATTTTCCGTTTGTCCGCGACGCACTTGGCAGCCTTCCATGGCGCAATGGTAAAGAAGCGCTGGTCGATTTCAAAAGACACCATCAAAATGTAAACAAACCGGACGTAGAAAGATGATTCGCGCAAAGCGCGAAAATTTTTGCACTTACGTTGTTAAATGGCCAAAAAGTATTTGAAATGGCTCGTGTGTATAGTTTGTCAAATAGGCGGTGGGCGGATCCGGCCCGCAGGCCGTAGGTTGCCGAACCCCTGTCTTACACCAACATTTGATATTAACGCGGACAGCAAATAGCGAGAATCATCAGCACCGGCTAACTTGACGTTTTTAGCGAGAAAAAAGCGGAGACCGCTTAATTTATTGTTATTCATTGCCGAACACACACTTCCTGATCAGCCAACCCGAACGAATAACGAAAGGCGAAAGAGAAAAACTATCGACCGTTTACGTCGACCAAACAAACATAAGAAAAACGGTGTTTTGCGTTTGATTTTGATTTGGCATTAGCTTAAGATGCGTGACCTAATTACATTAAAAACATTGCCGCTTAGGACGGTAAGTAAAACCCTGACAAAACGAACAAAAAACGATAATTTCACTTACAAAAAGGGGGGGGGGGGTCTAACCCCCAAACCCTAACTTTTATCGTTTATCTATTAGTTAGAAAAAACTGAAATTAAATAGGGCGGTTATTTCGTCGATGATATATGTATAACATATAGACAGAAAACATACAATGGCACTCAAAGAGAATTTGTACTTAAGAAGAAAAAAAGTAGATAATTGAAATTACGCGGGTAGCGCGACAATTTTGCGTAGTTTCAAAGGTAAAGTTGGGAAAAAACAGAGTTGTACATCTGCAGGAGTGGTCACACCTGGTATAGACAGCTCAAAAAGCCATTACAAAGTATGGATATAACATAAGTCAATGAATATCAAACTATGCGTCGCGACACCCTAGTGCAGTGGTTCTTAATCATTTATGGCTAACGGGCGCCCCCGAGAAAATAGCTTGCGGTACGACTACTAGATTTTTCCCATGGGATGGGCTTGTAACGTACGTTTGGCCACAGACGGTGCACCGGCAATGCGTTCTAGCAATGTGGGTGTAGTTGGATTTGTGAAAAACAAACTAAACAGTTTTGAAACCGAAAAATAATAACTTCGCTAGTGTAGGCTACACTGCAATTTACACCAAGAACCCTTTGTAGTAAAAGTCTACAAAAGGAAGTAGTGGTAAGTAAAACAGTCAACTTTATATGATCTCGACAGTTCCTTTATGGGCTGATGCTACTTTCCAATGCTATCTTGCTTTCCTAACAGATATAACACATCATTTGAATAAATTGAAGTTGTCTTTAGGGAAAATTTAAGCTAAGCCGAAATGCATGGAAGCATATACAGATTTGTTGCCTAATTCAATTCAGCGAGTTGAAGCGCGCTATGCAGAATTTTATTTGAGCCGCAATTTCGAAGTATTTGAGCCGCAATTTCGACTTTTTTAACGCTATTTGCTGTAGAAATTGACATTGTAGTTAAGGAATCACAGAGTGAGTTAGTGGAACTTCAATGTGACACCATGGTGAAGCAAATGCATGCAGAGATAGGGATTCCAGAATTCTACATATTTCTGTAACGAGAAAGGTTTCCGAAGTTACTCTCTGCTGCTGCAAGAATTATTAAAATGTTGAAAGCATAAAATGATGTGAAGCAAGTGGGTTAATTATGAGGTCTTATTAATATCTTTGCCTGATGAGTTAACCTAACTTCTTCAAGGTGGGGATAGCATTTAAATTTTTGTTCATTCAGCTAAATTGTTCGTTCAGCTAAGCCAGCAATTCTGTTTATTGACTGACGATTGTTCACTCGAGCTTGATGCTGGGCTAAAAAGGCATTTTTATTGATTCACCACTCTGTTTTATAACGAAATCAGTAGTAAGAATTCTGCGTACAAGAAAGGAAAATACGTAATCAATTCTTATAATATTACATTATATAACACGTGACAAGGCGTTGTCCTATCTGCCTTTTTCACAAGCGCTAAAAATATCAAACTGTTTTCTAACAACTCGTTTAGGATATCAGTAACATTACGAAAAGTCTTCCAGGTCATCTGAAGTATGTGTCAAAAGGCATAAATCTTGCAAACCGCGCGATGATTTGGTTATAAACGGTAACTTGCAGTCTTGCAAGCGGCATTCGATTACGTCATAAAGACAGGTTTTATGTAAAAAGAAACGAGGAACGCTACAGATGAACATCTGCAAGAACTCTGAAGTCGGTTTCTGCTGACAACAAGTTGAAGCCTATAGACTCGATATCTAGCCTACTCTGTTTGTGCAAGACGGCTCTGTCTCTCGCTTAAGAGCAGACCTAACTTTCTCAGGTTTCCCTTGCTTCCCCTTCTTTGATGGAATAAAATACACAAGGTAACACCACACATAGTAGTACAATATACATATATGATATGCGGCCCTACAATACTATTATATAATATAGTATCACTGGTGGATAGAATACTAATTACATAAAAGGCTCACTGCCTCATTTGCATACCGTTCCGCATGAATGACACTATCACTAACGTTCACAACTAATTTTATCTACTAATTAAGATCAAATTATGCCTTGGCTACCGGGCAAGAAATCCGGATATTCACCAGGTGTCATATGGTGTAAAGCATGTAATAGATAAAAAAATCATAAAAAAGCAAAGGCGGTAATACAACACATGAGATCAAAAATGCCTGGATAATACTTTGTGAAGATCCACTTTCCCCCAAAAATTATGCAAATTGAATAATAATTTGGTGTTCTTTTGTTACTTGATGTAACAAATAAGAAATGAATTGCTGTTAATGGGTTGAAATTAAATCATTTAACTATTATAATGATCCCTAATGGCCAACTAACAAATGCTAATAATGCATCAACGATAAAACAACAATCAAGACATATGTCATAAATAAATAGACAAACATTTATGTGCAAATAAACTGTTATAATATAGATTTAAATATATATATTTTTTTATATTATTTTACATGCCTCTTTCTTATTTTGTTTGCATATTTCTTATAAACCTGCAGATTGCTTATTAACCTTTTTAAAAACATTTTCAAAAAGATTTTTACTATAACTGTGTCCCACAACCCTTGTAAACAGGATAACCATAAAAAACAGTCACCGTTTCGCTCCGTTCATAATCACATTTAGCCATTTCACTCAGAGTTTCATTATACTCGCTAAAACGACTGCTTGACAGTACCTCAATTATTTTACTTCATTAAAATTAATTTTATCAGCTTTTGTGTTGCATTCTATGCTACAAGTAAAATACATATAATTAAACAATATGAGCACCACTCAGCAGGCATCTTTAGATGGCAATTTTCTTATTTTCAACCCGAAAAGAAAGGTTGAATTCGATGTTCCTTCATTTTCAGGTGCACATAAAACTTGAATAATTGGATGCAAGTCTTTTTGGTATTGTGGGTTTTTAAGCACAATAAAA
Organism: Ascidiella aspersa; assembly: GCF_963924565.1. Lineage (NCBI taxonomy): Eukaryota > Metazoa > Chordata > Ascidiacea > Phlebobranchia > Ascidiidae > Ascidiella > Ascidiella aspersa. Next base: position 16,547,204 of record NC_139449.1, read on the forward strand.
GAAATATTTATTGCAAATGAACAAACGACAAACAGTATTTACAGATAATTACGATATACGTACGATGCTTAACCTCCGTGTAACGTACGCGATCTGGACTCCACAATGAACAGTATGCAAGACTGCTAAATTAACGATTTACAACATTTCTTATATAGCCTACATCGGACAGATGTTAGTAGTTACTAATTCGTTAGAAACATAACACATAACACGACTTAGGAAATCGGCCATTCGACGAACGAATTTATACAACACGCGACGGGAATACCTTTAACAAACAGGATATTAAAGTGACAGCATGATCGATTCGGCCGGCAGGCTGTTCACAGAATGGACAGAGTTTACGGGGTCACAGTGCCAAAGTCCAAAACCTCTACATTTCACTCTTCCTGCCTTTAAGACAAGAGGTCTGGAGAAACTTCATCTTCGTGGTGTTCCTCCTGCATGTCAAACATTGTTCATTGGATAATAGTGTCCTCCTTGTCGATCGGCTCTTTGTTGCACAAGTCAGGAGCGATAGCGAAACTCCAAGGCGTAGATAACTGTAGTTGTCGGGTGATGAAAATCTCGCTTTGCACAGAGGTGCTGAAACTGAACTGCTCCTTAGTGTTCGAGAATACCTCCGTTGTCGAGCTGGTTCGTTGTAACTGAACAATCTGTGTAAAAATACTTACACCGGCGATTAACAACATGCGAATACATAAATGTATAGCCTAAACAATGCAGAAATAGAGCCGTCAAAATCGTAATTTAATGTGAAAAGACAAAACCGTCAGTCAAATGTCTAGAATCTATCGTTCTACAATACCAAAATAAAGAAAGTTAAACGGTGCTAATCTCTCAAACTCGAAAACAAAACTAACGCCTTGTCCATTTTAAAGTAATCCCTAAATGAAAGACATTTTAACCTTGGCGTAAAGGTTAAACTAAAAAGTTACACTATGCAAGCTTGTAACCCAAATGGTCATGCGACGGGTATCTCAGCCGTCAGTAAGGTAAAAAAGGCATCACGTGGCCTTGAAAACAACGGGATCTCTGCCCGGAATGCAAACAAAATGGTCAGGTTATTCTATGTGCGATATCTCGGATCAAACACCGTAAACCATATAGGACCAGACGGCACGTTAGCCGCTAAAGGAAATGGCACTTTAGAAGGCGCAACTTCTGTAAGAGTGAGAGACCGCATGCGGCCGTCGATGAATGATTGTGCGGCCGTTAACACGTATTTTAATAAGCATGTGTTGGCGGCCGTGACCGTGCTGGCAAGCGTTAATGGTTGATAATATGCTAAATGCAGATTATAATTTAAAACGACTTTAGGGAGTGCAGTTAAATCAGTGAGCTAAAGCTCTTTCGCTACATTCTCAGTGAACAGATTTTTTATGCGCACTAAAAAAAACTTGATTTCATTGATTGATTGATGCACAAAGAAATCAGTGTATGACAGGGGTAGGCAACCTACGGCCCGCCGACCGGATCGGCTCGCCAATGTAATTTATCCGGCCCACGGCCTCTTAGGACAAATTATAGACATGAGTCTATTACAAATACTTTTTGACTATTTTAACTAGGCAATAGGGCGTAAAATTTTTCGCGCTTTGCGCGAATGATATTTGTTCGTCCGGTTCGTTTACGATTTGAGGCTGTCTTTTGAACTAGATCAGCGCTTCTTTACCGTTGAACAGTGGAAGGCTGACAAGTGGGTTGCGGACAAACGGAAACCGTATTCAAAAATATAGTGCATATGTTTTTAATTTGTTTTTAATTTTTGGCAATGTAATAAAAACTTGCACGAAATTTAAAACAAATGCCAGTATAGAAAAAAAAAATGCTGAATTTGCAACTTTGAGGCTGGTCTAAAATTAGACGGGGTTTTTATATTATAGGCCAGGCAGACATTCGTCTACCATTGCTGGTCATTAGATTGGCTAAGAGCATTAGAGCATGGGTGGATCCAGAGGGGGCACCTGGCCATGCCTCTAAACATATTATTTTGACAAATTTCAATGCAAACGCTATTTTTTCGCGCTTTGCGCGAACTTCTTCTTTCTGTCTTTATTGTATTTTAGTCCTTTGAAGTAAATCCGTTAATATCAAAAGTGCTATTTATATCATGGCATAGGTCTATTGCTCCGCATTACTAATAAAATCCAATTCTTACATAAATGCTTGTGTTTATAACAATATGCGATTATTTTATGTGCCTAAGCCCATTTCGATTGAATTAAACGTTTTGCCAAATCTAAACCTAATAAACGCATTTTTTTAGCGCTTCGCGCGATTAATCTGCATTTAGGTTCCATATTTTACCACGAGTACGTTAGACAACAAAACGTCTTTGAAGATTAATTATGCTATGACGTCACGATTTGACAACTTTTTGAGTCATCCCTAAAAAAATTTAACTTGCGGCCGTGAGGAAAATAAGACTGTCAATGCGGCCGTCAAGAGATGAAAGGTTGGACACCCCTGGCTTAGAGAAATAGTTCACGAGAAAAGAATATTCTCTTACGTAAAGTTTCACCTTTAACTTAACAAAAAGAGACGTAATTTTGCAAATGACTGAACAGCTATGCCGTAAATTTAGTTTATCTCAAACGCGGTTTAAAATCTGAATTGTTCGACCGATATGACAACATTATAACGAGTTCACAATTCAGCAACAACATACTTACAATGGCGGCAGCTTAGAAAAACAGGCGTGGTGCGTAAATTATAAACAAAGCATGTATCAAAATCTGGCAATGCATAGCGTGTACAAAAAATACGAATAAACTATAGCTGCCATCCTACGTAATGAGCCTATTGGTATAAAACAATTTGATTGGTGTAAGGCCTATCCCTGCGTTAACAAAAACTAATGTTATAGGCGCTAAACATTACCCAAAAACGTTAACTAAACGAGGCCGTAGATAGATAAGGTAAAGTAAAGTTATGAAAGCTTACTAGGTTATCATGAGGTGTAACCGTCGTAAGAAGGCGAGACTTCTGCCGCAACAGATGTGAAAAGTTTCCTTGCAAGCTGTTAGGTCCGGCGGACGATACCAGTCATCGAGATACTTAAAATCATCAATCGATCGACAAGAATTCCTGTCTGATAAGATTGTGTCAGGAGAAAGGTGAAAAAGATAGGTTAAAAGTACTTTTCGAATAGAGTATGACGTAGAGTTGCATAATGTCATAGATGTGTCGAATGTAGCAGCCGAATAAACTTGCGTTGTTGACGAGGCGTCGCTTCTGCAGTTGAAGATTCGTTGCTGGGCGCACCTAGAGTAGTCTGAAAAGATTTAAACGGCACAATCAAAGGTTTTGCCGAACTGCAAAACAAGGTAGATGCGGCTTCGAAAGTTGAACGTGGTTGGTCGTTGATGCCCATCTGCGGCTCAGCTGAAAGAGAAGTTGCAGGTTGAGAAACAGAATCGTTAGACGAGATTGACACTGCAATCGGTGGAACAACTGGAACCGATGGCATTGGAACATCATTGCTTTCTGAAAATTTGTTTTTAAAGAAAGAAGAAACAAGTTTAGAAAGAGATCCTATTTTCCTGTGACGTAGCTTAGAAATGGAAAAGTTGGAATTAATTCCTTTTGGTTTCGGAAAAACATTCCCTTCCCTTATATTACATAGCATGGCAGCTATACGCGTTGAAATTTTGACGTTGCAAGCTTGCTTGAAACCTTTGAAAACAAAACAGAAAAGTTATTCTTCGACATAACAATTTTAAGAATAACACACAGACAAATAAGGCTAAAATATAGGTCAAAAAAACGTAGGTTAAAAATATAGTAAATACAATACAAAAGGTTAATATTAATTATTTAAGAATATTAGTTAGTCAGGAGTTATTATGCGTGTTCAGTACCACGTCAGGTGCGTCAGAAACATGACACATAACACGACTTAGGAAATCGGCCATTCGACGAACGAATTTATACAACACGCGACGGGAATACCTTTAACAAACGGGATATTAAAGTGACAGCATGAGCGATTCAGCCGGCAGGCTGTTCACAGAATGGACAGAGTTTACGGGGTCACAGTTCCAAAGTCCAAAACCCCTACAGTATCCAGCAACATATACTAACATTTCACTTTCGGCTTTATTTATAGAATAGGATTGTAAAACTGTATCTTGTTCTTTTTTGACAAATTCATTGATTAAATGTAAAAGGGACTTTGCAGCTTCCAATTATGGTAAATTTAAAAATAACTTATCAACATTACAGCAAAATTTCGGATATTGTGAAATGTGATATTATACAACCCGGTTGATTTTATCTTAAAAATAACTGCAACCAATCCGTAATTACTTCATAGGCTAGAAGGGAAGCTGAATCTTTCCCGGCAGGAACACTAAACTGATGGTTGCTTCTGGTGTTGGCTTGATTAGTGATTTAATTCCATTTCTTGGGGAACGTTAAGCAGTTCGGCTATTACCTCACTTGTCAGTCCAATCCTTGACATGTTAAATTTATTAAACTGACAAAATAAACATGGAAAGAATTAGAAAAGTTCGTGCATTAACTGAAACGCTGAATAAAGTACGCAAAAACGCGAAAATAATACACAGTACAACAAACGACATAAATACTCTACCAGTAATTGCCGCCGAAACCCGTGTTTTTATAAAATCGTGTCAATGTTACTCATGCGTGACGGACACCAGTGAGCCTTCTATGTAATTAGTATTCTATGGTTGAACACGTGTTTTTGATTGCCTTAATCCATACCATCAGAATATAATGAAAATTACTTAAAATTACAGAATTTAAAAAAAATTTTAGACAAAATTTCTAACAAATGCTTTTCAAAGTTGTTTAAAAAGGCTTTCTATTTAATGTTGTTACCTATATATTATATTACGTTATGAAAACATTTTAATATTTTAGCAAGAAAAACGATCTCCGCATCTGGTACAGATAAAATAAACGTCAAATTTACCTTTACCGGAGATAGTTTACAGAAGTGTTATAAATGACCTGACAAGTACGACTTACCCTCACTTTATTTTCTGAACAGAATATATTTTACCTATGACACACTATTGAATTACCTGGTATCTTACTAAGGTGTTCCAACTTTAATTTTAGCTTAAAACGTCTGTAAATGATTTTTTTCTATGTTTAAACCCCACGTGATCAATACTTCTAGAATTCCTAAGATTGTCGTCAATCCCTATCTGGTCTTTTGCAGAATACGTCACTTCGTATGGTTGTTTCTTGTTTCTTGTGCCTTATAAGTTTATTCAAATTAGTCTACAATGGGATTTGGTAATATTACAACACCAGCTGGGCTAAGTTCTCTTAATACGTACCTTGAAGATAAAAGCTATATCGAGGGGTGAGTTATTTTTTGTTTACCAATAAATGCGTTCAGAACGTCAATCAAACACGCAAAACTTCAATCGCGTGCAAGTATTACCAAATTACATGGAATACAGCCTTGCAAAATTTAGCAGAGCGTCAGGGCTCTCACAAATCAAAAACAGAAAATCCCTAAAGCTATGTCAATAAATCCCTAGATGGCATAAAAAATCCCTAAACCATAAATTAGCGTGTTATACTATTATAATATCACATTTGCTAAAATATAGTAGGGGTACAAATATATATATATATACAAATTAACCTTGTTTACATGCTAAAAGTGAGCTTTTTAGATATTCCCATATTTTTTTTTTAAATAACTGCATTGTGTAGCTCAGAGTGGTCCAAGGTTGACAGCATCGCGGGCCACGATATTTCTTGCATATATTTTACGGGCTACATAACATAGACTATAGATGCGTACCAGAAGAAGATCAACGATTTACGTTTGGTCGGGGCACGAAATGGTTAGAATGACGTCACAAAACACCGTCGCATACATATAAGCTCCAGAAACTTGCTGCTATCGTCGAACTTGTGCGCAAATGAAAATAGTGCATGCAAAGCGCGAAAAATTTGCGAATTAGACGAAACTTTTAATTTAGATCATTGCTTCTTAATTTTGTTCAGCCCTAGCATCTATCTCCAGATTTCATTCACCCTTGTATTATGATATGATAAAACTATCTTGTCTATATAGGCTATACCAGCTATCGGAATATCCGCCCTGCTCGTTATTACTTATAAGTTCGCAAAACAGCCATTTTTAGAAAGTTTCATATAAGACGCTGTAGAGGGCATGATTTATTACCGACTAAGAGCTTTTGTGTTTACCGTATGTTTTATGATGTTTCTGCTTATGTGACAGTATTATTGCCTATGTCAGTGTGATCCAAGTATAGGCCAGTTTTTTTGGCCCGCAAACTGATAGTCAGCTTAACTTCAATCTAGCAATATCAGTTCAATTTTTGTTTCTTAATTTTTTATGTTGAAATTATTTCATAACTACCATAACTGAACAAAGGTGTATATTTCATAAATTTAGTATATATGCCATAGACCAGTGCTTAAACTTTTTTAGTTTTGTTCACCCCTAGCATTTATCTTCAGATTTCATTCACCCTTGTCTAATGATATGATAAAACTATCTCGTCTATATATAACAGCACAAAATGACTTAGATTGTTTCGATTTTTGTTAGGATCAACTCAAGCTAAGCTTTACCATTGCAAATCTACGATTTTTCAAGTCCAGAAATATAAAGCAACAAAAGCACCAAACAAAGTCACCGAATTTTGGTACTTATACTAGGGCTACCATATTTTTAGCACCTAACAAGAGGACATTTTTTTGCCTGCAAGTAAAACGAAAATAGAATTGATACGTTTGAGGAATACGTGTTAAATCAGGAGGCTTTTTGTAAAACATTTCGTCCCCCTGTTGCTATCCTGTTATCCAATTATATAAAATATGGATAAAAAATAGTTCAAACGGTGGGTGACTTTTCTGGTTTATCTATAAGTTAGAAAAGTTCAGTGTTGTAAACAAGTCATTTTGAAATAACTTAATCCAAGTCGAGTCTTTTGCAAAAATAACAAGTCAAGTCCCAGTCCAAGTAATCGGTTGCCCAAGTCAAGTCCCAGTCAAGTCATTATGAGAGCAAGTCAATTTCAAGTCATGTCATTGACATAAAAGTAAATTGTTAAACTATTAAAATTGGTAAACTCGTCCGATTACAAGCAACAATTTAACTAAAAAAACACACAAACGCAATATACAGCAATAAGAGTGTTAAATGTGCAAAACTTGAGATAAATTTAAATGAAAAACACTTAATTTACTCCCAAGTTATTTGACAAAATGACTTAAGTCCAAGTCAAGTCATTTGTCCAAAAGACTTAAGTCAAGTCATTTTGGTCAAAGGACTTAAGTCAAGTCAAGTCATTTGAAAACAGTGACTTAAGTGCACTTAAATCAAGTCAATGACTTAAGTCATTACAACACTGGAAAAATTATAATTAGATAGGGCGGTCAATGAAATGAAAACATGCAATGGCACTCAAAGAGACTTTATGCTCAACAAAGAAAACAAAATTAGATAACAGAAGATTCGCAATTTTTTTGGGCTGTTGTAATGTTAAAGTTGGCAAAAACAGAGTTTGTAAGCGCTGTAGGAGTGGTGTACAACCAAAACGAAACTACTAAAATCATTGCAAAAGAATTAAATATTAACTTAGAGCTTTTAGTTGGTTCACCCTTGCAAGAATTTCATTCACCCTGGGGAGAACCATTCACCAGTTTAAGAAACACTGCCATAGACTATGTTTATTTGCCAGCAATAAGCCTAAAAATCTCTGTTTAAAAACATTAGCCCGCAAGACAAAAAAAACTTGTTTTTGGCCCGCGATGAAAAGAAGTTGGACCACGCTGGCCTATGTCAAGCAACGCTAACTCACACCGAAGTGTTAAATGCTAAATGTTTTTTTCCCCATTATCACTGCGGTCAGCAATTGGATTGTCTGTAGCTACTTAAACCGCTATCCGCTTGAACACTAAATCTTCTTTGCTATCAACTTGTGCTGTTACAGCAGGGGTCGCAACCTACAGCCCGCCTATGTAATTCATCCGGCCCGCCGCTCGTTGATAAATTAGACACAAGTCCATTTCACATACTTTTTGACTATTTTAATTACGTAAGTGCAAAAAAATTTCGCGCTTCGCACGAATCATCATTCTACCTATGGTTTGTTTACGTTTTGATGCAGTGTTTTCACCTAGATCAGCGCTTCTTTACCGTTGCGCCGTGGAGGGTATCCAAGTACGTCACGGAAGACAGCCAAGTGCGTCAATTTATTTTCGGCAATGTAATAAAAACTTGCAAGAAATTTAAAAGAAATACCGGTATACCCAAAAAAATGTCGCTAAAATTATTGCCACCTTTGTTTTACATCGATAAACAAAATGCTTTTAGTTGTCTGCTTTTCCGCACGGGTTGTTGAAGTGCAGTTAATCTACCAAGCCTACTGATCACCCTTAAAAGAATTTCTCATGACCCACAGATTGGGCAGCCCTGATTTAAACAGTAAAGTGCTATCTAACGGAAAATTGTTTTTTACATTTATCCTTTTCTGAAAATGATTGACAACATTTCAATATTTTTAGAGAGGCAAGTGGGTCATTAAAAAATCTGTGATGGGTCAGTGGATCGCTATCCCTGGCCTATGACATCAATTTCACTTGCACACTCAAAGAGTTTTCCATGAATGATTCTGTGCTTTTTAAGTCCTAAAAACAAAATCCTTCTGTGTTATTTTCCTTTATGAGTAAAAATATAGTACACCTTATTGAAATTAAGAACATGTACTTTTTATACTACATTGTTCAGTCTGTATACATATAACCACTAGAACATAGATATTTATAACTGATACATGTCTAACTTAAAAAATACTCTTAGGTATGTACCATCTCAAGCTGATGTAGTGGTTTTCGGGGAAATGGAATCAGCACCTTCGTTGGACTTCCCACATGCTCAACGCTGGTACAATCACATTACATCATACAAACTGAATTTTGCCAGGTATGTGTAGCCTTCTGATAATGTAAAAAATGGGAGTTAGGTAATATATTATATATATAAGAGTTTCTAAACTAGCAATGGTCAAAGTAGAATATTAAATTAGATTTCATTCCAAATTAGTTTCAAACAGAAATTGCATACAAAACTGAAGTATTTTATTTACTGATTTGTTGAATGCACACTTTCTGATTGGCCAACCTGAACGAATAGAGAAACATGCTATACATACCGCTTTAGACAGTGATTTAAACCTTTCCAAAATAGATTAGTTGAAAGTGCAACATTGTAAAAACACATATTCATAAAAATGAGCAGGTTTATACTGTGGATCATAGATTAATACCGATAACTTGGCAGGGTTTTGTTTTAATTGTCAATGACTTAATCTTGTTATTTGTTAAACTTTTTTGTTTTTATAACATTGGGACTTAATGTCATCACTAACCAACCGCAATTGTTGTGCCATGCATTCTTTTTTGTTAAGTTTGCAAAATACACACTGATACAGTCTTGTGTAATTTATGTCTTTTATGTAATAATACATTGTATTGAACAAATTTCAGTCTTCCTGGAATAAAGCAGCCAATTGACAGTTATGGCTTGACGCAAGCATTATCTAATGGTGCTGTTCCCAAGAAGAAAGAAGAGGATGATAGTGACAGCGATATTGATCTTTTTGGCTCAGATGATGAAGTCGATGAAGAAGCAGAAAAGTTGAAGGCTGAGCGACTGGCAGCTTATATGGCAAAAAAACAAAAAAGTATGCTAGTACTCCTCTGTTTTTTTTTAGTTAAAATTGTTGTGATGGTTTAAAGATTGCAATTACATTTTTTTTCAGAACCGGCAGTCATTGCTAAATCGAACATTGTTCTTGATGTTAAACCATGGGAAGACACCACTGACCTTGTTGAAATGGAGAGGTTAGTTCGAGGAATTTCCACTGATGGCCTTGTTTGGGGTGCAGGTAAGTTTACAAACTTTTATTGGGGTAGGTGACAAGAATTTCTCTACAAACAAGGCAAAGTTTAAAACATCTGTGGTTAGGATCTCATCAGTTGTGCAGGTTTTTGTAAATCATGTTGAGAAACTAACTAATAAAGATTTTATAGGGACCGCTAAGGAACGGACACACAATTTTTTCTTTTTGACTTTTCAGCCTATTTTCTGGTGCTTTTATTGTTTCCACACTAGTTTAAATCTAGTGATTGATCCATAATGAAACCAATACATACTGATTTCAACTTTAGTCTTAATGTCGTAGCTTTTTAAGAACATGCCTTTGTCGAGCTAAGTTGGCTTGCTTCGGATTGTGGTAAATATTGTACAGCGCAAAACTTGTCTAATTTACGGTAGACTCGATCCAACTCCCATTTCTAACAGCTTATCACTGCAATAGGTTAAACGTGTCTGTGTTTATTGAATAACAACACAACGGCAATCAACTTACAGGAATAGCGTAAGGTCCAGGGTACAGTACTGTGGGTCAGCATTATAACCTCGTGTTACATTGTGTTAGTTGAATGAAATGTGTCAAGCGACATTGGCTTTTTTCAACCGTTTTAAGGCAGGGGTATGTTAATGGTCGGTAATTAAACGCCCCCGTGTGCTTCACGGCATAAATCTTATAAGTTTGATTAAAAAACTCAATTTTAAAAATGATAAAACTTCCCTTACATTACACCATGGCCACCTCATGCGGCCTTTACGTACGAGTTGGTGCCCACGACCGCTGCTGTGTTCGTCAAACATGCAGTCTGCACTATTATATAACTTTTAACAAGCCCTTCAATTCGAATGAAGTTTAATTTTATAAAACATTTATTTTAGCCAAGCTTGTTGCTGTTGGATACGGAATAAAGAAGTTACAAATTACATGTGTTGTCGAAGATGACAAAGTAAGTTTCATAATTAAGGTTCTGTATTAACATGTACGTCCCTTGATCGTGCTTTTAAAATATTTTATTAGGTTTCAACTGATTATTTGGAAGAGGAAATCACAAAGTATGAAGATATCGTTCAGTCAGTCGATATTGCAGCTTTCAACAAAGTTTAGACGTTCTTTAAATAAAAATCTCAACAATTTATTTGTATTGTGTTTTATTTCCCATGTCCTTCCAGTTCCGTATTCCGCTTTCGGAAGCCTACACCTATTTTGACGTGATACACACATCTACCATAGCATCTTGATTATTATGGTCTGTAAAACCAACACATTAAGATACGACCACAGCACCCATTTCCTCGTTTATTACACTCAGTTAGCTGGACTGCTGCCAGAGCCCCGAAATTAGAACAACATCGACGTTTGAATGAAACATAGTTCGGAAAAAGAACAAATATGACTAATACCTAATAGTCGTAATAGCGTCTAAATCGGAATAGGTCCTTAACCGGTCGCCGTTCAAACCACGGCGCCTAAAGGTTGACACCCTAAATCCGGATTGACCGTGGGGGCGCTTATAAAGCTGGGGGTTTTCTGTAGTTTTACCACTAATGTCAATCAACTGCCAACAAATTAAGCCTAAATATCTATTAAATATTCGACCAGTTTGTCCGATGAAAAAAGCAATATCGGTCTCAACCAAGTGTGTCATGCATACAGACGTCTTTCGGTTGCCACTATTGCAAACACACATGCGGCCCGAGTAGTATTTCTTATTTGTTTTCCCCTGGTGGGGGCTTACACCGAGAAACTAATAAGCTTGGTAGCTAAGTAAAAGTTTTAAACCTATTTTGCAGTTATACTTTAAGGTAACTTCGATGGAAACGCAGGCATAGGCTAACAACAAAATAACACTTGACAAAGCCATGAAAACTCAAATGTAGTTCTAGAGCTCGAACACGCCAGCCCCCCGAATTTTGCACACAAAACAATTTGCTTGCTATTTACGAAACTGTTTCAGGCGTTGAACGAAAACGTTCTCTGAAAGTTGACACACGCCCTACTTAAAGTTCTATGAACGATTGTATTTTGAAAATTTAAAGTTACTATCAGAAAGACGAGTAAATAATGGTATTTTTTTAATCAACGTTAACGACTGAACGCAAACTGTCGCTCCAAAATTGTTTGATTAACTTACATTCTAACAACAACTATCTCCATTACGTCACACGGCTACTTAACCTGTCTGCTGCTAATGTTTTAGTCACTCAGACTGTTCTTTATTGTTACATATTTTGTGTTTCTGGCTGATTTTGTAGTTATAAGTAATTCGTTGGGAGTCAGACATGCGCAGTACTAAACTAAGAACCAATAAAGCGGTACACTGTAAATTGTAAAGGATGAATATCATATGGTAGAATATTTTCCAACACGTATTGTGGTTGGATGATTCTAGTGACGTAAATGGGTGATATATAGGCTGTAAAATCACACTCGGATAAGGGACTCGACGAAGTCGTCAAACTTTACCGGATCGCACTTTAGTTAACTTTTTTTTCTGTCCGAATCAGAAAGTGAAGCGAGTAATTTACGTATTACAACAATTTTGTTAAGTCGGCAAATATGCCAGCCGGGCTCAAAATACCAAGCTTAGAAGACAGGACAGTAAACATAGCAATTTGTCGTTTGCTTCAATGTCCAGCAAAATTCATCGAATGGTGTTTGAACAACTGATTGTTTGTGACGTCATATTATCGACCGGCTACTATGTTTACAACCATGTAGGTTAGTAAAGGTGGGGTACATACACCACCAGCAGGTGGGCGTTGCTTCTATTGTTATGATGGATTTTCAGTATTTTCGCAAAATGTGTTTTAGATTTTTCCAAATTTCAACTGAGAAGTGGTTTATTGGACAAACTGCCGGGTATAGTTAAAATAAATTTATTTCAACATTTCTTCAAATGACGACAAGTTAAAGATTTCTTGCAGCCTACTTTATTTAAAAGCTGTTAATATATATTTTAATCTGTCTATTACAGTTAATTTCGAAATAATTTTTTAACTTAAGATTGTAAACTTCGTGATGTGGCAACAAAGGTTAAGTGAAAAGCAAAGTTGGCCTTCCATCGTTAAGTCCAGCAGTATTCGAACGAAGAAAGACAGGTTGGTACCATATAGCCTACATTATTACATTTAATTGCCCGCATAAGCACAACTGTAAATTGATCAACTTTGGTGATTTTATTGTCACTGTAACTATAGCGTATCTGTATAGTGTTAAAAATGGTAATCTTCGAACTTTGTGCCGTAGTTTATATTTATAACACGGTATAGAGCAGACCTGGGCAACATACGGCCCGCCAGGCAATTTAATCCGGCCCGCGGCTTAGTTTTCTAAATACATAAGCCGAGCGAAAACAAGGGGGAATTTCTACGTGTTTGGTTGTATCGTTAGCACTATTTCTAGGGACGGATCCAAATTCTATATTTTAAGCCTGTTTTAAAGACTAAAATGTTTTTTTTGCTTCGCGCGAATCTTTTCTGTCTTTTTCGTATCTTCCACGAATTATTTGGCCATATTTGCAGATCAAAAGCGTCCTCTGCACTGTGACACTCTCTCTTTAACAAACTGAGCCCTAATATATATATATATATATATATATATATATATATATATATATGTATAGATATATTGCTCTGCTTTCGAATCTATTCCGACTTTAAAATATGAACGAAATACATGCTGTTTTCTAAACTCTGAAACATACAAATTCACGCTTGTCAGCCTAATTTAGTTAATGCCATGTTGTGTGTTTCGCCCGATTTATACCTTCTTTGCAATATGGCCATTGTACCCAAGTATAACACATCGGTAACTTGAAGCCTCAAAAGCTAAAAAACATTGTAAGTTTTTTTGTGGGAAATTTTTACGAATTTAACCTTAATTTTTTAGTCAACTCGGCCCACAACTTGATAAACGCCAACATATCAAGCAATGTACATTTTTTATCTGTGCTCAATGCTTGACGTTCCCCTCTATGTCTAAATTAAAATCGTTTTTAAACAAATAGCCCAGCGTTTCTCAACCGGTGCGCCGGGGCGCAAAGTGCGCCATGGAAGGCTGCCAGGTGCGCCGCGAGCAAAAGAAAAAAAAATGTAGGTCCTATTATATGAAGCATATATTTTTTACTTTCCTATTAAGCTTAGCTCATTGATTTCACAAGCCTTTTAAGTAGAAAACGCAATAAGACCTACAAAGCAACAATATCTAAATCAGATAATTAATCTATAAATAGGCTTTCATAGTAGGCCTATTAAGACCACCGACATAATTACGCCATATTCGCAGTAATAACCACGACAGAATAAGATCTAAAATGGTCTAAATAAGAACTAAATACGTAATAAGTCCAAAATTAATCGGAACAAGACTTAAATGGACAAAATAAAGTTTTTAGTCTTAAAGGCTGGAGTCCCTTTAATGATATGCAACTATAAAACCTATATATTAAAAAAAATGCAGGCAATTTAAGAGAAATACCGGTACAACTAAAAAAATTCGAGCTCGCTTCGCTCGCAAGGTGCGCCGTCCTGTATGTATATGTCTCTAGGTGCGCCCCAAGTAAAAAAGGTTAAGAAACATTTGCGCACAACTCCTAACGTAATAACAAGTTGGTTAGCTTATTTAATTTTTAGCGTCGTATGGCGTCATAGTTACGTGCATTAGAGATCCTCTTTTTTGACCCGGCCCGCGACAACATTTTAAATTTCTCATGTGGCCCGCGGTTAAAAATAATTGCCCACCCCTGGTATAGAGTTAGACAAAGGGTGAATCTTTATCTGCTATTATGATTTCCTATAATTACAGAGCCGACTCGCGTAGATGCAGAGTATAATACATTTTTACACATTTTTTATCTTTTTATACAATAATTTTGTGTGGTAACCAGCTACACTTTCGCTTGATTACATCAATGTTAAGAAAGGTTGGCCACAACAGTTAAGCAGTATGCAAAACGTGATTTTCTGATTAAAGATAGTGATGAAACATGGTGAATTGCTGGTTTAAAAAAGGTTTTCCAACAAATTGGCCTACCAGCCTTACCTTCTTGATTGTTATTGCAAACCTTGCGCCAGAATAATTGCAACCGAACCTCACATGAAAAACGGCCCGATTAATAAAGCAAAAGTGTGTGATTATTCACTTTAAAACAGGGGTCGGCAACCTTTTTCTAGTGGCGTGCCAAAATCAAACTCAGAAAGGTCTCTGCGGGCCGCACAAAATGTTAACTGAAAATTGTGTTATTGAAATGTTACAACAACTGTGAATCAGGCCGGCGTTTAAAATTTCTTGTAAATTTTTTGCGAGTTTTTGTTACATTGCCGAAAATAAAACGTAAAAAAATGTTAAAAAATATATTTCTAATATATTTGAATACGTTTTCCGTTTGTCCGCGACGCACTCCACGGAGCAACAACGGTAAAAGAAGCGCTGATATAGTTCAAAAGACAGTATCATAACGGAAACAAACCGGAAGTTGAACGATCATTCGCTCAAAGCGCGAAAATGTTTTGCACTAATGTAGTTAAAATAGTCGAATAGTATTTGGAATAGACTCGTGTGTAGTTTGTTAAAGAGGCTGCGGGCCGGATGAATTACATTGGCCGGCCGGAAATGTAGGATTTTAAATCGTCACCTATAACGCTCTTCATAGCCGCCAACAGCAAAACCATCGCTCAAGTCGGACAGCAACACCAAATTTCATATCGAAAATTAACCGAGAAGCCCAAAACAACCAAACATCCAACCAGCGTAAAACATCATTAACTCAAACGCAACAATTCTGCTTTTGTTTTACTTGCCGGCCAAAAATTGCCTCTTTTTAGGTGCTGAAAATATAGTAGCCCTAAAAGTCACGCTTTTTTATATGGCACAATTTCTGCTTTTATTAAAAAGCTTTGTCTTTGGAATACGCAGCTGTGGAATACATCATTTTATACACTTTTACCACATCATGGAAAATGTCATTAGAACCGTATAATACGCTTACTACCAACTTATTTGATGAATTGAAGAAAAGCCTTTCATGCCTTTAGTGAAATCGTTGCACCATATATGGCAGTATATAAACTACCACGGTACCTCTTAGACTTCAGCTAAGGCTGATGTACATGCTCTCAGATCTTAAGCTGGAAACAAATATTTTAAACTACAGACCTACTTTATTTTTTGAGTCCACTCCTAGAAGAAAAATATTCCTTAACCAATGTCTTGATGAATACGTTATACATTTCATTCAAATGACACATGTTAAGCATTTTAAGCTGAATGGCGAAAGTTAAAAGTCAAAATAGTATTTAATTAACTGGCGACCTTAGTAAGCAGCTCCTGCACATTGCATTCTCTACAATTACGCCTTTTTAAGAAACTTGGTAAAAGTCAAAATTAGGTCCGTAACAATTATCGTACGAACACCCGGTGCACCGCATTGGAAAATATTTATATTAAAAACTATAAAAGTATCTTTAGTTTATTAATCTAATTTTTTGTTTAACCTATTGAAAGCCCCGTTTTAAACACTTTGGCACGTATGAACCTATGGGTTTGTATTAAATTATAAGCATCAACTTTTTTTTTCCTCTTTGACTATCAGTTGTAACAACAATTAAATTTATTTGTTAATATTTTTATGTGCTGCGAAAAAAGAACTTAATTTAAAATTAGCTTATGCTCATAAGCAAAAATGGGCGTCCCACGGTGGAGTTTAAACCGGGCTCCACTGACGAGGTTACAGATCTGGTCAAATTTAGTATCAAAATTTCACATTAAATTGAAATCTATTTGATTCTTGTTCTTTGTTATGGTTGCTTAAGGCGATGGCTAGTCTTTATTCCAGGTGCGCCGAATCAAAAAGACCACACTAGTACCGGCGATAGAAAGGCATTAGAAAAACAGGAAAAGTGTAAACATAACGCTTCGATAAATTCTGATCGGTGCAGTGCTGCATGCTATGAATTAAATACTATGTTTACTCCTTGATCGTTGCGCGGTCGCATTTAAAACCGAGCGAATTTGACTGAGGTAGGCCTACTAAGAAAGGTGCGCCATTGCTTAGAAGTATGATTGTCACTGCGATTTCCAACATTTGTGAGCTGTATCTTTTAGACCTATAAATTTTTCCTTTACGTTTTTACAGCTTAACTTAATGCTTAATGAAAATGCATTTGTGCCTGGGATGAAACAAGAGCTGAAAAATGATGGGATACGGGAATATTATCTTAACCTTAATTCAATGATTCTTAAGCCCCATATGTTGCGACTCAAGCATGGGTCAGTCCGAAGCTTTACATGCTGTAGTTTGAATGTTCAGCATAACAACCTATTTGGATATTATTAGTTAAATCATACAATATTTTTCCCCCTTTTAACTAAATCGTACTGCAACTGACATTTATGTTTATTTAGTTTTACACTTTTTGAAATTTTAATTTAATTTTTTTTAAATGAGTCGTACCTGATATAGGCCAAATATAACTACCAGGCTTATTTACAAACGAGCGACAAAAACACACATAAAATGAAAAACGGAACATGTAATCTTAACTAGGAAATTCTTTTAAAAGACCCGTTCATGGTTCGTAATCAAAAACTGAAAATAAAAATTCAAGTTATAATCAAACTTAAATTAAATTTATTCATTTGTGTTTTGTTTAATCATTCAAACAGCTTCATTTTTGTGGTTATAAGATTAACTGTACACATAAAGCGTCTAATTTTATAACGTTTTAAACTGCTCCCTTGGTGCAGTAGAGAGCTTAATTTGCACATCGCAGTGCAAATATACAATTTTTTTCATAATTTCTCAATACTGTCTGTAATTTGCAGAATGATTTTGCTATATGTCTATGCTTTCTTTACTAAAGGTCTACAACTAGAAAGGTTTTACGAAAATGTCTAGGAGTAGTGTGTTGAAAAATATTTCGTATGTTTTAACCTTTTTGTGTTAGCTCTGGACCACCCTTTCAACACAATAAGATTGTCAAAACTTTTTCAATAACAAATAATTTTAAGCTATTTATATCAAAGCTCTAAACATATTTACAATACAAGCAATATCTGGTTTCGTTTTGACTTATCGGGCCGTTTTCAAAGAACATATATAGCTTTGACAAGAGTTGCCAGGAATGACCTCAGTAATTTTCACTGTGTTCGTACAAAACTAATACTTTGAAAAAAGGTTTTCATACAATACAAGGTTGTGAAAATGATCCTAAGTCGCCACAAAGTGGATTTTTTTCTGTTTAATCCACTTTTATGTATTTTTGAATGTCCACAAGGGTGTACATACTTTGAAGATTCCAGAAGGCAGATGCACTAGTCCTGGCCCAGGGTTACCAATTACACCCATCCTTGTAATACAATAATATATCTACTAATCTAACGTTCGCGTTTTCAAATCTTTTACTTTTAGGTTTCCTACAAACAGTAAATTAATATTAGGCCTACTATATGTTAGCGTTGCTGTCCACCTGGTGTAGTGTATATATGACTTAATCGCCTGTAAATTCAATTACAAAATAACTTAGTTCTAAAAAGTCGTTTTCAATAAACAATAAGTTTCAATGAAAAGTATAAAAGGAAAATAAAAATGTTTCAATTAAAACACTTAGGATTTATGTATTCCATTTCCCTAAATAATTTAAGTCCAATCAAGTTATTTGTCCAAACTATTGAAGTCAAGTCAAACCGTGAAAACAGTCACTTAAGCGCACGTTAATACAACGTTTAAATTGTATTGCTGCAAACCTCGTCATCTGTTACAAGTTACAGTAATTCTCGCGTGCGTCGCGCCGTACAATATTATTGAAAAATAATATAGGTTTTCTGGGTGTAAGCTTGAATAAATCACATTTCAGTAAAATTTATTTTATATATTTGTCGACAATACATGATAAAACAAATCTTAGTTTTGGTGTATTATTATTATTTTTATTGCGTTTCCCGTGCAGTTACCCCAGAGGTACATATAACAGATTTGCCCATGAAGGAAGTAATAAAAACAATGCTCAGTTGGACCAAGTTTCAGGGATAAGCAAAGGCCAAGAGACAAAAGAATTGCGGTAAAATCGACCGCCTAAAACGTCGTTTCCAGAAAAACATCGCTTCTCTTCCATGTGCAAGCAATATTTATGACACAGGGTAATTGCCACTCTGTGTATTCTTCTAACCGCTCTTACGTCATCGTTCGATTTACGCACAGGGTAATCAAAGTATGCGGAAGTCGTCGCGGTTAACAGCAATGTCTTGCGGCGATTGCCAACATGACCCCATTTAAAGATCCAACTAGGCGATTTTGTTCCCAACATTTGGGCATACCCATACTGACAGATTAATGTTGATTGAAGTTATTTAAAAATATGATAATCTGTGTAAATTTCTCACCAATTAGCATAAATACCCCAAAATCGCGGATTTTTACTTTTATAGGATTTTCTGTCCACTGACTTTAAAACTGGGATAATGTTCTTAAAGACAAACAGCGCAATTATTCCTTGACATGTATTACCCCTAAAAGAGTCTTCATACTGTATTGAACAAACTAGTTTGATAACAGTTGCCATTAACTGTAAAATGTGAGTCCAGACTGAAGCGGAATCGCAAATCTATTAATTGGGCTGATTAAGTATAAAGCGGTATATATCAGCAGTTCCCAAGCTAAGCGCCGCGAGACTTTGCCAGGGGTGCCGTGAAAGCATGTGAGTTTTTCGTGGTTCTCCCCCCTCGCATAAAGTGTTGCGTTCTATATATACTCTAAGCTAGATATTATGGAGATAAGATTGGCATTTTTGTATACAAATTGGTAGTTAGTGTTGTAAATAGCTTAATTTACATTAGTGATAAGCTAACAAAAATGTGTCGTTTTTTTAAATTGCCGGTATCAACTGAAAAAATGACGTGCAAAACTAAAAAATGAAATAAAATCTGGTAAAAAATTTTTTCCATGTAAACATTCTTAAAAAATAAATAAGATTTTATTCGGTTCGATTATTAGTAAAACAATGTGCCTGCCTAATTTTTAATTTCAAAGGAACCCTTCCTGAACTGAATTGCGTCATTGGGGCGAGAGGCAATTGTATTCAGAATCTCATTTTTCGCCAGAAGCGGGCAAGTATGAACTTGGTTGTCTGTGTGTGCCACAAGGATTCACGCAGGCGCTCGCGCGATCGTAAATTCCAAAATTTCCAAAGCTTAACGCCACTTGTCATCGCTTGTTGACTCTAGGAAAGCACGACAGTGTCGTCATAATGGGGCCTGTGCAAACAAAGGTGCACCTTTTCAGGTAAGCCATAGAAACGACCCAATGTTTTCGGGGTGCTCGTGAAAAAGTGGTCACCTTTGCTGTTTGTGCGTTCCGGACAAGTTGTGCGTAAGCCAATAGACATATTGACAGTGGACCAGTGGTACATTCATTGGTAAAGTACAGGTTCAACTCACATTGTTCTGCAACAAGAGAGAGTTTGTGACGCCACCCCCGTTGCCGTGTTTGACGTCGCTATTGAATAGATTTAACAGTTGCCGCTAGAGTGTAATTAGAAGGGATTGAAGTACTATTTCAATAGCCCCAAAAGCATACGCAAACAATCAAGACACATGCCGGTGAAATTAATCTTTCTCAAAATAAGAAAAATTTCAAGTCTTTCGTTAATTAGTTCAGAAAGTGCGATATTTAGATTTTTCTCACCATTTTTCAAGATACTCTTATTTAGCCTCTTTTCTATACACTTCAGTAAACAGAAATACAAAACAACACACCTGCTGGGTTGCTAAATGACGCCATTATTGCTGCCAATAAATAGTGTAATAAAAACAATTTTTATCATAATGAATTTTAGTTGAAGTAGGATTGTGTTTTGCTGTAACTTGTGTGAAAGTTGCCCGTATAATTTAAGAGCACTCTGATTTAAAGCACAGCTATGTGTCGCGTAAAATCACGCGTTCAATTAGCACTTCGACAGATTCAGTTTTAATTTATTTTCGTGCATCTTTGCAATATTGAAAAACAAAATAACATAAAGAATAACACGAGACAGCGAAAACGGGATCAGAAATACAAGTTCAAAATTATCCGTTTGTGTTAATAACGTAAAGAAGTGGTTATTAAACTTTTTGAGCTTTTGGCACACGCAGAAAATCATGAAATATTTGCGACACACTTTCTACAAAACATTTGATCATAACTTTACAATCGCTTCTCATACACGGTAGGTATAGCGTTGGGTATATACCAGACCAGATTATCAGTTGTTTGGAATGTATACATGTATTTAGTCTAGTATGATTGCTTGCATAATGCATATAAAGATTTTGTGATAAAAATCCAAGACAGGGTCAGACCGAATGTAATATGTTTTTACTGTTATAATAATATTGTTTTGCAAAAAAAAATCGAGATTAGCCCTTTAGAATAAAATGAGAATCAATTGATAACATTTTTCTAAGCAATTTAGTAGAGTTAATTTTGTTTTAATTAAAGTCAGAATGTTTCGTCGTTTTACAGAAATATTTTTATCTGCATTTGTGTTTGAATTTTATTATATTCATTTTCAAAGACAACTCCGTGACCATGAAGGAGGAAACGTAAGTTTTGTGTTAATAATAAGTTATAAGGCTTGTTCTTTATACTAACACAGGGCAAAAGCATGTTAGTACCGCATAGGTTACTAAGAACTTTCGCATATCCCTTGAGTGGATCGCGTACTGGTTTCAACGACATTAAACGAAATACGAGTAATGAGCACAGGTAAAAGTAAGCCGGTACGGTCCAGAACGGCGTTCCTGTAACACAAATGCTGCCGGAACGGCGTTATGGTAAATAATTTTTTGCGTAGCCTACATTGGATCGGTACAAATGTTTTATGTTTACCGCAGGGCATGTCCCTTTTTCAATAAACCATCGCGCCAACTTCCTGAAAGTATGCAAAGTTGCATATTTGTGCACTACATCGTGCGATAACCTTATGTTTCCTTCAAGTTACTTTTTCCCGTTAACTTTGTAACGTCGTCTCTAAACATTTTCATGCTTTCCGGTAGGAAAAGTTTTTATCGTTCCGGTAAGAAAATTATTGTACTTTTACCCCTGGAAATTACTATCAAGTTTAATTTAACAGTGTGTTATTTTTTTAAATGCGTAGCTTCAAGGAAAACTTTTAACATGCAACTCAAGAATAGTTTATGGCATTCAGCATAGTTTAACAGTTTTAACACCTTTATGACTTTTTTCCTTCACTTTTCTAAATACAAGTCGTATTTTGTAGGTATAGACAGCGTTTTATTTACAACTATTACTGGCACTTTAATCAAGAACTGTAAAGTATGTGAGCCTTGTTAAATTTAGCGTGGTTCTAAACTAGGAGGGGGGCAGTGAAAGGTATGGCATCTTCACATGTTTGGTTGTACATTTTTGCCATACAAGCCAGAAAATCTTGGTTAAAGAAGGCCTAAACCTCTATAACTAATTGAAACATAAAGTTATTTTGTTGATTCAATGCACAAAGGTGACAATGAACTCCCAAAATAAGTTCCCTGGAAAAATATATTGTCTACCACGTCATAATGGTGCCATCCATTTTTCGTATAAACTACAAAATTCACGTTTATAGGCCTATAAACGCTTGAGATTGGTCTCATCTTGAAAAATATTCTGATTGTAACAAACAGTCAATTTAAACTAATCGATTTATCCGAGTTATGGCGACATTATGGCATCCGCCACCATTAAATGCTATTAATAACGTAATGTTTTCAACTTAGGCACTTACATATATAAACACAAAGCATACAACATTATTTGATGAATTAACTAACAAGGTATTGCATTGTTATTAGGCCACAGGTTTCAATGATGTAAAAAAGTGAATAAACCATTTATACATGACAATATAGGCTATATAGTAAAATAAAGTTCTTATATAGTAAATAAAGTTCGTCAGAAAACTGGAAATCCAGCTAAATTGTCCACACGGAAAAAATAGGTATACTCGTGTCAAAACTGTATCATAATATAACGTAACCAAACGACTAACTTAAAAGACGTACCGTGCCTCAAACCAGTGCACTGATCATCAGGAATCGTTAAAATACATTCAGTTTGATTGTGTCGTGGATTCGTGCCTAGCAAAGATGTTTTTTAACAAAGATATTTTTATTTGAAAAAAACATTATTACTAAGTTTAGAACATATAGAGACGCGAAAGATAACCACAAAGCGTGGCATACGGTAATTTTTTTAAAAATCAAGACCCCGAATCCAAGGAAGCCTATGATCACATAGAAATAATTATTTGGAAAGGCGTAAAATAGATAGGGAAATCAAACGTAAATACAGTTACAAATTTAAGGGATACATTCAGTAAAAGTTAGTACCGGTAATTAAAACATTATTAATTTACCCGCAGCAAACGCTTATCACCAAACATGAAGTGTAACGATTAAAGATTTGCCAAATTCTATTTAACAATTGACAATACATTAAACAAAGTCAAAGTAAGGTCGAGGAAGGATACACAACCAAGAGCAAAAGCTACAAATTTTAATACAAAGTTTTTGTACTATATATGCATTACAAAACGTTCCTCAAATACATAAAATAGTCAAAAAACAATGGGCAAATAAATCATCAGGGGTTGTTAACAATTTTAGTTAAGTTATTAATTATTTTTTAATCTTGAATATTTTTACTTTGTTAATAATATTAATGTTACTCATTTGAGTTATTTCAACATGGAGCCCCCAATGTAAATCTGACCTGGGACCTAACACAACTAATAAATGTTTGTTTTAAAATAATTAAATCTGTAGTTAATGTAAATGAAATAAAACAACTTTAAACATGTCCATACATGGAAATAATACAATGTTGGCACAGGACATATTCAATATATCCAATACAACTAAGTAAATTTATCTAATTTGGTTAAAAATAGTACGAAAATTTGTTAATTTAGCCTTTCTTACCTTTGAACGTTCCACATTAACCTGGATAATAGTATGCTATAGAAGTCCTATCAGCTTGGTACGATGTCGTTGGACATAGTCCAATTCTAATACAAATTCTTCATACGTGAGCCGAAGCTTTGAAAACGGCGACGTCTGTTTAATAATTTATGCACGTTTGTGCTTGCTTACCTTTATCAAAAGTAGAATTTTGCTATATTGTCGAATTCAACACTATCGCACAGCAGGAGTCCTATTTTCGATTTTTTCCATTTTTGTGTGCTTTGCCGGCAAGGTCATCGCGGGGGGGGGGGGCATTCAGGCTATTCTGTTAGTTACGGGGATCCAGACCTAGCTCTTAATTCAATATTTGAATAATTTTTAGCACCTTAGCGTTGGCTGATCTTTGGTTATGTCAGAACAGTTGGGTTTGGGCGAGGAAGGGATAACGTTCGACAGCGAAAGCCAGACAATTAAAAATTTAGCTGCACGTACTCCAACTATAGGGCGCCTTATATGTGTTCAATTCAAGTTAGCAATAAGCATATTGTTTGTTTCATGAAGATGTGTTATTGATTAGGTAGAAATTAATTTTTATTTTTTTTAGTTAACGTGTTTTTGAATAGTGTCTACTACGTTGGTTCTTAACTATCAGTCCGCGATAGAACTTTGCCTGTTAGGCAAAACGTTTTCTTTAACTTGTGCAGTGGGCAAACTATGTTTTTACACTTAACTGCGTAAATGCAAAAAAATAATTTAATTTACTATTTTAGTGCTGTACATTAATCACGCTTTGAGAGACTCTGTTGTGAGTATAGTTTATGTGAATCTAGCTCTAAATTAGAATGACTTGTCCCATTATAGTTACAAGTTTATATAACTGAGTGCAAGTTTTGTGTGATGTGTTCAGCGAAACAAGCAAACTATCTTTTTTAATCGCATTACTGTAAAAGATTGATCGTAAAATTCAGCAAATTCGTAAGAAAAATAGGCCGCCAACCAGGAAAAGGTAATTACGGTGCCAGCACGCACAATCGCACATGTGCTAACTATAGTATTGCCTTAATATGTCCAAATTGCATAGCCTATTAACATTTCAAGATTAGCTAGTATCTGCTAACCGTGTATATTACTATACTATACTTTGTATATGTTGTATATGAATGACTAGCCCCAGTTGGCCAGCAAATAGTCGTGCCCTCCAAAATACGGTCCGTGAAAGGATTTTTGTATTTTTGGCGGTTTGCAAGTGTCATAGGGTGAGAAATCACGCAAAAAATCCTAAACAACTAAAAAAACAAAACAAAAAACAAGTTGTTCCGATGTTCGTGTAGCGTTTCTTTCACCGATTTTTTTGAACTATGGCGTGTTTATTAAGTAATATTTTAAAGTGCGTTTGAAGCTATAGTAAAACAAGAATGTTTTATGTGTCAACAGGTTTGAGATAAGAACGAATAAATAATCAGTAGACCTACTTCCAATTGGTTAATTATCCCCTTTTAGTTGTTGACCGCCTGAGTACCGTAGCTCAAATCTAGAGAATTCACATATTGGCAAAGCCTATAGCCTACACTTGGTTTGCGAATACATTTGCGGGTAATTTTGATGTCTTGGCTAGGTATCAACAAATTATGCATTTTTAATGTCGGTTATAGTTATACGATACAGCGTTTGTTCAGGTGTCAAGGTGTGTAATGAACTCTCTAAACACACTTTGTCAAATTCCTTTTTACAACGGCCCAAAGGTCTCGCAAAGGTGTAACTCTCGCGAAACAAAGGGCTGTGACGCCACTTAAGAGAATTGTTTCATTCAAGGAACTCTTTTCAATTATACCTTAACAGTCACTCTTCGACAGCGGCTGTTAACGTTGAATGACTGAAGCAATTAGTATTCAACTAAAATTGAGCTCAGATTCGATTGTGGAAACCATTTACTGATCTATTGTTCCGTGAATTTTCAGTGAAAAAATAACTTTTTACTAGCTAGTTACTACAACAGAGGTGAATTTGTTCCCAGTTTTTGTTGTGTTATGCATTAAATGATTTAGGCACTTTAAAAAATTGTCAATCTGTTGAGACCACATTGAAACAGAAATGTCTGGCGGCGAATCGTAAGTACAAATGTAATTTGTTTTAGTCAAAGAACTTGTATACATATTTCTGCAGGGTAAAATAAAATACAAAGTGTGTTATTTGTCGTAATTTTAGCAGAGTGTAATCAAAATGTAACACAAACTATTAAGCTGCGCTTAAGCACTTGGCGTTTTATAGGCTTCGGGATAAAATGATGAAAGTTCGAGTTTTAAACATGACCTTGTTATAAATGAACCTTTTGTCGCTTTCCGTTTTATTTAATTTCGCATATTATTACCGTACCGTAAGTATCATGTTAGTGCCTTTTTCCGTTTCGTAATTAACTAATTATATAAATTCTTCGTAATATCTGGGACCTCTGGCTGAAGTAATTTTTTTTGTATTAATTTTGACATTGATACGCCCATGCTGGATTTCTATGGCAAGTAGCGTAATTTTTTTTATTTTTTATAAATTTACCGTGGAAAATAGCAAATTATCCAAAAACTAATTTTGTGGATTTTTACAACGAAACAGTTGGTAAACGCTTTTGCAATAACACACTGTCCATATTGTTAGGGTTTACAAAAGCGCTATCATCAATGTTAAATGCGCAACCCTATAAATATGTTTTTATACAAAATAAAATACCGCCCTCCCTTCCATGCGGTTGTCATGGCGTTACTAATAAACCTCAGATGAACTTTTTGACTTTTGTCAATATTTGGGACAGTCTCTGGGTGTACTGCATGTACACTTCTCGCTTTGCTGTTGTCAAGACCTATTAACATAAGAAATGTATGCCTGTCAAAACACTGGATTTGTGATCTCTCTGTATATTAGGCAATGTAGTATGGTTGTGCGGCAATTAATAAGTGAAGTCAACTCGTTAACCTGTTTATAACTCTGCTATGTCCACGAAGGGCCATTCGTAAGTTTTACCTATTTCAATTAACTATTTAAAGACCTACTTTCAAAACTTTAAAATGGAATACATCTGAACAATCCGCAGATCCAAGATTTTGTTCATGAACAATTGAACATGACAATATTTAAACATAACTTCACAAATACATGGATTCATAAAATACAAACTCCAATGTGTTTTTATTGGTTGAACTTGCTTGCAGATGTGCAACTAAAATGGTGACTAAAAACACTCAAGTGTTTTCCATTAAATTAAAAATGTTTACCTAAATTACATCTATGTGTTTTATGATGGTAAAGTTTTAATATCAAAGAAGACATGATGTATAGATAACACAAAGATATTCAGACAGTTAAGCAAAAATTTGTTTAGTACACTACATTGTGACCCCTGAAAACTCCTTGTTAAGTGCCCCTTTTCCCTTGTTTGAAACCACTGGAATATAGAATGATGAGTAATTGCTTATGTTTTGCAGAGTTAAAGTTGCTGTTAGAGTTCGGCCCTTTAATCAGAGGTATATATATATATATATATGTTATTTGTATACATATTTCAATTGTTTGTTTTTGGAAGTTATTAAAAGTTCTTTTAAAATTGCATAAACATTTTATCATTGATCGACCACGGGATAGTTTATTGATATATGCGTCTTAATCGACTAGTGAAACATATATGTATAATGTGTAGTATTTACGTTTTTTCACTATGTCAATATAAGTTTTATTG
Source organism: Ascidiella aspersa (assembly GCF_963924565.1). NCBI lineage: Eukaryota > Metazoa > Chordata > Ascidiacea > Phlebobranchia > Ascidiidae > Ascidiella > Ascidiella aspersa. The sequence continues at coordinate 16,574,759 of NC_139449.1, forward strand.
AACATAGAAATACGACTACAATATTGTTTAACAAATAGTTATTAAATGTGAGGGTTGTGTTGTCAACAGAGAAAAGGATAGAGGGGCAAAATGTATTATTGAAATGACTGGTACCACCACAACCATTGCCAACCCTGAAACACCAAGTAGGTTCATTTTCCTCTCTATGCTAATTGTTTTTATAAAAAGTCACTAAATGAGTAAAACAAGGTTATATAAACATATTTTATATGTCATAAATGCTTTTGTTGTTATACTAAAGAAAATTTATAATACCTCTCATTTTTTTACAGAGGAAGAACCCAAACAGGTATACTATATTTTTGTTTTGTAGGCAATTTCTACTTTACTTTTGTTTTAACTTTTGCTTTAACTTCTTTACTTTTGTAATATCATGTTTATTATATATAGTTTTATAAATGACATACCTATATTTTTTCAGTTCTCTTTTGACTTTTCATATTGGTAAGTATAACATTATGTTATTCAATTTGCAATGGAAATCTGATTGTGTTTTAAACAAAATTATACTTTAAAATATTGCATATATTAACTTAGACAAACCATCGTAAATATGAACAAATATGACAATTATTAGTTGACATTATGAGACCAGAAATCTTAATGTGTTATAAGGTCACATGATGGGTATGATGACATAGATGGGGTATTAACAGCAAGCACAAAGAAGTATGCAACACAAAGAAATGTATTTGACAATCTTGGTCAAGGTGTACTGGACAATGCATTTGATGGTAGGTGAAGATTTTTAATGACATAATTTAGATGTACCATATTGGTTAAAGATGTAATTGTAGTAAAATAAAAAAGCAACAACACAAGATGAAGAAAAACTATAAAATGCGACATAATTCATACCAAATTGTAATTTCTATCAAATTGTATTCTTATTTTTTTAATTTCATTTTATAGTGTAGAATATTTTTCTACTTGCCGGCGTAGCACCTAGTAACGGTTTATGGCGCACTGCTTAGAAGTGCTCTTGCAGGACTACTGTTTCAGCTGCATCACATCTTAACCTAAACCAATTATTAAAATACTTTTTTGCTTTTTGGAGTATATGAACTAAATAATGTTAATTAGTTTAAATTAAAATAGCAATCTATCTTTGCAGTAAAGGTTTGTAAAAAATCAGGCTTGTTTAGCTTTATTAAAAAATAGTCTTTTTGATAACGCTCTATTTTTGTCTCAGTCATACCTGATAGATGGTTTTGTTACTGAGTAATCAACCTATTGTTTATCCAAATAGTTAAACGTTATAAGTTCAAGATAAAATTGTTTTCCAAAGAAAGGTATTCTAATGCATTGCCGTATGTGCTCTTAAATTTGTTTTGCCCATCTCAAGTCAAACTTTTTACATAGTATAGTACTGTGTCAGCAGCACCAAAATGTAATATCGCTACTCCTCCGATGCTACGGTGGAATTGGTTTCATTACAAAATTAGGCAAATTATCAAAAAAATATTTTACAGTTGACAAAATAGCCCTATTACACAAAAAACTAACCATCGCACGTTTCAGTTTTATCTATTTTGCTTGTTTGACTATAGTAATGATGTGATTTAGTATCAGATTAGATTGCGATACTGTTTGTCCAAACTATAGCGTGAGAGAATAATAAGATGAAGTATCGAAATTACCTTATACAGTATTAACTTTGCTATTACATTAACTTGAACCATACACCTTTTTTACACGATTATTTTTGAAAATGGAAAGAACAATGCTCCATGATTTACAATTTTGTTATATTTTATTTGAGGTTACAATTGTTCCCTATTTGCTTATGGTCAAACAGGATCTGGCAAATCATTCTCCATGGTCGGTTACGGAAAAAACAAGTAGGCATTTGTAACTGTTTGTACTAATGTAATACGAAACCCGTGTTGAACAAAACTGATTACTTTTCCAGAGGAATCGTTCCTATCACTTGTGATGAACTTTTTAAAGCGATAGAATCAAGCAAAGAAGATACGGTAATAAGAACACAATAAGTTTGTAGTGGTGGAGTTTGCGCTTTAATAATGTTTTTACCCATCATTTATTCATTCTGTGGCCGTTGTATATTTGTTGAATTTAACCTGTATTGTAAAACTAGAAGTTACGATTTAATACTTTTTTATTAATATTGCTGTTACCTTTATCTAAAATTATTTTTTACCTAATATTAGAGCAGGGGTCGGCAACCTACGGCCCGCGGGCCGGATCCGGCCCGCCGAGGTAATTCACCCGGCCCGCGGCCTCTTTGGCAAATTAGACACGAGTCTGTTTCACATACTTTTTGGCTAATTGAACTTCGTAAATGTAAAAAATTTTCGAATGATCGATACGTCTGTTTTTTACGTTTTGATGCTATCTTTTCAAGTAGATCAGCGATTGTTTACCGTTGCACCGTGGAAGGCTGCTAAAAAACGCTGATTTTACCGTCGAACCGTAGAAGGCGTGCGTCGCGCAAAAACGGAAAGCGTAATTAAAATATTGGATATCTATTTTTAACATTTTCCGCAATGTAATAAAACTTGCAAAAAAGTTAATAGAAATACAGGTATACCCAAAAAATGTCGCTCGCTTCGCTTGCCAGGTGTGCCTTAACTTAAAACGCTTAACAAACACACAGCTAGATTAACCTTAAATGTTATCGCGTTCCCTCAAAGTTGGCTTATTACACTTTTCATTAGCAGTAAGGATGACGACGTGTGAACTCGAATTTTAAACCAAACAAACGCTTTTTTTCGCGCTTCACGTCAACACTTTACTGCCTCTGTAAATGTAATTAAACATGTTTTTAAATGCAAAAAATAACTGAGGCCCGCCTGATTCACAGTTGTTCTAACATTTTAATACCATAATTCTTAGTTATCATTTTGTGCGGCCCGCAGAGACCGTTCTAACTTGGTTTTGGCCCCTGAGATAATGCCAAGCGACTTAACCAATTATATAAATCTAGTGTTTGTAGCTTGGTCGTCAAAGCAATTGTCTAACGATGGACAATAATCCAAATTTATCTCGCACCGCCATTTTAAAATCCTTTGTAGTTATCAATACATCCTTGGAAGTTTAAGCTGTGGCACTGTATGTAATTGAGTAACCACTTCTTTGTTCTTATTGTAAAAAATTAAATATGGAGAAACTAAAACTAAAAAGGTGTGCAAAGTATTAATTGGCGATAATATTATCTTGTATTTCAAATTTTTGGGTCCTATTTTTACCCCAAGAAATATCAACTATGAGTAACTACACCCTGCATCCAATATGTTTTCGCTCCAAGGGCCGGTTTATTTAAGATGCGTTAATCCTAGAAAGGAATGCCAGTGTCTATATTCTAACTAAGTAAGTTTAGAAAGCCATCGCAGTGTGAGTTAAATAAATACCAACTCCAACGCTTTATTTCAACAAAATTGTTATTTAATTCAGCTGTGCGCAATATAACGCTAATTCGCTTAGTTTTTTTCGTGATATAGCCGCTTCGCAGATCCCGGTTAAGCAATCTCTTTTGTGAATTTACCAATTTTTTTACTAAAGCGTTTTTATTAAATTAGGCACCGGCTGCTTAGCAGCATCTAACTTACGTTCTATCGACTATCGACGAATCCATTGTTTAGTAGTTTAGATCGAGTAGAAATTGTTTTCGATTAATTAGCTAAGAATTAGGCGGAAGGTTGCCCTAGATGGGACGTTGCCTGAGTCGGGACTTGGGGATTACATCAACGTGCCATTAGGTAGCGCCAATTCTTAATTATTTTTATATTTAAGTTTAAATTATTTTTATATTTAAGCACCCAAATGGTAGCCATTATTTTAACACAAAAATATTTCAGTAGGCTGACGGCGTTTTTACAACATATCAATCTAAAGAAAATAGGGATGTTTTCTTGCTGGTTTTATTATTTTTATATCTGAGTTATTTCATATTTGTTGAAGTTGAATACAATTCATTTTTTATTAATATATGGGTAATTTACCAGGCTTACTTATACAGGTAAGTTTTTCATATTATCTTGTACCTAGAAGCAGCCAGTATATCTTCTGTATATGGTGATGTGGGGTGCGTAAGATGGGACAGGCCGTTCCCAAGTGAGGAACTATTTGTTGCAACCTACATTTTGTTATTGTGACAAAAAGTGGACTTGCCATTACCTCATTTTAAGAAGCTAACATTTTGTTACAGAAAAGTTTTCAACTAACAAATTTTAATATGGTTAGTTTTAAATTTTTGATGTATGACATAAAACATTTTATACGGTTTCCCTATCCATAAAATAAGTTAGGAAATGCACCTGGTTAAAATGGATCAGCGTATCAACATGTTTGTAAGAAATATTGTAAATGCAGGTAAAATTTCACTTAACAAAAACCATACCTATTCGAATTAAAACAAAATTATTGTTTAAAAGTCCACTAAAAAATAAACCAGCAAACAGACAAGATTTGGCCTAGGTCGCGTGTGTTGAGAGCTATCAACACAGGCAAAATATTTGTGTAATGTATTCAATGTAAAAATATAGACACAACAAAACTAAAGTTCCAAGACAGCCACTCTTTGCCACGCACTTGTCCTGTTAATTTAAAAATATTAATTTTCGCTTACCACAGCAAATTCGTTCTAAGATTCTGTGAAATTGTTCTAAACAGGCTAGTTTTAAACTTATGTAAGTGTAGCAGGTGAAGTTAAAGTTGTTTTTAATGCTTGTGGTACAAATTGATCAATTTAAAACAACGGATTCGTCCTGTCCCATCTTGCGAATCACACTGTTCCATCATATGAAACTCTCAGAGACAAAGTTATAAGTGTTTTTTAAGCGTTAAGGGCAGAGGTATCAAGTAGGCATGATATTATTCAAAATTATTGTTATAACTTAGAACTAAAATAATTTGAAAAAACGTGTCCCATCATGGGCAACCTTTCCCTAGTTTATATTGAGTATATCTGTAAATATTCTCCTTCTAAGGCTGATAACACATTACACATAATGCGAACAAAGGCTTTTGTTAATTGACAAGCAAGCGTGGAATTGAAAGTCTTTCTCTGGACACAAGGACCGTGTTTGCTATTAAATATGGCTATCACATTTTGAGCAAATTGATTCGATTTTAAATGCGCTCCTCTTGTCTTAATAGTCTGTAACTCTGTTTGAAATACAGTTTTTATTGCTGGCGCCACCACCACGAAAAACTTTATGGAAAACTTTAAAATCTTCTTTATTTTCAACTTTCGCCTACTCCGTGATATTTGCTGTGAAAAAGCTATGAGAAAATCTATTGTCAAATATTACAAAGCACATTTTGGCGCTCATGTCATTGTTTGATCGGGGATATGAAGAGCATTGTGATTGGCATTTGCGACTTGTCTCTTCATTGTCCTAGGGCAGCGTTGTCTAGCTATTGTCCGCCCATTATATTGCGGAAAAATGGCTTCCTACCAACGGCGTCTTCTACTATTACTACCAACGGCGTCTTCTACTATTACTACCAACGGCGTCTTCTTTTTCATTACTGGTTAAAAACTTATAAATAACTAAATTAAACTGTTTACAAAGATATTTAGAAACGCTCGCTTACAGACTAAGTTTTGTTTGATAAACACCTTGTGGTATTTGTATTTTCCTTTGCCAATGTATAAGGTAAATTTTATGATATCTTATTTTGAGTTTTTTCTTTGTTTGCGCAGAAATTCGAAGTCACATTTTCTATGCTTGAAATTTACAACGAACAAGTGCGAGATTTGCTCACTAAAGACAATCCTAAGGGGGGACTGCAAGTGCGACAGAATCCAAAGCTCGGACTTTTTTATGTCGAGAAACTCAAGAAAGTTGCGGTGGGAAGCTACAATGAGATTGAAAGGCGAATGGAAGAAGGTTATTGAACCGAAAAATATTGTAATCCTATAATTTTTTTCTGGGTTCGATAAATTATACACCTGAATTTTTCTATTTAAAGGCTGTTTTAATAGTTAGGTCGAGTTACATTTGTACAGTCTTGATTGTTTCAACTATAATGTTTAGGTACTGCCAACCGAACTGTGGCCTCGACACAGATGAACGCCACCAGCTCTCGGGCGCATACAGTGGTCACCATTACATTTGACCAGATTCAGAAAAATGAAGCTGGCCAGGAGACAAAAAAGAGCTCAAGCATTAATCTTGTGGATTTGGCAGGTAAGCATCTTTGACGCAAACTAAACACAAAATTTTAACTAAAAAGTAAAACATGTGTATGATTAATGTTGTACAGTGAGATTTCTCGCTTAACATGTGTTAATCGATAACATTCGTTTTTTAACAATTATATTTTAACCTATTTTAATTAAATTTACAACCTGTTTTTAACTCTTGCTGATAAAACTCAAGACGTTTTTGAATGTAGGTTCTGAGAGAGCAGACAGTACAGGCGCAACTGGAGATCGGCTAAAAGAAGGAGCCAATATCAACAAATCTCTGTCAGCACTTGGCAACGTCATATCGGTATGCGAATGAAGTGAAAAAATATATTATGTGTTTTTTATCGATTCGGAACAATATCTTATTTAAATCATAAAATCCTACTTCCTAATTATGTTTAAGACGTAATAAGAATATCAAAGCCCATACAGAAGTAGGTATCATTTTGGACGTTTCGAATAACTCTTTATTCATTTTCCATATAATTATGTTTAGTTTTTGACCTTTTTAGTTTATGCGATTTCTGTTATATTGTGTTAGAAAATACCTTTGGAGTCTCACTAATGTTCAGAGATAGGAATACCTGTAGGTTTATTTACAATTTATAAAAAAATAAATTTATTGTTAGAGTAAAAGTATAAGAAATACTTAACCATCTTTCACTGACCAGGCGCTGGCTGACTTATCGCTGGGAAAGAAGAAAATCGTTGTTCCTTACCGCGATTCGGTGCTCACAAAGCTGTTGATGAACGCACTTGGAGGAAACTCTAAGACAATCATGATCGCTGCACTTTCTCCGGCTGACATCAACTACGACGAGACACTTTCCACTCTAAGGTAGTACCTCACGTGGTACAGTTTGACATATATTATCCTATTTCAGGTAATCAGTCACAACAATAAGATATACGTTAACTTTAATTACATTTTGGTTGATATTTTTTTGAAGCAGCAAAATAAACATGGGCCATGTTTTCTGAAGGCCAGTGACTCGACCAGATATGTTTTTGGCCTTTCGACGGTGACCCATTAGATTTTGATTTTATTGAACTAAACGATATAACCATTGTTTCGCCTTTATCTCTAGATATGCTGATCGCGCAAAAAAAATCAAGAACAAGGCTGTCATTAATGAAAATCCACTTGACAAGTTAATCCGCGAGCTAAGGGAAGAGAATGAGAAGTTAAAAAATCGCCTTACCGGTGACATGACAATACAACCACAAGCTGGAATGTCTCCCCAAGGTATTTTCCTTTTTTTATGTGTAAGTATTTGTGACATTTCAGATGGCGTTGTCGTGTTTTTAAACTACGACTAAGACTAACCCGAATAATAAACCAGTGTTCCTTTTGAAAACTTTTTTGTGAAAACAACCATAACGGAACTGTTTTTTGGAATAACTCTAGGCCAGGGGTTCTTAAACTTTTTTTACCGCGGACCCCTAAAATTTTCTTTCATATCGCGTGGACCACTGTAGGATAAAAAATATAAAAATTGACGTCACAGTACAAATAGATTTCATAAATTTGCTGATTTTCGTCAAAAAATGTGAAAGTGAAATGGAGTATAAATACATTCAGTGCAAAACCGCTTTATTTTCAATTAAATTGTTTTCTTTAATAAATTGATTACTTCTTAAATATACACTAATATTTCAATTAGACCTTCATGGACACCCTAAAGCTAGTTCACGGACCCCCAAGGGGTCCATTAAGAACTCCTGATCTAGGCCATTAGTTCTTGCGTCTGAGCTGTGGAGACTGACTCGAAGGAAATCGAGAAACAACCATGGCACCGTTCACTGCTGCAGTGCTGCACCTTGGTCCTACTGCGACAACTTGTTGAACGGGTCCCTCAATTCCGAAATGCCAAAAAGATCCCCTCAATGAGTTGCCGTAGAACCATCAGCATGGCAGTGGTGCTATAGCTGTTTCTCGACTTGTTACCCTCTGACTAACGTAGCAACGCAGGTTTATGTATAGAGATACCTCCCTTGAATAGTCGTGAATTTTACCCAAGACTATCTTTGGTGAAGGCCAACACTTTTAAGTTCAAAGAGGCAACGCAATGTTCTTTATCTACGTTGAAAATCACGAATTCTCGATACCTATACTTTATTAGCAGCGCGAGTAGTGTTCAGGTCTCTAGGTGAACCTAATTGTCTGGAAAATGAAGAATCATCACCTAATATGGAACGATATGTAAAATGAAAGGTTTGGAAAAAGTAATGGTTTATTTAAACTAAGTTTTTTTCTATTAGGTTTTGCATTTCACATTATGCCATAGGGCAGGGTTTCTCATTTGCGGTCTTTGGCCTTCCTGGGGTATAAGCGTTTAGCCAGTGGAAACCCAAGTTTGCAAATTTCATTTTTATTTCGAAGACCTGCCTTGTGACGTTCCGTGTCGTATTACTTAAAAGGTTAGCAGGGGGGCCCAAATTGTTGGAACCTACACTTCCATGCGAACTTATATTCGATGCATATGTATCACATCGAGGTGTGTCGATGAACATTTTGTTATATTCTTCGTCTTAACTGTCTTAAATTTAACTTTACCCAAATATCCTTTTAGTATGCTTATGAGTAGGGCGATAATTTTTTGACTTGTGAAACTTTGTCAAAAATTTACACGTTAGGTCATCATTTTTTCAAGTCAAATTCAATTAAAAATGCACATAAATCGTTTGCAAATTTAAAACAAAAGTATAGTCAGTTTTTTTAAATTGTCTTTCAGTTAAAAGTTTACCACAACAATTTAGTTTTAAATTATATTCAACATTTTTTTAGCGTATCTTATATCTTCATAAGAGTAATATTACGGTATAAGCGAGACAGGAGAATTAACCACCCTGGTCTAGTTTATCGTATTAGGTTCAGATCAAACTTCTTTTTGCTTTGAATAGTTGTGTATTTCTGATTTAGACAGTTGCTGTCTTTTTTCACTGGTGATTTACAATTATCCGATTTCGTATTTCGAAAATATGCTAGGTCTTATGAGTTTTGCATGAACTCGAAAAAATAACTTCGGTTCGACAAACATCAAAATTGTGTGTTGACGACGCAAAGACATTAATGTAGTACATTATATCACAACATGTTGTTTCAATCAATGTCTAATAGATCAAAATTTTGTATTTCTAATTGGTAAAAATTTTGTTAAAAAAAAAATTTTAGGTCAAAAAATAATCGCCCTACTTATGTTGCAGATATCGAAGAGATGCGCCGCAAGATGGCGGAAGAAATACGAGCGCAGTTGATGGCAAATGAAGAAAGTATGAATGATATGGACTGGGATGCTAGACTGGAAAAGGTGCGTTTGTTTTTCTACATGCTTTGTTTGGACAATCATTAACAAACCTGAATTATTATTATTCGACGAAAGTTGTGATTAAACACAGATATATTTCCATATTTTAACATAGCTTTCTTTTTTAGTTTATAAAATATTAGTTTACAAAAATAGTCAACTATAAGCATTTTAGTGGATATAAATTGATTTCGCTCAGGATAACGAACATAGCGTCTGAAGCCAAAACAACAAAGTTCACTTTCCTAAAAATATAGCATGCATATTATTGTAAGGCCACTTTTAAATATAGTATTAACCTAGTTGTAATGAACAATTTCGGTTATGATATAATTTTTTTTAACATTTTAGTGACAATAAAGCGTTATAAAACAAGGCGAATAAGACAAACAACAGGCGAAAACCGTAAGTAAGAAAATAATGACCCCCAAAAGTTGACACCATTGATTGGTATGCTTATTCCAGCATTGGCTTCGTTTACGTGCAACATGCGCTGAGATTTAAGTGTATAATTTAATATTCATAAGGTTCGTAAGTATCGGTAAACTCTTTTGAATTTTGCATCCATATATATGTAAAATCGGGTGCACAACAATACAGAGTTCACAAGTTCGGTTTCTGAACACGATCTACTGACGCCAAAACAGTAGCTAAGTGGCTACATCTTTCCAGAACAAGTAAATGACGGGTCACAATAGTAATATATGCTCCAAGGTCTCGAGTAAGTTGTTTCAAAAACAACATTTACGTGATTCTGTGATTTCAAACCCATAAAGTTGCACATTTGTACGATTGTGATATAACAGTCACGTGAGGAGGACCAGATCCTAGAACGCCAACACGTAGTAGGAAAAATGAACGACGCTCACTTCGTCAACCTCAACGAAGATCCGATGCTGTCGGGAGTGATCAAGCACAGGATACAAAAGGGAAAGCAAATAAGGATCGGGCGCAAGGACGCAGATCCTGCTCCAGACATACTGCTCACTGGTCTCAGGTAACTATTAGTTCGTGATACAAATGTGTTAGGTTAACCATTCGTTCATTTTATTAAAAAAACAGATATGTTGACTCGCTGTTTTATTCGCAGCATTCAAAAGGAGCATGCTAGCATCGCTTTTGATGACGAGGAGGTTGTAATTAAACCAGGAGCAACCGGAGCAAAAATTAAAGTGAATGGAGCTCCTCTGACTGGAGAGAGAAAGTTGGAGCACCACGACAGAGTTCTTTTCGGTAAAATAATTCTACAGCTTTCGAAAATTATATTAAAAAAAACGTAAATAAAACATCATACAACTTGCAAAACTTAATACCCCTAAATTTCTATTTTTGTTGCCAACTGCAGACACAAAACTTACTTTTTGCTACAGGATCGAATCACTTGTATGTGTTCGTCAACCCTCTAAAGCCCGACCTACCTGAAGGGGCACCTGAGGTTGTTGATTGGGATTTTGCTCAAAAAGAACTTGCCGAAAACAGCGGATTTTCTACACTGCAAGCCGGAATGAGCAAGGGTGAGATGAACGTTTTCAATCGTTGCCCACTTTTATCAACGTCATATTGCTATTTTAACTAGCATGAAATTTTCAGGCATAATACACATATCTAAGAAACCTCTCACAAACAATAAACTGTATAAATATGCTACAAACAAGTTAAATTTTTAGGTGGGATAAAAAGTTTTTGCCTGTTTGAACTGACAGTCTTAAGATTTGTCAGAAATATTAGCGCAATCTAATTTTTTAATAAACGTAAGTAAGAATTTTTCAATACTATACAATACTGTTAACCCTTCATTCCAGGTTAATGCAAATAAATATTAGTAATACCTTTCTTTCAACAGCAGGGCTTCAGAATCTTAACTTTAAAGATGAGATAAAAGTATATTGTCTTCCCTACCGTGTGTAGTACCTCTTCTGTTGGTTCCTCAATAACATTGTAAATTATTTACTTTCGTTTTACGGGCCTCTCTTTTCAGATCAACAGCGCACACAGGAACAGGTACTTGAACTTTTGCCTATGATTAGCGAAATAAACGCTGTTTCCGAGGAACTCAACAAATATCGCGCTTTCGAGCTCGTTCTCATTTCTGGTGGATACCAGGAAGACCGCGACAAGGGCCCAAAGTAAGTTTTATGGTTTGACGATATGTAAATATTTTAGACAAGGGTTTCTTAACCAGGGATAGCCTGGAGAGGACGAAACGCACCCAATACAAAACACCCTCTGCGATAATTTCAAGAGCAAGTTTTCTACCGCTTATTGATTAGTATTCGTTTATCTGTATTATTTTTGGCTTCTCTTTAAGCGCCTCTTCATAGTTGGACTAACCATGATAAATTAAAATATGTCAAGGGATAACAGGAGTTGCTGAACCCAAGAATTTACTGTTTACCAGGAAATAAACGATACACTTGACACAGATTGTTTTTCCTTATTGTCAAGCTAATAATAATCGTTAACCTGACAGACCAATGGTAAAAGTTCGCAACTTGCTGAACGACAACGTGTGGATGTGGGAGAGGGGAAAGTTCATGAACCGAAGATACATAATGCAGGTGACAATAAAATACTTTGTTCGCTGTCGGTAAAACAATATATGTATTGTACATTGTAGCAAATGTATATAAGTTAAAACTAGTAAATGTACTTTGGGTCTTATGAAAAATAAACAGCACCGGCGTTGTTTAATAAAACTCAGATTTAAAAAAACGAGAGAAACATTTACTGTGAAATTTAACATATTGCTATATTGAGATTTACTTACTATCGCTGCATTGTGAAAAAAATGCATATTAAAAGATATGCGCTGTAAATCCATTACCCGTTTGTAACGAACAAGGTTTGTTAATGGTGTGCGTGCAACTAGTTGGTTGTCGTTGCCATTGGATTCCTCTACGTCAATAGACACCGCTTCTCGCCTCCTAAATTCGTGCGATCGTTTTAACGTCACTTTAATTTATAGTTTTGCGTCACAAAGGTCAACGCCCACAGCTTTGCGCAGCGTGCTGTTGTCATAGCAACCTATTGTCGGAATTGACGCTTAACGCTGTCATGTGACTCCCGCGCATCAATAGCAAGCAAATATGAGCCGCGCTTTATTGTTCGGAGACCCTAACACCACGCCTGTTTTGTTAAAGACCAATCTTTGAAATCTATTTGTTAAGAACAAATATTTCACTGATCATGTCTGCGGTTCAGTTTCGACGAGCCTACTCCGGTCGTCAATGTTCAAGTTTGAAATGGGTTTTATTAGTTAAACTGTTTGGCGTTGCGGTGGCACTTTTATTGTTACAGATTTACTGTGTTGTCGGTTTTCCATAGTTACCGGATTTGAAGTTCCTTTGCCAAGGTCTTGTGAAAGTGTAAGTGATTGTTATTGCGCATAGCACATTAAACGAAAGCCTAAAAACTGCCACGTTTATTCAAATAGAAAAAAAACTTGCCCACCTTTTTTATGTGGTTTTGTTTTTGACAAACTCTGGCTCAACCCTGCCTTCAACACTTTGAGTTATAACAAACAAGCAAACCAACACCTTAAATTTTCACATTTAATTGCGTACAAATAGGAACACTACCAGCAATACGTGGATGGCGATGACAGCTACAAAAACATACCAAAAGAAGAGGATCCGTTTTACGATCCTCCAGAGGACTGTGTCATCGGGACAGCAAACGTCTTCCTTCAATCTCTGTCGTACGCTCTGGACTTTGATGATAAACTGGCAATATCAAACTACAAGGTTAAACAGAGCAACTTGTTAACAATGAAAAACTAGGAATTAAAAATTATTTCTCGTGTACTCGCATCACCCACACGTTATTTTATACCAGGGGTTCTTAAACTTTTTTTACCGCGGAACCCTAAACTTTTTTTACCGCGGACCCCTAAATTTTTTTGGCTTTGCATGGACCCCGGTAGGCAAGAAATGCTTCAAAATGACGTCATAATATGACGTCACAATACAAATAGACTTTATAACTCTGTTAATTCGGTCCGAAAAATGTGAAAGGTAAATGGAGTCTAACTATGCATTCAGTGCAAAACCGTTTAATTTTTAATTAAAGTGTTTTCTTTGAAAAATTAATTACTTAAGTATACACTAGACTAGTTCTTTAATTAGTTCTTCATGGACCCCCTAAAACTAGTTCACGGACCCCGAAGGGGTCCATGGACCCCAGTTTAACTCCTGTTTTATACCTTTAACAAACCCACATGAGATAAAGTGGGAGTCACTTTGTGACTGCGAATGTATATCGTAGATATATACTACGTTTGTTGTTCCACAAAAATAGGTAAATAAAGCATAATAAATTTATGCTAATCTTGTTTTGGGAAGTTTGATGTGAACTCTTTTTGTAACTTGCAGGGCGACGAAGAAGGTTTTTTATACGTGTCTGTTTCGCCGTGCGACGCCAAGGGTAAGTCCCTGGACGACGAAAGTTTCATCGAAGAACCGAGTGAACTTTTGGGAAAAGACTATTATTTTAAGGTTGGAAATTATTATTGCAAAAACTATTTTACTTTTGGGTCTTGTTTATTTTTAAGGTTACGACGAAATTATTTTTTGCAATTGTTATGGTTACAGGTTTCTATTCGGTCAGCCGAAATTAATAACTCACGATACACCAAGGGTTGTTACGTCAAATACAAGACGCTTGGCGATGAAGAATCGTGTTCCACCAAAATTGTAAAGGTAAGACCAAAACGGTGACCCGTATCTGGTGATCCTGCGTTGTTTTGCTATTTTATTTTAATTAATTTAGAATTAGTGTGAGTGATTTCTAATATGCTTAATTTTTGTGCTACCTTTTTCTAAAGGCTAAAATTAACCAGGTTTTTATTTATGTTTTTAAGAAAAAACAACTATCCCCAGAACTAATTTTACAAACCACATGTAATATTAGCTAGATATAGAAATCTCCCCATATCTCAACACTCGATTTAAATTAAATTTGGAAATAGACTCTTCGTTGATTACTTTCACTGTCATAGTGACAATTAAAAATGCTTTGATTTCCTTTTTGATATTAGTATAGAGAAATTGTACTGAAATCAATATTTTAATGCCCTATTAATTGGCATAACTCTGTTTGGGCAAAAATCGTCGTACAAAGTGTGTAATATGTGGTATAAACGTGCAGGAAAGTTTGTCACCGGAGTTTTCCCATAAGCGAGTGGTTGCCATCCAAGGGGTCACTGAGACTCATCTGGATTACTTTGATAACAATTCCATAACCTTTTTCCTCTATGGATGTCAAGTCGACGCACCTCCTAACACGAGCGTCGAGAAACTGAACACCAAGGTAAATCCTATTTTTTTTTGCTAATTGCTAGTTATAGCTACCGCCAAAAATGACCAGGTTTTGTTAATGTGAAATCAAAAATGACGGTTGAATTTAGGTACTTAATTGTATACACACTTCTAAATTTGAAATTTACACAACCCTAGTTATAAGGGAGTACAAAATAAATTGTTTTTTTAATACACAAACTAATGTAAGTTTGCATGAAAGCTATCGCGATTTAGTGATCTAACACTGGTCTTTGCTTTGAAATAACCTACGAAGCTCGTGTTTTGTACTTTCGCCAAAAATTTAAGATCCTGTGTCATATGTTTTTCTTGCGTTAAATTAGGAATTGCGCGAAATGGCGGGTCAGATGAGGCCCCGAATGGCCCGAAGGGCATCGGTTCTTCCCCAACCTAGCAACGCCCTAGTTGACTCGCAATTGAAGGCTGAGCTGAATACACTGCAACGAAAGTTCGATCGACTTGATAAAAAGGAAAAGAGAATCCAGGTTCACTAATTCACGCTTCACCCTTCTAATGTTTTATTGTTAAACATTTTTTCTTTAATGTTACTCATATTTGCCCATATATTAACAAAAACCTGTACAGTGGTTTTGGGTTGGCTTTAAGTGTTTTAAATTTTATTATAATTTGTTTGCCAACTTCGCCTTGCTTCATAGTAGTTGTACTATTTTATGTTTTGCAAGTCAATTTATTATGTATTTGGATTTGTAGGAAATCTGCAACACTTGGTCGGAGAAACCGAAGAGCGATGATTTTACATCCTTCTACAACTCAGTTAAAGCTGTCGCATTTAGCAATGGCAACAAGTTGCGGAGCAAAGTTCGACTTATCAATCACGTGAGTGATAATTGGTGTTTTTTCACTGATATGTTTTAACTTATGTTGTTTGTCTTCACCATACAGATTTATTCAGTATGCTTGTGTTTTAACATATAGTTAGCTATCATAATTTAGAAACCAGTTAATGTTGTTCAACACTAACCTGATACACGTAACTATATTTTAACCACATATAGCAGGAGTTCTCAAACTTGGGTAGGTGGTCTAGTTTGGTAGGGGCCTAATTGACATATTAGTGTTTCATTTAAAAAATTGAATGATTTTTTTGAAAGAAAAAATATACATTAAAACAAAAACGCAATTTTGACGTCGTCTCTATAAAAAATTATGCCGACCATAGTCCACGCGAAATTAAATATTTTTTGAGTGGTCCGCGTTGAAAAAAGTTTAAGAACCCCTGACCTAAACAATGCAGCCGGAAAATATTTTTCCATTAATTAAAAAATATTAAGCATTGTTTTTTTTAGTTTTAGTTTTTATAGCATTAGTCTAGCTTTGCTTGTGGCTTAATATCTATTTATTTGATTTTTAACATGTTTATTTAGTCGACTGTTTCTTAGTGTTGGTTTTAAAAGTCTAAATATATAGCTGTTTAGTGTTTACATTGTGATAGTTTTATGAATTTAGATAAAAATAAGTGAAAACGTTGTAGGTTTCACTTTTAATTGATTTAGATGGATGTTTTATTGGTAAATCTAGTAACATGATATATTTCTATTTACTAGCTTATTAAAGCGCAGAAATACGTCCGCGAAAATCAAAGTGTAAGCACATCGGATTTGGTATTCATTGAACGTTATAGTTTCTAGTCACTTTCCGACGTAAAAATCTGGAACTCCACTTACACCTTGATTTATGCCTGATATTAGTGTAATAACAAAGGGATGCCCCCTTGACTTGCTTGTGTCTTGTAATATACCTGGTTTATTTTGAAGTGCTAAAGGTGACCGCAAACAAAGCAGCCATGTGAAAAAATGAAAATAAGGTCCTTGTTTGACGCCTAACCAAAAATTATAGTTTCTTGGTTGTTTGGTTTCCTAGTAAATTGATCTACAAAAACTTATCACGTTCAAAATGTTGCTTTTATCACTACTTAATTTAATACCCAGGGTTTTTTGTTTGAGATTTAAAAAGCAACTAACGCCGCATGGTGCCTGTTGCATCACAATCGCATGCTCGCCAACAACAACAAATTAGAAACCTCGGTATTGTCCTTATGTTTTACCCACACTGCTGCACACAGAGAGACTCGGACGCGTTCAGCGTGTACAGCTTTGAGCTTACACCCGAAATGCGCATGATTCCCGGCCCCTACGAGGAAACCATAAAAGAGGAGGACGAGACAGATTTGGGAAGCAGAAGGGGCTCAGACCCCAGTGAAACAAATACCACGAAACCCACCAATGGGTTAACGACCCAACAAAACAACGGAGGATCGCCAAAAGTAAGGAGGAAATGGCAGTGTACAAACGGGCGTCACCCAACTGCGTTTGGGTTTTTGCATGCGTAGAAGCTCACTAAACTTTGACCACCCTTTCCAAACCCAGTTGATCAGGTGACGCCTTTTGTAAGACGCAAGTCTGTCCCGATAGTCGCAGCATCATAATATACTATACCTTGTATACTGTATATGATCCTATACATGTTCAACTTCGTGGCTAACACATGGCATGATTCATCAATTTTCATCTGCATGAGTTGCTGTTGTCTTGGTGACTAAGGTGTCTCTAATAAGAAAGACAAACTGCTCAACATTTTAAAAGCTACGCTAGAAGCAAAACTGTTTATGTTTTTCCTCGACTTGTTTAAATCACCTGCACTGCGTAGAGTTTTTGCGTTTATTAAGAATTAGATTACCTTGGCGTAGAAGCACCAACGCAATTCCAAACCGTAATATTGTTGCACAACTAGCACCAAGCATTGAATCACGTTTTACTCGGGAGATTTGAGCATATAATGACATTGACAAATAAAGTTGGCAATAATAACGTATACATCTCGCCTGCAGATCCGATCCTCATCAGCATATGTGTAAGATGTTTGAAGTAAAACGACAACGTTTTTTGGTTTTACTACAATTTTTAACCGAAGGTAATAAGAACTGGAAGTTTAGCTTTTTTATTTTACGCTTTGGTATGTCAACACACTTGATCGGTAATATATAGAACAGGGGTCGGCAACCTTTGGTATGCAGTGTGCCAGTTTATGAATAATGTCTAAATATCAACAACTCGCGTGCCAATCATTTTTATTTGTTTGGTTTTGCACTTGCGACTCCGGAGTCTGTTAAAAACAGCCCGAGGCCGACTCCGGCCAAATGTGCAATTTCATCATATAGTTAAATATATGAACCACTTGTGCATTTTGTAAGGATTAAGGTCGTGTTTGTGACCCGCGCGATAAAAAAGGTTCGCCATCCCTGCTCTACAGCCTACATTTCACCGAACTAAAATAAGAATGGCAATCTACTCGTAGGGGTCATGGAAAATATGCCACCATATACTATTCCACCTTAACAATTTATAATTTGCTGCCTTATTAGTTTCGAAATGTGGTACTGCGCATGCGCACACGTCGACGGTAGTTTTACGTGGTCTTACTCGAGTCCCAGTTCCACTGAGCAACCCTGCTGCGATAGCTGCTAATTTACGAATAACCTGACATCTAATTTACGTATCTTGGGGGACGTCATTAAACGTAATTGCATAAGTAAAATTCTATAAAAAATACCCTAACCATGCTAAAAAAACGAACTGTCGCGGACACAATAATTTGCTCGCAGTTTTGGAATACACTTCGACGCTTTTCAGCCGATATCTAGAAATGTTAACTATCGGTTTCGCTTTTATTTTGGTTTCTTAGTCGCACAAAAACTCACGTGCCTATACTTTTTAATGTAGAGTGCCCTGCTTTAACGCAGTAAATATCACGCCAATTTTAGGGCATTGTGACGTATCATGAACGGTTAGTCGTAACCGACAAGTTTAACGCCCACATAAAATAATGTTAAATACAACAGTTAAGACACTAATTTGTGACACGAACTGGAAATGTGTGCAACCATTTAGTTCGCGATAGTGATGTAGTATATATTAATGATGTGGTAGTGATGTGATGGTTGCACTTTCTTAAGGTTATGTAACGTGCGTGTTAAATCAATTACCGTGCCCTGAAATTCATATTTTTTTGGAGTTGCCGACCCCTGATATAGAACATTACCATGTGATAACTTTAAATGTAGTTGGACAGGCCACCAGACTGCTGGTAAAAATGACCCGCGCTTTATCTGCCTCGGTGCAACTGTCCTGTTGGTAAAACCCCTCACAAGCTTGCCAACAAATTATTGCCAAACAGAACCCACAAAAGATTATATGATGCTTTGAGGCCAAAATTAGTCGTTCTGTTATAATAGCCTAATTTTCAAGAGTTACGTTTTTCACCTTACCGAAGTCGGCGTAAAATGGCTATTTTTATTTTAGGTAAAATTCCCAATTGAAACAATTGACAAACCTTGGACTTATAAGTAGCAACAGCAACCATAATCCAAGGTTTCAATAAGACACATTTGGCACTGTGTTTTATGATTACATTACGTTTTTTCACGCTACTAAAGTTTTAATTCACTCCTCGCCGATGATATTTAATCAATACCTTTAAACTTTCAAAAAGCCCATTGCGACCAGTAGCAACCAAAGCGCAAAACATTTCTAAACTAAAATTTAAATATGCGAATTAAATCTATACGTGCACCGAACTGACCTACAGGTAAGACAAATACATGATAACGAAGGTTTTCATCTTTATATTAATTGGTATTGTTAATCTATTTTTTTGTTTTACAAATTCGTGATTTAAATGTCAGGCGAACTCATTTAATTAAATAATATCTTTGCAATTTTATCGCATGGGGGTGAAACATCTCCCTTTTTGCCTTTCATATCTAAACCAAAGACAATAAACCAATAACATAATGTTAACCATTACATTTTGATTTCTTTGTTTTCCTGCAATCACGCGCCTGTCAGTCATGATGCTGTGACCAATCGCTGCCTTTTTGTCCTTACTTTTTGTGATTGACATGTTATTAAGAAACTCTGCTTGCTCAATGCCAAACGTGTCCGTGCTTTTCTCTCCTACTGATCCGACAAGTTTGTGTTAACGCTCGTTTTATACAACAACAAAACAACTCCCAAGACTAGAATTAAATTCATCTGTTGGATTCTGTGTTTGCATGCGTTTGAGGTGCTAGAGTTCAATTTGAATATGGAAATTGTAGTGTTGATCAGCGACCTTGGTCAAACTTCTAACCGAAAACAAATCAGTACACACAGGCCAAGGGGTGTTCATTCCAATCAGTTAATATTAAACCACTAACTGCGAGTTGTCGTAGATTTTAAGGTTGTTCAAGGGCAGTAATACTGAATCAGCTGACGTTTCTACGTCATTGCTTGCGCCGCGTCGCCGCAGCTCCCTGGCTTATCTGGCGCAGCGGCGTTTCAGCGCCCATTCAGCCTACCTCGTCACCCCCGAGCGGGGCGAGAGTCCGACACCCCAGCTCTCCCAAGACCGGGAAAGCACCCGTTTAGCACTACGTAGTGCGAGTTTGATTAACCCATCTGATTCCTTCCTCTGTTCATGCGTAAGTTACCCATCACTGAACTTTGATCGGCAACATTTCTCTAAAGTAAAGGGTTGTCCAATGTATAGAATTTGGCCTATAAGGTAAATAATTTGGGATTTTATGTAACAAAAAGAAACAAATTAAGCAATCGAGACAACGCAGTGCATCGCCAATGCAATCGTTTTCCAAAATAACGAATATATTTTAATTTTTTGAAAAGGTGATTTCAAATGTTGTCTATACTCAATTACGTGTTTTGTCCAATATATAGCATGTTAAACTGGTATGCATCTTTTAACAGCTTGTATAGTAGATGTTTTTGCATGTTGCATGAGTTATTGGGTTTGTTTTACATTCGAAGCATCGCGTGGAGACATCTCAAGGTTTGTATTTTTGGTCTGTGTAGAAAAGTGTATTGCTTAACTAGGTATGTACGTCATGGTATACAGCGTGATATTCTCAATCATTAGTTCCATATACTTTTTTAAGACTTGTTTAAAATGTTTTTGGTCTCAGTCAGGCATGAGCAAAAGTAGGCAGACCTTAACTATTCACCGATAAAATTTAAAATTTTGGTACAATACACACAAAATACATTTTTTGTAATCATTGTGGTAAAACGCCTAACAAAATTGTCAGCCTTACTATGGTAATATAAGATGGCAACGTTCTTAAAATCTATGTAACAAAATTAACTTTTGTTTCATCAACCCCAGGACCATTCGGAAATATTGTATTTTAAGTTATTTTAATTTTAGGGGCATACCGCTTTCACAGCAATACACCAATCAAGTGTTGCATGTGTGCTACATGTCCATTATAATAACAATAAAATTGGTAATCTATCATCGCCATATTTATTTAAAAATAATAAAAACCTCAAAGCGTCGGCTAATTTACTGACCACATTAAGTAGGCTACTTGTTTGCCCGACGAAAAATATTTCATGTCCGTTTTCTTGCCTGTCTAATATCTGAGATTCTAATTACAGATGATTCAAGCTTCAAAACAAGCCAAGGCAAATGCACCTGCTAACGGCCGTCCTTCACCCACTTCAAGTGGAAACAGTGCCAAAAACTCGAAGGCTTGTATTGTTATGTAAGCGGCTTAGGCTGCCTTCTACTGTGCAATGCGATGATCCTTTTCCATCCCGCTTCGTTTGACTCACAATCGTAGTTTTAGCTATAGTGATGTCACCAAAACTTTTTCATATGTGCTTCTTCTTTAAATATGTTTTTTACATTGTTCTTCTGTTCCTTTCTGCGTGTGCAGATCAAAAGCGCCTTTCGTAAGTTTACGTCTCCAGGCAGGACGTAATGAATCGCGTTTCTTATTTATTGTTTAATTCCTCTGAAAAGTTACATAATCGTGGCTTGGTGTAAGAAGCTTCTTTAAGACTTTTTTTTAACATTTGCTAAACGGTTGAATGCAAACTTGTAACGTATATATAATATGTTAGTGTATGGCTTATGTTTTTGTTTAATTGTTACGTGGTATCATGACATAGTTTTAAGCTAGGAATCCGATATTTATTTTATTCCGATTCCCGATATTTTAGGCAAAAACTACTGGCGATTCTGTATTAAATTACGTCATTACTATGGTCAAATAAGCAAAATTGAAATATCAAATAGAAAGGTGCTAACGTAAAGTTTTCCAGGTTTTTATGCTAAAAATTGCTTTAGCGTCGGAAAAAAATTATTTTAATGTTAATTTGAAAACGCCATTTAAACCATGGATGCAACGCTCAAAGTAATTTGGTATTGGAATGGCACCTGGACCAACATATTATCGGACGAGTACCGATACTACTTCTTGGCGTGGGTATCGGCTTCGATATTACCATTTTGTACCCCTACTAATATAATGCAATAGGTCAAATAGGTATGTTTTTTTGTTTCACTCTGCACGTTAACCCCGCAAGGGTATCGCTCTCTCTCTTTGATGCCTTAAAATTTTTATCATTTGTATGTTTATAGCACAAAATCTTCTATTTTTGTACAAATCAGGCGATGTTTTTCTTTTTATTATTGTTTTTTTTTAATTATTTCTGTCAATATTCCAAATGAAAGTGCCTTTTTACTACTCGTAACTTCGCTGCGCTTATGTTTTGCATACATACATTTTCATCATATTTTAATTCAGCACTTGTATCACAATTAAAACCACCACACAAACTGTTTGAATTTTTATTTTATTTTATATCTCTAAATGAGATAAGCAGAACTGACAATATGTATTTTTAGAGCAGTTACTTTCTTAACTCGGAGTCGCTATCAAGGATCGCTCAATGTTAATTGGAAGAAGTCAGAGAAGTAAATATGCAAAGCTCGATTTATAACGTTAGTAAAGCGACATTTCTGTGAAGAGTATAAAGATCGGAAAGCGTACTATCGAAATTAAACAATTTTTTTTTTGTGTCTCAGGGTCGGTTTTGCATGCTAGCCCACTATACAAGATAAAACAAAGTTTAAATAACAACGGTATACGATGCAAAATGTTTGAAAGCTCACTAAAGACCTAATAACACTTAGGCCTCGAGGGACGCAGACCATTGGATGAGGAAAAGGAGGATTTGGAGAATTACTCAACACAACGTAGTTTGGCAGAAGCTGTCACAGTGATAACACAACCAAGCTTTTTATTTGTGAGAAAATAATACATTTTATGAACAAATTTAGTTGATCAGAGCACAGTTACTGCCGTAATCTCGTATTGAGTAGAACGAGACTAACTGATTAAACACGAGGTGTCAGACGTGAGTGCGAGTGAGACGTGAAAAAGCGACTTCACCAAACTCCTCATCATAAAGTGCACACAGGTCTCCGGAGGTAGATCGCAAAACCTCGAAATGTCATCCCTGTCATCTCCTTCTTTCTCGCATGCGTTATCCTTGACATTCAAAACATTTTCCTGTATATGTAAAAGTTGTAACCGGTCAAGTTGCAAGTCTGCAAATTGGTTATTTGTAAGGGTTCAACAATATTTGTTAGGCTGTTTTGTACGAAAAATGGATTTTAGCACGTTTTTTTCAATTTTTGATGAGTAATTGATATAATTGTGTGAAGACTAAATGCACTATTTTATTGATTTGATGTCATGTGTGCTGCATCTACTTTATTTTAAATTTTTAGGCCATTTTTCGTATAACACAGCCTAACAAATGTTGTTAAAATGAAACATTTATACAATGACTACTCACTTTTAAACTGTAAAACAGGTTTATTCATAGCTATTCAATTCCAAAGCAATGCAAAAATAGAAAAAGAGGGAGGATAAATTATTTTTTTCCAAAATTTTAGCCTAAATCTGAATTTTTAAATTGACGTAGCAAGGGTAATACTGAACAAAAAGTTCTTAGATTTGGTTTGTGTTTTTTTTTAGACGTAACCTAACAATTTCAGGGGTCTCCACTGAAATTTGACAAAAAAGTGTTTTTTTGATCAACCCTAACACATACACAGTGCCAAGAGGCAGCCAAAGCTGGGACTGACTTACTTTCTTGAAAAGGTCAATGGCGTCCTGTACCACTGTGTCAACATCAGTTCGCGACTGAAAGGACAATTCCGGGTTTCGCTCCAGTATCGTGGCAGTCACCATAAGCATTTCGACAACCAAGTGTCTTAACTCTGGCCTGTGCAATCCCACAAACATTCCCTCGACCCTCTTCCACCAGGCAACCTCATTCTTTCCTTAAAACCAAACAAACATGTTTAATTTTTTGAGCTAGGCCTCCATGAAACTTGTTACGACAATAATATACACCGCGAATCGCCAACTCATTTGCACACCGTATAGACTAAGAGTATAGAGGAACATTTTCGTAGATGTGCACATGCCATGTCCGACTAGAATGTCAGCACATTTTTACTTGCACATATAATAAAAATGATTGTCGGACAAAGAATTTTGTAATTGATACAATGCCTGGTAGCAACAATATATTCGTATGCTGTTTCGTATGGAATTTTCAACTTACCCATATCTGACAGAGTTGGTTGTTGTGGCAGGTGATGTTTGTTAATTACAAAACCATCAGGACTTCGCTCCAGTATTAGCCACACTTTAGCGTAAAAATCGTGCGGAGCCTAAACAAATGTGAAAAGGAAGCAGACTATATTAGTGTTTCATTACCGGTACGCCATGGAAGGTTGCCAGATGCGCAGCAGTTCAACGGAAATTATTTCGCACTGATTTAAAAAAATACGCCCGCAAATTTTTAAAGTTACAACACAATTATATGAAGCAGGGGCGGGCAACAGGATTTTGAGCGGCCCGCAGACAGCTTCCGGTTTTGCATGATAATGTGGCCCGCGGCAACAGTCTGCCGCAATCCCTCACTACTTACTTACTACGTTAAATAATAGTGATTCTTAGTTATTCTTTAGTTCATTGTCTTGGGTTAAATTATAGGAATCCAGCCATAAGATGGAAATAAGAACAACATTAACGTCGAAATAGCACCCAATTAGGAATAAGACCATAATAGGACTAATACCTAATCGTCGTAGTACAGTCTAAATCGGAATAAGTCATAAACCCGTCTGAATAAGACCTAAATGACCACAATTAGGCCTATAAAATATTTTAGCTAACCCAAGCCCCATCCCTCAGTACATCGCTAACCCCCCTAATAATTTTAACCCTAACCTATTTTCTAACCCACTCATTACCCATGAATAACCCTAAAGAAGGCCAGAAAATCAGGTGCCAAAATAGCGGCGCCATAACGGCGTCCTAAAAAAGTAAGGCGTCCAAAATTCGACACAAAACGGCCGATGCCATTATACCGTGTTTTAATAGTACAACATTAGCCGCTATTATGCGACAAAACATGTAGGCTATGGCAGCACAATTAATATATCGATCTAGGAATCCGGCCCGCCCAGTACTTTATTTTCCCATATCAGGCCCGCCGACTGGAGAAGTTGCCCGCCCCTGATATAAAAAGGATGGGTGTGACGCTTAGTAATATAGTAAAACCTACTTTGTTGAGTGCTCCTATGATCTGCTTTTTTTGGAACCAGGTCAGATCAGTGTGGTTGTTCACAGAGAGAACATCAAGCAGGAGTTGCTTCACCTCGCTCGGTGAAAGCTCGTGTATGTCTTGAGCTGCCGGTTGCTTCCCGTTTGCTTCTTTGTGCTTCAGAAGAAGTCTCATAGCATGAGCCAACCAACCAATGCGCACTTGCAGCATTCCTAAAAGTAAGGTGTCATATACCGCATGCTTACAACTATAAACGAAATAAAAAATGCTAATTATTAAACATGCGCATTTAAACCTACCGTCAAATAGATCAGGTTGCTTGTTGATGGCGGCTCCAACGTACAAAACAAGTTCTTGTTGCAAACATGCTTCACGTTCATCGTGAGGGGTGCATAATGTGTACAATATGTCCTTGATCATGGATGGTGGCAGAGGGTTGCTAATCACAACCTTTAAAACAGTGTTTTTTTTCTCACACGACAAAATATCATCAAACAACGGAATTCATCATTGATTTTAAAACTTCTGACAGTGCAAAAACGGTCTCATGGAAAAAACGAAAAAAGTTATTCAAATAACAATTAACACAACCTCTTCGTGTCCAAACACGCCAAGGGTGAGGTGTTTGTCCCTGACCAAGACTGAGGTGATCGAGGGCGCGAGACTGTCGACAACCTTGTGACAAATGCTGGCGCAATACCGAACCAAACTCCACAACTTTTGCTTGGCGGCCCACCTAAGGTACAACAAGATGAGAATATTTGGTAGTTCTTTTTGAAATAATCCCTTAATGCGACAAAGGCCTACATTTTTAATGAATTACGTAATGAAGACTATGCAAAATAAGTTTGAACGGATTATACGACAGGTGTTTATATTTTGTTTTGTTATGAAGGCAGTTTTTCTTAGCATGAACTTTGTTTTTCACCTGCAAAGTCGATTAAGTCTGTCATAGCACGTTCCACAGCCGGTTTCGTAGTGTAGGCCCTCGCGCTTGCTGACTTCGCACAGAAGAGTTGCTAAAGATGCACCTGAGCGAAACTCTCGCATGTGCGCAATAATGTGTTCAGTTGGAAGCGAACGAAGTTGATTGGCTTGCAGTATTTCCTATGGGACAAAAAAAATAACCGGGCCGATGTTTGAGGTTTGTATTTATGATCCAACCATTTAGTTTGTTAAAATAGAGAAGGAAAAGGAACCGCAAGCGAGCCGGCATCGAACGATACGCATCATGCCGGGGGTAAAATCACTTTTAACCAGCGTTAGAAGAAGGCAGTATACGCCTTACTTCGTATGTGCATAGCGCGCTTCAGTTGGTAGAATTTCGGGGCAAAGCGTCGCCAAACACAACGACGGCAACTGCACCGCTGTGATAATAGCGCTTGCTTTTCCCTGGAGCTCCCCAGTCCTCCTGTTTCCTCTTTGGAAATCCTCCCTTTTGGAAGCACTTTTCAAAAACGCAAAACCGCTTGACCTATACCCGCAAACCTTTTTAAATTCAGATTTTAAATTCGATATAGTTACTCGTGAACGATTGTTAGTAGCTAGGGAAAGTTGTATTCTTAGTTTGCGTTGAAGGCTGTTTACTTTTTTGTTAATTTGATAGATTTGCTTCAAATATTAAGCCAGTCGATTAAATTGCCCCTTCGACGCGTGAGTCGTATATGTTGTTAAAATAAATATTACATATTTTTCTTCCAGATAAAAAACGTTAAAACTTATTAATTTTATAACTAAAAAACGCCGGTACCTCGTCAACGTCATCTTCGAGCTTTGTAAGGTTGGAGCAAGAGCTCGTGCTCCTTTTCAAGTGCTCAACATCAGCATCTGATTCCCTTTCCTTGCCAACAAACGGCTTACAAATGTCAGCGTGCGAGCCGTTTCCACCTTCATGCCTGCACATAAAACTTCGTGATAAAACAAAACGTTGGCATCGTATATTTTTAGGGTGAACTATGCAGTAAGACTTATTTACCTTTACTTAATATTTTAAACAATTGCAAGACGTCCTACAAGTAAAACTGGTGCTATATACAGATAAAAATTGTGTTCAAATTAAACATTTATAGGTCATTCTAATACAGGTTAAGCAAAAAAATTAATTAAAAAGATTCACCTTGATATGTTTTATTTAGGAATATTTTCCTATGAAACAGTCCGAAAATAAAAAGTTTATTAAAAGATAGGTCTTTTTTATCATACTTTACAAATTCTAGATGCTCGACCACAGACGATGCGATGAAAGATTGAACTCTACCCAAGCACACCTTGATACCTTGCCACTCGCCCTGCTTTAAAGAACTCAGCACCTACATACAACATACAATTAGTACCCTACTTAGGCATGCAATAAATGTAAGGTACTGTTCTTTGTTTTTCTTTATTTAAATATAAGCTTAAAGTGCGCTCCTATCCTTTATTTATCTATACTATATTTTAGTTTTGGTTTTAAAAGGTTATAACGACTTACTCTATAATCCTAATCTCTTATAATAAATGGCAAAGTTTGTTCGCTGGGCGATTGTAGATAACATGTTCGGCCGGTTGGTCGCTGGCACGTGATCACAAACGAGGCAGACAGAGCAACGTCATCGTCGCCGAAAGAAAGGCGTAGCGACGCCCCACTGTGCGCTCGAGTTAGGGAGTGAATCGTCGTCCAACAAAAGAAGCGGCGAAGTGCGCTTGCTTCTACACGGACGCGCAGGCGACATATCATAAAACTCTTAACGTACCCGCGCAAAACTTTTTTTAAGCGCAATTACCAGCGTGGACATAAAATTAAATTGAGTTGTTGCCTTAATAAAAATAAATTTTAATGTTTCCAATTTAAGACTTTTATGGTTAGGAACTTCTTGAAGTATGTTACCACGCAAAATTTAGACTAGAGTTCGCAAACTATCGCATTTAATGCGGCGGTTTTAATAGTAACCACTTTTCAGTTTCAAACAAGATTTTACTTACGTTGGACGCAGTATGGTACCGGGATTGCGTATTTGCTTGAATATCACTCAATGCGAACAAAGGCTGCTACAACTTAAGGTTTTACGTTTGTGAGTGCTTCCCTATCGATATATGTCACCAGTTTTCGTTTAGTAAAATATGTTTGACGTGCTTAGATGGGTATTTAGTGGTTCCAATTCAAACCCACACAGTATTGGAATTTGGCTATACATATTACTGTTGTAACAAAATGTAAAATTTATGAAAATTTTAGTTTACGAAGACGAACAATTATAAGTTTCACAGTCACGCAGATAAATGCGATAATTTGTAACACGCCATCCGATTGAATGCCGCTTCCATATAGGCTAAAAGGTGCGACTCCAATTGTGGGAAAGCATTTCGTTAACCCATTCAAGGGACAATCAGCGCAACATAGTCAAGGAACAAACAACACATATGCTGTAACAATTTAGGCTACATGTTTCCGATGACCAGCGAAATGCAAAAAACACATCATCCCATGATTTAAAATGTCTACGTGTAGCGCCACGCAGTGCAACGTTTAGCGATAAGTAAAAAAATATGGTTTAGATTTGTTGGTGATTCCCGATCGATATGCATATAACGAAATTCGGTGACGTTGTTACCGGTTGGGTTAGCGCCTATTTACTAAAGCATCCCGAGAATAATGTGGCGCAGGAAATACCTATTTGTTAGGGCCCAACATCGGCTTTGCTAAATTTTAATGGTGTTGCCACTCATAAGGTTTTATTTTAAGTGTGTATTTCGACAACATGCTAAATTGCCAGAAGTAATTTTTAATTATCGGTTATAAAGCGAGATAAGCACACTAACACGTTATGTGTCAACATAATACGTAAGGGTGATTAACAGAGAACAACCCAATGGCCATTTGGCACCGGAATTACATATTTGTTTTAAATATAACGCCAATCGATTAATGGCACACAACACAAGCCGTTTCCATATAAGATTTTACTGGTTTGTGGGAAAATATTTTTCATTTCACACTCAATCAGCGGCTAAACGCATAGGGACGACCAGCTGCAAGTACCTGTGCTGTATTACTATTATAAGCTATCCGATCATTGTAAAAAACTAAAAAATCACAAAGCATAAAATGTATTTTACCGATAGTGTGGAATTTTGTTTAACCTATACTCGAGAATGATTTGGCCGGGGGAATACGCATTTTTTATGAACACAGCACATTTGTCAGTATGTAGGGCCTAATATTGTTGCTGCTACACAAGGGTCGCATCCTACTTTAATTTCGAGAAAGTATTTTGACCCATCCTACACGAAAAACGGAACATTAGATTAGGTCACATGTTAAATTACACATTCATTTACACTAATACGGAAGTGGTACATCATAATATGCGATGGTGATCAACAATCAACAGCTTGATTGCTCCATACATTTGTAACCACGCAAAATTGGGGCATTGCAGACTGCAGTATAATGCACGTAATATATCGGGCTTATTACAAAAGACTGTATTATATTGTTACAAGTAAATACCCTATTTAACCAAGGCAACGTCGGGTATTATTTCTAGTATAAAATAAGTAGACCCGGTATAGTTTAAAGTTAATCCAAGCATAATGCATAAGTTGGAAGCACTGTAGTTTTGTGAAATTTAGTAATTGTATAGTAATTCATTTACCCCTAACATTGGCTTAAGTCGGTCGTCTTCCGTAATGTCTTCTCTGAGTAGGAAGATGAATAGAGGTCTCATAGGCATCCGCCAGTAGCTACTGACAAACTGGAGGGAGTGTTGTAGCTCGTCGATAAGTGTTTGTGTATCAAAAGCCATGTAGAAGTCCCCAATATCAAACATAAGTGGGTAACACACAACTGTGCGACCGTGGATTCTGCGTACAGCAATGTCTCGTGTAGTTCATCAACATAAATAACAATTTTGATATTTATGGTTGGCGAGTTTCCCTCGTTATATAGGGGGCATGACTCTAATGATTGTTTTTCGGCCGCGTCTGTAATTTCATAGGCACGGCTTTAAGTATGTCTAGGCAAATTTCGAAGATATAAAATGCCTGTCGGCACTTTTCATTATTAGGGAAATCAGAGAACTAAAATTTAAAATAGCAAAAATATGTTTGTGTGCCTACTGTCTGTTGACTTTAATACAACCGGGTCTCCCAAAACTAGCTATTACATGCAAAAAATAATAATCTGACATCATATTGAAATCCATCGTTTAGTAGTTTGTATTCTTTGTCTTGTGGACTAGTTTCCCTGCTGCTCGTCACTACCTTCAAAGTTTGGAAGTGAGTGTGGATAAAAAGGAAATTTAATTTTATAATTATTCAGCCTCTTCTATGGACCTCAAGGGCCACGGTGAAGTATCGTAAATGTCCACGAAATTTTTTTGAAAGTAATTATTTGCTGTTAATTAATTTTGTTTTACTTTTAGTAACCTATTTGATCGATGAGTATCCTCATATTTGCTTGGTCAATATATCAAGTAGCAGTTGGGACAGTTTTGCTTTGCGCATTTTGCTATATCTCTGTAAATATTCCCTATACTGGTATTTTTCCAAGTCCACATAGTTATCTTAGTATGAATAGTGGTTCGCGGACGAAAACGTGATGAAAATGAAAAGAACAGCTTTAAAGCAATATACCATTGTTATTGTGGAGAGTCTTGTTACGCAATAATAAGACGTAAAAGGTCTGCATGCTTGAACGGGTGCGTCAGGTTTTCGTAATTACTGAACGCGTGTGTTTTGATTTAAAAAAATAATAGTTCAAATTCTGGTTCAAAATAAATCTCCGCACCAAAACTTTCTTAAAATTGCAAACAATTAAAAAAAGGTTTGTACTTGGCTTTGACGCAATAACTGTATTGCAAATCAAACTATGCTAACCTGTAAACTTTGCAAGTTCCAAGGGCACCGATGGGCCGCTTTGGTCGACCGGATAACTCTAATTTCTTATTTGCGCCTAGATGCAGGTAGACGTTAACGAGTTCCTGTGACGGCCATATCTGTATGGGCTCCACTTGTTCCGGTGTCTGGGTTTCAAAGCCGTACGTCGCAAGGATGCGCTGTAGATGTTTGCTCTCAGCTACGAGGGAAACCTGCGGTAATATCACAAGAAATACATTTAAGAAAAGAAAATGACAATGTTTTTGTTGTTGTTTTTTTTAATTAGGATTTTGCGACAATTTTTGTCCGTTATTGCTTTTTGGGGAAAATGCACAATAAAAGAAATGTTAAATTAAGCATTTGTTCCTACTCTACTACAGAAAACTGCCATTTTGAAAACAATTACTTTGCGTAAATTGACTAGAAAATGCGCATCAAGCACGCACCTGGATAATTGTGTCGCTGATAACCCCGCTAAAAGTGGAGTACCGCATGCTGACCTTGTGACGCTCCTCAATCGGCAAATAACGCTTAATCGGGTCAAGATCTGACCAAGTTATCAACATGTCCTGCAGCAACCTTGTAACGCGTAAGCAAACGTGATGAAATTCATGGACACGATAAGAACACTAAACATTTTTAAAGCAAAATTTACAAAACTCGGAACACAGAGATCGCAATTACGCAAAAAAACAATTCAAGAACAACACAGTGATGCTAACATATTGTCAAAAAAAACTTTGGGTAGTAATTGGTTGTGCAATATAGAAAATAGAGTCTAGTTAAGTTTTGTGTATTATTGCTTTGACGAAATAAAATTAAAACGTAAAATTTGACAAATTTGTTAGAAGGCAATGCTGAGGAACTACCAACTCAAAATACCATGAATCTGGATCAAACTTTGTATCGAACAATGGCTTCTTTGAGTTGTTTCTGACGCCCTATATGTAACAAACCTTGAAATAAGCAAGGTCGCTTGGCCCCATAGAAAAACAGGAGGCTCATCAAACATTCCAAAACTACAGAGTCGCTTGCTAGACCCGGGATTTTGTCGTTCATTAGCTATAAGATCACTCGGTACGTAGAAAAAGCGAGGCAAGAGTTCCGCCCCGTCCTTTTCCACTAACAAGGGTCTGAGTTTTTCAAGGTATTTGTCGACCTTTACATATCATATAGTGTTATCATTAAAGATCATACTAACTATATACGCATATTTAAAAAAGTAATGTATTATAGTATTCATTTTTTGATAAAAACTATATGAAAATCAAAAGCACGACAAACGTACAAATTATCCACCTGTGTTTGGTTTTTGTTGATAATGCCGTCAATAATGAGCTGCACAAAAAAGATGGGCCACTCGCACTCAATGTTTTGGAAATATTTTATTTCGGCAGGTTGGTAGTGCTTTCGGTGCTGGTCTTCAACGCATGTCATATATCCATCACCCTATAAGCATCATGGTGTATGAATAAACAAATAAATAAATGCAGTAAATTCGTGATGACAAATGGAATTTGTACGTCCTTTTTAATAAATGCGGTTGTTTTTTTAATTTTGTACTATAACACATTTTATCTTAAACCTAAAATGGAACACAAATATTTTGGTAAAGTTGACTCTTAGGTCCCACTCAAAAATATAGCAATTATCAAACGAGAGATTGCTGGCTTCGATGTATTTTGGCAACATCCAACAATGCGCTTAAATTTCCCAAATACAAACGTTATAGATTAAATCAAACGATTTCTCACAACCAAAACTCACAGTAGATTACCGTGGGCTTTAATGAGCCTCAAATTTTAAGCAAACTTTATACTCTAGAGCAGTGCTTCTGAACCTATGGGCCGCGACCAAAAATTGGGTCGCTGTTTGATTTGGTTGGGTCGCCGACCGCAGTAGTCACATGTTTATACTAGGGTTCCTCTCCGGGAATGTTTCGACGGGAAATTCCCGGGATTTCCCGCGAATTAACAATCCCGAATCCTCGGATTTTCCCGGGTATTCGGCAACACAGCAAAACTTTAAAAAAATTGTCGTTTTTGACAAATATAAAGAACAAATGGGGCGCTCCTTCACTTCTGCACATAGGAAGTTATGCAAAAAACGGTCTACAAATACCGCATACCATAATGCACATTATTTGGGTTGGGGTGCGCATAAGCGTTTGAATGAGGGTGGGTCAGGTGGTATTATGAATAATAAATATAATAAGACTTCACCCACCCTCACCCAAACGATAACCCGCACCCTAACCCAAATAATGGTCGTTATGGTATGCGGTTTTTTTTTTGTTTTTTTGCATAAATTTCTACGTGCAAAAGTGAAGGAGCGCGGAAAATAGTACAAACCATGTTAACGTCATTGCCTGTTGCATTATTTGCGCTTACCAGCGAAAAAAATTAATTAAATTTATTCTACCAATAAAATGCGCCTTGCATGCGCTTTTTTTAAATTAAACAAATAAGGGTCCTGTGGCGACTCTATGCACGCATTCTCCCTCCAGCATAGTTGCTGGCGTGTAACAGCCCGTGGGTGACCTAATTAATGTCACACTCGAGTTAGCACACTGCAGTTGACGAAGCGTACAATTGCCTTTTTCTTGCGTACGTTTTCATCGTGGTTACGCGGTACATGTTTCACCACTTCTTTGAGCGCCTCATACAAGAATCATCGCTACAGTCCTGAATTTAATACGAAAAGGTCTTGTAAGATTGCAGAAGCAATACTACAAAACGTAAATGAGCTTACTTTATCCCGTTTCCCGGGAGTGAGAAAATCCGGGAAAAAGAGGAACCCTAGTAATTGAGATTGTTTCTGAGCAAAATCTCTCAATTAAGGAAGCAATACAATTAATGTCTAATAATAATTCGAAATTCTTTATGATAATGCCTATTGTTTGTTCTCTTAAAAGAAAAAACAATTGGGTCGTCAAAACTCGCTGTCACACTTACGCTTGCTATTTGCGTCGCCGCGAAAAAAGGTTGAGAAGCACTGCTCTAGAGTCTAGATCATGTGTCGGCAACCTACGGCCCACGGGCGATGTAATTCATCCAGCTGCCTCCTCTTTGACAAATTAAACACGATTCTATTTCACAAACTTTTTGACTATTTTAACTACGTAATTGCGAAAAAATATTGCTTTCGCGCGAATGTTTATTATACGTCCGATTTGTTTACGTTTTGATTCTGCATTTTCAATTAGATCAGTGATTCTTTACCGTTGCTGGTGGAAGGCTACCAAGTGCGTCGAGCAAAAAGGGAAAACACATTAAAAAATATTGGACATACATTTTTTAACATTTTTTTTAATTTCTGGAATGTAATAAAAACTGGCAAAAAATTAAGAGAAATACCGGTATACCAAAAAAATCTCGCTCGCAAGGTACGCCTTGACTTAAAACGGCTAACAAACACTGACACTTTAAATGTTATCGCGTTCCCCCGAAGTAGTTAGACTAACACATTACTGCCTCTGTAAATGTAATTAAACACGTTTATAAGTGCAAAAAATATCCGAGCCAGCCTGATTCACAGTTGTTCTAACATTTCAATAACATAATTCTTAGATATCATTTTGTGCGGCCCGCTAAGACCTTTCTGAGTTAGGCTTTGGCCCGCGACTAGAAAAAGGTTGCCGACCCCTGCTCTAGATCATGAATTTCGTCTACTGTTATGTGCGCAGTACGTTGTACAGTGTACACCGTTGTAAGTATGCAACGATATTACCGACACTCCCATGTTTTTATTGTTTAAATCAAAACTATGGGTATATTTTTGTATAAACATTGTAAAACTACGAACCTCCACTACTTCGGCTGGCCTTTTCAGCCTATCGCCGTTATTTAATCCTGGTCTGTCTTTCCATTAAAAAAAATTATAAAATAACAGAAAAAAGAGCAGACAAGTACATCGCGCGATTCTCCGAAACGAGCACAATATATACCGTTACATACTAAGTAAAATTTATCGTATTGCAATTAACTTTGTCGTTAAGGTAGAGTCACACTATTGGATAATAATGCACATACCTGGGATGTTCAAAGTAGAATCCCAAGGTATTCTAGAATAATAGGTTTCGAATCTAGAATAACGAATCCAGAATAGAGAATCCTAGTATATTTTTATTCAATTATTTAACCTCTATTTTGTTTGGGAAAGAGATTAAACTTAAATACCCTACAGGGCCCACAATCACAGCAATAAATCGCCCAAACAATTTTCTAACATGTGTACATTATAATAAAAAAATCTCCCATATGTTTAACATTCTTAACAACTGTCATTTGAAGCAGTTGTCTAAACTGTAATATGTCAACAGTCCAGGTTGTTACCAAAACTTATATTTTTGCCAATAGTGAGTACAATGCAACAATGCACACAGAAATCTTAGCAATTCGGTCCTGTTTTTTCAAGCATTGTTGAGTCTTAGGGCTTATTTTTTTACTAACGTGATTTGTTATGCAGACAAATAATGTACTGCAAAGAATACAAAGTTACTATGGACTTAACGAATTCTTGACAATTACACTGCGCATAACTGCATAACCTCGCTGAATATTGGCCTAAAGTTGACCTTAAGTAACCCTAAAGCGCATTTTGTGGACGGCCAGCACGTTTTACAACGTAATGTTACTTTTGCAACTTAACGCATTTAGGGAAATTGCGAATTCCACACCAGACATTACACGTTGATCGCTCGCCCAATAACGCTTGATTGACACTTAATTGTTAGACGAACGTAATAGAGAGACGCGGTAATTGCTCGCCCGAAAAAACGCTGACACTGCACTAACAGGTTACGTTTAAAGCAAGCACTATAAATTGGTCGCCGCAGCGACAGGCCAACTTACCACACGCGTTTGTGCAATTAGGCGCAACAATCCGCGGTAAAGCATTACATTATATCGGTTCCAATTACCCGAAATAAACGGCAGAATTGAATTCGATATTGTACTTTGAACATCCCTACACATACCATAAATCGTTTCATCCCATACTGCCCTTCAAGTTTTCCAACCACTTGCGCAACTGTGGCGTTTCTCAAATCTTCGCTATCAACGGCAAAGAAGGGAAACGAAACCGTTGTAAGTAATGCGGCGTCTGTTTAATACATTTCAGTAGTTTAGCGATGCGGAGGGCTGTAGTTCCAAACGCTACAGTAGTTAAAAGTTACATTGGCGGTCAAACAAATAACAAAACGTTGAAACGCCTTATCCACCACCTATAGCATATTAAAATGACTAAAACATATTTGGCAGGCTTAATAACAATAAAATTGATCCTGTTTGCATGCAAATGCATGTAGCAATGAATAACCTAAATAGTAATATATTATTTGATCCAAGCCAATTTTTAGTCGTTAATCTAACACAGTGCTCTTCAACCATTTTTGGTTTGGTTAACGCTTAAAGTTATTGTAACGAACTCGGTAAACTGAGGTATAAAGCGGTATGAAAAATCATTATGCATATCAACATCATTATGTAAATTCAAGCGAGCAGAGCTGCTGAAGTTTTACACACCGTCAGTGAGAGTTCGATTATGGCTGCAGCTGCTTGCAAGTACTATTGCATGTCATAAAATAGCATTCAATGTCAAATATTAAATGTTCATTAAAAGTTTGTGATGCACCCTTGTATACTTTTTTGAACTTCTGCACCCCATGCATATTTTGGTGTACCGTGCAAACCGGTTAAAAGAGCACTGCCCTAACACACTGTTTTTGCATATCAACATTGCACCACAAACTTTTTATAGGAAAATATTTGAGTCTTTCACAATTACGCCTGCAAACAAAGCAACAATACCAACCAACCACTGTTTTTAGAGTTGGATTCTCGGGGAAGGAGTGAGTCCATTACCGTCCGATTGCGGTTGTGTGCATCAATGTCCACCCACAACACCGACCATGGTGCACCCTTTTGCTTCCCAAACAAGTTAAAGCCATTGGCAGATTCCAAGGCAGCCTTGGCAGCTCCTACCGAACTTGCATGCAGTTCACAACTACCATTATTGTACTTGCTACCGCGTTCCCACATACCAAAGTCAGGGACCCTGGAAAGAAAGAGAATGAATGTCATTTATTTATAATCGGTTTAAAATTTATAACAGAGAACAACATAAATATTTACACAGTATGAACCTGTATGATCTTTCCAGGTAGTAAATTAAGTTCTGAACAAATGACACTTCATCGGTGTTGAATATAATCTGCAGTCCAGAAGCTGACATCTGGACAACATAAAGAACAAAAAGGGCCACCACATCAAGTTGCAAATGATGATAATCATCTCGGATTGCATCTCCAGAAGAATGGTCGAATATGCAGTGCAGTGCTGTTTCAACTTTTTGAGTTAGTTTGAAGTTTTCTACCTAGCAGATTAAACCAAAAATTAATTTTTCCATTCACTGAATACAATCCTTAACTACAAGGCAATGGAAATTGAATGAAGGATTAGCATTGCAGTGGCGCAGCCAGGCGAAAATTTTGGGGGGGCCAAAAAGTTGGAATTTTTTGTTTAGCTTTTATCATTGTATTAATTGCCGTAACGAACACAATTAACAATGCGAGCAAACCGTTTCGAGCAGCAACTGACTGAGTGTTAACGTAATACACAAAAACCACTCAAAGAGCAAAAACTGAATGAAATAGTAAAACTACATTATTGTATAGCAAACATTATATTAACTACATCGTTTGTGACGTAACAATGCATGACAATTTAAGGTGTGGCATCTACTTTTGTGGTACTGCTCATAAATGCTACAAAACAAATGATTCAGAGTAAAATATTTATAAATTTTGGGGGGGCCATGGCCCCAAACATTCACAGCAAACTTTTGAAATTTTTTGGTCAATGATGACATTTGTTGTTTTGCTGAGTTACAAACAAGCACACTCCTTGACTTAAAAGTCATATTATTGACACACTTTGACAGATTAGGCAAGAGGTTGAAACTAAGTAGGCTTGTAAAGTTTAGGTAATTGGTACAACACCTTGTCCATTTGACGCATGAAGCAAAATAAGATTCCTCTCATACACTTGACAGCAACATGCTCTAATTCATATGTTCTTCCATTATCATCATCAATTCTTGAATCAAACCAACAAATTTCATGTGTTTAAAATAAAGAATACAAGGTATGTAATATAGCATAACAAATATTCCATACATATTAATCCTTAGTATTTTAAGTCACATAATATAAAATAATGGTATGATTCAATATCAAACCATTTTTTTTACTTTTTCCAAACATAAGTTAACAAAATAGGTAAAGTAATACAAGTAATGAAAGCTGTCACATTTTTTCAGTACCAAAGGCACGGCTGTGGAGTCGAATAAAAATAACCGGAGTTTGACTCCAGTAAAAAGTCTGACTCTCGAGTCAGTAGTCCAAATCCGGCCAAATGTCCCAAATTGTTTTGTTGAGTCCCAAGTCCAGCTCCAGCTCTAAGAGTCTGTTTTAATCCCATTTACGTAACAAAATAAGGTGGATACTTATCAATCCAACTGTAGTGGTGTCATATAAATTCATCCACCCACAATACATGGTTGAAAAATACTCCACCAACCTTATTCTATTCTACCTTTCCAAAAAACATGTTGCGCCCCTTATCTTTTCAAAAAATTCAGTACTGGACATGCGCACATCTGATTACCTGAGTCTTGAGTCCGACTCAAGCAAAACAAACCGATTCCATATTGAGTGCTGAGTCGGACTTCGCAGCCTAACGAAAGCTGATAAGACTATACACATAATCTAACTTACCTTCTATATGCCATTGCCAGTGCCCATACTGCAGCACTGCAGTACATACTATCTCGTATATGAGCTTCATTACTGCAAGAGAACAAACCAGTGGATGAACTCTGATAAGGCAAAAACAACCTGAAATAAAAAAAGTGTCATGACATTTTAATATACACTATAGGCAATATATTTATTGGTTATTAAACAAGTATACATATATACTAAAAATAGATTTAAATCAATTTCTTTAAAGGGTAAATTATTTTATTTAAATATATTACCTTTTAACCATGTGGTAATGGTGGTCAAGTTTTTGTTTTGTTGTTATGTACTGTTCAATCTCGGATTGACTAACGAATTGATCCATTGTTTGCAATCTAACGCAAATTAAACTTGGATGAAGTGCAATTTGCAAGACCGATTACATTCCAGACGGTAACGTACACCATTAACACTGACGCTACTGTTCTCTAGGGTTCATCAATCATGGTATGGCGTCAAAGGTTATTCAACAAAAATGCATTAACATATTATTAAACAGAATATATGTCAGACGAACCTTGAGCTTCACAGGTGTCAAACTCAGGTCTTACGAGGGGCCGCGGGCTGCATGAGATATATTTTTGGCAAACAGCAAATTTTGTATAATCAATTATATTTTACGTATCAACAATATGCTCAAATATTTACAGTTGTGAATATGATGCATACGTTTTAGCAAATACAAAGTACAGTGGCACGGGTGCGGGGTGCCCAGATTACATTAAATAATTTGTGGCCGTCAATATGAGTAACAATAATTTTGGCGCTCGTCTAGAATCCTACCACAACGAACATTATTTTGGTTAGGGTGCCGGTTAGCGTTTGGGTTTGGGTGAGTCCAGTAATAGTGTTAAACAATATTACTTGACCTACCCACACCCAAACACTAACCGACACCCTAACCCACATATTATGCATTGCTTAATAATCATTTCAACGTTGTGGTAGGATTCTAGACCAGCGCCATAATTTTTCACCCGATACGTTAGAAATTAGTGCATTTCTAAGCAAATAGGTCTACGACGATTAGTGCATCCAAAGGACCAAAAAGTCCGACTTTTAGACTTTGAGGTCTCGGACAATGTACTAATTTGACTTAACAATGTGCTTCAAAAGATTAAGTTTAATAATACTTGACCTACCTAAACCCAAACGCTATAACCAGCACCCTAACCCAAATAATGTGAATTGAATTAATAATTACATAAACGCTTTAGGCTCCAAAACCTAAATTTGTGACGTAACAATCCTATGGTACCATAGACGAGAAACTATCTTATGCCCACCCGAGTTTGGGCTTTTTCACCAGCATTCAAATAATTATTACATTAACGCACATTAGTTGGGTTAGGGTTAGCGTTTGGGTTAGGGTGTGTCAAGTGTTATAATGCCATCTCACACTTTTTGTAATATTTTGTGAATGTTCAACGAATAGTTTCAGCATTAATTGTCGTAGACCTTTTTGCTTAGAAATGCACTAATTTCTAACGGATCGGGTGAATTTTTCGACTCAAAACAAATCTTTTACGGAATGCAATCGGATTAGGTGCCGCATAAATTTTAATGTTTTAACCCGCCGAAAATGTCAACTGTTTGCAAAATGTTATAAATGAAACGAATTTTTTTATTTGTTCTGTGCATTGAATGCCTTGCCGATGCTTCAAGACAGGGCCTTTACAACGGCATCACGATAAATGGAAAGGAATTTAAAGTGTCCCTATTTGCTGACGATACCACAGTATTTCAATCGGGTAGTGATCAGGATTTTACAGAAGTCTTTATAGAATAATCGAAGACTTCGGCGAAATGTCAGGCTGCAAAGTAAATGCAAATCAAATGCGTTTTCATCGGTTCAAATGGTAAAAACAGTCACAAACCCATGGAACAAAGTGGTCCTATATGGCCATCAGGCACTATCAAATACTTAGGCGTTGAAATTTTCACTGGCCCGAGTAACGACGCCGATCTAATTGAAAAAAACTTCACACCACTTAAAAAAATAAAATTCAAAATAGTATCAAATATCTGGTCCGCAAGGGGTCTCTCGCTCCTCGGAAAAAACAACAGTTATTAAGAGCCTTATGATCGATTCGAGATTGGCGCTCCTAGAGCACGGAGCAAAATGAGCGAAAAAGCTAGTTATGCACAAGCGGCAGGCGAAAGTGCAGTGAGTGCACTGAAAATGCCTAACTGTTTAAGCTTTAGAGGAGTGTAGAATGCGTGGCCATTACAAGTCTCATTAAACTAATTTGCCTCGACCAATCAACCACACTATTGCTTCAATAAGTATTGTTGTAGTCTGATTACAAATCCACACAGTTTTTGTTGGCTGGTGTTGAGCTGGCCAGCCAGAAGCCGGCAAGCAACACAACCGCTTACTGTATTAACTAGACAAGACTGGTTATATTGATATAAGCTTTCGCATATATAAGTTGAAAGTTTGCATAAAAGAGGAAAGGCAACACCAAAAAGCGGAAATGATTTATAACCCGGAGCCTTTTTGGCAGCCGGGAACTTTAACAATAACG
Organism: Ascidiella aspersa; assembly: GCF_963924565.1. NCBI lineage: Eukaryota > Metazoa > Chordata > Ascidiacea > Phlebobranchia > Ascidiidae > Ascidiella > Ascidiella aspersa. Next base: position 16,616,193 of record NC_139449.1, read on the forward strand.
CGTTCGCACAAGTGAAATACTTTTATCTGTTACGGAAGTATCTGTCGCGAAATAACATTTATCATGTGTGAAACAGCCGAATGCTTTGTTCTCAGAATGACAGCGAGTGTTTGGTAAAAGGCGTTAAAAAGTGACAAATCATAAATCGTAACATATTTGATAAATACACAATACAATAAATTCCAAATTATCCACTAATTATTACTTATGACGCTACAGACACTCCAGCACAAAAGGAATTGCCGTCGTGAATGTAACACGGCGGCTGCTTTTCGCAATATACCCGAAAGGTTTCTATTTTTTAACACAATTGACTTTTGTTAGAAAGTGCTTCATACGATTTGAGCGAAATGAACATGAACAAGGCAATGAGTCACACGAGTTGTAGCTTTTAGCAACACGTTCAACAACAAGATGTTATTCTTCTGTCGATAAGCCAACGAACGACAGGTGTTTTGTTGTTGTCTCTTTGTCTAGCTCACGTCCTATCGTCATACATGGTGAAACGTGAAACGTGAAACTGTGAAGACAAAAGAAAGGAGGGGCATTTATTTGTTCGGAATTGAATTCTATTGATTTTTAACATTAAGCAACATCACCTTATAAATTTGCATTTTTTTTAGTTTGCACAATTCGTTCAATGTAAGTTTTAAAATAACGACGCATCACAAGAAAATACGCTTTGAAGTTGTTGCTTATTCACTATTGCTTTCAACAAAAGGCAGGAAATGGGGTGTTCCTAAAGTTGAGATTTGAAAGCTAATGTTTCGCGTGTGAATAAATCATTATGCTTTTTGATACGAGGTATTTAAACTCGTGTGTAAACGCGGCTGCGTGATGAGAGAAAAACAGACAAAAACCCAAAACGTACCAAATGTTTAAAAGAATTCGGAAATTTAACACGAAATTATTTCATGCACAACAAAATTAAGTCGCGATTCACAAGTTTAACGCGTTGATTTCAAACTATTGAGCTCCAAGCACAAAAATTAAGCTTTTTTAACATTTATCAAAAGATCGTGCGATCGACGTTTAAGCTTAGACTTCATAGATATAGACTATACATACTTTGCGAAATGCGATACATAATTGTTTAATAAAAGGTCGCATAAAAACAACTTACAGACCTTTCAGTCGATATTTTTACTTATTATATATATAATTTTATTTTTATTTTAAAGGTATAATACATTTTTCACCTGATAAATTAGGCAGAATCAGTTATTATGAAATCCATGATTCCAAACGGTGGTGATGTCTTTATCGGCAACGCTTGTTTGTATTTAGTATTTCGAATTCCAAGCAAATGCTTTGCTGACGCTACGGAGCGTCTCTTCACGTATCTTTCGACGAAATCAATTCTTCCAACAGCTAGCTTCTTGCAGGTTTCAAGCATAATAGTTTTTAGGCGGTCGTTTGTAGGTGGTCCGTACAGATTAAGGCACATCTTTTTTTTTGAGCTTCGTTCGACGACTTTTCTTGGCCATAAGAAATAGAGTTTTTTTTTTCCTCACTCGCGTGGCAACAATTTGAAGAAGTGTGTTAATTGAAAGACTCATTAATAGGGATGCTCAAAGTAGAATATCGAATCCTTGGATTCGAATCCAGATGGGATTCGAATCCAATTCTGCCGTTTATTTCGGGTAATTGGAACCGATATAATTTAATGTTTTACCGCGGATTGTTGCGCCTAATTGTACAAACGCGTGTGGTAAGTTGGCCTGTCGCTGCGGCGACCAATTTATGGTGTTTGCTTTAAATGTAACTTCGTAGTGCAGTGTCAGCGTTTTTTCGGGCAACTAATTACCGCGTCTCGCGATAACGTTCGTCCAATAATTAAGCGTCAATCAAGCGTTATTGGGCGAGCGATCAACGTGTAATGTCTGTTGTGGAATTCCAAATTTCCCTAAATGCATTAAGTTGCAAAAGTAACATAGCGTTGCAAAGCGTGCTGGCCGTCCACAAAATGCGCTATGGGGTTACTTACTTAAGGTCAACTTTAGGCTAATATTCAGTGAGGTTATGGAGTTATGCACAACGTAATTGTCAAGAATTCGTTATGTCAATAATAACTTTGTATTCTTTGCAGTACATTATTTGACTGCATAACAGATCATGTTAGTAAAAAAAAGCACTAAGACTTAACAATGCTTTCAAAAACAGGATTGAATTGCTTAAGACTTCTGTGTGCAGTGTTGCATTTTCTCACTATTGCTAAAAATATAAGTTTTGGACACAACCTGGACAGTTGACATATTACAGTTTACACAACTGCTTCAAATGACAGTTGTTAAGAATGTTAAACATATGGGAGAATTTTTTATTATAATGTACACATGTTAGCAAATTGTTTGGGCGATTTATTGCTGTGATTGTGGGCCCTGTAGGGTAGATTAAGATCTCTTCCCCAAACAAAATCGAGGCTAAATAATTTAATAAAAATATACTAGTATTCGCTATTCTGGATTCGTTATTCTAGATTCGAAACCTATTATTCTAGAATACCTTGGGATTCTACTTTGAACATCCCTACTCATTAAACTAATTTGTCTCGACCAATCAACCACACTATTGCTTCAATAAGTATTGTTGTAGTCTGATTACAAATCCACACAGTTTTTGTTGGCTGGTGTTGAGCTGGCCAGCCAGAAGCCGGCAAGCAACACAACCGCTTACTGTATTAACTAGACAAGACTGGTTATATTGATATAAGCTTTCGCATGTATAAGTTGAAAGTTTGCATTAAAGAGGAAAGGCAACACCAAAAAGCGGAAATGATTTATAACCCGGAGCCTTTTTGGCAGCCGGGAACTTTAACAATAACGCGTTCACACAAGTGAAATACTTTTATCTGTTACGGAAGTATGTGTCACGATATAACATTTATCATGTGTGAAACAGCCGAATGCTTTGTTCTCAGAATGACAGCGAGTGTTTGGTAAAAGGCGTGAAAAAGTGACAAATCATAAATCGTAACATATTTGATAAATACACAATACAATAAATTCCAAATTATCCACTAATTATTACTTATGACGCTACAGGAGCTATGCAGCTTAAAAGAGAAGACTTATGGAATTTAATAAAAGAGGTTGATTTTCCTCTGAAAAAAATTATAGGAATTGCTGAAATGAAAGGGACGCTAGTAGACGTGACGTGTACGACCAGGGAAAATGTACATGACCTTCATAGAAGACTACTGAATGTGTCATACATTCGTAATGTTCGTCTTTACGAGTCCGATGTGATTAATGCGGGAATTGCATTTGAAAAACCGGATTGAAGAACAGTTTGGAGAAGTCAAAAAAATGACACACAGAAAAGACAAAGAAGGGTTATTAACAGGAATGCGAATTGCAACAATGAACAAAGCGGATGTAGAAAAAATCCAATACCAAGCTATATAAGAATGAACGGTTGTGAATTTTATGTAACCTACCACGGACAAAAGATTACTTGCAAGTATTGTGGCGAAACTGGCCACAAACAAGCTGATTGCGCAAAGGGAAAAGCTGATTACCCACCGCTTCACAGTAAAGCAAACCAATCAGCAATTGCGCCAGGCCTGATTACCAGCTCATCAACGCCTCTGCGCTCAAAAGCGGGTGACAAAACTGCAGGGCAAACGCTCGAGAATAGAAACGAATCACTGCCCGGGGTTGATGCAATCCCCGTTGATAACCAAAACAACGCAGAATCTCCGAGCTTACAACTACAAACATCCCGAAAGCACCAGTCCACCTTTTCTCCCTGACAGTAAATCAAGAAGCATGAGCGAAGTTACCGTCTTACTGGATTGCCCAAATTGTCACACGGACAGTATTCTGGATCCCCAATGCCGTCATTTTTACTGCTGCAACTGCAAACAAGAATATAGAGTTGCCAACGCATGCTGTGATGACACCGTCTAGTTTTTGGTGCCCTTGGAGGAAACAGTGGCCAACTGCCCCAAGTGCCAGGCCAAAATGAGACTTATGCCCTGCTGTGAGGAAATACAATCGGAGTTTCGAATGGACGGAGACATGTTCGGGTGCATCCAATGCAAAAGGTACGCAATAACTTGTGTGTGTAATACTGTAAATGCCCTTCCAAACATTACCATGTCCAAGGAATGTGTAAATCATCTATGCAAATATAAAGTGATGCACTGCAGTTGCGGGAAAAATCCGCCGAGGTTATTGAACCGAGCCAGCCATATAACTGCAGTTGCGGGTTCCAATATGAATGGGATATCGAACTAGGAGTACAGATGAACAATTAGATGTATTATGGTAACTATTTTGGTGTATATTTTTTTGTTGTTGTATAACGAGCTTCAAAATTGCATCATTTAATGTGGGGGGTATTCGAAATCCGCGCAAACGAAAGCCAATATTTAACTTTCTTAGAGAAAAAAACTTTAATATTGTCCTTTTGCAGGAAACACACTCCTCAGTAAGGGACGAAAAATTATGGGAAATGGAGTGGGGAACAAAAATATTACGGGCACATGGCTCTACTCGCAATAAAGGAGTTGCCATTCTATTGACAAAAAATACCTCGATGTCGATTAAGGAGCTAGAAATAGACCCTGAAGGGAGGTATCTAGTTGCCTCGTTAACGGTTGAAGGCAAAGAGTTTAAATTGTGCAACCAAACAACGACGATCCTAAGTTTTTTGATCGACTATTTGCGAAACTGGCATCTATTGACAACTCAGAATTAATTTGGGGGGTAATTTTAATACGATTTTGCAGGGTAACTTAGATAAAAACCAGGGTCCCTCTCATTCTAACCGAAACTCTTGTGCCAGAGTTGTATCGCACATGCAATCCTACAAGTTAAGTGATGCGTTTCGATATTTGCACCCACCAGCCCGCCAATACTCAAGGTTTCAGGTTAACCCCTTGCCCGCGACGCGTATTGATTTCTTTTTAATATCGGAGTCATTATTAAATTACCTAAATTCCGCAAATATCACACCAGGCATTAAATCAGATCATAAAATAGTATTCGATGACAGTCTCGAGTTCTTCTCGTGGCAAAGGATGCTGGAAGCTAAACACAAATCTCTTGCTCAACAACGAATACATAAAAAACACGAGGCGCACAATACGTGATTATGTGTCCAACAATCCTAAACATGAGGTGAATCCACACATTGGTGGGGTGCTCTTAAAGCAGCAATACGTGAGGAGTCCATTAAACACAGCGCCAAAGTAAAACCAGCAAACCGCAGTCAACAGCTATATCTAGAACGGGCGATCAAAGGCGTTGAACTGGAATTAACGCTGACAAATCGACCCAACACGGTTCAAAGCGATAAGTTGGCCAAATTAAAACTGGAGTTAGTTAACTTGATTGAAAGACGTAAACAAGGTGCTATTATTAGAAGCAGAGCGCGCTGGGCAGAGATGGGTGAAAAAAACACAAAGTACTTTTTAAACTTAGAGAAACGACACGTCCAAAAAAAATCAATCAACTGCCTAAAAGTGGGTGATCAAATCCAAACAAATCCAAAGAACATTCTAAAAGAACTGGCCAATTTTTTTAAAAGTCTATACAAACAATGCGATGCTCAATATACTACGACACAAATTAACGTAAACTTATCGACATTAAATCTGCCGAAGCTAGACGCAATGCAGAAAGAATCGACCGAGTGCCCAATCACGCTTGAGGAAATTCTAGCGGCAATTAACACTATGCCGAGGAATAAATCCCCGGGCCTTGATGGATTGCCGGTAGAATTTTATCAGACTTTTTGACATGAGATAAAAACCTTGTTTTACGACGCTTGGATGTATACTGAAGAAACGGGTAAATTTAGTCAAAGTCAAGCGCAAGGTGTAGTAACACTGATCCCCAAGGCACATAAAGATCCTTCGCTGATAACTAATCACCGCCCTATCTCTTTGCTTAATGTGGACTATCAAATTATGTCAAAAGTTATAAACAACAGGTTAAAATCCAATATCGAGTTCCTAATCAGTGGAGACCAAAATGGCTTTATGAAGGGTAGATATATTGGGGATAATCTTCGCCTGCTCTTTGATATTATCGATTCCTCCGATTTTTTTAAAATTCCGGGTTCCATACTATCTTTGGACATTTACAAAGCGTTTGACACTGTTGGTTGGGATTTTATTTACGCAGCATTAGGAAATTTTGGCTTCGTACATAACCTAACAAACTGGATAAAATGTTGTTATGCGGAACCTACCTGTAAAATAACCAACAACAATTTTTTGTCGCGCGAATTTAAAATCGAAAGAGGTGTCCGGCAACGAGACCCATTATCTCCGACGCTTTTTTTGCTATGTATCGAATGTCTAGCAACGGCGTTGCGAAAAGACAAATTTGTAGGATTACAACTGAATAACGACGAATTTAAAGTATCTATACTTGCTGATGATACGTTAGTCTTTTTAAGAGGCGAACAGAAAGATTTCGAACGAATATTTGGTGTGCTAGATAAATTTGGAGACATGTCCGGATGTAAAATCAATATGCAAAAATCGCTTGCATTCCATGTAGGAGCCAATCGCTCTTTGACAGAAAAACCTTACGCGAACAAAGGCCTCGAGTGTCCAGAACACTCATTTAAGTACTTAGGTGTAAAAATTCCACTAAAAACCCAAAGGAACTGTTTCCGCTTAACTTTGGTGAAGTTATAAATAAAATTAGTGCAGTCTTAAACATTTGGTCCGCTCGGGGGCTACCTCTTCTGGGACGAATTTGTATCCTAAAAAGCTTAGTGATTCCCACACTTATTTACAAAATTAGTGTTCTTCCGGTCAACCTGCCCGAAGCACTTATCTGTCGCATCGAGGCAATGTTCTAAACTAATATACCTTTACGCACTACTAGAAAGGCAATATCAGACTGTTTAGGAAGTATATGACAATAACACAATTGCAAACACTCAAGGCCCGTCCTTTATGGGTAAACAAAAACGTCCGACTCAAGACAGAAACCTTTTATGCAAAGCCACTTATCAATGCGGGAGTTATTGACCACAATGATCTTCTAAACGACTCGGGACACTATATGACCTATGATCAACTGTCAGTTAAGTACAAATTCCACCCAAACAATATAGATTTTAAAACCTTTATTAAAATGATCGCTGCTCTCCAGTGTTCCCTCTAAGAAAATTTTGTACTGCGCAAATATTTCTTGTAGTGCGCAAGAATATTTTAAGGCTGCGTTGGCAGGGGCTCGCGGCAAATCAATGTTTTTTGTTTTGGGGGAGAGGCTTGAAACTTTTAAAGAAGACGTCACAAAGCGTGACGACATGAAACAAAATATGGCAAACAATGCGGTCGCGCGAAACAAAATCCGAATATTTGGGTTATATTGACAAAATGTTTAATTTTACAAATCTAATGCGTGATGCCTTTCGCGCACAATCAAGAATCACAAACTATCCGCTCATTTGCATTTATCAATTTGTGAGGGCGCCATTATCTGCACCTAAATCGCGTAAAAACCGTAATTGTGTTAAAATTTAAGTCCTGAAAATAAATTTCGGTTTCAAGATCCCGCATTATTGTCAAACACTCCACTGCTGTGTTCAGCTCTGTTATAAACTATTTTTTCTTGATTTTCCTGAGTAGACATTTAATTCTACGTGAGATAAAAAACATAAACAGCATGGATGATGAAAACCGATCAAACAAAGTAATTTATTACATCATAATCGTCAATGCGAATTTTATTTACTTGCTTTTAGCTACAAACTTCAATGAAAAGATAGCCAATGCGAAATGCTTAAACTTTGTGGCAAAAAAGTGAACATTTTTGGTTTTAGTATGAGAATGATTTAAGTGCGCAAAGGCAATTTTTACTGCGCAATTTGTCTGGTGTGGCTGATTTGTCTGGTGATGAATTGCGCAGTTGCGCACCTCAGAGGGAACACTGCTGCTCTCCCACCTGAGTGGGTCCACTCCACGGCAGGATCTCCACCCGATACTAAACTAGTCACCACTTTAAGGCAGGTACTTCAGGTACATAACTCATCAAAAACTTTATACAATGAGATAAAAACATACACTACTGATCGTCCCCAAAAAGAACAACGCAAGTGGGAACGGGATTTAAATCTTGTACCGAACACAACTCCTTGGGACAGGTTATATGAAAACACTCGTAAAGCCACAATTGAAACTAAACTGCGATCCTTTCAAATTAAACTTAATCTTCGTGCGATTGTGACCAATGATGCGCTATTCTCTTTTGATATAACTGAAACCAATCGGTGTGTTTTTTGCAATTTAAATGTTGAAACAATTTCTCATGTGTTCTTCTATTGCGAACATGTTGTAAAGTTTTGGGAAGAAGTCACTGCTTGGATTTCAGCAAAACTTTTTATATCCCTACAAACCATTCCAGTAACTGTTCTGTTTGGTACTGTAAATTAGGATGATTTGCTAAACTGTTTACTGATTTGTGCTCGCTTTGTGATTTATCGATGTAAATACGCCAAAACTTTTCCTTCTTTATTAATGTTCAAGAACATGGTAAAAACAGTGAAAAAATCAGAATACCATATTGCGCTAGGAAATAAGAATCTTGCTGCTTTTCGAGTTAAATGGTCCAGTCTGTAAACGTATACCTGTCGCTTCTTATTAAGTGCTATCCATCTTTTATCTCTTGTGCGTCATTTTCTTCCGCCGTGTAACTTATTATCGCGTAATAATAAAAAAAAAAAAAAGAGGCTTATGATCCCAATTTTATCCTTTAAAATCACTATTGTCCCGGTTTGTGTACCAAAATGCTTTATCTCCAAAGTTAAACGAATCCTCTATACATTTTATGGGGGTCCAAATTGGAGAGGGTGAAAAGAGAGACTTTGAGTGCGAGTATTGCAAATGGGGGGACAGGCATGATCAATATAGATAATTACTTGTTAGCCTTACATACAAAATGGATCTATATACTACTCGACGAAAACGCGGAAGCGGTCATAGATACAAAGTCAAACAGCCGTCCGCTTTGACTAAACAAAAAAGTAAAGTACCACTCAAATGTTTTTTTCATGCCATCACTTATAGATTCCAATATAATTTTTCACCAGGATTTATTGAATGTTCACGGCCAGTACCTACAATATGATGCATTGGTAAATAAATTTAACTTTACTCCTAACAACACAGATTTTGTCCAATTCATAAAATTAATATCGAGTCTCCCAGAAGACTGGGATTCGGGTAGCGCAACAACGTCCCGATCGTATAGAACCCAAACATTAAAAGTATTTATCCAGCAGTATAACTCCACCAAATCGGTTTACGAAATAATACAAACATCAATCCTTTTTCCTCCAAAAGCTAAATTAGAATGGTACCGGACCTTAAGTTGCGGGAGTGCACGTCTGCCATGGGAAAAAATTTACCGCAACCTCTACAATTCAACAATCGAAAACAAACTAAGAAGCTTTCAGATAAAGTTTAACTTGGACGCAATTGTTACAAATGACTCCCTTTATTTGTTTGGTAAAACCGAATCTAACCAATGTACTTTTTGCAAAAAGGCCACGGAAACCCTGTACCACTTGTTTTATTTGTGTCCTGTTACGTGTCTATACTGGGAAAACGTGAGTGCGTGGTTAAGTACTAAACTACGAATATCGTGTGTTTTTTCCCGCGAGCAATTACTCTTTGGAGTGCACGAAAATGAACCGTGCAAAACATTTGTGAATTGTGTCCTTTTATGCGCGCGATATGTTATTTGTCAATGTAAATATGCCGAAGCTGTCCCGACTATGTTACCGGTTCGCTTTCTTATGATGTTATCTTCTGTGCGAACTTCCGAGCGATATTCGGATTTAAAAAGAGGAAGTATGACAAAACACATAAGTAAATGGTCGTTAGCTGCTTGAGAGCTTCACTATTTTGATTTGTTTTTCTTGTTCGTTTTTTCCCTATTTATTTTATTAATAAAAAAAAAAAAAAAAAAAGTTTATCACGACACACAGTTTGAGAACCCATGGGTTAAAGGTTAAACGAAAAAACAATTAATAACTATGCAAAAACTGTATTGAGGCTTAATAAACAATTAAGGGCTCTGCGGGCCGTAGTTTGGAGATCCGTGCGCTAATTGCCTAAAGGCTTCACGTTTCACCTATATACAGAATAATTATGAGTACCTTGGTGTATGTTTCTTGTCAACTTTCCTGACTATTAGAAATCCGTTTAAAAGCGCAACTATAAAATAATCTAATCAACTTTTTTTGCACCGATGTGGCCCCTCAGAGTAATTTATACACCATTTCGGAATAAAGCCTAAATGGCTAAACTGACGCCTGAACTGTAGGAAAGGGTATGCGACGATCGGGGCCATATGGGTCTGGCATCAGTCGTTTGGGCGCCCACGTTTAAACGGCACCGTTAGGGCGCCGCTGTATTGACACCGGATTTTTTGGCCGGTTTTGTTAACCCTTTAACGCCGCTTGTTGCAAGTTCGCGACACACCACAGTGTAAACCTTTTTACTGCCATAACATATACTTATTGCAGTTACTCCGGTTGTCGCGAATTCTACACGTACTGAACGTGATGCTATATACCAGTTACAACAGTATAATAATACAATATAATTATTTAATTTGTATATATCAATGAAAGAGTTGGTCCGCCGGACGGTATATGTTCGCCCGGACGGTCGCTGGTAGAGCAACGTGGTCGTCGCCAACAAAAGGACCGCAGTGACTCCCCACCGTGCGCTCGCTTCTCGACGGGCGCGCGCGCAATATATCGTAAAATTACTGCCGTAACAGGGCAAAACTTTTTTTCAAGCGCAATTACCTGCGTGGATATAAAAAATCACATTAAGTTATTGCCTTAATAAAATAAAATTTTAATGGTTTCAACCTATAAGATGTTTGACGTGCTTAGCCGTTGGATATTAAGTCCTTCCAGAGGTTTTAATAGTAACCAATTTTCATTTTCAAGCACGATTTTACTTACGTTTGAAGCAGTATGGTACCGGGATTACGTACAAAGCACATCACATGTTATAAAATTTATGTTACCGAACGTGTGCAACGTTCAAGTAAAGACTCAAGTTTAAAACACATTGCAGTATGTTTAACCATGCAAAATTTAGCCAGATTTCGCAAAACATCGTGTTTGTTGTCGCAGTTTGAACAGTAAGCAATTTATGTTTACTGGTTTGTCTGACGTTTGACGCAGCTTAATTTGGCATTTAGTGAAGAGGTTTAGCAATTTTCACTTTTAAACACAATGCGGATTTTCCTTACGTTGTACACCATAGGGGTCGGCAACCTTTCGTATACAGTGTGCCAAATTATGAATAATTTCAAAATATTACCAACTCGCGTGCCAAACATTTTTTTTTATGCGCACATTTCGGGCCCGGGTAGTTTTATCTAGTCTTACTCGAGTCCAGAGTCCGACTCCGCAACCCTGCTGTGATCTGACATCTAAGTTACGAATGATCTGACATCTAATTGACGTATCTTTGGAGACGCCATTAAACCTAATTTCATACGTTAAATTCTGTAAAGATTCCTTAACCCTGCTGAAAAAAAACAAAGTGTCACAAACCCAATTCTGTGCCCGCTACTTTGGAATACACTCCAACGTTTTTCAGCCGGTACCTACCTAGTAGTGTTAACTAACAGTTTCGCTTTAAGCTAGGTTTCTCAGTCGCACAAAAACACACGTGCGTACTTTAATGTAGAATGCCCTGCTTTATCGCAGTAAACATCGCGCCAATTTTAGGGCAGTGTGACTTAATACAAACGGTTAGTCGTAGACAACAAGTATAACGCCCACAAAAGAATAATATTAAATACAACATTTAAGACACTAATTTGTGACACAAACACTGCAGATCGAACTAGAAATGTGTGCAACAGTTTAGTTAGCGCTAGTGTTAGCCATGTAATAATAATATTAATGATGTGATAGTGATGTAATGGTTGCATTTTTTAAGTTGATATAACGAGCGCGTTAAATCATTTGGCGTGCCCTGGAAAATCAACTCGCGTGGAACTTTTGCCCCGCGTGCCAGGGGTTGCCGACCCCTGTTGTATACAAAATTTGATATCGGGATTACGTGCTTGTTTAAAAACGACGCTATTAAGCAAGTCTAAACAATTGCTGCTACAACCTAAAGTTTTACGTCTGAGAGTTGTTCTCCATTGTCAAATTTGACGGGTTTTCGTAACCTGAAATATGTATGACATGCATTTTGTGTGTGCCATAGTCGATTATTTAATTGTACCATCATTCCATCAAAAATATCACAGTATTATTTATAAGTGAAATATGTATTACTTATGAAGGTTAAAAATATTATACATTATCGATTGCCCCCAGTGGCGTATCCAGGGGGCGGGAGTTCCTACCCCCTTTTTGTAAGTAATATTATCGTTTTTTGTTCGTTTTTGTCATTGTTTAACAAACTGTTCGAAGCGGCGTGCTTTGTAAGTAATTGGGTCACGCGTCTTAAACTAATGCGAAACCAAAATCGAGAGCAAAACGCCGTTTTTCGTCTTTTGTTTGGTCGACCGTAAACGCTGGAAGTTTTTCTCTGTTGTTATTTGTTTAGGTTGACTGATTAGCAAGTGTGTATTCGACAATTGACAACGCTAAGTCAAAACTTCTTTCTTTTTTTCCAGCTGAAAAACGTCGAGTTATACGTAGTATGTTCCTCGCTGTTCGGTCTCTGCGCTAATATCCGATGTTGGTGTAACATCGACATTTGTTTAACTGAAGCAGATTTTTTAAAAGGAGGTAGGGGAAGGCGGGGCAAAACGGACCCCGTAAGGCAGTGGTCGGCAAACTGTGGGCCGCGGCCCAAATGTGCGCCGCAGAGCCATTTTTAGTGGGCCGCGAGTTTCGTGTAGTTGAGGGCCGCTTGATAAAGAATTTTTATATCGTCTCAGCGTGGTTCAGACCCGCTTGCCAAATGTTGCCCAGAGAGTGCCACCATATATAAACGCTAAAAAAAAAATGTTTGCGCTTCGAGCGTAGATTTTCCGTTTTACGGTATGTTTTACATTATGGCACGGCAGTGTTTTCGGCACCAAGGCGCAGTGTAATATTTCATCTTTTCTTGGAGTCAAGCCTAACGCTGTTTGGACTTAGACTCCTTGCAAAATGCAATTTCTACCAAAATACATAATCATGAGTAACATTATCCCAATTTTAAAACAAGATTAACGTAATGGATTTATTTTACGAGTTTCGTGCGAACGTTTTAGGTGATTGCGAGTGCCGCTATTCAGCTATTCTTTAATCTGTTTAACCCAAAAGCGATATTCAATAATTTCTTGCGCCATGTGGCTCATAATTGTACAGTCCAATTTCTGTTAAATTAGCCTATAAAAGCCGTTGTTTCGAGCAATATTTAAATCCTTTCATGTGCAATATGCGTCACGTACCTTCTAATTGAAGTTTTTCCAATTTAAAAGTAATCAACCCAATTTTTGTTTTTTATTTTTTTATTTTTTTAAGCGTAATTGACTGGAGCTTCATATTTGCGCAAATGTTTGTTCGAGGAAAACAAGCGTTTTAACTTTGTGGCGTCATTCTAATGCCACCAACTTCAAACAAATATCCTGACACTGTTTTCGTAGTGGGCCTTCAATAGCTCCGAGAAGAGCGGAGTGGGCCGCGACGAAACACGTTTGCCGACCACTGCCGTAAGGGATAAATGCTATATTTCGAGTTTCACAAAATATTTTTTGATGAGTAGGGTATCAACTTAAAATACTCTAAAAATAACAACTAAAAGAAGCACAACTTCTGAATAAATTAACCTTTGCTGTGGATTTTTACACGGGGCAAAACGGACCCCTGGCGGGGCAAAACGGACCCCACTAATAAAATATAATTTAATTGCCTTGTTGTGTGGAAATGCCGGATCAAGGATTTGTGCTCAAGTAGCGCATGAAAATTTTCAGAAATATTGTTATAAGTTACGTCACAATGTGACGTCATAATTTAAGTAATGGTATACATGGCGCCTTATAGGTTAAAAATATTTTACAAAAATAGGCCAAAACATACAAGAAAATCAAAATAGCGCTATATTAAGAAGCATTGTAACTATACATAAGTTACATGGTTATAAATAGGCCGTACGGAAACTGCCTTATATTTCTCTTAAAATGTAACTATTAAAACAAATAGCAATCGAGATTTTTTACAACATATCTTGGTAAAATTTTTGATTGTTTGGCCTTCCTGCAAAACTGATCTAAACATATAAAATAATGATATACTATTTAGTTTTATTCAAGTTCCAAAACGTCTTACTGAAAGGCTATTAATAAAACAAACTGTGCAGTTTTAAGTTTATTTATACGCTAGTGATAACGGATTACTGGTAAGGGGTCCGTTTTGCCCCACCACTATCTATCGCATGAAAACCTGATTTGTTTAAAATCTTTTAAACGTAAAAGCCAACTGTTTTGGAATAATTTAACAGACCCTTACTTACAAATTATTTAGCAAAAATGTAACTTCGTCTTTACTTTAACTTTAGTAACATAGGCATCTTTTCACTGTACTATCCTTATGTTAAAGTCCCCCAAACACATTTTCTCCCCTCCCTGGTTTGTGCAACATCGAATTTGCCTAATTTTTGGCCACAGAAGTTTTTGGGACGATAGTCAATGTTCAGCAAACAAATATTAACGCTCACAGTTTTCGTTAACGAGAAAAGTGAGGGGTCCGTTTTGCCCCGCTTTCCCCTATAATGGTGACTGTCGTGCGCGTTTCAAAGTCTTCATTTTTAAGTAATGATGGTTAACGCAAAATTATGTCCTTTAAGCATACTCTAAGACCACGTGCTAAGTGTCCAATGGACACAACTTATTTTCCCTCAACCGCAGCTTGTAATTTAGCTGACTTGGCACACAGCTCGGTGCAGATGTTGCGCTAATCGTGGCATAATAACACCCGGAAAAAACGATCTTCGTTTGGTGAAAGACGTGCTTGTAATTTAGCGCTCGTATTGTTCATGGAACTTGAAAACTGCGCTGCTGATAGTCGAATTATGTGTGATTCTACCACAATTAATCACACATATTTCACGGTCGTGGTTTGTTTTTTTGCCTGAAGTTAACGATTGCACACCGTGATTTCGCAACTGGCGCCTGACAGGATTGTCGACGACGCACGTGGTCGCTTTTGGACGTATTTGTCTGTTTCTGATAAGTTTTTTTATCACGTCTTGCAATCACCATTCTATGACGTCATACTGTCACTGTTTTGTGACGTCATTATTCATTAACGTCAGACGAAAAATAGGGGAATTCCCTAAGTTGAAAATTCAGGAACCCCCTTTTTGATTTTTCTGGTTACGCCCCTGGTTGCCCCCCCTGAAAAATTTTCTGCGGGCGCCCCTGGCTGTGGGGTCAATAATTCCCCTTACAAATTGACAAAATCGTCTTAATAAATGCGAATCAGCAAATAGTTCGTGATTCTTGATTCTGCGCCATTCTTGAAATTAGACGTTTTGTTAATTTAACCCAAAAATTCGGATATTTTTTTGCGTGACCGCTTTGTTGCCATATCCTTGAACATTAAGTCGATTGCAGTTGCACATGCAAGTTTGTTGAAAATATTTGTTTCCGCAAACTGAATCTTATAGGCTTGTGCGGACTTACCCGGTAGGTGCGGACTTAAGGTTTTTAGTTATTTTTTCGGGTACACACAGTACAGTGGATAGCACAAAGAAACTAGGCTACTTCTCAGCACAATAAACTCTTGTTAGACATAATCATTAGAGCGTGTTTACGTCTTTAAAAATTATAATTTACGTTGTTCTAATGGTCATTTTAACACGTCATAGCGATTTATGTCAAACTTGACATTAATTAACTATTTAACAGTGTTATTATACGTAACGCTGCTTTAAGACGCATACTAAAAAGGCGAGGAAAAGATTAATTACCAAGCGCCAGATCACAAAAGCATAGCTTAAAACAGGGATGTCCAAAACTAGGCAAAATATGTGTGCCAAAAATTAAACGTTTTTTCAACCTTTTTGCTCAGTTACTGTGCTGTTACAATCTCGCTTATTGCCACGTTGCAGGTCAATAAAATACGAGCAAGGGTGGCGAGAACTGTATAAAATTTCTGTAGGGTGCCTCAATCCAATAAAGGTTGCGAAACACTGGAATCAAAGAAATATAAGTGACCAACAAACAGCAACCATGTTCAAGTTGTTTGGTAATGATAACATTTTCCGGTTCCACCATTAAACAAACCAGTTTACTATCGCTGATCAAGTTCGGATACAGGGGGTGGCAAGAAAAACTAATTTTGGTATGTGTTAGACCGGTATGAAAGTCGAAGTACGTCCTATAATAAAACTTTTTTAAATGACTGTTTTGCGAATTTTTAAGTTATACTTGCGTTTTTTTTTCCGTGTTTTTAATATAAACATAACCTAAAAAGTATAAACCTACATAAATCACAATTTTTGCAACTTGGAAGTGAATAAACGATAAAATATATCGCGCTTCTGGAAAGTACTGTTTTTACAGGATTTCACCGTGACTATACTAACTCTCTTTCTCGCAAATTCAGCCAAAATGATCTAGTTAAAAAACATTCCACGCTTATAAACACCTGAGTTTATTTGCGCACAAGGACGATAGGAGCAAGTTAATGGAGCTTATATGTTATTTGGCGATGCTTTGTGATGTCATCTTTAAACATTTTATGCCCTGACCAAACGAAAATCAATTATCCGCCCCTGGAACGCATGTAGCACTTTTTGTGGCGCGCAAAGAATATGCAAGAAATATTTTGGCCCGCGATGCTGTCAACCTTGCACCACCCTGGCTTAAAATAAGCAACATATAAAACTGTAATTATTGTTTTAGGTTTTTTGAAACTTTTGAAGCGAACAGGGGCCAAATTATAATAAATTAGGATCAGAGTTGCCCCATCAAATCCTATAACGCGTGACGTTAAGGTCCTACGCTAGTAGATTGTGTGACCCAGGTCATCCTAGTAAGCGAAGTCTCGCAAATTACGATGTAGATGAAAAATCTATTCAGGAGGTTGGGAAAAAAATAGAGAAGCTATTTGAAAACGACATGTGAAAACTATCGGATGTCAGAAGAAAGTAAAAGAAAACAACTTCGAGCATCTGTTGGTCGATTTTCTGACCTAACAGATATGCTGCATCTTTTATTTAATAACATGCGCCGAGCAAGTCTTTCGGTCCCATCTTTATTGGCGATTTTAAAAGCAAAGCAAATCGCTGAACAGCTCTCGATATTAGATAATTACTCAATCTTTTTGATAAACTTGAATCCTGATTTTTGGAGAATTTTTTGCGGACTTAACTGGGATGCGGACATAAACGGGGTGCTGCCGTGTTGGTTAGCGTTTGGGTCAGGTATTATTTATCTCATAGTGTTTTGTGAGTTTTCAGCCAATATTTTCTATTTATCTCTGCCGGGAGTTTACCTAAAGGTCCAATTAGCGCATTGCCGCGACCTTGAATTCTAAAATTCAGACTCTCCTGCCCTTGGATGCCCGAATTGTCGTATACCTTTTTGATTAGAACTGTACTAATTTCCGACGGACCGGGTGAAGAAAATACGTTGACATGAACCGAACCTGGGAAAAGTGACACAGTTCGACTTTTTGATACAAAATAAAGATATATGAACAAACGGAGTCGTTTAATTATAGAATACTAACCAACATAAGTTTTCTGTGGTCTTATTCAAGAACGCCAGAAATGTAGGTTGATGACTTGTAGCCTTGAGCTTGATTGATATTACGTGTTGCGACAGCTGCGGATTTGGTGTAGTGCTGTCATATAGTTATGCTATTTTTATAAATTTGTGATGGCTTTTTCTTCGGAAATTGAAGATTTGGAACAATTTATTGATAGTTATGTTGGACCAGAATCTCGGGTTTGTAGATTTGTTATATTACAAACAGTAACAATATATATGGAAGAAAAAAAGGCGCTCTTTCACTATTGTACGTAAAAATTAATAAAAATGTTTTTTTCTTCAAATGCCGCATACCACAACACATATTGTTTGGGTTAGGGTGCGGGTTAGCGTTTGGTTTAGGGTGGGTCAAGTTATTATTAATAATAAACATAATATTACTTAACCCACCCTCACCCAAACAATATGCGTTGTGGTATGCGGTATTATTATTATTATTTTTTTGCATAACTTTTCACGTACAATAGTGAAAGAGCGCCGAAAAAAATGGGCGCCGGTCTAGAATCCCACAATTTTTTTCCATTAACGAAACTAGTTGTCAAAATTGAAATTTTAAGGAATAAATAAATATGTAAGAATCAATATAATAATAATACCGGACCCACGCACCGCAACCCAGAATATTGTTTGGGTTAGTTCACCAGTTAGCGTTTGGGTAGGTTAAGCGTAATACTTGACCCATCCACACCCAAACGCTAACCCAAATATTGTTTGGTAATGTAGGATTCTAAACCAGCACTGATTTTTTTCAAATTGTTTTTTTATCTAGCTGATTACATATTGTGTTTTGTGTTTGGCACGTGTTCTCAAAAACTAAGTTTGTACCTTAGTAAGCCCATTTTCCTAATTATGTTTTGCACCAATTATAGTGTTTTGTCAGCCAGGTGTCAATTGCACAATCAACCTATTTCTCTTACATATAAAAATGGTTTTAAAGCTGTACTCATTTTTTGTAGACTTCTTCAAGTGAATGGTCAAGAACTCAGTCTTTTGATAAAAGTAAGTAGAATTCAGTAAGAGTTAATGGCTCTTTTGGACACTTTGTGTAAATTATTATTTTGTTTTGTTTTTTTCTTCAGGAAATTTTTTGTTGTACATTATTGACAGGAAACAAAACGTTGACTTCATCAAAATCACTTGCAAAGTAATTTTCCATGCAAAATTTTGTAATCCGGAACTAAGGGTTGGTTTAAGTGTCATATTATAGGTTGGAAAGGAAGGCCTGTTTCCGCTCGGACAGGGTCATAGCTGCGCATTTCATGTAAAATGCGGCCTGCCACGAAAATAGCTTGAACGAGCAAAACATTCGTTGTGCTAACAGTTTTCAGTATAGTACTCCATTTTCACCCATGCAAATTTTACAAATAACGTTATTACAGCCGCGTAAATTTAGGCGAAAATGTTATTACATTCACGCAATTTCAGGCCGCAAAATTGTCTTCCCCACGCAAAATCCAAAGGTTCCAATCTGGGTCATAATTATTATTAAGTAAAAAATGATATATTAATGGATGATGGATACATATCATACGCAAGGTTAAATAACCACCCGAGTTATTTACCATTTCAAAGCATAATAAACATAAGTATAAGGAAGAAATCTGAAAATTTTACACATGTAAGAGAACCATTTCAAAATCAAAATACATAAAAAACTGCCGGTAGGAACGAAGGGGCTCTTTTAGTGGAGGCAAAATTTTAGATATTTATTTTTTAAATTCTTTAAAAAATTTAAGAAAAAAAAATTGAATCAGTAACTTCTGGCCACATCCAATTTTGCCAGCTAAAGCACCAGAATGTTACATATCAAATAAATGGAAACTGAAAAATAAAACCTGTTGGAAGAATAAACTAAAAGCAGCACATATCCTTTGTAACTGCTATTATCTTTTTTGAAAATGTTACATTTACTGCCCTCAGCGGCAATTGGGTTGCGCATGCAAAAACAAAATAAAATGTTCGTATTGTATATACATTGTGTATCAACTGGAACTAGCTAAATTTTTATATAGCTTTATAAGTATCTCAATGTTTGGCCAAACTTACCCCTTTATTGAGCCGCATGCTAATATTTTTTTGTCCAATGTGTCATACTACATCAGTTCTCTGAAACCAAAGGGCAAAGTCCATACAGTTTAACCGGCAACTTTTATTTTTTTCTCCATTCATTATATAGTAGAATTCTGCCAGTCAGATAAACAGGCTTGTCAGGCATGTAAACTATGGTAATCACTAATTTAAACAAAAATTAATTAAGAAAACAAACAAAAATTACCTGTCAAAAAAGTTGACATAATTTCCCTGTTCCCCATGTTTCTCATTTAAGGTGGACACTCAGTTAAAACACTCAACAGAGTCACAAGCGGCAAAGAGAGTTGGACTAGCTTTGTATTAATGAATGTTCTAATTTTTTATTACACATAATAAGAAATCAAGCAGAAACAATAAATTTGAATTATCATTTAAATTTAAACATCTCTATAGGGATGTGTTTTTATGATTGGAAAAAAGTTGCTTGTTGTCCCTGTTCTGTTTAATGCTGGTGGTATCCCAAATCAGTTAAATGTATGCTTTCCAACCATTAGATTACCATCTTACACCCTGTTAGGCGGCATTTAATTGAATGGCATGTTACAAGTTACCATATTTATTTACATAACCTAAAAAGCAATGTTGTGTGTTGTGTCTGAAACACATTGACTAAATGAGCAGCCAACATACAGTCTAATTTTAATAAAAGCAATCAAGCTGTGCCCATTTATTCACTAATTCGTGTTGTACCATTCTGGTTGATCTACTCCCCAAGTTTTAAGGATCACTGAGGCGAACATTGCAACTGACACACGCATGCACACATACATACTTGCTTAGTATGCCACAAGCTAAAAAAGTTAGAAAACCACTAAAAGCTATCAATGCTACTTGTTTCTACTAAACTTATCATAACTATTAAAAATATAAGTCTAACTCTATATTCAGGATATATATAAGTATTTTATTTTTGCATTTAGATGCAGACCATTCACATGCCGTACATTACCAGCTTGACAGCACAGCACCAACGCAAGGCACAGGAACAGAGTTCTGGGGAAAAGTATCAGAGTAAGATTTTAATTATTACACTGCTTAGGAGATAGGGAACTTTCAAATTAAAAACAGCTGTAAAAATATATATTTTTATTAAAAAAAAAACAATTGCGTTTTAAAATACAAGGTCACTAGAATAAAAACCGCCGAATAAAGACATAGCAAAAACTTTTCTACATGTTTACCCAATTATAGATACTCCACTATCTGAAGCAAAAACAAACTAGGTTTGGTGTATGGATTTTTTCGGAACACTGTTCAGTTGCCGTTTCGGTTCAGAGCGGCCATTGTTATTTCAAAACCGGTTTAATAAGTTCTGGTTGGGATGCAATAGAAGTTGGATTAAA
This sequence comes from Ascidiella aspersa, assembly GCF_963924565.1. Taxonomy (NCBI): domain Eukaryota; kingdom Metazoa; phylum Chordata; class Ascidiacea; order Phlebobranchia; family Ascidiidae; genus Ascidiella; species Ascidiella aspersa. Next base: position 16,637,344 of record NC_139449.1, read on the forward strand.
TCTAAAAATGTTGGTCAATAAATGTAGAGAACAGTTATAAAATTGCAACTCGCATAAAAACGAAGTTTCGTGGCTTATTAAAAAGCAAGGAGCTCATTAAATATAATATCTGAAAAATTAAAAAGCACAGTTTTATTTAATAAATATTCATTTTTTACATAAAATTTTGAACATGGTATAACTTGACTCTGAAAAAAAAAAAACTTGTGATGGCATGCTGAAGTGAAACCGGTTTTGACAGGTTCGAGTTTGGTTAAGGTTCAGGTACTGTCAAAATATTGGTTTCAGTTCTCGTTCCACTTAAAATCTAACAAAAAAAGTTAAGATTAGGTTCATGAAAAATTCAAATCCCTGCTTTAAATCATTGACTATATCAGGATGTACCAAGACTTGCAGAATTTTAGCCCATCAAATTATTTGCATATTGTTTGTGGGCCTCACACATTTAGGGTGTACAAGTGATACAAGAACTGTTTAAACATATTTTCTGTTTATTGCTCACTTGTCCCTGATTTATCCCTTTTATGATTTAACAACAAAAAAGTAAATTTAAAAATTAGACCATGTGTTGTGGGTCACAGATAATGATGTCACAGGTCACATTTGCCCCTTTTGGCCTGGACTTGGACCACCTTGATATAGTTTATTGTTCCTGTGAAAATTATAAAGTAACCTTTCGAAACAATGATTAAAGAGACAGCAATTTATATAAATTGAAACAGTGCTAACTTTCTTAAGTTGAAAATTAATAAATATTTATTAAAAAAATTGTCAAAATACTACCTACTTCTTTATGGGCTTTATTATAGATTTATTCTTTGCCTAAGTAACTAACAGTTTAAAAAAACAGTATTATCTGTTGTATGCATTGTAACCAACATTAACTAATTATTTTTAAAGTTCTGATATTTGCCATTGTTTAAAGTTTTAACCTCATGTTGTCTTTGTTTGCTAAATTTATTGCTGTTACACTCTTAGTGGTCCTCAGTGGTGTAACCCTCGACAAATGAGAAACCATCCTAACCAAAGAAATGACCAACGACCCAAGATTCAGGTGCAATTTAGTTTAAATGCTGCTTTCACACATTCCATATCCGTATGATGTGACTCTTATTGTGGAAAAGCATTTTTAGTTAACTCATGTAAGACTCATTCAGTGGTCAACAGCAACAGCATAGGGAAGACCACGGCCTTTGCTGTTGAGAAATGTAGGCTACATAGTTTGGGCACTTTTTGTTACTACCTAGCTTGAATAAAACTTATTTGGCCACTTTATTTGGTTGTGTACGTAGCTCGAATAAATGTAAGGTTGGCACTTTTTTGTTTGTAAGTACCTCATATAAAACCAATTTGGGCACTTTTTGTCTAGTACAAAGCTCAGATAAAACTAATTTTGACACTTTTTTTAAACTTAGACGAAGAAACAAAGGTTACATTTATAAGGTATAATATTGAATAATCCTTGCAAAGTAGTGATTATGTGGGTTCCAGGAAACAACTGGTGTATCTTTTTCATAACAGTGTTTAAGTGCCCCCTTAAAAAGCAAAATATGTGTTTATCAGGAACACTGATGTGCTAAAGTTATTAACAAATCTGTTAATGAATATAAAATATCTTGAGTAGACTTCTTATAAAACTTACAAAAACACACACACAATTAATGTTCAGGTGTTTGTGTATAAATAAATGGTGAGTACTGTTACCCAGTAGATTACCTACTTTTTGATAAAATATGACCTAATAAGTATTTTATGTTCATTACTGCTGATTTTAGGCTAGCGTTATTAAAAAAAGTAATAGCTATGTGCCAGGCTGCTATTCATCTTTCTTGTGCCAGCCTGCTATTTTCACCTTTAGAAATCACGCTCAAAACCAATCTCAATGTATTTAAATCTAAAAAAGGGTGAACTACTGCAATCGGACTCTACCAAATCAGAATTGAAACAAAACAAACAAAAAACCATTAAATTGTGGTGTGGTGTTTTTTATTAGGTTATATATATATTTTACCTGGGTATTTTTTAAATGATTGCAGGAAAGAGAAATTCAACAATGGACATCAAATGTTCAATATCAACAAAATCAATCACCAAACTTTTTTCAACATTTTGAAGCACCTTTAAATGATCAGATAATTCATCACACTCCACATTTGCACAGTTCTCAGAATCCTAATGATATTCAGGCTATAGTGAGTGACCTGATTCGGCAAAACAACATGAGTAAACCTCAGGAACTCCCACCTTGGATAGATGTTTCCAAACCACCACCTGTATTGTTGTCAGAAAACCGTTATCAGAACCATGCACAAGGTGATGCTTATGTTAATCCTCTGGATGGACATGGTGGAGAACCTATACTTCAAAGCATGACTTTCCAGCGGTCATTTCCAGACAATCCATATGTTCAATCTCCTGCTTCAAATTCTCTGATGCAAAAAGGTACCCCACCTTTATCCCAACATCAATCTGCTACGTCCCAGCCTTACCCACAGACAATGCAAGATTGGCAACAACATGCTAATATGTGCTACCAGGAGCAACAGTACATCATGCATCAAGGTCAAGAACAACAGTTTGATGAAAATCCTCCTTATGGTCATGTCCAGCATTCCAGGGAAATGTTTCACAATGCTGCATTTTCACCTCAACAAACCTTTGAAGAACAGAATGGTCCTGGAAAAGTTATGTCTTCCCCTCTAAGCAATCAACATTTAAGCACTAAACATCCCATATCTCGTGATACAAAAGATTTAAAATTTGGAAAGACAGATTCCCATGTTGTACAAGACTCACACACTCCTGTTACCGGGAATTTTGTGCATAAACCAAGTCTTAGTCGCAAATCATCTAACGAAAAGTATCCAAAATCTAAATTAAGATCACCAAGCGATGACCTGAAAACATCCAATCATCATTCCTCACCTGTTGCATCTGCAAAATCTAACCAGCTTTATAGTTATCAGCAGCAACCAGCTTCTGAAGTTTTTGAAAATGAGACTGATGGGCATCCTGCATACCAAAAATACAAGGTTGTTTAATTTAAATTTTATATTTAATTCAAATTTTGTTGAACGTGTTCATATGTAAAAAAACAACATTTGTAATTGACTGCCTATACCAGTAATCCCTAACTGGAGGGTCTTTTTTACCACTCAGGTTGCCAGGGTATAACATTCTTTTGGGTTCCATTTTTTGATTTTTGGTAAGCCTCTTAACACAATTTTTTAGGGTTTGATTGAACTGCAACAAATCAAGGATGTTTTGATTTTCGTTGTTACATTCGGTTTGTTGAAACATTATAGTAAACCACTTAACAAAAATGCTAGTAAGGGTACCGCAAACTAAACACATTTTATATAGGGTGCCATAAGCTCAGTTGGAAACCACTGGTCTATTTATAACCTAACATCCTTAGTTTGTATTTTTAAACAAGTTTTGTTGCTGTTAGGATGCACGGAGAAAATCTAGCGCTGCTGATGAGGATCAAGACTGGAGGAGACGTGATAGTGAATCAGATGAGAAAATCAGATCTAAGGTTTAATTGTAGCAAATCAAACAAAATATTTTTATTTTGTTTGATATTAATTGATAAATTCTGAATATTTAAAAGTAAATAGTTTTACAGAACAGTGGTAATCCAGCAATGCTAGCTATTATAGCTGGACCTTTTTTCATTCTTGTAACTAAGAAAACACCAAAAATGGTATTAAAAACTAGCAGAAAGCAAAATCTACATTAAAAGTCTGACCTTGTTTACTGACACTTTTGGACTACTGATGTAATGATGCAGGATTTAAGATTGAGAGTTGTTTTTAAGGGTGTGGGGGTGCAGAGTGATTTTTAGAGCAGGGGAATATAAATTTCTAAAAAAATGTTTGTTGAATATCAATTTAGGGACGTTTTGCGAGGTCTGAGCAACCAGGTAAGGCTAATTTTTCTATGGAAGTAATATAATAAATTGATTTTACTTAGGTTCAACCCAAACAACAACTATTTAGATGTACCAAATGGCTACCTACTTTAATTTTTGACCTATATCTGTGTTAGCTTGTAGAAAGAAGTCTGCGTAAAGCAGAAAACGCAATATGTAGCTTGAAATAATAAACCAAAGTAAAATGTATGATATCAAAAAATGAATTCTGATAACTAACCTTATGTGACACAACAACAACCCTTTCTAGTTACGGCTTGTTAATTTATTTTACTCTTTTAGTTCCATTCTATTCTACGTTTTAATTATGCCTTAAAATTTTAGGATACTGATCAACAATTTTCACCAGAGTGGGATGCAAGACAAATAATTCAGAGACGGCAGGTATTTCCTAATAACGATACAAAATAGCTAACAACAGTACCACTAACATAGACTTTTGTTTTTCGCAGAAGTGCTTTTTTCCCACTAAATATGATGTTATTAAATGCTTTTATAAAGTAAATCTAACTTATAATATTTAATTCTGTAATTGCTTTTAAAATTAAATGTGTCTCACACTTTTGAGAATGCGTCTTAATGGTCCAATCGCTTTTGTGTTAATGAACAGCGGATATATTTGTTATTATTTTAACGGCGCAAAATATTTGTCATTATTTAGGGGGCGGGATGATCACCCTAAGTTTTTCTAGTAGTGCTCACCCTAAGCAAACTCAGGATCCATAAACAGTACAAATGCTTTGTCGTTGTTTAAAGTTATGGTTCCTAAAGTTTTGTGCCTATACATTTTAATAATGCGTTTACATTCACACAAAACTATGCTTTTCAACTTATTTAAGACATTCCTTGATGTTGCTAATATTGTGATTTGTGAGATCCTGAAACAAAAGCGATTTATAGACAAGTTTTGTTTGCTGATTCCCAATAATGCTATATTCTTAAATTTTAATCTTTGAAAAAATGTTATTTTGTTATGCAATTATTTTAATATTTACATACCCCTAAAATAAGTTGGCCGACAATGAGGAAAGAGCTCTGGTCACAACTGCTGTAATTAGGCCTCTGTTAATGTAAGTTTCGGCACCTATTCAAAAGCGCAGATTTAAGTAAACTGTAGTCCTAACTTTCTTAATAGAAAACAGCTAAACAGATTCTCATCACTACGAATAATAGGATATATAATTGAGATAAGTTTAAAAAAATGTCTGTGTTGGGCAAAACTAATTTAAATTAACTTACAGTCAATAACATCCTGAATGGCCTGATAGTTGCGAATTGTTTCTTTCAAGTGCTTATTTTTTTCCATGCCTGTTGTTAACCCTTGGGCATATTATTACACAAGATATTCATCTAAAAGCTAACATTATAAGCTTCACAAAAGTTTATTATTAAGCATCTAACGAAGGTGGTGCAAGGTAGTTGTATAAGTATGATATATATATGTGACCTTAGGTTGCAGCATTCGTTGCCCAGTGCAGCATTTTCAATATCCTGTTTTCCAAGTATCATTTTGGTTTTAGTATCATTTTTTTTTAACTTTATTGCCTTACATATCATCTTAGTTTGGGGTTCATAGCAGAAGTTGGGTATTTGTAAAACATCGACTTTGCATTGAAAACCCCATGCATTGTTTTCTTACAGAGAGAATCGAAGCCTAATAAAAATCAGCCAGATGAGAACAGTAAAAGAGACAAAACCACACAACCGAGAAAAAGAGTAAGTTCAACATTTCATTGAGAAAAATTATCATTTTAAGCCTTAAAATATTGCAATCGTTTCAAGTGACTGTGTTTATCAATATAAAAACAAATATATTTTGGATGTATATCTAGTGAAGCAATGCCAACCCCCCCGCAGTCTTACTTACATCCCACCAAATACTGTTTTTGCGACCAAATGCCGGGCAAATTACCTGCTTAATATTATGCCGCATTAAACTTTTTTCCTACTTGTGTTGGCCCGGCGTTTTAAAGTACATTTCGTTGTAACAAGGCGATAATTTGTATGCCTGTCACAAGTTGGCGTGGGTAACGTATGTAAAACACCATCAAGCTGTGCCTTCTAAATCTATGTTTGCCGAAGCCACGTGTTATAGCCAATGATATCAGATTGTGAGACTAAGGAATCGCAGCCGGACTCGGGACTTGGGAATACTAAGACTATGTGCTATAGCATAAGGTGGAATCTATTAATTGATGTGCAGTGTATATATCTAAAATATTTGGCTTCATGTCTACCGGACTTGTGTTCGCATAATAAGAAGCGGAGTAATGCGCACGTAGGAGCCAAGTGTCAAACAAGAGGCATCGGGATCGCTTAAGACGCGAGTTTTTTGGTGTTGTTGCGCCACAGAGTTTTCCATACATTTTGTTAAGTTTATAAGATTTTAGGCTTACTTGGACTAATAATTTACAGCATAGGCGTCCAACCTTTTTGTGTAAAGGGCCAAATTCAATTTTCAAATTTTTTCGCGGGCCACAATTCAATAAAGCTACAATAATAATAATAATCTATTACAGAAAACCCCTTCAAAAATCGTGATTTAATTTTAAAATAAAGCATAAATGCGAAACTTGGCATTGCTTATTACGAACGAGACTTATGATATTTGGCTCAAATGAAGTTGTGGCAACACACAGAGAATCCTCCAGGTGACTATCAGATATCAGTGACCTCGCCGGAGATGTAGTGTACTTCATTCTATAGCAATCTTGTTCACACAAATATGTGCTTCCAAAAAGTGATATCATACACATTGCGTGCTAGTAAATGAATGGGTACTTCCTGAGAGACATAATTCTTGTAAAAATTTATCAAAGAGCAATGATTAAATTTATCATGTAGGCTGGATTCACACTGAAAGTCAATTAACTCCATTTGCATTAATTCAGGAACATCATATGGTTTGGTAGAAAAAGGACACGAAAAAACTTTAACTTGACGCATACTTTTTGAAGTCATAAAATCTGTTTCCAAATTCTATTATCAGTTCCGAAATAAGTTCTGCATACTTCTTAGTATCTTGAACCTTACAGTTAAACAAAGTAAGAAAGTGGGTAAGGTTTTTGTTGTTCATCTGTTCTTCCCACAGAGATAATTTTGCTAGAAAAGCTTTCACATGATCAAACATGCAATTAATTAACTGTCCTCTTCTTTAAAGACGACAATTAAGTTCATTAAAGTGGGACCATATATCAACAAGAAAAGCTAAATCGCGTACCCAATTTGCATCATTAAACTCAACAATCAGCTGACCTTTTCCTTCCATAAATTTTTGTATTTCTTCCTTCAGTCTAAAAAATCGCTCTAAAACTTTGCCACGACTAAGCGAACGTACTTCGCAGTAGTAAGGAATGTCCTCAAAATCTGCTTCTATGCTACGTAGAAAATATTGAAATTGTCTGTGACGTAGGCCTTTAGAACGGATAAAATTGACCGTTTTTGTAACAACAGACATTACATTTTCCATACTCAAAGATTTCTCACAAAGTTTTCTTGATGAATCACACAGTAAAACTTGCATAACCGAATTATTTCCAACTTTGTCCGCCTCCTTTTTCTAATACCTTGACTAACCCATGTCGATTTCCACACATAGATGGGGCTCCATCTGTTGTTACAGGTCAGACAAGTTGCTCAACTTTAATTCCAGACCATTCAAAGTTGACATAACAGCTTCCAGTAAATCACTGCTTTTGGTGGTCCCTCTCAGGGGGACCATGGAAGCAAATTCTTCTGCCACGCACAAATATGGCTAACTGAGCGGTATCTTTGTTGTCTGTGGTTTCATCAATCGCCAAGGATAAAATATTCAGCTTTTCATATAAGGCTCTTTTTTGTGGAAGTCCCCAACTCTTCGACTCGTCGTGCAATGGTTTGCCTAGAAAAACTTATTTTTTAAATTGTTCTTTCAAGACAGATGGTATCAGCAACCCGTAGTAAACATTCTTTGACAAATTCGCCATCACTTCGACCACAAAATAACTAGCTGCAACAACAGATTGTTGTTGAATGGAAATATTGCAAAAAACTGTTTGTTGCCCAACAAGTCTACTTTTTAAATTGGCAACTTTATCTTTTCTATAGTGATCTTTAAATTAGTCATACGTTGGTGCATGAGTAGTCATATAGAGCAGTGTTTCTTAAAGTGGTGAATGGTTCACCCCAGGGTGAATAAAGTTTTTGCAGGGGTGAACCAACCAAAAGGGGTGAATAAGGGTGAACGAAAGTTCAGGAGCATCCTATAGTCACTAGTAAACAACTTTCTGAAGTAAATCGACTAAAACCTGTTGTTTTTTGGTGTTTTTTTGCTTATTGTTATAGTTAAGTTGGTTTGCACTGAGTGTATGAGTTAGGCCTACCATATGTCGTCTATTTTAGAAGGATTTGTCTCCTTTTCTCAAGAAAACTAAATGGTCCTCCGAGGACGCTTAAAAATGCCCAAATGTCCTCTTTTTTCGCATTTCAAGTTAGTTGCTTATACTTGGCGAGAGGTTGTATTTATTTCCAAAAATACTTAAGCTATGAAAGATTTTGGTTGTACACCACTCCTACAGCGCTGTACAAACTCTGTTTTTGCCAACTTTAACATTAAAACTACCAAAAAATAATTTGCTAATCTTCTGTTATCTAATTTTGTTTACTTTGTTGAGCACAAAGTCTCTTTGAGTGCCATTCCATGTTTTCATATCATCGAAGGTATAACGGCCCTATTTAATTATAATTTTTTTAACTTCTAGATAAACGATAAAAGTCATCCAACGTTCGAACTATTTTTTATCCATATTTTATAATAACAGGCTAGCAACAGGGGGACGAAATGTTTTGCGAAAAGCCTCCTGATTTTACAGTTTAGCGCCAATTCAACCAATTAAATCCAATTTTTTTCGCGCCTCGCACGACCGAAAACAAACTACACTATTTTTTTAAGTTGTCTCAATGATATTTAATTAAAAATTCTTTTTTTCGTAGGGGTGCAAGTCATAGGAAAATTAGAAAGGGTGCCGCTGCTGAAAAAAGTTATGGATATGGCACGTATTTCTTAAACGTAACAATTCTATTTTCGTTTTACTTGCAGGCAAAAAAATATCCTCTTTTTGGGTGCTAAAAATATGGCAGCCCTAGTTATAAGTACAACAATTTGGTGACTTTATTTTGTGCTTTTTTAGCTTTATATCTCTGAACTCGAGAAATTGTAGATTTTCAATGGTAAAACTTAGCTGGAGTTGATTTTAACAAAAATCGAAACAACCCAAGTCATTTTGTGCTGTTAGATAGACGAGATAGTTTTATCATATCATGAGACAAGGGTGAATGAAATCTAGAGATAGATGCTAGGGGTGAACGAAACTAAAAAAGTTTAAGAAACACTGATATAGAGCCTTTTAATGTTATACTGATTTGTTGCATATTAAGCAGATCGGTTTGTTATTGACTTGCACGAAAAAGTACTCTTCTGTCCACCTCTCTTGAAATATTCTACCATTATCACTAATTTTCTGTCTTTTATTTGCCATACTAAATATCAACCAAAGACGAATATCGCAGTAACTTGACTAAAATGTTCCTTGAAGGTAACTATCTATGATTGAATAATTCTAGATGTATACTTCGTCTTAGGGTGGCCAGATGCTTGGTTTAGGATTAGGACATTGTTGGTGTGAAATTTGGACAATTTAGGACAAATAATAATTTAGCATGCACCTAGTGCGAGACTAATGGAAATGAATGGAAGGAACTGTTCTTAGTGAGCTGCCAAAATTCCTTACAAATTTACAAAACGGTTAGTCGTTAACAGCAGTGCAACAATAAAGCTTTCTGTAAATTCGATTTCCTTTTGCCAAAACCGCAACACCACAATTTTATTACCGGAATTCTGTATTTGTTTTGGAAAAGGTCACGTACGTAAAAAGTTATGATATCACTAAAAGGTAGAAATACTCTACCTGTAACCTATTGTAAACCTAACATATATTTTATTGTAAGTTGGCCTAAATTTTAATTTGAGCGCCCTATACTAAACCCGACGCTTTTGTGCTGCACAGAATTACTGTAAAAATACGCATCAAATCGCGGGAAGCGCGAACAATTTTTGGATTTACGTGGTTAAAGTGAGTATAAATAAAGTTTGTAGGCCTCGTAACTCGTAAGCCCGTGGTTTAACTTTATTCAATGTTCCAAATAAATTCGGCCAAATTAGGACAGAAAACTTACTGTCCTAATGATTTACAAACCGTCGGACACAGCAGGTAAAATTAGGACAATTTATCGTTTTTTGTGCGAATTTTAGGCCATCTGTCAACCCTGCGTCTTATTGCTGTAGTTTCAAATATACTTAAAATGTATTAATTGTCTTACGATAATGGCAATTATTATGTCACTTATTAATTTTCTGCCTGCTCCAGCTGCTTGTGTTTTAATGATTTTTTTTATTCCTGTAAGACTGTATGTAAATAAATTGCCATCGTAATAACTAGTGAGAAATAACATGAAATGTAGAAACTTCAACGGGCCACTTCTGAGGTCCCGGCGGGCCACACGCGGGCCGCGGGTTGGACGCCCCTATTTTACAGTAACGCAGATAATTGCGATAGTTTATACCACTTCAGTCGAAATCCGCATTTTACTCGTGTTGTACGCCGTTTGGTACAAGAATTACGTGTTTGCTTGAATATCACGCAGAGTCGATAGCTCATGCAAACCTACACATACAACATTTTTAATTAAGAAACACAGCCTATTGACTTTGATAAAATAAGACAGCCTATTGACTTTGATAAAATATGTGCGCTGTTTTGGCTTGGAATCATCGTCAAAAGCTCTTTTACGATTGATAGCTCCGTCACGCAAATAATTGCACTGCACCAGGCAACTAAATGTCGCTTCCACACAGGCCTTATCCTGGTAAAGGTTTTAATTTTATTTTGAGAATGCAGTTGTCAACACATTTCAGACACAATCAGCAGCAAACAGTACAGGCTACATGCTTTCCGATCACCCGGAAATTCACAAAAACGGATCACATGTTATACAATTTTTATTAACCGAAGTTGTACCACCACAGTTCTACATCTGGGCATAACCAAAAATGTTCGCCAAAAAGCAAATATGTTGGGCGGTTTTTACAAAAAAGCCCTTGGTTTAGCCCCTTCACAGCGATGTTACGCTATCCCTAACATTACTTTTTGTTTACATGTGAATCGCGACATTTATTTGTTATAATCATCGACTATATCACTAAGCTAGCAATTGTGCACAAACATGTTGCAATGTAATATGTCTATAATAGTGACGAAGAGCTCACAACATGATGAATTCTACATTTAGTTTACCCACCAAATAGTTTTCAACATGGGCAACGTCGGTAATTGTCTTCCACTTTAATTTAGTCATGTAGATGGATGGAATACAGAACTGTAAATGTCAAAAGCTTTTTAAAACTGTCAACTATGGCAAATGATGCAACTCGGAGCCAGATCCCATTTATTTTTGTTTTACGTTTTGTCGAAGAATACTCGTTTCTAGATTACACAATTTGTAGGCACATACCGCAGATTCTTTGTCAATGGACTTAATATAATTCCCACAGGCAACTTACTTAAAGGCAATGCGACAATCCTCATCACAACTATACGCCCTTAAAGCCGAACACTTCAAGTTGGATAAAAACAAACGTTTACAACGAAATAGTTTTAAGCAATTGAGAAATATTTGCGTGACCAAATTAGTAGGGGTGTTACATATGTTAAGAAATGATTTAATTCTTAGTAAAAAACGCTTTTCAATGTTATACTAATAAATTGGTTAAACATGGTTTATTAAGCGTTGGCACGGTATAATTTTTTTATAGTCCTGCGTTATGTGTGTTTGCCTTATTACACAGTAATCGGTGAATATGAACATTATAAACATCAATTACACCCCTGTTTGTATGTCGCTCATTGTGGCTAAAGTGGCATTGTGCGAAGGGACACTTTCCACAATAACAGTAAAACCTTTTAAGGACTAACAGAAAAATATAGTTTTGTACCGAACTCCCATGTATTTAACTTATCTAACTTGCGTGGATAAACAAAATGCAAGGAGCTTTCAAGCTTTGGCCTAAATCACCACCACATATTCTTTTGTATTATCGCCGTGTAAGTTCGCCGTTTTTGAGGTGCTTTAATGCACGTCGTCCAGATGCTTGCCTGACAAGCGTGTCACACTTTCCCAATTGAGAACCCCATTTCAGCGCCGCATGCACACCTTGTGACGTTAGGTAAACCTTTGGGTGTTTGAATTGCGCTATTTCTGACGGAGTTTTTTCGTTTTAAGGGGAAAAAATATTTTCTGCCAACCATGCTCTTAGTCTTGAAACACCCATTTTTAGTTGAACTTATTAATATCTGGTGTATTTGCATGAGCAGCAAGAAAGTACTACTTCTAGTGAAGGCGACGGGCACCGAAGAGTAACTGCCAAAGGAAAATCGAAAGTCCACTCGTGGCTAGAAAATGGCAAGGTTTGTTTTTTGGCAGCAGATTTTTTGCTATACATTTATATAACAACGGTTGTTAAATTTTGTCTTCAGGTGTATTGAATTTATTTTAGGTGTATGCAATATCGCTGAAACTTATTGATTTATAGAGTGTATCTTGCATCTAAGTCAATTTAGCATGTGAAAATGATAAGAAAGTTAGTCAAATGGTCATACTTTCAGTACCCAACCTAGCGAACTAGTGTACAGTAACTGACTGATAGCTTGTGTTTATTTTTCACTTGTGAAAACTTAATGCAAAGTTGCCAGACTACATTCTAGGCTACAGGAAACGCGGAGGAGGAAATCAGAAAACTTCGGATAAGTGATTCTGAAACTGACCTGACAAAGTTTATTGAGACCACTCAATCGTTTGCAACTAATGAATCCAAGATGAGAGAAGTAGCAGGTATTTCTGTCGTTAAATATCCGATAATTACGTGTATTTTTGCTTTTCAACTAATTTGAAGATAATTGATATTTTAACAGTCCATTTGTTTTGAGGCATATACATTTGGTTTTAGAAATTCTCTGCAATAAGGCACTAAAAAATCCCAAGTTTGCCCGAAATGCCGCAATTCTTTGCGATCGCATGTCCTGGATGATGGTCCATGGCACGAAATTTCGTACTGTTGTGCTTAATGTGATGCAGGTACGACATTTTCAGATATTTAGGTTAAAATAGTTTTTCAGTTTTTTTTTTTTTTTTTTTTATTGACTTGTATTTTATTTGACTTGTATATTATTGACTTGTATTGTTAGTAGAATCCTTTTTATATATGTAAACGCTTAATACTGATTTGCATCAACGACTATTTTCATTAAATTTAACTATAGCTAATAATTATATTGTATGCGTTATCCTGAACTTTTTAGGGTCACTACAAAAATCGTGAACAACTCTTCTCTTCATCATTTCGTTCGGACTTTAGATGGTTTGGATTTGCAGCGTTTCTCGTTGAAATATTTCTTAATGTTCGTACATCCACCAAAGACAGACTAGTGGTCCTAGTCGAGCCCGTTTTCTCTTGCTTGTTTCAGGTAAATATGTTAATTATTTTGTCAGGCAAGTTAGTTTTTAAATTTTGAAATCACAAGAGTTTATAACAGAACATGAATACCAAATGTTTTAAATATGTGCCAACTTGTGAATTTTGATTAGTAGCAACATTTAGTTCTACTCTACTTTTTGTTTCTTAAAACCCCTATTTTGCTTATTAACATTGAATAATGCCGAACACAGTAAACCATAATCTATGTTAAGTTTGTCAGCCACGAAAGTGAAAGCTAAGGACATATTTGCAAGGAAAAACAAACAGTTTGTTTTTAAGGAAAAGCTATATAGTACTTCCAAAAAAAAAATTATAGCGATATGAGGAAAATATCAGCCGATATTACATCGCTAAACTGATCTCTAATTTTATTATGTATTTTAATTGTTTAATTTTTTTTTTTTTTTTTTTTTTTTTTTTTTTTTTTTTAGTGTTTATCGTACCTACAGTGTCAGTAACCCGAATGAAGGTTTGTTGAAACGTTGACAGTTAAAAAAAGAATAACGAGATAGCAGTTTGGTAGTTTATTTACCTTAACCCTTATTGGGCCGCAATTCCAAATTAACACTTACACATATTTTCCTGTTAAATTCGCTTCGTTTTTATTTACGTTTTCGTACCGTCAAAGTAACCGCCTCAAAAAACTCCAGAAAATGCTAGTGGCGAACGCTTGAATTACCGGCTTTTACGACGTGATTTGTTTGTTAATCTGTGGTCAAATTAACTGAAATGTGTTTTTTAGGTTCTAAAAAGTGAAAAAGTGAATCAAGTCCACATCGAGTGTTTTGGCCTTTTGGTAATGTTTAAATTAAATCTATTGTTTTACTTCGAAGCAGGGGCGGATGCAAGGCGGGTGGGGCACGTTTGCATCGGAAATTAGAGTTTGGGGAACTTAAACGTGAAAAAGGCGTTTTTATTGCTTTGCGCTTATCAATAACATCTTTTTCATGTAGCTTTTGTATTGAAAGTCACGCCTCTCCAACCTAAAACTTGAAAAAACGAACTGTGTTGTGTTCTTGGTTATTTTTTATGACGTCACTTTCATGTGTTTCTTGTGACTTCACCTTATTACGTCACTTTGAGAAAAAAATGGCCCCTCCAACAAAAAATCCTAGATCCGCGCCTGCTTAGAACTATTGAATGTAATGTATTGGATAAAGTGCTTTGACAATTAAAAAATGCAAGTTTGCAATCTTACATGTTGGTACACGAACGGTCTTTAAATTTCCATTTTTATTCGTTCCTGCTATCATTATTTTGTTTTAGTTCTGTTCTAGAGTCTGACTCGAAATAACTCACCCTAATTCATTACGGTTACCACTTATATGCAAAACCTTTAATTTTTTGTGTTTTGGTGCAGTTTGTCAGAGCTGGTCCGGCTTTGGAAAGCGAAAATCCATCGCGCATGAATCAACTTATGGCGGAACTCCGTGATCGATGCGTGATATCAAAAACTATCTTCGTACGACGCGTTTTACTGGACTGTGTTGAGCGCTATGCCACCAAGTGGTTCTCCCAAACCGTCAGATAGTTATACTGTTGTGCATTTTACCTTCTGTTGTTATATTATTCTTTAAACCTTTTCTTGCTGTTTACTACAGCTTTTCAACTTTTTATTCGTATAATAAGCGCTACCCTTTGAACCTGATCATTATTGCGTTTAATTTACAAAAGTAGCACAGCTCTTATCACATTAAAGCTGCGCGCTTTTTTGCTATTGATTAGTGATGCTCGTTTTTATGCGCGGTTCTTTATTTAAAACTGTTTTCATGGTTTACCGGATTGTTCTGGAATGCTTGTCACTTAAATGAAATACTGCAAACAGTAACCGTCATTTTGATTATCTAATCGCTTTAGATAGATTCGACTAACTTGTTAACAAATACTAAAATAGCAAACACACCACCATTTTAAAATTGTTCCATGCTGTTTCAAGACCTTTAAGAGGCGTAGACCTATATTTGCGGTTATTTTTGTATAATGTTCTATTTTTTTTAAATGAAGTATAACCTACATTATAGTTTTACCCAGATTGTTATCCGCTGCAGTAGTACTTTATGTTGGCATAGAAGTGTTTTATTTTAATGCTTTACCTAATTGGTCTTTGTTACAATCTTTTGTGTTTTAATAGTCAACAAGCCATGTCAAAAACTACCAATTCAAATTGCATGCTAATTTGTGTCTTAGCAATAAACGTTTTATTTATTGATCTCTGATTAGTAATTGTTTTTTTTTTCTAAATAGTAGTATTTATGGTCAGTTGGTTTATTAGTATGATAATCACAGCATTCCATGATAAGTTGGCTTAATCTTTGAGACCAACGTATGACACTGTCAGCATCAACCAGCAAGTAGCTAGCTTACTCTAGCGTAGCCCGAATGACTGAATAGGAGGGTGAAACGGACTCCTGTCATAAAACCGAAATAAGATCAACGTCGGAAAAAACACACTTCCAAATAAGATCAAAATAGGACTATACCTGATAGTCGTAAAACCGTCTAAATAGGTCCTAAAACCTAAAATGAATAAGTCCTAAAACCTAAATGGAGTTATACATATTTTACCTAACCCCACCCCTAAGTACATCACTAACTCCCCTACTAATAAAACTAGGCACGCCTCTAAAACCTTAAAATAAATTTTGTCGAGATACGTCGTCCGCCGCGCCGGCGTCTCCCTGGCTTACGATTTCAATAAAAGAAAATGCCTGTCTCATACCCCATTACATGAAATACAAAATATGCATCTCCCAAGTTTTCATATCCCTCTACCAGCTTCATCACTAAAAATTTCATTTTGCCAATCGGTAAACAAATTATACCCTTACCGGTACACATAGCCTATATTTAAAAAAATGTTACTTTCATCGTTGCATTGACATTTTTAACTATAATTTTTTACAGTCTAGAGTCTAGCAAACCAAATCTGGTTTAAAAAAATGTAACAAAAACTTAAAGAAGATAAGGAGGTTTGATTTAATTGATATCACGTTGCCATATTTTTTTAACTTCGTCAATTTGTAGCCTATATTCTTAGCCCGCCCTATATTCACACTTTCTGTTTAGCAAATTCCCAAGTAAGAAAAACTAGAAAGTCTGAAACATACCATTCACGTGTCACACGATTCGCTGATTACTCCGCAGCTTATATTGTATTTTTGTGTGAACCTCGTGCGATAGAAAAAAGTAAACATTCCTTAAGGGGTGTGTCAAAGGCTTGGTTACCGATTTATTTTCATTCAAGAGCAAACGGAAACTACGACAAATATTCATAACGATTCAGCAATAACACTAGTTACCATTTGTGAAAATATTTTAAAGAATATGCATAATATTAAAAGTATAGGATAATAAAGTTCATGCAAAACCATCTATTGCAATTAGTCTATGGTTTTGAACAATAAGTTACATTATCCAACGACTGTTTTACTCATTTTAAAAGTAATCTCTTGTTTATTTTATCTTGTGTGGGTACGCGTGAATACTAGGCGCTGTTCATGTGGCATAGTAATAGACCGAAGTGTGATGCAACGCTCTATCACCGAAACAACAAGTCAGGAGCAAAAAGTTTATTTCGCAATTTATTTTTAAATGCTTCAGGCTAGTAGATGTTTTATCTAGAAGTTTTGGATTTGATTAAAGGTTGGTTCACACTAGACGCGTCTGGCGTTAACGTAAAACGTTTTTTTAAAAACTCTTTCGGTTGCGGAAAGTTAAAATATTTCAACTTTGACGCTTTCGGTTAGAAGCAAGGAAATTTGCCGTTAACGCTGGCAACGCGTTATGTGTGAACTGGACGACGCTAGCGCTTGACGCCAGAAGCAAAACGCGTCTAGTGTAAACCAGCCTTAAGGCATTTTACATGAACCTTTCTTCTGTTAAAAACTAATTATAATTTTTCGTTAGTGAATACAGTGGTATGTAATTTAACTTTTATTGATAACTTTGCAATTAACACATAATCAAGACCAATGACGGAAATGGAAGAAATAGGCAAGTACATTGAAGGTCAAAATTCGAAAGAAGCAGATCAGGTGAATATAAACAGTTGACACAGTCCAATGATGTCGCACATGACAGGTGCACACTCGAGATTTCTTGAGCCAAATTCGTGCACACCTAAATTAGTAAATTTTACAAAACGACCAAGTTGTTTTAGGATTCCAAAACCTCGAAACCTCAGATGTGCATAAAAACCTTGATTGCGCCTGCACACTTAAATATTTGGCACGAGATCTGGAAGAAAAAGCGTCAAAATATGCAAATTTTGCAGTAATGCTGTGATATAAAATAAAATATTACAGAATTCCGTTTGCATTACACTTCTGTATATATAGATCTGAATTTATTAAATCAAATATATTTGTTTTGTGTATATTTCTAAAGATGTATGCTTCTTTAACAGGGTGTTGAGCAAAGCACAGGAAGTTTTAAACTAAAGCGCACCATTACTGTGATGAATGGTGTTGGGATCATTGTTGGTAAGAAAAATAAGCATTCAGCTAGTCCTTTGTTGTTTTAAGTGTTGTCATTTGCACTTTGATTGATTTAATAAAAAAATTAATCTGCTTTAAGGAAACATCATTGGATCCGGTATCTTTGTATCACCTAAGGGTGTGTTGCAAAATACTGGTTCTGCTGGACTTGCATTAATAGTATGGGCTATTTGTGGAGTTTTGTCGACTATTGGTGCACTCTGCTATGCAGAATTGGGGACAACCATCGTTGAGTCTGGTGGAGATTATGCTTATATACTGCAGATCTTTGGTTCCCTACTTGCATTTTTAAGGTAGGTTGTAGATTTATTTTCAATATGAAAAGTAGGTTAAATTTTGTCATGTTTTTTTATTTCCATTTTTTGTTTAAATAACCCTTGTCAAACCTTAAACTACTTTTTAGGTTGTGGATTGCTGTTCTTATTATTTATCCCACGAACCAAGCTGTTATTGCTCTCACTTTTGCCAACTATATAGCTTTTCCATTTTTTGAAACTTGTGATTCACCGGACACTGCTGTGAGAATGTTGGCAGGAATTTGCTTATGTGAGTAATTGTTTGCCATTGTGGTTTATTAATTATAAAAATCTAATATAGAAGTAGTATAACACATTATCACATTGATGTAAAGTAATAACAATTAGTAACCTAATTACTAGGCATGTTAAAAAGTAGAATCCCAGGGGATTCTAGAATATTAGGTTTTGAATCTAAAATAGAGAATCCAATTTTAGGGGCTTGGAAAAGGAAGGGGGTGGGGCATTTGAAGCAGTTGTGTAAACCGTAATTCCCAACTTCATAAAGAACAAAACAAAATTGTAAAACATAATAGAAATTGTTGCCAAAATTTAATATGTTGTATATAAAGTAAGTGGAATACACAACACAATGAACTCTTCAGCAATTCATAACATTGTTATGTGTCAGTTGTACTTTACTACAAACATGATCTGTTGTGCAGTCAAATAGTGTGTTGCAAACAATACAAAATGACTATTGCTTGTAATGTGTAACTAATCCGTGACAATTACGATGTGCTTAACATTGCTGAATATTGGCAGAAGGTTGAACTTTAGTAACCCCTTAGCACATTTTTTTCAAGACCAGTGCGATGCACCACGGATTGTATCTTTTGCAACTTAACACATTTAAGGAACTTGCTTCTAACTCTGTACGTGGCATTACATGTTAGTCCCCCTTCTAAGCTAGTAATTGATAGTGTTTCGCCACAGAACCAGACCTTTAACTTGCCATTTGTGTATGTACAATTAAGCGCTACCATTCATGGTAAAAAATAAATTATAGGGTTTCAAATTACCAGATATAAACGGCAGAATTGTATACAAACCAAATTTGGTTTGAAATCTAAGGATCTAATATTCTACTTACAACATCTAGTAATTGCACATTTATACTATAAAGTTGACTTGTGAAAATTTATGCCTTTAAATTCTGTTTCAGTAATCCTGACTTGGGTAAATTGTAAGAGCGTAAAGCTGGCAACTACCGTCCAAGATGCTTTTACTGGGGCAAAATTACTTGCACTTTTGGTGATTATAGTGGCTGGCTTTGTCCAAATTTTTAAAGGTATTTCAACCATTTTCTTAGGCAAACCTTTGTAAGCCGTTATGTTAAATATGTTAATTTGTTTTGTAGTATGTTTCATTTTTAATGCTTGGATGCTAAACATTGTATACAGTAGTTAAGAATTATTAAATTACAAAATATACTATGTGATACAATTTATTTAATATAGAAGGTCATAATACTTTACTAATTGAAACTGTCTATTAAGGGGATGCACCTGCTCTGTTGCCTTCACAGTCTATGATACCAATTAAAGACCATCCAAGTGCTGCTCAGATTGCAGTGGCTGCATACCAAGGTTTCTTTGCTTATGCTGGGTGGTAAGCAGTTAACGAACACATTTAAATACATCAGGCTAAGATAATATGCTTTTGAAATCTTTGCATGACATTATCACAATATGTATTGAAAGTAAATGCAGTTGATTTGCTGCATGTTTGTTTGTCCTAAATAATAACATGCTGGGTTCATACTTATGTGTCACAGCTTATAACTTATTTTTTAAGAAAATTGTTATCTTTGTTAATTATCAGAGGAGAAATAAGAGAACAAAAGTTTAAAGTACAGCTTCTATGTGAAAACCACCATGGTGCATATTTTTCTGAAAAAAAAAATCACTGTTCTTTAAATGGCATTATAAGTAGCAAATTACACAAGATGCCTTTCGAGAGGCTTCCAAAAATCAGTCAGCCTAAACAGGATTGTAGTTGTTTTTCTAGCTCGGCCTTGCTTACACTGCAATCCTGATCAGGCTGACTGATTTCGGTAAGCCGCTCCAAAGGCATTGTGTGTATTATATATGGGTGTCGTTATCGTTGGCCAGTACTCAGAAGGGCTTGATAACAGAATACACATTGTGTATGTGCATGTTTTTATTAAATATTTGCACCATAAGCAACATTTTTTTACACTATTCTTCTGCCCTTGTAAGTCAATATTGTCTGTTTATAACAAATGAAATTTTACTTTGCCTTGTCATGTAACTGCCCCACACTATATTAAAAGTAGTCAATTTTTGTTGATCTACTGCCATCCACGTATTAAAAAGCCCGAAAAATGTTTAACTAAAGTTGGTGATACAAGTAATGGCGGGCATCCAACCTGAAAAACACATGTTTTGTCATTTAATTCCTTATTTTTTAAGGTCCATGTCATACATTCATATAAATCCAAACGGTACACAGCTAAAAACTAACTGTGTTTCTTTGTAGGTAGTTTACCCTAATCCTAAAACCTACTGCAGCCTGATAAAAAAGGCTAAAATAAGCAATAAACTTTCAAAAGGGATTTTCAGAGGAGATGCGAAACTAATCACATTTTGCCTAGTTATAGTAGGCAGACTTGGACAACTAGATTTATTTTAGATTTTTAAAATTACATTAGAATTAGAAATAGAGCAAATTATAGTTTTTCTAAATTAAACCGAATTCTTCCAAAATAAAATTATACTAATTAACCTAGAATTACATTTAAATACTCACGATGACTTTGATTTAAATCGCAATTTATTCTTATAAGAATGAGAATGGTAAATATTTGTGTGCTAATTTTATGTTTTAGTCGTTCCGCCAAAAGGATAATAATTTAAATTCTTTGTTTCGACTGGGAGACTAAAATTGTCGTTGGACAAAGTAGTTTGTTTGGTAAAACCCAAATTAAATTAGAATTGAAATTATAACACACAAGAAATTCAAAAATTAAATTAGAATGAGAATTAGTCACATTTTGCCCTAATTAATTGAATTAGAAAACTATACTTATTTAATTATTCAACTCTGATAGTAGGTGATTTGACAGATAACTACAGCCAAATAGTTTTACCTAATTTGTATCCGTTAACATTATTAGTAAAAAAGATTACCATGTAAATAAAAAGAGACCAACCTAGTATTGTTTTAATATATTTGTTTGTTTGACTAACAAAATAAGTGTTTTTTTATATAAAATTAAATTTTGACTACATTTTTATTGCAGGAACTATTTAAACTTCGTCACTGAGGAAATGATAAATCCGTACAGGTATGAAGAAAATTAAGTTCTTCAATGATTTTATTTCTTATGCATCTTACTGCCTATCTTCTTTCACCATTTATTCTTATAAGTTTTAAGTAAATCAAAGTGTAAAAATAATAATGTAATATGTTGGAATTTAGCCATGAATCGCATCCTGTGATATCAACCAAAATATTTTTAGATGCTTACATATTCGAGTGCGCGTTACATATACATCACGATACAATGCACGCGTTACCATACATTGCACTAGCATGTATACAAGTCTGTAAAGTAGTGAGAGATGTTCTTCTCCTTCCACGGCCG
This sequence comes from Ascidiella aspersa, assembly GCF_963924565.1. Lineage (NCBI taxonomy): Eukaryota > Metazoa > Chordata > Ascidiacea > Phlebobranchia > Ascidiidae > Ascidiella > Ascidiella aspersa. Next base: position 16,659,248 of record NC_139449.1, read on the forward strand.
CCAGCTCAGCTCGTAGACGCGCTGTTGCAGAGATTATTTAATTGATCGCGCCTCGCGCTCTCTGCTAGATGCTTTATACAAAACAATACATGTGTGGTGGTAGACATTAATATATCATCTTTATTCATAAAAATGGAAACCAATGCTATTTTTGGTCAGATAAAATGTGTAGCCAAAATCACCTGGTCCGTGAGAAATTAGCGCACTGCGAAGCCAAAAGGTCTGTGACAGTTGGGGCATCTAACAATCAAAAGGTCTGACTTCTAGATCTTGAAGGTATGAACAATGCACTATTGACTAATAGGACCTTTAGGAAAACCCCCAAGCATACAAAAATGAAAATATTGGCTGAATGTTCACATTAATAAAAAACTGGGAGATTAAATTTGATAATACTTGACCCACCCGAACCCTATCCTAAATAGTATGGTTGACATATTAATTATTTAAACGCTGCGCTGGGGAGTAACCCTCAGGTGGACATGAAATACTTTTTTCACAAATTTTTTTATTAGGTCCAAAAGCGTTTATAAAATTATTAAATCAACAAACATTATTTAGGTTAGGGTGCGGTTAGTTTTTTTAATTCAGATAGGTGAAGTATCAAGTATTATTAAATTTGATATTCCCGCAGATTTGCTAAATCTAATAAGTTCATTGCACCGACCTCATGGTTTAGAAGTCAGACTTTTTTCCCTTTCAAACAGAAACAGTTGCCCAATCATGATATGTTTGAGTTTACCTTATTGTGTTATTCAATTTTAAAATGGTGTTTTAGTGTTGAGTTCACGTTTATCCGGTGATAACATTTTCATACTACTCGCTCGCTTTTTAGGAATTTGCCTAAGGCCATTCTAATCTCGATGCCCTTGGTCACCATTGTATACCTTCTGGCTAACATCGCATACTTTGCGGCAATGTCCCCGGCTGATCTTCTAGCCTCCAACGCAGTCGCCGTGGTAAGTTATATTTTGCACTTTACTTCGAGAAACGCTCATAGCTATAGTCGTCGGCAGCCCATTTCGTAAACAGGACCCAGTGGTGATTGAATTTATGTTAGACTTTATTAAAGATAACATTTTGTTGTCTTAGACTCTGGGCAATCGCCTTCTCGGTGTAATGGCTTGGGTCATGCCCATCTCGGTCGCGCTGTCTACTTTTGGAGGAGTTAACGGATCCTTGCTCGTTTCGTCAAGGTAATCGTTTTATACAAGGGTTTTTCATTTACATATGCATTCGAAAACCTTTTCGTCGCATAGACAACATTATACTTTTCTTAATGTGGGTATTATTAGTCTTTGGACTTGGTCGTCCGTTTAATTAATCTATGGAAATGTTTATCAACCTTTTGGCGTCGCTACCCAAAATTGGGTTGCTGTTCGATTTGATTGCTTCGCCGACTGGTGTAATTTTAGATGAATTGACTTGTTAAGATTTCGGCTGACTTGCGGAATCAATATGAATACACGGGGATTTCCCTTTCACAAGTGATATCGTTAATTACATAAACTTTTTGATAATTGTACTGTAATCTGATAAAAATAATGTTTTTTGGTGTTCGCAGATGCTTTTTTGTGGGCGCTCGACATGGCCACATGCCAGAATCTTTGGCACTGATTAACATGAAGAACATAACGCCCGTGCCCGCTCTTATATTCACTGTAAGTTTAATAAACTGCTCTGTAGCACTTTTATTGAACCTGAAATTAATAAATACTTATAGGGATTCGCATTCAACAGATTACTATTAATCGCGTTTTTTGATTATCAGGAAGAGTTTCCAAACTATTTATTGACTGAATAGGTGCCTAACGGCTAACGCTAAACTGGTGTTTTACTAATGCATAGATGTTATGGTAAGTTTTAACAGCTACACTAATGCCATACGCTGTTTTTACCAGTTTTAATATTCATAATGTTCAACACACAATCGTTTACACGAAATTTAAAATTTACGCCACCCCTTGTTTTGTGATATCCGTCGAAATGCTGTCGCCGTCATTACATGTGTACTTTAAGTCTTCTCAGTCTTAACTAAATGAAATTTTAACCAGTGTGCACTGAGCCTTCTCATGCTGGTCACAAGCGATATGTACGCTCTCATCAATTACGTTGGGTTTGCTAACTGGGTGTGGTACGGAGTGGCGATCGCCGGACAGATCTACTGGCGATTCAAGTACCCGGATCTTAAACGACCGATCAAGGTGACTTGATTGAAAGTCTACTGAGCAAATTTAAAAGACCCCAGTCGATTTAATACATAGTTTTTATCTAGAATCTAGACGCATTATTACAATTTTCTATTCACCCTACTATGATGGTGAATATTGTAACCGCCTTGATTTACATACAAACTTTTAAATAGTATGTTGCACAATTTAAATAAAATTATGTAACTTTATTTCATTTCTAAACACTAAATATATATTTTAAATAGCTAATTATTTTAGTTACGATCTCTTCAAAAGAATGTAAGGTATTGCTATCTTAAGCCATTAACATGCCAGCTTCCCATTGCAGATCAACATCGTTTTTCCGATTTTCTTCTGCATTGTTTGCGCCTTCATTCTCACCCTTGCATTTGTGTCGGCACCGGTTGAGTCTCTCATCGGTACGGCGATAACCCTTACTGGGATCCCTGTTTACCTAATCTTTATCCACTGGGAGAATTATCATCCCGCCTGGTTTAAGGAAATAAAATGTAAGTTTTATTTTTGGTTTCGACAAATAAAGTCACTATCACTCGTCCAGAAATACATATATTTGGTACGTTATTTATACCAGTAAAGCACGGATTTTGATCTGTTAATTGGATGACAGACAGTAATACAAATGTGTCGGATAGTGTTTTTGTATTTGTCACTGTTTGTTAGTAGATTTATACACGATAATTTAACTCAGTTCACAATCATATTAATATTTGTTCCAGCGGACCTTACGAAGTTTGTGCAGAAGATCTGCCTGGCAATGCCCCAAGATCGCCACGTTGATTAAATGTTATACTTATCCATGTCACAAACCTTAAGGATGATCGCTTTTGTGCTTGCAGTTTAGTCCGGCCATATGTTACTCTTATTTGTAGGCGGTATACACTGGACTGTTGCTTTCTTTCTATTCCCAACACTGATGTACACTTCTATTGCAACTGATTCGTTTTAAATGAGTTTTGGCTTTTGCATGCAACCAACAAATAAAACGTTTTTCATAAAACTTTTAAACGTTGCCCTTTAAGACTCCGGTTTGAATCATGATTTAAAAACATGTACATGAAATAAAACAACTACGTCAAGCAGTGATTTTAAATGTATGTTCTAGTCTAGGTTTTTTACAGCCATAATGCTGAACCTGGAATCATCTGTTTTTGTGTCTTATCGTTGATGCTTGGCGATACCTTCGAATGCCAAAGTTCGCATAGAACTATGTATTGTACAACAATAAAATTGAATAACTAATTTTGCACTATTTGATCACAAGTTCTGTTTATACAATATATAAAGTGTAAATCTATGAAACCTAAACTAAAAAAATCTGTTCGCTGCTAAATTTTACCACTTAAATTTATTTGTTTTGTTTATTTATATCTGTTTTGTATAGCATGTCATTTTCTGTCTTTTGTTATGTTTCATTTGGTGGATAGATATATTTCAAAATAATATTTATAACAGTAAGATTATCATACCTTTACCTATCCTTCATTAATCCACCTGCTGTAAACTTGACACATTTATTGTTACACAATTTTTATTTTGTATTTAAATACTAATCTTACGTGCGTTATCTATATTTGTTGTGCAAACTTTGTGCAAAACGCTCATTAGATGTTGCAGTTATTGTCGTTTTAAAATTTAAAGTTACAATTTTGGGATTAATGTACCACCGGACAGATACAAGATGAGAGTTGTGCGATTTGCATAGTAGGGGTACAGCAGTACGCGCAAAATTAGCATTACTGGCAAATATTTAGCGTGTTGGCAGTCGCAACTTTGTTAGGAAGTCCTTGCACTAATGTGAACGTAAAATAATTTCTTTACCGATTCTGGTCTCGCGTATAAACGTAAATTTGTTTAAGTTTTATCAACATTTCTTGGGGTTTGTTCAGTTTGTATAAAAGTGTTGACTAATCTGTAACAAATGTGCACAGCTTCAAACTGCAAAAACTTTTTATACTGAGTCGGAGTCACAGTCCACTATTTAGGTGACGGCCAATTTGTACCTATACTTTCTCGCACGTTGCGCAATATAATTCCTATTTCGCTTTACTCCATTTACACAACATACACGGTATACACCGACTTTTGACTTGTTTATGTCTTATCTATCTGACGTTGTTTTCGAAAGCATGAGTATGATTTGTTCTGTATTTATTTGATGCTATGTTTATATGTATTATTTAACAGCGCTAAAGTGGTAAAATAGCACACGCTTTTATAGCATCTAAATAGTTGTTGAATATAAATAAATACCAGTCCGTAGGTTACAAATCTCTCGGATTTTAATAGTTTTATATAATTTGTACCTGCGCCGTTATGTTGAAATACTGCACAATGCACATCTATATTGTTTAGACTGGCATTAAATAATTTTAGGCGAATTGTTTTTTTGTGTTTTTTGCCCGCTTTGTGTGTAAGTGTTGAATTTCGTATTTCAGCAGCTTTAGCTTGTGGTTAAAGGGTGCCTCTTGCTTATTTTTTAATTTTAGTGATCGTTTTACAAACTGATTGCAAAACGTTAGACAATAAATGAAACCACTTGAAACAATCGTGTTGTATTATAGATAACAAGAAAAAGGGATAAAAGTAAAACATTATAATTATTTTCTCTTCCCATAAATGTAAAGCCACCAAAACCTTATTCTGTGAGGGGCCCAAGTTCAATCATGTTCAACAAATAACCAGACGGGTCTAATATCAAGTCTTTTAATAACGAAGTCAAAACCCAGGTTATCTCCCATTAATGTTTTACACTTATTAAGGCAGGAAGTCGAACCGGAACTTATGAACCGGTTTGGCCATTTTTTTGCTAACCGTTTTTTGTAAGATTTTTTTTTAACTGAACCGTATATTTTGAAAAAACCTAAACCGAACTCGAACCTGTCAAGAAAGCGGTTCACTCCGGCATGACGTCACAACTTGTACTTTACAGAGTCAAGTTATCCCATGTTCGAAATTTTATGAAAAAACATGAATATTCATTAAATAAAACGTTGATTTTTTAGATATTTTAATAATGAACTGCCTGTTTTTTGTTAATACGTCGCGAACTTAGATTAAATACGCGTTACAATCCATTAATAATTATTCTCTACATTTTTTAGGTGTAACGCATGTCATATTTTATCCGAACCGGAAATAATAATTAATTGTCTCTTTGTGGATGCTCCACAACAGTGAGTCAAATCATTACAATGCTTACAAGGTTTAAATGTAATTATAAAAAAAATGAAAACCATGTGTATAAAAACGATTCGTTTTCGCTCTTAGGCCAGCAAGCAAAAAATATACAATTTGCATCAGAAAGTTTTTTTCAGTTGTAAAATTGTTACTCCGGCAAAATTTTAGTCCCAACCTTTCGAACACCTATTCAGGAAATCTTCTTCAGGGCAATATTATTGCAACAATAGGAGGGGAATACATGCCAGACAAATCATAAAGTAAAAACACAATGGACCACGTTCTAAATCACGATGCGTGAAAACAACATAAACACCCGGTAACCGAACAATGCGAAAAATCGAGGCTGCAGCTTTCTAAAGCACGCTACTTCACAGAAAATGATATGCCGGGGCAAGAAAAGTCTCTTGCTTAATGTTGATTGTATTGTCGTGCTCATGTATCGCCCATGATTCCAGAAACACCCGGCGATGGTAGTCCATCTCGCGAGTCACAATACATGAACATTCAAAGTCGATGTTATGACTTTGGCTGGTCACATAAGCTGTTATAGTAGATTTGACCAAAGCGCGAAAGTAATTTACTTAGTTGAAACTAAAACACAAAACGTCTAGTTTGTAGGGCATGGCCTTGTGCTCCCCTGGATCCGTCCCTGTTTCTGGTATACTTATTAAGCAACATAGTAAAATGTTTTGTGAAATCACTCGAATGTGATAAAATATTTTGGTCACACTACCGAACGTGGTAAGGAATTCTAAACGAATTACTAGACCTAATACAAAACGCAAACAAATAATATAGGGCTCCAAAGATTAGGTGGTACTTACTATTTACGCGACTCTAGGCAGTCAGGGCTAAGCTTTACGAAAAGTTAAAGCGCGCATGAAAGCGAAAAGTGTCTATAACGTTGAATGTAAAATGCCTGTGCGGTAGGATAAGTTAACATACGGCGTGTGTGTATAGCCACATTCAGTTCGCCTTACTTAAATATACTATAAAGGAGACTGGGAATACTGCGTGTGCTGGAATACATCGGACACGCCGATTTACGATACAATAGGACAGGGGTTCTTAAACTTTTTTTACCGCGGACCCCTAATTTTATTTGCTTGGCGTGAACCCCGGTGATAGAAAATTTTCAAAATGACGTCATAAATTGACGTCACAATAAAATATGCCGATATTTCATAACTCATTGTCACAATACAAATAGACTTTCAGAAATATGCTAATGATTTAAGTAAAATGAAGTCTAAATACATTAAGTGGTCAAACGTTTTATTTTTAATTAAACCCCTTTCTTTGAAAAATTGATTACATCTTAAATATACACTAAAATTTTAATTTGGCCATTATGGACCCCCTAAAATCAGTTCACGAACCCCAAGGGTCCATGGGGGGGGGATGGGTTTGCAAGAAGGACGCGAAAGGTTTTCCGAGAAAAGATTTATTTATTAATATTATTTCGACCTGATGCAACATAATTTAAGGTAACTTTATAATAGGGCTACCATATTTTCAGCACCCAAAAAGAGGACATTTTTTGCCGGTAAGTAAAACGAAAGTAGAGTTTTTACGTTTTTGAATTTGATCATGTTTTACATTTTCTTGGTAGTTACAGGCAAAAGTTACAAAAACAAAGCAAAAGCAACAATTACAAATCATATTTCTTTTTCAGATTCAGCCCATGAATACTTTGCGGTTTCCTTAACTTTTACCAATAAGGAATGATCATTTTTAACAAAATCGTGAAATTGAGTACACGAAATATCATTGAAATTATATACAACCGTCAAGATGCTCGAAACTGATCCAACTAATAGGCTGTCTCTTTCTTTGCACTATTGTTGTTGCATCAAAGAAAAAATGCGTTCAACATTTGCACTACGAATTTTAACAGTTCGCTTGCTGGAATGCTGGAAATATTCTGTCTATTTTTCATGTGCAATCATTTTACAAAATGCAGTTGCATCTTTATTAATGGGCATTTTTACATGTGAGGTTCTGTTGCCATTTTTCTGGCGCAATGTTTGCAATAACAATCAAGAAGGTATATGGCTGGTGGGGCAATATGTTGGAAAACTTTTTTTAAACCAGCAATTCAGCATGTTTCATGGCTTCAGTATTTTTTGGAAATAAACACAACGTCTCGCCTAAAAGACTTGTTGAAAGTATAACCAACTACCTCGAAATGCGAAACAAATAGGACATTTGGGCATTTTTGAGCGTCCTCGGAGGCCATTCACTTTTCTTGAGAAAAGAGGACAAATCCTCCTAAAAGAGGACATAAGGTAGGTCTACTTTATGAACTCTCTCCTTGATATTAAAACTATTTTTGAAACCTATGTTACGATTGGGTATAACTATACAGCAATAGTTTTTAAACTTTAAACCAAAGTGAGTTTTATTCATAAGCTCGAAAACCATGAAAAATCATTCTAAATCTATTTTTTGTTATTATTAAAGTAAATTTGTCTAAAAGCCAAAGCACAATTGACAGGTTTCATTTTTTAAATATGCCATTAACAGCCCTCAATGTTCTCTGATCCGCTCTTTCAAGGGGGTAGAATTTTCAGGACTTTGTCCTCCTTAAGATATTTTAGGAAGGCAGTTAAACCACAAAATCATGGGATAAGTGAATGTACCTAGTCAAATTATCGGCGACTTCGGCGCGTTTAATCGTGAATCGCTTTCTTTTTCCAAAATCGGTTTTAAGGTGACAAAAGGTTTATATAGGTGATTTTATGAATTGGGCACATGCATATGAAAAGACGAATGAATGGCTTGCACCGAAATCATGTAAAAAGTTAGCACAAAGTTAAAAAAATGGAGCTATGCGTTTATATGCTCAAACAGCAAACATTTCGTTATATCTACATAATTAGGCAAAACTTTCCGGTTTGGTTGGAAACGGCTTCGTTTCCTTGAAAAAGCCCATAATAATGACGTCATTTGCTGGTATCAAATCAGGACGCGTTTACCTTCTTTTTGTGATTTTGGTATCGGATTAAAATGTGTATTGCAGATTACTATAGTCACCATGCAGGAAGTTTTCCTTTACGGTAGTCTTGTCGCAGAAAATTTTGTCTGACAACTTATTTCAATCTCGCTATTGGGGTCTTTTCGATTGGGTAACCGCTGCTGTAGATCGATTTAAAACAGTTAAAACGGCCGAATCCTTCACGTTTCGAGGTACAAGGGTGAGAAATCGCAATGAGCCAGTCACGCACTTATCGCCATACCCACCATCTCGTTATGAATCTATGGCGGCGCTGTTGGAATAAATACCTGGCAATCTGCAACACAACAACCATATAAAATTTGAGTGATGAAAACAGCAATATAATCAAATCGCTTGAATTTTTTTATACTGTTACAATCGAATGGCGCTTTTAGTCTTTGTTAAAGAACAGTGAACTGTCACTCATCACCAGACCGTCGGTTTTTATCCTCACCATATCTTTATTTCGGATTGGCTTTGACCTGTAAAACAGTTAAAAAAAAGTTGTAGCAAAATATTTTACATCAGGATTTTGGCTTTATAATAGAAATGACTTGGATAACTGTAACCACGCGGTGTACCAATGCACCAAAGTGCTGCTTCTGCAAACTGCGACATTAAAACGATTAAATTAAGTTTTTATCAAGGTACCTAATCCGTTAAATTTATTGAATATGTTTAGTACATAATAATGACTTAAAAATCACAGTTGTTGGCTTACAACTATACCTGAAGACCAGTCGACGCCCCGTGCATCTATAGGTGCCAGCGTTCGCTCTTTCTTGTGCTCGTTTCGACCTTTCTTCTTGGCGTTGTCGTTGAATTGCCAACTTCTCTTCGCGAAGTACCAAGCGTCGTTGCTGATTTGTTTGAAAACGTTAGTTTGACGTTAACGCCTTTAAATCACTATGCGTTTGTTAATTACGTCGTATAAAATGAAAGTATAAGTCACTAAGCGTTACACCTGACAGGTACACTATGCGTTTGTTAATTACGTCGTGTAAAATGAAACTATAAATCACTAAACGTTACACGTGACAGCTAAAAGAAGATAAAAAGTTTTGACCATGTTATATTCGTTTGTTTATTACAGAGTTTATATAACATGTCTAGCCTTCATCTTTGATTGTAAAGGAAATTTTGGATTTACGGATTCACAGTATTATTTTACCTTTAAAGTTTATATGCATTATGCTGTCGGTTTTGTAAGGCGAGGCCATGCCCTCGAATTTTAAAATGTGAACTTGTTTATGGATTTTTTTAACGAGTCATCCACATTTACTTTAGGCTAAATGTTGATTGCACATTTGCGCGTGAGTATGGCCGTGAACAGAAGGTTTCTCAAGAGTACTTATATCAGCCATCTCTGACATTTTCATGACCCCCAAACAAAAATCTTAGTACAAGTTTTATCGTCTGGGTAATTTTACGATAGTCGCCAAATTAGTTGGATTTTAAATGTTTTTACCAATATACAGCAAACATAATGTCTATGGCAGCGCTTTTCAACCAGTGCGCCATGGAAGGTTGCCAGGTGCGCCGCGAGCAGGACCGGATTAAGGTTTTCATGGACCTGGGGCTGTAGGGCATTCAGAGGTATATTGGTCGTTTTTATTATGTTCATGTTCCAACCAGAATTAACATGAAATACGATTTTTTATTCACTTGTCAAATAGATTCATTTAACTTGTTTTCTCACTTTATATAAAGCGAAGCCGTTATTAATTTTTATTGCTGTCTATTTTTTTCCAAAATCTCGAGAAGAGCTAATTAAGGAATGCAACCTATTTTGGTCCATAGACGAACGCATTTGGTTCAGCACTCTTTTAAGGACTGAAAGAGCGTTCGCCTGAACAATTAGTAATCATCAGACAAAGATGCATCCTTAATACCACAGATACGTTAGAAAACGCATACATTAACTTATTTTTATTAATAAATCTAAACATTTGAGCTCCTTTGCTACTTTCGACATAAAATTGGCGTTCTTTTAGCAGTGCAGAAAAATGAATCAACATTTTAGGCAGTGATTCTTCCTGATCATCTGGGTAATACTGAAACAAGGTTATTTCTTGAAATTTCCTCAGTAATGACAGACACTTAAAATTGTACCTCTTTATCAAATTTTTGATATCGGGTCTTTAATGTCTAAACAAAATCAATAGACCCTGAAGCAAATTTGTCGCCTTATTTAAAGTCATTTTGCTACTATGCAGTGTCGGACTAGTTCTAGGCCTATGAGACCTTCCTTTACGAATTTTTGATGAAGGTGAATAGCACAGCAAATCGCGTACAGAAGAAGATCGAAATCTTCTAAATAAGACGAAAATCTGTCGGAATACGTCCTATATTTATTCGAATAGGCCTAAATATCTAAAATAGTTGCTGAAACTGTAGGTATAGGGTATGGGACGATCGGGGGCCGTCGGTCAGGCATCCGCCGTTTTGCTTTGGACGCCAGTTTGACCGGTGCCTTTAAGGCTTCGCTGTTTTAGCACCGAATTTTTTATTTTGTTTTGGGTTAATGTTGGGCAATACTGGGAATATGAAATGTTTTAGGGTTATTAGGGAAGTTAGTGATGTAGCCTACTTAGGGGTGGGGTTTGGGGTTAGGTAAAGTGTTGTTTATAGGCCGGATTCTGACCTATAGGTCTTATTGCAATACAGACGGTAATACTACTATAAGGTATTAGTCCTATTTTGGTCTTATGGCTGGAGTCCGTGGTGATATCTCTAGAACAGCGGTTCCAAAACTTTTCTAAAAACTTTGCTTGGTCGCGAACGATTCGCTTACAACGGGTAGTACAGTAGCCTAATACTAGATGATTTGTGATGCTACAAAAGACATCATAAAACACGCTATATGATCGAATAATAAAGTATAACTAAAGACAATAATGATGGCAGACTAATGTTTAAAAACTTAAAGACTAATTCTCCTTGCGGACCCTCTGAAACTGCTGTACGGACCCCAGTTTGGGAACCGCTGCTCTACAATATAACTTTTTATACAAAGATAACATCTTTTGGTCTTATTAAATTGTTAGCGGTGGACCTATTTTTTTGGTGGGCCTGGGGCTGCAGCCCCCTCAGCCCCCGCCTTAATCCGCCCCTGGCCGCGAGAAAAAGGAAAAATATTGTGTTATGTGAAACATGTATTTTTTACTTTTCTATTAAGCTTAGCCCATTGATTCCACAGTCCTTTTAAGTAAAAAACACAATAATACATTTAAAGCAACAGCATCTAAGTCAGATAATCTGTAATACCATGGTATTAAGACCACCGACATAATTAAGCCAACTTCGCAGTAATAACCACAACAGATAATATCTAAACTAGTCTAGATAAGACCTAAACCTGTCGAAATAAGTCCAAAATTAATCGGAAAAATACCTAAATGGACAACATAACGTCCTAGACCTAGACTTTAGGGAAAGGGTATGGGATGATTGGGCGCCGCTGATTTGGCCCTATATTTTATGCCCATGTTTGGGCTTATGGGCAGGTAGTTTGTGGTGTTAGCAGTTGGGTTAGGGATGAAAATATTAGGGGAGTTAGTGATAGTTATATGTGGGGCTTTACATAAAACATTGTATAGGCATTATTTTGACAATTTAGGTCTGATTTTGTTTCGTCATTATTACGACTATTATGTATTAGTCCCATTTTCGCTTTATTCCTAACTGTCTTTCATTCCGAAATTGCTGTTGTTCTTATTTTAGTTTCAAGGCTAGAGTCTCTTTAAAGATATGCTACTATAAAGCCTATATACCAAAAAGTTGCAAAGCAATTTAAGACAAATACCGGTAGGCTACATCTCAAAAATTTCGCGATCGCTTCGCTCGCAATGTGCGGGTCTTTTAAAATATCTATAGGTGCGCCACAAACTAAAAAAGGTTAAGAAAGACAGGTCTATGGGGTAAAAGCATTAACAGGACTACATTTTAAACTATAAACTTTGATGTAGTTTTCGTTAAGCCTAAATATAAATTCCACACCTTGTCTTTCCTTTTCTGAATCTCTTTTACCGCTTCCGGAGGAAATGATTCAACTTCATCAAGAAGTTCATCCATCCTATTCTCGATACACGTCAGCATCACAAGCCCGTCCATATTTACGACAAGACGTCCCAAGACGTTTTTGTATACCTGTCGCCAAAGTTAAACTGCCACCGGTTAGAAAAACAAATAAATCTCCCCCAAAGTATTGTCATTTTAAGCTCACTTTTGTCTTTTTAACAAAGGCAGTGGTAACTACTTTTTGTGTGAAGCTACATACATACGTTACTATGATTTACCTTAGCAACTTGACTTTTGATGCGATCTATTGCCTGGTCACCGTTTTCGTATACTCCTTCTTCTAGTATTTGACACATTACTTGCAGTTGATCGCACCTTGTGTCACATTCTTCGATAAACATTTCCATACGACTCACCTGGTAGGTAAGGACTTCCAACTCTTTGTCCATGTGCTCTTTCGTACGTCGATAAGATTGCTAGAAAATCACATATTAATTTACAAATATATATGAAAATAATCTATTTTAAATATTAAAAACATATTATTTTGTCGTTTTATAAAAAAATATTAAAACAGTAAAGTGGACCAAATCGACTGATACTGAACATACAGATATTCCTCAATCAATGTAATTAATATAAAAAAAATCTCTTAAATTAAAAAGCAAAGCACGCTACCTTGATTTCATCAACCGATTCCTCAGAGTTTTGAAAATGGTAAATTAATTTAAGAATTTCTTTTTCCATATCATGAATTATGTCAATCAGAAACATTGGATTTTCCAAGATGTAGCCAATTTCACTAAAAACTTACAAAAAAGTTATTACTTATTATCAGAAATAAATCAAAATTTTCTTTAAAAAAAAATGTAAAAACTCCTGAATCCAAATGGTAAAAAACAAAAATTCTGGTTGGAGTTTTTACGATCCAACTAGGTAAAAAACACTTAGTAACCGAAAATTATTCTGTTTAGATGTTAAGAAAAATATAATTGAATCCTCTATAATTGTACTATCTGTGGGATATTAGTTCTTTTCTGACCTAATTACGCACAAACTTAATACCAGTAAGTGAGTCTGAGGTAGGATCCCACTCTTCTGGGTACTTAGTTTTTGACACACAGAATTTGCTATCTTGTTTCTCGGCATTTTCAACAGAATGCTTTGTTGCGATTATCTCCTTTTGAAGCTTCTCTCTGTAAATAATGTGATTATGAAACGCGTAATGCTAATATCCTAACGGGGTAAAAATTAAAGAGTTATTTTAAAGACATTAAGGCGCTCTTTGATTTTTGCACATAGAAAGCAACACAAAAACAAAATAAAACGTTACGCTATCCAAAGTATATTTTCAAAGAGCGCCGAAATAAGTATGGGGGAAAAATACAATAATACTTGACCCACCCAAACCCAAACGCTAACTTGCTCCATAACCCAATTAATGTTAACAAGCTTTCTACATGCCAAAATCCAAGAGCGCCAAATTTATTTGTATCGACCTAAACCAGCGTTGTACAGAAAACACCAATACAAATCACAGGTCAATACACTGCTTAAGTGGTCACCGAACTAAGGCACGTGAAGTTAATTTTGTCGGCCTGCATTTTGTTTCAAATATAAAGTTAAAACGCAGTTGAATATGTAATTCAACAATAAATTTCGATATAAAATTAAACCAAACGATAATTTCATACTACTTTTTACAGTTTTCTTTTATTGTGGTATTTCCCGAGTTAGTAATGTATTTTCCGAGTTAGTAATGTTCGACATAAGATTTAACATATGGCCAGAAAGCGTCTATCCTTACATATATCAGGCCATATATCTCAGACATTACAGTTATCTGGACCTTTATAAAAAAAAGTAAGCTGGCCCCTGCACTAATCAAGACAAGTCTTAGTCTTGATAAAACAGATTTAATCTTTCTGCTTAGTTTTCATACTTGAGTGTTGATTTACGCATTGTAGAGGTTTGTTTAGTCAAGCTATTTCTGCCAAACTTATTTTGCTTCTTCGCTTTTATATTGTCCATTCTCTTTTTATCCCACTCGTCGCTCATCATAAGATCACTGTCCTTAGTTGTTAAATTGTGGTGTACTTGCATAAGGAATTCTTTATAGCTAGACATAAATTGCTTATAAAACTGATATATAATTTAATTTTAAGCAGATATATCATATACATTATGAAAATTAGATATTGAAACCTCTTAAAATCAGCGAAACTGTCTGTTCAAAGAACAAAGCACAGTAATAACAATTTGTGTAGGAACAAACCTCTGCCATTCTTACCTTAAATAATCTAACAACTGCTCATCCTGTTTGGACAAATTAGCCTTCATTGCGGCTACTTTTGCTTGATATCGTCTCGTTTCTGCTATCTAACGGGATGTATAAAGTACCAAATTATTGGACTCGGCCAATTTAAAAAAAATCGGCAAATTTATGAGATAATTTGACGTGTAAAATATTTATCGCCTGTAAGGCATCAATAGAAAAGCTTGACGTTCAATGGAACCTTTTTTACCAGTGGTGGAATTTGATCTGATTAACAACCGGTTTGCTATCTTACCAACATTTGTGAAACTGAATATTTGTACGGGTATTAAAAATGACAACATTTGAGGAATAATTTTATTCACTGCAATAATCGATATACTTCCAAATAGACAGTTCATTGTTATTATGTGAAGCGCTAGTTTAAATAATTCAGATGATTTAACTGCACCAATTCCACGTCAGGAACGGAACCACGATTTTATTTTATTTAAATTACTTACTTTTCATTGAAAAAAAAACACGTTACGAGTTGGACACAAAAAACACATATTGCTTATTTATATTTCTAGAGTTTATTAATTTACATGGCACAACACGACATAATGTTGGCAGCGCCTCAAAAAACACTATAAAATAAAACAAAGATGCTCCCGAATTATTCGGTTAAAATTAACAACAAGTGGTGATTCGCGTTGAAGTGATTATTCAGCATAATTTATCTACCTAAAAAAAGTTGGCCAGTAAACGGTTTTACGACCTTTTTTAATTTTAAAAGGCGGTTCGCGTACTTAGGAAGTGATATGGAGTCCAAGTAAATGTTTCCTATGGATTTACGGACATTGCAAACAAAACATTATGAATGCCTTAAAAAATATGTAAAATGTTACTTGTATCTGAAATTTACTTTTTCAAATTTGGTTCTAGTCTCTTTTTCCGCCCCCTTCATGGCGTCCACAGCAGCTTGATCTGTTGCTTTGAGAAAATCGTCAAATAGAACAGCATCATTATGCAATCGTGCAGCGATCTCATTGATCTGTAAACATAACAAATATCATTCGAACTTGTCATTTGGGTAAGCGATTAAAAGTTAAAAGCATTAAAAGTTTTATTTAAACCTAGATATAAATGAAATATTTTAACTAAAGACATTTTATGTTAACAACCAATGTTTGAATCGTTTAGTGGAAATTCGGTAACTTATATCTCGCTTCGGTCACCTTTTTCTCCTCAGACTCCTCTTTGGCTTTGTACGCCGCGATCTTGTTGCGCTTGGTCCGAATTGAGTAGTTGACGAGAAACATCTCGCGCTTGCGTTGTACGAGTTCATGGGTAAACTCGCGCTCGACGTGCCGCACGCGACACATTTTGGAAGTCTGTGCGATCGCCTCGCTTAAGTGTGTCCTCTTGATTGCTGCCAACTCGTCCTAAACTAACAACGTGCTAAATAAAGGCTTGACACTTTGTGCTGTTAACATTTTGTAAACAAGAAAACAAAATACATTTTATGTATAGTTGATGTGAATCCCTACTATTGGTTTGTTTCGAATGCCTATTTTGCAAATAACCACGACATTGCCTTGTATGTTTGTATTTCAAAATGTGTTGAAACTGTTAGGTCCAACCTCGGTGGTTTCTTCGTCCATGTCCTTAAACATTTGTTTGATGGCGGGCAATGTCGGGCCAACATTTCGCGATGTGAATGTATGTTTCTCATGCACCTTTTTCGTTCGTTCGGACCTGCGTTGTTCTTTTAAACGTTGCTTTTCTCTCTGTGGATTTACAGTTTTTAATTTGGTTGTGTTATAGAAATCCGCCTTGACAAATTTCTAAGCGAGGAACAACTTAATGTGGACTTAACGAAGCAAATACGTTCATTTGTTGCTAAAACGAAAAACAAGGTTATATACCGTACTTCGGAAAGAAAGTTGAACACAGGCCGCGTTATCTTACATAGTTTTTTTTTGACATTTTTATCAATTATATTATTACTTTGCTATTTATAGTTATTTTACTTTACTTATAGGAACTTACGATGTCAGTATAGGCGAAATATATATTCATTTAAAAATGATTGATTCTGGTTTTACTCTATTTTTAAGTTGTATTGTTAATATACGCGTAAGGGGAACAATAATCGGCAAACAGAAACCTTCTGCCAATTGTTTTGGATTCCATAAACGCTTATATATCTCACATATTGGTAGTAACAAATCAAGTTAACAAGCTATTGAACAATAAAGGGTATAGTAAATAAAAGTTTAGCAAAAACTAAAATGTATAGGCCTACTGTTTTGGCATTGAGAACAACAAATTTAATCTTTGCACGAAAATAGCAAATGCAAAAAACAAATTCTACTCCTATATGGGTAATGATTCTTAACAAAAAACCTTATAACAAAGCAAAAGGGTTGCAGTCATCATTTTTAAAAGTGTTCTATAAAGTCAATTTTGAGGTCTATAGGCTACTTAGAGTGTTGTTTGGGAAACAGACAGTGTTGTGAACAAGTCATTTTGAAATAACTTAAGTCCAAGTCAAGTCTTTTTGAATAGATAACAAGTCAAGTTTCAGTCCAAGTCATCGGTTGCGCAAGTCAAGTCCCAGTCAAGTCATAATTAGAGCAAGTTAACTTCAAGTCACGTCCTTGTCGTAAAAATAAAACGTTGAACTATTGAAATTTTTAATCTCGTACGATTATGAGCAATAACTGAACTAAAAAATGAGAAAAACGCAACTTATAGCAAGCAAATTGTTTTATGTGCAAACATTTGGATAAATAGCTCAATTTTATTAAAAAAAGACTTACAGAAAGCATTTCAATTCAATTTAAGTAATTTGCCCGAAAGACTTAAGTCAGGTCAAGTCATTTGCCCGAAAGACTTAAGTCAAGCCAAGTCATTTCGCCCAAATGACTTAAGTCAAGTCAAGTCATTTGAAAACAGTGACTTAAGTGCACTCGAGTCAAGTCATTGACTTAAGTCATTACAACACTGGAAACAGAAAATAATTAAATTAATCCCAATTTTATCATCGGTAAGTAACTTCTCAGGACCTTTCCTAAGATGCACCAACACCTTAGGAGTCAAGTTGCTGAGAAAAAGCATAAATTACTAGTACATTAATCAGGAAGCAATAAGAATTTTTTAATTTAGAAAAAATCCTTCATAACATATTTTCATGTTCCTTTTGTTATTTCGTCATTTACCTTAAAATTTATAAATTTATTCTAAGTAAACTTATTTCAAACTAAAAAATACAATTTATTAAAACTGTTTGCTCGCCTTAATTTACAAAACAAATGTTTTAGGGTCTGAACTGTGGATCTTGCTTGTAATAATAAGAGAAACATATACGTTTTAAAGAACGGTACCTGACACTGGTTAATCCAGTTCTCCTTGTTAAGAGTTCTAAAAGGATTTGTACTCCATCGCTTGTTCACCTTCATATTACTTATCGGTGGAAGTTTCAGCGTCTGTATTTAAGCAGATGTTGAAAAAAACGCTATTTTTAAGAAATGTCCCTCTGTGTCACTAAAGACTGAGTCACTGATGGCCATAGAAACATACAAATATGTCTTTGTGACACTATTAAGGCCTTTAAAAGCGTGCCTGCTAATTATGCGGAGATAATTAATTCTTATTTATCAGTTTCCATAAGCCTATTGGAGATTTTGTTTTCCTTAATAGAGTTTGTAGATCGGTTTTATTAACGTTTTCGTATATCGTAAAAATCAAACGTTCTTACGAAACCAAACGACGTACGCTGCATGGCCCAACGGCACTATTTTTATCAATCCATATTAGCGTGTACTGTATAATATCTTAGTTTATGATGATACTAGTTCTAACTTAGGTCCTCTGGCTATATGTGGACATAACTAGCCTATTTGTTGGCTGCGGAACATTGGTTAATTTAATAAGGCTTAAACTTTTTATTAGCGTACCTTTTGTGGTTTTTGTAAAGTGTGCAACCTGTATCACGAAAATCAAATAAAAAAGCGAAAGAACAAATAAATAAATAGTAACAGGGAAATTAATAGCCTGTTGTGTAATGCCTGCGAAGATACGTAACCTCATATAAGCAAGTAACTCCTAATGCTGGTGACCCTGGCCACCATGTGTTAGTTAATAGATTACGATTGACCATTATATAACTTTACTATTTGTTTTATTACACAGATTGCTTACGACTTCGTTTTCTGTCGTTTTTTCGTTGTTTTTGTCGACTCCTTCGTTGAGAAAATGTTGGGCCAGAGTATAATTCTTCATTTTTTCAGTTTTTATTGAAACTATTATTTGTTGTCAATAATAATTTGCCCAAATTTCCCCAAGTGATTTATTTCATATAGGAAATAGTTAAATTTTCTTTATAATAAATTATAAAAACGATACCTTAACATTTAGCAAAAATGACATTGCTGAATTCTTACGTAACAAAATCCATTGTTTAACAGTTTTAATTTTTGTAATAAATAGGCAATGTTGGCATTCATCTTTATTCGGAAAAACGCATAGTTTGACGATTATCACCGGACGGTAACAATATCGGGATACTGCTTTGGATGAATGGCTTTGATTTTGTGTTGCTCTCGTTATCGATGTTGCGAAAATTTGAAAACATCCGATCTCGACTAAGAGCTCGTTTCTGTGATAAAATAAATTATACTGTAAAAGTAATCTATATACTTTTTTATTGAACTTTAACATCCAAATACAAACAAAATCAAATATATAATTGATAAAATCATTTTTTTTTAGTTCATGGCATCTGGTCTCAAGTTAATCAAATTAATGTATTTGCCTATGCAATAAATGGTATATTTTGCTTGCTTAAACAAAATAAAAGAGGCCACAAAGCTAAGGCCGCATATAGTAACTAATGCGTTTTGACATGTGTAAGTTTGTTTAAATCGCGTTTTGCAGCCAATCATTTAAAAATCACATTGTGAAAATTTAACACATCATGAAACAGTTAGGCTACTGCTAGAAGGTAAGAATTGGTCGGCGTTACCACAACTTTGCAGGCCAGTCAATACGCTATAAACGGTTAGCACGTGTTTATTGAATATTCGGCAAAATAACAAAATAATTATATTTCGATTATAGCAGGGTCACCAAACTACAGCTCGAGGGACAACAGGCCGCAAAATTTATCGTATTAAGCCTCGGCATATTTGCGTAATGAAGATGTACAGCTGAAATGTTGTCGGGTGCAATCTTAAACTATATATTTTGATTTATTTTAACTAAACCACAATTTATTAAGGCTTACTATAGTTTTTTTTGTATATATTTATATAAACTACCGGTGTTTAACGATAATCTAGTTAATAAAGTTTTACTCAAAATGTTATGTCCGCCCCGCTATTGTCAATCCTCACAGTTAGTCGGCTCTCGATCGTCATACGCTATAGATATCCGGCCCCTTATAAGAAAGTTTGGTTGGTGACCTATGAATTACAGAGAGCTACATACAATGAGAAGACACAAGCATGCACGGCCTAAAAACCCATTAAACTGTGACCTTTTATTCACTGTTGGCGTAGCAGCGTCTGCGTAGTTCTAGCTATTTTTTTCTATAAAGAGGGCCTTGCTTAGCCGTTTGCCGCTGTTTTGTCAAGCTTAAAACGTTAAGACTTTGTGAAGCTGTGACCTCGATTTATTATGTTGGGCCATCCCCGTGTAATTAGGTTTGCGAAAGTCGACCAATGACTTAAAAAAGATTGTGAAAATTTGACAGGTAATGAAAAAGCAATGCTATACCGAGATACTTACCTGGGTTAATTCTACCTATAAGGTGTTTACCAGTTTATAAATATGTTACATTAAGTGATACAAAAAACTACTTTAGACATCCGACGTTGTCCCGGCGAATTATTGTGCTATGCGTTTGAAATGGACCGAATAAATAATTGGCTGTAGAGCGTTACAATTGGCGAAACCAGTGTACAATTGGCAACGTTAAAACTTTATACTTAAAGTTTTGTAAGTACAAGGGTTGACAACATAAAAAAACTACGTTGTGTGATGTGTCTTCAAAGGATCGAATCAATGGCCTGCCTGAATACTGTTAAACCCGCACTTTGCGAGCTTTGTTTAACTTTTGTTGCTTAAACATAAAGGAGCATTCAAGTTTACCCTGTGACCGTTGAAAAGTGAAAATTAATGTAGTTTTGTGACGTCATCACTGAGCTATACAGGCCCACAGGGGAGCAAGTTGAGTCTTAACATATGTTTCTCAATATCGTTGGTTAGTATGACCTGTGAATGGCTTGATCAGAGTAGTACACACCTATGTTTTAGTGACTTGATATGGTATTGTAGATACCTTTAAATATAAGGTTGTGGGTAGCAGACGACAATATTTATTTACGTATGAGCCATTTTTATGTCACATCTTAAAATACTATTTGCCGTGTGGTAATTAAGTGCAACTATAAGTCAATGTTGTCAACTTAATTGACTTAACTAAAGGCTCGTGAACCAATGGCTCGAAATATAGCTGAGTTATAACGAGTTTATCCCTTATTCAATGAAACATTCACACAAATGTGTGTTAATAATTGAGATCTAGCCCTTCGAAGCTGCTTATTGACCAACGACTACGGCTTACGTATAATTAGTACACCGAAAGCCATCGCAGACTCACCGAATCTGTTGATCCATGATGCAAGCAGAGCAGACTAGAAAAACAACTAGCCTGCAGTGAGGTTCGAACTCACGACCTCCGGTTAAGCCGGGATTGTCGCTCTACCAACTGAGCTATGCAGGCTCAGAAGTGAACGAGTCGAGAAACAACCATTGGTTTGCTTGTACTAACAGATTGAGCAAGCATTGGCGCATGGTTTACCACTTAATTAACATGTAACTGACTTGTCTTGGACAGCGGTTGCAATTTTTGCAAATGACTATTTGCAATACAATAAAATACTTTTAATGCTAATTTACTGCTTGTCGTTCTCCATGTTTTGTTAGCTTGATATTTTAAATAGTACCATTATTCCGCATAAATGAAGTTGCAAATATCGACACATACTTTGTCTTCCGTGGTCAGGTGAAGCAATTTCAGGGCACTTAAAACAGATCCCACCGCTCCAGCAAATAAAAGGATCGGGCCGAGCACTTGTCCTGGCATCATTTTGACGTCACCGATCGAATAGCAAACGATTGAAATTACGCAGCCTGCCAAAGGTTCGGGATTACTGAGTGAAATATCGCAGCCCATTTAGGGTATTTAGGGGTGGCGTTGTTAGTTTATGTCCTACAATAATTAATTACAAAGTATTAAGCTTAGTACGTGTATCCACAACAGAATCTTGCCCTCCAACAGAACACATAATGCCGACGATAAAAGATCTAATTTTTTTATAAAAGCTTGAGAAGTATACCGCTCCGAACAAAAATCAGTCAGTAGAGGTCTAAAACTTTTAATACAAATATGCATTTCGACATATAAATGGCATCATCAGTTTGTCAGTACAAATAAATAGTAAAAAACTAAAATGTAAAATATATTAATAAAATACATTCAAGACGAACAAAGACAAAGACAGTCTGTGTATAAACGCCATCCACTAAAGTAAAAACAAAAGCAAAAGGAGCATGCGATACGTGTAGCCGCCGCAGAAAGCCACTGATAAAAACACAGCCCATAGGAAAGCGGTATGAGAATCAGTGACGTAGCAAAACACGGTAGATAAGAAAATAATCTGACGGTGGAAAGGCAAAAGCAAACCTAAAACAACAGTTAAACAAGAAACGGCATATAGATCACATCCCGAAAAATGGAACGGTACAGCGCACAACGAAAACACAAATCCGCAAAATTATATATAAAATATATATATAAAAAGGCTACCGAATTTGGGTTAAAATCATTTTTTTGAATGTAATTGAGGCTCTGGTCAGTTTGAGCCATTTAACCTCAGATTCATCGAGCTTGCTGGTGTTTTGCTCCTCAACGAGAGAAGTTGGCCGTAAAACATTCTGCAATATGCGGATGTTTCTTTAACTTCTCGCCATGGTAGGTTGCGTTGTGGTGAAGCAGCGCTGCGTTGTCGTTTGTTGTTGCTGGGTTAAATGTATTCCAGGTCGCTCAGTGTGCGTTCCATCTGGGGAGCGCTATGGTCTTACCTGCAGCCCCCAGGTTACTCGATTCACCAACCATCCCTTTGTGCCCCCATGGTGTGCGCAAGTTGTCAGTAGTTAGTATGAAGGTTACCGAGTATATGAGGCCTTTTGTATACTATTTTAACTCGTGGTTGAAGCGCCTTTTATTTGCCCGAGAGCCTGAGTAGATGGGCGAATGGAGTAGCCCAAAGTCCATAGAAATTATACAAGTTGTGCAACTCAAATTCATGCGCGCTCAAATGTTTCCCAAATTGCCTCAATTTATAATGGGCTCTTATGGGAGCAAAATAGAAAATCGTCGTTTTCAATTTTTTTGGGCAATTTTGTAAATTGTAACGACCCAATATACAAACGTATATGTATAATGCACCGAATTAAGTTAAAATATGTTAGATTTGTGTGTTATATCGCATTAATTTGGTTAGATTGGCGTTCGAACGAAAAATAGCAACTATATAGGTTTAGGCATTTTAGTTAGGTAAGACGCTATTTACCCGGATTACTAAGTAGGTAAATGCATATATAATTACAAGTGGGGCGTTGGTCTGGAATCCTACCACAAGAAGCATTCTTTGGGTTAGGGTGGGTCAAGTATTATAATTAAATAAATAAGATTTGACCCACCTAAACCCAAACGCTAACTCACACCTTAACCCAAATTTTTGTGCGTTAATAGCATAACTGTGGTAGGATTATAGTGTATGCCTACTCCAGTGTGCCAGGCTAATAGCCAATATGTACAGTTTTGGTTATTTACCCCGCTAAGAAATTACTTCAATGAGTTGGAAAATTAATCATGAAAATAATGCAATCATCGGAAAATTAAAATGACCAATTATTTTTGTAGTTTTCCTATGAATCGATAACAAAATATTTGAATATGTTTCAAATAAAACTTAGTACATTGTCTTGCAGTAGATGTCCCCTGTTTTTGCTGCGCTGGGCGTAATTTGCATTTAAATTCTATTGTGGCGAGCGTTCACGCTTTGCTAAACTCAAGCCCCGTGCAGCAGCTGCAGCTAGCTTAAAGTTACGCTTTGCTAAACTCAAGCCCCGTGCAGGTGGGAAAAAATACGCTTTGGAGCGATTTCCACGCTTTGTTAAACTCAAGCCCAGTGCAGCTATAGAAAAACATTACGTTTTGTCGCGATTTTTACGCCCAGCGCAGCTCACTGCAGCTGTAGTGAAAACAATTCCACGCCCAGTGCAGCTCAGCTCCGCTCAGTGCAGCTGTAGTGTAAACGGGCCTTAACTCTAACTCTAACTCTAACTCTAACTCTAACTAAGAGCGAGTTAGCTGCGCAACTTGTGATTTCTATAGAGACTTTGGAGTAGCCCATGCGACAACACGGTTTTCTGACTTTTCTTTAGTGTGTTCGAGTCTCTCGGTCCACGATTTAGCCTCATCAAGGTTGTAATCCGTGAGGCCAGCAGAAAAACAGGATTTTCTGCATTTTATCTTCAATTGCTCCAGACTTCGGTGGTAGTCCTCATCGGATTCGTTAAGCCTCCTGAAGCAGCTTGCTTTACCCAACACAATAGATTTGTAAATATGTAATGGATGGTAAGAGGAGCCATGCAAAAACATCTATTTTTTGATGTGATCTTAACGTTGTCCCGAGTCGTGAATCCGAGCGTGAAGCACATCGAAAAACAGCGTCGTATTTAGGGTAATCTGAACAAAACACCCGAAAATGTAATTGCAGATTTTTTATCAGTGGCTTTCTGCGGCCGCTACACGTATCGCATGCTCCTTTTGCTTTTGTTTTTACTTTAGTGGTTGGCGTTTATACGCGGACTGTCTTTGTCTTTGTTCGTCTTGAATGTATTTTATTAATTTATTTTACATTTTAATATTTTAATTTTTTACTATTTATTTGTACAGACAAACTGATGCAGACATTTATATGGCGAAATGCATATTTGTATTAAAAGTTTTAGACCTTTGCTGACAGATTTTTGTTCGGAGCGGTGCTCTTCTCAAGCTTTGACAAAATATTAATATTTTTTTTTTCATTTTAGCCTAATATGGGTTAATTTGCCAGGCTTTGGTGACAGCGATGTCACTTGCAAAATGAAAAGGGAAAAAGTAACTAAACTTGAAAAAAAAAAAAAAAAAAGAACTTGATAAAAAAAAAAAACATTTGTTTTGTCGAACACTCTGTCGACAATTCTGTACAAGAGACACCCGTCAAACGTAATTTCTTATCTCGATTTCTTGCGCTGTTTTTTGTATATGCAGTTGCAATTTGCTTGTTTTCTCTTTATGCGTATTTTCATAGTAAAAAACAAACAAGTATTGGGATCCCTATGGCGGGGTTCGTCGTAAGACCAGCAAACTCGAGGAAAAACAATTTAAGAACCTACTTCTCATTTAACAAAGAAATGTAGCCATAATGAATGGTTCAACACGCTCTTGCGACCTGTGTCTTTATGAAACCGAAATCAACTACTGGTCCGAATGCTTGCAGTAACGCTATACTGAAAAAAGGGAAAAGAGATTTGTAACACCACTTGCCAGTAACCAAGACTGCTATGCAAATACATCCGATTAAGATAAGGATTCGTCGCTGTTTCGTGACCATTTCATGCAGGATGCTTTTCCTGGGTCCCAGCCCTCTGTCATCCTGATCTGGGCAGAATTCCGTCTATAAGTCGACAAATAAATCGCACGATTACGTAATTTAGTAAAGTTAAAAATTATGACTGTTTCTTTTATTTTTTCATAAATATGTTTATGTGCTAATCGATTAACCTTGAGGTGGCCAACATATTCGTCCCTTTATAAAAAAGTTTGGCGACCCTTGAATTACAGCGAGCTACATGCAATGCGAAGACGCGAGCAAAACGCCAGTAAACTATCGCCTCCTAATCGCTATTGGCGTAGCAGCGTCCTTAAATTTTTATAAAAAGGTTCAGGTTCGGTTACGATTCGGGTAAAAATTATGTTCGATTTGAATCCCTGGTTTTAAGCATTTATTAGAAATAGGATGATTATTTTTTGACTTGAAAAAGTCTAATTTTGTCAAAATTGATACTAGGTTATCATTTTTCAAAATTATTTTAAGTCAAAATCGATTAAACATGCAAATAAATAGTTTACAAAATTAAACAAACTATAGTCGTTTTTTTTAAATTGTCGATAAGTTAAAATATTATCAATAAAAATAGTTTTGAGTTATATTCAACCATATTTTAACTGTATTATATCTTCATTATAGCAATGTACGGTATACCGAGCTGGCAGAAATAACTACCCAGGCCTAGTTTTACGCATTAGGTTGAGCTCGAACTTCGTTTTTGCTTTATATAGTTTAGTATCTCTAGTTCGGACAAATGTATTAAACAGCATTGCTTTATTTCTTCAGAAAAAAATAATCGCCTATAATTATAAAACATTCAAGCAATATTTATCAAATTAATGATAAAAAATTAACCATCCCTGGAGGTAAGATTACATGTTGTTTTACAATGCAAGCATATATTTCACCTGACTGGCAGGTCCAGGATATATTGCTGACAATTTTTTTGCCATAGTTGAAACGACTTCAATGTTTTGTTGGCTGGTATTGGAATACCTCATATTTGAAGACATGCGTTTTGATGCAGGCTGTAAAAAAAGGTAGTTCAAATCAACAACAATTATAATGGTATGTCACGAAAGGTCTAACTCTAAATATTTGACTGTAATGTGTCGTAGTTTGAATTAACGTTAAAATAAATAACTTTTTGCGGAGATTTTTGTATTTTAACTAATTAATATTTCGTTAGTGTAAAACGAAGAAAGAGCTGTCTTTCCATTGAATATATAGTCATGTTGTTGTTTTCTCACTCACGTTATTGTAGTAAACACTTGTCCTTACACCGTAATTGGAGTTGGTTGGTTTTCCAGGCATGACTTCATCAAATTTGCTTAAGGTCAAATTGGATTTGCGCAGATGGACGGGATCCGCTGCCAACATGTTATCGTTGCCTACAAATTAACGTTGATTTTAAATGTGGTGCAATTTTTATTCCCTAAGTTAACTCATAATTTCCCAGGTCAACCTTTTTTACCGAGACAGTTTTTTAGGCGGTGGTGCATATAAATGTAATGGATTTAAACAATATTCTATTCGCAATTCGCGCAGGTGTTCATCAAATTTCATTAATTTTGTTTACTTGGTGGTAAAACGCAAAAAAATTGTTCCTCGTACTCAGTTTGCAAAAGAGCTAGCAGTCAGATAATTTACAATGGCTGACCCGATTTGGCCCGCTGGTCTAAGGTTGCCGACCCCTGAATCCAGGCGTAGCAAAAAGTACAATTGGAGGCGCTTAACCATTTGCCTTTATTAACTTCATGACGTATCATTATTGAGACAGACTTAATGTCCGTAAAAAAGTTGTTGGCCTTGGCCAACCTACTTTTGCACTTTGATTAAAATAGGTTAGTGTTGCAAGGTATATAACCAAGCGGATAAAGCAACAAATATTTTGAGACCACCTAACGTTTTTTAAAAACACGAACTACATCCGCAAAATGCGAAAAAGTGCTCGAGTACCACCATTGGTTGAGAAACACTGCCTTACAAGAAAAGGGGGGCATGAAACAACATTTAACAAAGTAGCTTTAAGACATAGATTATCAGTGTTGTAATGACTTAAGTCACTGACTTGACTTAAGTGCACTTAAGTCACTGTTTTAAAATGACTTGACTTGACTTAAGTATTTCGACCAGAATGACTTGACTTGACTTAAGTCTTTTGGACAAATGACTTGACTTGGACTTGAGTCATACTGTCAAACATCTTGGGATTAAATTAAGTGTTTTTTATTAAAATGTATCCCAAGTTTTGCACACTAAAGAATTTATTGCTGCATATTTCCTTTGTGTAAATTTTTAGTTAAATTGTTGCTCATTATCGGACGAGTTTACCGATTTTAATGGTTTAACAGTTTACTTTTATGACAATAACATGACTTGAAATTGACTTGCTCTCATAATGACTTGACTGGGACTTGACTTGGGCAACCGATGACTTGGACTGGGACTTGACTTGTTATTTTTGCGAAAGACTTGACTTGTACTTCAGTTATTTTTCAAATGTCTTGACTTGGACTTAAGTCATTTTAAAATAACTTGTTTACAACACTGTAGATTATATAAGGAGGTAATTTGAACAAACAAGTTGTGAGCAATTTACCCCGGTTCTACAAAAAAAAAACATCGTATAAGTTTGTACCATGCGCAAAATAATCATATAATCCGTTTATCTTGTTAAACAATCTTATACAACAGCCTTATTGCATAGGGCCTTTAATTTCTCGATCTTTTATTGATATTCAAAAGACGACAAATATATGCGCGAGAAAAAATGCATTAATTTGTTAAGTTAAAACAAAAATTATAGAGAGTGCTGCCATGTTACGCACCCTGCTACGTTAGATCCCTCCTGGCCCTGCCTACGAAAAAACACTAATATTAATTGTTAAACTAAAGTGCTTATATCTGGTCTTCTATCTGGTTAAAAACACAAGCGATTTAGATAAATCCTTCCAATAGTTTAAAAAATACAACATAGGTCGGGATGAGTAAAAAACATTCTGTTACAGTTGTGACATGCAGAGTCATATACTAAACTAATCTGTATACCGTTTTGTCAGTTTTCTACCCTAGCTTCGATTCGGTATACAGTGTATACTATACACTAGGCTAGATATACAGTATATCCTGTTAAAGAGCCTTGCTTTACTGTAGAATCTTTGAAGGACATCGTAGGGTTTCGTAGCACACTGTTCCATTTGCCAACGGCCATATCAAACTATACGTAACAAGTAATGGTAATTTTTATTTTCTAGTTTACTGTTACCTGTAACATACACATCTGAACGAAATGGGCCGGTCTTCATTGCAGTTGCTTGCGTAAAAACAACTTTATCGGATAACTTCCGCTTTGTTTGCCAATTAAACTAATTGTTCGCTTGGCCGCCACAATATGTTTTTGTCACGTAACAATACATATATCACCGTTTTAAGTTACTTGTTTAGATTTATAGTTAATAACAATAATAAACGACATTTTAAACAACCGCTTTTTGAAGTTTATTACAGTTTTGTTCACCTCTATCACAATACAATTATCGAAACGCAATACCAAACAAGTTATATGTCAGTGATATAAATGATTTTAACAAAGCCGAACGTTTTATTTACCAAATGTCGAACACGAAATACCTGACATTGCGAAGTTTAAAAGATTATTAACCATTTTTTGACCATTTAGATCTCATTTCGACTGATTAGGGCTTATTTCGATTTAGACTTCATTACCACCATTGGGTATTAGTCTTATTTCGGTCTTTTTCCGAACTGATTCTTATTCCGACGTTGATGTGGTTCTCATTTCGGTCTTATGGCTAAAGTCCGTTTAAATGTAACTAGCAAAGGACTACTGGCGTTCTTCCGGCGATGTAAATAAATTACAACTGCAATAAGCGAAATAATTTGCAAAATCTATCGAATTTTGCGTGCGGGTAAACAAAATGAAACAATTCATCTTGTTCTTTTTTAAAAATTGTTGTACGATATCTGTGTAAGTTTCCTATTGCCTAATCAAATTATGGAACACAATACACGGGTTTTTTTAGTAACTTCAATAAAAATATAAAAGCCATAATATTTGATAAAAGCGACATTTCGCAATTTACAGACGTTTCAGCAATAACTCATGCCATCATCAGTGCAATACTCAAGTGAAGATAAAAGCGTTAAAACGTAAAAACAAAGGAAAAAAGGACCAAAATAGCAGCGCAAAAAGGCGATGTATGGGTCAGTGTGTTGGATTCGCGAGCAAATGGGCACAAACTTACGACTTGTGACGACTGGTGTTCTTTCATACGGGTCTTTAGGTTGCGTTGCGTTTGGCCGATGTATGTCTGGTTGCAGCTGCATCGCAGTCGATACACCACGTTGGTTTTGTGGAGTAGCGATGGCGAATCTTTTAGGGCAAACCAGGAGGCCAGCTTTGACGTTTCATGAACAAACCTTAGCTTAGCCTTGTTATTTGTGCTTCGTTGAATAAAACGTTGGAGTTCACGTCTTATGTGCTGTGAAACAGGTCCGACAAATGGAAGTTTCATTACGCTAAAGCGCACATCTACAACCGGCGTAATTTCCGAATCCTTTTTCTGGTGGCGATTAGTAAGGAATTGCGAAATAGCACGGTCAACAAATGCACTGGGATATCCACTGCCCAACAACATGTTCTTTATTGTGGCAAACTCAGCGTGCATGATTTTGTATGAACTGGCGATGTTATACGCCCTGGTTAAAAGAGCGTTAGCTAAATTCCGTTTGTACGTAAAGGGAATAAAACTGGACCAGTTGGCATAAATACCCGAGTGAGTCGGTTTGCGGAAAACTTTGGTAAGTAAACCTTGACTACAGCGTTGTAAAAGTACATCTAAATAGGTTAGTCCGTTAGGTGTTTCCAACTCCCTGGCTGGTGAACGCAATGTTAGGATGGTTAGCGTTTATGGTGGTGAAAAAAATTTTTTTTTTTTTAAAACAAATTCTGTTTTGGATATCCCAATACATTTGTAGACCGTGCTATTTCGCAATTCCTTACTAATCGCCACCAGAAAAAGGATTCGGAAATTACGCCGGTTGTAGATGTGCGCTTTAGCGTAATGAAACTTCCATTTGTTGGACCTGTTTCACAGCACATAAGACGTGAACTCCAACGTTTTATTCAACGAAGCACAACTAACAAAGCTAAGCTAAGGTTTGTTCATGAAACGTCAAAGCTGGCCTCCTGGTTTGCCCTAAAAGATTCACCATCGCTACTCCACAAAACCAACGTGGTGTATCGACTGCGATGCAGCTGCAACCAGACATACATCGGCCAAACGCAACGCAACCTAAAGACCCGTATGAAAGAACACCAGTCGTTACCAAAGTCGGAAGTTTGTGCCCATTTGCTCGCGAATACAACACATAAGGTTAATTTCAACAAACCGGAAATATTGGGTTCGCGGCATGACAAATATCGCCTTTTTTGCTGGAATTGCTGATGATCCAACATCACAAACCAGAACTTAATATAGATACAACCTCGGCACCTTAATATCTTTTTCAATACTTAGCATTGACCCATACATCGCCTTTTTTCGCTGCTATTTTTGTCCCTTTTTCCTTTCTTTTTACGTTTTAACGCTTTTATCTTCACTTGATTTTTACACTGATGATGGCATGAGTTATTGCTGAAACGTCTGTAAATTGCGAAATGTCGCTTTTATCAAATATTATGGCTTTTATATTTTTATTAAAGTTACTAATAGTTTAAGGAAACGACCCGTGTGGTAGCAGTAATTCTTCGAATTGCGTGGTATCATTGCGTAATCCCGGCACCAAACGGCGTCCAACGTTAGTTAAATCCGTGGCAATGGTTAGTAACGAAACCTTATTGTAAAAATAATTTTACCCCTCTTTCCTCAGCTATTTCGCAAAATCACAAATTTAAAAACGTTATTTCGCCTTTATTGACTCAAACATTGTTACAATTTTTTTTTCGCCACGATCGGTCGATTGTAGACCGTTTTTGTTTGATCTGTTCTACTGATATTTGTTTTTTCGTCTACTGTCGATAGTCATATATTTCGTAGGTGTGCCGCCGAATATTTTAAGAGCCCTGTTGGTAAAAGGTTGCGGAGCACTGGTATAGATAACGACAGAAGCTGTGTCACAAAAACGTTTCATTTTCCCCATTTGAAAAACACAGTGAAACGTAGTAAACCAAAAAGTGTTTATCTATAGGTATAAGCAACGTAAGAAATATCTGCGCTTTATGAAAATAAATATAAACCACGCAATATAATTTTGGCGTTATAACCGGATTTGAAATATCATTGTTGATTAATGCCCGGCAATGAGTCAGTAATGAAAATTATAATTATTTCGCATAGATGTTCTTCAGTTCAGGTCAATATGCGGTACACAATAGTGCTCCTTCAATACATTTTCTATGTGTGGTTCTGCAATGGTAAGTTTTATACAGATTTTGTTATAGGAATGGGCTCCGGAATAAAACAAAACAGCTTTTTTCACAAGATAGCGGCCTTGGGACTTGTTTTTAAGGTAATGATGAGCCGTGTCATTACAATGTAAAGCCCAATGGAGGAACTACGACGCTGAGATTTAGCGACTTCTGCACAAGACTGTCATTTATTGCTGAAGGGAAGGGACGACTTCTAATGAGATTCACAAACTTTTTCGTCGGGTACCACGCAATATGTCATGTACGTTCCACATTATACTTTTCTTATTGTAGTGAGTATAGCTTAGTCAAGAACTTTTCATGTGCATAGGAGTTTATAGAAAGTTAATTCGGTGCTGCAGAAATATTAACTATATTAAACCAGACTTGGTCGTGTTTTGAAAGAAGTATATCGTTTGGTGGGTGAGAAGGTAACAATGTTGACATATTTGCATACTATCTAATAAATTTGAAAGAACGCGAAGTAGTGACATATCATAGGGTTTTGTTCACCTACGATCTCGCATGGCATTTTTTAGTGATTAAGGCTGTTTAAAGTATGATTTTTATCTTAAACCATGTCAAAATTCGTTTTGGGCATTGCTGTAATTACTTGTATAACTGCATACAAGTATAACAATATATTTTCAAACAATTTCAACTGCAGTGTAAGTACTACAATCAATTAAAAGTTCGTTTTTGAGTTTAATATACCATGTTTTCAGGCCATATTTAGATACTGCTTTTTGTCCTAAGGTTTTTGACGAAGTCAACATGGGAGCACAACCAATCGCTACTTTCTCGGGTGACTATCCACTAGGACTCACCGATACAGTTGCCACCACAAGTCATCTATTGCATGGCGTTTGTGAACAATTGACGCCTGGGTTTATCGATCATTTTAATCTAATTGTGAACACTTGTGAGTATGTCACTACAGTAGGTACATATTTTGTTTATTGCACTATTCGGCTTTCAAATAATGACTGGTAAAGGTCCTTCTTTCCCGGCGTTTTTCAGAAAAAAATGTGGGTAAATTACTCTTTTACAAGCGGGGCGGATCGACGGGGACACCAACCTAAGCACCCTTAACTATATAGTTCTGCTACTTTTACTATGTAGACACAAAATTTTGCTAAAAAAAAAAAAAAAAAAAATTCGTATTAACTATATGACTTTGCCCGTTAAAAAAACGTTCAGCCCAAACGCACGTGCACAGTACTGTGCCTACTATGGCATGGTCCGCCACGTGACACGTAACCTTTACAAATTACAATTTCTGGAAAATTAGGTTAAAAATTCCGGTATTTGAGTGATAGGAGAATCTCTTTTATTTGCTTAATATATCACCTATTGCTTAAAAAGTTTTGACTCAACTGTTATTTTTTGCATATTTGCGCACGAGTTCACTCAACAACAACTATAGTGAGATAATTTGCTTTTGACATAACTTTCTGGAATCATCTTTTCTCCGTAAACAAAGGTTATGGATCCGAAACTGCTTACAGGTGTCCTATTTATGTTTATTCACAGTAAACTCGACATGCCGTAAGAAGATTCTGATGGCCGATTCTGTGCCGGTAACAAAATTAATGCCAGGACCAAATAAAGTATTACAACAAGATGAATATTTGTGCGAGTGGCAAATATCTGCTTCTCCTCCTGCTGCTGTTGGTCTGAATTTTTATGTTTTTGATACAGAGCCAGACGACATTGTTACGGTAAAACCCGATAGCATGATTCCTGTGTACAGCTAACCCTATATAAGTAGTTTTTATTTATGTTTGTGCTTAGTTTAACAATGTAAACCTTGCGCACTACTATTTTAATAAAACTCAAAGATAATAATTTTAATGTGCAGTTAATGTAACGGCACTTTTATGATTAGGTATACGATGGAACCATTAGAGATTCTAATAAGCGTCTTTTGTTTTTCTCTGGTTACAATCTTGTCAAAAACATGTCGGGTATTGTATCAACAGAACATTCAATACTTGTACGATTCTACTTCAATGCAGGAGGAAATACAAGGCGCTACGCCTTTGATTACTTCGGTATATTTGTTATGTTTTAATTACTGGTTATTCCTTAATAATTTATTGGTATTCTGACTTCTTGGAACAATTATTATGAACACAAAACAGAACACCTTAACGAAACATAAAACTGTATCATGTGGAATCTTGAGACTGCTTGTCACTGTAGAGCAGTGATCGGCAAACTGTGGGCCGCTCATTTCTGTATTCTAAAAGTTCATGTGGCTAAGAATTATATTTCCTAGCGCTTTTCAGGCCCGCTTGCCAAATGGGGCCCCGAGAGTGCCTATCAAACTATATTTTTTGCCAACGTTAACAATATGTAAACGCAATTTTTTTCGCGCTTCGCGCGTATATTCTTCGTTTTGAACTACCGCTATGTTTTACATTATCGTATGGCAGTGATTTCGGCATCAAAGCGCCGTGTAACATTTCACCTTTATTTGGTGTCAACAGTCTAACGCCGTGCAAACTTAGACTCTCTGCAAATTGCAATTTCTACCAAAATATATGTAGTTAAATTTAATTTTCTATTCAACTTTGCAATATGGCTATTGTATCATGAGTAACATTTATTCAAATTTTAAAACAAGATTAACGTAATGGATTTCTTTCTACGTGTTTCGTGCGAACGATTTACGTAATTGCGGGTGCCGTCATTCAGCTGTGGAGATGATATAGTGGTAAACTTTTTCGCGTGATAAACCGGTTGGTTGGAGAACAACAAGTTTCCCAAATTACTTGAACTACGATGTTACTTTTGAAGTCAAATGCAAGGATTTTTATGTACGTTTATGTTAAGTTTTATACTTAAATCTATACAGCCAAAAAGCGACATTCTATAATTTCTTGCGTCGTGTGTCTCATAACTGTACAGTTCAATTTCTGTTAAATTATACTATAAATGCCTTTATTTCGAGCAATATTGGAATTTTTTAAGTGCCACATGCCTCACGTATCCTTTTAATTGAAGTTTTGCCAATGTAAATCTAATTAGCCCACTTTTTTTTTGCTCAATTAAACTGGATTTTAGCCTCATATTTGCCCATGAGTTCGTTCGAGAAAAACAAGAGTTTCTAACTTTGTGACGCCATTCTAATGCCTTAAACTTCTGACACCGTTTTCGTAGTGGTTTTACGTAGTGGGCCTTCAATAGCTCCGAAAAGAGTATTTTGGGCCGCGACGAAAAAAGTTTGCCGACCACTGCTGTAGAGTATAGAATGATTTTGGAAAAAAATAAAAGTTAAAATATAATGGAGGACACGGAGAATCGTAGCTGTACCTTTTCAATTTAATAATTGAATGTCTCGTTTTCCTTATAGGGTTATGATTGTTTCCAAACAAATATATATTTAGGACTAAATCTATTTTTAATTAATTAAATTCTGGAGAAAACATACAAAAACTTCTTTATAAGCAACTTTAAATATGTTTTATAATTATCTTTTTTATCCCAATAAAAACAATGTTTATTTTTTTATTTACCTGTTATTTGTATTTCTTTACTTATCACTGTTTTTTCAGAATTTGAATATACGACGTCCATTGAGTGTTCTCTAACGCAAATTTCCGTAATGTAAGTTCTTTTAGTAAAAGTATACGACTGCTCTCGTTTTAGAATAATGCTCATAATCACTCGCTTTTTTGAACGATTCGTCCAGATGTCAATTTTTAAGCAGCAACATAAATAAACTCCAAAAGACGCAAATTATGAATAGATAAATTATAACCAGACGATTAATTTTAGTGTGGGGACCCAAGGTCTGAGAGATTTAGATTTTCATGAGAAAGTTGATTCATTGATCGTTTCACGAGCGGCGCAAAATGTTTGGCATTCGGTTCCGCACCACTGCCGACCAACAAGCGTAACCCCAACCGAGGTCAAATTCAACTTCTCACCTTCTCAGTGTGACAATCTAGTTAGGGTAAGTGAGTTTGATGGGGGTCCGCTTTTGTTGTCCTATGCTTTAAATGAACAAATACGCATGGGTACATTGTGTATCATAAGTAACTGAAAAAATGGTTCATGTTTTTGCGATTTGCATGTTTGGGGGCTACAGCAATAAAATTTGACAGTTTTGTGTTATTTAGGCTACTTTCAAAGTGTATTTGCTGTTTAACTTTTGTTGTTTTTGTGTTTAAAGTAAATACTTTCCTGTTCAAAAAGCTAAAAGCTTTTTTAGGGTTCTTGCATTTGCCGATACGCTACACCAATAGACACCTGTTATTTTTTATATTGCAGTTTAACTACACAAGCCATAGTGCTGAGTTGCATTTTGTGGTGCGAAGGTTGGGCGAAAAATTGAACAACAAAATATCTATGGTTTGTGACGTGAATCACCCCAAGATTAGGTGCTACACTTTTAAGTTGTCTGAAATTCAATATTACCCAAAACTTTAGTGCTTTAAAACTTATTGATTAGTTTGTACATGGCATCAATTTTCTGTTATGTATAAATGGGGTGCGGTATCTAACTAAAAACTTGAAAATTTTATAGCGTGCAACTTCAAGACAATCCACAGATTCCCTTGTTAGTTGAACTCCAAACATCCGCACAAGAAGATCACGCAATTGATCAAGCACGTGCTGCTTCCATAGTAGCAGGAGAGTTCATATACGTCAGATGTCAGGCTGATTCAGCCTTTAACTCTTATCAACTCCACGTTAGTAACATCATACTATATTTGGAAGAATAACTATAAAACAATATTATTGCCTCACACACTGGGGTACGCGTACCTTTTGGCGTACTCGAACAATTTCATTACAGGCACTTTGACGATTTTTCGCAGCGGTAATTACACGAAATTGTTGCTAAAGTTTGTGTGACGTGCGAAAAAGATTAGGCTTATACTAACCGCAGCGTTTTTGTTGAACCAGTTATCACAAAACTTTTTTCATTAATGGCCAAATAACTGAAAGGGTTGACCATCGCGGGTCAGATATAACATTTTGTGTCGAACTTGATTACGGGTAAATGATGAAAATATACGTTACTATGCAACCAAAACTATAGCGAAATTTATTAAAGTGTCGTCCAGTTTAACATTTTGTGAAAATGTAGTTTATAATTGCATCTAAACACATTTCAACTCTATACCAGTGCTCTGCAACAGGTGTGCCGCGAGACCATGCCAGGTATGCCGCGCCGTTCCCTGGAGGTTTTTACTTGCGTTTATTCATTTTATTTAATCGTACTTTTTACAGTAGAATTGAATGAAAATGGTATATCAAGGCAGGCATTTTAACCTTATTTAATAATCAAGGTGTACCTTATAAATTTTCCATAATATTTAAAACTAAAATCTACGTTATGTCAATCGCCGGAAGTCGGATTTCAAAACTCAATAACACAGGTATAATTATGCAGCAATTGTTTTCTAACCACAATAGAGTAAGATCTAAAATCGTCTACAAATACCTTAACCTGTCAGAATAAGTTCAAAGTTCATGGAAATTAGGCCTATTAATGGACAAAAAATGTCTAAAAATGTTGTGAGAGGCTATGGAACGATCGGGGGTCACCAATCTGGCTTCTTTTGGTGTCGACGTTTGGGCGCTCTAATTGGAACGGCGGTTTGGGCGCCATTGGAGAGCCGCTGTTTTCGCATTGTGTTGTTTTCCCGTTTTGGGGGGAAAGTGTTGGGCAGTCTAATGGGTGGGGTTGAAAATTAAGTTAGTGATGAATTGAGGGGTTGGGTTTAAGGTTTGGTAAAATGTTGTGTATGCCTATAGGTAGGCTTGCCAGTTTTTGGAAACGTAAATCCGGGACGCATATTAAAAGCTGCAAATAAACTTAATGTAGACCTAATACAAAATAATTTAATGCAACTAATTAACTTAACGGGGTTGCGGTTGTTTTATATTTTGTCAGGGGGTATTTTTTAGCGTGGTTTGTCGAAGTAATTTAAATCGTAACCGAAAATAATATCTGTATTGTGTCTAAAATAAGTCGGGTAAATACTTTCTATAATTAAAGTAGGATGCGGTCCTCGTGAAAGCAGCAACAATATTAGGTTGTATTTTGGCAAAGGCGCTGTGTTCATAGCAAATTCGTTCTCAAGCAGATGGCCTCTTAAAACTATTTCATACTATGATGTACTCTGCGTCATTTGCTTGAGCCGCGTGTTATTGCCGATGATGTAAAAAAGTAATTTATCATGTTACTAAAAAGTAATGTTACGAATAGCGTAGTATCCTGGCTTGAAATGGAGTCACATTCTTTAACCTGTGTGGAAGCAGCATTTAATCGAATGGCGTGTTATAAATTATCGCATTTATCTGCGTGACTGTGAAACATCTAATTGTTCGTCTTCGCAAACTAAAATTGCAAATAATGTGTGCTTACTTATGAAACGACTGAATACCCAATGTCTAAGCACGTCAAACATATTTTACGTAACGAAAATCAGTGACATATATCAATAGGAAACCACTCACTAACGTAAAACCCTAAGGTGTAGCAGACATTGTTCGCATTGCGTGATATTCAGCAAACACGTAATCCCTGTACCATACTGCGTTCAACGTAAGTAAAATCTAGTTTGAAACTGAAAATTGGTTG
Organism: Ascidiella aspersa; assembly: GCF_963924565.1. NCBI lineage: Eukaryota > Metazoa > Chordata > Ascidiacea > Phlebobranchia > Ascidiidae > Ascidiella > Ascidiella aspersa. Next base: position 16,697,680 of record NC_139449.1, read on the forward strand.
TGATTAAAACCGCCGCATTAAATGCGTACTTCAATAAGTTCTTAAACCTAAAAGTAATCAATTTTAATTAAGGCAATATATACCTATTCCACGCAGATAATTGCTATTAAAGTTTTTTTATACAATGCAACAAAGTGTAGCCAAAAAGCATATTTTAAAGAAACAAATTCAATTCTTGGTCTTGTGTGATTAAATTACTATCTTTACACAGTTTTTTTATACAATGCAATAAAGTATGTCACCAAAAAGCAATTTTAAACTACTCACAACTACTCACAAACGTAAAACCTTTAAGCAGACATGTAATCCCTACCATTTTGCGTCCAACGTAAGCAAAACCTCATTGCCCCCCCCTGGAATTTCAAAATACGATTATTAGCATTATTTATAAGTGTAATATGTATTACTTAAGAAGGTAAAAAATATTATACATTATCCATTGCCCCCAGTGGCGTATCCACGGGGCGGGAGTTCTTACCCTCTTTTTGTAAGTGATATTATCGTTTTTGTCATGGTTTAACAAACTGTTCGAAGCGGCGTATTTTTTAAGTAATTGGGTCACGCGTCTTAATCTAATCTAATGCGAAACCAAAATTGAGTGCAAAACGCCGTTTTTCGTCTTTTGTTTGGTCGACCGTAAACGCTGGAAGTTTTTCTCTTTCGTTGTTTGTTTAGGTTGACTGATTAGCAAGTGGTCGCTTTTGCTGGACTTATTTGGCTGTTTCTGATTAGTTTTTTTATCACGTTTTGCAATCACCATTCTATGACGTCATACTGCAACTGTTTTATGACGTCATTATTCATTAACGTAAGACGAAAAATAGGGGAATTCCCTAAGTTGAAAATTCAGGACCTCCCCTTTTTGATTTTCTGGTTACACCCCTGATTGCCCCCCCCTCCTGGAAAATTTCCTGCGGGCGTCCCTGGTCATACGTCAAAAAAAATGTACTCACCACACACAAAAAATAAGCTAGCCCCAGCAACCGTACCACCAGAAAAATATTTTTTAACAGCCGCTGAAAAATAATTAATTTATGTTAAAATGGCAGCTTGGCAGCCTTACCAACCAAAAATCAAAATCAAAAAGTATTACATATAGTTTTGAGAAAGACTAAAATGGCTAACTCATAAGTTTTTACATTTTATAAATTTTGTTTGTAAATCTCAAATTGAAAATCCGGGACAAATGGGTTAACCGGCCGGGACACCGGGACAAGGCCTTAAAACCGGGACTGTACCGGCTAAACCGGGACGTATGGCAAGCCTACCTATAGGACTTATATCGATTTAAACGTTAATACAACTATTAGGTAGTATTGTCCTATTTTGGTCTTATTCCGAACTGTGTTTTATACCGGCGTTTAAGTTGTTCTAATTTCGGTCTTATGGCTGAAGTCCCTGTGGCCGTCTTAAGATGTTTTAGGAAGACCGTAAAAACAGAAGATAAGACGCCTACGGCGCGTTTGATCAAAAGTCGCCGATTTTCCCTGGGTAGCCTGGAATATTGCTTTTGTTTTCTATTGACGATCTTCATATATTTCGTAGGTGTACGTCGAATATTTTTAGCACTGTTAGTGCGCCGCAAATGAAAAAGGTTGCGGAGCACTGCTCTATACAGTACTTTATCAGAAAATATGCCGCGATGGAGTAAAATTAACTCTGATGCCGGATCTGGCTAAACCAGGGGTTCCCAACCTGTGGGCCATGACCCCCTAGGCCTCGGTGTAAAAAAGGTTGGGAACCCCTGGGCTAAACCATCCAGCTGCTTATTAGAATGCTAATAGCAATATTGAAGCTTCCCACAAAACCCAACGTTTTATTTAGACATTTTCCAGCGCAAATTTGAATTTATTTCTATTTAGACTACTTTTAATAAATTCTCTATAGCCTGAAGGCGTCGAGCGTCTCATCGCAACCTCAAAAATATATGTTTTGAAAACTTCCATATAAAGGCGTTTTTTTTGTTTGGCGCGAATTGATAATATCTTTGTAATGCAGCTTTTGTATTAAACCTAACACCTCTTCAACCTAATAGTTTGACATAATAAACGGACTGTGTGGTGTTCTTTAGGCGACGTCTTTATGAATTCTCGTTTGAATGTAACTTTGTGATCTCACGTTTTGTCGTAACTATGTGACGTCACGTTCTAACGTAACTTTGTAGCTCATTTCTGAAAGAAATTGTCATGACTCCCCCAAACAAAAATCGTGGAGCCGCACATGACCTATGCATAGACTAACCATACCATATCATATGTAATTTATTGTACAGGTTAACTCTTGCTTCGCTGCGGATAGAAAGGATTCATATAGCAAAAGAAAAGTTAAACTTGTTTCAAACGGGTAATGTCTATGTTTGTTTATGTTGTACGTTTTAAAAACAATATATATAAACAAGACAACACTGTGACTTAGATAGTGCATGTGTTTTTAGTAACTTGCACGTATTGCATTCATTTCAATGGTTTAAATGACTGAAATTGTATTAAGGGACATTAATCTTTGAATACACTCGTTACTGCTAACCAATGGGTTTTATGATGCATATTTAACTTGACATGCATCAGTGTCACTTTGTACAGGAATACCTGATGGAGTACAAACTAAAGCTGTCTTTCTAACCTTACAAATATAGCATATTGCTGTGGCAAACACAATTAATGGTCATAAACACAAATTTTATTGAGGGCCTAATGAAACATGTGTAATAACCCGCAGGCCACAATGTACCATAGATCAGGGTGGTAAAAAATATTTGTCATTGTCTAATTCAGGGGTGACGAACATGTGGCCAAAGAATTTTGTGTGGCCCGCGAAGCATTCGGGTGAGATCACGGCAGTCTTGAAGTTTCTTTAACCCGCTTCTACTCTTGCGATGCGATATCAAAAGCTGATAGCCGGATTGAATAACGCGTATACCATGCAGGAATCGTAGAAACTGTTGTGTAAATCGATACAGTTCAGGATTCAACTGTTTATTCATTGTTGTGTCACAAAATATATTAATAACAATTTAACACCATGAGCCTGTTGCTGCTTAAATACAATGCAGTAGTAACTTGGGAGTGTAAGCTTAGCTTGCCTTTGATTTTAACAGGTTTTGTAGTATGAGTGAAAAGTTGTGCGATCCGCTTACTCAGCGGTAACTGATAAAGTGGCCCGCGACAGCAAATAGGTTAGTCACCCCTGGTCTAATTCAAGTGCCACAATACTATTGACGTATCCTTCGTGTGCCAAACACACTTTGTTAGTATTTGTTTAAGATGTTACGTGATAACGTGATATCATAAAACAAATAACTCTGGAGAAACCTGTTCTTGAGCGAACTCGTGTGCATCACATAACAGCAGTCAGGAATCGCGCGAGGCGCTAAAAAATGCATGAATTTTACTTTATTAGAAGGCCTTTTCACTTTGAAACTTTGACCATTAACTTCACAGCTGTATCTAGGACTGCAAAGAAATTTAGCTGAATTTTCATTTTGTACAACTATTATATAGTAGGTGGGAGACCAACACTGCTCCTTCCGAGCGAAATAGAAGAAGTTAAATACCAAATGCCAAACGAAATTATTTATTTTACTGACCAAAAATTACCGTAAATGTTGTTTACATTCCTTTAAATTTTGTTACAGATGTGCTGTTAATCGTTTATTCAGCACCAAACTGCTTGAAAGCAATGTCACGAGTTCGGTCAACTTGCGGTTCCGCTCATTCTATTGGTCAAGTGAGACCATCGAGCCTAAAAGTGTGCATCTTCAGTGCAGCTTCTTTCTTTGCTTAAAAAATAAGCGGTGCTTACCGGTAAGTTATTTATCAATCAAAGATATAAAACCCCTCAAAGTGAAACAGTTAACAAAATGCTAGTCGCCTGTGAAAAACCCCAGCTATTGAATCCAGCGTGGGCCTACTGTTTGTAAAATGCGTAGGCAAAATCTTGGCTATACGACAGCTCTAATTTAAAATCACACAAAAGGGTGCTTACAGTTGTAAATATTAACAGTAAAATTAATGAATAGAAATTATTTATTTTGAGCAACTCGAAACTGCAAATTAGTTAAAAAATAATGCTTGCTTAACAGGGATGCTTTGTCGGCCGATCCATTCGTCAGGCGGCAAACAGCATCCAAGAGCGAGGTGAAAATAAGACAAGTGTTGAACAATTGTCAAACAATGACTTGGCGGTCAACTGCACGGTGGTAACCACATTTTCAGTTTTACTTTTTAGTTGTAACTGATGCGATCACATTATTTTGCTGAACCCTTCCTTTAAAAAATCCCAACATATAAAATGTATTAATAGGCTAAGTTTTATTTTTACGTTAAGAACGGGGCAACTTGTGAACATTTGTGCGTAAAGAAAAACCAAGAATTCCGATGTTCTTGCGAGAAAGGATACGTTTTGAGTATAAATGGACACAGCTGTTTGAGTAAGCTATAGGCCTCTGATTACCTACTGATTTTTAAAAAAATGTTAAATACTCGCCCTATATTGCTCGCAACACGTCATACTTTTTATTGCTGTAATACTTTGTTTGTTAAACTCAACAAAACAAAAATAAATGTAAGCAAGCTTGTCTTAAAATAAATATGAATTACAAATTTAGTAAAATTCCAATACGATTAATTTTCAACAGAAACAGTACACGACAGCGATACTGCTATCAATATGAAGAACAGGATCAACCTTGCAATATTCTGTTTTTGTCTCGTTGTATCTTGTTTTGTCCTCGTAGGACTTGCTGTACTACTCATTCGTCGTCACAGGAACACAAAAAACTTTCAACGTCTCTAATAAACTAAATTTTTTCAAACATTTTAAATATTAATAGTATTAAGAATATGATATACGAGGGTTTTTCACATTGCTCTTTGTTTTTTCACGATATATTATGTAGAAAAAGTACTGATAAGATGGGAGGAGGGGACACAGACTCGAACATTTGCATTTGGGACCCAAACAAGCAGAAACAACTTATTTTCAAGTTTCATTTTGGTTGTGTCACAATTTTATCTTTTTAAAACAGCGAAGTCTTAACGATACATTTTTGGGCCTAATTTTCCTGTAACAAACCTGGACCGTATTCTTCATTTTACAAAACTGAGTGGTTGTTCTGTTGTTGTAAAATAAGCACACATATGCTACGTTGTAATCACCTATTGTGTTGTTCTGCAGTCAAAATACAACAACTCTTTATCCGTTTTACTAAGTCAGGGGTAACCAAACTACGGCCTGTGGGCAAGATCGGGATTAGTAATAGTTTATTCACCAAAATGTTTGTCAGATGCCCAAATTGGCTAAATTCGATAAAGTTTTAAACTAAACGACAATTTCATGAGAATAAATTTTGATATATTTTGTTATCTTCCCTTCGTTTTAATATAATAAAATCAAATAAGGTGTATATAAAACGTTTGTAACCGACGGCCAGTTTTTAGAGTTATTATATTTTAAATCGCGGTTTTACGAACCTCAAAAAAAAACTTTGTAGCCTACTCCGTTACAATAATCGACCAGCGACCTTTGGAAGCTATTAATAGTATTCGACACCTAAAACCTGACGGTTATGTTTGGACTTTTTCGCCTGTTTTTTTACATCGACAGCCAAGAATAACAATAGCCTCCATTGAAAACCGAAGTGATAATAATTAATACAAAAATACCCATAATTTTACAATGGTATTTCATGGGTTTTCGGTGCATGGATACTTTTGGATAGTCTCCTCTTATGCTTCGTTTTAAAAATTGAAAAGCGTTGTTAAAAAATAGTTTCGACGCGCCATAATCGCTTGAAGTTGAGATTGTTAAACGACTACGGCTATCTAGAACTATAATGACGTTTAGCGATTAACCGTAGGCTACAAGATGTTTTTTTAAGAAGCATAAATATTAAACGTTACAAAATTTGCACTTGGATTATTGTATACAGTGAAATTGTCTGTCTAGGTAAATATATTTCTTTTTCATTATATTTAATATTCATTGAAATGTACTTTTGCAACAAGAATCGAAAGTAACAAACTTCCGGAAACACCGCGACACACCTGGTGTGGTCTAGCTCTAGCGGCACACTGATTGCGGAGCAGTGATATACGTCTAATACAGTGGTTCTCAACCTTTTATGCTCCGTAACCCCCTTTAAAAGGTTCTCAACCCTTGTGGCCGCGCTGCCTATAAAATTGCCTAGCATTGTGTTAAACGTATTTTCACTTGTTTTATTTCTTCACGTTAATAACCATTACAGCCATTAAAAACGAATAAATGCACTTACTTTCTAAAAAATTAACAAATAAGTCATTTTAACTAACTTAGTAAGTCATTACAAAGCTTGTTCTTGGACTACGCCAAGGTATTTTTTTATTCGGCTCTGTTTTGTACTGAGCCAAGCGATGTCGCGATGTCACTACATTCGTCGAGATGATTTCTTGATTTTCGTTTTATTAATGCCTTACTTTTATTTGACAAATAGGCCGTGCATAACCTCGCTAAATATAGGCCTAAAATTGACATTGAGTAACCCTGTAGCGTACTTTATACGTTTTACGACGGAACGTTTATTTTGCAAATAAACGCCCTTTAAGGAAATTGCGAAATCGTTGTACCTGGCATTACACGTTAGTTGCTCGCCCAACAGCATTTGCCAGACACTTACTGATTAGGCGAAAGGTATCGGCAAGTAATTGGCCTCCCGAACAGCACAGTAATTGTTTCGCTATAGCGACAGGCCTTCAAGCAAACTTGCCACTCGCGTACGTTTAGTTAGGTGGCGCAACTTTGCGCGATAAATGAATAAAAATGATCCATTATTCTATATTAAACATACCCACTGGCGAGTCAAAGCAGGTGTCAGAAAAAAAAGTGTGTTACATAACGTTACAAAAATGTTTTACAGTCGTAATAAAAAACACAAATTTAAGAACTGGCATATTAAAAAAAGTGACACTTTTGTTTCGCAATACCTAGCTAGAGAGTTGCCCGTGGCCCCCCAAATGACCGTTCCGTGGTCCCACAAGGGGGGCCGAGGGCCACGGTTGAGAACTCTGGTCTAATATTTTTATGTGCCTGTAGTGTAGGTTATCTTAAAGATATACTACTTATTTTCGGTTAACTTGTTTAGTTTATTCCATCACAGAAGTGGCAGAATAGAGGGCAAGCGAGGAGACCAGAGGTGGTTGTCCTGACCGAGAAGTTGTAAGAAATATAAGCAGGCACAAGAAGAAGGCGCACCTAATAGAATGCAACATGAATATGGTTAGGCAGATCTAGCTAAGGCTTATACAGCAGTGGTTCTCAAACTTTTTAGCTTGCGGCACACTAAAAAAAATCTTAAATATTTTGAGGCATACTTTTAACAGAACAGCAATAGAGTTATTTTACAATTGCCCTAAACACACGACAAACTATATGTAAATGTCTCAATATTAATAATTTGTAACGGATAATGCGTGTTTTCGTCTAAAATGCTTGAGTGTATGCCTATTGGTAATACAAATAACTTATTTTCTGAAATTACAAACAAAGTTTGCAAATTAAAACCAAATAAACTCATTGTTTTATGGTTCGCTAGTTTTATTAAACTTTAGTTGCATATCACGATCTAAAATATTGTTATTCCTTAAAAATACTTTATCACTACTTTATGGATAAAATACATGGGTAAGCTTAAATTGCCTGGCGGGCTGGTCCTGGTCCGTGGGACGTATTTGCAGCGTTTGTTGGTGTATATATTCGTTTGTGCAATGCGAGCTTTCACAAAGATTTTTGTTGGCACTTCAACCAATTTGTCAAGTCGTCAATGCTTCAATAAGGATTCGATTCGAACAATACACAGAGTCGATTCGAACAATACACAGAGTCTACTACCAGAGACACCGAAATTTGATATCTCAGTAAACAATTATCACAAAACTAAACCGTGATTACTGCGATGTTACATCGGAAACATTGCACCTGGCATGGAAAACACGTTAGTCGTCAGTGCTTCGCCGCCACCGCCTATATCACCGCTCGTTATCGTCTGTTATTAAGCAGTTCGCCTGTCACCGACTCAAGTAATCTCAAACAGGCTTGATCACAAAAATATATTTAAATGGTGAAACGAGCAACGACGTAGAGAAAACAGGCGTGTAAGCTACAGCAAGGTGCACTTTAAACAAAAGTAATTTGGTCTTCTCGATTTTTTTATGTGAACTCCTGTATAATATCATCCACGGAGTAGTTGATATCTAGGTTTACACTCATAAGCGTTAAGTCGGTCAAGCGCTTTTCGCCGAAGGTACTCGGGACTCGGACTCGCGGAGTTGGTTTGTTTTGCTGGAGTCGGACTCGGGACTCGAGGAAGACCACGTAATACTACCCGAGTCCCGAGTCCGACATGCGCACTATGAAATTTTAAAACTAATATGGCCGCCAACTGGAAATTGTAAAGGTGGAATATTTTCTAACTATGTAATGTAAGTGAATGAATAATACGATACCCTTATGTGGATTGCTGAATTTCTACGTTATTTTAGTTACGTAAATTGGCGGAATACAGGCTGTCGAGTCAGGGCAGGACTCGGCGAAATCGCACAAGTCGGACTCAGGTTTATTTTTTTGGCCGGAGTCAGACTAGAGTTATTTTAAATTTTAACCGACTCCGCAGTCCTGCTCCTAACGATCGCCATTTCAACGTCTAGAATACACAAAACGTAAAATTTTATCGGGCTCCGCCCGTACCTGCTAGGGGTGTTCATATGTCACCCCGAGAACCCCTAGACTAGGTGATTTTGGTTGCTGATCATGTGACACCCCCTTTGAAACGGTCACGCTACGCGCTTGCCCACACTATTTGTATTGCTAAGCCCTTTTGAGGGAAATCTTTTCAGCCCAAAGGCGCCAAACTATGGCATGTTGTACAGTGTGAAAGTTTTGCCGATTTAAAATAAATCAATTCATTTTTTACACGAAGGGATACAAAAATTGGTTTTAGGCATGTTTGCACAAAGTTTATTTAAACAACAGGTGATTTTAAGTTTAATTGGTTATGACGCAACACTTAATGACGTCATTCCTGGAAGTTTTTATATACCCGGTGACAATCCCTAATTCCACCCTTGAAAACTACTAGCTATACAAACCTTCATAATTATTATATTATATTGTACTTATTGCCAACTATCGTTTTCAGCATTTGAAAACTTGATACATAATAATAAAAGTACATAAATGTTTCTATGGTATGTGTGTGATATTTTTCTGGAAGATTGAGATATAATAACCACAATGTTTTAGTACCAAACTGGCAACTGTAAATAAATTGTATTGGAAAAAATACTATGCAAGAATATTCATAGGTGGACAAAATTTATTGAATAAATCATGGTGGTAAAACAGCATTGTTCCATTAAAATAAGACATGATTAATAAAGATCAGTGGATAAATAAGTTCAAACAATTATTTAAAAATACAGACAAAATTACAGAAACACAATATCAACAATCTAAAAGGCTATTAATTGCACTACCATGTTAACTTGGAGTGACATTGCCATACCCTTGTTGAACAGAGTGGGTAATACCATTGTTGCTCAGGAACTCCCTTGTTTTAATTATTCTAACATGCTTCCGGTCTGGAAGATCTACAGCCATGTGAAGTTTGTGGCCGTATACAGTTGACATTAATGTAGGAGATGGTTTGGAAAATTCCTATGGTAAAAAATATATTGTTGATTGACAGGTTTCAAGGTAGATTTGTATATTGCTCTGTAAAAAAAGCAATAAAAAAAACTTCTGAAACATAATACCTCACTATGAACATCTAAGCCACGGCTTTTGGCATGTTCTCGGTCACAGCGATGAAGTTTATTGTTAAAACTGTTTTCCCAATGGAAGAGACGGTTGTAGGTTGAATTGACTCTTTCCTTTTTGAAGGCCATGATAAAAAATAATGGTGGAGAAAATTAAATTTTAATAATTTTTAAACAACTTCTTAGCAGTAAACCTTTTGTTCATTGTTGAAGTATGTCAATTGTCTTGGGGCATCTCGACTTTTAGGTATTGAACCAAATGCACTTTGCGCTGATAGTGGTAGTTCACCCTTCTTGACGAAAACAGTGCTTGCGTCAACATAAACTGACATGTTATAATGTAAGATATAGCCTTAATAAGTTAATATAAAAAAATTACAAGTACACAATGACATATTTTCCTTTACGGAATTTTTTGCATTCCTAAATGTTGGATTTTTTTTCTGGTGTTCTTTAAAATTTTTTAAAAGAGAATAATAACCAAAAATGGAGTTCTACATTCTTTAAATCGCAAATGGATTTTATTTTACCATTATTATTTACCTTTAAATGCTTAAACCTAAATCCGCGCTCTATCGATAAGTACAAAGTAACGCAAAAACGGTCTACAAATGCTGCATACCGCAACGTGCACTATTTGGGTTAGGGTACATGTTAGTGGTAGAGTGGGTCAATCTTTATAATTAATAATAAATTTAATAATACGACACCCTAACCCAAATGATGTGCTTTGCGGTAAGCGGTATTTGTGGACTGTTTTTTTGGCGTTACTTTTTATCTTTCAAACAGAAAGAGCCCTCCTAAATCGACCATTTTAGCGATTAGCGTTACGGGTAAGTGGGTGTACGTGTAGGTACAAAAAAGTTAAGCATTATTAAGATTCCGAGCTTGAAGTGTGCATGAAACCTTGATTGCACACCTGAACACCTTAAAATTTAAGCTGTACACCACCCAAATTGGCGAAAACTGCCATGGATTGCACACTGGACGAGTAGGACAACTAAATCCCTGTTACTACGGTCCCAATGCTTCACGGTCTAACGATTTTTTTAAATCAAATGATTTCAAGAATGTAAGAAGGTTAATGTTGGTAAACATTTATAGCATTGGTTATATTAACTTAACAAAACTATTGGCGTTTAGTATTTTGTGAAAATGTTTTCTGGCTATTGTCAAGTTAAGGCTTGGTTATTGGCAAATGAACTCTATTAGTATTCTATGGCTAGACTAAGCCTGGCGACCACTCGACTGTAGCATATCTCCTGGCGCGAAATATGTTGTTATTGTTAAGTTAACCTGCGAGGCTGCCAGTGCGACCTGCAGCTGCATATTGCAGATCGTGATAATAAAGTTTGTAAGAACTTTCTAATTCTTTGCACCCTGTTGAGTTTTAAAAAAAGCATGGATTTTCCCAGTACCCAACGGCTTCCAGAATGTAATGATAGCTTTATTTCAGATGATGCAAACCAAGAAAAAAATCAAGTTGGAATGTTAGAGGTATAGAAAGTAAACTTGTTGGCTTTGCTGAGATTTTTGGGCGCTGGTCTAGAATCCTACCACAATGCAAATTATTTGGGTTAGGGTGCGGGGTTGGCGTTTGGGTTAGGGTGGGTCAAGTATTATTATTAAATAATGAATATATTAATACTTGACCCACCCTTACCCAAACACTAACCGACACCCTAACTCAAATATTGTGTGTTGTTTTAATAATGTGGTAGGATTCTAGACTAGCGCCGATTTTTGGAAAACAAGCATTGCCTGTTTACATGTTTTCTAGATAACATCAACTGAAGCTAAATTGCATAATATACTCATTTCCGTATATCCCGTGTATGAAGGTGATAACGTAATAGGTAAGTCAAAAAGTAATTTGTATGCGGTATGCACACATAAATTTGTTGAACGCAAAACTTAATTTATAAAATCGTGATTTTTAATAGAATTCTTAACCTCGGTTGTGAAAGCATCCCAGGTTGGAAAGTGGCCTGCATGCATTTGCACTCTCAGCTGCGGCTGAAGTCGCCCATAAAAAATCGCCATAAAGTGCAGTTAGCTAAAAAAGTCACTCAAAACTGCAAAACTTTTGTCCTGCTACAGAGACGTAGCTGCATAGCCAAGGTATTTCGCGCCTGGGGCAAACTATACAATTTGTGCACCCTCCTCCATGTTTATTCACATTTTCTATTGTATTACCATAATATACCTAACTTTATACGAAAAACAATTAAAATTTTAGTAGAACATTCTTTAAAAAAGAAAGTAGCCTCATTTTGGCACTTGTAAGTAGGGATGTTCAAAGTAGAATCCCTAGGTATTCTAGAATAATAGGTTTCGAATCTAGAATAACGAATCCAGAATAGCGAATCCTAGTATATTTTTATTAAATTATTTAAAATAACAGGGCCCACAATCACAGCAATAAATCGCCCAAACAATTTTCTAACATGTGTATATTATAATAAAAAAACTCTCTCATATGTTTAACATTCTTAACAACCGTCATCTGAAGCCGTTATGTAAACTGGAATATGTCAACTGTCCAGGTTGTGTCCAAAACTTATATTTCTGCCATTAGTGAGAAAATGCAACACTGCACACAGAACTCTTAAGCAATTCGGTCCTGATTTTGAAAGCATTGTTAAGTCTTATTGCTTCTTTTTTGACTAACATGATCTGTTATGCAGTAAAATGATGTACTGCAAAGAATACAAAGTTATTATTGACATAACGAATTCTTGACAATTACGTTGTGCATAACTGCATAACTTCCCTGAATATTGGCCTAAAGTTGACCTTAAGTAACCCCATAGTGCATTTTGTGGACGGCCAGCACGTTTTGCAACGCTATGTTACTTTTACAACTTAACGCATTTAGGGAAATTGCGAACTCCACACCAGACATTACACGTTAGCCACTCACCCAATAACGCTTGATTGACACTTAATTATTAGACTTAAACGTTATCGCAAGACGCAGTAATTGGTCGCCCGAAAAAACGCTGACACTGCACTACCAGGTTACATTTAAAGCAAGCACTATAAATCGGTCGCCGCGGCGACAGGCCAACTTACCACATGCGTTTGTGCAATTAGGCGCAACAATCCGCGGTAAAACATTAAATTATATTGGTTCCAATAATCCAATTACCCAAAATAAACGGCAGAATTCGATTCGAATCCCATCTGGATTCGAATCCAAGGATTCGATATTCTACTTTGAGCATCCCTACTTGTAAGCCTCATTTTGGTGCCTCTGTACCTTGGCGCCTGGGGACATATGTACCCTACCGCTCCCCTTAGCTACCCCTCTGCCTGCTATCGGTTTTCTGTATAGGTGTTAATTTTTACCTGTGCAAATTTTAGAAACAAATACATTACAACAGTGAAAATTTTGACTGAAATTTTATTAGAGCAATGCAATTTCAAACAGTATAAACATCTCCTTGTCCAATATATTCAAAATTAATTTGATTCTATTCCTTCTTTAGAAGCGATTTGAGCAACTACCACTTTACTGTCTGGAAACTTTAGAGGAGATGTTTATGCAGCTTAACATTCTGAGTAGTAAAAAAATATTGCTAAAATTCTACACGAACTTCTTCCAAGTATTTTGCATTTGATTGACTGTATGCCAATGATTGCATTTTAAGTGTGCAATTTTACTTTTTTAGCCATGTATTAAACACATTTTGCACTTGTCTTTGTCTTATTGTCTGAAAAATTGATCATGTAATGCAGTGAAAATTGAAAGATACTTGAGCAACAGGCAAATAGCCTTTTCCTTGCACCATTAGTCACAGCCGCACATTTGGTGGAAAAAGCCTATGTTACTGTAATAAATTTTATAAAAAAACATCAAGCGAAAGGGAACTGCTGCAAATATAGGTTTTTATACCACTTTATAAAACCAAACTAGGTTTAAAATAAAATTACTTCTAATCGTTTTGCAGGACGCCATGACAACTGTGACATTAGCATTCCGAGCGGAGTTGCTCTTAGCAAGAAACATGCTTGCATCGAAGCAGAAAAGACTATGTCATTTATTTATGATTGTGGAAGCAGCAACAAAACCATGCTAAGAACCTTAAAACTAAAGCCAAATATTCGGTATTCCTTAAACGATGGTGATCAACTTACATTAGCGAATATTAAATTCACATACAAAACATTATCGGTAGGTTAAATTTTGTTCTAAAATTTAAGATATTAGTTAAACTTATGTAATGTGGACTGTATTGTATTTTCTTATTTAATAGTATTCTCTGTTGGTTAAAATAATGGCAACTTTTAAAAACTAATATTTTAACCCTACTTTTGATGTTTGTTTTTTATAAGAATTACCTTTATTTTTTATCCTCGTTTTAGACCGAATTATGTAATATAGCCACACCTCAGAGCAAAAAGCATAACATATCTTTTCTGGAGATTGCTGAAACACCAACCTCTGACTTGGTAGAACGACAATATGCATGTAATAAGCGGTCCAGAAATTTTGAGGTAGTAGTAATACATGTTTATTAGATAATTTTGTGGAATGAACCAAAATCAATAACCAGAACTTTTTGCTAAGGTATATGGGTTCGTGTACTGGGTTCGTGATTTTGGAAAAGGGGCTATCCAAACAGTTTTTGCCATATGGAAATGTTACAATAAAAAGTTATATAAAGCAGTGTATTTGCCTGGTTTACCTCTGACAATCTTTAAATACGGTACCATTGAGGATGTTTAAAGTGGAATATCGCACCGTTAAATTTAAATCCAATTCTAACATTTGTATCAGATAATTGTAACAGATAAAATTTCTTAGTTAAATTACCTTGAATGGTTGCGCCCAGTTCTACATATGCTACTGGCAAGTTTGGATAATGGCCTGTTGCTGTAGCGTAACATTTAGGGTGCTTGCATCAAATGTAGTTATATAGTGCGCCTTTTTTGGAGGAAACAATTACCTTGCGATTAACTTCGCCTAATTATTAAGTGTAAATGAAGTGTATTTGGTGATCGGCTAATGTGTAATGCTAGGTGCAGTGTTGCACTGAATATGTGAATAATAGAAATCACCTTGACCCTTGCAAGATAAGTGTCGACCTTAATTCCCGATCAGTACCAGCAAAAGGTTGCAAAGTAGCACTATGTCGTAAAACATGATGGCCTTAGACAAGTTGCACTATGGGGTTACTCAAGGTCAACTTTTGGTATAGTATGATATAATATCATTCACTCCTCACCTAAAAAAAATAAATTAAAATTAAATGATTATTTAAAAAACAAGGGATTCCATACTCTGGATTCTTTTTTTTTCTAGATTCAAAGCCTAATATTCTAGAATCCCCAAGTATTCTACTTGAAACATCTCTAGTTGCTCTACTTTCTTCATTTACTTAGTTTCCAAATATTCTTCCGATTTTTGTTTTAGCACATAGAAGTCAAAAATAGTAATTTTCTTTGCATTTAAGGAGATACCAGATTCACAACCAGGGATATTAAATGACTCCTTAACGCATTCTGGAAACAAAGATTCTGTTGCTGAAATGTTAACTGAAGATAATTCCAGGGAGGCCAAGGTAAATTTTACTTAAAAATAAAGGGACTCCAACAATAGGACTGAAATTAGAATAACTTCACCATTGGAATAAAAACACAGTTCAAAATACGACTAAAATAGAACTAATACCTATTAGTTTCTAGAAGAATTAAACCCATCTGAACAAGACAACAACCATTTAGAAGCCCTTTTCTAACATAAATATGTACTGTTTTTCTATTTTTTAATAATTTTAATAGCACATGTCAGTTCTTTTTTGAAATTTTTTTTTCCTGTTTATAATGACATAAAGCTGCTCTTTTGGTCGATCAAAGTAAAAACACCATATTGCCACGTTTTCTGTGTGTTTTTTTAGTTTCTACACTTTTTGCACGGTTATTACAAGACAATTCTTTTTTGCCTGTCAAAAAAGTCAAAGGTTCACCTTGCACTTCGATTTGGCTTCAGATAGTTGTGTATCTCTGATTTGGACAAATTTATTAAACAATATTTTCTGTATTTTTTTTTTTTAACCGAGAATTTGTTCCCCAGGAAGCTGTCATGCATAAGTGCAGTAGCTCAGCAACCTTTTGTTATTTTACTCTAGTGATTGATTAGTTGATTAAATACATGTTTCTCCTATTTTCTATCACTTGCTAAGAGTCGTAAAATTTTGTATATATACATACTGTTAATTTTTGACCTAAAACTACAATACTTCTTGGTCAATTCAAACCCTTAACAACTTAGATGCTCGTAACTAATTTTAAGTTCTTTGTCTTAGCCAGTTGATTCTCCTTTCCATGGAGATATGGATTTTACCGATGCTGAAACACAAAGATATGACAAAACAAGTGAATCAGAAAATTATATTGATAGCGACAGTACAGACATTGACAGTAGCAATGTGGAGGATTCATTTACAGTTGAACAAACTCAAGCATATTTTTCCAAACCTCAAATAGCCCACAATTTGAGTGACACTTTTTGTATGTTGGAAACACAGCAATTTAAACATACGTTGAACATCACAGAGTTTAAAAACACACAAATAAATGACCCAATTGATATAAAAACTCAAGCATTTATAAATGAAGGATCTAAGCATAAACAAAACAAAAAAGAAAGTCAGGTTATGGAAAATGAACGCAGTGATCTTAATAGTGATGAAGAGTACTCTCTTTTGCCTTCGTTGCAGTCACCAAGCTTTACCCAGTCAAATATGCCCAATAAAAACTCTGAGGATTTGATCAAATCAGGCCCTGAAATTAACAGTGACTGTAACAATGACTTTCAAGTTAAATCACATAAGAAGTTGCAAGAAAGGCACAATAAAAATGTATATGAACAAAACAGAGAAATTTCTGTTGTTCACTCGGCAAAGGCTTTTGATAGTCTTTCTAATCTTTCAAACAGTTTAGAATCAGTCATTGGTACAGAGGATACTGTTCCAGTTGGTGCAGATACTAATCACCAGAAACAAATGGGTACTCAAGGCAGTGTGGATGATACAATCCCTTATACTGATAATGATCATAGTTTACAACCAGGTGACAGTTTGATATCTGCTGATAATTTCTATAAAAGTGAAAACTCTCAACCATTCTCTCTAAGCCTGAAAAGAACTGACTGTGCATTGCTTTCAGAACAACCTAATTGTAATACTGGTAAATCCTCTGTCGAAAATGGTGTTAAAACTATTTCACCCTTGGAAGAAAAAAACTTTGAAACATCCAATGTTGCTCACTCATCTTCACCTAAAATTAGTGGGATGTTGCATTTGAGCCAGAGTGAGAGTGTCGAAGCTGTGAGTCAAATATCTAAGGACCTAAATAAAAATAATGTAATGCAGACTAATGAAGTAACTGCCACATCTTCTAATAGCGTACCTGCTGTTATGCAAATTGAACATCAAACAATGAACAAATATGAAATAAGTGGCTGTATTGACAAAGGTAATAATGTGCAAATAAAGAAAATGTCCAGCCTAACAGATGACATAAATACAAGTGATTTTTCTAATAATGAAATAGTAAACAAAGCACATATCAAATACCTTAAAGGTACATTAACTGCACAAAGTACAAATTGCAATACTGCATGCAGATTGTCAGATGTAAAACTTGTACAAAAAGTTGAAATCACCCCTAAGGATGTTGAAGTACAAATATTATCAACTGTACCCACTTCACAAACTGATTTATTAAAACAAGAATTCAATGATTCAAAGACTTTTATTAAAGAGGATTGTTTCAATTCTGACAACATTGATACTCAGATTGGAGAAGGGGTGCCCTCCAGTATTAATAGGCATTCTGATAATTTTGATGATTTTGTGGCTACCCAAGTGTTTGCCTCAAGATCACCTTCAGAAAAACATTTGTCAAGTGAAAGTGTAAAAGTTGCTAAAGAGTCCAGTATTACATTGGAGGCCACTGATCAAAACAGCCAAACTGCGGATAAATTTCTGTCCAAATGCCGAAAAACAAGGAGGGTGCGGAAATGTTTTGATAAAGCACCTGGATTATCCACAAAACCAATTAACGAAAAAAAGAAGAGTGCAAACCTAAAAACTTTAAAAGGAAATTCTAAAAGAGTAAAAGTCAAAGATAAAACAGTTGGACAAACCTATAAGCGGTAAGAATATATTTGAATGTAATTCTATTATTGACATGTATCATGGTGATCAGAGGTTGGCATCATTGTTGGTCACAATATTTTTTGCATATTGTTTGTGGACCACATACAGTTGGCTTCATGTATGCCAGGGTGTACGGCTGCACAGAAAACACTTAAAAATGATGGCCTTATACAATGAACAATTTACAAAGATGGTTTTGAAAATGCATTAACTAGATTAGTTTGCTCAAAATGCATTTGAAAAAGAATAGAAAACCTGTAGAAAATAATTTCCAAAGGTTTTTTTTTCTGCGCTAGTAACACTAATATTGTAAGCGCTTAAAATTGTAACAATGCTATTTTTTAACTGAAGCATATTCTCTTAAACGATGGTCTAACTGTCACTGTTCAAAGTCGCCTTTTTATGTAATGATAGCTACCGAAAAATTATTCCCTATAAACATATTCTAGGACCGCATGTTTAGTGTGTAATTGACACAACTTATTTTCTCTTAACCGCAGCTCGTATTTTAGCTGACTTGGCAGTTGGCACACTGCCCGATGTTGCACTAATGGTGGCATAGTATTTCAGGTGGCGAACGGCGTGCTTGTACTTTAGCGTATTTCCATACATGGAACTTGGGAAATTGCACTGCTGATAGTCCAAACATGGTCTACCCAAATCAATCACACATATTTCACCGTGTTGGTTTAGTTTTTTCTGCACACTAAACGTTTTGACGCACATGTTAGCTTTGTGTTTTAAAGGTTCCTTTGGCTGGACGTTAATTGGCGCCTGGCGGTGTTGGATAATTTTTTATGACATCATTACAATCACTATTTTATGACGTTATTGTTTAACATCACGAAAAATAGCGGAAAGTTAAAATCTTCTATTTAATTTGAAATATCCGTTAAATAGAAATGACGAGCTGCCACAAACAAATAATAAAATGATTGAAGATACAGACATTTTAAATCATGTTGAAGATGGTGCAAAAAATTTGAATGAGAAACGAATAGCAATTACAAATACTGTCAAAATTGAACCCGTGACACCAACAAATGATATCAAAAGCCACACATCACGAAAAAGAAGAAGAAAGGGCAAAGATGATACTGTTGTTCAAGAAACTCCTACAATTTCATCTTTAGGTTAGTTTGTTTTAATATTTTTTTGGGTCTTTAGGGTAGCTAATATTTTTAATGTATAGGCTTGGTGTTAAAATCCTTAATCGTGAAATCCAGGATACATGAAACACCTTGGCTTTATGAAGCTTTTACAAGATGTATAGGTTTTCAAAAGTTATTTTATCAATGTAATTTTTTACGTAGCGAAAAAGATCAAACATGAAGGGAAAGAAGAGGATGCTGCTTATTCAGAAGTACTTTCTTTAAGACCAAGAAGGCAAAAGCCAAAAGTTGTGTTTACTGGTACGAATTAGTTCTAATATTATATTAGAATTTATATTAAGCACGATGGAACGATCTGAAGTTTATCAATTATTATCAGAGCTGTACTCATTTACCCTTACCCTAATTACTTTTACAAACCCAGGTGTCGTTGATAAAGATGGCGAGTCGACAGTGTGCAAATTAGGGGGAATAATTACGGATGACATGCTTCAGTGTACACACCTTGTGACTGACAAAATTCGCCGAACTGTCAAGTTTATGTGCGCAATGGTTCGTGGAATTTACATCGTCGACAGACGTTGGTTGTTGGAATCGAAAATCCAGTCCAGGTGCGTGATAAGTGCGTTTGTTTAAAATAAACAGATTTAACGCATATTTGAATTTAGGAGTGCACCAAACCATTTCCCCTAAACTATGTTTTTTTAGCCAATTTTTGCTATGTAAAGCAAAACTTCTGCGCATTTTTACCTTATTTGTGTTTTTGGTGTTTTTTCCCGCTTTAGCGAAATCTATTCAGGCTCCATACAAACTAATAAGTAGCATTTTGCTGGCAACATGTTGTTGTAGATACCAAACTATTTAGACGAAATGTTAAAAGCTTTTTGCGTATTTAACGTGACTGTGCTTTTATTAATTTTGTTTATACAAAGAATGGCTTCTTTTGACTCTAGATTTCTGCCTGAAGAAAACTTCCAACTCACCTTTTCCAAACACGAACAGAAAATGGACAACGGCTCGCCGAACGCTGACCTCGAGAAACAATATGGCTTTCAACTTTCATCCAGCTTGGCAAGAGCCAATAGCAGAAAGATTCCCCTTTTCTCAGGACTTTGCATCCACGTCACTAAATCCGTTCAACCTCCACCCGATCAAATGTATCAGATTGTTGAGTGTGGCGGAGGAGAGGTTTTGAGGAGGCTCCCACGATCCTGGAATACAGAGAGGTGGAAAAACTTAGTTGTGGTGTCGACCGATCAGGACAAGAAGTATTGTGCGACTCTACTAAAGGTAAGGGCTAATTGTAACTAGTTTTATAGATGAAAAAGTGAAGATAACAATTACTTTCACTTGTAAAAAGACGTATTTTTATGTCTTTCCACAAAAATCTGTATTTACGTGTGAAGTTCTGTTTCTCCGCCAATGTGCTACTTTCAGTTGTTAGTAATAGAATAAAAATGAACATTATGTTTTTCTTTAGAATTTGATTCCTGTCGTTTCGAAAGAATTCATCTTGACGGGAATTCTTCGACAAAGATTGGATGTCAATTCCTTTCGATTATTTGCGTTCACAAACGAAAGTAATTTCGCCTTGCCAAACTTGTCACCACCTACACTTAAGTCAAAAACTCGGAGACAAGCCGATTGTGATGGCAATAATAATATGAACACTCGTTCTCTACGCAGTAGTAACCGAAGAAAATGATTTCTGGACAACCAACTCATATATCGCAAAATTTCCTGTATCCAGTCGATATTATGATGCAAATTTATTTTACCCTAACTTGTTTTTGGATTTACTTTTAGATCATTTTAACATTTGTCACAATTTTAAATAAAGTATGTTGTGGCACTTAAAGTCCTTATCGTAATAATCTGTTTTAATTTTTTTGTTTGTAAAATAAAACATTACGGATTTAATTTTAGGGATGTAACATTGTCGTACATTAAGTGATCACAGCTGTAATAATAATTCAATGAAGTATACCTCAATTGACCAGCCTATATTATAGTCAACAAAAACTTTTACCTTATTGAAGGAGACTTGAACCATTAGGCACGTTAAAAGTTTAGCCATATCGACTCTACAGCGAAACGGCTGCCCAAGCCAACGTTTAAAATCGACCGAAATTATGTTTTGCGTTTGTCTTGGTTAAAAAATGTTGCTTTAACCATCTTTATAATAAAAAATACGCGAGGAAGGTGCTCAGTAATCGTTAATTTGCCATTTAAATTTGGCGTTTTTTTGAAGTAAACTTTAGTTCACAATTGCTTGCTTTCATGCAATTAGTCCTTTATTTAGTCTATTTTTTATTATTGTATAAATAACAAAAAAATCACAATTGTTTAGTTGAAATTATATAACCTATGGGCGTAGGCTACTTAAATTGCTATTTTGTCAGTCTTTGTTTGCCTATCATTACACTAGCCCAGGATTTCCCAAACTGTGGTCCGCGGACCACTGGTGGTCCGCGACGACTACACAGGTGGTCCGTGGCGATATGACAAGAAAATAAAAAGTTATACGTTGTACAGCAGGGGTCGAGAACCTACGGCCCGAATGTAATTTATCCGACCCGCAGCCTCTTTTGCCAAGCTAGACACCAGTCCATTTCTCATACTTTTTGACTATTTTAACTACGCAAAGCGAAACATGTTTGCGCTTTGCGTTAACGATCTTTATACATCAAGTTTGTTTACGTTATGATGCTGTGATTACATTTTTTATTTTTATTTTTAAAATGTAATAAAAACTTGCAAGAAATTTGAAAGAAATGCCGGTATACCCCCAAAAAAATCGCGTGTGGACTCCAATTTTAAACCTATAGCAAATGCTTTTTGTCTCACTTTGCGCCAACACTACTGCCTCCTTAAAAGTAACTAAACACGTTTTTAAGTGCAAAAACATATCCGAAGTCCGCCTGATTTGCAGTTGTTACAACATTTTAATAACATAATTCTTAGTTAACATTTTTTGCATCCCACCCGTCCCATTGATGTTGTCAGTTTTGTAAATATATAGAATTTGGTTTTATTTATTTTTTGCTTTGTATTGCGGTCCGCGAACAAACAGATTTACAAATAGTGGTCCGCGGTCTAAAAAAGTTTGGGAAACCCTGCACTAGCCTACATTGTTTCAGTAAATGAAGGCTATTTAAAACCTACACTCACCACAGGTCATCAACAATAGGTCATGCGTAGTGTTTTCGCGTATGTTACGTCATTACGTTAAAAATATTGTCTATATTTCACCTAGAAAATTAACATTTTTTCGTTGTTGGGGATAATTTTTCTACGCCCTTAACAAAATTTATTTCGAATTAAGGTATTTTTTATGATATGATTTTTCAACGTTATAATTAATAAATGTTTGCAACGCCCGAAAATCCTAGATCTGTCCCCGATGTCTATTCAACGTCGCGGCCATCAAATTAGTCAAGCGGACGCTAGTACGAAAAAAGGTTTGAAAACAGTGATATAGGTCGACTCAAAATCTTCGTATGTATTCTGAATCACTTTGTTTTACAATAATACTAAAGCTAAATATATTGCACAACCCTAATGCATTTAGACGCGGTCTAATTTTAATCAGTCGTACCTGAGAAACATAATTCGCTATGAGTCGAAGTGGATATATGACATGTTTTACGATATAACATTACAACGTAATTTTGTGTCGTAGCGTCTAAAACTGTGTACAGTACATTACCCCAAAAATAATTGCCCTCTTAGCCGATACCAGTAATAGGCTATTGTCGGTTGACCTTATGAAACTGCTATCCGGTCAGTATTTTTTACCGTGGCTAGATATGTTATTTATACGTGACAAAAATTACCCGGTTGAATAGAATTTTCGATTAGGGGCTTATCATACACAAAGACGAATTACAATTTTTCTCTTCCCTGTTTTTATTA
The DNA here is from genome assembly GCF_963924565.1 of Ascidiella aspersa. Taxonomy (NCBI): domain Eukaryota; kingdom Metazoa; phylum Chordata; class Ascidiacea; order Phlebobranchia; family Ascidiidae; genus Ascidiella; species Ascidiella aspersa. Next base: position 16,720,663 of record NC_139449.1, read on the forward strand.
GTATGGTCGTTATGGGGTGACGATCGTGAATGTATCAGCATGGTCCTACCTCTTTCAGCATGGTCACTTTAAAAACATGTACCATAAACAATCTAGGTTTTTTGTGAAGAGAAATTGGTTTATCCATAAACCAAAGTTACGACTTTTATGCAAAGTTTTTGTTTTGAATTTGTTTTCACTTTCGACAACGGTCAGTTGTAGAATAAACTCGACTGAAAGAAGTCTTTTACCATTGGATTCAAGGTAAGGCGGGGCAAATAATGCACTCAACACCCCTGTACCTTATGTTTAACCATATTTGATGTTAAACAGAAAAATTACCATTGTCAACTGTTCGATTTGTTCGTCGCTTTGTATGACAAACGACATCTGCGAGTGCGACTGCCCTGACACATGTACTTTTCGAAGCGATTGCAATACAGGTAGGCTACCAAACTGCTGCAACCCAGACTACATTAACAATAATTAAATGGTTATTACCACTAATAATAACTATAAGAAATTTTTTAACTTGTAAACTTTAGTTGAAAATTGGGCAAAAAAATCTTTTCAAAGTAAAAACAATAAAATGCACTGTTTCTGTATGGTGGCGGAGAGGTTGCGTTGCCCTGTATGTCTCGGTTTTGTTGCAACTATATACTTCATTTATTGCGTTATGTTACTGGAGCCCACAAACGTAGCTCTTTGGGCACTTGTTGAATCGCATGAATCTAACAAAGAAACTACATTTTTTAAACGAATTTAGCTGAATAATAAAAAGGACCTGCCTTCACCAAAGCATAATATGCCTAATTTCCTTTTTAGAACCGTCTAATAAAAAAACATTTTATGACGTTATTTTGTTGCTTTTCAATAGCCTACAAAGATCAAAGTGTTACTATCCTTAATCGACGGGAAAACACTACTGGTTGCAGCATTTTATTAACTACGCAACGAAAGCTTAACTATATTAAGGTTTACGTTATGCACATTGGTGAATACCGTAATTAGCCTGGACAACGCCGTAGGTTAGGCTATATCTCTTCCAATATTTTCTGTTTTTGCACATACTTCATCTTTTGGGCTTTTATTGTAAATATTGATTTAACGAGACATATAAATAAAACATTATTATTTTTTTATTATTTGGCCTGGAAAAGTCTGTTTAAGATATAAAAAATACCTTACTTGTTTCAGAATATATAGATCGTTTAGAATAGACCCTAAGTCGTGTATTGCCTTGCCTTATTCTTATTTTGCGTTCGCCGCCCTACTAAAAATCAGTTTGACCATACAAAACTTGCTGCGCGTATTAGGTCGTTATGCAAATCATTCAACTGACTTTAAATTAAACCAATAAATCAGGTCGGTGATAACTCTGGTTAAAGTTTTGTCATGCTAGCCCCGATTCATTACTTTAATGTTTTTTTCTGGAACAGTTAATAACTTTTGATTGAAATCTGTTTTGACTTTTATTTGTGCAACCAGATCAACCAAGCACCAACTTGGAAATGATGATAATTTTTAGCACAGCTGGTACAATTCTTGCAATTGCTGCACTAGTACTTTCAATGATGGTGATTTCATCACGATATGCTAAAAAGGTTGGTGTGCAGTTCAGGGCCCATAGCCTGGCCGGGGAACTGGTCAGTGTTCCTCAGTGATTTGAATTAAGTTTGTCTTACGCCTTTAGGTAAAATTACTTAACTCGACTTGAACGAGTGTTTTCATTGAATAAGTTTTAGTAGAATTGGATTAGTTTTACCCCAATGTCTGATTGTAAAAGAGTTTGTTCGTTTTATGTTAAATTTTTGTTGTTTTCTAATTAAAATATCGCTCAGGATCGGACAAGATTACCAATTTTAATAATTTAACATTTTAATTTGACACAAAAGATTTGGACAGAGACCTGACTTGCTATTTTTCGCAAATGACTCATTGGATATAAAGTTATTTTGCAAATGTCTTTACTGGGATTTAAGACTTTTAAAATGACTTGTTTTCAACACTGGTGGTCCTAAAATCCCATTTTGAATATATGCTACCTATATTTTTATCCAAAGTATATTTAAAAATCTAGAATTCCAGTTGAGTCATAAACGTACATTTACATAATATGTCTGTCAAACATCGTTAGCATAATCTTAACTAATTTTATTCTGCTCTTGTTTGTTTATAGGATAAAGTATATCCCTCAAGCACAAGCAATTTGTCAGCCTAGCCCTAGATGTTTCTCAAGGAACACAGTTTTTATCTGGCCTCGAGACAGACACCTTGAGAAGTCACTTTATGATCACAATTAGGCCTACTCCTGCCTATTTTTAAATTTGGTAATTATTGAATAGAATGTTGTATCACTGCCGTTTCAACATATATTTATTGATGTTTTAATTATAACAAATACAGGTGATTTATATAAGCAATAACTACATTAACAGTGGTGCACCGGTCCGCCGCGATTGTGATAGCCCACGCAGCCTATAGTCAAGTAGTCTGTTGAACCATTATCATAGTCGCTTCAAACGATATCACTACCAATTTTACTTTTCTTTATGACAAAGAAATAAACAAATATACGGTACAGTACTATCATTTGTTACAGTGTTACACGTTGATTAAATTAGATTTTATCTTCTGCAGGCACCTTTATTGTTGCGTCATAGGGCGCCTTTAGCTATTTGTAAATTGTAATGAAATGAGAAGTCGTTTGTTGCAGCGTGCGGTCCATTAACAGTCCCGCCGTCGTCAAATCGTCCGACCACAATTGGTGCATTTTACCCAAGTTTTGCCATAGATAGATAGATAGATATGATTTTATTTGGAATATCAAAAAACAAAAAAATGGTCGAAATCAAAACGTTTAGCAATATTTGACATTCCCAGGAGACAGCGAAAGACCAAGGTTCATCGAGTCAGCTGTCTCCTGGTTTCAATTCGAAAAAAATGCAAAATTAAAACACAAAATTTGAATTGAATACAGTATATACATTAGTTACATTACATACAATACATTACAATACATTACAATACATTACAATACATTACAATACATAAATACATAATTACATACATTACATAGGCCTATATAATTTGTTTTACATTCAATACGATACAACACAATGACATAAGCCTACGTAAGGTTTATTACATACATTACATACGTTACATATAACATACAAAATATGTACTAATATATACAGATACATACAAAAGGGCAAAAGGGCAACAGTTCAACAAAATCGACAAAAGGAGTGGAATTTTGCCGATGGCACATTTGCAATAGAATACACTAAAAAACAAAACAAAGAAGGTACCTACAGATACATACAAACACTTACGATACTTACGATACTTACGATACTTACGATACTTACGATACTTACGATACTTACGATACTTACGATACTTACGATACTTACGATACTTACGATACTTACGATACTTACGATACTTACGATACTTACGATACTTACGATACTTACGATACTTACGATACTTACGATACTTACGATACTTACGATACTTACGATACTTACGATACTTACGATACTTACGATACTTACGATACTTACGATACTTACGATACTCGCGATACTCGCGATACTCGCGATACTCGCGATACTCGCGATACTCGCGATACTCGCGATACTCGCGATACTCGCGATACTTGCGATACTTGCGATACTTGCGATACGATACTCTACTTACAATACTTACAATATATACTTTACATAATACAATACATTCGTCGCATAAGTCACAAAATAAATAAATATTCACAAAAAAGAATAATAGAAACAAATAAAACAAAAAGAATTTGCAACAGCCAAAAATAAAAATAAAATCATAGTTTAAATTGCAAAGACACATATTTGCCAATTTGAACTATGGTATCTTAATAATGAATATCCAAAATAGGTCGAGTAAAACGACATCACTTTGACAAAGACATTTCGATACGCACTATAATCATCTTCTTCAATTAATCTGACTAAAATATATATCACTTAAAAAGGATGGAACGCAAAATTCGCGTCTTTATCAAGATGATGTCGATTTACTCTACCTATTTGGCTTGACATTCATTAATATCAAGCTACATTGCAGATCCGTGCATGGTGTAGTTTACTACAGTAAATGTAACATTTTTTGCGTTTCGCTCGACTGTTCTTCGATTGTGTTTTGCATTACTTTTTGCATTAGGCGCGCTGTATGGTTTTTACTTTTTGATGAGTAACTCTGCACAGTCCAGTGTTGTATTGACTAAGACTTTCTCTACAAAAGCAATTTTCGCCAAATTATCTACTATTACTTCAATTTTCACCTAATTAACCATTACAACAACATCACCACAATCTATGCGTAATGTGCTTCGTTCCAAGTTTTACGTGATTTCGTTTCAGCCATTCATGTGTGGAGATATTAATGCTCTTTGTGCCTTATCAATGCGCCAATTATACGCCGAGGGCATAGACAGCTCTTTTGGTGACGCCACATGCTTCTTTTGGTAATGGAACCTTGTTCGCAGATAAATCTAAATTCTAAGGCAGTGCTTCTTAAATTTTTTAGTTTCGTTCACCTCTAGCATCTATCTCCAGATTTCATTCACCCTTGTCTCATGATATGATAAAACTATCTCGTCTCTATATAACAGCACAAAATGACTTAGATTGTTTCGATTTTTGGTAAGATCAGCTCAAGCTAAGTTTTCCCATTGCAAATCCACAATTTCTTGAGTTCAGAAATATAAAGCAACAAAAGCACAAAAACAAAGAATTTTTAATTAAATATCACTGAGACAACTTGAAAATAGTGAAGTTTGTTTTCGGTCCCGCGAAGCGCGAAAAAAATTGGATTTAATTGGTTAAATTGGCGCTAAACTGTAAAATCAGGAGGCTTTTCGCAAAACATTTGGTCCCCCTGTTGCTAGCCTGTTATCCAATTATATAAAATATGGATAAAAAATAGTTCAAACGGGGGATGACTTTTATCGTTTATCTATAAGTTAGAAAAAATTATAATTAAATAGGGCCGTTATACCTTCGATGATATCAAAACAAGCAATGGCACTTAAAGAGACTTTGTGTTTAACAAAGTAAACAAAATTAGATTTAACAGAAGATTCGCAAACTTTTCTTGGCAGTTTTAATATTAAAGTTGACAAAAAACAAGTTTGTACAGCGCTGTAGGAATGGTGTACAACCAAAACGAAAACGATACCGTTAGAATCATAGCAAAAAATTGAAAAACTAACTTAGACCTTGCCTTCGCCCCTACGAATTGCTTGCCTTTTTAAACCAACAATTCCGCATGTTTCCTGGCTATAGAATTTTTTTGGAAATAAATACAACGTCTCGCCTAAAATAAGCAACTAACTCGAAATGCGAAAAAAGAGGACATTTGGACATTTTTGAGCGTCCTCGGACGCCATTCAGTTTTCTCAAGAAAAGGGGACAAATCCTCCTAAAAATGGACATGTGGTAGGCCTAACTTATACACTCAGTGCAAACCAACTTAGCTATTACAATAAGCAAAAAAACACCAAAAAACAACAGTTCAGTAGTCGATTTACTTCAGAAAGTTGTTTGCTAGTGACTATAGGATGCTCCTGAACTTTCGTTCACCCTTATTCACCCCTTTTGGTTGGTTCACCCCTGCAAAAACTTTATTCACCCTGGGGTGAACCATTCACCACTTTAAGAAACACGGTTCTAAGGTATATAATTTCTAATAAAACTGAACGCGGCAATGACCCCTTTCCAACATGTTTTTTTACTTATTTAAAGCCAGCCATTGTATTTTTTGTGCTTAATATGTTGGCCTAGCCCTATACTGTCATTTAAATGAGATAGAAATTAACCGCCTCAGTTAATTCACTTTTTTTGTCAACCTAAACTAGATTTGAATAGTGCTATACGAATCTCATCGAAATACAGCCAAAAATATTCAGCTTTTGAACAATTTGTAAAGAAACGCATCTTTTTTCAATTAACTTAGCATTGGTTGCATAATTGTACACCAGTTCTTTAGAGAACACACGTTTTTAAAATTTCTTGAGTTATGACGTCATTGTGACGTAATATGTCCACTTTGGGATGTGGTCGTACAAATTTTCTTTTGTTGGCCCTCGACAGAATATAGTTGAACCACGCTGAGTTCTTACATTAAAATGCAAACCTGACACTTATGCAAAACGTCAAAAGTGCCGAAAAAATTATTTGTCTTCATGCAGCTTGTGATATCAGGATTATTTCTGTTAGTACTTTATATGTGTTTTTATGCTACTCATAAATTTGTACAGTGATAAGGGATTATAACCAAATTTGAACTTAATATAAGCAATGCCATTCAAAGCTGTTTGCATCTCCCTGATATAAAAGCTTTAAAAAATGCTTGTGGGCGACGCTTAATGGTAATAATTTTTAGGGTGATTATTTTTTCTACCCAATAAAGGATAAATTTTGACCTTAATCTATTTTTTGTGACAAAAGTTTGACCTAGTCTGAAATCATTGATTTAAACAACGCTTTGCTTTTTGAAGTACTGCTTTATTGTCTTCGTGTCGTCATGCAGTCACTTGTTTTTATAGTGTTTTGACGAGATAACTTTTGCCAGCTCGCATATTGCTCCACTGAAGACATAATACAGTTAAAATGTTGTTGGTTGTGATACAAAACTAAACTTTAATAAAATTCTGAACTAAACCATAATTTTAAAAAACTTACTACGGTTTTTGGTAATTTTGTAAACGATTTTGACAAAATTATATACTTAAAGTGTAGATTTTGACATACGTCAAAAAATAATACTAAACTTCCTGTGTGTGAAACCTGTTTTGGACTTTCTCCAATAATTTTCCAAATATTACCAACGATTCGTTATTTATTAATTTCGCAAACCATATTTTTAAATCTACATATTCTGCAATTAAAATTCGCAAAATTTCGCAAAAAAAATTAAGTCCTGGAAACTTTTCATATAGTCACTGGCCAAAACCAAGTTTAAAAAGGTTTCGACGGGCCGTAAAAAACTTATTTCACATCTTTGTTAGAACAATGCAAGCATTTTTATTACATAGTAAAACATATTTTTGTTTGGTTTAAAATTTCCATATACGGAGTTATATATAGTCACAATGAAATCGTGAAATAAAAACACTTTTCAGTTTATTATGTAATTGGTAGGTGCATTGCACTCTTGAATACGGTTTCCTTGGGGGTCCATGAAATAGTTGTAGGGGTCCATGAATCCTTAATTGGAGTATTAGTGTATATTTAAGAAGTAAATCAATTTATCAAAAAAACTGTTTAATTAAAAATAGAACGGTTTTGCACTGACTATATAAGACTCCAAGTAACTTTCACATTTTTGGACCGAAATCAGCAGATTTATGAAGTCTATTTGTATTGTGACGTAAATTTATAACGTCACTTAAATTTTTTGCCTTTTGTTTTTGCCCTACAAAAAATATTACGGTACCGTGGAAAAAAAAGTTTAAGAACCCCTGTTCTACATAAAATAAGTGTTTCGCTCTTAAGAGCTGCTCGGTTAAAAATATTTCAGCAAATAAATATTTACTTTTGAACTTCGATGCAATTAATTTACCCGACTCTGTCCAATTTTGGGAGTTAATACTCTTTCCGTTTTCAACCACATGCCTTTGTTTAACGAAATTCAGCGCAATGAGCATATTAAAACCGAAACATCGTAATCGCTTGGAAGTAGAGCATGACGGTTATGCTTATGCAAAGTGGAGCCGCGTTTTCAAAAATTGGTGGATACCATGCAGGTGCAACAATCACGATAAATGCAATTTAGCGTTGAAACAAACTGAAATTTTGTGTTCGTTCGTGTTCTAAATTCAAAATCATTGTTTAGATAACACTTGCTAATAGAAATCATTTTGGTGCACAAATGTAGCCACAGTTGTCTGGAAATGTGTATAATTTACGCATATTCGCTCGATTTTTCAAAAAGCATAATGTAGAGATAAACGAGTTTCGCGCGAAGCGTGAAATATTTTTGTATTTGGATTGACAAAATAGGCGAAAGATTAGGCACACGAAAATTGATACTGGACATCCTAAAAACTGTTCCAGGATTATTTAAAATATTTTTATTCCTATCTGAAAACAAAAGGGGGTCGCAATATAAATTGTGATTCCATTTTAGTTAAATTGGGGTCGCTTATTAAAAAGTTTGGAGACCACTGCTCTAAATCATAGGTTTTACTATTTAAACCTTTATAAGTAAAATCTTTTTAGCGCTTTGTGCGAACTCTTTTGCTATTAGATTGAGTTTGACCGGGAACAGTAAGTTATTAACGTTACTTGTTTTATGTCGCCACATTAGGACAGAAATTTTGTGACGTCATCTTTTAGTTGTTTTGAAGTATTAAAATACACATATTGTAGAAACTATAACGGCCCCTTAATTTATATTACAATTTATGTCAACCTTTATTAAACGATAAAAGTTATCCCTCTTCCTCATAGTATTTCTCTTACACCTTTTCTATTTGACAACAGCTTAGCGCCGGGGCATTTAGGGTTTTTGACTCGAGTTTATTTTCTGTCGGAGACGTGTTGTTTTTAACGGACTCCGCAGGCCTGGTGTCTATGAAGCCTTTTAGCTGTGGAGTCAATGGTCTTTACAATATGTTTGTCAAAATTAGCTTAAAAAGGCACAATATGAATCACGAGCATTTAGCAATGTGCCAAAAGTTTAGCCAATTTAAATTTAAACCAAATAAGCACAATTTGTTCACGCTCCGCGCGTTGAATCAACAGTAGTATTTTCATGTTTTCTCTCGATATTTTATCCACTAATACATTTGGCTTCATAATATTAAATATCTGACAGGGGCGCAAGGCACGAGACAAAAATATTGTAATATACCATAGAATACTAACTATGATTATACTGTTTTGGATTCGGTTAAAACGTGGGCGTCAAAACATAACATGCTTCACGGTCCAATGACCAATAGTATATGCGAACCATGCTGCATTTGCCACTGGCGGGAGTTTGTTTGGCGGGAAGGAAATTAAGCAAGTTTAACAGATTTGTGTTTTGCCCCTTTGATTGAGTGGAATCAACGCAATTTAACATGCCTGTGGTAAAAATATTTATATTTGAATTAATATAACGTAAATAAGGGCGCTGGTCTACAATCCTACCACAGCGTTGAGATAATGTTAAAGCAACGTACAATATTTGGTTTAGGGCAGGGATGTCCAACATTTTATTATAGTGGGCCGCATTGACATTTGAAATAATTTAATTGGCCGCAGAACCTAAAGTTTCAAGATTAAGTATTGGCCTTTAGAGTTATAACGGGCCTTTAGAGTAATATATTTATTTTTTATCTATATTATACTATTAATGCGCCCCTAAAGGCTGACAGGTACATTTTAATTAGGCCAATATTGAACGTTTAAGATACTACTTGGGGGTGAAAATGACTAGCGGGCTGCACAAAAATTTCAGGCGGGCCGCAATGTGGCCCTTGGGCCGCAGGTTGGACATCCCTGGTTTAGGGTGTCGTTTAGTGTTTGGAGGAGATGGGTGGGTCTAGTATTATTATATTTATTATTTATTTTGTTGCTTAACATACGCAAAAGCTAACCCAAATAATGTTCATTGTGGTAGGATTCTAGACCCAGTGCCATCCCATAGGGTTCGGGTATAGGTTAAGAAATATTATTAAATTAATACTTGAATCACCCTCACACAAAGACTAACGGACACCCTAACCCAAATAATGTATGTTACTTTATCAATTGTTTCAATGCTGTGGTAGGATTCTAGACCAGGGCCAAAATTTGTTATGTGTACAAAATGACTAAGTGTTATAAGAAAATCTACATTACTGCCAGTATTTTATTGCAGTGTAACTAGGATGTCAGGTGTTCAGTGCCACATTTTAAGATTGGCAATCCTCTTTCACTCACACCTCAAATAAGTAAAACGCTTGTGTACCCTTATTTATCACATCGGCATATGTTTACAGTGCAATGTATACAATACAGAGTGCATCAAAAAATTATTAAGTGCACCCGAGGTGAACTATTTTGACCTATATATGTCACCTAGATTTTAAGTCATTTTATACATATATGTCACCTAGTTTTTCAAAGTCATTTTATTTTAAGCTTTCACAAATTGCAAATATTTGGAATCTGGCAAATCGAGTCAACAAATAAAAAAACAGTGTATTTTCAGGAAAAAAATCAAGACTTCGAACTATCTGGTGGTGATGCAGAGAAGGGTGAATGTGAAAAACTTAACAGTTCCTCTTCTGAGTTAAATCGACCTGAAAAGAGGATGTCGTTGTCAGACACAGCACAATCCCCAAAAAGAGAAAATGTTTTGAGCAGGTAAAAGAGATTAAATTTAATACAGGAACCAACTAGTGTTTTTGTGTGGGTCTTTTGTTGGCCTGTGGATTCTTAACGTTTCCTATTCAACCAGTTGTTCCCTGCCAAGTTGGTTACAATCTTACAGCATATTAACCCCCCAAAAATTGGATGCTTAATTAAAATAACTGTTTGTTTTTTGAGCAGCTTTGAGTTACTTTTTATCTTTCACAAAACAAACTTTAAATTGCATTCAATTTTACACCGGTATGAATATTATCCTGTTTTGAAATCAACAGAAATATGTATTTTGCCAATGTTTTATAAATATGTAATTTTTAATTAGTTCTTTTTTTGTTTTAGAATAATAGGGTACCCTATTGAAATATTGACTCCTTTCTTCAAACAACATGCTACAAAAATAACATACGTAATGTATGGCCTGCTTGTACTTGGTAAGTCTAAAACCTTGTGTTCTGTGAATCACGAACCACATGCAATTTCTATTTTAATTGTGTTTTTTTTATTCAGGTTATTTAATTTATTTTTTCTATGCCTTGCACTATGATGCTGCTGCTGCTACCCCATTGGTTATTCTTACCCTTCTGGTGCTTTTTTTGGTTTTGTACGAAACATTTTCCAAGCCCTTTTATAGAATACTTGAGCCAAAATTGAAGCAAGGCTGTACTTTGAATCAAGTGACCAAAGGGAAATTGAAAAAGTAACAGTGCTAGAGTTTTTAAACAAAAACAAATTTATTTTGATTTAATATATAGAGGAACAGCAGTTCCCTAACTGGGGTCCATCCAGCTTTTTATTAGGGGGCCTACGAATAAAAATATCTTATGCTTTTTTTGTTATTTGATTCCATATTTAAACTCAATATGTCTAAAAATGTTATTGTTTTCATGGAGTTTCTTGCTTATTATAAATAATGTTGTTTAGATTATGGGTGAATTAACTGCCGTTTTTGACAAAAGTTAGGGAACTGCTGAGATAGTAGATTATAACATTATTTTTTTAAACACAATAAAATTAACTAATTTTCTAAAAACATTTTTAGAGTATGGAGATGGTTTGTCTACTTCTCATGTTTGGTCCTGATTGGGTGGATATTGGTTGACATTATTCTTCGCAACCCAAAGCAACTTGTATCTTTGTTGGGATTCTTGCTTGTTGTTCTGACATGTATTTGGGGATCAAAATATCCGAAAAATGTAAGCATTTCAGTTGTTCTGTATCTTGCAAATATATTTATTATGTTTACACCATTACTAGGATTTTCCATTTTTTCCCAAGAGTTAGACTTTGTAAAGGCAAATTTATATCAATTCACCCTAAACAATAACCATTGAAGTTTCATTTTAATCTATTTTGCTTTAAGCATAGTGATACCATCAGCATGTTACATTTCGTTCAAAATATCAGGTATCGGTATCCCTATTCGTGACCGAATAGTTTCTTTAAATGTTTCACTTTCTTCTGGCACTAATGTTACCTGGTGTTTCATTCCTTTTGGTCATAGCTTTGAATTTTTTAGATAGGACCAGGGGCGTAGCGTGGGGGGGGGTGTCTAGGAGTCTTGACACCCCCATATGAAACATCAGTAAACAATGATCAAAAAACTACAATCGTGATTGCTGTGATGGTACATCAGAAACATTGCACCTGTCAATGAAAACACGTCGGTGCTTATCGCCGCCAAAGCGTAATCAACGCTCATTATCGTTGTTTCATTTAGCAGATCGTCTGTCACCAAACACGCCTGATAACTTGAAAACGAACATTCTCAAATAACGCAGAAAACAGACTCGTAAGCTACAGCAAACGACTTCATCGCAGGTCGCTCTATTGGTTGTTTTTTATTAGGCTCAATCTCGAAAAGGAGCGCTTGACCGTCGCATTTTAAAACATAGATTAAAACGTCGGCAAACTATAGCTTCCCGCCTAATTGATAATAAATGGCCGTCTTAACTTCAGTAATAAGCCATGTTTGTATGTTTTTACACTTTCAGCCAAATGATTTACTAATTATTCAGAATTCAAAAAGGGCGATTTTAAAGCCACACTTCATACCATCGGCGAAATTAAACAATAAATATCACCAAATTTGTTGATAAGCATCGTTAATTTTGCTGACAACGAAGTGCAACAGTTTGTGATTGTGAGTTTGGACAACTTCGAATATCTTAATGAATTTAACGGCTTTTTCTTATTTAGTTAAACCCATTTTAAATTTTCAGTTAAAATTTAATATGGGCCCGCCGAAAGCAGGGTTAAAACGAGTATAAAAAAAGGTTGCCGAACTCCATTTTACACACTGCTTCGTGTGACGTAACAATTCCTAAATCTTAAAACACTCAATGTCGCTCGGTCGCTCAGTCGCTCAACACCAAAGCATAAGCTTCCAATCGCACCCCCAACATAAACAATTTTATTGTTCGGTACTTTAAAGATACCGCAACGATAAAGCCTATGTAAAAAAACTTGCCGACAAAAAAAGTTTTTGAAAGTTTGGTGCCTATGACCAACATAGTCGTTTGCAAACTATTAAAAGAAACAGCACACTTCAATTTCTCCCCCGAAAAGGAGTTTTGCCTAAAGCAACTTGATAGTCTCATAAAATTCTTACTACATTTTCGATTGTTTCCCGATTTAAAGAGAAACCGTTAACATTTTTTATAGATCATTTTTCTATTTACAATGCTTTGTTTTATATGCGAAATCGTAACTTTCCAAAAATGTTCAAATTCTGAAGAACCCTAACCGATGTTGCACTGAATATGTGATAATAGAAATCACCTTGACCCTTGCAAGATAAATGTCGACCTTAATTCCTGATCAGTAACAGTTTAAAATACTCTAGCACAGCCAGCAATTCAGGTCAGACACAATTCACACATCTTAAAGAAAAATATATATTTCTCCAACAAAGGCATCGTCAGTATATCTTAATTCGAATGAATGTTCATTCGTCTGTGAATTGTGTCTGGCCTGAATTGCTAGCTGTGCTAAAGTATTTTGAACTGCAACCCTAACCGATACATCTGAATAGATCAACTGGAGTCCTGTGATTTGGGGCATTGGTTTACAAGTGATTTTTGGTCTACTGATTCTGAGAACCAATGCAGGCTTTACAGCGATCAAGTTTATTGGTGACCAAGTTGCAGTGAGTACCAATAGGTGCTCTTATTTTCTGTGCACACAGATTTATTATTTAATCCTTCTACTTGTGATTTTCCTACACTAAAAAGCTTGTTCAACAAACCTCTCTATTTTAAAAAGTCGACACCATTGTTTGTTTTAGAACAAAATTAATGTATTGTACCTTGTTTGACGTTTCAGACTTTTATGAAATATTCAGAACATGGGTCGAAGTTTGTTTTTGGATCGCAATATCAAATGCATTATTTTGCTTTTAAGGTAAGTTTTTATGGGGCAATATAGTTTTCATAAAAGTTTTTCTTTGTTTCCCCTGTTGGAACACTTTTTGTCGCGCGACGGCTGTCCGTCAAAAAATCGACTAGGCTTTCCTAAATTATTCGCTGACATAGCATTCCCAAAGTCGTATTCTTAGCTTTGTAAGAACGCGAGAAACAGCTCCACTTGCGGTGACGATATCAGCATGCCAGGGAGTTTGCCTTTTCAAGTCTAGGTTCAGTTTGAGTTCAAGATTTGTGTTAAAATACAGTCGGTTATAACTAGGGCCATTTTTATTTTAACCTAAAAAAAAAATTTTTTGACTTTATTTTAACCTAACGAAATTGCTTGTTTGTAGAGGCCACAGTTGTTCTTTGAATTGATGCCAGTTACCCAAACATAATGTTTTGTCGATTTCAGACCCAAACGTAATATTTTGTCGAAAATTCAAGGTGTTTTATGAATTATAAAAAGTTCGTGGGATTTTTGGCGATAGATATAGCTTGCTTAGGCATTTTTGTATTACAGAATGTCTGTAGGCCATTTCTAAAATTCAAACTGTTGATCTTTGAAAAGATCACGTTAAGTTGAAGTGTGTTATAAGAATTATTTAAATACGTAACAATAAATAAAAAAAATCGACAATTTGCGATCAAAGTTACTGCTAATCCAAGTGGGCATTGTGATATATTTTCTGCTTTTATGAGTTAATATGGTTTAATTGTGTCGCAGTTCCTGATTTACAATGCTTCCACGACGATTTTTGCAAAAATTATCTCAAGAAACACAAAAACTTTGTCAAAAGCCATAATTTGACAAATTTTGACTTTGTTAAAATTTTTGAACTTTATTGACTTTTGCGGGCCCTAGTTATAACTTATTACGCAACCGTTGATGGACGATATGCGACTGTGCGTGTAGGACAGGTGTCCGGATAGCTATTGAAAATATGTTAAGGATATGGCCCATGTAGTAGCAATAGTTGCTAAACCTGCGTGATATGTAATATGTATGCCAAAAATTGTAGTCAGGTAGGTTTTATAATGAGGCCCTAACGCAAACGGCCTCCAGCGTATATCGCCCTTAAAGTTGCACTACGTGGCTATACACGTTTGGTTAATAGAAATTTAAAATAATACCAGAGTAAGTTTGCAAAGCCGCGTATTGAAAGGCCAATACACAGCGTTTAACGTGTCCAAAATATATTTTACTCCAGAATAAACTGTTTGGCAAATTTCACCTCCTGATAGTGCTATGTACACACTTAAGCGATACAATTTTAATTGGTCTCATCAAACGTGTTTCGTATATGTCGGTCTGTGAAATTAATTAAAAATTCAAAATAACGTGAAACAATTGGAGTCGTTTTTTAGCAACTTGGCATCAATGGCCGCGAACAGTTCAATCTGCGATTTTTCAGACGAACTTTTTTTTCTGTATTATATAAATACCTATTTAGCGGCTGTAACGCCGGTTACTTTATCTGAATAATTATATACATACAACATTGACACAGCTATTTTCTAGGTTCTCGTCATGGTAGTGTTCTTCAGCACAGTGATGAACATGTTGTACTACATTGGTATCATGCAATGGTTGATTGGGAAACTTGCATACCTTACTCAAATTACTTTGGGAACCTCTGCTATTGAATCTGCTGTGGCGATTGCAAATATATTTGTTGGCATGGTAAATATGTGACTGTTTATAAATATATACACTGCAGCTTTAAATTTGTTTTGTTATTCTAGACTGAAGCGCCACTGGTTGTTAGGCCGTATTTGGCTGATTTAACCAAAGCAGAAATCCATTCTGTTCTTACTGCTGGACTTGGGTCAATTGCATTTTCAGTTTTTGCCGTGTTTGTTGATTTTGGGGTAAGTCCATGAAATTAAAACAAGTGACAAATACTAAATATAAAGTTTTAAATTAATTCTTAAACCAAATCGAACGACCTTTAAGTGGTAATAAATTGCGCAGATTAATCCAGTGCACTTGCTCACCGCCTGTGTGATGTCTGCTCCTGCTTCACTAGCAATTTCTCGAATGCTCTTTCCAGAGTGTGAGAAATCGAAATTTACCAGCACGGACTCCCTGAAGCTACAAGCAGGGTTGGTGGTTTGTTAAACTACTTTACGCAATACCTTTCGGAATGTTTTACAATGTATAACATTTTTAAGTGACAGCGAAGCTTCCAAATACAATATGTTTGTAATTAGGCAGCCATTTATGCATATTATTGTGTGATAATAACTTTTAACAGGTCAGATCGAAACATCGTTGAGGCAGCTGCAGCCGGTGCTTCCATGTCGATCAACCTTGTGGCCAATATTGCAGCCAATCTACTCGCTTTTCTCGCTCTGCTGGCCTTCGTTAACGCCACGTTATCGTGGCTCGGTGCCTTTGTGGGAATCAACGGCCTTTCGTTTGAGGTCAGATGCCATATTGTGCAGGGCATAGTTACATACTTTACAAAAGTAGATTGGCAGCTGTTAGTTTTTTTGGTTAAATTGATGCTCCTTATTTTTTTATAATTTAAGTGTTACATCTACGAAATGCTTTGCAAATAGCTACAGTAGTACAGTAACCTGTTTTATTTGATAATAAGATTAACAAGCTGTCAAAATTGGACAGAAACTTTTTTTGACGGCTGCTGATTAATATGCGAGAAAAAAACTTATGAAACGGACTATAGCTTTGGTGATATTTGATTCAATTACTAACAATATATATTATTAAAACATTTCAATTAAAGTTAGGTTTAATAAACTTGTACATGTTGCTCATTCCCCACAAATGTTGTGCATCAAATTAAGTTATTTAAAGTTGGCATCTATTGCAGATGATTTGCAGTTATGTGTTTATGCCGGTGGCGTTCTTGATGGGTGCAGATTGGGAAGATTGCTTTCTAGTTGGCCAACTCTTTGGCGTTAAGACTTTTCTTAACGAGTTTATTGCTTACGAAGACATGAAGCCATACATCAAAAATCGACTTGACGGTATTCCAAAGTACGATGTTAACGGAACCCTTACACAGATGTCCGTAAGTGAACAAACCACCGTTGATTTTCTGTCTTTTCGCGACCATTGTGTCCAACGCCGCCGTCGATATATGACCTTAGTTACGGAACATCCCGGTATCAATATTAATTAACTCCGGAGGCTCTTCTGACACTTGTCTACGCCCTTCTTGTCAAATCCCATTATTTCTGAGTTCGTGCAAGTTTCTGTATGAACCGGTGCTGAGGATGCTAGAGACGTAAATTAGTGCAAGTAAAGCAACATTGATGAATAGCAAATAAGTCCTTTGCGATGCAAACTCCTAACATTTTGCAAATAACTATTATATATATATATATATAACAGTAACTAACCCAGCTTTGACAACGACTCCTATCAGTAGTAGTTCTCAAATCTTTTGGGCTTGCAGTGCACTTCGAAACGAAAAAAAAACGCCCACACTTTAAAAAAACAAAAATGCTTTAAAAAGTTTATTTGAAAGTTTTAATTTAATACTACACTACACGACCAAGCTCTAGTTAAATACCTTTATGCGCATTCAAGTTCCACATGCTTGCCTGCGATTCTATGCGTAATGCGAATAGGGCAGACGGGCAGTTACCAAATTACAAAAGTTTCACGCCACACTAAGACAGTAGACAATCTATCGAGGCACACTTTGAAAACTACTGTAGTACAGTAGCAGACCAATAAGACAACGCGTGCCAACTTTCGCCAAAAACGTATGAAATTTAACACGGTAATATTTTTTGTTACCTTTACGACACAATAACTGTCACAAAACTCCCTGGAACCAGTTACAGTTAACAACTTTGCGCGTTCCAACAGCAAGGTTGTTGTGTTTACGAAACAACTTTTTTTTAACAAATAGACGCAATACGCATATAGCAAATTTAAGTTAAGTACATCTTAAATTGTATTTTAAATTTTGTGATAATTATTGTATATTTAAAACGCCTACATATTTTTTCTGTGTGGGTCCCCAAAGGAATAAAAGGCTCAACGCCTTCTTGTGACTACCGCAGCCCACAAGGGGGCGTGTTTTATTTGCTCCTAATTCTCCGCGGTATGCTAAATTAGGGTTTTTTTCGCAGGAGAGATCTGAAGTAATTGCAATCCATGCTCTCTGCGGTTTTTGTAACATTAGCTCATTGGGTATCATCATCGGTGGATTGGGTGAGAAATAAAGAACCAATGTTTTTTAACGTATCACTCTAATATAATACTAATGTAAAAGTTTTGTCGCTTAGTTTGTTTGTTGAAATCAATAAAAGTGGCGGCAAACAGCATGAATATCTCTAAGCAAACAATCTTAGCAAAATTGCATGGAAATGGCGAAACATCTATTAACATATATAGAGGCTTAGGTGTATAACCTAATAAAAACTCAAATTTAGGTCATTTTAGAGAAATATTGCTGTTACTTGACAAACAAAACAACAATTTATTTTGGCTTTATAATTGTACAAAGCATTCACTTTTAGGAGTGATGTTTACCTGAAAGCACAGGGCTAGTGTACCACCTTATAAAAAAAGAATAAATATTTACGCCAAAACAAAAAAAATCGCAAAACTTTAAGTTTGCGAAGTTTAACCGTTGTGTTGCACTTTTTTGACACAAGACTAATAAATTATTGTATCGATTCCCTAACAATTGAGTAATGGGTATTTTACCCTGAAGTAGCGCAATATGACCGCACCTTTAGGTCCATGTTATAGTTTTTTTTAGGCTAGGTCAACACTTAAATTTAATATTTATTCGGCGTTTATTCAGTAGATAATTTAATTAGGTTTCTGTAACAAAGAATTAATTCAAAATATTAATTAAAAGTCAATATTTTTCCAGCTACATCGCTTCCTATATTCTTTGAGACTTTTTTATTTTTAATTTTTGTTAAAAGTGGCATAGTCCTCATTTACACAAACCTTGTCGATTCCACCCCAACTAAAATAACGCAAACAAAATTACGTTACTATTAGGTTTTTGTTATAGTAGCAAACCGATATTTAGGTAAAAGGTGGTAATAACTATTAATAAATGGAACACTCCACCGGTCTGCCATTGTGCTGGGCAAAGCTTCATAAAACCAGTATTCTTAAAAAAAAAAAAAAAATTGTTTTCGACCGAACTGGTACACAAAGCATGCCTGTCTAATTGAGAAAAAAGGGCATCATCATCATCAAAATGGGTTTCTTAAATTGGCCTAACTTTAACAGAGTGCTATGGTACACACATAGCCGTTGCTGCAAATAAATTTTCTCAGCCGGTTTGTAGCGTATAGGAAAAGTATTGGTATTTCTGTTGAATTGCTAGGTTTTTACAAAATAGTTGCACACCTTTTTGAGGGCTCAGGAACTCCCGGGTGGTTATACTTTGTGACCAATGGGCTGCTCCGAAATAGAAAGTTGAAACAAAATAAAAAAATATATTTTATATTTCGGAATATTGTTTTCCTTTGTTGGCGGCGCGCCAGTTCGCCGCGTTACACCGTTTACGAAACGCTGCTGGCTGTTTTAGATATTTTCGTTTGAACAAACCTCGTTGTTTATATGTTGAAAAAAATTATAACCATTTTTAGGGTTTTTCCCTAAATAAATATCCTCCCATAGTAAGCCAAGCCAAATGGTTTGAGAAACATTGGTCTATTGTTGACATTGTTTGTCATTTTAAGGAGTTTTGATGCCAACCAGAAAAGAAGAATTGGCGGACATGGCATTACGCGCTTTGATCGGAGGAATGCTTACATGCTGTATGACTGCATCTATTGCAGGTGCGTAACTGTGGATTTTAATTTATTTGTATAATATTTCATTTTTAACCTAACGATAGTCTTGGCCCGTTGCTTTATACCACACAACTTTAGTCACTTACGAAGCGTAATAAAGAAACGAGTTATTGTATTAATTGGCAAAAAAGCCCTGCGGATGACATTTTCGTTCAAGAAAACCGAAAACAAGTTGAGACTAATTTAAAAATACAAATGCGTCTGACGAATTTAAAACCGTTTGAGATATATTATGGTCATGATTAACTAAATTGTCATTTACGTTTTTTCATTGGAACCCGTTGTTTATCTTAATTACCAAATCGTTTTCAAAGGGCTGCTATTTATGGAGACACCATTGGAGACAACTACTTTGTTTACGAATTCAACAGCTCTCCCATCAATTGCAACTACACTTCTTAATTCAACAAGACTTTAAGTTGTTGTTTTGTATTGTTTAGGAAGCAAGCGAAATCTGTTTTTCTAACCTGTAAAAAAGTTGATTGTATTGCAAGAGACATTCTCAACACCCCACAATCACTCATTAAAATCCTCGATTTGCCTTCATCTTTCCACAGGAATTACCTTTGTCGTATCACGTTGTTGCCTATATTCAGAAAATTATTTTTATACAAACTGTTGATGAAGGCCTCTAAATCATCGTCCTCTAAATCATCTTTCCTACAAGCAAATGTTTCTCTTTTGCTAGTTACTGGTTGGCCAAACCTATTTTTGTTTTAAATGTTTAGATCAGTGGTTCTTAACCGGGGGCGTGCTCCTCTAGGGGGGTGCTAACCAATTCTCAGGGGGGTCGTGGCTCTACTCCATTAGGCTATTTAACTTTCATAATCATTTTATTTGTTCCATGTTGCGTTTGTTTGTTGATTCTGCTTTAATGCTGTCGTATGCTTTAATTCAGAGTTACACATGTGTAGATAAGTTACTTAAGAAAAACGGTTTATGATTTTGCGATTTGCGAACTTTTTTCTATTATGTTTTAGCAGGTTCTCGTTTATTGGACAATATTTGCTACCTATTACGGTCGATTCATGCTGTGTTTAGTTAGTCAGAACAGTATGATTTGTTTGAAGAGATGTAAGTTTTGTCACAATTGGTTAGCGCCGGGGAATCAAGACTTTTTTGCGCGAAGTTTTAATGTTATTTCCAGTATAGCTATTGCATTGTGTTTCATCACGCCTTTTGAAACCCGATTTATGCAATGTTTAATATTTGCGCTCCGGGCGACATTTTTACGTGGTTTCTGTGCAGCCTCTCAAAACGTTTGTAAAAATCATCTCGATGAAAATTATTATGTTGCGCATTAAGAGTCAACTTTTGTATTTTCATGTTTTCCTACTATTATGTAATCTAAAAATACCGAATTGTTTTTGGTATCTAAGGGGGGCGCGGTAGCAAACAAGGTTAAGAACCACTGGTTTAGATGCTGTGTAAGTTTTCTTTAATGTATATAAACGTATTTTTAAACGTCTGTGACACGCAGGATTATACACAACACTTTGTTCCATTTCTTTTTTACTTTTCGGTCATTTTTTAAAACTTTTCAACTCCTTTTTGTTAACGTATGTGCCTTGCATTAAATTGATTCTTCATAACAATATAAAATGTGCCATTACATACTCTAACTTTTTATTTCACAAGTGTATTGGGATGTTCTATACTAGAATGGTATCTGTTCTGATCCGCAACAAATTATGTGTAAATTACAACACAACCCAACGTTAAAGGGAAATCTCTACAAAACTAGTAAATAATCAGTATAGGCTACAGCTTTTCGGACAAATCGTGGTCTAACAACTTTAATCACAATTATCCTGCCTTAACCTAAAAACACAATTGCACTTTTAAGTTGCATTGCACAGTTTTATGGGTTGTCACAGGCAAATAAAAAATATTAAACTCTAATGTTGTCAACTTGACATACGCAAGCCTAGCGACATGGGCTTCTCTTGATATGTTGTCTCATAGATCTAGTGAAAACACCAAAATCTCTCTTAAGGTAGCTTGATCTTTTAGTTTTAGTGGTTCGTAATTTTTGTCGGTCGGTCAAAATATTTTCTTTATGTGCAGATGGGAAACTGTTTTTTATTTTTAACTTTTACTACGCAAATGCAAAACTTTTCGCGTTATCGCGAATTTGATTTGCTATTTTAGTATGTTAAAGCTACTTTGGGAGAGTGTGTTCGACACTAAATCCAGCTAGAATTTTATGGCACTTGCGCTCTAAATTAGAATTTATGTCAACTTACAATGGTACAACTTGAGTGTTCAGTATTTGTTATGTTACGGTAAAACTATTCTTTTGTTTGTCTGTTTGAATTCTATAGCCTATAGTAAGTAGTAACGTTTCCAGATTACGTATAACCCTGGTGTGTTTGAAACTGATCGAATAAATACAGGCCTTTAGCGCGGTGGCTAAGCACATCACGCATACAATCAAAAATTGTTTTTTTCTTTGTACGTGATAAACCTCCATATTTCTACTACATTTAAGCAAGCGAACGCTCGCTATTACACGCGATAAATCAAATTTTCTCCCTGTTAGTTTCTTGCCACTTGCGAACATAGGGACCAACCGGCAAAAATAAGTATGGACGATATAGGACTAATTTCGACTTAAACATATTAATAAGGGTTTGGGTATTATTCCGTTGTGAATATTGTTGCTTTATTGTTCTAATTATGTTTTCGTTTTGGTGTCGTATTACATTTTCGAGTTTGTGTAGCCTATCATGACATTTGCTAACAAGAGGGAAATGAGCGTCGGCCGAGTCGTGATGGCTGCCCTCTTGTGCAGCAAGTGACAAGCAAATACACTTGTCGACATTCGCGCCTTAACCGAAAAGTCCTTAAACCGCCACACGAGTGTTTACTTTTGATAAGTAAATGCACTTGCGTTCTCTTACAAGCAACTGTCACCAAAACTACATTGCCTAGCTTTGTTAATGTATGTATGGCTTATAGATCCCATTAAACTTTTAATCACTTACAGAATTAAATGAAAATCCTAGGTCTTACCGTCCTATTTTATTTTCGGCGCCAGTTGCAAAACTTTTAAGAGATACAATTTCATAAGCATATACTTCTACAACATTTAAACACGCTTCATTGACCACAAGTGTATTGTACAGCATGCTCACAACAAGTTGTTTCCGACTTGCCCTAAGCCAGCGGTTCTCAACTGGTGGGCCATAAGAACATTTAGGTGGGCCACAGACCAATTTAAATTTGGCTTCTTTTGTGTCACTATATTTAATTTTACAGGAATAACGGCTTGGGGAGGAATAAAAAAGGAATATAAATTAATGTTCAGCCTCTATCACACTAATGCACGGTTAAATAAATGATCTGTTTTGAAATATGTTTCTCCTGTGTTTTGTTCTAAACCTTTTTATTTTTGTTTTTTTTCTTTCATAAAACTATTGGGCCACAAAATTTTTTTGCAACGTAAATGGGCCACGAAAGAAATAAGGTTGAGAACCACTGTCCTAAGCGAACAACTCACTTTTACCCACTTGGCTCATATATTGCAAGGCCTCACTGGACCTAAAATCTTGGCGCATCAGTTTAGCAATGACACAATCTTTGTCATGCTTATCGCACTAAATTCTATCATTCATTCGTCAAACAAGCGACGGATCGTATGATAGAAACAGTTTGTGCAACAACAAATCGTTGTCAACGCATTTACCGGCGTTTGCGGCTGGCCGCTTGGGTGCGCGCCATCGGAAGGCTATTTGTGGAACGTGACGGATCTTGCATTTTGCCGCTCAACTCTATTTGTCCAACCCTTGTCGGCTCGAGATAAAATCAAGCACCTCATCATGTCATCCTAGTCCATACTTAAGTTTGGAATACGCCCGATAAGATGTGATTCCTCTCCTGTGGCGTTCGAAAATGGCGTCCTTTACAAACGGACAAGCGCAAGCAAACGTTGCTGACGGTTAACTACTCCAGGGAATGTCAAACTACTGTTGTTTATTTGAATTTAAACAATTTATTTTCGACTAACTTTTATGTAAAAAACAAGAAATATAATGAGCTTCAGTTCCAAAAAATTTAAATTAATCTGTTGCTATTCCTTAAAACTTTAACATTTTGTTTGCTCGTCTGCATGAAAACATAGGCTATTTCAATCATTTTTAAATCAAATTGCACTTATTGTTTATCCTAATTAAGACGTATTTTCGCCCTAAACTTAACAACGAACAACAAACAAGTTTGTTTTAAGTAAGGCAAAAAAAGATCATACCGGTACTTTAAATAAGAAGCCGCCTATCCACTCACGCGTTTTGTCAACAAAAATAAATAAATGATGTTCCCTGCACGAGGATATTTCCGCCAATGTTGTAAAGACAAGTCAGACCTCCTGGCAAAGTGGTAAGAAACAAAAGTCGAGCAAGTTTGTGGCGCTAATCTTCTCCTTGCATCGACACCGAGCTACATGAAGCCCTCAATCTGACGTTAAATTATTCATAAATAAATCTTATCGCCGTTCTTTTCACATGGTGCCGAATTTGCTTGAAACATGATTATCAACTAGAAGCTTTAAAAATTGATAACCCCCTCTAAATGTCACTGATCTGGATCTAAGACGCCCCATCTTAAAAATATCTTACAAAAACATAAACCAGGAGGGCAGTACAAAAGGCTAAAGGTTTAAGAACATAAACAAAAAATAGGTAAAATATCAAAGTTTGCTGATCGAATTCTATACGATTTAAGAATATGTCGTTTTATACAAATACGACTTCAATTTAAATCGGGGCTTCTGCACCTTGTTCTATAGAAAAAAGTTTTCATTTAAAATTTAAAAAACTGTATATGTGGTTGGACTGCATTAAAACCCTAAATTTTAGGCACTTCATTAAAACCCTAAATTTTAGGCATTCTTATTGAACAATCTAGGTAATACATTGGAGGAAACTTTGTGCACAGGGCGCTGATAACAGTTAACTTGGTATTCAAAAATAATTTAAAATATTCAAAAATATTCAAAAATAATTTAAAATTTAAAATTTAAAACTAGAAAGGTAATTTCGAACTCTCAATTTATTTTCCAACTGCTCATCATTCCTCATCGCTTTCATTCTTTTAGTTAACATTGGTCTTTAGCGTCGAACAAACTAAAATAACAACAACGTCGTCTTTGAGTGTGTTTCTAGTGTTTGCTGCGTCGGGCCAAGCGACAGGTGAGTAAGTCAATATTGACCAACAACGTTTGCGGGAGCCTGGGTCGGCGTCAACGAATCGACTCATGGGACGATACGCATGTACAAGTCTGTTTGGAAATGCAACAACATATGCCCCGGTGGTTGGACTAATAACGTTTGATAAGAAATGTGGAGCATGGCCCGTAACAAAGTTTAAGAACAGCGCCTTTGGTCAGCAAAAGCGAACTTTGAACCGGTTGCATCTCGACCAGTTGGCAAATTTGCCATCCACTTATCCCATGTGACAGGCATACATACACACGTCGCATGAGGCGGCAACGTACTCCCGCTTACGCCAATAAAACTTATAGATATGAATCCACTTGTGTTGCATTTATTTATTAAGTTGACCTTGTTATTTTGGAAAAAAACGCCTTACAAAGACGTACAACAGAAAATACTACTTACATCAAAGCTTGTAGATTCGCAAATATTTCCGAACCGTTACAAAAAATAAATAACGCTAATATGAGATACAATGATAATACCGCACATGTTAACCGCACTCGCTATTAGCAAGCTTTGTTTATATAGGCGATATTTGCTATCTAAGTTATTCAACGTACATTGATAGACCGTAGTACTATATATGGAAACGAAATTGGACAACTAGATAATTATAGCCTATTATCCTACGGATAACAGCGATATGCTGCTAAATTCTAATTCGAATCAAAATTTTGACATGTTTGTGTGTTATAGTTTTAGTTTAAATCTAATTTCCGATTTTGCCGAAAATGCTACTTTGTTCTATCTATAGTTTTTTATTAGTCGAAACAAGTATTCAGACATGTTATAGTTAACTATACAGTTTTAAAAGTGACAACGCATTTTTGCAATTTGCACTCTTATAAGAACAAAAGTTTATTTTTAATTTAGCTTTATCCAAATAATTGTGAATTTAATTAAACTAATTCCAGTTCAGATTTTACCTTAGTGTAGCGTTTTCGTGGATTCGATTGTTCTAATTCTAATCTACTTTGAAAAATCTGTAAAAGTTCTAATTCTCCAGGTCTGGATATAGGACTGCGTCTTTTCAGGAACAAGCTAAATACAGGAAGCGAAGTTCGACAGCCAACTATACAGGGTCGTAGTGCAACATGGCATTTTGTGCACCTAAATATTTCATTATGCATTGTCAGGTAGTGGCATGCCAGCACAAACTATGATGCTTATCCGTTGACAACAGACGCTTGCGTGCGGTTTAATGCTGTCCATCACTGTTTCTGTAGGTTTGGTATTATTTCATCCAACCCAATGTAGGGTCGGAGTGGCCTTGTCGTGTAGTACAATGCCACCCCTCTCAATTAATTATTGATCTGTTCTTGTAGCGATCAACACGCCTGCCTAAATGTGACATAAATAGACAACGATATTGGTGAAATGATGTATAGTCGCTTAATGAATATTCTGATCGCTGTTTGTCGCTCTTGCTGACGGTCGCACAGCTTAGCTGGAGTATACAGCATATTTTTCCGGGGTTTACAGGAGAAGATCTTCGTTCCTTGATAAATAAACAGTTTTTATAAACAAAACATAAATTGGTATTAAATAAAAATAACAAATAAAGTAAACCAGTATAGTTAAAAACGAATCAAACTCTAAAATCCTAACATTCTCGCAAATTCTATTAAAGATTGTTTATGAAAAAAAAAACTATTTAAAAAAGGCAAGTATGTCGTTTGCATTTTAGAGTAAAAAGTATTGAGAACTTTTTAATATTCTTAACAAATGTGCGTTTTTAATATCTAAAACGATTCAAAACAAAAACAAAAAGGTCAATCATAAATAGAACTATGAAATTAATTGTACAACCTGAAAAAATATTTTGCTTATGCTAAACTATTTATCAATTTAAGATAGCCACAACATGTTTTCAGCAATTACGACACGGCAGAATGCTTCGAGACGAAGGATTCTTGGCAAAGGTTACAGACAGACGGCGTAACTCGGCACAGCGGACGCAGCAGTCGATGATTAGTCATATTAGAGTTGCGTGGCATCAGACTTTAATCCTGTTAACGCTCGAGTTGCAAGTTGTGAGTTTAACCAGAGTTCAACGGCGGCGAAGCGGACACGACCGCTGCTGTTACTTCGCTTGCATACGTGCAACTTTCTCGGGCCTCGCGTATGCGCGTACAAAGCCTTCAAAGCACACGTGAGGCGAGAGCCGCGGCGGAAATGTAGCGGCCACTTACCGCACTCATTAGCCTTCAGAAGGATTTACCCGTGTTATATTTAGCGCGACGCCAAGCTCTGCTCTGTCACCAACCAGTTGTCATGCACGTCACACGGTTCACGCGCACGAGTCCTACTCGATACTGGCAAATCTGATCAAGCAACTCTGACAGGAACATGTAAACATACTAACCATGTAATAAAGAGAAAACTCTGCGCATTTCTTTTGCGCAAAACAATAACTTGTTCGACGTGTTCCTGCGAGGCCCATGAGGCTTAATAAATCTTGTGGCTCGTTTATAAGCCGGTGGAACGTAATATGTTAGAGTTCATATGTTCGAACCCCGGTTACCAAAATCAGTTAAAATAACAATAAGTTTTTGTGAAATTATCACCTGATACCATGTCACTGGTAGATATGGTCCATTTCATGACGGGCCATGAATCATCAGGATTGGGGTTGGAAAATCCAAATTATATAACGTAACTCACGCGAAAGTACTGGTTGGTCAATTTTTAAAGCGTTTATTATGTTGATCAACAAGTTTTTTTGCGTTTTACAGTCGGTCATTCTATGCAAATTGCGATTTAATTACTATTTTCGGATATATAGTACGAAAATTTTAATCTAAATATAACAGAAATTTATTGGTTGGATATATTTTATTAGTACAATGATATACCCAATGAACCACTTAAATGTTTCTTATAGTAATGACCCACAATAAAAAATAAGCTGGGAACTAAATTAACTTAACAAAAGCCCTGAGAAAACTTGAATGTACGCATCTGTTGTTCCCAGGGGGTGATCGCTGTGTACAACCAGCGTTTGCGAGGTGGTTCGTCTTTGAGAGGTGTTTCACGGCCAGAAACGAGGCCTTTAACGCCCAGAGTCAATGCTGACGTTATCTGACCGCGATTTCCATTAACAAGCGGCGTCCGCAATTGCGCGCCATTGTCTTAGTTTGCGCAACATCGCTCGTTACTGTAACATGGTAGCGAATTTTTGCGACCAATTGTCTTTCAGTTGGTCCGAACAATAGGGCTGGATGGAAGCAGCAATTATATGATAACACGCGATGGCTAACAATTTGTGAGCGCCTTGTTTATAATCTGGCAATACAATGCACTTCGATCAAAACAGCTTGTCCAAACTTACTTTACTATTACTTGTTGGAATCCATTACATATTCAAAAAAAGTTATAATTGATTGACTAATAAATATTAACAATCCATATAAAAATGTTGCCCAATTGACAATAATGAAGAAACTAAAGCAACCTTAACAATTATAGAAATCATCCTATTTTTCACACTTTCCGCATTTCCTTTCAAATCTCGTTAAAACGATCTGTGTAAACTAATTAGTGCCAACTTTACGTATCGTCGTTCTGTGGTATTACGGATATAGCACTTTTAAACGTGTTCACACAGAGGTGTAGATATCCGATCGCACGTAAACTCTTAGCCTACTCGTCTGACAACAACACTTTCTTGTATAGGATTTTACAATTTCACAGTTCGATCAGTTTGAAGAATTTTGGCTGTTAAACGTTTTACCAACCTTGTCGTTGGTACTTTACTTAACATTAAAAACTGTTTTTTTTTATTAGAACAGCGCAACATCAATTAAACCAATATGGGCTTCACAGTGTAACGCCCACATATTAACAAAATTTTGTTTGTTATATTCTATGATTGCAAACGTTAAAATATTAACCTTAAGTTTATTATTTAGAGATTGAACATGTCCATTGTTATTGACTGTTGTCAAATTATGCAGCTAATCATTGCGCGAGACAAGCAAGTAATCAAGGCGCTTTTCAAGTAACCCCTTATTTTCTGAACGCCCCGAGACACGCCTTCTTGATCACTCCGACTCGCGTGACAATGGAAACTATCGACCGCTACTTGCAACATGTAAACAAGTACTTTGTAACTGCATGGACTTTAATTGACGAGCGAAAACAACAAGCTCAAACAAGCCAAGTGGGTACGCAAACAAACCTTTGAACAACATCTGTACTTGACGACGAAGCTATAGGCCGTTTAAAATAGGTTCAATTGTAAATTAATTGTTGAGATTGTTTTGCCAAGTTTGCCAGTCAGTATTATAAGCCCAGTACGTCCAAACTTACTTTTCATTTTGTTTGTTAATTACTATACTGTAACTTTAAATCTAACTCGTCATTAATAAAAACGGTTGATTGCTAGAAACTGTGTTGTATGTCGTGGACAAATGCAGTTTTTTGGTAAATCAACGGTGTAGGTGTTAAAACGTTTGAAACAAAACAATCCTAATCCTTTCCTGTACATGCGGACCAGCAGCAGACGAATCGTTGCGGGAGAGCCTGTCTGTACACAGTTCATTGTTGTCGGTCTTCTCAAGTTGGCTGTTTGTCTGTGTACCGACCCTTTGCCGTTCGCTTTGACACCCCTTGTCTGCACACTTTTCCTTGCGATAATCTGGCAGTCTGCCGCTGGGCCGTCAAAAGACAGCGGTCCAAAAAAGTTTGCCTGATTGTATAACTAACGGGCACACGACATATCAAGCAACAAATCGTATATCAGTGGGCAATTGACACTCGCAGTAGAGCATTTACGACATTACAGGAAATCTATAATTTAAAGGAGATGGAAGACACAAGGAAAATTGCAAATTACAGTGAGTAAGGAAGACGATAGGTAGTTTTTTTCAGAAACTAAAAATTAAGCAATGCAGAATTATTAATGCGTTAATTCAGTCATATTACTAGAGCTGTTCTTAAAAAGCAAACTAGCCAATGTTTACTATGGTAACTAAAAGAAGTAATCACCCCAGCAGTTCAAGAAAACAATTTCTAATTACACCGGCATTTAATTTTCGAATGGTGGGGCTAGAGAGCACAGCACTAGCATATATGGTTACTTTGGCAAATTGAAAGCGAGGAAGAAAAAAACGCGGGCGATGTCGCTGACGCTGAAAACATTTGTCGAGAAAGGAAATGCGGGGCGAGAGAGGGCGACGGCGCATCCCAACGATTTACTCACCTCGAAAAAAATGCCAGTGCGCGACTCTCGACAGCGTAAGACAGATTCGTAAAAAAATGCTCTGGCTTTCCGCTGTCGACGCGCGACATCGTCAGATTACTTTTGAATTAAGCACAGTCCAGTCAGCGATCCGCAACAGGAAATACATTAGCGTTAGGAAAGTTTTAGTGATCTCTGTTCGAATATAATTCGGTAAATCAATGTTCTTGTCGTTAACAGATCTATCAGTGTTTAAAACAAAAAACTGAAACAATAACGACGAACATTTTTTGGATATATTTTTCGACGTACTGATTAAGATTCAACTTCATAATCTTTTAAATAAAGGTAAGTGAAAATAAAGGTATACAACGATTAAAATAAAGGCAAAGTTGGTAAATTTCCTTACTATGTAGTGGCGTTTACTCTAGTTAAAGAATAAACCGTGTTGTAAGTAATTTCACTACTGTTTTACTGAGCTTGCCTAAAAAGAGACTGTTTGTTAAATAGTTTTTTTTACTTTTTCAGGCCTTATATCGCTTTGTCTCGATTATAACGCAAGAGATAGTTTCGATGGACGCCCGACTAGTGGCTGCTCGGCTCCCGGGACTTGCAATGTACGGATCCCCGTACGCCTCGCCGTCCTTTCCGGGCTATCTTCCGTACGGACCAGCCGCCGCTGCTGTTGCTGCTGCCGTCGACCATTCCGCATTGTACCCGCATATGGTAGGATTTCTACAAATTGTGTTACATATTTGTCAGATTTTTCATACATTTGCGGTTTGTAAGTCAACTTTTGACTTGTCAAAATGTTTGTCGAATCAAAATGGCGAATATCATCTAACTCGATAAGCGATGTTCGTCACTATTTGTTTTGAACTTGTGACCAACCGATACTATTGTTACTGTTGGTTAATCAGTCAACATATTTGATTTGTACTAGTAATTCTCTTAATTTCGCCATTACAGGACAAGTGTATCTTGTTCTACTAATTAGCAATGTTTTTGTTGCCGCCAGTCTGATCCCATGCTGGTCTTTGATCAATCTACAAGACATAAAATGTAATTTCGACGTGAATTCAAATTACTTTTTAAACTTTTCTGAATTTTTTGTAAGCTTTTTTAAATTCAGTCTTATTACTTACAGAACCCCGGTGAGAATTCGGAAGCTTGGCGGGCCGGACTTACCCAAGCTGCCGCGGCCGCCTACTATGACCCAGCGGTAGCAGCCCATTATGGATACGGGTATGCGAGAAATGTTTTTTGTACTAAACGTACTTGACTTTTTATTAAGGTTAATATGATTTATTCCATTTTTGAGAAATCTGTTATATCCACATATAATAATATTTATTGGAGTTTTATTAAGCTTATTTTATATATATTAGATACGGTCCAATGGGTCTTACCGACGGAGCAAGGAGAAAGAATGCAACCCGAGAAACTACCTCAACTCTGAAGGCTTGGTTAAATGAACACAGAAAAAATCCCTATCCAACCAAAGGCGAAAAGATTATGCTTGCCATTATCACCAAAATGACGCTTACTCAGGTTTTTACTCATTTTTCAATATTAGCGTGAATAGACAATAAAACATATCAACTAATGTCGTTTTAATTATGTAAACGATATTATCAGTTGTTTGCATTGATGTTAAGATTAATGGCCAAAATATATTAATGCTATAATAATATTAAGCACAAATTGTTGTTAAACACAAGGAATGTTTTTTCATTTAATCTCGAACTACGCTCCAATGATCATTATCCTTATAAACTAATATTTTGCTCAAAATATCTTCTAACGAATATTTAAAATAAATAACACTTATCATTTATTTCAAAAGGTATCGACCTGGTTTGCCAACGCCCGCCGTCGCCTGAAAAAGGAAAACAAGATGACGTGGTCGCCGCGCAACCGTTGCGGTGAAGATGACGATGAAGATGACCTCGACGATGGTAACCACAGCAATGCTAATAATATCAGCCGATCCTCATCACCTCTGCTTGGTACTGATGGAGAGCAACCTCAGCCCCAACCTGGTATCCTCACGATTGGTGAAGCCGAAAGAAGAAAAGCAGCCAACGTACCAACTAGCGGCCACAGCAGTGGAGGCGAGAGCTTGTCCGATGAGGGTACCGTTTTTTCTGATCAGCGATTGAATTCGATACGGCCTCAAAGTAGCAAACGAGCGGAAGATACAAATGTCGACAGCAGTGAATTCCGAAGTGATTTTTCCAAAGAAAATGAAACTTCAAACTCGGGTAAGTTGGGTTCGCATTCAAAATGGCGCGCGATATGAATCGTGCAAACGTATCCAGTAAAAATATGACTACTGCTGTAAAATATGTTTATTAACTACTAATTGTTATCAATATTTTCCTACTAACATTTTCTTTATTATTAAAGTAGTTACTGGGGCATGAAATAACATATCTGTGAATAAATTGACAGTCTGTCATTAGGTAGCACTTAAACCCTTTGCTGATGACAGTATGCGAACCAACAGCCCTAGCATTGCTAATTAGTTATAGTTGTGTAATAGTTCTCTGACCAGGATGTGAACTCTCGAACCTCGGGCATTGGGGTCGCGATTCGGTCAGATACCAAAAGTGTGAACAAACGATCACAGTCAGCTTACAAACGTATGGGGCCTATCTAGAAGTCATGATAACTACAACAGACCTCTAATTGGTTTCCAAAATACCTTTCAGCAGCAGTTCAGCCTGACACGACCGACCTTTGCTTGAACTTGGACGCGCTCTTCCTACACTCCTAATATGTCTCGACGTTACATTTAAGCTTTGAACGAACAGTTGTTAAACGGGCTACAATTCATGCAACTACAAGACTTTGTTTAGTGCATAAATTGTAATCGACTCCTACGCGCGTGGGCGATTGATGTTAATTTTAAAGTCTTGAGGAATGCATAATGTATTTTTAGTGAATTAGCCTTTTTTGCTACAGGTTTTTCCCGTCCTTCAAGCAACGATGGGACACGACTTCCGCAATTACCTTCACATTTCACTCGCCACGCTATACATCCTTACGCCAGTCAGCGCAGCTCCCCATCCGTCCTTCCAACCAATATCGCCCCAACAGTTGGAAACTCCAGTGGTCCGCGAGCCGGCGTTCCGTGCCATCTCCCCCCTTCCCAAGGACCTCACCGCATGTTTCATCCTGGGCAGGGTCTTCCTGGACAGTTCAACCCAGCTGCTGCGGCGTCACTGTTGGCTGCATCCAGAGGCCACAGTTTACCGCCGCACGTAATAATGGCTCTCAACGAGCAAGCCCAGATGCACCAACAATACCAACAAGCGCTGCAGAACCTCCCCCTCCATTCCATGATGGCTGCTCAGCAGTTAGATGGACAGAATTCGTCCGGAAATGAGAGCCCTACCTCGAACGCTTCCCACAGTATTTCCAAATCACCTACTACGCCGTCAACGGCAGCTTCAAACGTCCCAACACCTTCTCCTAGCAAGCCGAAAATCTGGTCGCTGGCTGACGTGGCGACTAGTAATACTCCTTCCAAAGCGCACAGGGACACACAGAATTCACCATCCTCGCAATCTACGAGTCTGCATTCACCGGATCTACCAGCGGGCGACGCGCGTACAATGCACAACTGGATGGACAGCGTGTTGCATCAGAGACTTTCCGGAATACAAGCAGGCAAGAACCCCTCCGCATTGCCAAACGCGATGCAAATGACGCCACAACAACTTCAACAGTTTGCTGCCAGCCTGGGTTCTTCTTCCCAGCACCCAGCCAATGTATTTCATCCTCAATTTATGAATGGAAGCGTTCGCACAGGCCAAAACTCAATTCCAGGCCTGGTCGATCTGAAGGTGGTTCATGAACAGGCCAGCGCCCAACTGAGAGAAATTAACCGCGCTCAACTCAACAAAAGGAATCTAGAGCAAAGAGGTTAATATTTTATCCGCATTTTCTTTGTTAGCTTAAACATTGTATAGAATAACTTTGGTTGTGTTTTTTGATTGAATTTATAACATTCGTAAATTTCAACAAAATTTATATTTGTAGATCAAAGTGACGATGCTGAATCGATACATTCAATCGAAAGTCGCGACAATTCCGAAAGTGAAAAAGCCCATCATCACAGGTAAATTTTTATATATTCCTTTGTCACAGGCCTTTGAATTTCTTAAAATGAAACTGTTTTTTAACTTTTTAATAATTATTTTTTATTATCTATTTAATATCAGTGTTCTTTTTCATTGAAATTATTTTATGCTTACTATATAAATCCTATTATTTAATATTTGATTTGTTGTTTACAGAATAAACGCTTCTATCATTTTGCAATGATCCTGACAGACTGGTGCGATCCACCAAGCAATATACACAGGCCGCATTCTTTGAGCGACACTTCGAGAAGGGTTTATGTTGTTCGAAAGAAGGAATAGAATGGACCCATTGGCAACTGTTTATAGCGCTATTACAGTGCCACCGCAAATGGTACGCAG
Source organism: Ascidiella aspersa (assembly GCF_963924565.1). NCBI lineage: Eukaryota > Metazoa > Chordata > Ascidiacea > Phlebobranchia > Ascidiidae > Ascidiella > Ascidiella aspersa. The sequence continues at coordinate 16,755,115 of NC_139449.1, forward strand.
TGGAGGCGTAAAGTGGCGTTGCTGCGCAGACGTCGTTTTTGTTTGCCGCTTGCTTTTGTCCCGCCACTCCTGGCATTAAAAAGCAAAAACGTCAGGCGAAATCGAGTTGTTGCTGGACGGAAACCAGGCATCAACACAGGTTTACAAGGAATTACGAGCTACTTCACATGTAACACTCGCTGCTCGGGCACGATAATAAACCCGCCGTCGACGGCTTTTATGGCACTCAGCCACGGATGAAATTAGCTCACAAACCGCTGCGAAACGACAAAACAGCTCTTTTGAACTAGACGAAAATGAACAACCCACTCGTTAAAAAGTGTACCTTCTATAGTACCGATACATTATGTGACATTAAAGATGACAGTCTGATTGCCTAATCCTGCACCACTTATTGCTTTGCTGTGAGTTGACGCTGACTTTGTTTGCGTTTTCCGTCGAAATAGATCAGCGTGTTTTTTTCTCAACTATTATCGCCAAGTATTATCGTGATATGTATCCGCCCGTTCTTGAATGTTATATTTTGTCAAAGTTCACGTTATTTCTGTTGTTTTACGCACAGCAAAACACAATAAAACTAAACCAAAAAATGTTTGCTTTTCCTGTTTAATCTCAACAGGTTACCGTTTGAAAACCAGTACGAAGCATTATGATAAACGCAGGTTATGTACAGTTGTACACCCAACCTAAACAATTATAACAAATAAATCAACAGGTTTATATCGGTCTAATAAATTTGTTACCCGTAGATGTCTGATAAAGTTTCGGGGTTATTTTATTATTTTGACTAGCCGGCGAACAAAGGAATGTTAGCAGTTCCTGTAAAGTGATTTCCACTGTTGGTATATCTTGTAATCGTTAACAGTATGGTAAACGATTGGCATCCGCCCACCAGGGTTAGCACAATCGACATCAGTTGCGTGATGAAACGATGGGATTTCAAGTAAAATAGGTTAACCCTATTGTTAAACAAAACAGTCCAGCTTGACGCTTTTAAGATTTAATTGATATTTGGGACAAACCTGGTATCTTACTAAATGCAACACACCAATTCACGAATGAAAAAAAAACATAGAATAAATGTATCGTGGGTAAAATTCTGTTGATGGATGATTTCTTCATGTTCGCCCGCCATTTTGGATTATACTTTCGTCTTTCCAGCCAGTGAGTTGTGTCAATCGTGACAAGGCTGCGTGAGCGAAACCATTAGTTGTACTTTCTCCACGTGTCTGCTGCAAAAATAATTGACAATCGGTTTCATCCCAAAGCCCTTGCTCCTAATCAATAATATCAATTTCCATAAACTAGTTTACTATCTGATTGTCATTGATTTAGGTGAGCCATAGGGCCATGAGCGTATTGACGGCACAGGCGAAGCGACGACGACGTCCCACCGACACCCATGCGATCGTGTCGATCAATTCTCGCCCCTGCGCCCGCTACGCGGCCTGCACTTAAACTGCTGTTTAATATCCTAAAGTGGGAAATTTTAACGGCGATTTTTCTATTAATTATGCATAGTCGCTATCGTCTCTGCCGTGGATGATGGCTGGGTGGTGCGAGACGCTTGCTGGTGTCGGGGGATTTGTTAACTCGAGCGAAGGCGGCGGACCTCTGAAGTCGGGAGGCGCCTTACAAACCTGCCGACCGTTTGTCATAGAATTTAACGGGATTAAGAGTTCATAAATATTTTTAAAGAAAAAATATTTATTAAGGGGCCGTGAAAATCAATTTAACCGAAACCTCGGTTTGTTACAAATTATTAACAAATTACCCAATGATCTGGGTGATTATAGTATTTTCGACAAGAGATATACAACGTATGTAGTAAGTTTGTTTGATTTAAAGCAGACACCGGCGGTACACAATATTCATGTTTTTAACGTTCCAAATAAAATACCAGGCACCTTTTAAGATATAGTTAAATGAGTGTTAGTTACATACGCCTGCCCTTTCTCTTTTTTTCCGCGTTCTCTCTCCCTTCGCTTTAACTCGCCCCGCTATATATTATTCTCTTTGCTCTCTTCTCCATTGGCTTTACCCAGGGAATGTTAATGACGGTTCGTGCGATACGAATATTGAATTACTCCAAATACTCGTCTCGAACGACATTATACGCATCTCCTCGGAGCCCAATCGTTCCTTACACAACAACTTTCAATGGGCGGCAAATACGCATTACCGGATAGGGTGATGATTTTCGGATTTTGGTCAAAGCCCAGGACGAAATAAAATCATACTGTTAAGGAAGCGCGAAAGCCGTGATTTCAATTCTATCGGGGACGAATTAAATTAGCCCCGGGCACCTGCAAATCTCCCTTTGACGGAGATTTTGTCGCAGGTTGTTATTGTAGCAGAAATTGCTGTTCATTTGTTCCGCTACACCACCGCGCCGTGTAGTTTACAAGGAAAAAACGTCTCCCATTAGAACAATAAGGAAAAATAAAATTTCTCTTCTTAAAGAGGCCACAAGCTATAAAATGAATTTTGGATATCTTTAAGGTCAAAAATTTATAGGGTTGACGCAAGGTATATACAATTATACATGTTATGACAACTATTTTTTTTTACTTTTCGTAGAGAATTATGAAAAAAATGTGTCATGTTGCGCCACTTATGTCAACTCCAATTTGCGAGCGTACCAATTTGAAGTTAAAAAACAGTTTGCGGGGATCGCAAGCGATTATCGTTCCTTGTTTTTAATTGATGCGCCAATTGGTGACTGTGCCAAATGTTGTGATGAAAAGAAAGTCGGGTGGATCGGATATAAAGGGCATTATCTGGCCCATATATCAGCGCGCGAAATCCGCAACTCAAACAACTTGCATTTACATTTCATTCAGTGGCTGTTCCTAAGCGGATGTTGACCAATCACATATTAGCGCTTGCGTCTTTAAAATTAATTCACCAATTTAATTACGCCATGCCCAAAGCATTTTAAAGGCATATCACTTCCCTAAACTTAACTTGAGAATAGTCATATTTTGTAAAACTTTTCGATTTTTATTGCATTGTCGCTTTATGCATAATGGTATTATGCCAATTTCTTGCAATTGGTTTTCTGGCGTAATTTTGTGATATCCTGTCTCCACCTTTTCTTATATATTTGTAGATCAAAGTGACCATGATTTTGTCCATCGTCACTTCGATCTACAAATAAAAAATTGTCCATCGTCACTTTGATCTACAAATATAAATACAATTTACCCCACTAAGAACACTTTTTTTCAAATGGTTGTTTAAAAATGGACAATTTATCCGTTTTAAAAGGCAGATTTACATGATGCAAAGATATTATTCATGGCTGTGTTATTTATAGATAAGTAAAAATCTATTCTAATATAATGTTTTTCAGGAAAGATGCGGACCACTTAATAAACCAGAATGCAGTTATTTAGCACAGTCTACACATCCGTCACTATAAGTTTACCACCCTAAGTAATTCAACTTGAAATGTTACAACATTGACTAAATATTAGGCCATTAAGGATAAAAAAAAATATTTTTTACTTACTATTTGGAAAGAAACTATAATATTGCAGTTTAAATCAGACACTGGTAGTGTTCTTATACATGGTACTATTACAGCAAACTAAAACATAACGCAGATTTTTTAATACAGAATATTGAAATAATATTGCTCTGAAAAAAATTGTTCTTATTCTTTAAACTGGACGTCAAATTGTTTCAAAAAGAACTATTATATTAGTTCGTTACTATTCTTATAACTCGAGACACCGCACATATCTTTAAAGTTAAAGTTTCCTTTTTAATACCCTATCCATTGAAACAAAGCGGCAGCTTACAATTTAGATGGTGAAATATTTCCATCACAGTGTTTGAGTCTTAGCAACCCGTAAAACAGCGCATGTTCAGAAGTTTTGTAATTTTGTCCAAAGCACTTGACACCTTGTCTGACACTTGTTTGTTTGTGTCTTGCGTGTCACTTGCGGGAAATTGATGGCGGTCTCCATTACAAGGCAACACCTGTTTACCAGCGTCATTAACGCCGTGTTTATATACAAGGCAATATCGCAATAAGTGCCAGCTAATCGCTTGCCATATCTTCTCCGCACTATTTTTGTTAGAACCTGCGTGTTGCAATTTGATTAGGTGATGAGTTAATCTTAGTTTTGCTGTATAACACAACATAAAGCAACCAAAAGGATATTTCATGTCTAACTTTTACAGAAAATATAATAACAAAGTATAAACTCTTTTTTATAATGTTTAAATTGTGATAATAAAACTTGATTTTGCAACGTTATAAAAAATTCACTTCAAGTCAGCCAAAACTGAGGCTATTGACGTGATACGAAGAAGTTTAAATATGTTATATAAATATACTACTAACCATTAAATAAGTGTGGTCCAACATAACGTTTAATTTTATTATATTGTAATGCTATAAATTTATGTTCATTTATAGTTAGACGTTTACTAAAAAGCAGCCCTACCTTTAAGACATTACTATAAAACAAATATATCAAAGAGATCAATGGTTAGAAGTTTTTACCAACTAGTTTAACAATTTCGAGAATTTTGTACCTGTACAATTTCACAAACCCAATTTTACGATAGCCTCACACCTAAGCAAGGTCATAATCATAAGTGTAGGCAAGTTCGAGCTACGACAGAAGCAGCAGGGAATGTGTATTGTGCGGTCGGGAGAGCATCCGCGTTGTAATCGTGACGCATATGGGGGCATCGTTTCGTTTCCATTTCGCATGTACTGCATGATACACTGTCTGGTGAGGCGCGACCCGCGTTTATTGGAGGCGTGAAATTGCGTTATAAACCCGCTCGAATCGCGTAAACAAGCAAAGGAAAAGGCGCAGATTAAAGAAGATTAACCCCGATAGGTGCTTCTCGGAGGTAACCTCGGGTGACGGTCGCAATATGTCGATTGGCCTCGTCCTGACCTCGCTGCTGTCGAAACTCTATTTTACCCGTGGATACACGATCCTAAACTAATTTTAGATCCCAAGACATTAGATGGTTAGGGTGCGAAGCAAGCTAACGAACCAGCTAACTTTATTTTAGTTGGCCAAGTTGCTTTGTATGAATTCAAGTAGATTCTTTAGGAGTTTTTGTAACAACTTTTAGACATTAACAACTTAAAAACAAGTTTCGTCCATTATGGTTGCATGTATTCAACAATTGCTAACAGTGTCTCGAGACATTCATTTGTTTGGATCAGTGGATTAGCGTAATCCTTTGAACACAAACACTTCGTGTAAGACCTTTACATGAAATTTAACGATTGTCGCATTCGTTTTCAAAGATTTGACACGATTTTTAAACTTTTGTTTTTATCGAAACACGGCTTTCTTGATAAGAAGGTCGAAAGCTCTATAAATCACGATTTGAGCAGTATCGACGAAACGTAGTTCGGATGTTCTGAAAAGTTTACTATGGAGTCAAAAATCGTTAAAAAGACAAATAAATTGTCAATGTTGAAGTTAGATAGCACTGGTCCTCGGCTTATTCTTGATTTGCTTTGGGATGTTGTTGACATGCTTCGCTTTTCTGACAGTCGTTGCATCCAAGTGCATGTTGTTAACTTCATTTTGTGGAATGGCTTTTAGTTTACGACGCTGCTGTCCGATATGAAGTTTGTTATTAGCGGATGTTCAGGTGTTGCGGTGCAGAGACTTAAAACCAAACCATGTCGAATATTGCTCTACAGGTTGGAAATGCAAGATCTTGTCTTGATAGCGATTAGCATCAAGATTACCAATTTTCAAGTAATCTTGAAGAAAAATTTCACAATGCACGTTAACAACAAATTCATCGATGGATAAACCTTCCCATTAAGAGTAAATAATGTTTTTGGTTTTTAAAAGATAAATATCTTAACACAGAATATTAACATTTATTTATTACTTAAAAAACTATTTTATACAATAAATGAACACTAAAATGATACATTGTGCAGCTCTATTTCAGTTAATTTAATTGGACGCTCTCTTTAGCGACACAAAACGTACTGGAGAAAATAAACGAATGAGCAATAGAAAAGCCTCTCAGTGCAGAGAAGATTAAGCTGTTTTGGAAAGAGCGCGAGTCATTTTGGCTTTCGGTGGATTTAATGTAAATATTTAGGTGTAGGAGATCGGACGACAGGTGCTGGCCCAAGTAGTCACATGGTTTGTCGTCAGCCTAATTTGTTCCACTGACACAAGACTAGCTTAACACCTGAGAACATATATATATATATTATACAAATACATTTCCACAAGTTTAAAAAATTAAACCAATCAAACATTTATATTTCTCGAAAACGTAATATCGATTCTTTGTTTGCATTTTCCTAATAAAAGACATCCTATAGAAACAAAATCGTTTTCAAAATACGGGCACTATTTGTATCTAAACGTTTAAACAGTCATTTTATGAGCTGAGGGTTATAATAATACAATACGTCGTTTATTGGTTGGTATTTTGAAAACTGATAAAAACATTTTTATTTTTAGTATTTTAATACTTACTGGGAATTTAAAATCCATCGTGTTAAAGTTGGTATAATAGTATCTTAATTGTGTCAAAAGTGTACAAAAATCTGAATGTTTTGTTTAGTGAATGACTAACCCTTGGTGGGTAGGTAAAAACATCAGTTTGCAGTATAGAAGGGTAATGAAATACAAGTAACTTCATTCTTGCACCCTCTTTTCTCTCTCTTTTTAATTCTCCGCAAATTTCTTGTCAGTCAAAGAACAACCGACGCGATTTTAACACGTACAGAAGATTATCTCTAAACAAAATTATCCGCGCTCTGTTTCGGGCCATCTGCGAAATTGATTGGTTCCAGGGTGACATCGTATCAGATCCCGGGCGTCCCCAGAATCGCATCTTTTCGCCAAGTCCATCGTGACACCGATCTAATTAGTAAACAATGGCGTTATCGTCGGCTTTATCCATATCAAATAGATGAATTCAACTGCTGTACAAACGACTACGTTCCTATAGCACGATTACTGTTTTATGAAGAGAGTGCAGTGAAAATGTAACCGGAATCAAAACTCGAAAACGTTGTTCATGTTGTAAAACGTAATACTCCACTTTGTTGACAAACATGCAAATAGTTTTAGTATATTTTATACTGGAAATGAACCTAACCAAAAAATTCGCGCTGAAATTCATAATAGTGTTGCCGTAAATGTTTTGTCGTAAACATCTACCGGTAACTTTCTTTTGAAAAAATTGCAACCACCGTAAACGACTAGTAACAAAAAGGAAACAAGCAGACCGAAACAACACTTTGCAACTAATGACAGCGTCGAATCGGGAACAATGTAAATGTCCAATTAGCCGATCGCTCAGGGCCTTGAAATGACTGATTTGCAATGCGAGCAATTGCCGTTGAGGGCTCGCCACTTATACAGCGGTCGTTTTGCGAGCTGTATTGCACAAATAAGTGTATTGCAGGCCGCTGTTTGTTTTATGACACCGTTTTGTTCCCAAACTAGGGGTTTTGTTGTGCCAAGTCAACTTGTAAAACTAAGTGTTGCCGATATGTCACTGACTTAAAACTATTAATGTAACGCCTGTAACAGGCATTGTCCAGAGCGCTGAATTGTTGTTGGCCCATTGAACTGCATTGTGTGAAAAAATTTACTGTATTTTGATATAAGAGTATCTTGTAATCTTGAATTGCAAATGAACTTAAAGTTTGTGCTTTGCTCTCTTTTAATAATGGGCGGAATTTGTTTCACCAATTTACGTAAGATAGAGTTTTGCGCTAATATTTCCGAGCTAACTTTTTTTCGCAAATAGACTTGTGTTAACAAATGTTATCAGCCAGATGGGAGGTCACACATAACAGGCAATACAACAAGCGGGAGAATTTCACCGAACCGTATTGAAGTTGGTAAGATCACATGGCTTTAACGTCAAAACATAAGAAACACGCAGCATCATTATTTCAAGTATTTGCACAAGTTCCGGTAAAACAATAAACATAAAACGCGAGTAGTGCCGTTCCACATGTAGCAGGTTCGCTTATGCGCGACCGTGTCTGAATAAGGAATGCCTGTTAACAGATGTTTTTATTGCGCCCCGATAACGACATGATTACAAGCACTAAACCGAATAACGGTCATCCGTTAGAGGGGAGGGGGGTAAGATCAACAAATCAAGGTATATTTACTCTTGGTGTGACATCGTTAGAAGAACTGACCGTCTTTATACGGGGAAGTTTAAGATTTATCTTTCTACATAGGGTGAGCTGAAAATTGATCATTGAATGTGTTCCATAGTTACACGTCTTAAATATGCTGCTCGTTTGGTTAAAATCATTTGCCTTGAGTTAATGCAAACCTTAGCCTACTATTTCTTTCTTCATAAGGACCATATCAGATATAAAGTTCATAATATATTTTTAACGATCTGTAAGACTTACAATAATCGAGACAACGTGGGCATACACAGACATTTCTTTATGATTCGAAATATGAAGGATCGGCATTGGCCTCACAAACAACAAAAACACCAAACAAAACCATATTGAAGACAAAAAATGTAATAGCCTGTTAAATTTGTTATGTCTCATAGAATATTGTAATACGAAGCCGTTATTTTTGCAATTTCATCATTTCCAGAGTATACCTATAGTTAAACACACGCCTATTTTTAGTTTAAATATTACCAATTAGCAATTAAATAGGTGGGCAAGTTAGACCAATTTTCTAAGGACAACTCATGCATCATACAGTTCAAAATATATGCTTATAGGCAGCTTATGGTTTTTTTTTTCCAAGCTTACAAATCAACCTGCAGCAAGTTGCTGAAGGAACCGAAAAATTATAAGCCATGTTAGTATCACATTTGGTCTGGTGTTTGGTTCGTTTATTTTCATACGAGTCGTTATAAAAAGAAGAGCGGTCTAATCGCTTGATACAGAGCACCAGGATCATAGCCATCAATGCGGTGGCAGGCCAGGGCGTCAACTCTTTGGCGTGTTATTGTAACATGAAATTGTGTTTATCTCAGGGAGCGATTATGACAGATGACGTGTTGGCGTGTTTTCGTTGCGCCTCTGATCGCGTGGTTTTGGACTTGGTGCACACGCAGAGGATACCACTTTGCAGTTAGAACAGCAGGACGGATAAAAAATAAATATTGTGGCCACAACTAAATAACAAAAATAAATGCTGATAAAGAAATATTTTAAGCGTCTTTGGAGTGATATACTTTTCGAAAACTTTGTAAGAATAAACGGAATAAGTCTGTTTTAAAAAAAATTGTGAGATCGATATTTTGGATAACGTAGCATATGACGGAACCCAATCCCAGTCGAAAACAAAAGCTTCTCAGAAAATTGACTTCTTCCCCCAAAAATGTGGGCATAAACATGTCATGGTCAACGTGTCAGATTAGTCATGCACGATGAGGCGGGTGCCGCGGCGATCACAGCATCAGCAATGAGCCGAATTCTTCTCGTTTCGGCCTTCGCTTCCTTGTAAATTCGCTGCCGATCAAAAGGTGATCGACGACGGCTGCAGATGATTTTATCAGCGGCTTCGTATCGTAAGGGCGAGACCTCACAACAACCCGTGCACTCATGGCTCTGCCCGATGTCTTGTTGCGTCACAGAAACCAGTTCTGTTGCGAATCGCGCGTTAAAAGTGATTTGCGCCTAATAACCTGGTTCCGCTTTTTCGGACGGCGTTTATTTTGACAAGATTCTGTTCGTCCGCCCATTTTGCCGAATAATAGGCGTACATGCGCTATAAGGGAAACCGTGTTAAACTATCGACTGACACTTGCTTGTCACATCGCTGATTTACTATTTTTTCCAATTGTTAAAAAAAATCAGTAATCGGAAATTGTTGGTTATGACCATGGCTGACAATATCACTAAATTTGTTTTAATTTTGCATACCCTATGTCTATCTCCGTTGTTATTTTCTGAACTTGATGCATGAAATAAATATGCCTTGAATACCAACGGTTATGTTTGTTTGCGACAGTCTACTGTTCAGTCTTTCCACTTTCTACACTTTACATACAGGTATAAGATCGTGCGCCAACTTTCCTGTCTTGTCCCACATGTCTGGTTAAATAGGGGCGATGCCCGGAACGATAAGAAATAGGCGACGATCTAAAATATTAATGAGAGCATCGTTTATCAAGGATTATCGCACAAACGCCTCATGTATCCGGGTAAATACTGTCAAAACACGCGCCAATCGTCTAAGCGGCCGTTTAATTATGCGTGTGGTTTAACTGATGGGATTCTTCAAAGTATGTCTATGAATTATTATTGGTTACTTTCAATTTAGGTCCCGGTCATAAACTACCTTTTATAGGATTTAAAAATGAAATTAGGTGGATAGTAGAAACAATTTATTTAATCGCTTTTCTGTTTCGGCAATTAGATTGTTAGCAGTGTCAATCCTGTCTTATACGCCAAACCGATATTCATTCTACTAAATTAAAGACCCGCGCAATTATTGTGTTTTATATGCTAACAAGTGTTAAAGATGTTTGCTTCTTGTTAACCATGTTTTGACAACGTTAACATGGAGCATTAACTATAAAATGTTTGCGAATGTATAATAATGTTCTTACCGGAACGATAATAATTTACAGAGATGACCTCACAAAGTTACGTCATAAAGCGACACCTAAAACAAGTAACTTTAGAAAGCTTTATCTTATTTTACCGAAGCGCCGTTCCGGACCTTTCCGGCTTACTTTCACCACTGTTGCAATATCAGCAAATTGATACATAATGGAAAACTGACAATTTTAAGAGTATTAATGGTAACAGTGCCCCTCCTACCCACTTGAACGTGTTCATTGTATACAAAATGGAAACAAACGTTGCCGTTCGTTAATGAAAGGATGTAAGCAATTATGGAATAACCAGAGCACGACGTCACCCTATTTTCGTTGCTTGACTGTATTGTGACAAACGATAGTCAAACAGCGCGTACGCAAACTATACGGCCGTTCGAGCGCTCGTGCTTACTTCATATTTGGAACGGCCATCAACGAAGCGAGAAATTCGTGCACACTGTGACATCGGGAGGCGTTATTCGGTGTCAATTGTGGCATCCGCCTCCCGCTTGGAATGCGGCGTCCAGCATTTAATTATTACGACTCGCCTCGCCGCTCCAGTGTCCACGCCCGGGAGCGCAAGCCGCGCAATATCCTCACGCGACCTTTTGACCTGGCCGGCTGATGTCCGTAGAGTCGAAACACAATCCCTCGACTGGCACTTGGTACCATTGGGCCGCTACTACGACATCCCGCTGTGGTCCCCACCCGGGCACGGCCACGCAACTTAATTATAATCATATACCGCTCTGATTTTACAGCTCTGATTATTATCCAGTCGATTGTCCCATTCAACGGCAGAAAAATTACAATCATGATTTGCGAATCATAACGCGATGACACAAAAACGCTCTTTATCCCTGGTTGGAATAGGAAATCAATTGACAATCTGTTGATCGCTTTATTTATGATTTAACGCGACACGTTCTCTATTTTAATCACATACAACTAAGAACTTGTGAGAAATAGTCCATTTTGTAAATAAATATATAGGATAGAAAAGCGTAAGTTACACAATTTTAGGAGCGGAGACAAATATTATACTCTTAACTTTTTGTTTGTTCTTGAAAATAAATTTTCACTGTTTTTTTAGATCGCTAGGTAATTTATAATTAGAAGAAAAACAGCTTGTTTCCGTCGATTTCTCTAGCAATTATTTGTCGACTGTAACAAACACAACTGAAAGAACTCGAATATCCAAGGGTTCATGTCCAAAAAGGAGTTGTAGCGAAGCAAGAACTGATTGCATTTGACTGTTTCGAACGCCCTGCAACGTCATTAGTCCAATATTTAATTAACACCTACTTAGCGGCGACCCAGGCCAGCCCAGGGACCAGTGTAATAGTATTATTCGCTCGGCGCATATGTTCGAAGTCGTGACTCTTATGTGACAAGGAACGGAAGGACAATCAGATTTCACTGTAAATTAGGTTGTAGCACAGACAAAACCTTGCAAGAAGAGCACAGTTTACACAAAATAGTACACCTGAATTCATTTTTAGAAAACGGAACGCGTCCGACCCAAACAACTTGAGGAAATACTATTTCCGATGCCACCCAACGAAATAGACAAAACAATCCAGAAATGTTTATATATTTGATTTTTAATACTTTTACAACACTATAGGTACTATTGGATATTTAGTTTTTATTAGCTAAGCAACCAACCGTATAACAAACTAATTGAAATGGTCGAACAATCTTTAGAAATCACCCTTTAACATGACCTTTCCTTTAGCGCACAGAAAGTATTATCGTAAGACAGCGAACTTATAAAAGAATGTGTAGGGTAGGGTAGGGCGATAACACAGCCTTCTAAGTTCTTACCACATGTCGCCAACACCAAACAACACTCGGTGCCTGTACAACACGCGATCGGGCCTGCCTGATGTTACAGACAACTATGTGTGTAAGCGACCTTGTAATGCAGACCCACACTGAGCTTATTAATAGACGACATGCGTGTTTACAAGATGTAGCTTGCCCCGTGCTGTCGTTCATACGACAACACACCAAGTAAAGCGAAAGATCTTTTGGGAAAGCGTTCCCAGTCAGTCTGGCCATGCCCGTTCGACGAAACACGCTCCAGTTTGCACTAGGCTTGGTATGTGGAGCCCGCTATACCGCTTGGCGTTACAGGCTTTTATTTCCGAAGTATACGTAAATAAGACATACTTTTTTTGTTAAAGTTATGCATTTTATTTTCTATTGATGCTAATTTCACCATTCAAAAAATCGTATTCATTTTCAAATAATTCAAAAGAACGTCTTATTTTATCAGCTTATTTCGCACCTTTTAATTTTTCATAAGTTCGTACAATATTAGTTTAGTTTAAGTCAAGGTCTTACAAAACCACAAAGGTCGTTGACGTGTGATATGATAATATTATGAGTTACTCCTGGTTTCAGAAATAAAGTTCTCCCCGATGCGAGGATTCCTACATTGCAGTCTTATATGTGTCAGTTTGCCGTGGAGCAAGAAAGCGACGATGCCCCTACGCGCCAGGCGCAACAGCAACAGCTCTTTGAAGTTGACTTCTTTGTTTATGTTGAACGACACCAGAAAGCACCTCCCGTGTGACTTGCGCCGGTTAAGTCTATACTTACTTGTGAGTTGTGACCCGGTCAGTGGTTCCCGGGAGATCTTGGTGAATAACACTGCCATTGGAAGCGATACGAAACACGCGATCAACAGCAACAAGGATATTACGAGTAAGGCACCTTTTCGACCATGCTACGACAATCATGGCTGAATGAAGGTTAGCGAAAACACAATGCAATGGTTCCCAAACTTTGTAAGCCTACGTCAACCCACATAAAATATATACAGTTCGCGGACACTATAGGTAACACTAAGTGGTTTACTATAATGTAATAATAAACCTAATAAAACAACACACATCAACTGTGCGCAATGTAGGAAAAAATTTTTCATTTGTTGCACGCCAAACGTACACAGAAAATATGTCAAGAAGCTTATCAAAATAAAAAATGGTAATCCAGAAGAAAATTAATTAGTTATCTCTTGCCACACTTGAGCGTTTAAAAGGGCATCCCAGTAGGGAGTCTTTATGGATAGTTAAATCATTTTAGCACAGGATCATCAGCGTAAGATATGAACGATTCGACAATTTATTATGACGCATTTTTGTTATCTTCTTTGCATCGCTGCGCGGCGCGCGCCTTTCTAGCAAACTTCATAATTTTTCTCCGTGTAATTTATTTAAGGGCTCGGTTAAGTAGATGGGCCTCCGTATTGGCACGAGCCGGCGATCACACAATTGATCCCCGAGTTAAAAGCGTCCAATTAAAAAGTGCAAGCGAGTCACATCGATCAGAGATTCTCCGACTTATGTTCCAGGAGCGTGTCGCGCGCAGCCCGCGCTAAATTTTTGTCTCGTCCTTTTCAGTCTCAGCGACCGCGCGACATCAATAGGTAAATGTAGCGTCTCGAAATTAAGGTACCGGTCAATTAGAAGTACGGCAAAAGGTGAATATGTCCTAATTAATACAGACTTCTCTCGCTCACGTAAACGAGAGAATAAAAGTATTGCACCACATTTATGATTTGCGTACACAATGCTAACAACAACTTGAATAAAAGGGGGTATAATACATGACACAGATTTAATGGCGAATAAAACTTGTGATTATCCAAAAAAAAAAAAAAAAAACTGCAGACCTTTGTTTTTTAATGCATAGCACAACTTTTCTTATTCTTAACTCTAAGAGAGTTGTGGAGGTTTTTGTTAATAAAGATGTTAGAATTGTACTCCGGCAAGGTGACCCTTCATCAATAAGTTATGGGCTGGCTTCACCGTCAGGATGCGATAACGGAAAAAGCATGTCAGGGATACACTAAAAACATTTTTAACTCGCCAAAAAAATACGTGTTTTATCCTTTTTCGCTTTTTAAGTTAATAAATTAAACAGCAAAGCTTTCTCGGCGCCACCAAAGTTTCCACAGAAACTTACGCTCTTATATGTATGTTAGGAACTGGATTTTCTTCAACCTAATGTCCCCCGGGTTGTGCGCCTTCTAATTCCTTCATCGATAAACGTGTTAGATCCTGTTAGCGGGGCTTGCACCAACTGTTGTTATAACACCCGAGCCGAGGCAATATAACGATTTTGATGATGGAAAATTCGTGTTCCTGTCGCGCTGCTCAATTTTTCTGTGATTTTTTCTCCCTCTATTTAAATCACGCTCGCCCTACGCGGCATGCTACGGTAAGAGCATCAACTAAATTTCGCTGACACACGAAGCAGACTGCTAAGGTCAGTCCGGTCTTGTGACTTACTGCACAAATCTTTAAATGCTGAAACTCATTGCGGTGACACAAAATGCAGCATTCGTTTAAAAATGGAAATACTTATTTACCGACAAGCAATGTTTATTGCTAAGTTGTGTAAGGCTATGGGTTAAACGTTTCACAATCCTCCAATGAGGCCAAAGCTGAAGGGTTTTTCTTTAGCTACTAAACAAACTACGAACTGAATCACAAAACGTGGAATCGACAAAACTTGTCTAATTAATTTTGATATCAAGAATCGTCCGAAATCGACAGAGAAGCAGGATCGCCTGTTTTTGTTTGATCACGTGGAAGAGTGAAGAGCCGGAAGAAGCGATAGTGACTTGTGTGTTTTTCGTGATATAGGGCTTGGTCGCACCCTGCGAAAGTATACAGGCCATAGCGACATACACGAAACATGTTGTTTGTGAGTCACATATAAACCACCAGTCCTGTGCTGTTTGATCGACGGGCAAATATTTAATGCAAAGGGCGCGTTAACAGCGCTGGTCGCAAGGGGATTGTTCAGGCACTTACTCTGCACATTTCCTTAAATCGATCACAAGTTTGTTATCTACATCGAGAAAACTAAAACTAAAAATTGTTTTTGTCACACAAGTTTTTATTTGATTTCGTAAAGATGCTGTATACGCATTGTGTCAGTGGATTTAATATACAGGTCCTAAATCTTTTTAAAGAAAACAACAATTGCACTTAGCATAAACCAGTAGAGTTTGTTGCATAAATACCTCTCTTAACTCAGTAAATTTTACAATAAATAAGCAAAACTTTCGGCCATACTAACAATGGCAAGTCATATTTACAATTGCATTTTAGTAACTTTGTCCTGTTTGAGTAAATAAAACATGAGAAGCAACCACGCGATCTTTAGACCACAAACCTATCACCGAGCAAAGGTCCTTTTTGGTGTCCTGCCGACAATATGAGACCAATGCAAACAGGCTTTAGTAAATATATTCATTTTGGTATCACATTAACCTTTACACCTTACCGGAAGTAGTATTTAATCAAAGCTCGGAAACCAATTAAGGCATAAATACAATGTAACAGTTCTACAAAGAATAACTTGAATAACACATATAAAATATCCCAATGTAACCATAGTCGTAACATTACATTGTTGCTTATAGAAACCATACCAAAAAGACTGTATGAGTCGGCCACTCATGTTCAAACACTTCAGGTGAGCGCAATACTAATTATACAGGCAAGTCGATTGACTGGGAAAGTTCGTCCAGAAAAAATGTTTGGTAAACGATAACCTACAAGGCGCTGGTTGCAACAAAAAACAAAAAAAAAATCAATATAATGTTTTTCAAACTTGTTTTTAAAGTGATTATAAAGAAACTTGGTCGCTACAAAATAAATTATTACGAGATTTATAAATAGGTAAAGATTATTATTTTGGTTAATAGAAACTACTGACCAGATTGGTGTTAGCAATGAAATATGTCTAGCATGGCTGTAGACTTGCGTGAAGCGTTATAAATAGATATCTTCAAATGCGCTGCACACAGCCGCATATTCCATGAAATGTTTCTAAAGATCACGGCCCCACGCCATATTGACCTTACCGGCGCTTGACTGATATTGCCACCAGTTCGAAATTGTGGCCGACGGGTGTCAATGCGCAGTGGCGCAGTGGCGAGGACATGCTTTGTGTGACACTTGCATAACCAATCCTTCAATTCACTTGGGATGGGTAGAATCAGGAAGCCAAGCGCTTTGTTGGAAGTTATTACTACGATAAAATTTCTCGAAGCGAAACATTGCAATCCACTTATTCGCATAATGCATATTTTCTGGTAAACAGTTTTATTTGAAATTCCGCTTGGCGAAGCGAATGCTTATCTTAGAGAATCATACGTTGTTGGTTTTACAGGCAAAAATTTAAACCACTACTGTCACATTTGGCAAAAAAGTTTAGCTGTAGTACTATTTTGTAAGATGTATGGAAATTGCACTTTCTTTAAAATATGTTATAAACGTAATATACATGTCTTTGTTTCGTTGTAGTATAGCGGTTATATTTTTTACTGTCTAAAATAGTTTTGTTTAATGTTACACTTTTTAATATGTTAGCTATGTGTATAATAACTTTTACTTTATACTATCCGAAGATAATAATTCAGAAAGCAATTAAAATATATTTTTCACATAAAGCCATTTCGACAGCAATAAGTCTAATGAATCCCTCCACAAAGCAAAATGCAACAGTCACATCAAAAGTAAATTTTGGCTTAGTCAATTGACGTATCAATCACGTTAGATATATCACAACAGTATCCCCACATGCTGTGCGCTCAACTAACCTTTGGCTGAACGCTATAAGACACAGTTTTCAGTGCTATGTCCAAATGGCATATGCTCCGCTTGTATAGCCTACCGTTGGACTCAGCCAGGTTTGCGCAAAACGATATAACTGAAAATATATCAACACATTTCTTTCTATTATTTTGCAATATTTAAAGCCAAAACTAAACTAATTACGATACGTAATAGTTTAGTTTTATTCAGTTTTAAAAATATTTTTTAGCTTAACTCGGCTTAAAAGTCGTCTTGTTACCGTTTTTCTTTTACCATGCATGTGATTATTTTTGGTAAATTTGTCTTAGGTTACTTTTATCATTAGTGCAAAGTATAGACCAATGACATAGTTACTGGAATAATAATACCTGTTCTATCAAAATTTATTTCTTAATTTAAAATATTTATCTAATAAGTTGCATTTCCACACTATGTTGAATTAATCAAGTTTAAAGTATAATTTACTTTAGCACAATATAAATAAAACGTTAATAAAGCTTGGATAAAAATAGTTGAAAACGAATAACGATATCCAACTTTAATGTCAAAAACAAAATGGCTGAAGTTTGGCATGGTTATTGGACTGGATATTTCGTTTTAGGTAACGAGCTCACATGTTGACAAATCAAAATATCCAAAATTTCTCAGATTGAATTAAAGCATGTTTTAAAAGGGTTTTGCCGATCGGCAATTCAATTATTTTCATGACGTTTCTTGGACCATACACTCGATTTTGAATAGTACATAGAGAACAAGTTAACCATTTGTTGACGGCTTGACGTAGTTTTATGTCAGAAAGCAGGGCACTGCTACATACGTGTATTATCATCTGTTATGCTAGTTGCTAAATATTATGACAAGTAAATCAAATTCATAATAAAATTTTAGGAAAAAAGACCCATGCTTTATCCGAATGTCGACAAGGTAGCAAATCCTGAAATTAGTGGTCTACATTATCATATCGTGTTCCTGGCACATATCTTATGCATGAGACTTAAACTTCATCTAAAAACGCCTAAAATTGCTTTGTGTGAAAAAGAACGATAATTCAAAGGGTGACAAACTTAAGAATTTTCAATTGGGCTATCCAAATTTCGCACGTCGACCATGAAAAATTGATGGCATTGTGCTATAAATTTTCACTACAGCTGTATCCTAAAGCCATAAGGAGAACAAGTTTTTGTTTATTATAAAAGAGGTCAAATCGACAAATGTTTCTTAGCTGGGAAGATATGTCGCATATCTGAGCCTGGCGTGGCGGCAAAATACATGCGGCGCCAGATTGGCGATTTTAGGCCATTTAATTATTGATGCCGCCGAAACCATGTGAATTGTTTTCGCAGCGTCCAGTTACCGGAATAAAGTGGCCAAGGTCGTTTTGAGGAGATTCCCACAGAATGGCAAAGACGGTTTAAGATTAAACCCTTAATGTACTCGGCGTATTCTAGATTACAGACAACGCAACGTGAGTTTCGATAAAAGGAAGTCCAGCAGATCTGTTTACATTTCGGTGCTGGTTGCATTTGCGACATTTGGTGGGACCCCTGTCTATTTTGATTTCCGCCGCGGGCAGACAAAAGTCGCGATGAGCGGATAAACAAACACGATGCACGTCGTCGTTTATCGCTTTTATAACCCCTTAACTGGCGGCCAATTTGCCCCTGCGGTTTTGAAGTGTGTGCGATAACGTGGGTCCACTTTCCCAGGGGGTCAAGTTCGCATGGACCCACGAAGATTCGCTTGGGCTGCGCGCGAATGCAAACAGTTGCCTTTGTGAGCCGCTGTGTCTGCCGAAACCTAATCCAGCGTAATGGACACGACCGCGCCGAAACACTGAGATTTGATGATGGGCCCACTTAGCGCAAACGTGGTGTTATTAAAGCGAATGGTTGAGATGCCGTCGAGACCGCGATAACCCAGTGCACTTGTCTATACGAGCCCCGCGCGCCTTGCTGGCTTGTTTCGCTGATTTTGCCCTTGTTATGGGTGATTAGGAGTCACGGCTAGATCTCAATAAACAGGTGTTTACAAGCGATTCGCAAGCTTTCCACGCGAACCGTGACCGAAAATAAATAAAGATTGTCGTGCCGTTCGGTTTGAGACGATTTTGGGTTTCCTGTCAGCAAGTGCCGGCTACTAATTTAAAGCAAAACAAATCTCTAAAAATAGCTTTAACGCCGTTGCGGTCTTCGTCGCACGATACTGAACTTGGTGTAACTTGTAAAAATGAGATATATTGTATACTTTGTTAAACGTCGCTCATATTCCAGCCTCAAACATTTAACAAATTGTTATCACACGCAGTGGTAATATGTTGCCTCTGTGTTGCGGTAGGTTTTTGACGTTTACCTAAATCATTCAGCCATACAAACCAACCCCAGCATATATCTTCAACACATTCCCGGGCAAAACCTGTGGTTTTCTACAATCATTCGTTACAAGGCACCGCTCGTCCTTTCCCCCACCGCAAGCCGCCAAACCACCAGGGGGATAATATATTTCACTCCCCGGTGCGAAGAAAAACTTAGCAAATGTACAGGAAGTAGCTCGAGAGCAGCGCTCGACAGAGAAGCATACATTTTTAAAGCGTTTTGCTAATTGACCCAAGGGCATTGCGTTCTCGCCATTTACGACACGTCCGGTCGAGCGTTTGTTGTCCAGCTTCACGGCCTCTGTGGACATCGTCTTAGCTGGCGAAACTAATTGACCGATACCCAACTGGTTAGTTAGCGCAATGATGACGCCGCTGTTATCCGTTCTGTAAATTGCGCGATTGAAGAAAGCAATGTATAGCAGAGGATGACACATTGACACAATGCCCTGGTGTAAATGCCACATCCTTGCCATGTACCTCTAATGGTCTCCCCTCCCGTGCTACCAATGTGGCGTCTGGTTGAGCTGTAAAAGCATTTACACGTGCGATGCTGCTACAAATCAGCGAACACTTACTGATTTATGTGTGATCGACCTCGGAAATTTCCCCTATCCTTCTGTTTTCGCCATCAGCAGTTCGAGGCAAATTAATGCGTTTAAATGCAAAGGCGGACGCAGGGCGCATTAAAAACCTAATTAATATTATACCGAGATGGCGTGTTTAATTGATGCGCTGCCTATCTTGCGTTTGTTACTTGTACTAAAAATAAGACCACCAAGCCCTAATGCGACTAATTAATTACAGGTGGCGTGTCATATGGCTATGATTTGTGTATAATGTATACATCCTTCTGTCCTGTGAGTTAGTTTTAGTGAATATTTTCGATTTATTTCATTATGGGACTTTCAGCAGGATGTCGATATATCTCTGCCTAATGGTTTTCTTACGATCATCGAGTTTTTGACAACAAGGTATTAGAAGATCAGCATCTGGTAAAATGACTTGTCGACAGATTTTCTGTTTTACTTTCAGTATTTTAATATGATTTTAGGTATCCAGAAGTTGCCAGAATAGTAAATGCTGTTAATTATATCGCGCGGTCGGTTTTAAAATTTATAACTAAAACAATAGTTTCAAGCAAGGATATTCTTCACCTCAACTGCAACAAACACACCTCTTAACGTGTTTACAGTCGCGCTGAAAATGACTTGTTTTGCAATCGTGGGATTGTAGGATCTCTTACAACTGTGTTCATAAAACTACCTACCGGAAAGGGGGGATCCGAGAATTGTTTTTAACCCAAGTGCCACTTAATTACAAAGCCAAAGTAAATGGGCTGCCTAAGTCGACCCTGTAATGAGCATCAGTAAATCGATTAGACGGCCGTTTGCGGAAGGCTTTTTGCAAGTCGATATGGTCAGGTTTTGTTGATGCAAACTTTGTTTAAGATATATACGATGGATGTCGATGCTTAGTCCATTACACGTTATTGAGAATTATTGAAGAAAAGATAAACAAGATAAATTGTAGAACATTACAAACTTTTCAAGATGTAAAGAGATGAAGCGTTTGTAAATATCTATAGCAGATTTGTTAAACGATTGTGCGTGCGTACATTTGCCAATTCGACTATTGCAGTGGTAAGTTTTAAGATTACTTATATAAATTAGTTCTTTAGGTAACAAGATTTTTGCACATTTAATTTGCATGCACTTATTAATTATGAAATCATACATTAATAGCCATACACTTTCGAAGAAATTTTTATACTTCAGCAGTTTTTGAAGAAGGTTGATGCATTAAAACAGGGTAAAAACACTTTTAGGTAGGATACCACTTGTATTTGTTGAATATTTTTGTTCAAATTTGTTTTTGGTTAGTAATTTTTTACACCAACCCTTCCTTAAGTAATTTCAATTTAATATGCGATAATGCAGTCTGCATGCTGTGATGAGTGCCCAAACAAGATTTGCATCTACACTGAAAACAGGTTCTAAACCACACGATTGCAAAGAGCACATCAAAGTAGTAACCCTAATTATGCCAACAGCGAAAATAGCACCGGTTGAGTCATAATAGTTTCTGGGGTAAAAACGAGAGTTAAGAAGCTAATTGTATATGCCGAAGGAATTGGGGTGTTCGGGATCACTAAATGAATGTGCACATGTGCCCCGGACTTCCTTGTCCACTTGTTAATTCGTCGACGATCGATGTTTGACAAAGTCCTAATTCGATCACGTCGCCCATCCGTGGAAGGCTGGCGTGGGTGCGATATGACCCAACCGGGTCATGTCCGCTCACCTGTGACGCTAAACGCTCACGGTCGGTCGGGCCTTGGCACTGCAACACTCTCTTAAGGCGGTAATCTAATAACATAGTCAAACAATCAAACAACGATGATAATTCACGAGCCACCCCTGCGGTTCGTCTCTCGCTGATGGCTTGAATTAGGAGTGAGGGAAACAGGAAGAGGCAGTCAGGATTTATCGGGATCTGAGAGGTTTGTGGGGCGTGTGTTTGACTGTTAAACAACAATTACATTACAAGTGCCCATCACGCCAAACAACCGACATACTGTGGCGGTACAGCATTTGATTTGATTTGGCAATACTATATAACGAATACATGTTCATAGCATAAAATTGGCATTAACTTAATTACGACTAATTTATATGAATAATGCCATTGTTGTTGTTCTGCGTAACTAAACTAGATGTGTAATTTGATCGCCTACATTAAGTGCGTCCGTTAAAAAAAGCTTTAGTTTAGATAAATGTAGTTTCAATAGTTAGAATTATGCAAACTGAGTGTAGAAAATATTTTTGTTCTAGTTAATGTACAAGATATCACATTCATAACAAGGTAAAATTATTTATCCTTTTCCGCAACTAGAAGGTGTTGTAGTAAACAAGCCCCAAATCCCACCGGTGTGAGCTCTGAGCGACGACCCGCGACTAATTTCGAGCGCAAACAAATGCTTAAGACACATGCGTTCGAATGTGCTCAGTTTGAAGGCAGACGACTTCAAAGCGGGAAGTTACAGCTTGAAGTCGCCCACGGTATTCTCGCACCTCCTGCGGGTGCCAGAATAACGAAAATGACACCCTAGCAGGGATTGCATGTTGCAAAGCATTCCTCGGAGTGAGAAACGGGTATCCTCTGCCAGTGATGATGTTTACCGTTAGCGCTTACTCAGGGCAGCGTTTCAAGTCTCGCACCTGGGTTCCCGTCGCATGTGAGGCGTTCACTTACAGATAACAGACACATAGACCGTCAGGTGATTTAACGACTGCTGCCGATGACGGCCTTGTCTACATTCGCTACACGCGATTTTACGCGGGAATCGACTCTTTTATCACGCTGTTTTAAAGGCGTCGACACTCGTCACCCGTAATATTATACTAGCGTAAACACGAAAATAATTTAGAACATTATTTTCTTAAATTAAAGAATATAAAATGGAATTAATTCTCTTAATTTGTACAAAAGTTTTTTTACACATTGACCGCTAAAACTCATTGTTTGTTCACAACTCTTATGTTTTCATGATGTCGTTCTCTTAAGACTGACTTCTCACGAAAGTGCACATCAGTGTCCCCGTTGGTTTACAAACTGCTTACAGCGATCAACGAAACAGTTTTTTCGATAGCGGCGGATGAGAGGCATGCCAAACACTTCCTCCCTCCGGGTGCTACCAACGCCATAACCAGCCGCAGCAATTCAGCATCAACAACGACTTGGCGTTCGTCTAACGGCGCACTTCAAGCCCCATCTATCAGCGCCCAGTACAACGTGCGGGGACTCTCATTAGCGCACTCGGAAACCAAACGTGGGCTGATTCTTGCCACAGTTCCTGCCTTACGCACACATCAGGGATCTGCCAGAGCCTCGCAAGTTTCTTTTTGGGCCCATTTGCTTGTAAAACAAGCTGGGTGGCAGACCATTAGCAGATGGTGATAAATGATACACGAGAATTATTTTCGGCTTTTGTTTCTGAAGCCGTTTTTGCCCGGCGCCTTCTGCCGGGCTCTTGAAACCGTCTGCTTCGGAAAACTTTTGTTTTTTGTCTGTTCTGTGGGTGCGATTTACCTGATTTACTTTATTGTGTTGACGTAATGTAGCAGTAATGCCTTCCTATGAAAAACTTTTTACAGGTTCAGAGTGAATGCAAACGAATGGCAGATTGTTTCTTTAAATATTTTTATATAATTTTTGTCTAAAAACACTCGTAAAGAAATAGAGTAAACAAAATTAGGTGTCTAATGTCAAGTTGTGAGTTAAAAAGTCAATTCAAATTGTGTGTACGGAAATTATATAAAAAAAACAAAAAAACACTACGAATTAAAACGGAATAACTGCGAAACTTAAAAAGCCAAAATATAAAAATGCTATAATGTATATCTGATTTGTCCTTTCTATAAAAAAGTGTCATTTACGATAGCCACAAAAAATTGATGTCTTACAGAAAACAGGAATAAAACCCAATGTGGTATTATTTGTTCTGTACAAGAGGGTGCCCAAGAAAAAGATTCAACGTCTAACTGAAAGCCCTTGTCTGATTTTTACGCTTACTGAATCCTGCACCTGTACTATCGTAGTCGATGTTTGCTGGCGTCTGTAATGTCACCACTCGAGACGACACAATAAAAGTGGGTAAACTTAGTTTTATTTGATTTTAACAGCTTGAAATTTTTTGGAGGAGAAATATAATGAGTTTTATTTATGACTATTTATCCAAACGCAAACATTTCGAAACTGTTTTGGTTAAACTATAGTCATTTTTATATGCCTTTTTGGCGTGAAATATACACAAATAAATGCATTCATCTTTTCCGAGCAAATAATAATATATTTTGCATGTTTAATAAACAAATATAATGCGATAGTTTTGGTTCTTTTTTTCAGATTTCACTACCGAAACTGGGTGCAATTTTACAAATATTATACGTTATTTTTATTCACATGGGTCATGGGTGTATTGTTAAATGATCGTTCACGTCGATAAGGGAATTGATCGAAATGACCGTCAATTAAAATTTTCAATTGTATTTTCCATCTTCGTTTCGGCGAGAAGTTTATGCGTGTAAGGGGTATCGCCAGCTTTTACCGGCAACTGTATCCGACCGATGGTTCCCTGGGATCCATAATATCGATGCCCCTGTCACAACTAATTGTCAATGAAAACAAACTTGGGTCGGTGAGATTGATTCGGAACGTACAGCAGCAGCTAACAGATACCGATATCAGCGGTGAACTAAAATGGAAAATACGTAGCTGTCACAGTAGCAACGATGTGGGAAGGCGTCATCTGAAATAAATATGCGCACAGAGCAGTTTTTGTTATCAAATGCTTCTTGACACATATCTGCAAACTTTCACAGGGGGCTTGGATTCCAAAAAGCCGCGACGGCACAAAGAAACTTAATCTCAAACTGCTGTGCTGAGGATAGGATCCTAAAAGCTGCGCTATTTTCCTTAATAAATCATTTTTTAATAAAAGCGGTTTAATTTAGTTTGGTAACGCTGCAATATGGTGTCATGTCAGCTCGCATCGGTCGGGGGTCTAACTTAAGTCGCGAGAGATAAGAGGATATTCTGTCATTCAGGCCTTATATCCCTGTCGCGGTCGCGCCTTTGTTTTTCAATCGTGGGCGATAGTGTCAGCAAAGTCATGTTTGATCTTTTGTTTGTCGCCATATCGAAACCGACGTACACAATCGCTCGTCGCGCGACTATATGGAAAACGAGAAATCATCTCCCTCCTTGTTTAATGGAGGCATGGGAAACGCAACGGGACACTGCGCAGGCCTGCATGACGGCTCCTGTATCGCGACAAAGCATTGGCACCCGACACAAAAACAAGAAATAGCTTTTGGGCTTTGTGCTTTGAAGTTGTTCTAAAAAGTTGCCGCGCTGTGCTGCAGTGCGCTACCACCTGCTCTCTCTTTCATTAAGCGCCTAGCTAGATCTTTCAGATGATTAACAACACCGACTTGTGCTTACAGGGGCGCTTGAAAAACACGGAAACGATTTCAAATGACATTCCGGAGATTTGCTACGCGACAAGCAAACAACGTGGTTTAAATGGCGTAGAAATTGATAAATAACTGCGTGTAAATGGTTTGTTGTATACGTAGGATTATTACGAAGGCAGTTTTTTGGTAAACATTTTCGAATAAAACTATATTAAAATCCTGTCCCTCTATCGCTTTAATATTGTTGTTTTAATATTATTTACAATTTGCCGACTGGTTGCTTCAGGGATTGTTGTGATCTAAAGGCAAGTTCAGGGCCTATGTTAGTTTAATTTGCAATTAGCGTCGTCATCGTTTCACCGCGGATTTTTGTTTAGGGTATTCAACATGACGTTACAAATTGTTCTGTCGAGCTTCGATCATATGCTGTCTAAGATAAGGGTCTCAAATAGTGTCGGTTTAGCTGCAATCAAGCCCTACATCCTATTCCCGTATCTGGTGCCACTTAGCAGCATGACAGGCGAACTAGAAAAGGTTTTGTTGGCGATAGACAAAGCCCTTGTAAGACACGAGCTACCCTTTTGAATAGTCACCGAATGGAGATAAAGAGTTTGCCCAGTCATTGTACTTCACTTGAAGGTATTTGCACGGATACGACATAAACAATTTGTTTAAAAGCAGGCCCAACGAAAACACGTTATGACAGATTACTTTATAAAAACGATTGTAAATGCAAGTTTGAGCTAATAACAAGATATTTCAGTTAACAAAAAAATAATTTCAAATTTTGTCATACCTACCCTTGCTGATAAATATTACAAAGACGTTTTTTGTTATCTTTGTTTTAAAATTTGGTAAAACAATTTAAATATCTTGGCGCTATACAGCGGATCTCGGGCCAATAGATGACTTTCAATGGTTCAACATTATATTTTTTAATTGTTTATACGAAACAGAAAACTGTTTACCCACTATTAAACTCTTTCTTTGTATAAAAAGTCTTGATTTTGTTTAACGCTAATTATATAAATAATCTGAAAGCCTCTAGGCATAGGTAGTGGGTAAGGCGAGAACCGATTATAGAATTACTTTGAGCGCCTTATGATTAAAACAAGTTCAAGTACTTTTCTGTTCATACCCTACCCAGCAAAGTAATGTATTCCCCCACCGATTTTAGGTGATTATAATATTATGACTTTTTTGTCATGTCCGATTTAAGTTGAGTTGATTATTCGCTGAACGTGTGATGTAAATTAAAGGAAAATAAGTCTGGCTGCTTCCATTCGTCATCGATTAAAGGAATTGAAATTGATATCCGGTAAACAACAATAAGCTGTTTGCTTAAAGTCACGATGCCAAATACGCATTTGCTTTTCGTGCAGTTGCTGTAGCCTGAAATGTTTTTGCGATATTTCAGATCTCAATATTTTTAATAATATTTATGCGATTTTATCTATTGTTAAAAGTTGTGTTGTTGACGCCTGTGTCTTGTTGACGCCTGTTAAAAGTCGTTTAAATAGTATACAACCAAGTTAAAAAATCGAGAGCGGATGTTCGGCTTGTAGCGGCGATGCAAGCTGTTGTGAAGTATAACAGCCATTGGCACGTGAACTTAAACTGGATATAGTTAGAGTACTATGAGGGTTTTCTGAAAGCTGTAAGCGAGCGTTTGAGTAGGCCTACTACGCAAGCAACTTAATCAAGCGGTATATTATGTAGCATTATTTCAAATTAAACAAGTAAGCTGTTTCACACCAGTTTAATTACATAACAGTGTTTAGTTCTATTGTAATTTTATGTTTGAGGTATTTTCCCTGTATAGCATATATCGTCACATGGCAAAGCAGCAACAGCCTGTTTCTTGTTAAAAGAAACAAAGTGATTTGTGTCACTGATGTGATAGCCCCAGTGCTGTGGGAATAAATATTTGGTTGCTGTTACAAAAACGTCGTCGCGCTTGTAAGCTCGCCGGGTACATGGGCGGAACAATGGCAATCTGGGAGTCTGTAGGTGCAAGGCCTTTGTCTTAATCGTGTCGAGCATGTATCGTCCGCTTTCAAGGCCCTGTTAATGGAGTGTCGTGTGACCAGAAGCCGCTATAGCCCGGGCGACCTGAAACATGCGCTCGCTTCTGGCAACAAATACGAAGCGCCATTCATCCTATTGTCCGTTGATGGCCCGCCACATCCGAACATGTATCTACTTTCTGACTGTGATTAGAGCCTCCCGTTCACAGAACGTCATAGGTAGTCAATCCGACGCTGCTGTGTGGAGTTTGCTTGTTATTAACCTCGTCTCTGCTCGTCTTATGTTAAACGCCAAACAGCTAACGCCCATTGATGGGTTGTTCTGGAACACAGAAAACGCCTGTTTCGCCCGCCATCAAAACACCGTCACAAAGACCCCCGCGTAAGTGGAGATTGGTCAGATGCCATCTACAGCGTCATACAAGAAATCGGTTAAGTTACCTCTACTCACATACATGTGGTGAAAACTTCTTTCTCTTCAGGCGGAATAAATGCCAGATCCCATGTTAATCAGCGATTCCGTTTGTAATTAGAAACGCACTAAACAACGCACTACAAGAATTTTGTAAAATTAACGCGAGAGAGTTGTTGATTAGGCGGTCTATACCTGCCAACTTACATGCTATATAAAGTGGTTTGATTTGGCAAAACCCGCATATCGTAAAATAGAAATGCACTTTTGCAGTGTATTAAAACCCCGAAATGAAAATATATTTGCAAAACCATTGTATTTTTATGGCAAAGCTATTCAATGGTTTATATATTTGAGGTTTTAAGACAATATTTTTGTTAATTTATTTTACAACGGCAATAGATTGCGCTTAATAAATAACATAAGCACGGTCTAACATTGTGAGACAAATCGTCGTGGGTGTACAACCAACCATACGTGGCAGGGCCAGTGTTCTGTTTTACGCGAAATCCGACTCGCGTCGCAACGAGATCCTCCTCCCACTGAACCCCTGTTCCCGACATGTTTACAACACATGACAATATAGCAACGCAAGTCAAAGAATACCAATGTTGACGTCCAAGCGAAGCGCACGTGCTGAACAAAAAACTGAGACCAACTTGAGGAGATTCCAATGCTTGTCAAGATATTTAAAACGCCGTAACCTAGAAATGAACCTACTATTGCAAAAAAGTCTTTACTGACATTGTATAACGAACAATTTTAGTGTTGGCTACCAGCGCCATTTTCATTGTTTGAAAGTCTGTGCTAAACAGTTAAACAAGCCTTTATTAGTTTGATAATAATGCGATACGTTTCTAACCATCGCAAAGTTTTGGTTGGATGGCACATCAGCACTACAAGGCATATGCTGATTTGACTTCGTTTTCACAGCTCCCCTAAGGTGGAGAGACGCTACTTGGGCAATTCGGATGTGGCTTGCATGGCTTTGGCTATAAAGTAAAGCGAAAAAGGGTTGGGGTCTGGCAAATTCGAAGTAAACCTGCCGTCGTCGCGTAGACTATTTGGAATGTAAACGGTTGCTTCAACTAAGTCTTTCTATCGTTAGAACCACAGAATCACAGCGACGTTTCGCCGTAAAAAGGCTACAGTTTGCATTTGCAACGATTTCCGCAAAATTTTGCGCTGATACTAAATACAAAGTGTCAGGTTAACTACAAAACGCAATACAGACAAAACTGCAGGAATGATAAAGTTGTGGTTTAGTTTACGTGAACAAAGCTGGCACATGGATAGCCAAAACGAAACTTGAATTATTTTATCACTGTTCAATCTATGTACACCAAGCTTAGTTTAGCTTACATGAAACTTTTATAGTAACCCAAAAGAACCTTATATTTGTGGTAATTAATTGTGATTGATATAAAGGCTTAGTTTAGCATGTACTGTACACTGATAATGAAAAAATTGTACCACCATTTGTCCTTATAGCATCGATTGACTTACTAAGTGATACCAGTGGCTTTATGTGTCGATCATATGAGCTTTGGAGCGGTTCACTAAGCGCAGGAGTGAAATACAAGGAGCTAAGAGCAGCAAAGTAAGCAACAGCAGCTGATGAGACTTCGTTGCGCGGTTGACGACGATTTAACTTTGTTTAAAACTTGTTGAACGACCTCGAAGGCTTAAAACAACAATTTGCTAAGTTTGCAACCGAACGCTTTCAGTTGTCAGGGATAAACGACAAAACCATTGCTGAATCATGTTTTCACGAGGAAAATGATATAATCAACAGCGGGGATGTAACATTTTTTATTTAATAACTGTCAGTTATACGTCCGAGTGGAACAGTTTAAAGCATTTTTTAAGCAGAAACGTATCGTCTACTCGGTAACTGACCCTTTTGAATTTTTTTGCATTTGGAGAACGATTACTATTTGGTCTATAAATATTTCTGAGTTCATATCGGCCAAAAGCAATTACCTGAAATCCTTGCCGTGAAGTTTTGCCAAAGAGCTAGATTTTTGACGACAGACGCGTGCTTTTCATATATAAATGCTCTCTTCCCATCATTCACGCAAGGAACGCTATGCCGGTGTTGGGTAGTTCGTTATCTCAGACAGGCAGAGGTCTGCAGCGGCGTAGCCTGCTCGAGTTAAATGGGCCGCGACAGAAATGGCTTGGATTACGGTGCAGGTCACTGCTGAAACATACTACTCAAAATTTTCAGCTTTGCTTGTTCGCGTGTTTAACGCCCATTCGGGGCTTCCGTGTCAGTAATGGGCTATTTTGGCAATTTTGTTGACTTTCTAAGGCTTGTCTGCTAAATCTGCCTTCTGTGTGTAAGGATTTAAGCATGTCGCTTTCCCGGATTGCCCACGGTTATTTAGACTGTATTGTGTGAAGCGGCGTCGACTATTTACTGAAAAACAATATCTTCTTACGGCATGTTTTACCGGTATGATAAATGTCACCGGAGTAGTATGCCCTCTTTGCTAATACCGCCTTTAGCGACTCACTTGCGACATGTCGTGGTAATTTTTTAACATTCTGGTTGGTGCCTGTGAGTAATCATCCTACAGAAATGATACATGATTTAGAACAAGACACACGGATATGTGAGTTGCGAATATATATTTTTTACCTTGAAATTCTCACAAAACCCAGGGAATATTAACCAGTCGGTGACGTTCTTGTGAAGCGACTAGCCGCTGATTTTAATAAAAACAAAGCATCGTACTCTTGATACATAGATCGGTCGAAACATGACAAACGAGGAACGGATTAGGAAGTGTAAGCGCACAAGGGAAGTTGTGTATTAGACAGTACAAGGCTTGCGGATGAACGTGCTCCTCGTCTAGCTCCTTAACCGAGTGTATTATGTCCTGTGCGGAGAAAAAAGTCGCATACGTTCGTTGCGAAGTTGCTGCTGCCTGCAGTGCTAATATTTTGCTGTTAGATGGCTAGAAATTTTGAAGAAAGTGGCACACGTTTATTGTCGAAGATTAATGGTCACTAATGGCTGTCGATACGTTAAATGAAGTATTTCCCCACCGACAAAGATTTACAATGCTATTCGAAAACACCAAGAAAAGTGTTAAATGGCTATTGCTTTATTTCACGATTTTGTTTATTAGTTTGTGCCACCCGTGACTAAAATTTTCGTGCAAGAAATAACACCGCGTTTTGCCGAATTAATCAGTGAAAACAGATACACTAAGAACAACGAAAGACGTGATTGTGTATGATCAAGCATGCGGCTGCATGCTGTCCCGTAGTTCCTTTGTGTTTGCCTGTGATGTATTGTAACTCGTTTAAGCTTTCTCCTCCCCTCCTACCAACAGCCAGAGCAACATGGAAATGTCGACAACGTGCGTTGTAAGTCTTCTGTGTTTATGTTTTCGTTGTATACTCATACCGCGCCCGCACGCTTCCGCATGCACTTGCGCCCTGTTAACAGCACGCCGTAACCGGCTTTATGTATCCAGCTTACTCTTCTTCCTTGTTGTTTTTTTTTTCACACCGACTTGGATTAAAACTCTCCGACCTTACAAATTACGTAATTTAAAACACATAAGATCTAGTAGTGTATGCCAACAATATATTCATTTGTTAATATAACGTTTTCTGTCCAGCAAAACCTATAATAAGATACTGATAACCGCAGCAAAACCTAACAACTGGATCAGTTGTTCTTAACCAGGGTTCGATCAAACCCCTAGAGTTCGACGGTGGCTGTTTTAAGAGTTCTAAAGAAACCTCAATTGAATCATTAGCGCACGGCCTACTTAAAGCTATTTTTTAGCGTTAGTGTTAAAAAAATTAAAGTTAATGACAAATAAAATATGTGATAAACTCTGTAAAATGCAATTTTTACTAAATGACACTATAAATGTCGTAATTTCGAGCAA
This sequence comes from Ascidiella aspersa, assembly GCF_963924565.1. Classification (NCBI taxonomy): domain Eukaryota; kingdom Metazoa; phylum Chordata; class Ascidiacea; order Phlebobranchia; family Ascidiidae; genus Ascidiella; species Ascidiella aspersa. The sequence goes on from NC_139449.1 coordinate 16,786,997, forward strand.
TATATGTGCCAAGGCTGTTTTTTGTTCACGAGTTTGCTAGAGAAACAACAGGTGTTTTTTTAATTAATCGATTTGTAACGTCACGTTCGATGTAACTTTGGGACGTCATACCTGGGAACTTTCTTTTGGGGTTCAACAACCGTTTGCAGGATAACTTAAGTGTTCAGCAGTTTGGGAAAGGTTATAACCACTGAACTAAATGATGTTGACTTCTCTAGATAAAGTAAAACGACTGCACAAATAGCATAAAACTTCTTAGGCTTCGCATCGCAATCACGTATTATGTCTAAAGCTGTTTTCATTCCGTTTCGACAGACAAATGCAAGAGCAACAGTATGGTGTTTCAAGCGACCGACGAAAAGCAAGCGCGAACAGCCGAACATGCCCTGTGCCGTAATTTCCGGCAATATTTCGGATCAAGCGATCAGTTGTAATACTGTCGCGCTGCTTGAAACATTGTATATTTTAAACCAAGAGTGGTGGGCTGGTGTGTTTACATGCAAGGCGATTAACCATAATAATATTCCACAGTCAAACGTGTGGGGACAATAGGGTGTCTAGACGAACTAATAGTCAGATGCTAAGGAAGTTTAGTATTGTCAATTCTATGAGCCCGAGGTTAAAAACAATGGTTGTTAAATGACGACATCAGCAAGTTTTGATCACCCACAGTTGCTTTGCTATTATAACAAGCGAAAAGAAGAACATACATTTGAAATGCAAAATTTGAGAAAATGTTTATTTGGCAGTTGGTGACAAGCAGGTCCAAATTAGCTTAAATTTTTGCCTATTCTGTCACCTCCTGTCAAAAGTGTTGCTTTGTTGCCATTCAGTTGCAGTTATTAATTCTAAGTAATTGTGTTTAGTTTACACCTGATCATGGCAAGGATCGTATATGTAATTTATCGCACAAAGTGTCGCTATATTTGTTTCGCAATCGACCTACACTATAGCCTATAAAGAAGTTATCAACAAACAATTTAAATTGAGCGCCCATGGATACCATGCCCTTATAGTTGAGAATAAAAAATGCAAAAAATAGTTCCATCCTGAATGTTCATTATTGTAAGCATCAGAGGTTGTCCGCAGAAAAAAAAGCCGCAAAGGCTCCACTAAGCATGGGGCGGGCTGTCAGGGCTCGAAGAAACTCCGCTATTTCGATGCCAGACATTAACAAGCTGATCGCGACGTGCCATACCGCCACGTTTAGCTGTTCAGATTGTAGCGACTTTGTATAGATGAAACTGCGGAAGCACATAGTGGCATATTGAGGCCCGTTGTACAATCGACATTGTTATTTACTCATACGAGTGAAAACAGATGGGCGAAAACAAGTTGAGTGATTTTTTAGCTTCAGAGAAGTAAAACATTTATTTTGTAAAAGCACTTAGTGGTTGTTCTAACGTAGTTTTCAGACAGGTTTTTACTCGGTTCTATGCTTTATTATGCGTGAAACTTTAAATGGCGCCAGGTCGTATAAAAGGGTTTCTTTTTTGACATTTTTGACTTTGTTTTTTTTTTTCTGGTAAATAACTATTAATACTACCTGCAACGAAATGTAGCGCAGTCTAGTGCTTACAATCTTCCATCTAGAACGAAAATATGCACATTACTTATGGTATTGTCGGAGAAAGTGCCCTTAATAGGATAAATAAACGATTAACACTGTTGTCTTTTTTTTCTTTTAGATATATAAGAGTTAATAAAAACTGAAATCGACTGTTTATTTCATATCGAAGCTGGAGGTTTCGCAGAACTGTGTCAGAAATGTCTTTTCTACCGCATCCGCCTGCTTTATCAGCACCTCCGACTGTTGGGGGGCATCGGCATCAGGTGAGAAAGCAGTCTGTCAAGTTATTAAATTAACAAATGTTAAAAACCGACTTTATCTTTATCATGTTTTGTTAACAAAACAACAAAACAATATCTACACAGTGTACACACAATTCAGCAAACCAAATTTTGTCAATCAGGTCGCAGCATCGGGATCCGAGAATAGCGCACGACCGAGCGTGTCAATGGCACCCGGGCCGGCATCTGTATTTCCATTCCCCGCAGACGCGCGTGCGTTTTCGGCACGCATTCCTGACCTTGCTTCGGCGCTTTACGGCCTACCGTACACCAACCCTCAATCCGTATACCCGGGTTTTGCAAGCATCGACCCAGCCATATTTCAATCCAACCTGGTAAGTTATGCAACAGTTTTCTTTGAGAATTCGTTTTTCTTTCGCCAGTGCTAATTGTTCTGCGCTGCCGTGATCAAATTAATATGGCGATAGCTCAGACCTGGGTTGACCATAAGTTTTGTATTTTATATTTCTAATAAAGTGATATGATGTGTGTTTACAATTAGGAAAATCCTAGAAAATTAAACAAAACCTATTACTTCAAAATTGGGTTGCGAAAGTTTTCGGGTAAAACTGGCTTATTTCGTTCGATTTTTTACGTAATGTCTGTACCAGAAAATAGGAGCAATCAAGTTTGACACTTGAAACTCCAAAAAATCGGTTCAAACGTGTTTTCGTCGAAGGGCCAACTAAGTGCTAAGCGCTGCGCCCTTTTGTTTTCGACACGCACCGCTCGTGACCTTTGCTTCAACCATGTTATAAATGGTAAGAGGATGTGGCCTTGTTATCGTTATTGCTTTGCGACAACTGTTCGCTAACTTGCAGAGGCGTGTAGAAGAATACTTATAACAACCACTTAGTAACAAGCCTTCCTTGCCATGTATTTAGCCGTACACATAGAATGTGAACTAATAAAGCCCCTTTTTCACGGAGTTCTCAAATCACAAACCTATTTTTTTTTATGCGTCAACTCACGTAAGAGTCCAATAAAAACTGTGGGCAAACATATATAATAAAATGATGTTAAAAAGTCATGTTTATAGTTATTGAAACATTTACAAGTATCTGTACCTGTGTAAAAAATGATGGATTTTAATCAAATGTTTCTTACTTTTTACGAAACACATTTGCGACCTGTTTTTAAAATAAACTTATTTCGCGTTGCTCACGTCATTCCTTGTGCAATAAATACCCTATTTAAAAAAACTTGTGACACTCAGTTGAACACCCGCACGTAAGCAATTTCTTCTAATTAAGGCGACTTACGGAATAAGGTGATTAAGAACTTTGGACGTTGATGCATGTCAGCATTGTCGGGACTAATCTAAGAGCGATGTTTTTCTTCTCGTGGAAAACACGGTGCCGTGATGTGATCATGCTATTAACAATACGCGACTCACAGTGCGTAACAGGTTTTCCCGTTATCTATCACTGCCAACATAGGTTACAGACTGTGTGCGCTCACTAGATGCAAGATACTCTTTTGGTTTCGTATGTGACAACGACCAGGGGTCACTCGGTGTCAAAATAGTTCGAAATCACAAAACGTGACTTGGATGGTGGCTAATAAAAACGCAAGCGCCGCACTTTAGTCGACTTGCGATAATGTTTACAACAAGGGAAGGTGTGCATACCGATACGTCATAGATATAGGACATGTCGTTTATATTCAGCTCGAAAACAACCACCACTGGGAAAGGGTAAATTAGGTTGCTGGTCTGTTTTCAATATAAATATGGGTGATAATTTTTTTGTTTTAGTTTTTTTGAAAATTGTTTATAAAAACGTTTAAGACAGCAGATGAGTTTAAATAAGTTATACTTGTGTCGCAGAACCGAATCAATCACAAAGAGATCCCAAGCCACTGGCGACCGCAAGTACCACAGAGTCCGCTCCTGCAGCATTGTGATCCCAACCTCGCAAGTCTGATGTACCAGGGAGGGTGAGTAAAGCAACACTTAGAGCTTTTTTGTAAATTTTTTTCACGCTTTTTCTAATCGTTTTGTTTGTGATAGGAGCTTACATTGTCCGTATTGTAAATGAAAGTGCTTTCCAGCTATATTATGGATTACCCATCATTAAGACGTTTCACTATTATTCTTGTTTTTAAATAACACAAGTCATTCCTTAAATTTTATTAGTTTGATGTTGAAAATGAATAAAGAGTTATTCGAAACGTCCAAAATGATACCTACTTCTGTATGGGCTTTGATATTCTTATTACGTCTTATTAGTTTCAATAGTAAAGAAATAAAATAATACCCTTCCACATGCTTTTTTATTGGCCGAATTTCGTACAAAATTAACTAAAATTTGACATGAAATACAAACTTAAAAAATAAAAAATAAACCTGTTTCTGTCAAGATAATTATAATAAGTACCGGTAGAAATTTGTAAGGTACGAAAATTGTCCTACAATTGTAGAAATAGCGCATCGTTCTGAACATTACGTTTCAATGCGTAATAAATACGCGAAACAGGCCAGAATTAACAAAAACAGCGGTAAACAATTTTCTCCAGCCCATTTTCTTTATTTTGAAGACACGTTAGTATAGCGAAAAAACTCCAAAAGGCGAATGACTTCGCCTTAATTTTACCACGTCAGTTGCTGCATAGTGAGCCCACTGTTTGCGTTCTATCGCCTGTCCCTCCTAATTGCGACGCCTCTCCTCGAACATTACAGCCAAATTATCCTTAACTTCCAGCGAGAAAAGGGGTATAAGAAAGGGTGGCAAGCTTATAAATACACAAAACATTGCCACCGAAGTTAACAACCTATGTTCAGTGAAACATAAAATGCGTGAAAGAATCATTTTCAACAATTTAAAAACGTTAAAGTAAGGTTGTTGTGTTTTTAATTCAAGATATAACCCACATCGATAAGTCAACATTTTCAGTGTCCCCTTGTTCGCAATAAAGCTAAAGTCAAAATACTACACAAGAATGGCGACATGTTGCACATTGCAACAGAAAAATGGACTCAGTTCGGTGTAAAACGACTGACAGGAAACGCCGTTACACTGTTTCGCTGCTCACAATATTAATTGGTTTGGGTCGCAATGTGTGGAGACGCAGCCCTACAAGGGAATTTGTCTTTATTATAGTTTTCGGCTGACGATTTTCCAATAAGTTGTCCAAACGTATATAATGGAAACGGCTTGTCGCAGTAGCGCGGAAGTAATTAACACAGCCTGTCGTTGTTTTTGGCGCTAAACATGCTCGTATTTCCCTTGCGCGTCTCTTCTGTGTAAGTTCTTGTTTGGGGGGCTATGGTATAACGAGCATACGGTATTGCGCCGGCTGCTATTCTTACAAGAATAAATCATGATTCCTTGGTTTGGCTTCTTCTCTGTCGTATTGTACTATGTGACACATACTGCAGTCATAAAGAGGTGAAAGGATAACAGAAATACCTCCCAGGTAAAATTAGTGTCGCCTGAACATCTGCCCTACTATTATTTAAGCACACTAAGATAGTTTAAAAATATTTAGCATAAAATAAGTTTGATAGTGCTGCAACAACTTCTTTTTTGCAGGTTACATGGGTCCGTTTAGCTTGATGATAAAAACACGCAATTAACGCTTTGTTGCTTATCGACCCACTAATGCGCAGGCAGAAGTAAAAATGGTTTCCATTTTTCCAACCCACTAGCAGTGGCCCACCTTTCCACTTTAAACACGATTTTAAGTGTCGGAAAATTTGTTGTCACTTCTCTTAGTAATTTCCATACAGCAGACAAGCTCTGCACCGTTTTGATTTCCCCAGCTACAGCTAAACTAATTTGTAGTAGTCAGCACATGCACAACATGAATTAAACAACAAAACGGCAGCTAATGTAATGTCAGTGCAACCATTTCGCCGTAACCAACCGGCTTGCATTGTGTAAGTCGCTGTATACGACGGGAGAAGCCCGACGGCGACCGGGGTGCATTAAATGTTGAAAACATAAATTTGAGCCAATTTACCTCACATTGGATGCAAAAGTATGTATTTTACCCACTTCTTGAATTGTCTTAGTTGTTTGGCAAAGTTAATATACCAGTCCATTTCATTGGGTGTATATTTACTGTTTTAGGTACGGGTCTTTGGCGCTAAACGACGGAGGCCGGCGCAAAAATGCCACCAGAGAAACAACAGCTACCCTTAAAGCTTGGCTTAATGAGCACAGGAAAAACCCATACCCTACCAAGGGGGAGAAGATCATGTTGGCCATTGTTTCCAAGATGACACTGACTCAGGTGGTGTACCTACTTCCTTGATTGATCTTAGTTGAACAACCAGGCAGCCCTAACGCGCTATTAATATAGCATTGTTCTTCGTATACGCATCAGTCATTGCCTTACTTGCATCGCTGACGCCTGGCAAATTTAACCCGTAACAACAAAGTGCCATTGGCCATAAATCACCTGCTAACAGGAAGCTAGTTGTATCATTCACAACCAAGAAACCATAATATTACGAAGTTATGTTGTCCATCAATACCAATATTCAAGTGCATCATGTTTTAGTTATGTATTTACGGAGCACTAACGCCCGACATTCTGCTCGCAATTTCCATCTAAATGTCGCATACAATCAAAACTAAGCAACATAAATGTGAAAACGGCGTTTTTTCTGTTACACCAATATGCTGTGGAAAAACACCTGTAACCAATTTATGGGCATCAACTACAGGGAATCGGTTTATAAGGCTTTTTTTAAATACCGCAGGTGTCGACCTGGTTTGCCAATGCACGACGTCGCTTGAAGAAGGAAAATCGCATGACGTGGTCGCCTCGCAACAGATGCGGGGACGAGAGAATGAGCGACGAAGAAGACTTTGAGGCCGACGGACCCGGCAAAAACATAAGCGCTGGTAAGTGGTGTGCTTTTTGTTAGTCCTTGTAAATAGTTTTGCCAACATTTTATTATATAATATATTAAAATCAGTTGTGTAGTGTACATAATGTATATTATACTACATCCTGAAATATCGTTCAATTTTTACGTTCCTTTAAAAAAATATGACTATACTATAAAAAATCATAAGGTGAAGCATGTAAATTAAATGTACTCAGACCATAATAGTTACGCCGCCCGCCAAAGCCGCAACATTATTTATAAATTTTAAATTTTTTTCAAGCATCTTTTCGTGAGTAAACCGTTTCTGTAGTATGTGCCGAAACTGGCGCTTTTTTATGTGGCAATAAAATTTACGCGAAAAACAATTTATGTTTGCGGTGAATTGTTATTACAGGAAATAAATTGCAAAAAAAAACAGTTTTGTTGACAATAGGTTTGTTGGTTTTAGTTATGTGGACAAGCGATTTGCTAGTTAAAGACAAAAATAATAAAATGAATTTAAAGCGAGTAACTTTTGTTTTAAAATTAAGCAAGTGTTATTCTTTATGCTAGCATACTTTTCCCGTTTTTTTATTATTTTAGTATAGTTACAACAAAATATACCAAAAAATATCTAAAAAATTTTCCGGATGCGTTTATTGTCAAAGGCCATCGATATAATGGACAGCAATCAAGTATTCAAGATTCATTTAAATAAAAAAAAGCTTATCGGCGTCGTTTGTCAAAATTTCCATTGATGTCCGCGATTATAAAAATCGTTTGTGGTAAACATGCAGATTTCCTCACATAAATGGTTCAAAATGTTGGATTGCATTTATCGCCAACGAGTGTTTTTGTAAGCGACCCAAACAAATATAGTTTCATCGATAACACGTGTAAATTTTAACATGGAAAGTATGTTAAACTTTACTCCGATTGAATTACACACAACACACACTAAAATTCTCACTATCTAAAATATGAAAATCCATCGCCACAAATTTTTTATTATTTTAAAATTCTCACACTCACGTACGAGCACAATCATACTTAATAAACCGTCGTACTGGCCATTGGACACAATCGAGCGATTAGTGACAAGTAATGCCGCCTGGCAAGCAGCGCACATCAGAGTCGGAAGGAGTTACAACCAATCGCGTATAGCTGCCATTGCGTGACAGAGGAGCCGCCAAACGCCCAGTCCGGGCAACAGGCCAGTGGCCTTTCGTGTCAAGGACTTGTAAATGCGTCTGCGAACGCGATGTTATAACAATATCCACGGGAAGGCATTGGAAAGCCGAATGCGTCACGGGTGTTGCAAGTCCGATTATATCGCATTGATTCGCTGTGAACAAGCTCGTTGTGGTGGCAAATATGGGCAGGGGATGCGAATGTGCCGCACAGCTGTCTGCCCAGCAACTAAGGGCAACGCCGCCCCAATACATGACGACTCGATGCAACTTGGACCGGTTGAATAGGCACTTGTTTAAATAGGTTATGACGAAAAAAACATTCCAGTGTGGGTAAACTATGTTACTAATTTGGATAAATTATAAATGCAAGAAACTATTGCGTAGGTTGTGGAACATTTTCAAACCATTTTACGGCAGTTGTAATGTTTTTTTGCCGGTCCGCAATAAGTTATACTGGTTCACCAAAAGTTTTCTTTATTTGTGCAATTAGAAAGTATTTTTTTTTCCAACGTTAACTGCGTATATATGTATAACATTTCAGCGCTTAGCGCCAATTTTACCTTCAACTTTTGTATGTTAAGCCCCTTTTGGGAGTCTGTATATTAGTTGTCTCAGTAAATATCGTGCCATCGAAATTCTGGTACCGGTCCGTGAACGAACTTTTTGTATTTTTACCGGTTCGCAAGTGTCAAAAGGTTAAAAATGATTGAATTCGATTATATAAGCTTTGACTTTTGAGTGTCACCACCAATTTTAAATAAGAACAAATCGGCGATAAGTACATTTATGTTTTTTTACCAAATACTAAGTACCAAATTACACATCGCTAATTGTTCATTGAAGTTTGTCAGACGCATAGTCTGGATGGGCGCTAAATTTGGCAAATAAACATTTGCGCAGCTAATTATTATCGCAGGCCGCTGAAAACCAATCAGGGTTCCCACGTTCGTCAGAGCGCTTGTCCACTTATTGGCGGGCAATCGGAGTGCTGCATCCTCTTGGAAACAAACCGCGGTTACGCGACACCCCAGAACCAGGATCGCTCAACTCAACCTTACTAACCTAAACGGCAGTGGGGGCTTGTACGCTAAAATATATATTTCTCTTTCACTCGCTTTGTCTGCTTCCAGCATGGTTAAAATGGAGGAATGTGACTTGACTCGAAGCCGTATTAGTTCTCCACATCACCGATAAATTCTCTTTTTCTCTAAATTTCGTCAGTTGGGTTGCCGTTGTGTTTGAACTACGAGGCTAATTTACAAAAGTAATAGTCTTAGCCCTAAATTCTATTGAAGCAATGAAAAATATATTTCACGTGTCAGTGCGATAGAAACGTTACATGTGTACGCTAGAGAAGGATATACCAAACAACACACAGTTAATGTAAGCAGCTGCTTTGTCAGTCAGTCGTTCAATAAACACATCAATTGAATCTTCCAAGCTACAAAGTATTCAGCATACGCTCCTAAATAGGAAATCATTTGCTTATCACGCTTGTTTTAAGGCCTCTATTCAGTTCCAGGGTCAGACAATTGAAGAAACGTATAGCAAATACTTGCCCCGACTTTGCATACATGAATCAATATAGCGCGATCTATTTCCTTCCATTAAATAAGCCATTATATTGTGCAAAATGAAAGAGTCTCCAATTTACTTTGATTAATCAAGAAGCTCACAGAGCTATAGTTCAAAATGCCCTGTTTTGACTAGTAAAATTGAGGCTTTGTTTGGATTTTGGATATTGATAGACTTTAGCGTTGTTTTTGTATGGATGTTTATTGACATAATCAATAATTCAAAAAATTTTACAGCTTACAAAATTCACATAGTTTTTTTTAAGTCACAAAAATGTTTCCATGAAAATTTTCCATTACTTTTAAATTAAAATAATGTTATAATTTGAATTACCAAATTTAATAAAAGCTAATCGGTGATATTTAATTATATTCGGTGGTATTTAATTATATAAGTGATATTTAATTATATTCTCTACAGCTTTTTAAGTCGTTGGTAAAATTATCAGAGCCACCTGTATTTAAATAATACAAAAGGTAAGTTGATTGATCGACGTATTTGGTGTGGTGATGGTATTTGGCAAAGTGGAGCAATACGTGATTTTCAGTCCAAAAGAGGCGAGGGTTGTCACAGTGTGTGGGATGTGAAGGGATGCCATCTAAGAATGCAGATTGGTGCTACTGCCTTCTTGGCATCCAATTACTCTTTTACGCCTACTTCCTATTATCGCACAACCGAAGTAAAAAACTAACCTTACTTGGAAAACTGAACTATGTTTATCAGGAGTTCGCTATATTGTCCCAGGGATGACATCGGGGTTTGATAATCTGCCCTATTCAATGAAGTATCGTATTGACCGGACTCGGCTATAGTCGCGCGAGGTTATTTTCGGTGCACTGCGAACGGGTCTATTTTTGTCTAGATTATAACAATCGTCGAATCAACCAAAAACACCAGCATGCTAAAGATTAACATCGCGTGTCAATTGCATGCAAATTTTCCTGTTGCAAATCATTGTTGCAGAAACTCTTGGATAATCAATTTATCCATTGTTTCACTGTATGTTGAATGCGATATTTATGAAATTCTTTCTTTTCATGAGCACTTTTAAAATTTGTTTTTAATCTATATTTTGTTTACAGGAAAACCAAATATAGGCTGCCACTCGGAGATGGACAGCCACATGGACGAAGTGAATAGAGATATCCCAGGTCACTCGCATAAACTGAAGAGCGAAGAGGGGGAGTTGGAGGAGGAAGCGGATTCTGTTACGAACGACAAACTTCCCAGTAATTTGTCCTATACCAACATTCACACTCAGCTCTTTCTCCGCCACTTAGCCTCTTTGCCTCCACATCTTCGCCCAAGCGATCCAATTAAGTACTTCCAGCAACAGATCCAGCAGCACGCGGCTACAAATCGCAGAGCAGTTAGTGTTCCTGACATGCCTGCGACCACTGTCGGGCGTGCCGGGGCGGAGCAATACAGGGAGAAGGTGCGACAGTTTTCGATGGACGCTCATGACAACTACAAAGTTTTTCGCAAGACTGTCGCGCGTTGCAGTAGCGAGAGCTCGCCGAACTCTTCCCTGAACAGATCTCCATCACCTCAGGCGAACCGTTTCTTTAATCGTGATCCACCAGCCTTGGAACGAGGATCGTCGTATCGTATGCACAGCAATCATGAATTCTCCATGCACCCGGTACGAAATAACCCTGGTAGAACACCATCTTACGAAAAACACGCAATGCCATCCATCATAAACGAATCTGACGATCAAGCAGTGCAAGAAAAAAAGAAATATAAAATATGGTCTCCCGTCAACATATCAGAATTGCAATCCAAAAGTCCTATCCTTTCGAACAATTCGGATTCCGAGATAAATCAACGCCAAGTTATTAATTCCGCAAGACGCAATTCGGTGTTTACGTACGACGAATCGTTCATGAACGACAGCCGCTTCTCGCCAGAGACCCACAAGCAGGGAATCTCTGCCTCTCCGGCAGCCAGCTCGTCGTCGGAAAAAACAACCTCTGGTTCACCTGATAATGTCGGTAAAAACATCATCGAAGAATATCAAAGGCAGCTGGCGTATCGCAACCTCACCGCGAAGACGCAACACGCTCTTGCCGCTACCTTGGCAGGATTGGCAGAAAACAGGCGGAACGGATTTCAAAGAAACGCTTTTCCTAACCCGGACGCTCTAGCATTGTTGCAACAACAGCAGCGCGCTCACCACAACTTCGTGCTCTCCGACATTTTCCATTCTAACGCTTACAAACTCTCAAAAGAAGATCGAAACCCGAGCGCCAACGAAGAAGATGAAGAAGCCGTGTTTTCCGATGTTGAAAGCAATGCCCGTAAGTAGAATGTTACTTCTTTTTATTAAAATGTGATAAAAAATTAGTTGATTATTATTGGAGTTTAAAAATGTCACACAAACTTCAATATATTCCCCTTATTTTGCAAAATTGGAACAAAACAAATTAAACCCGGTGCATTTTGTCCATCCCACGCATTGACGGGCATAAAAAGGTCGCAAACACTTATCTGCGACATCAGCACCATATTGTTATTGGCAACGGGCGTCTAAAAATGTGTGGCGTCCACCGCGCTGCATGGCGTCGCGCGTCGCCACGTCTTCGCTGGCTCGATTTCTTGCCAGCAGCGAGAAGACAATCGGCGGGAAGTGCGCGGGATTTCCCTCCGCACTTTCGAAGCGAGCGCGGCGCCGCTATTATCTCTGTGACGCGACGAGCGACAATGGCAGGATAAACGTTGCACACAACGGGAAACGGGCCTGTCGCGCAACCACAAGAAATTGCAAGAGCGGGAAAAGCGCTCGAATAGGAGTCTGGGATCCTCCTGACGATTCCCGACAAAACTCCGCAGTCGGGAATTTAAATGAGCGTAGGCAACGAGAAACAATTTCAAAATATATACAGCCGCATTCCTAACGCGGTTGTTGTTCGACCAGCGCCTTTGCTGTTCTGTAACATTTCGCATGGAATTATAATTGCACCCAATCAAGGAAGGAAAGGTTTCATATGAGCAGCTGGTTGTTTTGCAACATCGCATAAAAACTAAGCTAAGTCGAGACATTTGCATAGGAAGCGCCATGTAGCGAGGATCGCAATAATATTGACTCGGCTGGTATAAATTAATGAATATATTATAAACACACAACACGTTTCGGCGTTTCGCGCAGATACAAATCCAATGCGCAAATGCATTTCATACGTTTTTTTGTCAGGAATCGAAATTATCATCAGACAAAACGCTGCTTGGTGGTCAAGCTACCTAAATTAATATTTAGGACTATCAAACCGAATGATTCTTTTTTTTAAATTATGTAATTTAAGCCCGAATTATTATTTACTACCCCAATTTGAAAGTTGTTAATCCGTATACCAAACTGAAACCTGAAAAATATGTTATTTTTGTTTATTGCTTGATACGTCTTTAAACAGACCCTTGTTGTCTTACGCAGCGATAAATCTGACAAAGAGCAAGAGTCCGACTCCGCGCAGGGAAGAGCGACCTACCTTTAAACTTGATGAAGAGGATCAAAAGCGGATAATACCTTCGATTGTCGCCAATTAAATTTCAAGGTAGATGCCGCGTGTACATAGTAATTTTCTAGTTAGTGCAACAGTTAAAAATCCTAGTTCAGATTTTCAACTGTATAAAGGATCTGAATAATTTGTAGCCATACAAAACATCAGTATGCTTTAACTCTAGACGCTCTCACAACCTATATTTTTAAATCGCAATATTGAGCCTTTTTTATTAGTATATGATTCTAACTTACGCATCATTCAAGTCATTTTCCACTTTTCAACACAACTGGTTTTACTATGTTTGGATCTTAGCTTTTTGGGTGTGCCGATAAATCCCGGTTTACAAGTCTCAACAAAACGAAAATATTGATATGCGTCGAAGGGAGCTAGGATAGAGCAAGTCACGGTCACTGCTTCCCCGTGTCAGTCGTGATCTCGTTTCGACCTTTGTCCGCTCGTCTTAGATAAATAAACTGGAGCAAAGTGTGTTGCCCGTCTCTTGGCATACATTATAGCAATTGTCAAGAATATAAGAATTAATGCCTTACCGCATCAATAAAATCACACTGAATTTATGATGTTTTGAATTTAATTTAACTTGTAAATAGAGTGATGGAAAAAGACTAGTGTTTGAATTGTTACATCAGTGACCCACTATACATCAACTGTTTCATTAAATATAACCTATTGTGAACGTGATCTATCAAAAATGTTAGTCAACCCTGTTTCAAAACTTGATTAACTAATATTGTCATTCAATTATTTGATAGATTCTACGCCTGCGACAAAAACATTTGAAAAAATTCGCCCATAATCACAATGTTGTCCCGGCAACTTGCCGGTAGCAACCGCGAGGTGTCTGTTGGTTCCTAAAATAGACGCGATATTGACTTCTTGCACTGGTCGGTAGAGCAGCGATGATAGAGTTGATTTGTTCAGCGCGAATAATGCACCCACGCTTCGCGACAGATGAAAGCCGACAGGGTGGTCCACGGAATTCCGGCGGCAGTTTCCTACTTGCGCTGACACCGGGAACAAACTCGCCTCTTTCTCCAGCATTTCATAGCACCGAAATACAATGCTTGTTTTGAACATTCGCAAGCCGTCGCGCAACAACGAAAATTAGTCATTCCGCCTCAACGGAATAAATCGAGTCCAGCTTGTCAATGAGTTAGCTTTAAAACTCATTAAATTTGTTGGGGTAAGTCGTTGCGCATCCGCCTGTCTAAAGGCAACTTCTAATCTAAAGCCTTAATTAAAACGTGTAAGCAGTGTGCCATTTATTGGACAATCGGCGCGAGAAATGTTATTATTAATATATGTCGACGTTATTGCCCTATTGAGCCTTGGGTTGTCTCTGTTTGTTTATTGACATTCGCATTCTCGCTGAAGCGTCGCAAACGACACGAGTTCGGCCACGTGTATCCCTGTACTTGATTCCTAGTATCCGCTCGCGCCTTTACATAAAGACAAGAATACGTTGCCATTCGTGTTTGTTTTCTCCAAGTGCTGTTTAAAGGATCCCGACCTAATTATTATGTCGAAATTTATCTAGTTATCTCTGCGGTATGGCTGTAGAATACTGTTAACGCCAACCACTTGAACTATGACATACAGATATTTATACGCCCATCAACCAACCGAAATATTTCGGAAATCATTTAATTTATTATAAATGCTGTATATCGTTTAACTTGTATTTTGTCTCACGATTCTCGAGCCACGGTAGAAATCAATTTAAATCCGTGCTATAGTAAATAATGGCACCACTTAGGATTTAGTATCTAAAATAACAAACGTGTTGTCTTTTTTTTTTTTGCAAAAATGATATGTTGATGAAATGTAGTAGAATGTGGTGATTTATTTCCCTTCCCTTGATCAATCGCGCTGGCCCAGTTTCGCTTCGCAGTTAACGCCTTTATAATGTTGTTTCTTGTTTCAAAATGTTTTCCCCACTGTTGTCTGCTACGCATAAATATTTTTAAGTGTCTTTGGCTCTTTTAACTCGTTGCTCGCTACTATATATTTGTTTGTGTGCTGTGGAGTTGCAAATAATTGCTCTGGTTGCAAAGAAATAGAGCTGAGTTCACCAAAGTATCCCCATTCGTCGTGTTCCCTATACCTTATTTTGTCCTTTGTGCGTGTTTGCATCCCGTACTATTCACATCCCTTCGTCATTGCTGCATTTTACTAGTTCTTCGCCACTTATAGTTGTATCAGATACAGAAATTAATAAACCACGCCTGGACTGTCTAAACTTGTGTTGCCTACTTTGCCGACAAGTTGACCATCAGCATTATTGTAACGACAAATAAAAAAATTAACGACAACAAATCTTAGTACAACTCGTTAAAACTTAACTTATTACCAGTCTTTAATGTAGCTTGTGTAAGTCAGTCCCAGCCACCAGCCGTCAATCACAGCCACCATAACGGCTTCAGCCTACATTGTAGTGTGGTTGCTAATTAACGCACGTTTCGTTGTGCGCTTGTATCTTTAAATACCATTTCACTGTCTCTTTGTTATAGTCAAAAAATATTTCCTTTTATTGCCTACAAGATTGAAAGGATGTTTCCCACTTTTCCCACCTCCAGACTAACTCGTAACATAAATAATGTGCAATAAACACGAGGTGGCGTGGTAATGACGAGAACGGTTGCAGTAAATCATTTTCTATGTTGTAAATAAATTACTGCAACCGTATGATGTACACATGTGTACTACACATTTAGTTTTTTATGTTCAACATTTACAAAACAAAACTAGAAACTGGACAATTTCTTTTTATACAAAGTGCCCAACCTTTCTAAGTTTTATTTGAAAAGATATTTGCAAATATTAGCTTTTTTCAAAAAAAAATTAAACATATAAATCGATTTTATAGAAAAATAAGGGACAACAATAAACCAGAGTTTTGGCTTCACAGGTTTGTTAAAAAAATAACACTAATGTTAAAAAATGTGATCGCTTGGTAATTCAAACTACATTTCCGCGTATTAAGCTTATTATTTTTCAACATTGGTGTAGCACTAGTTCTAAAGACTCTTGTCATTTTTAAACAAAAATCACTTATATTTAAGGTATTCAGGCGAATACGTGGATGCCCATAATGATAAAGCGACTACACGTTAGGAATATGCAAATCACGTATATGCACGAGAGTTAATAAGGCGCGATATTGAATGCGTGCTAAGCCAAAGATTAACAAGTAAGAAACAGAAAGAATTGTATAGTGTCGATCTCAGTTATCTGTATAATGGGTACGTGCATATAAGCGCGTGTATGGTGATAACAAGACAAAGACAATTGCTTGCGCCTCAGCGTTCTCCATTTCGGATCAGCTCGTTGTAGCTCTGGAGGCTATTCATGTGTCCCGCGCATGACACAACCCGGCATCCGGCGTCGGCGCTTTCGAGCTGTCATCCAACAAAGCCTTTGGACTCTGAAACGCCCGTCGTCGGCGACAACGGAAACTTATCGCATGTCATATGCTGCGTCAACAGCTCGAAACATCGCTTGCTTGTGGTGTGGTATGTTTGTGCACTTCGTCGCTGAGCCTTGCATGAAGAGCGACGGCGCTCGTGGTGCTTTATGTATGACAGGAAACTCCTTTGACGAGAAAGAAAAAACGAACCTTCAGTATAACTCTATCTCGGTTTCGGTGGAAACAATCAAAATGCGTTCCACTGTACGATGCTATACTAAATTAAACCAAGGAAAAAAACTGCCTAAAGCAGCACAATGTAGTAACGTTAGTATGCGTATGTTCAAGAATGGTGGGAAAACTTAAACGAAGTGTCTAGCAATAAAAAGCAACCAAAATAATTAAACGCCAGTAACAAATTAAGATTTTAAAGTACAACTCTAATAAAAATAAATAAATCTTTTTCTGAACAAAGTTGTTTGCTGATGAAAAACAATTCTTTGAATCTAATTAAATACCCGAAAAAACTTGTAGCCATCTTGGATATTGGCAATGTGTTTCCATCTGAAAAGAAGCACGAGGTGAACAATTTTTTTCAGTTCAAGTCAAATAACTAATGAAAATAAATCCATTTAGCAGAACTCCGTAATCAGTCACAGCGAGCGAATGACGTCAACTACAGGCTCTTGTTTATCGAATTTATGTAGCGAATCGCACACAGACCTGATTTTCGCATGTTAGTCGACATTGCTTTGGACTAGGTCAAACAGTTGTAACATCGGATAACACATGTTGGCTTCTGTCATTAAGCAAGCGTTGCGATGTCAAAATTTGCGCCTGACACAACATCGCACTTTCCCCCTCCAAACTTTGCAATTGTCGTTGGTTGATCGATATCCCGTCGTCACAGTTTATAACTCAAAAGGAAGCACTTTTAAATTAATATTTTTTTTTAATTAAATAAATGTGAAAACAGCGTCACCGTGTGTGGAAATGACATTCATGTAAATACCATAAATGCAGATTACTAACTTGGGGCCCATACAGAAGTTATCAGCTTGATTTTAAAATTTGTATTTTACAAAATAGGCATCCAAACAATAGTTTTGTGAAAGGCAGTTAACATGCATTTTTCAGGATCAGGCGACTTCTTATTCATCGTCCCAGACAGGTAAATTTGCTGTTGGAAATTGGAATGAACTTTTTTTAAAAGATGTTTGTTCTGCAGGTAGAGTGAAAACTATTTTTTACACATACAACGAAATCAAGAATAAAATTGTTAATTGCGGTAACGATTTCGTCATAAAATACTACATAAATTACTTGAAACACAAATGCCACGGCGACCCATCGCGAAGAACCCACCTCCTACCATACAAATAAAAGCTGGTTTTGATTTTACTTCAGGAAATTAAATCAGTTTCCTTTTTGTTCTCACAGCAGTGGGGTCTATTTTCGGTGAACGTTTTGCTCCGTCTGAATGTTGTTTTCGCAACAGCGAGCGCGAAACACAATACAGTACTAGATTTCACTCAAACAAGAGACGGCCAATCAGGGAAATTGCATGCCGCAACGATGTTGCTGAAAGAAACGAGACGTCTCTAAATATTAAAAGCTGTCAAACTTGCCCCTCAAACTGCTTAGTTTTTTGGCGACGGTTATAAAAGTTCTATCCAAAAATAGCTGCCATTTCTCACATTTGTTGTTAGTTATAAACCGTAATAATGAAAGCAGGTACTCAGACGAACCAGACGATTACATTTGACTCCGACTAGTCCGGAAATGGCCTATAATGTCATTGAAACTTGCGGTAACAAAGCGCCACATAGTCAACTAATTTATTTAAAACCAATGTTTGCTGATCGATGCATTGAGGTAGCACAGTCTTACTGAATTTCGTTTGAAGTGTGTGTTTCCTATTGGACGGTTGCCTTTTGGCGGTCCTTGTTTCGCTATCGACGCCGGGTTCGGCCGAAAGAATGCCAATGTGTTGAGGGGTGTTTGACTCCTCGATTTGCCAAGCTGACAGGATACGTAGCCTGAGAAAACAACCAAAAACTCCTAAACCTGGCGTTTTCCGTTAACCAGGCGATTTTTATGGGTAACCTCTTAACAAAACTCAATTGGCGCTGAGGGGCACTACCTGAATTATGATACGCATAACTTATAACAATGGACACAACGTTTATTAGTCTTTAGCAAACAATTGGACTAAAAAAAGTGTGCACTAAATATAACGATTTAAGCACACACTGGGTACATAAAATTACACACAACATTACTGTAATGTACTCTATACGGCGACAAAATGTATTTTCAAATATTGTTTTAAACTTTAATAGGTACATAAATAACTGCCTCATACAAGCCAGATCTGTTTAAGTTAAATGAAGATCTTTCGTTCAACTCTTAATATAATCCATTTGTCAACAAGTTTTTCGAAAGATTTGTCAATGGCCTATAAATATACCAATAACACATGCCAAAGGGAACATTCACAACTGTTTTTCACATGGGTAAACGATCGTAAAGAACAATAGACGGCCAAAGGGTCACCTTTTCTACTTCACAGTGGCGGTATCGAGTATTTTACTTACTGGGTGATTTGACAAGCAACACAAATGCGCCGCCAAAACATTGGCAGCTTCGTCCATGCATTAAAGGCGTGGGAACTCCCAAATGCTTCACACAGTCAGCGGCACGCAATAGACTAAAACGGTAAACTTTGGGGGAATTGATAAACCTAACCACATCCACGAGTTGGGAGCAATTAAGTAAGACAAGTGAAAAATATCGATAGAGAACGCGATCAAGAATTATAACCGCAGCATTCATTAGCGCCATTTCCGAGGCGAGGTTAGGAAATCGAGCCCGACGGAAAATTCCACCAAAACTATGCTGATATAAGCTATTGTCACGTGGTTTGTAATTAGTTATGGCGGGCCTGCGAAGTGACACTCCCTTCTACTAAAACTAGTTAATCGAGATTAATTGCTCGACCCTTGTGCAGCTGTCTGTGCATAAGGAACGTGCTTGTCGTGCCAGGTGAGAAACATAAGAGAAATTCTCCAAAGGTGCCGGCAACCGAAACGTTAGCTCTCGCTTAACTGATCGATTGCTGCCTGGCAAACATTGCGAAGCCTGCTGTACCCTGCCTTCGAATTCGACATCATTGTCATATGTACGAGGTACACCTCCAATCAGTCACCAAAGAATAGGTGCTTGTTGATTTGGACCCCTAGCGAGTCCTTTGGCACAATGCCGAAACATGCTGTTCCAATATGGCGAAGTCACGACCCGCGGTAATTTTAATTTCTCCGCAACAAGGTTTTGTATCGTTGTGCAAACAAGAGGGCTGCCGCGAACAGAATAGTTTTCGCACAAATACCAGCCATTACTTGCTTTTCACGCCCTGCGCTTTGTACCTGTGTTTGCACAAAATTTGATAGATCACTAACACTTGCCGCACTAGCACAGAAGCTTATGCCGTGACCAAACAATCTTCCTTTAGAAAAATTACCGTGCATAATAAGCTCCCGATTAGGTCCTAGGCAAACTCAGCTGAGTAAGCTATTGGGAGTTAATCGATATAAATGGTCTGCTTTAGGACCCCCCTTGACCTTTGTTCGTTTCTAAATGAGATATCGACCGTAAATCACGCAATTCTCTTTTATATGTGGAACGTTGCTTTAAATTTATAACATTTTAAGCTGGATTGTCGGGTTATCGGCATTTTACCTGTTAAAAAAATCGCTTTATCTACTTCTAATAAGCATTCATTATTTCATTTTCGCTAAGACAACCATAATTATACATAGTTAAGTTTTCCTTAACGCAATCCAGCATAACCAATAGTTATGAAAAAAAAACATCTTAATACTTCGCGATTTATTTCAACATATTCAACGGGTGAGCAACGCTCGTATTAATTGTCGCTATGTAACTATAAAAGAGTGGCTGGCCAGTAGCGCCAGTAGCGCCAGTAGCGCCAGTAGCGCCAGTAGCGCCAGTAGCGCCAGTAGCGCCAGTAGCGCCAGTAGCGCCAGTAGCGCCAGTAGCGTTCTGCTTTGTTCGGATCAAACAGCCGGCCTTGGGTGACTCAGGTACGAAACTTCTCACCCGACGTTGGCGGACCAAGACGGGAACGCGTGAAAGTTGACAATTCAGACACGTCTCAGAAAAGCCCGTCTGTCATCTCTCGGGTTTGCGGTCTCGTATTCCGACACGTTTCGACATGCAAATGTGCCTAAAGACTGACCACACCAGCGTCAGGTGAAAAGTGAAACGCGCCCTTAAACGGTGTTTTTCTTGGCAAGTTGAGAGCAAGTAGCGATAACAAACGATTGATCAATCAATAAAGAAGTAACACAAATTTGTTCAAGCGGTCAATGTTAAGGAAAAGCGATTTTTAGAATAGTTAAGCCAATATTGTAAAACACTATAAAATTCGGTGTTTTACACTATAAAATTCGGAATGTTTTTTTGCAATTTGATAAAAAACACAAATAGTAATAAAAAAATAATATTCGTATAGTGCTAATGATCAAAAACTATATGCATCATGATCATTTAAATCAAGTGTTTACCTGGTGGGCCCCTTTTGTTGTTGTTTTTTAAACAATAGCCGAACACATGCATTTTTATAACAGATATAAGCTTGTTGAAATCACCCCACAATCGTCATTCTACATTTCAAGCAGTATACTCAATTAAATGTACTTAACTGCCAAATGTTTGATAAAATTCATTTAGAGTGATGTGCTTCGACTATTACAATTTATCAATCATTTCAAAGATGTTAAGCAAACGCCTTATTAACCCCAGTTTATCCCCAGTAAGAGTTCCACTGCCTATAAATTTACGTGCGCAAAGTGCTCGCTTTATTTTAGGAAATTTATATCACGGGGTACGTATTTTTGTCTCTTGAGGTGACCGAAAACATGTACGTTGTGAACAGTAAATACTACGAACAAAGTTGATTTGATAAATCTACAATACGGAACGACAGATTAGCTTGAAATATGTAAGACTTTGTGCTTTGACGTAAAATCAGGCAAAAATTGTGATCAGTCGTTGATATCTGTAAAAATCAAATTTCGAACGTTATATCGTAAGTCGTTGTATCCTTAGAGAAGGTTAACATCTAGATTCTAGAATAAACGTTAATAAAAATAGTTGGTTCCAAATAGGTTACAAACTGAAGTAATAGATAACCCCACACACGAGTTGCAGTTTTAAACAAATTATTAGAGGTTGATAGATCATATCCTCTGCCAACTAAATTCGCCAAAAACCGGTTATCCACCCTGCCTTTAAAAAATAAGATTTTCAAAAATCAAGCAAGTCAGAACTGAAATCGCGAAAATTTGCTTTATTTGACCTTGACATAAAAGTTAATCGAGTGTGTGTGTGTTGTAGCCCGCCTGCTGATGTGCTGAAGACAAACGCCCAAATCGCCTGTTTGGTCAACAAACACTTATCTAATCGGACTCGCATTGCGTACCACATAATCGCCTTGTAATGCGTGGCAAAGCTAACAGGTGTAGCTGGCGGATTTGTTAATTACGACGCGGCAGTCTGCGCCACAGGCTCGGTTTAGTATAAGCTATGGCTTATACCGACTTAGCGATTGCGTACATGTGTTCGTACGTGTTGATGCCTTGCACTCGAGTTCAGATAAGGGACAATTTCACGTTGTGTCGGCTTATAGCATTTTTCCAGAAGCAAACGTCGTTGTCCGGCGGCAAACACACAACATAACCAAATTCACTTTTAATGTCTGAATTTACTGCATGCTTTTGTGGCAAAGTATACCGAGTTTTTGTTGATCCGATTTGGCGATTTTGGCATAAAATAAGTCCTGTATCCGCAGCAGCCTACTCGGGTTTTGTTTTTCATGGTAATGACTGTGTTTTATGGATGTAGTCATTGTTAATTAGTTTGACTACCAAATGTCAACAGTATAAATGCGTATGAGCGTAATTCAATATTTTCAAATAAAACCGCTAACACAGTGCAGTTGCTAGTTTGGGTCCTCAACTAACAACGAACGTCATTAGTTAAAGATGCTACAGTCCCATCTATCGGATGATCTTCATTAAATTTCAACGGACTCTTCGCGAGTAATAATTCAGGCTTTCATGAAGGCACTTTCAGACACTTGATGGGATACTTGGAAGCGTTTTAGAACCTTTTAAACAGTAAAATATACGAAAGTTCTACGCGAAACTGTTGGTTTTAATCAGCCTCCCGCATAGCGATGAGCGCCACTTGTCAAGGGTTTTTCTTATGAAGTCTATTAAATATCAACAATAAGTTAAATATAATGAGGATTTGCGTTCTACATCGCATTTTTGCTTTGTTCGAGCACCAGCCAATCGAGATGAATTCTTTCGTGAATCTTATCACAACAGCCAACCCTGTCGAGCGGTACCTTATACCGACGGGCGCGAATAATTTCAACGACAAAAAAATGACGTTACATAGACATAATATAAGAGGCGTTTTTCGGAATTGATTGATCCATGGAGCTGTTGCCGAACTAATATTTAGCCAGGCATGTCGGTACTCAAATTCAAACGGTACAAAATAAACAATCGAGATCTAACAATGATGGCACCAAACGAGTCCCAGTGGTGGAAAGCCAGGGGGTAAATATTTTTTTAGTGGTCCATACTAGCTGTGCTTGGTGGCCAGTGTTGTATTTTGTCCTACTGGAATGAATAGGTTCACAAAGTGTGTTATGTTTTGTCGGGGCGTCGGCGCGAGGTAACAATCGCTTAGAGCTCCGTCTGGTTCTGTCTATAAATTATCGTTATTCAACTGACATTGACCGTTGTTACGGTGCGACGTTGAAACAGACGAACGCTTGTTTAGTAGTCGAAACTCGACAAAGCCAAGGTAAGGGCAGGGAGCAAACGCTAACAAGTAAAACCACTTTGTTGAATGTTGTGTTGTCAAATATTGACGCTGGTTCCAAACAAACCTTAACCAGTTGCACGGTATTATCGCAAATGTTGTGATAGGGCGTAAGTCACAATCGCCGGCTATGTTGGTCGCGTCACCAAGCTTTTGGACGAACGCTTTTACCGAAAGCCGTGTCATTATAACCTTTTCGCATTTACAGACGTCCATAAAAAACGCGGCAACAACAAAACATAGTGTAGTTAGCGTGCTCAACCGGGCCAAGGTAAACATCGCTTGCCATTCTCAATCATCCCCTCAACCAACAAAGCGAGCCAAGGGACAATTAAATTAGCGCTTTCCACGTGCTAAGCACCATGCGCCGCAAAAGCCTCCGCACCACGCCATACCTTACCGGTCGCGTACTGGTTCGCAAAAATCATCTACTTTGCGCTCGTTTAACGCGAGGAATCCATTTA
Organism: Ascidiella aspersa; assembly: GCF_963924565.1. Lineage (NCBI taxonomy): Eukaryota > Metazoa > Chordata > Ascidiacea > Phlebobranchia > Ascidiidae > Ascidiella > Ascidiella aspersa. Next base: position 16,810,741 of record NC_139449.1, read on the forward strand.
CACAAAACGGAGCATTATTTTGTCATGGTGTTAGTTGTAAATAAGCTGTTTACAGACCAATGGCGTCAGTCCCCGAAGCGAACACTTCCGATGGGCGACGTATCAAGGTTATGTTGTGACTAAGTGCGTTAACGCGTACAAACAAGCCGGTTAGTGTACAAATGCACTCATGGTGGCTGAAGCAACAACTTACAGGCTTTTGAAACATTTTATTAGCATGGTTCTGCTTGTTAACATGCCAGCTGAAGTACACGAAACACTGTTGCCAAAGAAAGTGCTCTTGTCTTAGTGCGACATTCAAATCATGTTTTCGACGGCATACTTTTTTATTTAGTCGTTGTGTTATTTATGTTCATTTTGATAAACAATATTCCTTAATCTAAATTTGTAGCTTATTTTTATACGGAGAAGGAAAGTTTTCAAATTGCTATCTACCGCCCTGTAGCGGATTTTTTATTATATTAGGTACAAATTAACTTAAACTAGGTACAAATTAACTAAACTTATGGGCATAGACTTTAGGACAAGAAACAAAATTTTAAAAAGTATGAAGACCCTATCCAATATTATGCTAATTAAAAAAATATATTATAGCAATCCTAGATCAACAGTACCATTATTTATATTTTCAGGAGAAAATTGGCTAAAGTGTGATTAATTACACAAATAGTACTTTAGAAAATCTTTTTAAGGAAGACATATTCTACGAGGCCTACTAGTTTTGCCAGGCACTTGGCAGATCACGTCTAATGAATGTGTCAACAATGTTCGCAAGCACGTCTTAGTTGCAGCATTGTAAAATAACAATGTACGCTCAAGCCGAACACACGAAAATGGTAAGTGTTACCGAGAGCGCAGGTTTGTTCATTCAGGAAAGCTGCCACCACCGTCGCTCCTGCCCATGCTTCTACTTCTGTCGTCACATAAGTAGTCTCTCTTTTTATTTTTCAATGAAATCAAAGCACATTCGAAGATCGTCTTGTAAAACTCTTAGCGCCTGGCCTAAAATAACACACTCTCTCCAGCCACAAGGGATTTTGTCCCAAGAGGCCCGGGGTACCCACACTGCCAGCAGGTGTGGACAGAATTGAAATGTTCATGTTGTTATTGCCATCGATTTGGCCAATTGATTGAAAACACAAAGCATAAGTGGGCAAGAGTGGCGCTTGCGAAACCATAAAGCGAGAACAATATCTTCACGCATTCACATACGCGACCAATACCGAAGTGACAAAAAATAGTATACGTATAGCTTATAGTCATTAAATATGCTGTTGCTACCAGGCATAGTATAATAAAAATAAGTTCTTCTAGTATATGTTTGTTAAGCCAACGTTTCGGCTTACTATTGGGAAAGCCTTCATCAGGGAATGACACACATGGCCAACAGGACGCAAAATAAAATGACACAAAGCAAAAAGGAGATAAAATGTGCAAAACATCATGACAACAATTTACTGCAATCCATTAATTTTCAACTCAACATCTGACATGTGTTTATAGGGTTAATGTAGCTGGAAGATGTTTTTATTACATAACATATGCTATATTTTTTTTTAAGTCGAAACATCGAGGTAATGCGATAGGTTATTTGTTTTTTTTTGTGGTTTTAACAAACTGCATAGCTATCTGTAAGACCATTGGCCTTTTCGCGTGTTCGCGCAAATAAATACCAGTCAAGCACGTCTAAAGTATCACGGATAGACGATTGATCGCTGTCAACACTGAAGAATATGTACAGCCACCCGGCTTACGCGTTCTTCACTTTATCAATGTGCGAGCGAAATTACCCGTGACAGTGAACGTGCTCGAACGCGTGTAAATGCTCTTAAAACATTGTGATGACACGTTGGCTAATTCTTCAAAACAAGAAACCGCGCCAAGGAGCAGATTGAAACTTATCTCTGTAGCTTATTTCAACGTTTAAAATATATCGTGAATGTTTTTTGTATTTTTTAACGGCATAACTACATAATTTGAGTGTAGAGTCATAAATAGCTCACTGTTAGGACGTGCACACACTTTATGATTAAGAGAATTGGGGAATAAATGACAGTACAAAAAAATAAATGACAGTACTTCTTTTATTCAAAATAACCCCTCCGGTAAACATTTTTCTTCTACATCGCCTGGTTGCAACAGTTTATAATGAAGGTAGGCTACATATCTTGATCGTGAATTACAATTTATTTGTTAACCTTTATTGGAACAACAAATGTTATTCGTGTCTGCGACAAACAATGTTAACAAGGCGAAATGAGTTATATTATTGTTTTTTAAGTTTGGTGGATATAAAAGATTCATATAGGCTAGCGGGTATATAAATTAACATTTAAGACGGTAATTATATTTTTAGGTGTTTTTGTAATAAAAACAAGTACTTCCTAAAATGTTAGGTATGGTCACTTAATTTAGTCAAATGCAATTAATTGCGTTTCGCCCATATTTTTTGAAGCCATTTTCTGAGCAAGTTTAAATCTTGGGTTAATAAAAATAACCTGAAAATTCATTTTGTTTTCTTAAATGCTTTATATATTTTATTCAAAGAAATATTTTTAGCCATTCGATCATCTTTGGCAAAACAAACCACTGAAATCTGGCAAAATGCCTGTAATCCTAATCTAAAACATGCATTTTTTAGTTTGGTATGAACATTTCACGTATTTACACCATCGACATAGCATCGAGAATACTGTTGGCTATTCAACTTAATTAATTTTGCTCGTTTCGTAAATCCTAAATATATAGATATTCGTCTCGCATCGTACGTAAAATGGTTCTTTTAAATTAAATATTTTTTTTATTTTACGCGTGATTTTATTTGGTTTGTGTATATAGATATGGGGACAATAGGCCTAAAACTTAACGTTTTCAAAAAAATCTTCAAAAAACAATTGATTTTCTCGGATTAGTTTTTTTAAAAGGTTTGAAGAGGGGCGATGAAACCTCCAGTGGAGTGCTAATACGAAAATGTTTTGAAAACACTGCTAAATAAACAGAACACCACAAAAAAACAAATTGTAATTGCCATTTGCTTAGCTATAATTGTTACCGTTAGAATATTTGCTAACGTGATTCTCATTTGGCCAAAGCGCGACCAAAGCAATTTTGATTGTTTAAAGATAAAATATCGACCGACACGAATCGGTGTTTACAACACATGACATACAGCTTTCCGAGTTTAACGCTAGAACATTTTTTATCTTTTTAAAATGGAATATATTGACCACATAAATGTTTCAAGATTGAATGAATAAAGTTTCAACTTTAGTTGAATTGTCCCTTTTTCAGTTGAATAACGTGATTTGTTGCGTTTAAGAAATAATATGGTCTATACATATTTCTAATAAATTGTTCTTAGTTATGTTCAAATCAATTTGTGTATCGCACAGATGCTAAATTTGAGCTAAATATACTTTTGCGTGCGAGACAAATTTGTTTAAACAATTATTTTAGCGTTAGCTATAATAAAATTGTGGTTTGAAATTCCTTTTGTTATACAAATAAGATTACATCCAGATTGCTAAAAATAAAAAAATAACTACTAAATTATCAAACAACTGTTATCAGAAACAAAATCTATACGCATCCGGGTTGACATGTCCTTGACATAAAAAATAACATTTCTGCGTTGTTTCCTATGTCAAATGGAAATACAGGACTGTGATTCAACGCACATAAATAATAAAGTAGATGCACTTTTGACGCAAGCATGTTGTTTTCCCAGCTATCTACAAAGGTTTCATATAAACAATAAAGCGATAAAAACAGAGAAACGAGGTTATTTATTCTCTCTTGACGACATGAAATTGTACCTCAATTTTTCGACGTCTATCATTGCCGCCCACTTCCCTTCCATTAAAGCGGCAAACGCATGCAACACGTCCATTTATGTAATAGGTCTATTACGATAAAGACCAAACACAATTCGATATCAGGACAGCGATAAAAATCGCATTGGCGGTAACCCGAAGCGAAATGTTATAACTGCGGCACACGAACAACTCGTCAAAGCTTAGGAGTGCCACGTAATGTCAAAGGGGAAGCGATTTTCCGTCGGAGATCTGAGGTTACGATAAACGCTGCCTGTTTCCACAATTTGCTGCGCTCTAGCTAGGGTCAAGTGTGAACAGAACTGATTACTTAAACGATCTGCGAATTTACATGCTTATGCGCACCAGCCGGCCACTTTAAAGTAGACCATTGCGTTGCGCTTTATAACCCGAGATAGGCAATCAGAAATCGGCGACTTAAATATCAGCTCGTCCACGCCTTTTTATATTCTCTGTATGATGAAGATCGGCGAAATGTCTCTTAGGCAATTTACGAAATGGTTTCAATCTAATTCGATCGCGCATACTTTCTCAATTGATGTTTATAGCTCGTTGTTACGACAAAAGTTACAGAATTTAAATTGCCACCGCAGCGTCATGTTTGGATGTCTACATATCGGCGTATATATAATGGTTTTTAAACACTACCCATGGCAATATAATTGCATGGCACTTGCAAAACGTACAAATAAAAATGACCAGATTTGATTAAACTTGGTTTCAGTGTTCTGTCGTTTTCAACATTAAGTTAGATAAACCTGAATTTACATTCAGTTAGGTAAACCTCACCTTAAACGCTTATTGTAGCCCTATACACATTTTATACGTTATTATAAAGCCTTAGAATAAAACAACTTGTCATTGATTTAGGAAACCAAGAAGGACATATTAAATATTCTTATCTGGCAATCTTATTGCCAATTTTTAGATTTATTGTGTGTAGTTAAAACACAATTGCATTTATAAGTATGGTAATGGAGTTTTTAATTAAACCATTACAGAACTATAGTTAGGATTTAACCCTACCAACTAAGCACAACACAACTGTTACCCAAGGTAATAAAAATAAACGTTTTTTGTGTCTTTTTTTTATTTCTGAAGCTTCCTTAGACGTCAAGATAAAACGTAATCAAAACCATTAGTTAGTTATACTGAAAAAAAAAAACAGAAAGAAATAAAATATTTTAACATTAGAGGAAATAATTGCATTTTATTAAGTTTTATTCTATTTGATACCACCAAAAATATAAAACATTGAACCCTTTATTTTAATATGTATGTATGCACATATCTAATCTTGCCCTCCTGAATTCGCATTAAGCAACCGAACATGTTCTTTGGTAAACCAGCTGATTTTTATACAAACAAAATTTAACAATGTTACATAAAGTTATTTTAATTTGAAACATGTTCAGGTGATACTTTTCCAAAACAGGTTTTACGTAATATTAGCGTCTCAAATTCATGAACAGTCTGGCGTGCAATTGGAGCCAACATGCTGGCGGTTTGTCGCAAGTGTTGTCACAACAGGTTTCATGGGCGGTGCCCGTCACAGCTTCGTGTAACAACGAGATTACCTGACGAGATAAAATTTGTCTACGCCAGCATCGAGCTTCTCGGGTGCATGCCCGCAGAGGTCAGGCGCAGCTTTAAAAAGTGGTTGGTGCCAAGAGCTCCGTGAAAGGTTTGACACAAGGAATATACCACTTACCGCTAAATTCATCGGTATTGTGAAACGAAACTTCGGTTATAATATTTCAAATAAAATGTCGCGGTCGATTTCCCAAAACGACTAAGTTATGCTCACACGAAACAACCTTAGACGCATGTCCGACTAACGGACGGCTGGAACATGTGCGACGCCAAGTGGTAGTTATAGGTTACAAGAAAGGCAGTTCGATTTTGGTGCCCATTTACAATTTTACTGATCACGTAATAACAAAATAATAAATTTGCCTTAACACAATATAAACAAAAAGATAAAAAAATTCCAAGAGCTATTTTTTTCCTTTTTTATTTTTTATTCGCTCTTTGTTATATTTTGAAAACTATTGCTATGACGTCAGTTACCAAATATAACATAGTTATAGTTGAAACTTTCTGGCGACTATAATTTACGAATGAATTCACATACGATTTAAGTAAAAATGCGAATGTCGGACATCCACAAAGAAAAAAATGGAGGCTCTTCTCGGAAATCTTGAATTAACAAAGCCTATATTCTTTCAACGGGCGTGTCCCCGGAAGTTTGTTGTAAAATATAGCGGCTATATCGGTTTTAAAAAGATTACATCAAGACAGGTCCAACACATGTGGAAGCCCTATCTTGATAAATACGTAAATATACAAAAAAACGTCTGATGCACCAGGTCGACAATCTTACAACTAGATTGGCAACAGATAAAACTGATGCATCGCATACCACCAATTGCTCCTTGTCCGTTTAGAAGTGAGGTAACTACAACGGGATGCTACGTAACGAGAAAGCCAAATCACCCGACAATTCGTGACGGTTAGGCTCGAAAAGAGGCGCCTAGGATTGGGCAGTGGCCTTTTAAGGGTTAGCGGTAAACAATATTGAACATTCTACAGCAGTTATTCTAATTTTCTTATATTATACGTTTTATTTACTGATTGCGTACTTCTTGCTTAATGTTCTGTTATTTTACTGATTATGCTTATAAAAGTGAAATATAATTATTGCATATCATCCAAACAAACGGATTTTCGGTTTAATTAGTTGTTTGATCTTTATCATTTATGTGCAACCAGAAACGTTTTTTTTTAACTTTCGGATTCAGACATATTATTTTATTTGAAAGAAAATTATGTTTTTTAATATTCACTTGTTATATTTATGTTCACAATATTAGCTTTTGACGTTTTTTTAAAACATCGTGTTTTCACGCCTTCTTAATCACATATGTGTAACGACTGTAACATGTACAAACTGGATTAAAAAACACAAAATTTGCAACCTCTATGGATTAAAAGTGTAAAATAGAAAGCACTTCCACAAGTTGTTTATCAGATGATTTTGTACGATTTGTAAATGAATGTTTATTTGTTCGTCACCAGGCTTCTAGAAAGTTGAATCACGCAAATATAGCTCGCGTCGAAACTGGGGAAGTTTAAGTTTAATAAAAAAGAGATTGGCATTTGGAAAAATCTTATCATATCGCCGATACAAGCCAACAGCCATTTTCCACGTCAAACATCCAGCAAGTGCTGTTAAATGTCACAACACTGCAACAACAACCGTGCGGTGTTATCTGCACTTAAACCAAGTCAAGTCACCTGCCTGTTCTTAATTACGTCGAGCTGTTTACAGGACAGATCACAATATGGCTTCGCGCTGAACGGCAATGATACAATCGGATCAAGCAGCCGCGAGCTGATGTAACGCACAAGCGGCTAATGTAAATTCGCATGCCATGGCCCGGTACTGGGAAGTACAAGATTCTTACGCGCGATAATTCCCGCGAGTGTTGAAGGTGCGTTTCCTTTATACGAGTTCAATTATAGGCGATCGATCAACTGCTTTCTATACTTGCACAAAGCACCGCGCAATGCATGCGTGACCTGACGAGTTTAGTTAAACTCTGTCCTTTATTCTTTTGGTCAAATAAATATATGTTTTCTTACGCAGATTTGTAAACGAGGCCTAGAGAACCATATTTGTTTAATAATAATGTTAAACCTAAATACAAACATTTATAAAACGTATTATGAAACTTTATAAAAAAATATCTGAATAACTAGTATTATTTATATACATTAAAAGTATTATATTTGTTATGTCAAACATGTACGTTTTAATAATCACTGTATAATCTCGTAATAATAAGTTCTACAGGTTTGGTAAATACTTTATATATTCTGTCAAAACACGTTTAAAACAATTTAAAAAACAAGTAGGCACCATATAACCTTGAAAGACCCGGAAATAAATTGCCTCGCTAATCCCATAGCAAACAAGTGCCCTACAGTATAAGACTCGACGAAGCTTTTTGCTTGGTTGCTACACCTGGTCAGAATGCGATTAAGTCGCGCCTGTTTGCCAAGATCGACGATTGTAAAAATATGCAAACAAAGGCGAAGTTCATCAGCGTGGTATGAGCGCGGGTAAGGAGTTTATTGAGCCAAATTCTAAGAAAAACTTTGTGGTAATTTTGCCAAAATCAAACATGATGCACCGTATCACGTGACATGCTGCATAGGACTTAAAAATTGGCATGATAAAGCACTTTTGCGAAAGCTTGTCAAGATTTCAATACAATTTGTCTTTATAGATCACCTGCATGTTCTATTTATATTTAGACAAATATGACCAGTTACAAAGATTAGTTTAAATTCGCAATCAATTTCCCGATTAGAGACGCAAATGTACTATTCTAGTAAAATGGTAATTAATAACTGCAGAGTACCTGGCAAGAGATCTATTGTTTATTTTATACAAAAGTCACAAAATGTTTGTAGAGTATTATTTTGAAACATCCATTTTCATATAACAATGTTTCTAAATGTCAAAAATTTGTTCGCTTCGCAAACTGTTTTACCTGGCCGACCCCTTACAAAAATATTTCAAAAACTTTCAAAAATATTTCAAAAACTAAGATTAAGAAAATCACAACTTTTGCATGTGCTCTAAAATTAAAATTGACCCTCCCAAAAACTGCTTAGTATACACAAGCTAACAAATAATTCATTACTATTAAACTCAATTAGAAGGATGCGCTCTGGCTATTAAATAATTTGCCAGAGATTATTTAAAAAAATGCGCGATTGGCCTACCCTAGAACTCCGTCAAGGGCCCATGGGGTAAGAGTCATTACTTTAGAGCTACATTAACCTGTTTAGGTTTGCATACTTTTGGTGATTAATTTACTTTTCTAATTGGACCAGTATTTTGTTATTTTTTAGTGACATCTAGCGGAGAAAATTAGTAAACCAATAGCCTACTTGGAGGCCTACTAACAAACAGTATTAACAAAGTTAGTCGGAGTTGATGACTAAATTGTGCGACTATACTACACAGAAGGACTATTATCACGTTGTTATTTTGAATTTAGTAACAATAAGTACAATTTCAATTAAGATATATTTTAAGGGCATTGTGCTACAAGGGTTAAACAGACCAGAACTATGAACACACAGGAGTAAAAAAACAACTCACGAGGCACATAAAATAATTTCGAACATTGTTCGAAAGAACTGCATTTGGTCTAATTTAACAGAATTTGGTCTAAAAAATTATTGGGTCACATACGAAGGAAGATGCTATGCAATGCATTACTTTGGGCTGTATAGATTTCAGTGAAACAAAATAAAATATATACATTAGGGGAACCTTGTAGCAGACTTCGACAAATAGATTTATTTTAGCTTTTTAAAATTAGATGAGAATTAAAACTAGATAATTTATCTTTTTCCAAATTAGATTAGGAATAGAATTAGCGAATTCTTGCCGAACTAGAATTACATTTATTATTCAGAAATCAATTTAATTTAAATCGAAAATTATTCCTATAAGAATGTGAATGCTAAGTATTCCTGTTCTGATGTTATTCCTTTTAGCATAGCCTATGCAAGTCAAGTCCCACTAAATTTATATTTAGAGCAAGTCAACTTTAAGTCACGTCCTTGTCATAAAATAAAACGTTAAACCAAAGGGTTCTTAAACTTTTTTTACCGCGAAAAAAAAGGGCGAGGCGAAACTGTGCTGTCACGTAAAACAGCAGAGGTGGTCTATCTTTTTTTTTTTTTTGCAAAACCAAACTAAGTAAGGTCAAGGCGAGCCGTAACATAGCCCACATATATGTTTTAGCGAAAATCTTTTAGGTGAGCTGTACCTGTTGTGACATTGTGATGTATACCGCATGTTGAGAAGCACTGGTTTAAACGGATTTTTGTGGTTGTACTTATTTTATTAGATACAAATACGCTGTTTTGTTGTTCGCCGCCAATTGTGACTTGCAGTGGTGAAAGTAAAGCTAAAACTGCCAGTACTTATACCATTTACTAAATTAATTCAGTACGTCGTCCGGGACGAATCCAGGTCATGAAACACGGCGAATAAACACACCCAAAACAAACCAAATAGTTATTTCTATCAGGGCTGTGGTGTCCATAAAAACAACCTGAGTAGGCTACGACTCCTGGCGTTTTACCGACTCCAGACTACGGATCTGACATTGCAGTCCTGTATTACCGGTAGGCCTACACTCTTTCACCTTACTAAAGTAGGGTGGACATATACAGCAATCGACTCATAGGGGCGTTATATAACTCACTCAGCCGCACGTAGTTGGAAAATTTTGCACTAGGCCTATATGCTTTTCTTCCATTAAAATTTGCGGCCTCATTTGTTAACTTGCAACTGATGCGCACTCTGGTATAGGCTACCTCGCAGCCCTGATTCTAGGCTACAGCTGTAGATATTTTTGTAAAATTAATGTTGAATTTATAACAGGGCAGACTAAACAAATTATGTGGAAAGTTGTGTATTACACCCGACTACTTAACCAGTGGTTTATAACCAGGGAGCCGAACCGGAACTTTATGAACCGGTTTTGGTCCAAATTTTCGCGAACCGTAACCGAACCTGAACCGTTTTTTGTAAGATTTTAAGTAGCCGAATCGGAACTGAACCGAACATTTTGAACTTTGTATATGGCCGTATTTGTCCTAATTCTAAATAAAGATATCAGGTGGCACTGTATAAAGACAAATTGTATTTGATTCTCGACAAGCTTTCGCACAACCGTGCTTCATCAGGTCAAAGTATAAATGAAAACAATTAAAATGCACGTAAAAGCACAGGCGCAAGTAAAAGGCGATAAGAATGGTTTTGGTATGATGTTAAATTCCTTACATCTAGACAGAAAATATATGTCTGACTTCGTTTGCGCCAGTCTCTTAGATGCTTTTAATTGTAGAAGCCATTTTGTCATATTGTGTTTACACAGAGAATTTTTGTTTTAATCGATGTGTCGTAACGGAAAATTTTCAGTAAAAATCTATGGCCTAAATTCTTTGTAACCATATTCTAATGTTTACGTTACTCCTTGCAGCCAATGTGCAAACGATAAGCGGAAAGTTTTCGGTAAAATTCCGTTACGTAGATTTCTTGCAACCACATAATATTTGCAGCGAATTTGCAAAATTTAAATTGTTGACACCAATTTTTATGCGTCAAGATATTTACATCCGTTTTTTTTGTATATGTTTCAAAACACCGCGGTCTGAACATTAGTCGGTTTCCCCGGTTGTGTGATTTTTAAACTGTTGACATTTTAACTGCAGACAGAGGCTGTTTCGCAATCGCATTTTGACGTAAAATTTGTATGTTTCGCGTCAGAAATAAGTGTGAAAAAGGTTTAAACCACGCCTTGTTATCACGTGATATTTTGTTAAGTATTATAAGAATTAATGACGTAAATCTTTCTTTATCGCAGAAATTTTCTTAACTGATTCTCGTCTATAAATAGCGTGTTCAATCAATATAAACCAGAGAAGAGAGAGATAGAGGCCTTTATAGCTTCTACTCAGACAGCAAACTTGAATGCTTTTGTGACTGAACCAAAGAGAGGCTTTTACAGCTTTGACTGAAGACAGCAAAATTGACTGTTCATGTATCTGAACTAAAGGAAAGAATTGGACCTGAATGGCCTCACGAAGACAGGCCATCTCAAATCTTGTAGGAGTGTGGTCGATTCATCTTGGCAATTATATAAATGAAGACTCATTAATCGAACCTCACCCTCATAATATCTTCCACTCTTCACGGCTGTTTGTCGTGCCTGACATTATAGTAATCTTTGTATATGGCCGTATTTGTCCTAATTCTAAATAGAGAAATCAGGTGGCACTGTATAAAGACAAATTGTATTTGATTCTCGACAAGCTTTCGCACAACCGTGCTTCATCTTTTACTTGCGCCTGTGCTTTTACGTGCATTTTAATTGTTTTCATTTATACTTTGACCTGATGAAGCACGGTTGTGCGAAAGCTTGTCGAGAATCAAATACAATTTGTCTTTATACAGAGCCACCTGATTTCTCTATTTAGAACATTTTGAAAGAACCTTAACCGAACCTGAACCTGTCAAAAAATCGGTTCACTCCAGCATGACGTCACAACTTCTATTTTACAGAGTCAAGTTATGCCATGTTAGAAATTTCATGGGAAAAACGATTACTGATTAAATAAAACGTTGATTTTTTTTATTTTTCAGATATTTTAATAACGAGCGGTTTGTTTACGTCACGTAACTCTACATTTATTAACCCACATTTTTATCTCATATTTCATCCGAACCGGAACTTTATAAACCGGTTTTCAAAATAAATTTAGTCGACCCGGAGCTGAACCGGAACTTTTGAAATGAAACTGAACCGGAATTCGAAAAAATCCTTGAACCCGAACCGAACCTGACCTGGAAAAGTCAAACGATTCGACTCCCTGTTTATATAACCTTTTTATAAGGCGACCCAAAATTTACGAAAATAAGGAAAGGATCCAGAATTTTTGTTCGGCGGCTTACAAATTTAGGAAATTTGTTGATCTCGGTCGAGCCTGCATGAGAAGATTAAATTTAATAATACTTGACCCAACCCAAACCAGCATCCTAACTGTAGAAGCCATTTTGTCATATTGTGTTTACACAGAGAATTTTTGTTTTAATCGATGTGTCGTAACGGAAAATTTTCAGTAAAAATTTATGGCCTAAATTCTTTGTAACCATATGTAATGTTTACGTCACTCCTTGCAGCCAATGTGCAAACGATAAGCGGAAAGTTTTCGGTAAAATTCCGTTACGTAGATTTCTTGCAACGAATGCCTTGTTACACCAATTTTTATGCGTCAGAGCTGAATGTGATGTTACGTATATCCGTTTAATGTGAGCGCTTTGTTTTGAAATTCGCCTTATTGTCAACAATCCATTATTTTAGAATCGAACGCCAGTTACGTCACAATGTAGATCGAAGCGCTTTTGTTCAAGCCATATTTGGACAAAAATATTATTTCCGTCTATAAGAGTCGAGAGAAAAAGGTTTAGACCACGCCTTGTTGTCACGTGATTTATTATTGAAAATTGTAAGAATATCTACGTCAATATTTCCTGTGCATTTTAGAAATATTTTCGCCAATAAGTATAGTGACACAATCGAATAAAAAATAGTATCAACCAGTATCAACCAGTATCAACCAGTATCAACCAGTATCAACCAGTATCACCCAGTACTGCCTAGTGCAGAGGAGGCTTTTACAGCTGTTACTAAGACAGCAAAATTGACTGTTCATGTATCAGAACTAAAGGAAAGTATTGGACCTGAATGGCCTCACGAAGACAGGCCATCTCAAATCTTGTAGGAGTGTGGTCGATTCATCTTGGCAATTATATAAATGAAGACTCATTTAATCCGGATCCATACCCCCACAAAATTGATGCCCGCGTGTGACGAACGAACCACCTGCAAACTACTTTCCCAAGAAGACTGAAGAAACGAAGCTCAAAGAAAAAATATGTGCCTTAATCTGTATGGACCACCTACAAACGGCCGCCTAAAAACTGTCATGTTTGGAACTTGCAAGAAGCCAGCTTTAGAAGAAATTAATCTCATCGAAAGATACGTGAAGAGACGCTCCATAGCGTCAGCAAAGCATTTGCTTGGAATTCGAAACACGAAATACAAACAAGCGTTGCCGATAAAGACATCACCACTGTTTGGAATCATGGAAAACGAAACGGAATTATGGATTTCACAATAACTGATTCTGCCTAGTTTATCAGGTGAAAAATCTGTTATACTTTTAAAATAAAAACAAAATTATATATATAATAAGTAAAAATATCGACTGAAAGGTCTGTAAATTGCTTTAATGCGACTTTTTATTAAACCATTATGTATCGCATTTCGCAAATTATGTATAGTCTATATCTATGAAGTCTAAGCTTAAACGTCGATCGCACGATATTTTGATAAATGTTAAAGGAGCTTAATTTTTGTGCTTGGAGCTCAATAGTTTGAAATCAACGCGTTAAACTTGTGAATCATGATTTAATTTTGTTGTGCACGAAATAATTTTGTGTTAAATTTCCGAATTCTTTTAAACATTTGGTACGTTTTGGGTTTTTGTCTGTTTTTCTCTCATCACGCAGCCGCGTCTACACACGAGTTTAAACATCTCGTATCAAGCATAATGATTTATCCACACGCGAAACATTAGCTTTCAAATCACAACTTTAGGAACACCCCATTTCCTGCCTTTTGTTGAAAGCAATAGTGAATAAGCAGCAACTTCAAAGCGTATTTTCTTGTGATGCGTCGTTATTTTAAAACTTACATTGAACGAATTGTGCAAACTAAAAAAAATGCAAATTTTTAAGGAAATGTTGCTCAATGTTAAAAATCAATAGAATTTAAAATTGTATTGAATTGCAAAAGATGTGTAACGTGAGTAAATATATATTCCAGTAATTAATTGTCTCAAACTTTAAGTGTAACCTGTTGCGCCTATATATATATAAGTATAGAAAATATGTGTGTCTATAACCAAAATGTTAATAACCTAAGTTTGAAGTGTTGCAATAAAAATGTTCCAGACATACGAACACACATCTGCCGAAAAATATTTCGCATTTTTCAGAATACAAAAGCACGTTGGACAGCGAAAGGTCACAGCACAGCGCAGCGCACAATGAATGGCTTTCCGGTGACGTCAAAATTACAACGCACCAATAAGGGAGTTTCCCCTGCTGCCGCACAGATCGCCTGAAAAGCTCAATCCACAGCAATGCAATGGTGTGTCAAGCACACAACAATTTCGAGCAACTCAGCGAACGCTGACATCAAAGTCCTCGGTTGCTAATTCAGGCACCAAAGAGAAAACTTTCTCGAGGAATCAGGAATCTGACTAAAACAATTGCGCAAATGCGTTATGTGATCGAACAATTTTCGCGTCCACGTGTCCACACACATTTCACAAACAAATAACCAGCTTTTAATATGCAAGCTGTTCCAAAATCTAGCGTGGGAATATTTGTAGAAGCCATTTTGTCATATTGTGTTTACACAGAGAATTTTTGTTTTAATCGATGTGTCGTAACGGAAAATTTTCAGTAAAAATTTATGGCCTAAATTCTTTGTAACCATATGTAATGTTTACGTCACTCCTTGCAGCCAATGTGCAAACGATAAGCGGAAAGTTTTCGGTAAAATTCCGTTACGTAGATTTCTTGCAACGAATGCCTTGTTACACCAATTTTTATGCGTCAGAGCTGAATGTGATGTTACGTATATCCGTTTAATGTGAGCGCTTTGTTTTGAAATTCGCCTTATTGTCAACAATCCATTATTTTAGAATCGAACGCCAGTTACGTCACAATGTAGATCGAAGCGCTTTTGTTCAAGCCATATTTGGACAAAAATATTATTTCCGTCTATAAGAGTCGAGAGAAAAAGGTTTAGACCACGCCTTGTTGTCACGTGATTTATTATTG
This sequence comes from Ascidiella aspersa, assembly GCF_963924565.1. Lineage (NCBI taxonomy): Eukaryota > Metazoa > Chordata > Ascidiacea > Phlebobranchia > Ascidiidae > Ascidiella > Ascidiella aspersa. The sequence continues at coordinate 16,826,080 of NC_139449.1, forward strand.
AAAATTGTAAGAATATCTACGTCAATATTTCCTGTGCATTTTAGAAATATTTTCGCCAATAAGTATAGTGACACAATCGAATAAAAAATAGTATCAACCAGTATCAACCAGTATCAACCAGTATCAACCAGTATCAACCAGTATCACCCAGTACTGCCTAGTGCAGAGGAGGCTTTTACAGCTGTTACTAAGACAGCAAAATTGACTGTTCATGTATCAGAACTAAAGGAAAGTATTGGACCTGAATGGCCTCACGAAGACAGGCCATCTCAAATCTTGTAGGAGTGTGGTCGATTCATCTTGGCAATTATATAAATGAAGACTCATTAATCGGACCCATACCCCTACATAACCAAAATAACGTGCGTTGAATTAATAAACGCTTTTGGCCACCCCGTGACATACCAATCCTATATATACTGGACGATAAATTATATCTTATGCCCAACCGAGTCACCGAGTTTGGGCTTTTACTCAAGTGTTTAAAATAAATGCTAACGCAAATTATTTAGGTTCGGGTGGGTCAAGTATTATCAATTGTATCTCCTAGTTTGTGTTTTTTTGTGATGTTTTCAGCCAATATTTTCGTTTTATCTATGTCGGGAGTTTACCCAAAGCTTTTAAGGTTTAAAAGTCCGGGTGCAATTCAAAACTAATTTCAATAAAACGTTAAACTGTACAATTTATTAGGGCTCACTATAGTTTTTATTGCATATAGTTATTTATATTTCCTTTGTTTAATGATAAAATAAAGTTAATGAAGTTCGACACAAAGTTTTATGTACATAAAAAAACAGCTCCTCTAGTAATTGTAATTCTTTACCAGAGGAGCTCTCGATTCATATTACTGTGCCTGGTATAGAAACAGTTTATGCACAAAATTTCCGGCCAGAGATAGTAAATCCTAGCGTTTTTGACGGCCGAGATTATAAATAAAGTTTGGTGGCCCCTGCCCTAGATTGTCCGCACAAATAATTTAATAGAATTTCCTGCACGGAACATTTACAATGAACAAAAAATTGCACATTTATTGCTGATTTTTTAATACTAAAAACAGTGAAAAAATTCCTATAAGCTTAATTCACGCATGTTTCATTTTTACCAAAACAATTATAGGTCTGATAAATTACCATTTTATTACGCTATTTAGAAATTACTGCCTCATCCCAAGGGCCGTAGATGTTGTTTTTCTGTGATTGTAGGACAACAAGAATGCCTGGAAAAACGAAAGTTACTGAAAAACAGAGAACAAAAAATGTGAAAGCACCAAATAAGCTTCTTAAGTGTAATATGTAAAACAGGCAAACAAATAAAATTGCTGTTAGATACCTAAGAAAAGCTGGGTTTTGAACAGCAAGACGTCGCCGAGCCATTGGCCATAGCCCAAAGAGAGCTAAGGCTAAAATAATTGTTGCATAAGTATGCAGAATGCTTTCAAGTCTAGATGCAAGACACACAGCTGCAAATATTGCCATGTTTAGAGATACAGAGCGTGACACCAGTACACTGGTTGACCCATAATCAAGAAACAAGCAGTGACCTAACAACATAAATGCAGTCATTGCATAAACTGTGTCTGTGCTTATTGTGTCTGTGAGAGTCTTTAGTATAGGTGAGGAGAGTCCTGCATAGCTAAGTAGCAATATGCCAGTTTTGCAATCTTCCAATAGTCTTTTTGGTTTTACCTTGCCAGATTTTAAGTTTGCAAGAAAAAATATTACATAACAAATTACAGAGGTGGGAATAGAAATAAAAAGAACCAGGTGAGCAGTAAGCTGACCTTCACTCATGTGCAACCAAACAAGCACAAATGCAAGTGTCACACAGAACTGATGCAGTAATGCAATTGATGAATAGATCGAAGTTTTATGCTGGTATGTTTGAACTACAGTTCTTCTATCTTTTAGAAAAGACACATCCACATAATTGTCTGAGACACCTTGATCTTCATACAGCACTCTTTTCCATGTCATGCTGCAAGGAATCAAGAACAATATACTTACAGTCCCTGGTAATAACAACAGAATATCTATTAAAGTTTACATGGTAGTCAAATTTTTTTCAGATAACTTAACATATTATTAAAAAATTGAGGATTACAAGCAATAACAAAATTTATTAAGTCAAGTAGCCATTACAAATATTTTACCAATCACAGCATTTTTTGTCTTTAAGTTTCATGAAAAATACAGATTCAATGACACAAAGTAACCACAAGTTGGTTATCAAATACATAATATAACAACTTATTGATCAGATTTTGGTGCACCAAATGCATCTGGCATTCTTTCAATGGTGTATTTATGCTGAGACAAATACATAATTGGTACACCAGGTATTTTTCTTAAACGCCTTTTAAGGTCCCTGTCACATGTTGCGACAATATAACACTTGTGCTGTGTCACCCTCTGTACAAGACAGTCGTCAGCATATGATCCTTTGTGCATACAAGGCAGTCTGTCAAACCTGGGATCTTTAGCAATACGCAAAGCCACTCTATACTTGGGTCCAAGTTTTTCCAGTTCTGCCATTACGCAATCTGTGATGCATGGCGTACACTTTGCGTAAAGGCAGTCCATCATGGATGAAATCAAGTCCATTTTGTTTTTAATAGAAAAGTTAATAAAGTTTGTGTCAACCAAAACATGGTATGGTGGCCCAAGTTGGTTGTTGTACTTGAAAAACAGGGCAGAAGATTCTTGGGGAATGTTTCTTTTTATAATTTCACCACTAGGATTTTTATTTACGATTTTCTTTTTTGGTTTTCTTTTTTCTTTTGATATACGTTTGTCTTTCAATGAAATCATTCGTTTCATTTCTGCAAACTTTCTCGTTCTCTTATCTTTTCCCATTGTTTGAAGTCTTACTTACTTAGGAAACAACTGAACAGCAAAAGTTAAGTGTGGTTTCAAGTAGCAATATCCAATATTACCAGATTGGAAACAATAACCAAAGGCAATTCAAGTAGTATGGTTCTCTTCTATACAGAATTATTACAGCAATTTTAACCAATATTTGACATCCAATGCTATTTTGAAAGGTAAATCTATTAAAAAATACAGTAGGTTGACAAGGTAACTTATCTTAAATAAATATTACAGCTTAGCAACTAAAAAAAACAACACTTTAGAACATTTGAGTTCAACTCTTTGCCTGGTTTTAATGACATATTTTGTTTTTTGGTTTGTACTGCAATACCTTTCATCCTTAATTAATGATACTATAAAATCCAGGCAAACGGTCATTTCTAATATTTCTTGGGCTATTTTAAACTATTAAGTTGAGGAAAAAAATATTGGCGCTTTGTGCAAATCTTGTTCCTGCATTGAATGTGTAGTTCAGACCCCTCTCCAACTATATATAGTATACCCTAGTGTTAACCCTGATTAACAGTCATTGCATTTGTTATAATAAGATGCGTAAGGTCTACACAGTTTAAATTTAATGGCCCGCAGAGACCTTTATGAGTTTGGATTTTGCCCGTGACTAGAAAAAAGTTTGCCTACCCTACCCCAGCTTTATAGAATGACAGGTTAAACAGCCTAAATAATATAAAGTTAGTTTTTTTCACAGTAAAACTATTTTTCTACAAACATCCAAAATAATTTTTAGTACCATAAAAACTAGCGATTGGCAAATATTTTATGTGCGAAAAATGTAACTTTGTTACATAATTTTTAAAATGTTTAATAAAATAAACAAATGTTATTAAATACTAGTTATGAATTACATTAAAAACCTAAAGTTATGTGGGGGTGGGGTATGAACTAACACAACTAAGAAAACCAATAGTTTACAGTATTTTAAAACTTAATTGGAAACATATATGTTTAGATTTGCTGAAGCGAGTACAAAACGGCCTTTCCACAACATAACACAAGCAACATAGTTGCATTTTTTGTTACAGTTAGCATCTAGAATTACACTAAATTTAGTAAAGAAACATCTTTGACTTTTTATAGAGAAATCTAAAAATTATTCAATACATTTGGAAAAAAAATCAACATTTAAAGCCTAATGCTGTATAAAGTTGGATAAAGGATCTTGCTTAAAGCTTTAGATCTAAGATTTTCTGTTTTATAAAACATTTCACTGAGCATTACATGACCAGTTACCGAAATTTTGACTTTATACATCACTATTTTTTTTCAATTCGTAAAAACTTTTAAAATTACTGAGATATTTATCATAGATAGCGGATCTGGGCGCTGGTCTAGAATCCTACCACAACGCAGATTATTTGGGTTAAGGTGCAGGTTAGCGTTTCGCGTTAGGGTTGGTCAAGTATTATTATTAAGTAATGAATATAATAATACTGTACCCACCCACACCCAAACCCAAATATTGTGCGTTAATTTAATAATTGCGGTAGGATTCTAGACTAACGCCCGAATCTGTCACTAAGTCAGATGGATAACACTGGTCAACACAAAATTTATTGTTTAGGATTTTTTAATTGTTTTAGGATGATATTTATGTGCTGAAACCGAAAATAATATTGGTTTTGCTTCATCAGGTCAACTTTTTTTTTACCCCACAATTCATTTTTTTAACCTTTTTTTTCGAAAATTGTCTTTTTTTCGAAATTGTTTAGTGCTTTTCAATTGATTTAGAATGATATTGATGTGCAGTAACAAAAATAAGAATGACTTGTTTTTTTAAGCTATTTTATGTTAAGTCTTGAACATTTCACATCTTTTACGTGCTTGAATTAGTAGTTTTTTGTTTCTTTTTCGTAGGTCAATAAAAGTGATTAGATTATAATTTATAATGCTTTCAACTAGAAAATCTTGCCGAAATAGGCCTGACATATTCTGCTATATCTGCGGTGAATATACACTCGTTTCTAAAAGAAACCAGGTCACAACTTTCATAAAGCAAACATACCACGCCTATTTTGGTATGAAACTTGGTGACCAGGACAAAGCCTGGGCTCCTCATATGGTGTGCAAGTCATACACGGAATACCTTCGTCAGTGGAGTAAAGGCAAGAAAACCAGTCTAAAGTTTGGAATACCCATGGTATGGAGGCAGCCACGGAACCATGTCTCGGACTGCTATTGTTGCGCTACTGATGTTACTGGGATCAATAGAAAAAATTGTCATGTTCTTAAGTATCCTGATCTTAAATCAGCACGTCGTCCTGTTGCGCACTCTGATAAATGTTCAGTACCCGTCTATGTAATGCCTTCTGACGAAAGTGATAGCGATTCCCTCATTACCACCAAGAGAGCCAACAGTATGAAGAGGTGGGTTCTAGCGATGATACTCCTCATCCTTTTTCCCAAAGTGAGCTTAATGATCTTGTTTGTGATCTTAATTTGCCGAAGTCCTCAGCTGAGCTCTTGGCATACAGATTAAAGAAAAAGAACCTCTTGTCTGATGGCACATGCATCACTTCACTCGTCTTCACTAAAGGAGAACTACGATTCAGTAAAGTATGTGCTGGAGAAAATCTCTTACTGTCAGCACAAGTGGCTTATATGTGTTGACCTTAAAATGGTAAATTTTTTATTGGGACAACAGTCAGGGTTTACACCAAGTACCCTTGCTTTTTATGCATGTGGGATAGTAAAAACAATCCTCTGGTGGACAGAAACAAAATACTATTTCCACCTTTGCATATCAAGCTTGGCTTGATTAAACAATTCACCAAAGCATTGGACAAGGATGGTGGTTGCTTCTCTTACTTGTGCCATGTTTTCCCCGGATTATCTATTGAGAAGCTAAAAGGGGGCATCTTTGATGGTCCTCAAGTTCGTCATCAGAGATCCGGAGTTTAAGAAGTCAATGACCAAATTAGAATTGAAAGCATGGAAGGCCTTCGTTTTGGTTGTGAAAAATTTTTTGGGCAACAACAAGGCCAGTAACTATGAGGAACTTATCCCCAACATGCTCCATGCTTTCGAAAACCTTGGATGTAACATGAGCATAAAAATGCACTATCTATATTCCCATATGGATCGGTTTCCCAAAAAACTTGGTGCTATGAGTGACGAGCAGGGGGTGAGATTCCATCAGGACATAAAAGAAATGGAAACCATGTATCAAGGACGTTGGGATGCAGCCATGATGGCAGATTACTGTTAGACTCTCAAGAGAGATATTCCCTCTGCTGAGCACTCAAGAGAGTCTAAGAAGCGGAAGTTTATGTTTTGAAATTAGTTAAACGTGATATAACTTACATGTCCCCTGTTAAATTTGTGGTTATCATTCAATTTCTATGATTTTTAATAAATACATCCTCTAAGATATTATGTGTATTGAGTGAGAAATGTTTTACATAAATCAACTACTAATATCTCTTCAAATTGTTTGTAAATAGAAGAATAAAAGTATCGAAATTTATTTACAACTATATGCGCTATATTAATAAAATACAATTTAAAAAAAATCAATTTAGAAAAAAAACCTGACCTGATTGAGCAAAATGATTGTCAATTTTGAATTCAGCGGGGCAAAATGCTCCTAATTCAACTAAAAAATTACAGCCAACTTTCAACTTGTATTTTTTTGTTGCCCTGTGTAATAATCTAGAATGGCAACTATGCTAGCAAAGCAAGTACTTTGTAAGTTAATGTGATTATGTGACACACATCACGCGGTTTACGGTTATAGAGCTCATGCGAGTCGGCGAAGGCAATACCGGCCTAGTAAGAAAATAGGTGACAGGATGTCAACAAATCAGTGACTGTCCACAATTTACTGACAGAAACAGAGTGTCAGGATATTGGTGACAGTATGTAATTAATCGATGGCAGCAGGTATATCAGTGATAAGGTTTCACCAACGCCAGGCGTTGGTTTCACCAAATCACTGACAGGGTTTCAGTAAATCGGTGACAATGTGTCACAAATGGTTGATAGGTTTAGTGATTCAGGGACACTGACAGGGTGTCCATAAAAAGTGGTGACACCCTGTCATTGACTTGGTGATAGTGACACCCTGTCACCGATTTAGTAACATCCTGTCACCGATTTAATAACACCCTGTCATTGCCTCGATGAAACCTGTCACTGATTTGGTAACACCCTGTCACTGATTTGGTGGCACCCCGCCATCGATTTGGTGACACCCTGTAAGTGACTCGGTGACACGCTGTCACTGATTTCATGACACCCTGTCAACAACTAGATGACACCCTGTCACCGACCTCCCAAAATCTGTGACAAGTGTGCTATACCTACCAAAATTATAGTTTAAATGGGCTTATGTGGGTAAAAATATGTTTGTTTCTGGGTAGTTTTTACCCTTGGTTGTACCAAACATCCAAACCGTTTTTATTGGTTTATTATGTTGAAAAAAATTAAACACAGGTATTAAATGTATATTGTATAGTTCTTGGAAACATGGCATAGCAGAATTACTCAAAAAAGTAAATTCTCTACTTGCTAATTTTTTATTAATTTAATCAGTACCTCGCAATATTAAACAAACGGTAATAACTAGGTAAATCATACTAGATATTTGTGATGTTTCGCGGTCCTAAAAAATTGTCTCGCAGAGCCCAAAATGACCGCCACCGGTCCGCTAGATATTAGGGCAGTTTTAAGCAAAAATGTCTACAACAATTAGTGCATCCAAGGGCAGAAAAGTCTGACTTTTGACCTTGAGGTCATGGCAATACACTAATTGAACCTTTAGGTAAACTCCCGGCATAGATAATTTGAAAATGTTCGCTGAAAATTTACAAACGATTGCAAAAAATGTGAGATAGAATTAATAATACTTGACCCACCAACACCCAAACGCTAACCCGAACCCTAATCCAAATAATGTGCGTTAATTTAATAATTATTTGAACGCTGTGGAAAAAGCATAAACTCGGGTGGACATAAGATAACTTCTCGTCCAGGGTATATAGGATTGTTACGTCACACATTGATGTATCGGGACCTACAGCGTTTTTGTAATTATCTAATTAACCAACATTATTTGGGTTCGGGTGCATTTTTTAAGTCAAATTAGCAGTGTTGTAATGACTTAAGTCAAAGACTTGAACAAATTGCTTGCTATATGTTGCATTTTCCGTATTTTAGTTCAGTTATTGTCAGTGTTGTAATGACTTAAGTCAATAAGCCTGTTTATATGCACCTTTCTTAGGCAGATTAGATTAAGGTTCAAGCCGGCTTGAAAAGTAATCCGTTCCAGCGTCGTAATTACATGGCGCGAAATTCAAGCCAGCTTCAGTGTACAAACTGCACTGATATGCATTATTACTTAATATTCCAGTAAACCTCTAACGCACAACCAATTTTTCGGCTTAGGCTACTCCTTGCGGTAGCAATTTATTGCTGCTTGTTCGTTTTTATTAACCTAACATTGAAAAAAACCCAAGAATTACTTGAGTTAGGTTTGCCGATTAAGTACGTTTTTGACTGTCTGTATAGTGTTTCAGTTTACCGGGCACACAGAATGTAAGTGCAGGAAAGTTAAGCTTGTTTGTGCTGGCCAACGCTATATACAAGGCAAAGTGGACAAAAGAAGGTGATAAAATGTACCAAACATTAATGAAAACTGTATTTGTCGCTGGCCTAGAATCCTACCACAGCGTTGAGACAATTATTAAAGCAAAGTACAATATTTGGGTGAGGGTGGGCCAACTATTACTATTTAAACCTACCCAAACCCGCATCCTAACCCAAATAATGTTATATGTTGTGGATTCTAGACCAGCGCCTATGTCACAAATTAGTATCTGATTCTAACGAGTGTATGTAATGTTCTTTCCTTATGCGCTAAACTTGTTTTGTTTACGACTAGCCGTTCGTGTTACGTCATAATGCCCCGAAAGTGGCGTGATGTTTACTGCGTTAAAGCAGGTCATTCAACATCAAACAATTCCGGCCGTCAGCGAAACGAAAAGATTAGGCGAAGAACGGATTGAAAACCACTCCTTTTGTCAGATTAGGAAACGAGAGAACTTAATCCATTCCAGCGCCAAAACGAGAGAGAATGAATTAACGAATCAGATTCGAATCCGGTTTAAACGTGCATATAAACGGGCTTAATGACTTGACTTAAGTCACTGTTTTTAAATGATTTGACTTGACTTAAGTCTTTTGGGCAAAATGACTTGACTTGACTTAAGTCTTTCGGACAAATGACTTGACTTGACTTAAGTCTTTTGAACAAATGACTTGGGTTGAAATAAAGAATTTCTTCAAGTATTTTTTTATAAAATTGAGCTATTTGTCCAAATTTTTGCACAAAAAACAAATTGCTTGCTATATGTTCCGTGTTCGTTAGTTTTTAGTTCAGTTATTGTTCATAATCATGCGAGTTTAAAAATTCTAATAGTTTAACGCTTTATTTTTATGACAAGGACGTGACTTGAAGTTGACTTGCTCTAATTATGACTTGACTGGGACTTGACTTGCGCAACTGATGACTTGGACTGAGACTTGACTTGTTATTTATTCGAAAAGACTTGACTTAGACTTAAGTTATTTTACAAATAACTTGACTGGGACTTAAGTCATTTTGAAATGACTTGTTTACAACACTGGTTATTGTTCATAAGCGTACGAGTTAAAAAATTCTTATGGTTTAACGTTTTATTCTTATGGTTTAACGCACTACTTTCTGACGAATCGGGTGACCTGCACCACAACAATGGCACAAACAAGCATAGAGCAATGAACAACATAAATAGCACAGAGTAAAGTACACGGGACAAACTTATTACACTATACCGGTACGGTACTCCTTTATGCTAAATCCTTTTCGAACACGTTTACTAATTTTGATATAACATTTTTTACATTTTATCAACAAAGTGCGCAACAACGTGTCATTTTATTGAGACTAAAATTGTTGTAAAAACGCTATGTGAAATGGAGGAATTAATAAAACTTGAAGGTTAAGAGAAATCTTGAAGTTGATATAAACCCTCGTCATTTAATGGCTGAAATTGTTAGCTATGGGACGACAACCGTGGGATTAACAACTATTTTTAGTATATTATTTATATTTAATATGCAACCACCTTAAGCTTCATCTATCATCATTTATCAGTAATAAATCGAACCAAAAAAGCCACCAAAATCTGCAGCCAGGCATCTTCCAAAAAGAAAAAAATGACAGAAAAAGACCATCTATAGTCACCTTGCGCAGTAGCCTAACTCACGTTTTAAAAAACTTGTGACCGGTAACTATAATATTCAGAGAACTACCAGCAGATTTTCAAACAAAAACAACGCTCGCGAACTTCATAAAGTTAAAGTTTGGTTGGCATTACAGTGGGAAAATTTTACGCTGGTTTTGTCAGGTCCTTAAAATGCAGATTTTGGGTCTAATTAGACAGTTACAAGTTATTTTCTCCACCAAATTATTAGAGTAGAAGGTGGACTCGCTTTCTATAATTGGCTTTATTTTTTACCCACTAGTTGCGATATCCACGTTTCATAGGTTTCATAGAGATCAGTGAAAGACATGCACCGCCCGTTCTATTTTCCTCTAATAATTATATGATTTCTATTAAAATCCATGACAACGAGCAACGCTGTAATACAAATGGTTTAATTAACGAGTTAACAATAGTACTTATAACCGGATGAAAAGCCGATACTCAGCTGATAATAATTATAATTAACAGACTATAATTGTGTTTTTCTAATTTGTTTCACTAAAACTTCTTCAAGTTTGACTAAAACTCCTTAAGTATTTTGATTTTTGGTGCTGGTTTGAAATCCTACCGCATATGAAGTCAGCGTTATTTGGGTTAGCGTTTGATTTAGGTTAGTCAAGTATTATTATATTTATTTTCCCAGTTTACAATTGCAATTTTAACGACTGGTTGCCCAACTTTACCTAAAAAAAGTTGTAGGATTCTAGACCAGCGCCTTAAACTATTATTATGGTATATGTATATTCGCCAATTGTTGTGGGCTTTTGATGGGTGAACCTATACACTAAAACCAAACCAAACCTATGAACTAAAACTGATTTTTGGTAAATGTTACTAAAACCAAAACTTAACCATGATTTGTAATACGGTATTGGGTTATCTCAAGCTCGAACTAAAACTTATTTTGAGGAAAATTCAAACCCAAGTCGAACCTTAGGTGTCTATACTATTGTAAATGTCAAATGTCTCAAAAACTTAAAACCAGTTTTTCAGACATTTTGTTGTTTGAGTTTTGTTAAGGGTGCTGTACCAATTCAAACTTGTGTTGTTGTGTGTTAGAATTGGGTCTTAACACATTTAGGTTGTTTGTGTATGATTCGGCATCTCTGTATGCATTGTATAATTTATGGCCGCCAAAGATTCCCAACAATTATTTTTCCAGAACTGCTATATCTTTATTTTTATACGCCAAATGACATCACTGGTGTGTTTTTGGACAACCATTCTATGCCTAAGATGTTTGGCCGAAAGGCCCTAGAATGTAATCAGGTCTACAGGTCAGACTGAAATACTTTATTGAGAGTACTATTTTACTATTGAGGTCCTCAACAACTTTCTGCATTTCATGGCACTTTTCGGCAGGATTTACTGAAATTCTACGCCAAACCTTTGCAAGATAAGCTAGAAAGGCCAAGTTTAATTCCATATTTTTTTACCATGAGATTCAGGGTGCACAGAAATTAAACTTCCACACAAAGACTAAAAAAATACATATTTTTACTTATATACACGTCTTTCTTTTTAGGGAGTGCCATGGTCCCACAGTTGTGTTAATTGCATATGTCATGATGAACCATACGGTTTTTCGCTGTCTCCTGGGAATGTCAAATATTGCTAAACGTTTTGATTTCGACCATTTTTTGTTTTTTGATGTTCCAAATAAAATCATATCTATCTATCTAATGTCTATGTAAAGTTAGCAGAAGAAACTTGGGAGAGTCCTGACCTTGTGCTTTTTCACCAAATAGTCACAAATCATACCTCAAAGTTCTAATACAACTTTACATTATATTGCGGATTATGCTATGCAAGTTAAGCTGCCTTACTTAAACAGGAATTTTAACTTTTGTAGACAGTGAATTTGAAAAATGAGTCGCTTATATGACACTGTTGAACCATCTGTAATAGATGATGACATGCTCCGAAAGGCAGTTGAGGAACAGGGTCCAAAAGAAGAGGCTGGAAAGATTGCCAAACAAGAGGGCATGGATTATTGTGATGTCACTGGACTAAGACTGGATTTCCGAAGTTAGTCAAAATTTTAAATAAAAACAATGAAACAATATAAGAAGCCATCTTATACAAAGCCACTACTGCTTTTGCTTATTCCCTTTGTGCTACTATTTAATAAAACAGTACTATTTTTAGTTATTCTGGACAAAATGTTTGTTGTAATATATTTTCTTTTAGATATTTTGAAAATTGACAATCTTTGGCAGTTCGTTAAACTTTCTAAGTTGCAACTGGATAATAACATTATTGAGAAAATTGAAGGATTGGACGCCCTTGTTAATTTGAAATGGCTTGGTATGTTTATCGAAATTCAATTGAATAATTAATTGTGTTTTATTGAGTAATATTGTTCTCAATTTATTGTAGATTTATCATTTAACAACATTGAAGTAATTGAAGGACTGGAGAAATTAACAAAACTAGAAGATTTAACTTTGTTTAACAATAGAATTTCTCGTCTTGAAAACATGGATTTACTGCCAATGTTGCATGTGCTGTCAGTGGGCAACAACAAAGTCGACCAACTAGACAACGTATGGTTCTGATCTTTATAATAAACTAGCTGTTGTAATAAAATATTTTAAATTTCACAACAAATTGCATGTTTTCTTTAAATTAAAACGTTTTTGTTTTGTTTTGCAACTACTTTGTTACCAATAGCCATTGTTATAATGACTTAAGTCAATTGCCCGACTTAAGTGCACTTAATTAACTGTTTTCAATGACGTGACTTGACTCAAGTCTTTTGAAGAATTGACTTTAAAATAAAGGTTTTGGTTGAAATAAATTGTTTCATTAGGCAATGCAAAAATTGGCTTATTTATCTTTTTTATCTTTTTTTGCGCATAAAATAATTTTCTTACTATATGGTGTGCTTTTGTATTATTTTTATGGACCAGTTTACAAATTTTAATATAATAATGTTTTTTGTTTATTACGGGATTTGACTTGGAGTTCACTTGCGCTAATTATGATTTGACTGGGACTTGACTTAAGCAACTGATGACTTGTTATTTATTTAGTAAGACTTGAACTCTAGTTATTTTACAAATGACTTAACTAGGACGTTTTTTTGTCTCATCAAGGCTAAACTGTATTTTCTGCAAATAGCATATTAATAGATATTAAATTTAGGCCAGGGTTACCAAGCTACAGCTCAAAGGCCAGATCTGTCATGCAGGTTTATTTCTTCTGGTTCGTGTGTTTAAACAAGGGTACAAAACTAAGCTAAATTTTGATGAAACTTTAAACTAAACTACAATTTTATAAATATATTTCTTTTATCTTTACTCATTTTATAATAATTGATTCAAAACAAGATGAATACAAAATTTATATCATCTTTATTCCTTACATTAGCCAGTCTTTAGAGTTATCCAGCCCTTTTACCAAAAAAAGTTGGATGATGCCAGGTTTAGGTCAGCAACTGGAACTGTTTTAAATAGGCAATTCTTATTTTGTTATCACACATACTATTTTGCAGCTTATTTACCTTCGACGTTTTGAACACTTAAGAACACTGAATTTGACTGGAAATCCAGTGTGCGATGATCCTGGTTACAGACTTTTTACAGTTGCATATCTTTCTCAGCTTGTTTATTTGGATTTCAGACTAATTGATGAAGACACAGTAAGGCTAACAATCATTTTTAATAATGGTCTATTTAAGAACTAAAAAGTTTGTTATATTTATTACACAATTTCCTAATTAAAAATTATCCATTTTCCTTATAGAGGAGAAAGGCAAATAGCTTATATGAAAATAAACTTGGTGAATTGATGCACAATGAAAAGCAGGCTAAAATCACAAAAGAAAATGAAGCTAAGGAGGAAGAGGAAAAACAAAAGCATTATGTAATTTATTGTATTAATTTATTTAAGTTTGTTTTTATCAGAGTCTTATCTGCATTTCTGGATATAATTCTTTATAAACTTTTTTTGACTTTTGTTGTCAGCATATATATATATCTACAATTTTGAACCCATTTTTTTTATTTCCTATTTTTAACTGACCTGTAGTTATTTTTCAGAATGCATATGTTGAGAATTTGGATAGTAAAGAGTTGTTTGAAGCACTTTACAAGGAAGATCCAGAAGGCAATAAACTTGGACAGCTTCCTGGTTTGGAAGATATGCTTAAGGTAGTGTTTCAATGTATTCACCTATTTCATTTTATTTAATATTGTTTCAGTCATACAACAGTTAGTCAAAATACTGGTGTAGCATCTGCTAGAAACAGGGTATACTAAACTATTTATATGTCTTTATTGAACAAGGCTTTTTTTATAGGATTTTCAAGAAAAGTTCACAGCAGTTTGTTTTAAAGTCTTTGAGTATGGCGTGACTGAATATGATAAGCGCACCAACGAATTGCAAGAATTCTTTGGGTGCATTAAAGATGCCCAAACAGAAAACAAAAGATCAGCATCAAATCGCATTGATGAGTTTGAGTCGTATAAAAAAAAGGTATTTTTATGTTGTTGTTTTTGTTGATATATTTATTTCCCAAATATTTGGGCCAGTTCAATAGCATTGACATACCATTGTAAAATTATTTTTATCATTTTAGTTGTTTGTTGATCTACTGTCAAGTAGTGATTCCAACTTTGCTGAGCAAAAGGTATGCAGTTCTTTGCTGTTTGGTTTTTCTCTTTGTGAATCATTTACCAATATTTTGCCTAGATCACAGAATACCATAGTGAGGTTAATGATCTTTGGGACTGTCTGATGGGATTGGAAATGCAGCTGGTTGACCAGTTGGAAGAAACCATAAAAGACTTTGAAAGAAACCTGACCGACTTGATGTCTTCTTTCGTTGAAAACGTCCAGGCCTTGTAATAAGTTCATACATCATTACAAAAGCAACACTGTAGTGATGAGTTGGTGCTAAAAAAATGGTTTCCCTGTCATAAAGCATATTTTAGGCATATCATTATGTTAATCAGAAATTTAGGGTTGTTTGTGTTACAGAATATAAAAAAATATGTGATAATCAATATTTTTTTCTTTTTTTTTGGCGTGTTTTACCCTAACGTTACGACATTGCAGAATCACCCAACTGCGCGACCTTGAGAATGCACACAACGAAAAGTTGCTTGAAACATGTATGTTGGTACTAGAAAAGGTTGTAAAGAACGAGTTAGAGGAGGAATTACCTGAAGATCTCAGGATGGTAAATTGATCGAATTTTTTGTTTCGCTTTTTCTTCATGGGGCACGCCGCACGCGTATAATTAGCACTGAACATTTGATTGATAAATGTGCACACAAAAACATTTAATATACATGTTAAGAAGTTCTGTGTCCCACTGTGATCTGCTGATAGTTGAGACAAACAACCTGTTTAACATTAAAAAGTTTTTTATCATAGACGCGCCAGCGAGTGACAAAAAGTATTCCGTTATAGAGAAAATGGATGCCCCAACTTTGTAATGCCTTGCCTTTTCGCTAACGATAGTGAAGTATACAAATTGCATGCTACAGGTTAATTTATCATTGTAACGAAACATTCGTTATGGACAAGGCTATTTTTTGCTCAAGGGAATTATCGAAATAGACACCTTGAACTTTAAACAACGTACGCGTCCTGGGTGACTCCTATTCTAAACATTAAATTCTAGATTTTCACATACATTTCGGGACATTTCTAGATAGAGCCTAGAAAACTACGTTGCCAATTTTCACGCAATACAGTTAAATATTAAAACTAGTGACCGTAATAGCATGGGTAACGAGGGTATATTTTATCTAGTCAACTAACATGACAACATATCACAGTGTTTTTACCATGCTTTGATTTTGTCATACAGCTATAAAACATTTAAGATAATAAGTTTTTGTCTGTATGCTATTGGCAACTATCCCATTAACAGTTGCGTGTTCTTCAGTTAACACTTTTATCTATACGAGCAAGTATAAGCATCGGGCGTGCAAACTGAAGTTATTGATGACTATAAGATAACTTTAATCTTCTTTACAAGCCCTACCAGTCGGTCATTTCTACAGCCACTGCCGTCCTGGTGGCGATTTTAACATGTTTTTCAAGTCCATGCGATGTTTTAGTTGTTCGTGGACAAGGACACAATCGTGAACGCAATCGGCGCATCACACGACGTTCACCTGGTGAAGATCGACAACCGGGAGGACGAGATCGTGACCCGAAGCGGAGGTTGGATCGCCGGCCTCATGCAGGGAATACACGTCACCGAATGCTCAAGAAACCGCGCACGGGTTGTTGAGATATCTAACTACGTCGACCACGTCCGCGACGAAATCGACACCCTCGACATGCCCGAGGCCGGGAGGCCTTAGCTTTTGGCCTTATTTCTTCTGTGTTGACTCTTGCATTTTTTGGCAGAAATGTTAGGTGTGTGGCGTAACACCTCTATACTTTTTTACAAAATCACTATATTCGCTGTGCTTATATCAAACTTAGAAATTTTGAGTCGACGCTGTTGTTTGTCAAACCTAAGATTTCTGTTTTTTTTTTCATTTTTATTCTTAATATACCACGTTACATTATATTTTATCTCGTTATTTTTTTTTTAGTTTTTCAGAATTTTGGTCGATTTTGAATTAGATTTGAGTATGTATTTAAAAGAGTCATAAAAGCACGTAAAAATATTTTTATCATTTTAATATTTGCGGGTTTCATTTTCTGCCTTATAGCATTCCACGTTAATATTAAGTTTAACAAGCCTGGAACGCGAACCAGGCCTGCACAACCCATAAGAGTACAAGGGCTGCAAAAGCAAGAAATCTTCGCAGGCCGCACACATAAGTTGATTCTCGAGCGAACCCGTAAATATAGTTCGGGTTGGAACATGGCCAGGTTGCTCTTGGATCCGCCCCTATTTGTGACTATGCTTTAACAAACAACTCACTGTGTTTAGCAAAAATTCAACACACCCTAATCCACTTGGTGTGGTAACGAACTGTATTTGAAATAAGATGGCGAATTCATTAAATACGCTTACGTTGCGGTCACTTTAACTATTATACGAATGGAAAACTATGCGCGTTGTTGTTTTCGCCAATTATTTTAGCAATTGGGTGATCGCGCACTACACAAGCAAGTCCTCAATTCTGTATTAAGATAGAAAAAACGAAAAATGTTATTAAATCGTGGGCCGCGCGCGGACCGTTTATGGTACAGTCCTGCACTAAAGGTATAGTTCTACATTAACATGGTCTGATTCAGGGGTAAAATTAGAAAAAAATCATTGTTACCGGTCGCACATTAACCTTATGCTGTTCAAAAAGTTTTTTTTCCATATTTAATCAATATGACATTACGGTTTTGTTTTGCTGCCATGACATCAAATTATTCGGGCCTTTCTATTTCATTTTACACTTCTTGCAAACCACCTATTTAGGGTTAAACCACCTATTTAACGTGGGTACGATCCATCAAAATCCAAAGGCGATGTTTTCCGCCATTGGGTTATGCCCAATTATAATTATATGCGCCACGCTGTAGTTCTAAGTTCTAAATAGTTGTAGCTTTGACTAAAAAGGTTCCATTCTAAAAAAAACAATCGAAAAATTAAATGGCTATCCACCAATAGGCATAGGCCCCATATAAAATTGATCATACTAAATAGATTGTTTTGTATAAGCGACAAAACTGAACAGTGAACAGTCATGAGAATTGAACAAGCTTTTAAACCAGGGGTCCGTAAGTACGGCAACCTACAGTTCTGGTATGTTTGACTTTTCAAAAAATTTTAAGATTTATTGAGAAACGGTATAAAAAAACAAAAAAATTGTTTTGTTTAAGCCACTGTAAATTCCTATATAGGAAATATATTAGTTTTTCCCAACGATTAATATTTTTATTACTATTTTGCCTCTGAGTAAACCGCCGTTGTCCACAAAAAAGAGCATTAGAGCATACACTTTTGTCGTTATAATGATTAATGTGGATGTTTAAACTGTCACATCATAGTCAAGTTTTATGCGGAGTTTCAATAAAAAAATGTGAAAGGGTACAAACAAAATTAATAAAAAAATTGGCGATGTTGCAATATATTTATCACAGGTAGCAGATTTCTGCAAACGATTCTGTGCTTTAAACATCCATATTATAAGGTGTGATTTGTAAACATAATTAATAAAAATAGTTTGCATTAAAAAAATATATACTGACTTATTTTAGTGTATTCGAAATACCATTCGTTCACAATTTTAAAGTATTATGTAATTAGACGGATGCTAGAAATTTGTTTAATGTGAACCTTTTAACCAAGATCTGTGTCCGAAGTACGCAAAAACATAATTGTTTGATTTATCTATAGAAGGGTTTGCATTAGGCCTAAGCATTTAATTGTTACATAAATACTAGAAGCCCTATATCAAAAATAACAAAAAAGGGGGAAAAAATCCGTGTAACAGTGCTTTCGATCGAAAAGTAAACTCAGGGACTAAAACTTATCCTAAAATAATGTCTATCTTGTGGCCGATCAGCCGAAGAGCATTAATTTATGTTCAGGTCAGCTATCACCAGTGTTATTACACTTTGTCTGATCAGACGAAATCAGTTTGTTTTGACTAGATTTTACTGTCAGCCACTGTTCGAGTCCATTGACATCGACGATATGATCAAGCCTGCTCCGGTACTCGTTAATGTCTTGCATGAAGCTCGGTATTTTAGTACGTTCTGGGTTGTAGTGGGGCTTGAGCATTTCCAGGTCCTCGTGTGACACTTTTCCCATGGTGCTAAGCAAGTGAAAGTCAAGCGTATGGCGAACTTGTAGCAACTGCAGAAGTCCAGTCAAGTAGACCTGGTCCTTGCAGAAGCAACCTGCAAAGGCCAAAATATAACTAAGAAATGCTTTCTTCCCAAAAAGTGAATGTTATAGGTAAAAATCCTGCAAAAACGAAGACAAATTGTGTATTAAGTTTATTATAACTTTTTAGGTAAACTAACTTAAATACTGTTTTTGTAACAAACTTGCCAGTGAATTATGTCAAAGAAAAACAATATGAATAAACTAACCGGTTTTCGAATTATGTTGTCAATGGTGTAATGTATTTACAACAGGGGCTTACCAGGTTTAGACGTGTCTATCTGACCACGCTTTGTTCGTATGCAATAATCCCAGCGCACTTCGGGATCGACGACGTACTGTCCCAGGTCTTGGAAGAGCTCGGTAAAAGACATGCGGGATGCTTTGTATACCGTGTAATAGAGAATCGCCGACCTCCAAAGAGAAGGATCCCTGCCATAGCGAAGAAACAATTCAACGAGTTTTATGAAACACAACAATGAACCTTGACTATACTTCAAAACGAAAGGATCATTGAACAACGTACTTTCTCATTAGTACGCTGTGCAAACTGGCCAGACCCTCTTCAGTGGGGTTTGCAGGCTTCAAACCCATTTGTCGTCGAACTTTGGCACTGTGCCACACTTGCTGGCGGTTGTTATGGAAGCGAAGGTGATGAGTTCCTTGGAAATAAGTAGGTATATTACGAATTGTCAAACAAGCGAGAGCTTGTTGGGGTAATGCGATATTTTAGTACGGTAAATTAACAAACAACAAGGTTGTTTTAAGTTGACCATGTACAGGAAAATGAAACAAGAGGTAAAATCGACATAACTCACCGATTTCGTGGCGCAAGAGACCTTCTACCCAAAGCTTTTTTGCCGCGCTCTCCCGTATGCTGAGCGTGGGACGACCACTGTTTATGGTCATAGCAGCTCTCGCAATTAGGTCGTTGCTGATGTTCACTACGACGTCACCTGCAAAACCCTCTCGCTCCAGGTAGCGCTTGACTGTGCTCCAAAGCTGGGTTTTAGTGAGCAATTGTCCGCCTGTTGCCCATTCGAATTTTTCATAGTTTCCGTAACGTTCCAGCACCTTCTTCATTATGGCAATTGCCTGAATACAATTTTGGGTAAAATGTACCGGTTGCTGTGGGACGTATCTACACCACAAGCAAATGGGCATGGTGATCAAACAGGAAACTTGTAAATCCTTATAAAACAAGTTTTTCTATAGACCAGGGGTCCGAAAACAGTGGGTCGCGAGACCATTCACTTTAGGCCGTGAAACCTCAATGTAAATTAATACCAGCGTATAATTACTAAGTTTCCTGGTTTGACTGATTTTTTTCAAAAGGGTCACAAGACGTTCGACATTTTTGTGGGTCGCTCTTAAAAGTAGCACTCCTTGCCAGTCATTATTTTAGTAAGCTCAGTTCCGAATTATAGGGAGGAGGGCGTTGAAAGGACTAGAACCCCATAGCAACACCGAGAAATAAATTAGTTCCCAAGTCGCTTTTGTCATCAGATTATGACATCCATAATCGTTAGACTCAAGGCTGCTCTAAAGCTTATGCTTAGGCATATTTCCGATGTTAACAAAAGCAGAACACAGATTTGTCATCGTTAATTACAGAGAGTCGATCCGAAGTCGAAACGAATTTTTACGAACCAGGTTTGGTCTGATTTTTACCGAACCCAAGTGTCTTTGCAAGATTTTAAGAGTCGAACCGGAACCTAAGCGAATATTTTTAAAGAGCCTGAACCTTAACCGAACCTCAACCTATCAAACAAGTGGTTCGCTCCCGCAGGATTTACAACTTGTATTTTTCCTTTGTCAAATTATACACAGCGCCATTTGCAAAATATTTCCAAAAATATTCTTTAGCTATCAATGTTATCTGGAAAAGCACCAGATAACTTACATTCGTTGTCTTTTATCATGCTGATTAATTATTATTTATTGAATAAATGTAAAACCCTAAAAATACTTATCCGAGATAAGCTAAATAATGGTATATTTGAGACCTAAACCGTAGGCTATATCTCCGGGAACGAACAAAAAATGATATTCATTGCAACAGTGCAAAAAAATCATTGAGAAACTTGACAAGCCGGTTTAAAAACAACTTTGGACAAACCGGACCTGAACCTGAACTACTAAGTAAAAAAATTGGCACAAACACACAGCTTGGACGAAGCTATTAAAGTAAAAACCTCGCGTTGAGTGGCGAGGATTTCAAGTTAGTAATTTTGGGTCGCGCCAAAAGGAATTTATGGGCCACTGTCTAATCCACACTCGCGCAAGGGGTGTTCGGGGTCGCAGGTAGGCCTACATTAGGTACACACGAAGTGTTAAATCTCTCAAATCCGACTTTTTTTTTTATTAGCAAATGCAAAAACTAAAAAATCAGAATGCTAAACTCATCACTTCAACAAATGTATGTAGCAAAATAGTGTGCATCGGTACATTAAAAACTAGTCCACCGAAAAGTCATTTTCATATCATTTGTTACAGAAAGGTACAATTGCACGATGTGTATTCTGTGACCAACCACATCGGCTGCTCGAAGGCATCCGACGTATTATTTGTCATTTGGTAACTAAAGACCGACCCCCAGAAAACTTCTTGCCTCTGTTGGAAACCACTTATCTATACGCATCCTTTGGAAACATTTATTATGCTACATGTTTACCTAATCAGCAACAAAATAGCTGTCGTTTTATGTACATTTTTCATACGGTTTCACGCATGATTTTCCTAACCGCATCCATACAAAAAATAACTAAAAATAATACAATATATTGTAGGATAATGTACGATAATGGTATGACCTTCAACACATACCAATTTGGATAAGCTATAAAACAAGTGGACTGTTTGGATTAGTGACAAGAGTTATTTTAGGCCGTATTACAATATTTATTGTCGGACAAGTAGTCAGCCAAAGAGCAAAACGACCCCACACAAAGGTTTTGAAATCTAAACTCAATTGACTCAGCCGGCTTCGGCAATTTAATTCTATTGAAAAGACAAATTTGATACCCAAACAATACTCATTACACAAGGAACACAGGCTTTACCAAGATCGACAAAGAAAGTAAAACTACTTACGAGAAACGACATACTAACAGCTTAACATGAACGAAACCAATAATAACATAAAATTTATATACAAAAAGTATTTTTAAGATATATATTTTTTACAAAATGTTACATTAAATTTATGAAGCGCAAAAATTATTTTCAGAACCAGTCACGTTTTCGATCAAATAAATTTAGCGTTCTAGAAGTAGCCTTTAAATAAAACACAGTTTCGAACTAAAATCATGATCAATACATTTTAGGTTTGGTTTACGTTAAAATATGATATATTAAGAGATATGAACGTCGTAACATTACCTGTGACAAGTACATATCTGTCGCTCTGCTGTATCTATTCCGAACTGACTCGCTAAGTGGGTAGTCGTATGTAAACTGTGGATCGTACGTGAACTCAGATTCCATGAACTTTTCCTTCTCTTTTTCAAGGTTGTTGGGTCGTATACAGGTGAGTAGGCAGACGTGCTTTTTCGCCGGTGGCTTTTTATTTTTTGCTGATTGGCTGATGGACCTAGCGGAGTGAAAACGAGCTGCCCGTCCCCGTTTGTGAGTTATCGACTTGCTTAGGCGTTCTTCCATAGAAACCATCGAGTTCGCCCTTGATTGCCTATAGTATGTTTTTTTGTTACAGGTAGAGTTTAAAACCATTTTCCGGTTATTTAAGTACCGGTTGAAACAACAACACAAAAATGATTGTTGCATCATAGTTCGTTTAAACTTTAAAGGTTCAATAAAGTTGAGTTTATTAAAAAGTTAAATAAGCCTGTGTTTCACCAAAAAAAAATCTTCCAGCTTGGCAAATGCATCTTTATGCACATGGCACAAATTTTTCACGACTTTGGAATACTAACATAACGTTGATAGTTTTAAGATTTGATTCAAATCACAATTTTTTTGTTAAAAACTACAGGAACAATAAAAGTAATCTCGTCCCGGAAGTGTTTTTACTATAAACGATTTCTATGAATCATATATAAGCTTAGCCTCGTGGACCAACCTCTTTTAAAGTGCAAGTTGTGCAAAATGAAACCAAATGCATTTTGGGGGGCTTAGCTCTAATCTAATATGGCTGTCGTATTGTAAATAATAAAGAATAAAGTTATTGAGTAAGTTCTTCGCACGAACGCCTTGCCTCCTGGAATGTATTTATACTGGATTATAATGGCACATTTTGGCACGATTTTGACCGAGAACAGCACGGACTTCAGCCATAAGACCGAGATAAGAACAACACCAACGTCAGAATAAAACACAATTCGAAAAAACGTCAAAATAGGACTAATAACTAATGATATTAGAACCGTCTAATTCGGACTAAGTCGTAAATCCATCGGAATAAGATAAACAACACTTTAACTAACCCCAAATCCCACCCCTAAGTACATCACTAACTTCTCTAATAATAACTTTTAACACTAACCCATTTTCTAACCCCACCCAATACCCACCAATAACCCCGAACAGGACTAAAAATCCGGTGCCAAAACAGCGCCGGTCAGACTAGGGCGTCCAAACGTATCACCAAAACGGCCGACGCCAGACCGATGGCCCCCGATCGTCTCATACCCTCTGCCCACATTTAGGACTTATTGCGATGAATTTAGGCCTTATTCCAAACAATTTAGGCCTTATTGCGATGAATTTAGGCATTATTCTAAAGAATTTAGGCCCTATTACGACAAATTTAGGTCTTATTCAAACGATTTTTAAACATACGCTGTACTGGATATTACTGTGTATTGGGCTGTATTATTTCGTTGGTCTTAATACTATGGTTTTATCGATTTTTGTGCTTGAGAAGAAAAATCATGACTTTTTTAAATGTTGTTACAATCCCACCAGAATTATCAACGGTTTCCAAATTTAAGTATGATAATATCGCGTAAGTTTCCGAAACCTAAAAAGGCCAAGAACAAAAAGGCTGGAAGCCACTGTTCTAGACTTAAAATGCTGCTGAGAACACGTTTTAAACTTAAAGTAAACGCAATGTTACCTGTTGGATAACGTAGTTGTTCCGCTGAACTTGTTGATAAAAGCGTTAATGACTTTGGGTTGAGAGTACTTGGCTTTGCTTCCCATTAGTCTAAAAGCGGGCCTCGAATGTGTAGGTCGAGAATCAGAAAGTTGTTCCTGACCGTTCTCTTTGTTTTTCGCAATTGGAAAATCTTTATACTTTTCGAAATTTAGGCTTCCAACAACACCTTCTGCTTCTTCCAAGCCCGGTTCAGAAAAAACTAAAGAAGACGTATTGTTTTCTGTCGTTTTATTTTGAAGGCTAGCGCCCAAAATCCGATGAACATTTTGCGGATTTCTTCGCAGACGATTTGAAACTGATGGCGTATATGTTCTAAGGGAAAGAGAAGGCAGCCTTTTGTCGACGGCCGATATTTGGTCACTGAATGGCGTCTGTTGCATATCGGTTAAACTGCGAAATAGAGGTGGCAGCGATCGTTGTGGTACAAGTTGCGGAGCAGACAGGGTCTTTTCAGGAAAGCTGCTTTCCTTTTCGACGCCTTTCAACAATTCTCCATTGTTTTTGTTTTGTCTCGATTGTTTGTCCACAGTCAAACTGAAACAATCCACGCGAACTCTAACAAATTGGTTTCGCAACCCAGTATCAAAAACTTCCATCGCATTTGAAACCATGTGAGACTTACCAACCTGTAAATGGCCAACGTGACAATATTTTAAGTTACATTTATTTAGCAGCTCCAAAGTATGGGTGGCGATCGAAACAAACAAGGGTAAAAAATTAAATCGCGCCGGGTCGATCAAATTTGCCCCAAAAAAGTGTTTGATTCATATCATTCAGGTTCGTTTTATCTCAAAATACACCGGTTCCAGGGCGGGAACTAGACCATGCCCCAAAATCTATATTGTTCGACAGCTTTACTATGTAAACAAACAAAAAACTATACATTTTTTTATGTTTTCTTCTGTTGTAAGAAATGTATTACCCTTAAGGCCTTTATCTCTAAAAAGGGAAACTTTTGTTTTAGACAAATAGTCCGTACTTTAGGGCTAGGCATTATGCGATTTTTTTTATGTGGTTAATGTGTGACGTATTCTTTTACATGGAAATGTTGCTAATTTTACCGCAATTGTTTTTCACGCTTCGCGCGATTAGGAATGCTCTTCTATATACGTTTTGCGCATGGGTTGCCTTAAAAACAACAGATTCTTGAAGATTAGTGTTTAATGACATAACTTTATGACAACTTTTTGACAAATTTACGTCACAATACAAATAGACTTTATGGGGCTACTGATTTTGATCCAAAAATGTGAGTGAAATGGAGTCTTATTTCATTCAGTGCAAAACCGTTTTATTTTTAATTAAACTGTTTTCTTTGAAAAATTGATTACTTAAATATACACTAATATTTCAATTAGGCCTTAATGGACCCCTAAAACGGACCCCTAAGGTTCACGGACCCCTAAGGGGTCCATGGACCCCAGTTTAAGAACCCCTGATCTATCCACTGTACAAGTACAATTGGACAGAACAATCAATCAATTCTTATTACGTGATAGAATACATTGTTTTCCTTATAACATAGATCAGGGGTCGGCAACCCCTGCACAAATTTTGAGATGATTTTTTAGGGTACGACAATTGATTTAACGCGAACGTTATATAACCTTAAAAAGAGAAATTGCAACCATTACAACACTACCCCATTATTAACAGTGTTATTACATAACTAACACTAGCGCTAACTAAATGGTTGAAAACAGTCACGAATGTGTCTTAACTGATGTATTTAACATTATTTGTTGTGTGCGTACAACTTGTTTTTAAGATAAACCGTTCGTATTACGACACAATGCCCTAGAAGTGGCGTGACATTTACTGGTTTAAAACTTTAATGCAGGGCATTCTACATCAGTGGTTCTCAACCGCCGGTCCGCGTCACCTTTCCTGTCGGTCGGTAAAATATATTACAATTTTATGTCTTAATTGCCAAATGTAAGATGTTAAAGGCCGCTTGTCCAACAAATTTAAAACTTCGCCAGTTCCCTTATTTGCAGCATTGTGACGTAACATAGAGTTAATCGTCTACTTTGGACTTTATCGTACGTCACAATGCTGCAAGTGTTTAAAATTAGTCTACAACTCGTTGAAGTCTTAAACTTTAAGACCATTTGTGCGAATAGAACCACGAACGTTTAATTAATAGAACCACGTTTAACACGTATGATATCAAAAAGACAGCAGCAAATTGCTCATTACATTGAAGTTTCCGTTATTTGCTTTTAAGTTGCATACTTTTGTTGTTATTACGTTTCGGGTTGATTTTAATTTTTGTATGTCCACCGGTCCGCAAAATTTGTTTTGAAATTTTACCGGTCCGTATGCTAAAAAGGTTGAGAACCACTGTTCTATTAAAAGCAACCACGTGTGTTTCTGTGCGATTAAGAAACCAAGTAAAAGCGAATTTTATAGCTGACATTTATACGTATCTTTGAAGAATATTCAAAAAGAGACGTAAATTAGATGTCCACAGGGCTGCAGAGTCGGACTCGAGAATCGAATCCGACGTGTGTGCATGCGCACGACAAAATTTCGAAACTGATAAGTAAGGCGAATATTTTTTGAACAAAAAAAAAGGAAATTTTGACCGGAAAAATTAAAATTTTGACAAATTTTGACCTGAAAATAATTTATTTTGACAAAATTGTTAGCTGTTAGAAATACATTGATTTAAATATCCTAGGCATCGTTAATCACGCGTTTTTTATACTGTATATTGCTCTAATGAAGATATAATACGGTTAAAATGACTTTGAACTTATATCAAAACTAATTTTTTTTGTTGATAAAATGAAAGATAAATTTCAATATAACCGAACGACCAATTTCAAAAAGCTGACTTTAGTTTTTTTTAATTTTGTAAGCGATTTATGTGCATTTTCATTCGATTTTGACTTACAAAAATATTGACAAATTTTGACCTAACGTGTAAATTTTGACTTTTTTTGACAAGTCAAAAAATATTCGCCCTATTGACAAGGCAGAAAACTATAGCCCTGGTTGCCAGTGCAAAACTAAACATAAAAAAATGTTTGGCACGCGAGTTGTTGATATTTTGACAGTATTCATAAACTGGCACACTGAGTACAAAAGGTTGCCGACCCCTGACATAGATCAATAACGATGAAGTTTTTCACCTCTCGGTCAAAGGACCAACTCACGGAAATAGTTCTGATAAACCACGGAATGGTTCTGCTTATAACCGTGACCTTCTGTACAACTTAAAACAAACATATTTAAAAAGATTCTAGCGTTTAATTCGCAACCTTATAGCTTTTGTCACGATACTTCAAATGACTTGCTGATTTTAGCCAGAAGAATGACATATAGGTAAACGGGGATCCCGTGGTTAAAGTCAAATACCGCCAAATGTAATTGTTACCGGGTAAACTGAATTGTGCTAACCAAGCCGATTCGTTTTCGAGTGCGTATTATCATGTACTCCCTAAACCACTGAAACATACCACTTGTAGGGCTCCACGAACATATAACACAAACGTTTGTTACAGTCTTGCACTTTTAATGGTAAAATCAAACTCACCTATGCTGCTTCATCACCAATCTCTATTCTACTAGCTTTCTGGACCACACAGACAATCGAGAATTGCGGTGTTGGAATATTCAGCGTTACCTTCTTCTCGGCACAAATGTAGTCAGGCGGAACGATGTGCGAACTCAAAATCCCTCGAGTCTTGACATTATTATAGGTTCAAAAGCGTTTTCAGGTGAGTAGGGGCAAACGCAGGATTTTAGTTTGGGCGGGCATGCAAATTTTGGGATATGACTTTTACTTATGTACGTGAAAATTAATAAAAAAAAACTTGAGCGTGGGTCAAGTTATTATTAATAATAAACATAATATTACTTGACCCACCCTCACCCAAACGCTAACCCTAACCCAAACAATATGCGTTGTGGTATGCGGTATTATTTTGTTTCGTTTTTTACATAACTTTTCACGTACATAAGTAAAAGATCGCCCAAAATCCGTTAGTTCAGTGGTTCTCAACCTGGGTGTCGCGACCCCCAAGGGGGTCGCCGTGTAGAATTTCAAAAAGAAAATAATCATAAGACTTAGGCAATATGAACTCAAAGTTTAGCAGTATAGAAGAAGCAAAAGCAATCGCCAGTCTAACATTTGTCTTTGTGTGGCTTTTGCTGCAGTGAACCTGTCGCGTTTATGACGTCACGATTACACTTTTCAATTAATGAATCAAGCGTAGCTTCAGTCAAACAATGTCTAATAAAAATGAATGGACGCTTAAACCGAGTTGCCAGATGGCCTAAAATTCGATCCAAAAACGATAAATTGTCCTAATTTATTGTGCTGTGTCCGACGGTTTGTAAATCATTAGGACAGTTAGCTTTATGTCTCAATTTTGCCGAATTTATGTGGAACATTGGATGAAGTAAAACCATGGGCTCACGAAGCCTCAAAATTTGTTTATACCAACTTTACCAACGTAAATCCAAAAATTTTTCGAGCTTCGCGCGATTTTGATGCGTATTTCTACGGTAATTCTGTGCAGCACAAAAGCGTCAAGTGTACTCTATGGCGCTTTAGTTCAGGGGCGGGCAACTTCTCCAGTCGGCGGGCCTGATATGGTATAATAAAGTACTTGGCGGACCGGATTACTGAATTGATACAATAATCGCACTGCCATAGCTTGCATGTTTTGTCGCATAATGGCGGCTAATGTTGTAAAAAGTACTTAGGCATCCAATCCTTGTTAAATTTGCGACACTCCTTGTCAACTTTACGTTTATCGGTAAAATCTAAGGGAAAATATTAATGTAAATTCTAAATCTAATTTTGGAACACACAACAATACTTGAAAACAACAATACCTAAAGCAGAAAAAACAATAATACCATAGTATTAAAGCCAAATATGCAGTCACTCACGACAGAGTAAGAACTTAATCGTCTAAATAAGACATAAATCTGTAAGGCCTAAATAACACTTGAAACTGTAGGTATGGGACCCGGGACGATCGGCCGTTTTGGTGTCGAATTGTAGGCGCACTAGTTTGAAGGCCGCCGCTGTTTTGGCACCTGACTTTTTCGCCCTTCGGAGTTATTGGTGGGTATGTAAGGTTAGAAATTGGGTTAGGGTTGAAATTATTAGGGGAGTTAGTGATGTACTTAGAGGTGGGGTTTAGGGTTAGGTAAAATGTTTTATAGATTTGATTCCGGTCATTCAGGTCTTAATCCGACGGGTTTATGACTTATTGCAATTTAGACGGTATTACGATTATTAGGCATTAGTCCTATTTTGGTCTTAGTCCAACGTTGATGTTGTTCTTATAGTTCGATCATATGACTGCAGTTCTTTAGTTTTAACCCAAAATATAGAACTAAAGAATACCTAACAATCACTATTATTTGACGTATTAGTGGGGGATTGCGGCAGACTGTTGCCGCGGGCCACATTATCATGTAAGACCTGAATCTGTCTGCGGGCCGCTCAAAATCCCGTCGCGGGGCTTGAAATTTAGGCCAGCTTACAATAAAATTTGTACTGATTTACAATAGATTACAGGCAAAGTATTTCTACTTTTCAGCGGTATCATAACTTTTTACATAGCCTTTTCCAAAACATCCACAGAATTTCGGTAAGAAAATTTTGGTGTTGCAGTTTTGGCAAAAGGAAACATAATTCACAGAAAGCTTTGCTATTGCACTGCTGTTGATGACTAACCGTTTTATAAATTTGTAAGGAATTTGGCTGTTCACCAAGAACTTTTACCTCCATTGATTTCCTTTAGTTTTGCATTACGTACACGACTACACGTACATAATTATTTGGCCTAAAATGTCCGAATTTCACACCAACAATGTCCTAATCTTAAACCAAGCATCTGGCAACCCGGGCTCAAACCGTAACTTTAGCTTGTTGTGCATAGCGCATTTTAACCAAATTTTGATACAAACCTAGTCTAGATTTTTGCCCTATTTGAATTTTGCCAATTTTAAAATGAGTTTTTTATTGACTCTGGTTTATGTATCACACACTATAATTGGGGGAGGGGGGTCGCGCAATTAATCGAAAACTTAAAAGGGGTCGCGAGAACAAAAAGGTTGAGAACCACTGCGTTAGTTGGTTTTCTTCGGAAAGATTATTACCTTGGATTAGTGCTTCGCAACTCTTTTTCACCTGTGGCCCGCCAACAGGTTTTAAAAGTATCGGCAGGACACCTACAAAAATATACCTAAACGTCGGTAAATACAGGGGCTAATTAACTGCAGCCGAGGGCGAAGGAACTGTTTATCGTTTTACCGCTACTTTTATATATTATACTAGACTGAATACCTGGCGTTGCCCAGGTTAAATAGAATATTTACCGGTTATTCGTACGATCTTCGTAAATGACATAAATAATGCAAACATATTTTTTGTAAATGTCATAACAAAGTTGTTTATGCCTAAACGTTTGAACTGAGTGTCACTAAATAGAAATTTTAAATCATGTGATGTGAAGTCGGTTAACTGTAGCGCACAGCACTTGCCGAAGCATGCAATACATCTTTTAAGTAACGAAGACCTGTGACGTTTGTCAATTGAAAATAACTCCCAAACGTAAAACTTTAGGTTGCAGCAGCAATTGCTTAAACTTGCATGTTTAAGCAAATACGTAATACCGGTGCTAAACTGCGTCAAACGTGAGAAAAATCCTCATTGAATAAACAAATGCTTACTGTTAACTCCTGCCATAAACGCCATATTTCGCGAACTCTGCTCAGTATTGCGTGGGTAAACACATTATAAGAAGTCATTAGGCTTTGGCCTCAATCACTATCGCTAACAAACGGCTTAAAAATAAAAATAAAATTCTTCGTAAATTTGCGAACTCTACCTAAATTTTACGCGTAAACAGGCATCGATAAGTTCCTAAACATAATAGTCTTAATTGGAAACATTAAAATTGTACTTTACTAAGGAAATATACCTAATTTTATTTTTATTTCCCGGCAGGTAATTGGGCTTGAAAAAAAGTTTTGCGTGGATACGTTAAACTTGGACTATATTGTACGTACTGCGACAACAAACGTGATATTTTGCGAACTCTGCCTAAATTTGGCATTGCGAAACTTTTTAAGTCTTTACTTGGAACGTTGCACACGTTTGTGGGCATAGTTTATAACAGTGGTTCTCAACCGGGGGTCCAGAAAAACTTCTAAATATACCTATATTAAATTAACTAACGCTGGGGCTTGGGATACATGATTAAACACAATCTTGGTAACATTGTACCATGTTGTAAACCGCATTGAGTGTGGCGTAACATTTCCATTGTGATGTAACACAAATATATTGTAAAATTACTGTGCGAACATGTTGCCACACACACACACATCTCACAAACTTTCTCTTTTATTATGTAGATTCCCTTATAAAATTAAGACTTTAAAGTCCTGAAACAAGCTTCTCAATACCCTGGGAACTCTTGGGAATTGTCTCACGATGGCGTATTAAAAAATATTAAAAGTAATTAGGGCTTCTTTAGCTAAGGATACGCTGTTTCTGGAGCTACATTACGTTTGCAATTAAACGCGATCTTACACGTGACATTTCGTAGGCTATTGTTAATTTGTTATTCATTTCATGTTTTATAGTTTTGTATTGTTGAGCAAACATTACTTTTTTTGCTTTTAAAACCGTAGTTCTTAACCCACGGTCTGCGATAAAGGTTTTGCCGGTTCGTCAATAAGTTTTGTGCAATGGCCAATCTGTATTTTGCCAACTTTAACTGCGTCAATGCAAATATTTTTGCGCTTATCGCGCATTTATTTTCCTACTTTAGTATGTTTAAGTCGCCTAATTTGGAAAAGTCTGCCAAGCACAAAAGTGTCTCGCACATTGTTACGAAGTTGTAATTAACCGAGCATTCTATAGCTGCAATAAGGATAGCTTATTTTTTTCTAGGACAGTTTAAGGAGCTTTGTAGGCAACATCCCGAAACTTTTTAAAGCTTTAAAGCTAAAATATAAGATTCTATATCTAACATGTTTGCACCTCCCAGTTCGAGGTTTGCTTTTTATATTTCTTTCCCGTCTAGAGCCCCAGATAATTGGAATATTTTGAGTTTCACGAAAAAGAGCAATTTGGCCATACTATAAGCAGTGTTGTAAACAATAAAGTTTTAGTTTGACTAAAGTGCATTAAAAGTCCCCCTTTAAAATGGCTTGACTTTAGACCAGTGGTTCTCAAACTTTTTTTAAAAAATTACGCAACGGTCCCCCAGCAATTTTTTTAATTGCTCACGGTCCCTTAAAAATATACGCAAAAAACACAAAAAACACGTTGTTTTCAATGGTATCAATGAGACGGATGCACTTTGCTTGCTATATGCTCGGCTATG
The DNA here is from genome assembly GCF_963924565.1 of Ascidiella aspersa. NCBI lineage: Eukaryota > Metazoa > Chordata > Ascidiacea > Phlebobranchia > Ascidiidae > Ascidiella > Ascidiella aspersa. The sequence goes on from NC_139449.1 coordinate 16,858,488, forward strand.
TTTCTAACGAATCACTTTATTTGAGTGAAGCAATCACGAACAGTTTTAAAACCGTGACCGTATAAAGTCGTAATTCTAGTTAGCACAAAATGACGTCACAATGGACAATTCAACTTAAAGCGTGCAATAACGTGAATGGACAACTAATGATAATAATAATCAGCTTGGTTTGGAAAAGTAAGTTGCCTGAAAATTTTATTGCACAAAAAATGTTCTTCTTCAGAAGCCTCGATTTGATTTTTGCTAGGTGCTTCGCGGTCCCAGAAAATTGTCTCGCGGACCCCAGTTGAGAACCACTGCTTTAGACGAAGTCATTGTATCACATAACCTAAATATAATTGTTTGTATATTTTTGTATAAAATTAGGTTTTCTACTTCAAGTAATGCACGTAAAACAATTAGCTTGGTGTAAATTGATTTTTGTTGAGTTATTGCTACTAGTCTGACAATTTCCCAACTGTAATGGTATTTAATACGTTTTTTATGGTAATGACTTGACTTAATGTTAACTTGCTCTTATATTGACTTGACTGGAACTTTGACCGGGAGAACACTTAGGACGTTATTATTTTCAAAAGACTTGACTTTGGACAAGTCATTTCAATTTCAATAACTAGGATTTCGGCACCGAGATATACAAAATGACATGTGGGACGAAAGACTTTCATCTGTGAAGGGTTTTTGTTTAGACGAAATCCACACATCGTTAGGATTTGGACGGATAAAAAAATACAAAAAAATGGTATACAAAAAGTTATACGGCGCAATTAGGCTGAAAAATTGTGAGTTTGTCTGTGGCAACGACAGGCTTCTTTAAGTTACATGACGCTATGAAGTACTCTGTGACGTCATGCCAAAATACCCACCTAAAAAGCATTTTTGGAAGTGCCCGGTTAAAAGTTCTAAAACAGTTGTATGCTTATAAGGTTTGATAACTACTAAGATGACGCTAAAGAGTTGTGTAGAACGTTATGTTTGCAGTTCTAAACAATGCAATCAGACTTAAACCATAGGTTAAAAAAATTCAAATCTGGATCTTTACACAGGGTACTGATTTAGTTTTACAAGCACAGCCGCTAATATTAGGACAATATCGTTTTCCTTTTTACTGAACTGCTTGCCGTGGTAAGCTGCCTTCAACGTGTCCGTTTCAACGAAAATAGTAATGTTGTTTAAATAAAATAGTTTCCTGTCATCACACTTTTTTAACAATGCCTGTATCGATAAATAAAAACAACTTGTTTTTGGTTCAGATAATGTATTACTATACCCAAACCAAACAGCGTAGAGACTGATATAATAAATACCGATACGTTAAATCAATAAAATAAAGAATTGTCAACATCTTTTCATATTATGCCTTTTTAATAGGTAATAAAATGTCGATCACCAAACTAAAAAATTGGAAATCGTCATTGGCCACTATTCTCCATGGCAAAACAAAATCATTACGATTTCGTGTAAATTAACAGGAACCCTAGGTTTAGTCGCTGTTTGTATCAGAATTTAAGGTCGGACTGTTATTGCACCGATTAGATCGTTTGTTTTCTGCACTATCGTCGGTATAATCGTCAGTTGGACTCTCATTGTCAGCGGTTGTTTTGCATTTCGAATCCTTTATTGGAGTACATTTGGAATGCGGTGACGCGACGGAGGTGGATTTCTTTAAAGTTGAAGTTTTTTTGCAACACTTGTGTAGCCGATAGCTGGTTTCACTGTAATATGCCCGGTGACAAACGTCGCAGAAGAATCCGGAAGAGTGAGCTTTCTCATGTTTTATCTAATAAATTATAAATGAACAAACTTTATTACTATTGAACTTGACAGCCTTCCGATACATGTTTATGTGTTTTAAAATAGCTGTTCTCAGGATTTTCGGCAAACTATTGCAGTATCCGAACACGCAGAGTTACAGTTGACAGCTTTGGCAGAGGCGTATCCATAAAACCAAAACGTAAATGGAGGAATTTTAGCTTTTAAATATAACCCCAATTTCCGTCTGACGACACTTTTGCATAAAATAGATTGCACAAAAACACGTGATATAAGAGAAGAGTTTTGCTGTAATCATCATTTCATAAAAAATGGAGACCCCCAAACACGTACGACAGTCAAAGTTAAATCATTTGCGATAGAATCTGCTCAGGTAAAGAGGCTCGTTGTTACACCAAATCCGGATATTAAAGCAAACAGCGAACAATCGAACATCCATCAACTTCGCTAACTCGGTAGATGAAAAAATATGTTGGGAGTTTTAGCGAGAAAAACTAGATCAATGTTGTGAATTGTGTAATGTGTAGTGATTTATATTCTTAGTACATAAACTCCTTGTACATTGCAAAATTATTTATGCGTACGGTATTAACTATTCTATTCTGATGGGTGGAATGCAGTAAATGCACACTTGTCGATCAGCCAATCTAAACGAACAAATGTAGGCGCTCTAGGAAAAACAATGTCCTGTGTATATTAAAAACTCCGGTGTAAACAAGAGACATAATATGGCGCTTTGCGTTTGATTTTTGTTTCGCGTTAGCTAAAGACGCTTGACCCTATTACATAATCATTGCTGCCAGGACAGTGAGTTGAAATAATATATATGTAGCACTAACGAAAGGGGTGGTCCAGACAACCCTAACCCAGCCCCTGCATGTGGCATGAAAATGTTTTGTGACAAAAGGAGAATTGTTACCAATACTAAAGTAATATGGGGCGAGTTACAAACGATTGATCTTATTCGATTAAGGCTTTACCTTGCTAGCAAGGCGACTGTACGTTTTCGGGCAAAACGAGCACTGGAACGTCTTCCTAGCAGCACTGTGACTGATGATGTGATCTTTAAGCTTGTCGGCCCGGTTAAATTCTTTGTTGCATCCCAATACTGACTTGAGTGGACACTAAAATATACACAGGGCATGAAAGATTATATTTTATAAATTTCAGCACATTTTTCTACCTGAATTTAACACCATTCTGGCAGGTATTTTTATAGATTTTAGTTGCCGGTAGTACATTTTGCAATATGTTATTATGAATTAACAAGGAACACCTAAATCGATTTTATAAAAAGGCAAGCAAACAACCAAGCGTGTTTTGTATGCCAAATACTGTCAAATTGAATGTTCTCAAACATGTTTTAGTAAATGGGCGTTTAAAGCCGGCAAACCAAGCTAAAAAAATTTACCAGGATCGGTTATCGCACCATTTTTAATGATAATACAATTGGCCATGATCGTTCGGTTATCCACAAAAAACTTTGTCATCTGTCTACCTTAAACCGCTTGATGGCATCATGCGTGAGCATGTGTCGTTTGACCTTGTCCTTACGGTTAAAGGCGGCATCGCACTTGGTACATCGGTAGGGCAGCTCCTTGGTGTGTATGAACATATGAAGTCGCAGATAGTAAACGCTGCGTAGAGTCTTGCCGCAAACGTTACACCTGAAAGTTCAAGTAGAATATTCTATTTCTCGGACCAATGAACCTGTATTTAGCATGAAACAGAAGCGGGAACTTCAGTTTATTATAATATAAATAAATAGCTTGCACTGGTCAAAATAAACTTGAACTTTTTGTGTCGCGAAACAACACAATACCATTCACAACAAGCAAAGCTACAAACAACTTACGTGGCGCCCCTCATCTTGGGGTTGTCATTGTGTTGCACGAGGTGATGTTTGCGTAAATACCTCTCGCACGTGAAGCTCGAGTCACAAACGCGACACACGTAGCTATGAGGGTCGCTCTGCATGTGTTCGTGTAATGTGGCCGGGTGGCTGAAACGACTCGGACACAAACTGCACGCGTACATCCTGACAACAGCAAAACTCGGCGACTTAACCTCTTTTAGCCATATTAGTTGTATAGTTAAACATATGACAATAATAAGCAATACTTAATTATTCAGTTAATTTATATACTGCATCTGGTAATATGCCTACACAAATTTGGCATATATCTTAAACGTTATAAAAAAAAACTAAAAAGATTTCTAAATCTGCCGATTCACATATATATAAGATAACATGTCAAACTAACTTGGAGTGGTTGCCTTGTCGCTTCTTGCTGTTAAGGTGCACCTGATACTGGTGGACGCCCAAATCTCGTAGCGACTTGAACACCTTGTGGCACTGGTGGCACCTGTAAGTCATGCCAGACTCGTGGCTCTTTACGTGCTCCACAAAGTCATCGAGGTCCTCGTACGTGGAAGAGCAGCCATCCTTGAGGCATTTGTAGACCTGCAAAGAAACAACAATATCAAGAGACAAATAACTGTCTTATGTTTCGCAAATTTATAACAACAAACGAAACATAAAATGTAGCGTGACAACCTATGGTGCTGACCTGATATATGCAGTTATTCTGTTTTAAACTTGTACAATTTGTACAGCGATACCAACCTGTTGATCTTTGTGCACCTTCATGTGCGATTTGCGCTTATTGTATGACGGAAAACTTTTGCCGCAATATTCGCAAACAAATGACGTCATTTCTGTTTCTAGAGGCGATTCGACTTCGTCTTTCTCACTGGAAACTAAGAGGGAACACACGAGGTAGCCTACTACGGATGGTGAAGTATATTTAAAACAAAGCTCAGTTTACCAGTATATTGCTATACAGCAAATTGCTTTACCGTTATTTAAAAAAACATTTAACAAGAGTGCAACATGATAAAACATTAACCTACCATTTAAGGTGCGACCTGAACCCTTGCCTTTCAGCCAAATCTTGTGTGATGTCATGTGTTTCTTAACATTGGATTTCTGGGCAAACGCTCTACCACATACAATGCATTGGAACGGTTTTTCTCCTTAAAAACAAAGAAACATTTAATGCCTGATAACAAAAAAGGTTTTCATGCTGACATTTACGAAACAGAAAATTTCATACTACAACTTATTGTGGAATTATAATACAGTATGTGCATGATATTAATTATGAAAACTTTTTTTCAAACCAAGGCATAAGGAACATGCTGAACTAAATGAGTTTTGACTCAGCTGAGCTATGTTTTTTCACAATGGTTTTTCGCGTTAGTTTGGCAGCGTTTTATAAAACAATATTTATAAACTAATTTATTTCAATGAATATAAATATTCATCCCTATTAAACCTCTGGACCATTTTTTTGTAAAGGCTATGATTAGCACAAAAATTGTTACTTTTGAATTGGTTTACAAAGTTGGTTAAAATAATTTGTTAAGAAAAGATTTAAAAACTTACCAGTGTGACTGCGCTTGTGTTGTTCTAAATCAAAGTTCTTTGCAAACGTTTTGTTGCAGAACTGACATTGAAACTTTTTCTTGTTATCACTGAGAGCAAGTGTAACTGGGTTGTCATTCTTTTGTAAGTTTGAGGAAGCGGATACACTCACTTCCATTGAAGAGGGAATTTCAAGTTGCAACACAGGACTAGAAACAAACATCTCCATTATAATTTAAAATATATTTATATTTTGTAAAGAATTAAAACGCAATGTGCTTTATAAAAATAATATGTAATGTTGTTTGTTGTCAAGTTAACAAAACTTCAATTATATATTTTATAAATTTAATAACCTTCACCACTAATTATTATAAGATGCTTCAATTTTTATAAATATCCTTTCAATTTTTATAAACATGTATTTTAATCACAAAATAAGGATAGTAGGGCGAAGTTATCATGTTTGTAAAACAGGGTTTTAGTTAAAAATAAAGTCAACAGAAACTACAACTTTAACTAACATACTTATAAAATGAGTTAACATGCAAAAATCGTCAAATTTTATTAGTGTTTACTCTAATTTAATGTGCAAAGGGGCAACTTTTCGACACCTACAAATTGTTTTAGGTCAAATGCAAAAAGGTACAAAAACCTGGATGTTAAGTCAGTAGGTTTTGGTCCTATTTTTGGTTCATTTCCTGTAAGGGTTGGACTTGTACCAACAATAGGAGAGTTGAGTTGTAGCATGGAGGTACAATCTTCACCATCCTTAAATAAAAAACTCCCAATTACTAAAAATTGCACAAATCTGAGTATAAAGATACCTACAATGTCAAAAAAACTTCTAACAAACTAAGGAAGTTAAATACACAAGTGCAATATTATATAAATCTCTATTAAGTTCTGTTATCTAGTATTACAGTATTGGTCTAAATCGAACATGAGGCTTTTGTGATCAGACTCTGCATTTCTTGTGTTTGTTTATACTGCATTTAAGTTGATTTACTGCTATATACACTGCCTTAATACAATTAAAAGCTAAAATAAAATCGAGCTGAATGTAAAATAAACTTTTTGTGATTTTGAAACAAATCTTTATATTATTCATTTAAAGTAAAGTCAGAAATATAGAACCAGGTAATTTTCTGTAATTTAATTTTTATGTTGGACAGGCCCACCAGAAAACCTGTTAGACAGGGAACAAATTAGGTAAAAGTAATAACATGGAAAGTTTGTGTTTGACAAAAATGATTTATTTTGACAGATGTGATTTTTTCGATTTTTTCTATATACTTTAAACATATGGAATGATTTACATTAAAAAAGGACTAAACATGAAATAATGAAAAACCTTAAATATTATAAAAAAATTAAACAAAACAACGAAAAATTAATGAAAACATTTACCATATGTAACATGTTTTGAACATTGGCTTCACTATGTGTTTGTATATTCATCACTTGTGGGTTATTGTAGGGGGGGATTTGTTCAAGTAAAGATGTCATTTCATCATCTTCCAAGTTACCAGTGCTGTTTATCATTTGCTCATTGGTCATTCTTGACAAAATGGTGTTATCTGACAAAATTATCCTACACCAAATAGAAAAACATGCTTTATTGCATTTATTGTATCGGTCAACAATATATATACTGCAGTGTTAATTGTAGGTTTGTGCAAACTAATAATTGAAGATTCAAACCACAAATATAAATTAGGTACACCATACACAAGTGTATTCAAACAACACGTCAGCATAAAAGTATTCCAAAAAAAGGATATTAGGTTGTGGTTTATTACTTGGAAGCCTAAATTTATAGGCTATAATTGGGGTCTGGGGTTATCAATTTTAATAAAACATGAAAACAACAAACTTTTGACAAAATATGATATAAATAAAGTACATTTTTAAACTAAGTAAAACTAAAACAAGTTGGAGTATTGTAACAAAAGGTTGGCAACTCATGCTGTAGCAGTAAAATTACTTTTAAAACCTCATAAAAAGTATAAGTATTTTTTCATATGACACTAACCGTGTTGTTGGGTATATAGTTGCACATGTTGTAATATTCTGCCCACTGTTTTGCACGTCAAACATATTACTTTGTGGTATGACCTCTGCCACATTGCTATTGTCAAAAGCTTGTGGAGGACCCTCTCTGCTTCTTCTGTTTCCACCAAATCTAATTGACAGAAAAACAAAAATGTTACCTAATTTATCAAAAAAGGTTAGAAAAGTCATAACATTAATGACCTTGAATATAAATTAGTCTAACTCTGTAAACTATTAAACCAGGGGCGGGCAATATACGGCCCGCGGGTTGGGTCCGGCCCACGACAAGATTTTGAGCGGCCCGCAGACAGTTTCTGGTGTTACATGATAATGTGGCCCACGGCCACATTCTGCCACAATCCCCCACTACTTGCTTACTGCGTCAATTTATAAAGATTGTTAGTTATTCTTTGGCTCTTTGTTTTCTTTGTGTTTTTAGATTCTTTGTTTTGGGTTGAAATTATATTTAGAATTTACAAAGATATTTTCCCATGGATTTGCCCAGAAACGTAAGTTTGAGAAGGAGTGTCGCAAATTTAACAAGAATTGAATGCCCAAGTACTCTTTCACTCAAATCGGCAAGAATCAGTATTTTCTTTTGAATAACAAAATCCGAATGGTGAAAAACAAATGATTCCGGTTGCACATCAATGATAATAAAGAATGTTTGGATGTAAAGAGATAAATATAATTCGCTAATAAAAGCGTCATCAGTAGGGCGATTATTTTTTGACCTAAAACAAAAAATTTTGACCTAAAAATATATTTTTTTGACAAAATTTTGACCTATTATAAATATATTGATTATTTTAAACAACAGCATTAATGTCTTGGCGTCGTCAACAACACGTTTTTAATGTTTTACTGACTATCGGTCAAACACAAATCAACTATTTATTTCGGGATTATTTTCGGTAAATTATTAAAATCCTTAGTTGATATTTTTGTCATTTCAAAAAGTCAAATAACTTTAAATTACCAAGAAAACAAAGACGCTGGTTATTTTAGAAAATGTTGTCAAGAGAAAACAGACAGCAAATACTGTTCAATACATTTGTCCAAATAGGAAATAAACAACTGTATAATGCAAAAACGAAGCTGAGCCTAATTCGATAAACTTGGACAGGGTGAATAATTCTGGAAGCTCGCGTATACATAACACAGTTAAAATGTCGTTGAATATAACTCAAAAAAAAAACTTTTTCTTATAACATTTTAACATAATGTCAATTATAAAAAGCTGATAATAGTTTTTTTAATTTTGTAAACGATTTATGTGCATTTTTAATTGTTTTTGACTTGAAATAATTTAAACAAATTTTTACCTAATGTGTAATTATTTATCTCATAACATCTAAACAAACCGATTTTCGGTTTATAAAGTTGTAGTTTATTCTTTAAGTTGGCAAAAAAGTGTTGCCGTGTTTAACGAGTACAACGTTAGTCGCTATTATGTGACAAAACATGTAAGCTTTGACAGTACTTAATCCACGCCAAGTACTTCATTTGGCCATATCTGGCCCGAGAAATTTCTCATTGATCATACTCAACATAAAGTGCTGGAAAACTTAGTCTTTTATTCAGGTGATAATTTGTCACATACTGTTCGAGGAGATGTACCCTATAGTTCAGTATTTCCCAACCTTTTTTATACTAGTACCCCCTTGGGATCCATATTTTTTCATAATGCACCCCTAAATTAATGACGTAGGTGCATAACAAAATTAGGGCATATAATTTACATACAACAATAATTGCGTTCAGGTACACACTGGTGCAAACTACTCTGCGATACTGCAATTAAAATGGCTGACGATTCAACATATAGTTTCATGCAGACTTAAACATAACACTACACTGCTTTTTGTTGAAAATTTAACTTAACATATTCGGCGCTAAACATATTCGGCGTACACCTACGAAATATATGATGATTGACAATAGACAACGAAAGCAATTTTCCAGGCTACGGAAAATTTGACGTTTTACACTCTTTTGTCTTCTATTTTTACGGTCTTCTTAAAATAACTTAAGACGGCCAAAGGGTCTCCAGCCATAACACCAAAATTAGAACAACATCAACCCCAGTATAAAACACAGTTCGGAATAAGACCAAAATAGGACTATACTACCTAATAGTTGTTATAACATTTAATTTGAAATAAGTCTTAAACGCGTCGGAATAAGACCTAAATGGCTAGAATAGGGGATACCACAACCTTTTTCCTAACCTTAAACCCCACCCCTAAATTCATCACTAGGTCTTATAATAATTCAAACCCCAACCTAATTTCTAACTCCACCCATAGGCTACCCAACACTATGAAAAAACGTAAGTAAACATCTCCGGGAACGTCGTGGCACACCTGGCATGGTCTCCGGTTGAGGAGCACTGGTCCAGAACAGTGCTCCGCAACCTTTTTGCACCTGCGGCACACCAACAGAGCTAAAACAATTGGCCACACACCTACAAAATATATGTAGATCGACAGTTGACAAGATCAGAAAAAATCCTAGGCAGTCGAATTAAAAATAAGCAATTGATAATAATAAAACACGCCGGAGCCACGGAAAATGTTATCAATTACATCCATTTGTATTCTGATTTCGCGGTTTTGCACAGTGCCTAAATTTTCTGAAGCCGGCCAAAGTACTTTTTGTTAATTAATTTACTTGTTAATAGCCTTGTTTATCACCTAAACATGGCAATGTTATTCCTTAGAGAAACACATCATTTAACTTGAAAAAACGAAGAATTTTAGTAAAATCCCTTTATGTGTAAGTAGTTTTGTTAATCATATTTAACATGTGATTTTTATGTTTGTGGCACAAGTTTGAGACACCTTGTTAAAATAAGTACTTTTTTATACGTGCAAATGTGCAATGCTATAAAATGAAGTCAACAGCTTGAAGAAATAGAAGGTTTGCAGATGCAAAAAAAGTAATTTACCTTGATAAAGGAACAGAAGGAGCTATTCTTGGAGCAAACTGACTTTGTTGTATCCTTGCCTCATGGCTAGATATCACACTGGCAGGATTCGCTTAAAAAAACAAGAATGTATACAGTTGTGTAAACAAAGACATTTATACATTCACACAAAAGACATGTTACTTTATAAATAAAATTGATATATCTTTTAGTTTGGAGAATGCTATGTGCAGCCCTTTTGAAGCTCCCCTTGAAGCACCTCAAATCAAATTGTCCAAAAATGGTAATAATTTATCCACCTTGGTTTAAGTGAAGAGATTGCAGTTGATTACTGTTACAAGAATCTTCAACATGGTGTAATATGGCACTGGTATTTGCACTGTGCATCAGACTACCTTGAAGATGTGGAGCCGTAGAGCACACCTGAAGTCTAGTCAAGGCTAAACATGGAGATCTCTTGTGTTGAAAAAACACATCTAAGTTGTTGAATTGTTGCTTACATCTTAAAAGAATGTTTACATTGATGAACTTCAAAGATTGAAGTTTGGGCATAGAGCCGACATACCTTCCACACTGAAATATGTCACTTTCATCATTTTGAACATCTGGTGGCTGACAGTTTTGTACATTCCCAAGGTGAACTGAACCTGCATGGTTTATGTTAGGTCCACTGCTAGCACTGGTGGCAAGTTCAACATGGCCATTTCCATTATCCAAAAACGAAAGATTTTCATTGGGTCCAAGGTCCACTACAAGAAAACAGATCATTATTTGACAAAAAACAAACTGTTTTATTACAACCTAAGTTTATTCAAAAAAGATGACTGTATACAACAAACTTGGCGCTGGTCTAAAATCCTTCTACGCCAGACCTGGGAAACATACGGCCCGCCAGGCAGTTTAATCCGGCCCGCGGCTTAGTTTTCTTAAAATACATAAGCCGAGCGAAAACACGGGGGACTTTCTACATGTTTGGTTGTATCGTTAACACTATTTCTAGGGACGGATCCAAACTCTATTCTAAGCCTGTTTTAAAGACTTAAATGATTTTTTTGCGCTTCGCGCAAATCTTTTCTGTCTTTTTCGTATCTTCCACGAATTATTTGGCCATATTTACAGATTAAAAAAGTCCTCTGCACTGTGGCACTCTCTCCAACAAAAGTTTAACAAACTTAACCCTAATATATATAGATATATTGCGCTGCTTTGTAATGTATTCCGATTTTAAAATATGAACGAAATACATGCCGTTGTCTAAACTCTGAAACATACAAATTCACGTTCGTCAGCCTAATTTAGTTAATGCCATGTTGTGTATTTCTCCCGATTTATACCTTCTTTGCAATATGGCCATTGTACCAAAGTATAACACATCGGTAACTTAAAGCCTCACAAACTAAAAAATATTGTAAGTTTGTTGTGGGAAATTTTTACGTATTTAACCTTAATTTTTTAGTCAACTCGACCCACAACTTGATAAAGGCCAATATATCAAGCAATATACATTTTTTTTATCTCTCAATGCTTGACGTTCCCCTCTATGTCTAAATTAAAATTTTCGTTTTTTTTTTTTTTTTGGGGGGGGTAATCGCAAGGGTCAGCCAAGCCGAAGTGCAATGGCAAGGCCTCGCCTTGGGCCAACCGCCTACATGATCACGGTTAAAGACCCCCGTCAGGTAAGTATCAAATTTTTGTTTTAAAACAAATGGCCCAGCGTTTCTTAACCGGTGCGCCGAGGCGCAGAAGGCTGCCAGGTGCGCCGCGAGCAAATGGAAAAAGAATGTAGGTCCTATTATACTATTATATAAAACATATATTTTTTACTTTTCTATTAAGCTTAGCTCATTGATTCCACAAGCCATTTAAGTAGAAAACGCAATAAGAACTACAAAGCAACACTATCTAAATCAGTAATTAATCTATAAATAGGCTACCATAGTAGACCTATTGAGACCACCGACATAATAACGTCATACTCGAAGTAATAAACACGACAGAATAAGATCTAAAATAGTCTAAATAAGACCTAAACACAAAATAAGTTCAAAATTAATCGGAACAAGACTTAAATGGACAAAATAACGTTTTTAGTCTTAAAGGCTAGAGTCCCTTTAAAGATATGCAACTATATAAAACCTATATAATAAAAAAAATGCAGGCAATTTAAGAGAAATACCGGTACACCTAAAAAAATTCGCGCTCGCTTCCCTCGCAAGGTGCGCCCCAAGTCAAAAAGTTTAAGAAACACTGAAATAGCCTATAGTCACATTTTTTCCTTTGTTTTAAATTCAACGTAAATTGCACATTTGCGCACAACTCCTAAGGTAATAACAAGTTCGTTAGCTTATTTCTTTTTTAGCGTCGTAGTATGACGTCATATTACGTGCATTTGAGATCCTCTTTTTTGACCCGGCCCGCGACAACATTTTAAATTTCTCATGTGGCCCGCAGTTAAAAATAATTGCCCACCCCTGTTCTAGCGCTCAAATAATTATAAAATTAATGCATATTATTTGGGTTTGGGTTTTTTATCATTGGGTTTGACAGGATCAAGTATTATTATATTTATTATACCAGTTTGCACTTTCAATTTTGCCGACTGGTTTTGGTACTGTGCCTTAAAAATGGTAGGATTCTAAACAAGCGCCCACTATTTAAATTAGCTACATTTACTTTTATGACACTGTTTTAAGGAATAAAAATATGTAAGAGTGATACCCACCTGAGAGCGACTCAAAGTACGTTTGCATCATCTTCAAAGCAATGCATTTCAAGTATCTTTATTGGATAAACATAACAAGTACCGTAGCTGCTATAAACTTTGAACCAACAAGTAAACATTAACAACTAGGTTCGCCCGGTTTGACCAAATATTAAGTCCAAACCAAGGCAGGATGAGGTATCAAAGGCTGCCTGAAATATACCAAACATTCGGTCAAAATATTTTCCATAACACTAATATGATTGTACTTTTTTTCCATTAGACCAACTTAATCAAGCGAAACGGATATTGGATGTTTAGCTTCGCCTACACTGCACCATTTTCGCAATACAGGCGACAAATCCTTTATAATTTTAATTTATGCTTTAAAATGTTATGTAAATAAAAATAACGGAACTGGACTAAATTTTGACTATGATTATGATGTTTACTGATTTTTAAATACGTAATTTGGCTTTTTAGAAAAAAAAACGGCCGACGAGAAAAGTGTTTTAACTTTGAAAACGATCTTATTATCGTTTAAACTTTTGTGACAATTTGCGAAAAGGCAGTCTACCAAAAGCAATTTTGCTACAAAACAGTAATGGGTTAAAGCAGTTTTCTTTAACCGGGTATACACCCAAATGTAGGCTACAAGGTTAAGTATACCGGTACCACAGACAACAGGTATACGAAGGGTACGTAGGGGTGATTGGTGAAATTAGGTAATCAACCGATTCACCCTCGTGTTGTAACGGTTAAATAGGTTATTATGTTATTCACCGTGGTAATTATATTATTACTACGTACCGAATCTTGGTATAACGAACTGTTTATGACATCGACCGCGTCGCATGTTTTCCGTGTCAGACCCTGTTGTAAATGGATTACGTTTTGGCTATATTCGGCAAATTACAAATCCAATGAAATTAGTCCCTCTACGGGGCTCACAATCAGTCTTTTAACGGGACTCGCAAGAGTCTGTTAACAGTTAACACGAACAGGACTCATAAGAGTCATAAGGGTCTCTTAGCGCAGGGCTCATAATGGACCTTCTGAAACAGTGACTCAAATAAGATTAAACTGCACGAGTCATTTGTAATTTGCATCTGCGATACACAAACTTGTCCCGTCGTTTTTTTAGGTGAATCTGGTCGTTTCGTTATCAAAAAATGCAAATTCAGCAATTTTGTCTGATGTGGTTGTCTCGCGAGTTGGACACGTGTAGCGAGCGAGCATTTGTATTTGTGATTATAACGTATTTGTTTGGCGTGTATAGACGAAACCAGCTAATCCCCAAAGCAGTCACCCTTGCACTGAAAAGTCTGACTTTTTGACCTTGAGATGTAGGTAGTAGGCTAATTGATAAGCAAATCTTCATATAGGTAGAGGCTAATTGCCCGGCTTGCCCAAACACCCCTCTCCATAAGTTAACGTGGTTGTCTTGTTTGTGGTGGAAGAGTTCTGTTCACGTGCCTGCCAGGATGATCATGTATTCCGTCACACCTTTGGGAAACTCCGAGCGCAGTAAAGATTCCCCAATAAGCAAGGACACTTTCGTTTACGGGGAACTTGTTCTTTTCAATCTTGGCAATGTAGACTTCCGGATATAAAGGCAATATCAAACACAAAACACCCTCAACTTGTGAATAAAATAAACCCTCGGGAACTTAGGCCGCCTCACGAGTGCCAGGAAGATTGTGTTTTGTAAGGCCAAGAAAGATGGTAAAATCCTTTTTTTGAACTAATTATGGACGAATAATGATAACCTGGAACGCATTGACCTTACCGTTGACACCTACCGGAAATACATCATTGGAGTACGTATATGGTATGAAACCCTGATAATTTCGCTGCACATAAATGGTATTGTATAGATAATGCCTTCTTCTACATACCATTGGTACATACACCATGCACATTGCACAATGATATTATCATATCCCCCGACCCAAAGCGAAATTTGTTTGTTGTATGACGCCAGCTTATGTCTATCCGCTTTTCAAAGTCTACAAAATAAGCGTCAAAGACTTGCCAAACATCAGTGTTCATGACAAACCGTTCAGAGCACCGACTACCGCGGTACTGCAATCGTCCAGCCATAGGCTACGCGCCTAAGGAGAACTGCTGCGTTTTGGAACTTATTTTAAAACCTGTCAGCGTTTCCTATTGCAAACAAGGTGTTTTGGAAAACCGCCGAGATAGTAGCGACTACATTAAGGAGTTGTGATGTGGAAACTGGATACTATCAATTTTCAGTTGTCTACAGCCATTAACCTACATCTCGTAGCAGCGGACGTCAAATTACTTTATTTCATCCCCGTAGAACGCTCCTTTTCTCTGCCTTACTGAATGTGCTTGGCACAGCATTACAATTCAGACCAACTATATACGATACGATTAGTCGATTACTCATTAAACAAACTCCTCATCCTTAAAAATAACATTCTACAACAGGGGTGTTCAAATGATTTCTGCCATGATCCACCACAGCCAAACCTGACAACATGATGATCCACCAAATACGAATAGTAAACATGTTGGACACGCTTTAATTTTTATGGTGCTTTATTTATGTAAACGCGATAACTTTAATATTTAATCTCGTTTAGTGTTTAATAACCTTTATAAGTCAGGGCGCACGTGGCCAGCGAAGCGAGCGCGATTTTTTTAGGTATACCTGCATTTCTTTTAAATTTCTTTCAAGTTTTTATTACATTGCCGGAAATACAAAATGTTAAAAAATATATATGTTTAATTTTATTGAATAAGTTTTCCATTAACGGTAACGAAGCACTGATCTAGTTCAAAAGACCGCATCAAAACGTGAACAAGCCGGACGTAGAAAGATGATTCGCGCGAAGCGCGAAAATTTTTCGCACTTGCGTAGTTAAAATAGTCAAAAAGTATTTGAAATGGACTCGTATCTAGTTTGTCAAAGAGGCGGCGGGCCGAATGAATTCAATTGGCGGGGCGCATCCGGCCCGCGGGTCGTAGGTTGCCAACCCCTGTTTTAGACTTTAGGTCTTACAACAGCATCGAATTTGGGATTTCTGTCGCTGACTTAAATCCTCAAACGCTCACAAAGATTAGCATTTGGGAGTTTCTTTCTATGCTTGATTTTTTACAAAATTCATTAACACTGACACTTGGTATTCACATGAAAACACTGTCGAAAGCCGGTCCAGTACGCTTAAATGATTTCTTTATTTGTGCAGTTCAAATTTTTCTATTAACTTTAACTGCGTAAATGCAAAACAAATATGTTGAAAACCTTTGTGCAGTCTGTAGGGCACAGAAACGCCCCGAGTAGTCAAGGGCACTCTAGCTGAGCTAACCATACGTCCTGTTTTGGACGAAGATAGTTCCGATTTGTATGGTTTGGCCCGCCGTACCGATTAGTAGGCCTAACCAAAATTTCCCCGCTTTCTAGTCAGCCAACATTTTCTATGCATTACGCGAACATTATAGCTTGTTGTGATCGGTCTGTTTCGCCGACTTAAGGAAGATGTATACCTGTTAAGCGTTTTTACTTCCTTGCGTTAAATGTGAATGTCGCTAGACATTTCATTTCAGTATAACTATCATAGTAGGAGGTATTATAAACCCATAAGGATCCCAAAAGGTTCTATATTGTCGATACATTAGACTGCTCGGCTTTCGCTTCTTGTATAGCTTACTAACAATGTTTTGTACGGGTGCCAGAAAGATTGTCTAAAAACGTAACAATAATCTTGATTACGTATTAGCATTGTTACGTTTACTTATGAAACGGAAAAGGTAAAAGTTACTTTACATTTTACATGTTCCAGGAGGTGATAACCTAAATTTTAACGTAAAAAACTGAAACTGCTTGGCTTGACATTGCCGGTAAAAACATGTTTTATGCTTATTTGTAAAAGTTACGATAGGAAACTTTGGCTAACCGGTAGCCATTCTTATCGTAGCTAAGTAAAGTAATTATTATGGGCGCCGTTTGAAAAAATAATAATTTGCTAATGCGGAGAACTTTTTTTGCCCAATTTAAGTTAAATGGGACAACAGTTAAAACTGTGCGATTGTGTTATGAACAAAGTGTTAAGAACAAGACCGACGTCGAAATAAAACACAGATCGGAATAAGACCAAACTAAGACTAATGCCTATCGTAGTGCCGTCTAAATAGGAATGAGGGGTAATACTAATTTACGGAATGATGAATGGTCGGAACGCTCACTAATTTAAGTGTTACCCCGTTAAAACAATTATTAAACCAACGCACAATATGGTTAGGGTGGGGGTTAGCGTTTAGGTGAAGGTGAATCAAGTGTTATTATATTTAATAATAATACTGTGAGCGTTCCGACCATTCCGACCATTCATCATTCCGTAAATTAGTGTTACCCGGAATGAGTCCTAAACCCGTCGGATAAGACCTAAATGGCCAGAATCAGGTCTAAACAACAATTTACCTAACCCCAAACTCAGGGACGCCGGAGAGGGGGGGGGGGTGCGGGGAGGCAAGCGCCCCTCTTGCCTTTGCTAAGGGGGGCAAACGTGCCCTTTTCATGAAAAATGATATATTGCTTTCTACGGAAAGCTACGGAAAAATGCAAAAAATTCGTAAAATTACATGGTTGACATTTGTAAAAACATTTTTACCATTTTAAGCCAAATCTAGAGAGGGCGTGGCCGCAAAAATTTTTCCGGGGGAGCACCCCCGGACCCGCAAATATTTCGGCTAGCTACGCTCGCCTGCGTGTTGCCCTTACTGTTGCCCTTGCCAAAAAAGCCCCAATAATTTTAACCTTAACCCATTTTCTAACCCCATCCATTACCCACCTATAACCAGGGCTTCGGAGTCGGTTAAAAATAACCCGACTCCGGCCAAAAAAAATAAATCCGAGTCCCGAGTCCGACTCCGGTCAAATGTGCACTTTGTCGAGTCCCGAGTCCGGCCCGGACTCTACAGCCTGTATTTCACCAATTTACGTAGGGGAAGGCGGGGCAAAACGGACCCCTTAAGGGATAAATGCTATATTTCGAGTTTCACAAAATATTTTTGCATAAGTAAGGTATCAACTGAAAGGTCTTACTCAAAGTTACTCCTATGCAAAAAAAAAGAAGCATACCTTCTGAATAAATTAAACTTTGTTGTCGATTTTTACACGGGGCAAAACGGACCCCACACTTATAAAATATAATTTAAATGCCTTGTGTGGAAATGCCGGATCAAGAATTTGTGTTCAAGGGGCGCATAAAAATTTTCAAAGATATTGTCACAAGTTACGTCACAACGTGACGTCATAATTTAAGTAATGGTATACATGGCGCCTATAGGTTAAAAATATTTTACAAAAGTAGGCCAAAACATATAAGAATACCAGAATAGCACTATACTAAGTATAGCATTGCAACTATATATAAGTTGCATGTCTATAAATAGGCCGTACGTAAACTGCCTTATATTTCTCTTAATGTATACCAATGAAACATTCACACATATGTGTGTTAATAGCTGAGATCTAGCCCTTCGAAGCTGCTTTTTGACCAACGACTACGACTTACGTATATATAATTAGTACACCGAAAGCCATCGCAGACTCACCGAATCTGTTGATCTATGATGCAAGCAGAGCAGACTAGAAAAACAACTAGCCTGCAGTGAGGTTCGAACTCACGAACTCCGGTCAAGCCGGGACCGTCGCTCTACCAACTGGGCTATGCAGGCTCAGAAAGCAACGAGTCGAGAAACAACCATACGCCAATGCTTGTATACCAAAAAAAATGTATACCAACTTATAAGTATTAAAACAAATAGCAATCGAGCTTTTTTACAACAGATCTTGGTAAAATTTCTGATTGTTTGGCCTTCCTGCAAAAGTATCTAAACATATAAAATAATGATATAGTATTCAATTTTATTCCAGTTCCAAAATGTCTTACTGATAGGCTATCAATAAAACAAACAGTGCAGTTTCAAGTTCAGTTATACGGTAGTAATAATTACAGATTAACTTGTGTGGGGTCCGTTTTGCCCCAACACCATCTATCGCATGAAAACCTGATTTCTTTAAAATCCTTCACCTTAAAAAGCCAACAGTTTCGGATTAATAAACAGACCCTTACCTACAAATTATTTAGCAAAAAAGTAACTTTGTCTTTACCTGAACTTTACTAACAAACGCGTCATTTTACTGCGCTATCCTTGTATTTGAAATGGACTCGTATCTAGTTTGTCAAAGAGGCGGCGGGCCGAATGAATTCAATTGGCGGGGCGCATCCGGCCCGCGGGTCGTAGGTTGCCAACCCCTGTTTTAGACTTTAGGTCTTACAACAGCATCGAATTTGGGATTTCTGTCGCTGACTTAAATCCTCAAACGCTCACAAAGATTAGCATTTGGGAGTTTCTTTCTATGCTTGATTTTTTACAAAATTCATTAACACTGACACTTGGTATTCACATGAAAACACTGTCGAAAGCCGGTCCAGTACGCTTAAATGATTTCTTTATTTGTGCAGTTCAAATTTTTCTATTAACTTTAACTGCGTAAATGCAAAACAAATATGTTGAAAACCTTTGTGCAGTCTGTAGGGCACAGAAACGCCCCGAGTAGTCAAGGGCACTCTAGCTGAGCTAACCATACGTCCTGTTTTGGACGAAGATAGTTCCGATTTGTATGGTTTGGCCCGCCGTACCGATTAGTAGGCCTAACCAAAATTTCCCCGCTTTCTAGTCAGCCAACATTTTCTATGCATTACGCGAACATTATAGCTTGTTGTGATCGGTCTGTTTCGCCGACTTAAGGAAGATGTATACCTGTTAAGCGTTTTTACTTCCTTGCGTTAAATGTGAATGTCGCTAGACATTTCATTTCAGTATAACTATCATAGTAGGAGGTATTATAAACCCATAAGGATCCCAAAAGGTTCTATATTGTCGATACATTAGACTGCTCGGCTTTCGCTTCTTGTATAGCTTACTAACAATGTTTTGTACGGGTGCCAGAAAGATTGTCTAAAAACGTAACAATAATCTTGATTACGTATTAGCATTGTTACGTTTACTTATGAAACGGAAAAGGTAAAAAAAGAGTCCTAAACCCGTCGGATAAGACCTAAATGGCCAGAATCAGGTCTAAACAACAATTTACCTAACCCCAAACTCAGGGACGCCGGAGAGGGGGGGGGGGGTGCGGGGAGGCAAGCGCCCCTCTTGCCTTTGCTAAGGGGGGCAAACGTGCCCTTTTCATGAAAAATGATATATTGCTTTCTACGGAAAGCTACGGAAAAATGCAAAAAATTCGTAAAATTACATGGTTGACATTTGTAAAAACATTTTTACCATTTTAAGCCAAATCTAGAGAGGGCGTGGCCGCAAAAATTTTTCCGGGGGAGCACCCCCGGACCCGCAAATATTTCGGCTAGCTACGCTCGCCTGCGTGTTGCCCTTACTGTTGCCCTTGCCAAAAAAGCCCCAATAATTTTAACCTTAACCCATTTTCTAACCCCATCCATTACCCACCTATAACCAGGGCTTCGGAGTCGGTTAAAAATAACCCGACTCCGGCCAAAAAAAATAAATCCGAGTCCCGAGTCCGACTCCGGTCAAATGTGCACTTTGTCGAGTCCCGAGTCCGGCCCGGACTCTACAGCCTGTATTTCACCAATTTACGTAGGGGAAGGCGGGGCAAAACGGACCCCTTAAGGGATAAATGCTATATTTCGAGTTTCACAAAATATTTTTGCATAAGTAAGGTATCAACTGAAAGGTCTTACTCAAAGTTACTCCTATGCAAAAAAAAAGAAGCATACCTTCTGAATAAATTAAACTTTGTTGTCGATTTTTACACGGGGCAAAACGGACCCCACACTTATAAAATATAATTTAAATGCCTTGTGTGGAAATGCCGGATCAAGAATTTGTGTTCAAGGGGCGCATAAAAATTTTCAAAGATATTGTCACAAGTTACGTCACAACGTGACGTCATAATTTAAGTAATGGTATACATGGCGCCTATAGGTTAAAAATATTTTACAAAAGTAGGCCAAAACATATAAGAATACCAGAATAGCACTATACTAAGTATAGCATTGCAACTATATATAAGTTGCATGTCTATAAATAGGCCGTACGTAAACTGCCTTATATTTCTCTTAATGTATACCAATGAAACATTCACACATATGTGTGTTAATAGCTGAGATCTAGCCCTTCGAAGCTGCTTTTTGACCAACGACTACGACTTACGTATATATAATTAGTACACCGAAAGCCATCGCAGACTCACCGAATCTGTTGATCTATGATGCAAGCAGAGCAGACTAGAAAAACAACTAGCCTGCAGTGAGGTTCGAACTCACGAACTCCGGTCAAGCCGGGACCGTCGCTCTACCAACTGGGCTATGCAGGCTCAGAAAGCAACGAGTCGAGAAACAACCATACGCCAATGCTTGTATACCAAAAAAAATGTATACCAACTTATAAGTATTAAAACAAATAGCAATCGAGCTTTTTTACAACAGATCTTGGTAAAATTTCTGATTGTTTGGCCTTCCTGCAAAAGTATCTAAACATATAAAATAATGATATAGTATTCAATTTTATTCCAGTTCCAAAATGTCTTACTGATAGGCTATCAATAAAACAAACAGTGCAGTTTCAAGTTCAGTTATACGGTAGTAATAATTACAGATTAACTTGTGTGGGGTCCGTTTTGCCCCAACACCATCTATCGCATGAAAACCTGATTTCTTTAAAATCCTTCACCTTAAAAAGCCAACAGTTTCGGATTAATAAACAGACCCTTACCTACAAATTATTTAGCAAAAAAGTAACTTTGTCTTTACCTGAACTTTACTAACAAACGCGTCATTTTACTGCGCTATCCTTAGATCAATATCCCCCAAACACCTTTTCTCCCCTCCCTGGTTTGTGTAAAATCGAATCTGCCTAATTTTGGGCCACAAACATTTTTTCGACGATATTCACTGTTCAGCAAACAAATATTGACACTGACAATTTTCGTTAACGAGAAAAGTGAAGGGTCCGTTTTGCCCCGCTTTCCCCTAACTAAAATAACGTGGATATTCAGCAATCCACTTATAGGTGTGTCGTATAATTTATTCACTCACAATACATGGTTGGAAAATATTCCGCCATATAATATTCCACCTTTACAATTTCCATTTTGCGGCCATATCAGTTTTAAAATTCGGTACTGCGCATGTCGAACTCGGGACTCGGTTAGTTTTACAAGGTCTTACTCGAGTCCCGAGTCCGACTCCTAAGCCCTGCCTATAACCCCAAACAGGGCTGAAAATCCGGTTTCAAAACATCGGCGCCCTCATAGCGCCGGTCAAACTAGGGCGTCCAAACGTCGACACCAAAACTGCCGATGTCAGACCGACCATCCCCCATCGACCATACTCTCTACCTGCAGTTTCAGGCGTTATTTTGCCCATTTAGGCCTTATTCCGATGAATTTAGGACGTATTCCGGTAGATTTAGGTCTTGTTAAGTCTTATTCAGGCGATTTTGATCTTATTCTGTACTGGATATTATTGCGTATCAGGCTTTATTATGCCGTTGATCTATGGTTTCATAGATTTTTATGCTTTAGGTAGGTATAGTTGTTTTAAGGTCCCATTGTGTGTTTCCGTTTCAGCTATTTTTTGAATTTTACAAAATATTTTTGATGGGCAGGGCAGCAATATTGACGCTGGTAACTTTCGTTTTCGAGAAAGGTGAGGGGCCCGTTTTGCCCCGCTTTTCCCTACATAACTGAATGTCGTGTAACACAGTATAGTGCGCCAGTATAGGGTGTGCATACTATACGGGTTACTTGTTACCAGGACTGCGGATTCGGTTAAAAATAAACCCGAGTCCAATTCCCGAGTCCCGAGTCCGACTTCAGCCAACGTGCGATTTCGTCGAGTCCCGAGTCCGGCCCTGACTCTACAAACTGTATTCCGCCAATTTACGTAACTAAAATAATGTGGATATTCAGCAATCCACTTCTAGGGGTGTCGTATAATTCATTTACTCACAATACATGTTTGGAAAATGTTCCACCGTATGCTATTCCACCTTTATTATTTCCAGTTGGCGGCCATATCAGTTTTTAAATTTGGTAGTGCGCATGCGCATATTGGACTCGGGACTCGGGTAGTTTTACGTGGTCTTACTTGGCGCATCTTCACATAGCGATGTGTTCACTTGAAATTGAACACGTTGACGACTGGAAATTCCCCTAACTTCAATACGGCTTTCGATTTCTCTAACGGTAATGGCACTGGATGGAGATACTTAATTTAATTCGCCGAGTTGCAAGGAGACCAGATTTCCAGAAAAAAAAAGTTCAGAAAAACTGCGGGAGTTCAAGCTGCTGCGCGTAGATGATTACACAGTACGGTTGTTGATTGGAAACGACTGTGGGTTTGCACACCGATGCCTGGAAAGCCGGTTTGCACTCAATCCCCATGATGCTGGTCGGACGCCTCTCGGATGATTGCAAGAGTCGTTACTATAGGGCAGGGGTCGGCATCGTTTCGTACGCAGTGTGCCAGTTTATGAATAATGTCAAAGTATTTACAACTCGAGTGACAAACATTTTTCTATGTTTGGTTTCGCACTGGCAATCGGGACTGCGAAGTTGGTTAAAAACAACCCGAGTCCGACTCCGGCCGAATATGAGGTTTCATCATTGGTACTGCGCATGCGTACACGTCACTTATATTTCTTTAAAATAAACCCTGTACATTACAATAATTCAACAGTGCTTCGCGGGCCACAAACAATGATGTCGGGCCTGGGTTTTGGACTACCCTGCCTTAATTTATCAATTTTTGTTCAAAGTGTCATTATTTGCCTACTTCTTGGTACACCTTATATGCAAACTCAGGCAAGCAAAACAAAATAATGTTTATTTAAAATTTATTTGGTTAAACATGGTAAGAATCAATCAATTTAAAGAATAAATAAAGTTCTTTTTTGACACCAGATTCCAGAGGCCACTTCAGTATTGTATTCTTTTGTGTAGTACCTGGTCAACAGCGTCTGTAAGAACACAATTTATCGACCAATATATTACAAATGTTTTTTTATACTTTTATTAAATTATCTCTTTGCACTGATTTATTATGTTTATATTTCAAAGTGTGTATTACAAAGTAAACGTTTTGTTTTATATGAATAAAATATTTATAAATTTTTACTTTGTCGTCAAAAGAGTTGTTGAGTTATTACTTATTGTGAATAAATTTCAGGAAATAAATTATAAACTCTAAAAGTTTAGTGGCTTAATTTAGAGTAAATAAAAAAAAAACTAGGTAGCATGTTGTAGGCTACAGGTTTGAAGTCAGGACTGCGGAGTCGGTTTGTTTTGCTGGAGTCGGACTCGGGACTCGAGTAAACCCATGTAAAACTACCCGAGTCCCGAGTCTAACATGCGCAGTAAACTAATATGACCGCCAACTGAAAAGTGTAAAGGTGGAATAGCATACGGTGGAATATTTTCCAACCATGTATTATGAGTGAATGAATTGTACGACACCCCTATAAGTGGATAGCTGAATATCCATGTCATTTTGGTTACGTAAATTGGCAGAATACAGGCTGTTTAGTCAGGGGTGGACTCAGGACTCGACGAAATGCCACATTTAACCGGACTCGGACTCGGGTTATTTTTAACCGACTCCGCAGTCCTGTTTGAAATAGATATGTTTTGGTCATTTTCAATATAAGTTTGCGAAAAGTATTTTTTACCTCGAGTGCTTCTCATCTTTTCTCCCTAATAGCTGATAGCAAAAGTTTGGAGCTAACTGCTGGAGGTTGTAGTTGAATGAATATCAAAGCCAATGTATAGAAGTAGGTGACATCTTGTAAACAGCTTAAATATATATATCTTTATTCAGTTTAAATTTGATTGGATAACTGGTTGTAAAAGAATAAAGGTTATTATTACATTTAATTTCAACAGATTACAAAGCTTCATAATCTGGTGCTTTCCTTGTTTAAATGAACAATATTACACACTAATGTGTTCACCGAACCCTATCCACTAAACTGGTACCAAAATGTGTAATGTTAATATTCCACCAAAACTAAAGAATAATAAAGTATATTACAAGATCCCTACTTTAATATTCTTTAAGTGTTTTACTGTAATGCTAAATTAAACGAAACTGGGGCAATAAAAAT
Source organism: Ascidiella aspersa (assembly GCF_963924565.1). Lineage (NCBI taxonomy): Eukaryota > Metazoa > Chordata > Ascidiacea > Phlebobranchia > Ascidiidae > Ascidiella > Ascidiella aspersa. The sequence continues at coordinate 16,883,553 of NC_139449.1, forward strand.
AACCTAAATATTGTAATATTTTGTTTATTGTACTATATAAGAAAAAAAGTTGTACCAAAAAGGCTTACTAGCAATAATAAAAAAATGTAAATTCCTCTCCGCCACCCCGGTTTGGAACCACTGGTCTACTCTACAGCAACGCGTTGTACGCTTCCGCAGTCATTAACTGGACGACGTTGGCGCGCCAACGAGTGTGTTACCATATTATATAGTACTTATGGTCAGCTGATATTGTATGCCCTAAAGGCTTTTTAGGTGTGTTTACACGAAACTCGGCAATGAAAGTTTGACACCTAATTCAAGCATAACTTTTAACCTGTCAGAAATGTCGAACCTTAATACATATAAGCCGGTTGCTCCAAAATTTTAGCTCACCAACATGCAAGTCAAGCCCAGTTGTTTACGTTTTACTATTATGCATTAGACTTAGAGCGAAACGCTGTCGAAAGTAGAACAATGGGCTACGTCACAGTTTGTCCTCATGGTTATAATCTCTTTGGCTTTAACGTAGTAAACGTTACGTCAAATTTGGGGCATTGTGACGTAATAGGAACGGTTAGTGGTAAACAACAAGTATAACGCTCACAAAAAATAATATTAAATACAACAGAAGACACTTATTTGTGACACGAACTGGCAATGTGTGCAACCATTTAGTTAGCGCTAATGTTAGTGATGTAATAGTTGTGGTAATGATGTGGTAGTGAGGTAATTGTTGCACTTTCTTAAGGTCTATAACAACGTGAGCGTTGAATCAATTGGCGTGCGATGGAATATTATCTCGCGTGCCAGGGGTTGCCGGCCCCTGCTATAGGGTCATCGGAAAGATAAGCGTTGGCGCCTCTCAAGGGGGCGTTAGCTACTAAATGGGCGATTGGCGGGCGCTGTTTGTATAATAGTTTTAAGCTTCCATTTACTTATTTTACTTTCCTAATTTCGGTTGCATAGTCTGAGAATTTTTGGTGAATCCTAAAATTAAATACATTTATTTGTCTCAATATTCCTATCGTTACGTCAATAGACTAATTCGAACACTATTTTGTCATAATAATCTTGCATTTTTGCTCGCATTATGCAGATGCCAAAGGGCACATTTCATTCATATTCGGTGCACAATATGCACATTTTTTTGAGCCCGCCTCGTCACAATGCTTCTGGATAACAAAAAAAACCGCCTGGACTTAGTGAGACGGGGAAATTTACGACTGTTTCTAACTCAAATGGAACCGGATATCAAGAAGCTTATGCAATTAAACCAACCTTATCCTTCACTACAGAGAAGAGGTCGGAAACCTATGTCTCGCGACCCATATATTGGTCTTTTGATGAAATAATCTTGTTCGCAGATAAATCTAAGCTATTATTTCTCCGCATGATCTTAAATAAAACTGCACGCAGCCATGGCCGCTTTCCTAACTTCAAATTTCCTTTTTTGTTACGCAGAGTAGCAAATTTTAGGCGCTTCGCGTCAATCCTATTTGTTTTTCGAGACTGTTGTCCCGCTCTTAATATCCAAAAGGATCTATTCTTTCAACAAAATTACGTAATAAAAGTTGTGCAAACTTAGGTAATTTGTTAGTGTATAGTATGTTCTGTCCTTTAAATGAAAACAAAATAAACGGCCCTGTTTAATTTACTATTTTTTGCCAACCTATAACTAGATGTTAAAAAAATATTATATATGGGGATACAACCAAGAATATTTGGCTTTTATGGCTCCTCAGCTAAGAAGGTTTCCGACCCCTGCACTAGAGAATAGAATAAAATAAACATTAAATTAATTCGTTTTTAACTTTTTTAAGGAGGGGTTTGATAGTCTCGGTAAGTTATTCGGGGAGCGCTATTGGAAAACAAGTTTGGTGAACTCTGGGTTAGACAAAGTAGGAGCATGGCAGTCACGGCTGCAAAATATGATAATAAAATTGTTAGCATTAATTTTGTGGGGTCAGCTCTTTACACTAGAACGTGATTCTATAGGTATATAATAGCCAATTTAAATGGGAGTTAAAATGATTTTAGTTTTAGAGTTTTATAGAAAGATTTGTTCATTTCGACTATTCAAAGTTGTCGTAAAAAGTGATCCCAAACCACACTGAGGATAATTTCAGGGTCAATACATTTTTTACAAATTATTTTGTGAAGGATATAACGAAATAAAAGAGAATTGTTCGGTGATATTACAAAGGGCATAATAAGCATGTACTTAACCTACACACCTACATATGTTGCCTAATCTACACACCTACATATGCTTTAAATTATTCTACTTTAGCTGACCCCCCCAAAAGCGCTTGAACTAGAGGGATAACAACAAGTTTCCAATACTATAGCAAATAACAGACAATAGATGACACACAAGCAACAAATATTTATATAATATTATATTTGTTTGGATCAAGATTTATAAATAACATTTTTCACAATGAATTGAAAGCGACACTCAATTCGAATCTGAAAGTTTTGTAACTTGAATGCTTTCGCTGACAGATTTAAATGAAGAGTAAATAGTGTACATTTGGTAAACGATTATGTTCGTCGATCGCCTTGTGTGCAAACAAGTGCAGCAATGGAAAATCAACGGGACGACTTTGCCACGGAAATAATAGCAAGTGGATGTATGTACACAATAGTAATTCTGAAAGAACAATACAAATGAAGCATTGCAATCAAACGAGGCTTAATACCCACAGCAAATAAGTAGCGATCATAGAAAAGCGTTGATTACTTTTCCGTAAACACATGCCTCAATCTCTACGATTGGCAAAGCCACTACTATATAATCACACCAGAAGTCGATACAAACGGCATTAACTAGACAAACGGATGTTATTTCAGGTAAGCACACGACAGTACTTTACTAAATGTGGTTTAGGTTTACCAAACAGAAATATATAAACTCAGTTCAGGGAACGTCATGCATTATGAAACGCATTAACTAAAGCTAAAAATTGATTGTTTTTGAAGTAAAAGACTTGCGCCAACTTTTTTTAATGGTGTTCAAAATATATACTTTTTGAGTATTAACGAAAGTTTCTGGAATTAACCAAAATTTGATATAGCAGTAATTAATAATAAGAATCAAAAATTTGCTTACTCCAAACAAGATTCGCAAGAATCAATAAAATCTAACAAAGTCAAAAAAGGTACATATATATATATATCGTTTAGTGAAGTTTTTTTATAAGTAATAGTTAAGTAATTGTGCCAAAATTTGACCTGGCCTTTGTAAAATGTGAAATAGTAATGTTTGCATAATATCACTTCTCAAAGTAGGAGAGGTGATTTGAAAATAACAATCACTACTACATGACACAAATAAGGTAACAGGGGATTTGTTAATGACAAAATGGTCGTGTTATGTTTGTATGAAAAACCTGTCTTCGGCACCACAGTTAAACTGCTCATAGCAAAAGTCGAATACTACAGACTTTTGCAACATTGCTGTTGCTTACTGGAACCCTCATTGGTTGGTGGAAGAACTATATCAACTGGTTGACTGTCCGCAGGATGATCGTCATTTTGTGAGTCGTTAATTTGTTTTTGAGAAACAATGCGGTAAATTTCTAAAAAAATTATTAAAAAATAAGAGCAGGTTTTGCCAGGTACAGGTCCCATTTTGCAGAAAGTGTTTTTTATTATACTTGCATTAAAAAAATCCACCAAAATTAGATACATTACAACTGATGAACATGATGGTGCTATTATTAACCAGTGCTGTAATGACTTTTTTTAAGTAACTGTTTTCAAATGAACCTAAGATAAACAATAACATTTAAAAAGACATTGTGGCAAGTAAATAACAAAACCAATGGTAAACTAGGGATTTTAATTGTTTTCAGGGACTGTATTATACTTATTTTACCAAGGCTATTTGACAAATACATACTGATTCTAAACCAGGGGTGTCCAACTCAAACATGCCGGCATGCCAATTTTTATCCTATAACTTCTTCCCATGCGGAAGTTTAGTAACTAACTCTTTCCAAATAATAATAAAAGCGTGTTTTACAAATAATAAAAACGTGTGATTGCCGCGATTGTTTTATATTGTAAATAAACAATGGCAATTTACTGTATAAAAAATTAAGGCACGCGTGCCGCTTGTCGTACACCCCTGTTCTGAACTTATTCTTTATGAAAAATTGGTGATTGAATTTTTTCTTCTTGCAATTAATGGACATCCTTTTGGGTTAACTCGAGATATAAGCTAAACTAACCGATTTTTTTTCCTGCTAAATTATATACTACTGCAAAAACAGTTTACTGTGAGAAGGGGCAAAGGTTTATAATTATCTTCATTTAATTATGATAGAAAAAACGGTCTAGCGATATATAATATTTGCAAGTAAACGGTTCTAGAGAACAAACCATTCATTTGATAACAATGCTCAACTGGGTTAGATTTAATAAACCAAATTCTACAACAAATAAACCATGTTAGCTTCCTTAGCGCATTGTCAAAAATTCCTTTAAAGTGTAGTGTTATTTATTGACAGCAGTGCAGTGTTATACATTGTCCTAACCTTATCAAATCAAGCCTTTAAACAACAATATGGTGTGAGGTGAAGTGACCTAATATGTCACACTTCCTTGTTGGTTTTTACCTAAACCTCTTTTAAACCACCCAACATTTTATTGGGAAGCTACATATTGCCTATAATAATATACAGTAATATTTTTGAAATGTTTGAACGAAATTGGGTAGAACAAATAACTTTTCTTTACTAAAAAATAAAAATTTAGGTTTATTATTACTAAAAACAAACAATTCATTTTAGATTATCACAGATTGAAATTGGAACATTGGACTTCTTTTGGATTGTGTATAGGGTCAATATGAAAAAAGCTAACTCTAACTAAAATTGTAAAGGGCAAAATACTAGCCAATTATTAACAGAGTTACGTCATCTGTTTGTCTGGGAAAAGGGCATAGCTAATGTTCCACACAGGTGATTTCTTTGTGAATCTCAACTTTAATACCTCAAAATCATTAGTATATATTGAAATACATATTTAAATAGAAACAGTTTTATTGCTGCTAGAACACAAATATATAATCACTACAAAATGTGTTTCACCTGTGAGGATATTGTGGAATGCTACTTCAACATTAGTAGAGTCAAGGGCTGACGTTTCAATAAAGGAGAGTCCATTCTTTTCTGCAGTTACACCAATCATTATAATTGAAAGCAAAAAAATAGTTTATATTTATACAGTTAGATTGGTTGTGAGTGTAATACTTACAATGCCTATTCAAAAACAACATATAAAAGTCTACAAAAAATGGTCTGTAAAAAAATAATATTGCTTCAATATAAATGACACACTACATCCTGTATTTTTCTGGGCAACGATATTAAAAGAGGAAGCATTTATGTTTTTTTAATAATTATATGTTGTCCTTAGTCAAGCTATAATTTACCCAAAATCAAGTCAATACTTTAATTATATTATCCAGATTTCAACTGATTCATGGTAGAATCACATTATCATCTCAAACATTTTTTTTACTTGATAATGAGTAAAACTACCTACATATTTTTATACATAAAATATGTAATTGTAGAAAAAAAAAAAATTTATTGCCTGAAAAAGCTTTTGCTTCATCTGTAGGCACTGCTCGAAGGTGACGTAAATCGCTCTTGTTGCCAACCAACATAATGACAATATTATTGTCAGCGTGATCTCTTAGTTCTTTTAACCACCGCTCAACGTTTTCATAGGTTAAGTGCTTGGCGATATCGTAAACAAGAAGGGCACCAACTGCTCCACGGTAGTATCTAAAAAAAATTCAACACAAAAGAGTAATCAAGCTTTTGTAACCCACATTTTGTCTTTTACTTTTTTAGCTCACATAAACCCCCCCAAAAATACTAAAGGAATGTTTTTTGCCAGTTTTGCATAAATTGTAACATATCAATTTAAACCCATCATTCAACGATATATATTGTGGAATCTGGATTCTAAGTGATCAAGGGCAAGATTTTGCACTTGGCCTCCCATTAATTTGAGTGCATTATACTCCAGGCTAGAGCGTGCCTCAAGCGAGAAATATTCCAACCTACTGGCAGATTTAATATGCTAAATTGCGACAACTGATATTACTGTCAAGTATTGCTTGAAATGCTAAAACTTACACCTTGGGCGAATAAACAACCAAAGGGTTATTCACCTGTTCAGTGCATTTAAGCATCTCATTTGCTAAAATATATTGCTTAAGGCAGTGATCTTCAATCATTTTTTGTGGCCGTCGACCGAAAACTGCATTACATCTCCATAGAATTTCGTAGTTGTGTATCCCTAATTTCGACAAATGTTTTGAACAGTATTTACTGTGTTTTTTTGCATTTCTTTTATAATGAATTTCAACCAAACTGTTTGCTCAACAATTTTCTAAAATATACCTAACAAATTGTTTTTCTTTGGCCGTTTAATAGTTTGTCTTTTTGACCTGCCAAAAATGTCAACTATGCATTTTTCATAATCCCGAAAAAATAACTGAATTTGTGAACCACCAGACGTCAGTAAAACATCAAAAAAAATTTCTGTTGATGCGTACACACTAATGCAGCACTTTTATAAAACAAAGCAAATTGTTTAAATCTATGTATTCCTAGTAGATTAAAGTTTTGTCGAAATTTGTCAAAATAATATATTTTTTAAGTAAAAAAATAATTGCCCTAGTCATAAAATTTGGCTTTTTTGATGCAGGAATCAGGCTCATAACCTAAGCTTTTATTTCTTAGCATGATTTGATTAAAACTGTATGCAGCGATGACCCCTTTCCAAACTGTTTTTGTACTTTTTTTGTATTTTGTTTATTTAAAACTCTATATGCAGGGTTGGGCTTAAGCACTCGCCCGCTCGCTAATGCGAGTACAAATTGCTCCTGGCGAGTGCTGATTTACACCCATTCGCCGGAGTGGAGAGTGCCTTCGGCCAGAAATTTAATTAGTTTGTGTAGGACAACTTGAGTTTAGCACAACTACAAAGCGAAATATAACTTAGCGCCAGTTATTTCCCTAAACACTAAGACGCAAATAAATTCAGCACTACACAAATAATAAGGTTAATCAAAGTCACGTTTGAAGCTCGTAATAAAGACTCTTGGTCCCGTTTTAAAAAGTCGTTTACCAGCAAACAATCAAAGATGTCATTGCTGCAGCGGCAAACAGTTGTAAGGTTTATCGTTTAACTTAAACATTGTTAATTTTTATATGTTTGACCCAGTCATTGACGCCTTTAGAAAAGTTCATTGGAATTGCGATGTACCCAGGATAAGAATTCTACTTTTTTGTATTTATTTAATTGTTTGTATTAGGAAAATAAGAGCAATTGCTGCAGTTTTTGGTAAATAAGTTTGAATGCAAATGTCTTATAATAATATTTGTAAGCAGTGTTTTTTTTATGTTTTGAGGGGCCGAAACAGCCCAGTGAACACTACGATATTTGAAAATATCACCTACTTGTGTAACTACAGCTGAGAATTAGCAATTATTCTACGCAAGTATGTTGTTGCGATCTCTTAAAGTAAAATATAAAAATAACTGTGTGAATATTTTATTGCAATTATGTTAAGATAGGAATCGCACCATTGCGGACGCACTTGGAAATTTAAACGACCCACGTCGCGCAGCACAGAACCTCTGGTACATATGGTTGTTAACTTTTCGAAAGAATGGTTTAGTTCTAAATTTACAATTATTTTGTCATTATTATATCTGTTCAACAAGTAACTATAGTGCTAGGTGAAATGTGGCGTTTTGTTTGTGGCTGAAACAACCTGCGGTAAAAGGTCCTTAAAGCACAGAAAAAACAGAAAACAAAATAGAGAGCGTGAGCATGTTTAGAAAAATGGAAAACAGCCAGGCCGTGGCTACTAAATTGTCAGTGTTATTTTCTTCACTATAGATTGTAAAAAATATGGAAATAAACGGCCAGTCTTTTATAAACTAATGTTTACGTATAAAAACCACAAGACAGATTAACGATAACCCAAGAAATGACCGCGCTAGGATAAAAATTTGCAGACGGCATGCCAACATTTTTGGCGAGTGTTATTTCATCCAGGCGAGTGCTGATTGATAGCCAACTGGCGAGTGCAAATTTTTGCTTAGGAATAACCCTGATATGGTAACAAACAATGCTAATTGACTGTACGGTTAAGCGAAATAAACTTACGCTGATGTAATGGCTCTGTATCTCTCCTGTCCAGCGGTGTCCCAGATCTGTGCTTTGATGGTTTTGGCATCAACTTGAATACTTCTGGTTGCAAATTCAACTCCAATAGTACTTTTGCTCTCAAGGTTAAATTCGTTACGTGTAAACCGCGAAAGTAGATTACTCTTACCAACTCCAGAGTCCCCAATCAGTACAACTAAACAACAGATAAAGATAAACTAAGTACAGAACTTAGTACACTGAAAATCAGTTTATCATTGACGTGCAACCAAGATAGTTTGTTTTCACCATTCGGATTAAGGCAGATTTTGTTATTCGAAAGAACACTCTGATTAACCAAACAACAGACAAATAGTTGTTAATTTAAGCGTTACATCAGTTTGATAGTATTCTACATTTTTATCTTTTAAAGTAGATTTTATAAAAAATTATGCAAAGGAATTGTGTAATAATACTTAGCCACACAATCTTGTTTAATGCAACTGAAAAAGGAATATTACACATGCTTACCTTTGAAAAGGTAGTCATACTCATCATCTCTATTACCCATCTTTGTTGTAATAATTAAAAATAATTACCGAAGAACAATGTATTTAAAACTTCCTTTTATAAAAATCTACAAATAGTTTCAAATATAATAAATTTATCAACAGTTTCTTGTTAATTAAAACAACTTCCGGTTTCATAGTCAGGAAATAACTAATTTCAATAGGTTGTCCGTGAATGGTTTACACTGTTGCCTAAACTAACTGACATCTGTTGTGTATACTACCTAATGATATGACCACCAAGATAACACACATAAATAAAATCATAAATGACATCCAATCCATAATAGAGATCACTAACATTCATCAATATGTGACTCATACAGGGGAAAACATTACCTTTTAATTTGGCCTGGTAAATTATTGTGTATATTGGGACAATGTGATGTATTCAATATACCGAAGGCCTTAGAAATTAATGTATAAACCTGCTATTCCAATTAAAAACAGCTAAAGTAGTTGTAACTTAGTTGGATACTGTATTTTAATAGGGCTCATCAACACAGTACAACACCTACGCTTACATTGCTCTACATGCAATAAGCTTTTTTAGTTTATACACACCAATGTTAACCCTGCCACAAGTTTTTTTAGCATTAATACAATGCTTCTAAAATTAGCTACAGTAAATTTTAAATCAATCAGAATTTTGAATACACAAGATTATGTTGAAATGCTTTTGTTCACCTTAAACCATTCATTTTAAGTTTATTTCAACATAATATTCCCAAGAAACTTTCTGTTCCCGGTTGAAAGAAAATTTTAATGCTGAGTTAGCAGGGGCCCGGGGCAGATCAATGTTTTTTGTATAAGGTTGAGTCGTAAAATTTTTTAGATGACATCACAAAGTGTGACACCATGAAGGTATTTTTTTGCGTTAATCTGACACATATTTTTACCCTTTGATGAAACTGACTAGAAATCAAATACCGTGTTTTATGGTTGCCATGTCCCTTTTCGCTTATATCCATTTACAATGCCGCACTAAAGACGGTCAGCAAAATAATTTTTGGCAACACTTTAAATAATTTTTTGGCAACACTTTAACAAATATAAATTTAAAAAGCTTAACATACTATTTTAATTGTGCCTACATTGTGACTCACGTAGGTCACAGAGACAAAAGCCATTATAAATGCAAGGTTCTGGACAGGTAAAGTATGAAGAAACTGAACATACACACAAAGCGACATTGGTAGTTAAATAAAGCAATGCTTTTACTTTTCAACTCTAAAGAGTGTTGAAGCAGAAGGTCCCACATCAAAAAGGCCATTCCACAATAAAACTTGTTATCACACTTTCGTTCTCAAAGCAATGTGTTTATTTAATTTAGGAAAGCAAAATTTAGACCAAAAGTTTTGTTTATTACTTAACGTGAAGCATATTCTTTTGAAATTATTACCTAGTTTTAAACTAAAGCGAGTGTACACTCCCCAGTAGTTCTACCCCCATTGTTTTAAAATGTTGTCTGTTCTGCGGAGTAAATTCATCATCAACGTTCTACATTCCTATTCCACTTGAGTAATGCTTGCAATCCAGCGTGTAGGAATACAAACTGACTTTCTGTAAACATTTAATTCACAGCATTAGCATATGATTCAGTTAACCCAGTAACATTATCCTTCAGCCGTAAAAGAGTGTTCCTTTTGCTTTCATCTTGCGCATTAACACTTGCAAGATCTTAAGACTGTTTATTATTAAAACAGATAAAACATAAAATTATTTCTTAAAATCTTTCAGAAATATATATTACGCCTATAAGGCATCGTCAGTTTCTGTACAAAAACAATCATGTCAAAATGCCATTGGCTTGTTTTTATTTTTTGTCCATGTAGGACCTGTTTGAACTAAGAATTGTTTTCGACAGGTTTAGTTCTTTTTTATTAGATCTTATTATGTCAGTGATATTTATGCGTATTTGGCTTTATTAGTTTGGTTGTCCTAAAACTATGGCATTGTAGATTATTCTGCGTTAGATATGATATTTCATTGGTTTTAAGCATATGGATAATTAAATCATCTCCTTATCCACTTTGGTGTAAAATTTGAAAGTAATTCATGTTCATTTGTACTCCTGCTAGCTGAGTAAAAAAAAAACATTTAGAAAATCGACTTGCGGCGATTGAACCTATAACACAGATTTTACAAAACTTTTATAATTGAGAAAAGTTCTTAAAACAAAAGTTACACCTGGAATATTGCATAAGGTCAAAATTTCTGCCTTGATGTACCGTTTTCGTGTTAATTCTATTGTAAAAAGTACTTTTATAAACGCAAGTAAACTCCTCCGGGAACATCGCGGCACACCTGGCATGGTCTCGCGGCACACTGGTTGCGGAGCACTGGTCTAGACACCAAAGATCACAGCCGGCTCTTACCCGGTGAATATTTAATACTGGGGGTGCAAGTTAATTCTGTTAGAAAATACTCACAGGTTCATTTGCCATTTATTCAACACCGGCCTCTTACTTGCTCAACTGAATTTTCTAGCAAAAAATATTGGTACTTGTCTAGAATCCTACCACATTGAAACAATTATTAAATGAAAGCAGAATATTTGGGTAAGGGTGGTGTTGGTTAGTCTTTGGGTGAGGGTGGGTTAAGTATGATCATATTTAATAATATTGCTTAATACCCAAAGTCAATCGCTAACCCGCAGTCTAACAAAATAATGTTCATTGTGGTAGGATTCTAGGTCATCATGACCTGATCAGCAACTTTAATAAATAAAATCATTGCCAATAGTTATTCCATGTCCCTTAATATTGAATTAGCCTAGATATTATTATGACATTCTTTATTTTCAAGAAAAAATATGTAAAAATCTAGATCTAGGTGTAAATACTAAGCAACAGCGGACCTGTATACAACTCTCCAAAAAAAATGTGAAATTACTAATATTTAGTAAAATTATAAGCAATGGCTATAGTGAATTCCTAAAATTATTGTACTGCTGCCTTAGTTTAATTTTACACTTTTGTAACCAACAACCTCATTCTTTTATATATATTTAGTTCAAAATTCGAAGGTTTTAACCAGCTTTACTATTTTAAATTTAATGATCCGTTGTTTGTTTCGACGCTGGTCTAGAATCTTACAACAACGCACATTATTTGGGTAAGGGTGCGGGTTAGCGTTTTGGGTTAGGGTGGGTCAAGTATTATTATTAAATAATGAATATAATAATACTTGACCCACCCACATCAAAACGCTAACTCTAACCCTAACCCAAATATTGTGCGTTGATTGAATAATTGTGCTAGGATTCTAGACTATGCGCCTTTGTTTCTAATTTGATATTAAACCAGCCTGACGAAAACTGTTTTCTGTTTAATCTAGGCGCACGGTTTCTGTTTGATATAAAAAGAAACAGCTAGAACAGTTGGTAGTTGTAATTAAATCACAGATATATCGCAAAAAATGCGCATAACAACTAGAATCACGGATAGCAAACGTCAACGTACAACTTTACTATTTCGAAGTCAAAAAATAGAAGACTTTACAACCTCGCCTATAGCGCAACCGCTTAAATGCACATCGGTTGGCACGCATATAATAGAAGAATTGATGCTACTAAGACAAAAATAATAGAGCAGGAATCACTATAAATGTTGCATGTAACTTTTTTGACAACTTTTGTTAATATACTAAGTGTGTTGACCGATTATTCATTAGTTTGGGGCAAATTGCCGAAAAAATAGACCCATATTCACATCTGAGAAAACCTCCTATAGCAAAATAATTAAACCGTGTCCAAATTGCGCAACGTCATACCGTTGTCGTAACCAGTGGACGGAACAAAAGCTTTCTATATATAGGACTGTACAACCGAAGGGATGGATAAGGCGATTTTAATAGAGTGTTAATATAGTTCTTATATAATGGGAAAGAGTAATAGTTATTGTTACTTTATACATTTTAACATAATATTATATTATTTACATGTCTTATCTTTATGGTACTGCAAAACGCCAACTTTACTAGAGTTGCCTTATCGAACACACTTTTCGGGGACTAGGCGAAAAGAACAAAAACACAAATAAATTCTAAATATTGAGCTTTTATTGATGTAAACATTCTGCGACCAAACAAAAAAATAAGCGGAATGAACTCAAGACATGGCTTTGGCTCGCATTCGGGCACGCTTGCCGGTGACTGCTTGAAATCCAGATTTAATGGTGGCCACTGAACACCTAGACTGGCAGACGTGACATCGGAGAAAATGCAGGCGCACATCTCGTTCAAGGACGGTGTCGGGGCTTCGGCAGGTGTGGCAGGTGACGTACTCCTCTGAAAACGTATATAATTGCAAATTAGGGTGTATGTGTACTTGGGTAGTTAGGTAACTGTATAAAGTTAAATGCAAAAATTCTAAGGAACAAATAGTTACTTTACCTAGATGTTTTTTATGAAAAATCTATTGAATATAATCATATGACAGGGCTTACTGATGTATCGCCGAAGAACACTTTCAAGTTGTTTTTGTTGAAACCGCCCCTTGATTATAAGTTGATTATTGCCATCAACAGAGCCACTAAAAACAAAACAACCCAATTCGTTACTATTCGGAAAAACTCTCCGGCAAGGAATTAGGACGCACTTACTGAACTTGTATATTGTCAAAACGTAGTTATTTATTTCCAAGCGGAATTTGCTAAACAGTAACTGGTAATGGTAAATGCATAGCACGTGTAGTTTTTCTACTAAAAACCTTTTTTTTTTCAAAAGCATTTAGTCTTCAATATTTGCCTACATTTTTACTTTACTTTTATACGTACATTGCTGCAATTCTGTTTTGTCTTTCTTACCAAAGTAACAATAAGTATATACCTGGTGCCCAATTCAGCAAGGATAAATGCCAGAATGTGTTTTGGTTGTCTTCGAAGCCTAAACAAAGATACTTCATTTATCATATGGTCAAGGAGCAGGGGCGGATCTAGGGGGGGCGATATGGCCATTCCTTAATAGGCAGCTTATTTTCGCGGTTCCCTAGATAGTATGGCCTATTTTCGCCAAAATAAGACACATTTTTAAGCTTTGTAGTGGTGTACGAGCTTATGGCGCCATATAATAAATATTTCAAAAAAAAGGTAAAATTCGTTTCGCGCACTCGCGCAAAGCGGTGTTTTTCAGATTTGCAGAGACGGCTTAAGTGACCGTACGCTGACCTCGACTATATAATAACTAACTTATATCCAAGTACAATTACAAGCTTTTTTGTTGTTAGTGCAAATCTGTATCAGACCCAGCCTGCCAATATACTTCATCCGGCCCGCCGCCTCTTTTGACAAATAGACAACGAGTCCATTTTAAATACTTTTTGACTATTTTAAGTGTGTAAATGCAAAAAATTTTCGCGCTTCGCGCTAATGATCTTTATGCAGCCAGTGTGTTTACGTTTTGATGCTCTTTTTGAACTAGATCAGCGCTTCTTTACTGTTGCGCCGTGGAAAGCTGCCAAGTGCGTCGCGGACAAACGAAAAACATATTCAAACATAATCGACAAATATTTTTTAACCATTTTTTTTAAATGTAACAAAAACAAGAAATTTAAAAGAAATACCGGTATACCAAAAAAATCGCGTTCGCTTTGCTCGCCAGGTGTGCCCCAAATGGTTAACAAACACTAAAATAGATTAACTATAAAATTTATCGCGTTTTCTCAAAGTAGTTTTATTACACTTTTAGTAGTAGGGGTGTGGCGACGTGTGGACTCGAATTTTAAACCAAGTATACGCTTTTTTAGCGAATGTGCGCCAAGAATTTACTGGCTCCTTAAAAGTAATTATAAACACGTTTTTAAAGTGCAAAAAAATCCGAGGCCCACCTGATTCACAATTGTCATAAAGTTGTAATAACACAAAATCTCATTTAACATATGTTGTGCGGCCCGCAGAGACCTTTCTGAGTTTGATTTTAGCCCGCGACTACTACACAAAGGTTGCCGACCCTTGTGTAAGGATTTGAATAACCTATCCAATGTTAGGATTAACTCTGCATAGAGTTTTGCTCATTTCAGCAACCTTATTTGGCAAAAAACAACTACAGTAACTTAAAAATTGAGAGAAGTGTCATGAAAGAACCACAGCTGACCGCACCAGACAACGCTATGGTTTTATTGCGACGAGACCTCTGCGCTTTTTCGGAAGCATGTGCGGTTGCTCTCGCCTTTTCGGGAAAAAGCAAGATGTGTAGACAATAGACATGGTATAGCGTCTTTCAGCGATATTCTTCATACCGGGTCAAACTAGGAAACCGGCCCACTGTAGAGGCTAACCTTATTACTTTTTCGTGCTTTTAAAAGGTCTGTTTTTCGCGTTATTTTGCAGGAGTTAGTTTATTCGGCCAGCCGATGTTATTTTTACCTGAATTATAACGTCACACAATGGTATACTTTTGTGACGTCATATCTGAAAAAATTGAGACGTCATATCTGAAAAATTTCATGGCCCTCCCCAAACTGAAATCCTAGATCCGCGCCTGTCAAGGAGTTCCTTAAAACATTACACAAAACTATCAAAAGGAACCAATGTGCCACATACGTTTGACATATTTCTGTAAAATTGACAAATGACGTCTTTTTTGTTCCTACTCTCGCACATTGCGGTGGCTTCATGATAAACCGTTTCTTTTCTCCAGCAACCATTTCAGGATTCTTTTGTCGCATAATGTCAAATACCCTTGTCAGCAGCTGAAAGATAATGCATATATTGTTAGACTTAATTTCAATGACGAAGATAGTTCAAATTTATTTGGGAAACGACTCCTGCAAAATAGCAGGGATAAGATTGCACACCAGGCGAGTGCTTATTGACACCCATTAGCCGGACTGCCGAGTACCTCAAAGAAACAACTTGTTGATGGTATCAGATCGTTATTTGTTAAATGGGACGAATTACGTTTAAATTTAATGCCTTCATACATGGAAAATATACTACGCATTCGGTATTACGATTAGCAATCAATGTCATATCTCGTTCTACTAGTTATGTGCTTATTCAACGAGCATATTACTTGTTTAATGATATTCGTTATAAGAGATAACACCCTGACGAAATAACGTAACAAGCATAACAAGTAAAGATTTGCTTAGGGTAAAATTCTTATTTTTTCGGAGGAAAGTACTTCACTAATCACGGGTAACGAATTAAAAGCCGCCATTTTCGGTCTATAGGATTATCGGCTCTATGTCTTAAACTGTTTCACTTTTTACTTTGCCACGGAGGTTTGAAATGACTATAAATCTGTAGATTGATTACATGTATTGACCGTAAATTTAGTCGTCGTGTTTACTTGTGTGGACGTGAGAATTTCCGATAGAAAAGTTACCTAGTGTCGAACATAAACTATGTTACGAGAGATCCATTTGTCTGTCAAGGCATGTTAAAACGTGTTGATTTGTCATTTAAGTACCATCTTTACGCACTGAAAGAGTGAGGCAGGTTCAATCGTTAAACTCGAAAATTTCTGACAAATATTTATAGAGCCCTAGAAAAATTGATTTAAAGCCTTTGCTAAAGATAATTTATTTAAAAACTTCTTGGTCACCCAAAGAATAAAAATGATAAATAAAAGTTTGGCCAGTGGTCTAATTTGTATTACATCTTTGGCCCATTGGTATAAAATACCCCTGTTTCAGACGATTTTGCTAATTACAAAGCGATTTTTGCATAATCTTAAGTTGCAAATTAAAAAGTGCCCTACGAACGTGTTTGAATAAAAATCTTAGTACCTAAAGAAGCCCAAACTTTAAACAATATAAAAAAATGAATACAAATAAATTATTGAGATAAGTTAATTTAGCTGATGGTTTCTGTGCTTTATATTTTTGTAATGATAGATACTGTTGAGGCTTCTACCGGACTAAATCTAACACATAGATTTTCAGGTTTTAACTCCTGTCTTGTGTTTTATATAATTTACTGGATATGAAGCTAAGACATTTATTTTACCGAAATATAAATGCTTGACACGTAACAAATGAGACAATCATTTATCTTTTACATTTTATACCCCTTGAAACATGATATTGGTATAAACAAAACAGTGCTTCATAAAATTACCTTTTAACAATTTGCACCAACCTCGTCATATGTATAGTCCCTGTCAACACCTAGCCATGAGGTGGTCTCAGCATGGTTGTCATCAAGGCTGGCATCTTCTTGGTCCAGATCAACAGGGACCTGCTTGTGCTTTTTCTTTTTCTTTTTACCAAGTTGGAGGGTATCTAGATCATCCTCTTCCACAGGCTCTACCTAAAACAATAATAGGTTAACATATATATCTATTAGTAAGTTAACATATAAAAATACTAACTTAAGACCATTCCCGATACAGCAATTGTGATTAGTGTAAAGTGAAAATGCTGACGAGTGCTGATTGACACCCATAAGGAAATTTTGGTTGTCTTTTATTCCTACTGGTTGGTAGTCCACAACAAAACTATGTCGCACAAAAAAAAATTGGCCAATTATGGCATAAATATCCAACAATACATGTGATAGTACGGAAACAAATTAAAGCAGTGCATCTCACATGGTAAAATATCTTAACACATTTAGCAACCATAAATATTTTTAAAACAAATCAGTGCGATCCGCTTGTATTGTAGTAGCACAAAAGTGTATGTTGTACGCATTAAACGAAATAATAGACTTTTAGTCATTGAAACATAATTTGTTTTGGATCATTAAATGAATTTCTTGATTAGGTCTGAAAACAACAACCCCTAAGGGCACACACCAGTCAGCAAGCGGACGGCAATTGGTGGCCAAAAGACGTACCTAATATCTTTTTTAAAACCAATATTAATTGTACACATTATTTTAGTCCTATAACTTAATCTATTCTCAGTTATAAATTTTTTTTACTCGTTCTTTTTTTCAGTTAGAGCAGTGGTTCTCAAACTTTTTTAAAAAATTTACGAAACGGCCCCCCAGCAATTTTTTTAATTGCACACGGTCCTTTAAAAATATACCCAATAAACACATAAAGCACTTGCTTCTTTGCTTTATGCTTGGCTATGTTAAACCCTAACCAATCACTTTATTTTAGTGAAGCAACCACAAACAGTTTTAAAACTGTGACCGACTGACCGTACACAGCTCACTGTGTCAGCAGCAAACTGTAAAAACATAATTCTCATTAGCAGAACGCAACATTATGACGTCATAATGGACAATTAAACTTAAAGCTGGCAATAATGTGAATGAACAACTAATCTCCTTGGTTTGGAAAAGTAAGTTGCCTGAAAATTTAATTGCACAAAAAATTTTCTTCTTCAGAAGCGTTGTGTTGATTTTTTGTTAGGTGCTTCGCGTTCCCAGAAAATTGTCTCGCGGACCCCAAGTTTGAGAACCACTGAGTTAGAGTGACATATCAAACAGCATTGTTAGGTTGGTCGTTTTAAGGGCTGAATCAGGGTGGGTAGTAGTAGGACATGTCCCCCCAACTATGTTTTTTGCCCTTTTTTGCTAAACTTTTAATATTTTTTTTTTATTATTTTTTGCGAACTTTTTTAATTTTTTAATTTTATCCAAGTTCTAAGAAAATCTTTTCAGTCCAACACTATGTGTATAGTATTATGCGCTTCAAAATCAAACTCACATCTTCAAGATGGCATTTTTGTTGCATATTTCAACACTAGTTTGCCAAAGAACTGCACATTTTTTACGATTGGTTGTTTAATGACTTCACATTATGAGTTGTATGACACAATTTTGTCAAATCATCTCTGAAATATTTCATGCCCTACCAAACATAAATCCTGTACCAGTTGTTGGTCCTGTTATTTCCAGTTTAATTGGTGATATGTTTCTTGTGGAACTCAAAATATAAAAGGCCAACTCCACATATTGAAATTAAAATATTTTTCATCCAATATTTTATTTTTAACAATTATTGGTCATCAAATTATCTCTTTACAGTTAATATTTGTGACATAACAAACAACTTTAATGTGCTATAGATGCTGATTTATAGGATTACCTTGCCACTAATGTTTGGGTAATTAGAAAGGCACATATATCAAAAATATTTTTTACATATCATTCTACATTGAAAGTAACAGTGGAAGCATATGGGCTTTGTGGCTTGGAAACACAAAATTTGGCAAGGGGGTGCAAATTTTGCTAAATTTTGTCAACATTTAGGGTACGCAGTTCAAAAAGTTTAAGAACCCCTGCTTTAGACACTAACATAATTTAACGAAGTGCAATAATAATGAAATATATTACCATATCTTTGTTGTCATCATCATCCAACATAATTCTCACTTTCTTCTTCTTCTTTTTCCCAAGGCTAAGTTCATCTTGGTTAAGTCCATTATCAACCTATTTATATGTATAGTTTTATACATTGTTTTGCCTAAATTAGTTTTAATAAAATACAGTAAATGTGCGGTGACTGTTTGTAAATTATATTGGATTGGAGTTGATAACCGATGCTAATTGGTAGTATCGATGCAAATCCGATATCAAATTCATACAAGAATTTAAGCCACAAATTGCTAGCCACATGATTTCCACCTAAGTATTTTTTAATATTAAATTAACAACCACAGGTAACTAGCCGAGTCAGTGCTAAAGCTAATTTTAATAACCTGGAAAAAATTACCTTTAAATGTTCAATTTTAACTATTTTGCTTTTTTGAGCAGGAATGACATAATTTTGAATCTGATGATCCCAATACTTTTCATCTAAAATATTGGGTCAAGAGCCACAGACTGACAATTGCCGCAGCAAAAAAATAGTTGTTTTTATCAGACATAGTATACTTAATTTGGTCATCTACAACAAATGATATCCAAAGACTAAAGGCCAACTATGTGTAAATCTTCATACAGGATGCGCAACTACAAAAACAAACAAACAAGCCCATTATAAGTGGGAAAAAGTCCTCCTATGCATTTAATAGTTCAGTAAACATTAAGGCTGGCCTTGATTGAAATATGAAAATGCATTGGCATATTTGTTGATCAGTACACAATCACCGTAAATTTTAATTCAATGTCAACCAGATGCATATGAATGTACAGTAACATTACTACTCCCAACATTTCTAAATTAATACTTAAAAATGAACACCTTGCAAAAGAGCTAATCATAACAAATTTTAACAATGCTGTGTTTTATCAAGCATATTTATGTTTAGGCAGTGAGAAGCCGCTACAACTTGTTTTGGCCAGATAAGCTCATGTAATAAAAGGCAACACTGAAAGTTTATGCAAACGAGTAGAAAAGCAGAATTAAAAGATTATTAGTAATAAATTAAGTACACTCACATTACTAGGATCCACTTCAAGTTTAGCAGCATCTATACACAATAAGACTTGTTTAAGAATAATGATTTTATTGCACGCTAAAAAAGGCAAATTTGTTTTACTTTCCATTCCAAGTGCAACTAACAAGTTATTAAAACATTAGAATAAAAATATCTGAGACAGCTAGGTGATTTTCATAGGTAAGGTTTGCAAAGATTATGTTAAAATAGATCTAGAAACATTGCAAGGCCTGCAATTACTTGCTTTTTGGGTATCCATATTGCCCTACTACTAGAAAAATGCAGACGATACACCATAGTTGATTATTGGCTAGAACCTAAATAAAGAAAATAAAATTACAGGTAAAAATTACCATGGTCTTGAATTGGAAGAATAACTTTGAAACAACAATCACCTGACACACTAATACTTTTTGCCAGTATAATCAATCAGTACATTTTTAGAACCTAATTATTTTGAGTAAACCGTTTTTTGTTTGTTAGCAATAAACACAACAGTGCAATTAAATTAACCGTTATCTTCCTAAAGATATTGTTTTCAATCCAGGCAAGAATGTAGAGTAATTACGATACCTTCTAGTGGTTCTTTATTGGTAACTGTAGGTTGTCCATCAATATCATAAGCTGGCTTTTTCTTTTTCTTCTTTTTTTTGAGGCTTGACAAATCTAATTCATCTGTAAAAATATTTGCATGGTTGTTTGAAAGTTATTGAAAGACAAAACAAGCGCTTGTGCATCCATTTTTAGTGCATCGCCTTAGAAGATGTACTTAAAGATTAGAAAATATAATTGGTAAAGATAAGTAGGCGCTTGCTCTTAAGGCAAGGGGTGACTTCTCCGATACGTTCCTTGTTACACTCGATCCAAGGAGAAGGCTGCTAAAATACCTGTCCTTAACTTCTTGAACTCTAGACAGAGAGACTTCACTCAGTTCACATTGCTCGTTTAGTATATTCACAAATCTCAGTGCACACCATAACAAAGCACGGTGATTCAAGCCGCCAGCGTATAAAACATATAAAGTACTGGTCACACAGCAGTGGACACTGGTTACATGAATTGTGACGTCAATTGACTCTAACTTCTGTTGTGCTTAGTACTTCTTGTTCACCCATGCAAATTTATAATTAACATAATTATGACCGCAAAAATCTACTTTATCCCCCGCGCAGGCCAAATTTTCCAACCTGGCCCCACGCAATGTGCAGTTTTTCGGCGCTCTTTCACTATTGTACGTAAAAATTAATAAAATTTTTTTTTTCTTTAAATGCCGCATACCACAACGCATATTGTTTGGGTTAAGGTGCTGGTTAGCGTTTGGTTGAGGGTGGGTCAAGTTATTATTATTAATAAACATAATATTACTTGACCCACCCTCACCCAAACGCTAACCCGCACCCTAACCCAAAAAATATGCTTTGTGGTATGCGGTATTATTATTTTTTTTTTTTGCATAACTTTTCATGTACAATAGTGAAAGAGCGCCAGTTTTTCAATCTGGTAGTGTGGTAGTCCACTACCCAGGGCTGGTTAAAAATCCTACACCATTTTTGTCTAGGATATATTTTGCTAACATTATTTAGGTTAGCATTGGGGTAGGACATGTATTATTGGGAACACACAATAAGATCTACAAGGCAACATACCTAAACCAGAATAATCCTAATACCATAGTATTGACATCAACAACATAATAAAGCCAATATACAAAGTAACATCAAGGACAGAATAAGATCCAAGGCGTTCATTGCAATTTCATGGCTCACAACGTGTTTTGTTATTGTAAAAAGCCAACCGCCAGCGGCAAACCAGTACCACTGTCCTAAACAAAAACATAGATCGTACCAGCGTCTTCAGCAATGGTTGGCTTCAATTCTTCAACTTGATCAGTCATCTCGGTAGTAGATACAACTTACCGTAATTAAAAATTCACGCTACCAAACACAAATCTGTAATAAGTAGTGAGATTTACTTTAAGGCGCTACCGTGTAGTAAACGTTAACCAAAAGTAACTATTGCATCAGCATGGTTAATGCACATATGTTAAAACGCGAGGTACTGAACGCGATTGTCACGCAAGATCGATTATGACTTTTTTTACTGATTTTTATGAAATAAAGTAGTGTCCAACGTTTGACTTTTCCGGTTCAGGTCGGTTCGGGTTCAAATATTTTTTCGGGATAACCCCAGTTCGATTCCGGCAAAATGTGCGATTTCGTCGACTCTACAGCCTGTATTCCGCCAATGTACGTAACTATATACGGTGGATATTCAACAATCTACTTAAGGGTGTGTAATATAATTCATCCCTTACCAATATGGTTGGAAAATATCTACCATATGCTATTCTGCCTTTACAATTTACAGTTGGCCTCCATATTAGTTTCAAAATTTACCGACTCCATCGAATCCTGAGTACGACTCCGAAGCTCTGATGTTTGGAGGGTGTCACATAGTGTTCTTTGCATGGCCCACAATTGCGACTACAAGCATCACTTTGAAAAGCGGGATAGACCTGGCCTGCAGGGCAATATAGTTTAATGCCCCCTGAGCTAAACATTTACTTTAAATGCAAGGTATTTAAATATTTTCATTTTTTGTACTCTTACAAGACAAGCAGGAATATCAGAAATTTGGTTTAGGTCCAGGTTTCAGTTTGTATAATTAACCACAATGTCATATATGGCTGTAATAAACTAGCTTCAACTCAAACTTATTGAGAACAATCAATAATATGCAGCCTACAAAGCCACAGTATCTGAGGCAAAATAATCTATGTACCGGTAGCCTAATACCATGGTATTAAGACCAACGACATAATAAAGCCAAATAACCAGGAATATACGCGACAGGATAAGCAATAAAATCGTCGGTTTAAGACCCAAACCTGACGAAATAAGTCCTAAATTCACCGGAATAAGGTCTAACTAAACAAAATAACACCCGAATCTATAGAAGAATGTGTGGGATGGAAGGGGCTATAGGTTTGGCAAAAGCCTATATTTAGTGTCGACGTTTGGGCGCCCTAGTTTTAGCACTGTTTGCCGCTGTTTGGAGTTAACGGTGGGCATAATGGATGGTGTTAGAAATTCGATTAGGGTTGTAAATATTAGGGGAGTTAGTAAAGTTAGGGGTGGAGTTTGGGGTTATAGGCCTTATTCTGACCACTTAGGTATTATTTTCGATCTTTTATTTTGTTGTTGAGGTTGTTGTTAAGGCTTATGGCTGGAGTCCAACTGATTAGGCCTAAATAAACCCACAAAGGTTGTCAAAAAGATCTAAAACAACTTTATTTAACAAAAGAAGAATACTATATATAGTTACGCAAAAACGCATCATCAGTTCTGCTAATTTTCTGTAAACACAACGAAAAACACCGAAGTTATATATGAATATAAAACTATTTGCAAGTCTAAAAAAACAATAACAGAATTACAATACAGTACAGTCCAGGTGTAAACCAATAGTGAAGTTAAAAATTGCATTTTTTACCAATAGTGAAGTTAACAATTGCCTGACGATGCGTTTTTGCGTAACTATATAGTAGCCTCTATTCTGCTTTTGTTAAATAAAGTTGTTTTAGATCTTTTTTACAGCCTTTGTGGGTTTATTTGGATCATATGATATTGAAAAAAGATCAACAATACTAGAAATGTCGGAGCAGGCTTAGATCCCGATATTAACAAAAATAATAATAATAATATTATTATTATTACTTCATCAACTGAAGATAAGGGAAGGATCGCCGATAGTTCCTTCATTGATAACATCAAACACAAAGAATACTACCGTTTACAATCAAAAATAACATTTCTAAAACGATGTCTGAAAACAAACATCCTACTTCCTTCAAACCACCATAAAGGAATAGATCGCGACCTTTTACTTGTACAACAACAACGCAAGTTGAAGAAAGACCTGCCAATTTTGGTACATCAACTGCAAAAGGCAAAGATTTCGCATCGTCCTGACGTCACACAATGGGACAAAAAGCTTCAGAAAAAAATAAAAAAGCACTTCTTAACTAAATACAAGCATTTACCCTTAAAGCAAGAAACCCACCAAAACACTTTGTGCAAGGAAAGTGAAAACTCTAAAAGAAGCAAAAATCAAAAAGACAAAAAACGGTATCAGAGCAGAAAAAGATTTAAAAAGAAAAAAACACAACTGCAAAAAGCCAATCGAATGATTGTGAACAAATCAAAAATATGCTTAACAGAAAACGACAAATTACTGTTACTCAACGGACTAAATTTTGTTCCAACACCAAAATGGACGGAAAATGTTGAAAATGCTGAATGGTTTAGTGCAATTGGACACATTCGACGAGTAGAATGGAGGTACAGATCAAGAAATTGACCAAGCCGACCCACTCCCAATAAAACTACGGATTCCAAAGTCATCACGACCATGCAGAGATGACCTTGACGATGCCACGATAGCATATGGAAATATTGTGATCGCGAAAGTCCGAAATCTTGGAACACAAGTTAATCGTAATTTTCGGTTCCATAATAATTTTACTAAAAGCCTTCAGGATAGCCTTAGAAAACTTCTACGATTCGTAAAAGAGAAAATCATCGTAATATGTCGGTCAGACAAAGATGGAAAACTTATTATTGTTGACTAACAACGACTATGCATACATATCAGAAAAGCAGTTACAGGATTTTGAGAAACTGGAATTAACCAAAATACAAGTTGAGGAACACTTGCACATGGCCCGCCGTAGGTGTGAGGAGGTGGTGAAAACATTGCACAAAGCAGGAAACATTGATGACAAATTACTCCTTGGCACAACTGAAATTAAGGTAAAAAATGGTATATATCAGCATGCAAATGGGCCTTTAGCAAAATATTTTGCTAGTGTAACACTTGCTTATGCTTACCCGTTATTTAAAACACACAAATTGTCCGAAGAAAACATACCTTCTATACATGCGTACGAGATATACCTGTCCGACTTCTACAGTCAGCTGGAAACGTCACTACGTCAAGGTTTACAACATTTCTTGAGCATTTACTTCAACCAGTAAGCCAAGAGTTTTGCACGAACGACGGACATAAATGAGTATTGTAAAGATAGCAGGCACTATTTCATGGAGCTCGACACTTGGAAGAATGAAAATCGTAAAAGAATTACAAAAGAAATAGCCACCCAACCATTATTTATTGTAAACAGTCACTCACTTGTGCATTGAAACACCAATCACCTTTTCCATCTAGAGCAGTGATCGGCAAACTGTGGGCCGCAGAGCCATTTTTAGTGGGCCGCGAGTTACTTTTGAATAGTTTAGTGTTATCATGTAGTTGCGGGCCGGCTGAGATCCGTACGTTCATTTGTGTATTTTAAGAGTTCATGTGGCTAAGAATTATATTTCCTAGCGTTGTTCAGCCCCGCTTGCCAAATCGGGCCTCGAGAGTGCCTGTTTAACTATATTTTTTGCCAACGTTAACTATATATAAACGCAAAATTTTTCGCGCTTCGCGCGTATATTCTTGGTTTTCAACTACCGCTATGTTTTACATTATCGTATGGCAGTGATTTCGGCTTCAAAGGGCCGTGTAATATTTCACCTTTTCTTGGTGTCAACAGTCTAACGCTGTGTAAACTTAGACTCTCTGCAAATTGTAATTTCTACCAAAATATATGTAGTTAAATATAATTTTCTATTCAACTTTGCAATATGGCTATTGTATCATGAGTGACATTTATCACAATTTTAAAACAAGATTAACGTAATGGATTTCTTTCTACGTGTTTCGTGCGAACGATTTACGTAATTGCGGGTGCCGCCATTCAGCTGTGGAGATGATATAGTGGTAAACTTTTTCGCGCGATAAACTTGCTTGAGTTGCACAATACCACACCGGTTGGTTGGAGAACAAGTTTCCCAAATTACTTATACTACGATGTTACTTTTGAAGTCAAATGCAAGGATTTTTATGTACGTTTATGTTAAGTTTTATACTTAAATCTATTCAGCCAAAAAGCGACATTCTATAATTTCTTGCGTCGTGTGTCTCATAACTGTACAGTTCAATTTCTGTTAAATTATACTATAAATGCCGTTATTTCGAGCAATATTGGAATTTTTTAAGTGCCATATACCTCACGTATCCTTTTAATTGAAGTTTTGAAGATGTAAATCTAATGAACCCACTTTTTTTGCTCAATTTAACTGGATTTTAGCCTCATATTTGCCAACTAGTTCGTTCGAGAAAAACAAGTGTTTCTAACTTTGTGACGCCATTATAATGCCTTAAACTTCTGACACCGTTTTCGTAGTGGTTTTACGTAGTAGGCCTTCAATAGCTCCGATAAGAGTATTTTGGGCCGCGACGAAAAAAGTTTGCCGACCACTGATCTAGAGCAAGAACCACAATTGTAGAATTGGCCGTGTTCTGCCTCGAAAGCATAATACTATGCAACAAGAACTGCTATTATAAACAAACGGAAGGCATCGTGACGGGAGACAATAATTCTGTTTCCTTGGCAAACATCGCCATGCACTAAGTGACTATATCATGCGTTCAGTGGCTAAATTATAAAAAGAACAGACATCTTTAAACGATTCATAGATGATATTGTTTGGCTGTCTTTTGGCGAAACAAACACGAATAATGTCCGAAACCAGTTGATTAAAAAGTTTGAAAGTTTTGGAATGTCATTGGTGTTTAGACAAATTTCTACCAATCAAAAACAAGGTCAGTTAGCGTTTCTTGGTGTGCTACATTCAATCAATAATCTTACACCAGAAGGTTGTACAACTAAGGATTTCACAAAAGAAACAGCGCGAGATAAGTGTTTCCTACAAGCCACATCACACCACCCGATGTCGATTTTCAAATCCATAGTTTTTGGTGAGGCAGTTCGGTTAAGAAGATAAAACGAAATATTTTCCGACTTCAAAGAAAGTCTCAGTAGACTAGCTTCAAAGGCGAAAAACTCGGGTTTTCCTAAAAATATGGTAGATGATATCATCCAGAAGGCTAGTACCTGGAAAGAACGTTTCGGTCCACCGAAAAAAGAAGAAAGAAAAGCAAAGGATATAACAGTTTGTTTCCTAAAATACTAAGGCTGTCGGTTAAAGGAAGGAAATTAATACCTCCAACAACTATAACGTATAAAAACCCGCAAACACTCGGAGTAATCCTCACAATTTATCGCCGTTTGGCATTTAACAGCCAAAATATTGAGGATGGAAAGTCGGGTCCACGAGGAAAATATGCTTTGTGTGGCAATTATGGCAAATATAAAATTTCAATGGTTAACACTTCCAAAAAGCTGTACGCCCCACAAGGATTTATTAGACTTAAACGCAATCTAACGTGCGCTAACTACGGTATTTATGTCGCGACATGTCAATTATGTAAAAACCAGTATGTCGGCCAAACAAAAAATAAATTTTCGACCAGATGGACTGCACATAGAAACCACTGGAAAAAGTTTGATATTTCAGGTAATAACGACCAAGCTGCCCTACTACGACATTACGCCAAACATCACAGTAATGTACTGAAAAAAAAACCTCCAATACACGAATGTTACAATGTAACATTTGTTGCACAATCCGAAATGGCCCAGCTGGATTTTCACGAGGATATTTGGTTAAATAAAATAGGAGCTACGATCATTATTCAGCATATTATAACACCTACTATTAAATAATCCTTAACCTCCCGTTTTTATCTCTTTTCCTTGACCTACTTTGTGCGCGACCTCATAATTGCTTTGCGATTTCTTGGCGGTGTGTTGCTTCAGGCATTGCGATTCCCTTTTATTATAGCTGTTTTTCTTTTGCATTTTTAACTTCACTATTGGTTTACACCTGGACTGTACTGTATTGTAATTCTGTTATTGGTTTTTTAGACTTGCAAATAGTTTTATATTCATATATAACTTCGGTGTTTTTCGTTGTGTTTACAGAAAATTAGCAGAACTGATGATGCGTTTTTGCGTAACTGTATAGTATTCTGCTTTTGTTGAATAAAGTTGTTTTAAATCTTTTTTACAACCTTTGTGGGTTTATTTGGATCATATGATATGGAAAAAAGATCAACAACTAGAAATGTCGGAGCAGGCTTAGATCCCGATATTAACAAAAATAATAATAATAATATTATTAATTATAAAGAAGGTTCTTCCGACAAGTATTTATTCTGTACCGACGTTTCGATAACCTATCCAGGTAATCTTCATCAGGGCATATAAACTTGTAACCTTGCAGAGGTATATATATAGTGAAGAAAAACGACGAAAAAACAATGTGGCAAAACCCCCAATTTATAGCTTTTTCACTATTACAGTTTCTTAAACCCTAAAAAAATAATAATTTTTGGTTCGTACAATAAGGGTCGAGATGAAATTGTTCAGAACGATGCCATAAAAAAAGTAGATTTAAAAGAAACCTACTGTTTCCAATCGAACATACGTAACTATAAAACTTAAATCGAGTCTAACTTCATTTAGTGAGAGAGAAAATCGTTTTTTTTTTATCATTATTCTCTCTTTTAAAACAACAATCATTTTATTTTAAATTATACACCTCACTTAATTAGGCCCTAATGGACCCCTGTATACTAGTCCACGTACGTTGTACACCTAATGGGTATACGGACTCCTATTTAGGAAGATTTACAGACAAACAAATCAACTTTCGCGACTATTCTAACTTTTATTTACATTAGTGCACAGTCGCCCCCCTATTTCCCACGCTAGCAGCCATCAACTATATTTATGGCGCTTTATTTGTGCTGAGCAGATTATCCCAAATCGGACCTCGGCGAACTGTGGGCGCACTGAGATTTTTGGAGTGCCATATCTTTGGAAGTTATGCCTCAGCGCACTAGTAAAATAGCAAGTAAATTCGCGAAAAAAATAAGATTCATGCATGTAAAGTTGGGTAAAAAAAACATAGTTGGGATGAGAAAAGTTTTTGATTGACCAGCAAAAAGTTATCACAGAACGGCGGCTAGAGGTGTACAGACTTTTAGCTGGCAAGCCACTTTGGAATTCCGTAGTTTAATGTAATAAGTCGGACTGCAACCATAACCGTCAGACTAGGGCAGAAACACCACAGATTTTTAATGACCCACTTGTCTCTCTAGAATTTAGAAATACCGAAATGTTATCAATCATTTTCAGAAAAGGATAAATGTAAAACAAAAACATTCTACGTTAAATAGCATCAGGACTGCCTAATTTGTGGGTCGTGCAAAAGTGTTAAGGGGTGACGAGTGGACCTACATTAACTGCACTTTAATAAATGCGTGCAGAAAAGCAAAAGCATTTTGTTTATCGATGAACTGAAAGCATTTTGTTTATCGATGAACTGAAAGCATTTTGTTTATCGCTGTAAAACGTAAAGGGTGGCGATCCTTTAAAAGTTTAAGGGAATTTAAGAGCTCGTAGACAAAAAATTGAAAAACCCTGATTCAACCGTGCTGAAAAGCTTACCTGTAATACCATAAGAAGTGCTGTAGCATTAGTTAACTATTTAGGTGCTTGATATTCGTGGGAATCCGAATTTGGAAATCGTCCAAAAACTTTGAATTACCATCCCAGACAATAACACTTAAAACGCACATCAGATTCGCATACCAAAGTTATATATATGACCCACAGGGGAACTTTGTAAGGATTAAGGTCGTGTTTGTGACCCGCGCGATGAAAAGGTTCGGCATCCCTGGACTAGAAGGGCGTCAAAACGTAATCACCAAAACGGCCGATGCCAGGCCGATGGACCCCGATCGTCCCATACCCTCTACCGACAGGTTTGGGCGTTATTTGGACCATGTAGGCCTTCTTCCGATGAATTTAGGCCCTATTCAGATGCATTTAGAACTTATTCCGTCGAATTTGGGCCTTATTCCGACAGATTTAGGTCTTATTCAGACGATTTTGATCTTATGTAGTAGTGTATATAGTGCGTATTTGGCTGTATTATGTTGTTGGTCTTATACTATGGTTTGCTTTAGGTATTGTTGCTTTTTAGGTCTTGTTGTGTGTTTCCAATGAGTCGCATAGAATGGATTATGAGGTGAACTTTGCCACGCCAGTGTCACAACTCAAAGACAAAGAGTTTATAAAAACACGACCACAAATGTTGGGTAATAAAGTTTTAACAAACAGTTCTCTTCAAAACCATTGTAACAGCCAAACGTTATTACTGTTTGGTTATTTGAAGCAGCCCACTGCAATGTTACATCACAACCGGTAAATCAGAATAATACCGGCTATAAAAACACAAGTCACTGTTTTTTTTTACTTTAAAATTTCAAAGCCTACCATATTGACTGAGCACAAGGCTTATGGTTTTTATTTTTGTACCTCGGCAATATCCTGTTCGAGTAACCTATACAACATTACCGGGACCGGATTAAGGTTTACATGGAGCTGGGGCTGTAGGGCACTCAGAGGCCTATTGGTCTATTTTTATTATGCGTATTGTTCCAACCAGAATTAACATGAAATACGATTTTTGATTCACTTGTCAAACAGATTCATTTACGGTAACATGTTTTCTAACTTTATATAAAGCGAAGCCGTTAAAAACTTTATAGCTGTCTATTTTTTTCCAAAATCTTGAGTAGAGCTAAGTAATGCAACCTATTTTGGTCCATAGACGCACGCATTACTCTTTCGAACTCTTTTAAGGATTGAAAGAGCGTTCGCCTGAACAATTAGTAATACCACAGATACGTTAGAAAACGCATACATGAACTTATTTTAAATCTAAACATTTGAGCTCCTTTGCTACTTTCGCCGTAAAATTGGCGTTCTTTTAGCAGTGCAGAAAAATGAATCAACATTTCAGGCAGTGATTCTTCCTGATCATCTGGGTAATACTAAAGCAAGGTTATTTCTTGAAATTTCCTCAGTAATGACAGACACTTAAAATTGTACCTCTTTATCAAATTCTTGATATCGGGACTTTAATGTAAATTTGTCGCCTTATTTATAGTCATTTTGCTACTGCAGTGCCGGACTAGTTCCAGGCCTATGAGACCGTTTCATTACGAATTTTTGATGAAGGTGAATAGCACAGCAAATCGCGTACAGAAGAAGATCGAAATCTTCTGAATAAGACGTAAATCTGCCGGAATACATCCTAAATTCATTCGAATAGGCCTAAATATCTAAAATTTCCTGAAACTGTATAGGTAGAGGGTATTGGACGATCGGGGGCCGTCGGTCAGGCATCCGCGGTTTTGGTTTGGACGCCCTAGTTTGACCGGTGCCGTTAGAGCTTCGCTGTTTTAGCACAGTATTTTTGGTTTTGTTTTGGGTTAATGTTGGGTAATGCTGGGAATATAAAATGGTTTAGGGTTATTAGGGAAGTTAGTGATGTCGCCTATACTTAAGGGTGGGGTTTGGGGTTAAGTAAAGTGTTTATAGGCCGGATTCTGCCTATAGATCGGCCATGTTCAAATGGCGGATCGCGATCCGGTTCCGGATCTTTTCAACGTTTTGTGCGGATCTTCTAATGTAGTCTTGAAAAAATAAAATACTTACTGTTTGACTATTTTAACTATACGTAAGTGCGAACAATTCGCGCGGATGCTATTTCTACGTCCAACTTGTTTACGTTTTAATGTTGTCTTTTCAACTAGATCAGCGCTTCGTTGCCTTTAACGGAAAACGTATTCAAAAATATTGGTCTTATATTTTTTAACATTTTTTATTTTCGGCAATGTTATAAAAACTTACAAGAAATTCAAAAGAAATGCCGGTATACCTAAAAAAAGTCGTGGCCCACAAAAACCTTTCTGAGTTAAGTGTTGGCCCGCGACTAGAAAAAGGTTGCCGACCCCTGGTCTAAACAAACTCATCATTTTTCTCACTGAAACAATCTTGCTGCAGTGGCACACTTCACTTTTGACTTTTACAATGGTATCAATATGTTGTAGGGTACATTTACATAAATAAAGCACCATAAAAGATAAAGCGTGTCCAATATGTTTACGATTCGCATTTGGTGGATCATCATGTTGTCAAGTCTGGCTGTGGTGGATCATGGCAGAAATCATTTGAACACCCCTGCTATAGATCTTATTCCGACGGATTTAGGACTTATTACAATATAGACGGTAATAAGATATTAGTCCTATTTTGGTCTTATGGCTGGAGTCCGTGGTAATATATCTCTAGAACAGCGGTTCTCAAACTTTTCTAAAAATTTTGCTTGGTGGACCCGTTGCAATTATTTTGATATTTCGCGGCCCATAAAAATTTAAGGGTCAGTTGACCTATTTTTCTTGAAGTACACTAGTGCAGTCACGATTCTTTCTAAAGTAACCACTTTCTAACTAAGGCGAACGATTCGCTTACAATGGGTAGTACAGTATAATATAGATGATTTGTGATGTTACAAGAGAAATCATAAAAAACGTTATATGATCGAATAATAAAGTATAACTAAACACAATAATGATGATAGATAAATGTTTAAAACATAGACTAATGTCTAAAAAATTAAAGACTAATTCTCCTTGCGGACCCTCTGAAACTGCTGTACGGACCCCAGTTTGGGAACCGCTGCTCTAGAATATAACTTTTTATACAAAGATAACATCGGTTGGTCTTATTAAATTGTTAGCGGTGGGCCTATTTTGTTGGTGGGCCTGGGGCTGCAGCCCCCGCCTTACTACGCCCCTGAACATTACAATGATTATATCCCGCGAAATTTTGTTTTGGGTGTCGTGTCCCATTTTTAGTTGTAAAGGCCTGAATTAGATTACAAATGCCGCTATGCTTAAGAAATATGCGAATGTCTTATGTGCCTAAAGACGTAATTTTGAAAACAAAAAATGTGACTTTTCTTTTATGAGTCTAAGGCAGTGCTCTTCAACATATTTTTAACTTCGTAATAAGGTATGGATCCACAAAGACATCTTATATTATACCATTTGCACCAAACGCAAAAAAGTCATTTAATTCGTTAATCTTGTGAAACGTAATATACAGAAACATTTAAGTAGTAGTGGTGTTAATTGTGGCAAAAATTAAACAGCAAAATCCAAAAAACACTTACAAAATGTGTAATGGAAAACAGTATATCTTTACCCATTTTGATAAATTTTGTTTGGCCCAAAACTGTCGCGGATGATGCGGATCTTCGATTTTTTTTGCGCGATAGGGGTTTAAGGGTTGGAGCTGAAAATTGTCAACAAAACTGATGATGCACTTCCGGACTTAAGGCCCCAAAAACAGTAGCCTAATCCTGTTTGTCACAGTCTGTGCGTTGTCGAGCATGGCAACCTAAACTCCAAAACACCGGACTTCGCAATCAAGAGACAAGTTGGCTATCCTGTACAAGTGTAGATTCTTGTGATCTACATTTTGTCAATTTGGCGAACGGATTTATTTACATTATTATTGCGTTTGTTGTGT
This sequence comes from Ascidiella aspersa, assembly GCF_963924565.1. Taxonomy (NCBI): domain Eukaryota; kingdom Metazoa; phylum Chordata; class Ascidiacea; order Phlebobranchia; family Ascidiidae; genus Ascidiella; species Ascidiella aspersa. Next base: position 16,916,959 of record NC_139449.1, read on the forward strand.
ATAATGCGAAAACTAGGAGTTTTGTTCTTGGCGCGAATGAATTTTTTAACTCTACCAACTTGAATGCAATGCTTTTTTTAATTGATAATGACTGCTGCTAATTCTTAAATCATATGTACATGACTTGTCTGCTTTAATTTAAATTAAGTCCTTACCTATGTTCTCACTAGCAACCAAGAGTTATCTTTGAGACCAAAATATTAAGTTTACATCCGAATGACATTGTAATGCGAAAAGGTCTAAAAGCACGTAACTTGTGAGGGATGTTTCTCAAACAAAACGGGTGCTGGCAGTCATTAGACGGCACGCCGAAACAATACCGTCTCTGCGCGATATCGGCAGAAACAAGAATGCAGCGGACAAAGCGCTTCACCCAGCGTGACATAAACATAGTAACAAGCAAAACAGCTGGCATGCACCAGCAAAATCATGTAACAACGAAGCACGAGAGTGTGTGTGAAAAGAGGGCATATCGGACAACCTTCTTAGATCAAAGAAAGGAGCATTGAGGATACGACATAATTGTAATTGGGCTGATAGATTCGCATTTAAGGTAATGTAGCATGCATTTAACAGAAGTTGTGTACCAACAAATACGATGTTTCAAGTAACGAAAGCAAAATGAGGATTCTAGTCGGGATGTAAGCGTACAAATGCATGCTTCTGACGTTACATTTTACAGACCAACAGGTCTTTACTGCAAACAATATGCGTGGCGAACGTAAGTTCTCCAGGCGTAAAGAACTTTATTACAACAGCAGTTAATTATACATATTATTTATATATATGTAAGGGTATAGTAATTTGGTCTAGTTAAGTCTCTTGTCGGCAAACGGTGGTATGGTCCGAATTCTGACAGATTTTAAACGTAGTAAAAACCGCCAGAATATTATGCACAACGAGAATATCTAAAAAATGCTTTTCAGTAAATCAACACATTTTCTGCAAAGTAACATTGAGGCGTTTTAAAACACAAAAACGAAGTAACAATCTTCCTAGCACCAGCGAATATTGTTCAGACTGAACTTCAGTTTCTTTAACAACGACAAATATCTTTATACGTCTAGAACTGAAAAAAAAATTATTTCGAAATGCTGAGTTAAAAAAACCGTAACATTGGCAAGATAATCTCGAAGCCAAGGCCAATTAGCAACATTCGATAACATTTGGCAATATTCCTGTACAAAAAATTGAGTTTTAAATGGGATTGCAGTATTTCGCAGAACGTTCTTTAAAGGTAATTTCTGCTGCAACCGCATAAATATGTTTTGGTACACCAGCTATTTTGTTCCAGTAGTACAAAAGTAGCGGCGAAACCGGCAGTGTGCGTTCACTTGAATGTTGGCGCGTACAAATATACGTCACAAACACAGGGCGACCGATTAAGAAGAAAAAATACTCATGGGACGTGGTTACTTGTAAAAGTTTTGGCACAGGGCTCGACTGGAATAGATCATGCAACTCTATCACGTTTGACCTTAGGCTGCCATCACGTGACTACTCGCCATCCAATATGCCGAATAGCAAAACGAGTGGGACCGTAATCAGCAAGTACTAACAAGTATAGTTATAACTATAAGGCGGCGACAATTGCAATAAGTAACAATAATAGAAGACCGCGAACGGGGAAAAAAAACTTGATAGAAAAATACTTGAAATGTCGTAGAAAAAACTTGTACAAAATTCGTTTAGCACCAGCTCATAAGAGACTACACGAGTAATAGAAAATAACGACGAGAGGATGTCACTTGACTTTCGAATCGTCTAGATTCAACCAAAACGTAATGGACTATAACAAATCACCAACAGAGATTACGCAAACTAGAAATTTGATCTTACAAGGCCACTCAGATCAAACCAAAGATAAAACGAAGTAGTAACGGAGGAAAATTGCGAGCGGAGAAAAACGAAAGAGAGCACGCCATGTTGTAAAAAGGGTTGATACAAAATCACTCGAAAGAAAGCAAAACAAACAAATAAATGGTCCATAAAACCACTCCACTAGAACTCGTACCGACTGATATACCTAACAAACGTACATTGGTAGCTTCAATAAATGTGATGCGTTTTTTATTGCTCCATATGCTCTCAAATAGGAAAGCTTCCAACAAATGCGCTTCCGAGGGTGTGTGTTTCAGAGATTTTGCTTCGCTTAGGGATGTAGGTTATTTCCCATGCTTCCACCGGCCGAGTAATTAGGATCTATGCTTTCCATGACGTGGCCTAATGACGTCAACATATCCTGGGGACTCATATAGGATTGGCGCTGGTTATGGTATCCAGCCATGCCAGAGTCCGCCTGCAAAACGTCGCCTAAAATAACAAAAACATAGATGAAAAATAGATAACACAATTATGCATCGAAATTCCGTTTAACCAAATGAAAACTCCGGTTAACTGATGCATACAATATTCATACGGGTTATAACAAAACTTTTTTACTTATTTTGCCAAAAAATATACACAATCGACCTACAAGTCAAGCAGGTTGAATGTTATGGTTTACAGTAGTAATTAATCGTTTTTATTTCTAATTCTTCAAATAACTTACCAGGGTGCGAATGGTAGGGTTTAATTCCCTGTTGGTAAGGCGAAGCTGGTTCGATGGAAAGGGACTGTTGGCCTTGTCCTTGATGATAGCTGCTATTAGGGTTAGAAGGGTACGAAGCGCCCCCATTGCTAGGGGGTCCACCCATGTTGCTCACACTGCGCGGCCGTTTGCTGGCCTAAGTGATAAAATTTAAAATTGTCTACCATGGACAGTACGCAACGATGTGAAACGAGCTGATTATTCTTGTAGTGGCATTGCATAGCAGAAAAGGTATGTACATAAATTGCACAAGTAACTATGAAAAGTACACAGTGTAATATGCAGAAATTGTTAATTGTCGGTCGACATTTATAAGAAATGACCCGTATGGTTGGGGCCTTACCCTATTGTTGTTCTACCCAATGGGTTAAGAGAATCTGCGTTAATGTGTGAACAAATTATTAAATTATTCAGTTTAGTTTTCATTAAAAAAATCATACTTGTGAGTGCATTGGGCTGACGAGTCGGTTTCCTTCTGAGGAAGAGTCTGGCATCGACATGTTACAAGACTTTTCCTCTTCCCTACGTTTGATACAGGCCGCTTGTGGGTTCAGGTTTCGTTCTTCGTAGTAAAATTAATAGAATATTTTAGCTTCCCTCGTGTAAAGGTTATCAAAAGCACAAACAAAATTAAATATAAAAAATATTTTGATAAATACAAAAAACATTTTTATATTATTATGCGTTTGTAGCACGAAGTAAACAAGACGTTAAAAAGGTTTAAAACATGTATGTATAATATTTGTTGTTTTAAACACCAACAATCCGTCGTTCATAGCCCTATTTTAAATAAGTCAATTTTTTTATATTATAATTAACAAAAACCAACAACAATATTCTCTTTAACAGCATACTTTGATTTAGTACTAAAAACAACATAGGTAATTTGTGACAACACGTCTAAAAAACAAAACAAAATATTTTCAAAAAGGCCATACTTATATTTTTCATGAGACTAACAAGTGGATGGTGGTTGTAGTTTAACCTAAAACCGTTTTTAAAGTATTTACATTTTGCTTGGTGTGTACATTGTACAACAATATACATAGCTCACCTCTGACTTCATGTTCTAAGGCGAGTATGACTTGCACAGCATGATGCAGAATGGTGAGTTTGGTCTGTGGCTTGTCATGGTTCATATGAATCTGAACCATGTGGCCAAGTTCCTTGAATGCTTCATTGATGTCCCTAACACGAAGGCGCTCCCGAGCATTGTTAGCCATCCGTCGTTCTTTCTCACGCTTTTCTCGCTCCTCTGCTGGAAGGTCTTCATCGTCTTTGTTTGTTGAATCCCCACTAGAGAAAGAACTTTACATTCCAATCAAAATTTACAATATGATTTAAAGTATCTAAATTAATGTAGGTAAGACAAAACAGAGTAAAAAAAATTGTATGCAAATTCTAACATCAACTATATATATATTTTTATAAGAGTTTCTATATAGTAGGCTTGCGGAATACACTGATCAGTTACCACAGATTTATACCTCATGGTGAACTAGTTTATAACTCTTTTTTATAAAAGCTGTTAAACATTCTACCTTAAAAACAGTACAGTTAACAGAAATAATGGTTCAATCCCACTTTACATTTTTAGAACACTTTTGTTTCCTTGCATAAACTCATAGGCTACAAATCACACTTTAAACTTTATAACACAGGAAAGCAGTGTAGGTAGGATGTTTTGTTACCAAAATATAACTTGTTTGTATAACCAAAGCATGTTTGATATCCATATTAAACATACAATAATTTGTGAGAAATATTCAGACGAAACCTTAGTTGACTTGAAAACTGAGCGTTTCTTGGGGACTTTAATGGTCAGTTTTAATGAGAACACTTATAAAGATGATGACCAACTTTACACTAGTATTGCTCAACATTTTTTACTAATCACCCAACATGGATATGTTTTAATCATCATTTTTCCATTAGCCAAATTAACACAAACTAATCATGGTTCACTTGTTGGAGGTGGTCTGTTATCCAACATAGTTAGGTTGAGGGTCTAGCAAAAATCTTTACAATTGATTTTTTCAAGCAACAAAATTATTACACAGAAAGACCTGGTTATTTTGGACAACTTTGTTTTATAAAAATGTTGCCTTAGGACAGACACAGACCAAAGCCCAAAGTCTGGGTTTCGCCTGCCAATCAATTTAATAAGGTCCATAGCTCGTTTCTGTGTTTTTACCTTAATTTTAGAATACTTTATTATAAAATACACGAAAAGCAGCATCACTTTTCCCTACTCTTACTTTAAGAAGGTCTTTCTGTGTTTTTACCTAGTTTTTTATTATAAAATATACTTACAGCAACCTTACTTTTCGCTACTCTTACCATCTTGTCAAAACAATGCTAATTGCAGCTTTTACTTTAAAAAAATACAATTTTATTACACAGTATGTGTATTTCAGATCCTCTTTTTACCCAATCCTTTTGTAAAACAATTCCCCATCCCCGTTAACAAGGTAATCCGTTTTACGGAAAAGCCAAAAACATTTAATCTTGGAAACTCAAAAGACAAGCGTCTATTGTCATCTTAATGCTATTTTAGTAAGAATAAGAAGATGAGGAAAATGTTACAAATGTTCTTATGTAAAAACGGTTACAGTACTGTTATTGCGAATAAAAGCAATTAGCTTAAGTGTATTTAAAAATTGATTACTCACTTGTCAGAAAACTCTGACCTCCTTTTTCGATTAGCATTTTTGTCTTCTGAATCACTGAGTGATTGCTTCAAGCTGGTATCCATTCTCTGTGTCCAAATAATTGCGATCAGGCTTTTAGCTGTTTTACCAACTTCTATTAAACATGTAGTTACAAACCTTTTTCGAATTCCTTGGAGCTGCCTTGCTCTTGGCATCTCCATCTTTTTCCTTCTTGACAGTCGCAGGAGACGGCTGTTCTTCGCCATTTATTGATGACATGGAAGAATGCGCCTGGTTTCCAGAACCGCTTTCTAAATACAAGTCCACACAAATAAGCTATGGAATAAACAGAATGACATACAATTAAAACACTAAAATTAAAATATTAAACGAAAAAATGCTTGCATTTTAATTAAAACGCGAAAAAGTAAATAAGATACACACTTTTCCAACTACAGTATTTTCCTATAAACATTGGAAATCTAAAACATTCCTGCTTTAATGCCATTGTAATTAAAATGTAACCTGTTGTCCTGCTTTGTTTTATCAGTTTTGACTATATCTTCATGTTACGCATCTGTTTTGAGTACAGGTGCTTTTTTAAAAACCTTACAAACCATGGAACAGCAAAATATAAGCTATAGCTTGAGAAGTAAAAATTTTATTATACTTACAACCACATGCAAATTTTGATACTATTTTTGTTTAATTTTATAAGTAAAAGCACTTATAATTTGTTTATAGATTTGCCAATTGTTTAAGTCTGCTTACTTTTACACTGTGAAGGTCTTGAATGATCAGAACTGTTGGTGGATGTTAAGTTACCAGAATGCATGGAGCTACCAACCGCACCACCGATACTGCTACTTGAGCCAATACTGGAACTGGTTGGACTTACCTTTATAAAACATAGCAAAAAGTGAATAATTTGTACATCTTTAAACTATTTAGTAAACTAACATATGTTTATAAATTAAAGGTAATCACTAAGGATGTTTGTTTTTGAACTTAAAATGCCTTTTTTACAAGTTTTTTTGATTACATTGATTTAATCAGTGTATCAGGTGTTAAAGATTGTATTAGTGTTTGCAGTTGCTCAGACTCCCTTTTTCATGCTAATTGCAATGAATAACACAGGGATAATAAGCAATATTTATATTGTCCAGTTTAGACCTCTTCAAAGTTTCTGAAATTTAAGTGCATATATATATGCATTTTTGGCTAATCTTTATGTGCTGGCTCAAGTGCCTTTTTTATCATTTGCCTTAGTAAATTACAGTTTAAGGCGGAATGACACAAACAGTATTATAGAAACGCAAAAAAATATCAGCCTATAGCTTTTAAAAGTATATCATACTACTTATATATAGGGATGTTCACTGTAGAATATTGAATTCTTGGAAAAAGTTAAGTTTTTTTTTTTTTATATATAATTATACATTAGAGTTTACACAACTGCTTCAAATTGCAGTAGTTGTTTAAAATGTTAAACATTTGAAAAACTATTTTTTAATTACAATACATAAACACATGTTAGAAAATTGTGCAATTAATTGCTGTCAAATGTTTATTTACAACTTTGATTTCCATTTACCATTGCATCACTTACCAAACTATGATTAGGGTTGTTTTGGAACACAGAGTCAGCACCATTAGTTGAGTTCCAATCTGGGTGAGAATAGGCTACTGTTTTCCCTTCAATGACCTTCATCACATCATCCAAGCTCTATCAAGTAACGATAGTTTTGTTTTACAAACATTTGTGCCACCAGCAATACATGAAATTTTTCCACAAACTAAGTGCTACTAAATATGAATTTCTTTTTCAAAATAACATCATTTCAACTGGTCAAAACATAGTTTGTATTTCTGTCCGAGCTATGTACTAATCCTTGTAAGATTTCAAAACATTAGCAAGTATTAACTGACATAAAAGAACTTGGGGCCCAAGTTCATCCCTGGAATGATAAACAAATTTTTGAAATTCAGTCCCACATAATTCCTATGATGATGTAAGCACTAAATTAGCTGCAGCAGGTCTAAAGCCATCTGACAATGTGCGAAGCGCTACACTTTATGAAAATTATTTTTAGTTTTTCACTTTATAACGTTTGGTCAAAGTCCATGGGAAAGTATGTTGTGGCTTGGAGAATTTGTGGGTGGTGGTGAGGTGACCAAACAAGGATTGCACCCATGAAATTCTTCAAAACCTACCACACATAAAACTACAAACAGTAAAATTTGTTTGTGGACTTTTATCTAAGTTTGCTTGTTTTTTTATTTGAATTAAAAATATGTGCACAGTTTTGTAGTCAATATTAGTGCATGAGGTGACTGTCTTACAACTAATAATGTAAAGTAGCAAAGGATTATTAGATAGAATCGCATAATAGGGATATCAGCAAAAATCAGAATCAATGGATTTTTGCAGAAGGCAATAAGACCTGATTACAAAATTAAACAGAAACGTGACATTTCACGACAAGGCTGTTAAATAACCCAGCTTGGTCCAGCCTAACTCAATCCGCCAAGCGCAACCAGATTTCCTGCATTTGGTTTAGTTAGCAAAACTTTTTATTTAAAAGGATGCACGACACTTGACCACACAGAAAATACATTTCCGCAAAGCTAGGTTACATTTTAATCACCTTAGTCCCACAGCTGTATAGAGACGCATTGCAAATTTGCGTTTTTACTTTGCGAATACATGCAAAATATATTTTTCGTTTGCAGTATTATCCATTGAGCATAAATTTTTAATTTTTAATTGAATTATTTATTGTCAATTATGGAAACTGAAAAATGAGGCAATTGAAAATCCAGTGCCTATCACCCATCCTATTATTTTTGCAATGGTTATGCATTATTTGTCAATCTAGATGTGGTTGTTGCATTGCAAATATGTAAAAAAAACAGCAAATAAAAGTGCAAAAAGCACACAAAAGTAATTTGCTAGACTTACAAATAAAATTAAAATTCACTGACCTCCAAGTCTTAAAATTACTATCATAAATATGGAACAACCAAAATGTTGGACTACAAGCTCTGGCAGTATGTATAACAGAAGTCCAAAATTAGCTCTTTTTTACCTGTGATATATTGTTGGGTTGCAGTGGATTGGCAGCAGGTTGTTGCCACTGACTTGCAGATTGAGAAACTGTGGAGGATTGATTTGCTGCACAGCCAGGTGTGGCAGGATACTAAGACAACAATGCATAATTAAATTGCACATATATGGCAAACACATTAAAACATTAGACAAAAATTTACAGAATTTATGGTAATAAAATATTACTGATCTTATATCTTTGAAAAATACAAACAAATAAGTTAGCTAGCCACTATGAAGAATTAAATTTACTAAACAGGTATAAAGTTACAATTTGGAAACCCTCTTAAAAAAACCTTACATTGGAATATGGATCATGAGGTGAATCATGGTTGGGATAAGGAGTACTAGCACTAGGATACTGACTTCCGTACTGCTGTGGCATCCCTGTACCTGATACACCATGACCAGGCAGCATAGCAGGGAAATTCTGAAATAAATGTTTCCTAATAAAACACTGTCAAGCAAATATAACAACAAAATATTGCTAAACATCAACAGAAATAAAAACAAAGGAAAAAAACTACAAAAAAGTGAAAAGTGCAATGCTATTAAAAATACCAGCATACCATTCTGTCAGTGGATGGATATTGCGCCTGATTTCCATAACCTTGCCAGTCTTGACCTAGGCATAGGAATAGATGTTAGCCTGAGACTGGACTACTAAAGGACTAATGGTCATTTTGACTTTAAACTGTTAAGTGGGAAATTATTTTTTAAATAGAGTATTTCTCGGAGGGTAACTTATGCCAGAAGAATGCAAGTATGTTTAATGTTAAAAATACTTAATAACACTGTGCATAACAGCTCAGAGTTTATGAGTTCAATACAGGAAATATTACCTTGGGCTGTAGTTGAAAATGGAGGGTATGTTCTGTATTCATCCCCATGCTGAGCAGGGTATGGTGGATATCGTTTTGCTAAACATGAGAAAAAACATTTTAGTAAAAGTATAAAAGTCAATACAATAAAATGAAATAAATAAATATCCTTTTTTTAAACGTTGCACCAATAAACATATATGTAACTATAAGTGTAAAACAAAGTGAAGACAAAACTGGTGAAATCAAAATACAGAAAAAACAGACACAAATACTGGACAGCAAAGAAGGCAATGTCTTAGATGGTTAACACAACTAGGTGCTAAGAGATACAAAAAATTTAATATTTAGTAGGACAGTTGGGAACTGGGGAAGTTTGTACACCATATGATGCAAGAAAATGTAGCCAAAATATAAACATTCTAACCTGGTGGAATATCATGTGGCCTTCGTTTGTTGGGATATGGGTTGTTATTGTTGTTGCTGCTGTTTGGCGAGGATGAGCTAGGCCGGTGGATGTTTAGCATTGTGCTACTCTACAACAACATTCACAAGCCAAAGGTAATTGAACAGCACATATACATTTCAAACATACTTCAAGAATATGATCACTATAATGACTAGCCTTTGACAGCTGTGTCATATCTTGCACATTGTCATCAAAAAGTTGTTTAGAATGGTACAAGAAGATAAAATGGTTTAAAATATAAGAATAGGTATTTAGTGTTGGGAAATTAAGTTAAGTGTAGCCTCCTACCGCTGGACGACCTATATTTACGGCGAGTAGATGTGTTACTGAGAACAAAGCAGTATACAATTTTCTATCTTCAAAGCCTGTCAATTAGACACACCAGTATGGCGATAAAATCGCAAAATTTCCTTTACGGCATTTCACGATGCCAACACATTTTTTTATTTCCATGCAAAGCAAACAATATTCCAGCCTCAAAACGAAAGGCCAAAACTGAACCGAAAAACGGCGCTGCTTTGGTAAATCCTGCTTTAAGCAGAGGCAAAGAGCTCTAAGAAAGAGAAAAGGCGACGTGCGCACCGATGTGTGACAAGCAGTAAGTAGACTTTCTCTATCTTTCTTTTCGGTGGCGCCGTCTCCGCCATCTGCACAGCGGGCCATCAACTACACTCAGCCACAATCCCGCAACGCCGCGTGGTGACGAAACAAACAACGCCTTGTGTCGTTCGTAGTTGGCAACACGCGGTCGGCTACTTTTTTCTGCCGCTACCATTTACAATAGTGAAATATTATGGCTCGTACTGCTAATAGTTTCGCTGAGTAGCAACCCAACCGCCAAATTTTGTTATGCATTGAACAAGAAAGGACTGATTTTTTTGTTTGTTGAATAGATTTTTAGTGTCCCCAAGGTAAAGTCTGCCACTAGATGGCCAAGCGGGGCCGAAAAACGCGAATAAAGGCACGGGAATCGTCGACTGTGAAAGTTGCACGTCTAGATTGCTCGCTGTTCCCCGTTGACCACTTATTACCCTTAATTCACAGCCTTCACTCTAAATGTGCCGAACATACGCACACCATAGCGTCCAATAAGTTGTCATTTGTTGAATCGTAATACAAATCATCACAGATTCTTTTGTGTTTTAGGCACTGTTATGGTTTCCGGTGGTCCTTGGTGGCAAATGTAGAGTGGGTAGACAGAATATTGTGCGACAACAATGAGACGAGACGTAAGTTACTTTTTGTTTTGCACCCAGTCGGTTGTCACAATTACAATCAGCGAATCGCTGTTTGCTACAATTTCATACTTCGTTTTTGTTTAAGGCGTAAATCACCTATACCTTTAACAAACTGCACTGCTATACGAACTACATTTAACTAAACATTCGCCAATTAATTGAACATTTCCAGTACATATTCGACCACACACTCTAAACACGAATACGCAAGAGCTTTAAAAAATAACGAAATTAGTTTAATATATATTTTGAGTTAATTTTCCGACCGAATATAAAACCTTTAGTTCAGAAATGTCGAACATATTGTGCAAAAGGATTAATTCATAACATAGCCACGAGTAAGTGTCAGTGTATCTATAGTAAACTATTTAAAGTACTTACAGACGAATCTGGTGTGTATGGGTAATGAACTTGGCTTGTTTGCTTTCCTGAAAAACAAATAATAACTGTTTATGAGGACGTTAAAATTTTATGAAGCAAAATGATACCGAAAGCAAACACATGGCAAAACTTGAATTGCGACTGTTAAGGCTTAAATTTTATTGCGTGCCGATCAAACTTTTTCGACAGTTACAGTAGGAAAGATCAACAAATGTGATAGATGCCGTCAATTGCAAAGGTCCGCTTTGCGTTAACTTTTCCAAAAACACAATCTATAAGTGTGTAAATTTTTGTGTCACAGTTCTATCTTCAACTGGATTTAAATCAAAGTTAGTGCTACAAGAACATTAATGTATTTCTTCAGTCAAACTCGGTGGGTTTGCACTTGGTTAGCTAAGCACGCGTTCGATTCCTCCGCAACAGGTGCACGCGAAACCATGCAAAAAGCCTCCCGGGAGGCGATTTTCGCATTAGCGAGTGGAGCAGAGACATTCGTAAACCTTTCGTTATTTTCGAGAATCAATGCAGCCAGCTGCCTTCAACATGATTAAACGCTTTTGTACTGCCATTGTTTATTCTCTACGAAAAACGTACTAATACCAAGATGCTGTCAAATCGAATTGATGTTGCAAATTAAGGACTGTTGGTTAAAAAAAAACGAGACTCGAGCGCAAAATAATGCATTTTTATAGGATAACTCAAAAGGCCGGGGGGCATCAAATTAGCGCCATGAAAAGAAACCCAGCGCAAAGCGATCTCTCAATCGAAGCTTATTTTATGTACTCTTCGCACCTCGTAAGTGGCCAGCCTTTGTCACTGCTAGCGAGAACGATTGTGCTCTTTCGGGCCGAAAGCGTGCCTTGTTTGATGACTGCGACAGTTGTCGCTAAAAGGCAGCACGCGACACTAATTCAGGGCGAGAAGCGCCGACCGGAAACGCACCTAGCTACTGACATGTGGTGGCCGCATTTTTCGTAGTTTAAGTTTCAATGTCAATGAAATCTAACGGCATAATCAGACCAAGTTGTCCGTGTACCGTAACCAGACAAAAAACAAACCAAGGCAAACAAATATATTAACAAGGAAAACGAGTCTTCTAACCGTTCAACAAAATGTCCTAAATGGTGAAATAAGGCAACTATTATTTATTGTAAAAACTTTTCTGGTTTGTTATTTATCTCTAATTACAACCAGATTTTCTCAAAAATGTTTCATAACAGAGAGCAAAAGGATCACAGTATTTTGGGGACATAGCCAACATAGAGTGTGTTTGTGATAGCATACATGAATTATTAACGTTTAAATGTGAACCACATAATTGTAAAACAGGAAGAAGTGGAGCTTAGACAAATCCCTTTTATGGTTGAACTATTTACTATTGCACAACATGTGGAAAATATTATTGGCCACTATATAAGATAATGAATCACCAATGTTTTAAGTTTTAAGGTCTAAAAATATTAAATTTTCATATCAATTTTTTGTATTTTTTCTCAGCAATTTGATTGTTTTCCTAATTTTTATAATTGAATTAATATAGAACTATAATTAACTGTTTATTGGTTTGTGGTATTTTATAAAACATATCTTCTTGGTTTGGGGTATTTTAAAAAATCTATATTTTCAAGATATTCCTAAAATCTATATTTAAAGATAGTTTGTTATTAACCTTTTAAAACATATTTTTTGGTAAGTTGTGAGAACAATCGGCTAAAAAACTATATTTAACTTCAATCTTCATGTTTTGTTTGCTGAAAAAGTATTTAACACATATGTTGCCATAATAATAGAAGGATAAGAGCTTATTTGTGAAGAGTTATAAGAAGTAGCAGTACTTACCACAAGGTCCACCAGGTTGACCAACTACAACATTCGGACTTCTTGCTGAAACATTGCTCACTGCGTTTAGATAAGCCTGCAAAATTTGAATTGTCTATATATAAATTAACTGATTTAGATCTTCTTTAACTTTTAGGGTTGCACCCCCTGAACAAAATTTATTGAAAGTCCCGCCACCTTTTGAATAATATTTGGTAAGCACGATGATTTAACATTAGATATTTGGAATAAAATAGTGTCGGTCAGTCACTGCACAAAACTAATTAACAAAAAACATATTCGTGATGTGACTTCTTCGCTCCACCTTACAAATCTTTGTGCCAAACTTCCAATTTAGATAATACTGGCTTGATCATACTTAAGCAATTATAAATATAGCTTTTGTGAAGTTCAAAATGGGGTAAAATGAATAAAAATACAGTGTATAAATGTATACAAATATGCCATGCATTAAAGTAAACACAAAGCATTAACAAACATGCAATTATTTTTGCAATTTTTTTGCTGCTATAGTGTACCAACTTGTATTCATACAAACAAATTCTTTAAAAATACTTGATCAGTTGCTTTAAAATAAAAATAATTAAGGTACTCTTAAATATATTTAATAGGAATGTAATGTACTGCTTACAGAAGATGAACTGAAAGAACTGCCGGTGGAGTTTGAGGCGTTCCAAACTGAAATATGTACCCAAAGGTTTATATAGGATAACATTATACTATTATGAAATTTACTTTACGAAAACTTTTTAATCAAAATGTCTATTTGCCAAATTGTAATACTGGAGAAGTTGTTTGAACAGGTGCTGAGTCAATTTAATTTTGTAGGACAGTTTATCTAGATTACATATCAAACTACAGCTCTACATTCATATGTTGTACTGAAAATTTTACATCTACTTTTAAAAAAACAAAGTTTATTAAGAAAATTTATGAATTTACATTAAAAAATTTATTTTATTTTGAAAATCAAAATTAGGTCAATTTGTGTTAAGAAATACATTTCCTACCCGGGTCTACATATGATTTAAAGCCACTTGCAGGGGTACTTGGTTCAGAGGCAGTTTTAGGAGAAAACATCTGCATTTAAACAGATAAAAACACAAGAACTTAAATGTCTGCAAAAAAATGAACTAAAATAGAATTCTTGGATTACAGGAGAAAAGGTTTATGCTAAAAAATCAATCAGAACATTGACTTTGGCAGGGGAAAAAATACAAGGCAAGCAATAAATCACCTATATCAGCATACGTAGTTTCCTGTAATATTTCAACACAGGAAACTATTGGCATGCCATGCACTTCCCACTTCTCATTTAAGAAAATCAAAGTCCGGACAACAAATGAATCGCAACTGCCTTGCTACATGAAATACCTCAACTTTTCAGCTCACCTTATAAATTATAACAAATTACAACAACACTTGTGATTTTTGTAATTTGGCAACACTTGTGATGTTTGTAATTGGTATTCAAGAAATAACATACTGAGTCATAATTTTGAAATATATCATAACATTATATCTTAAGAAATAGGATAACACCATTAACATTTTTTGAGTACTAATTTGTATGACAAAGTTAGATATTCACACATTTTACATTAAGCAATGTTTTAACCCATTTTTCTTAATTATAAAATAATTTTTTCGCAAATAAAGTGAATACTCAATTTTAATAATTTGCTGTTTTTACACTGAAGTTTTTAAATATCCACAATATAGTTTAAGCCAGTTTTTCAATAATAAGTCAATTTTTTTTAATTAATCTCTGTAGAACAGTTTATATTTCCAAATGTCTAAAAGCAAAATTCTCTATATGTAACAAATTTTAATAAATTTGCTAAGGCGAGGTAAATAAACATAAAAGTATTTTTCTAGCAATTAAAATTTATAATATTAATTTGCTTTTTAATGGTATATAATCACTAAAATATTGTACAACTATATCATGCAGTTCACCTAAAATTATATCCTTAACCAAAGGGTTTAGTGAAAACACATCGGGAAGACAGCATACTATACAGTTGAATTTAGTCTTTTACATAATGTAGTTAAATCAGAGTTCTTGTAAACATAAAAATCACCTTTTGACCAGTGGCCGTACTTCGGTAAACAGTGTATCGAATAAAGGCCTTTACTAGAGATTTTCTTGATTGCATAATATTTTCCAAGCATCAAATAACTAGAAGGGGGTATTCCTTTAGTAACAGAGATTGGACTGTATGGTACCCTTTCAATGTAATTTTTGATAGAGAATTCTTAGTTATGTTTGGATCGCACATGGAAAGCTAACTTGCATTTCTTTTATCTCTGTGCTTTTGCCCCAATGAAAATCTAGACAGCAAACTACAATGTCATGGCCCGGAATAGGTTTTGGATTTAAGGAAATCAAAGCTTGTTCAACCGAAAATGTATTAAATCAGGTGCCACAGCACAACCTTAAAAAGCAGGCATGGATTTCACTTATCAAACATCTTTTGAGGTAAAAAATTAAAAATGCACAACATAGAATCATTTGCACTACATCAGGTTTGATTCACTTTAATGATTACCAACTTTATTTTGCAGAAATATAATTATTTTAAATAGTGTTTTAAGTCTTTTTTTACTTTTTAAGGCCTATATTAGAAAAATAAACTTCTTTAAAATTATTTTGTGTTCTGATAAACACATACACATATTTATGTTCCAGTATTTTGGGATGTATGATCGCTCTAGCTTTAAAAAATTCTAAAAGTTTTATAAATGTTTCTTAAAATATATAACTGTTTAAGGAATTTAATAAGTGTTTTATGAATTTCTAAAAACTTTAGGAAATGGCAGGGGCTCGCCGCCCGATAGTTTTTGGAAGCCTTGAATATAAAAAAACTATGCTGAAAAATTATCTGTTAAATTCCTTGTGATCCCACAAAAAATGGTTTAACATTGTTATCTTTTGTTGTTCTTAAAATCCAGGTGAATCCTATTTTGGAAATTGTTTAAAAGACTTAGATTACCAAAAGATGTAGTAGCAAAGTTTCACAATAAATTAAAATATAAGTATTTTGTAAGGATGATGCCTTGTTTGTAACCTGTACAATAAAAATATGTGTCATTCCTGATCTCCAGGCATCCTTGGATAAATCACGATAATGCATAAAAAGTGTACTGTTGCCTCACAATGTGACAATGTACAACATTTGTATGTTATTAATGATGGTGGAAGAATGATATGTAGGAATAGACGCGATGTAATTCCTATCCCTGTTGAACCTGTATATACTCGTTCTGGGAGATGTAGAGTTATTTATATGTTATACTGTGTTGTATAAGATTGTTGTGTACAATGTTTCATTACTTGTGTTCTAATACGCCGTGGTGTGTTGCATACCCTGCCAGTAAATACTACAGTAAAGGATGAAGAAATTTATGTGATAATACCATAAATGATGAATAATCGTTGTACATGGGTTTTTGTTCTGTATTTGTCCTTTTGTAAAGTATGGCAGATCTCACCAAGAGTTTGCGGTTATACAAACAAAAAAATCGGGCTAAAAGTGGTGCAACAAACAATGCTTGTGTAACATATGATAAAATCATCTTTTGACAATTTATAAATCAATACCCACAAAGTTAAGACAATAAGCACAACCTATTTTACACTGCCAAAACTTATACTAATGTAAAAACACGTTTTTATGAAAAGCAAGTTACCTCCCTAATACATCAAACCAACCAGAGCACCAAAAGTTCTTAAGCTTTAAATTTCGTTAGTAACAGATTTCCAAAAATATATAATTCAGAAACATTACTATGTCTAAAAGCTACATGCTGAAATAAAAAAAACGTTTTGGCCGAAATATTGGGCGCTGGTCTAGAATCCTACCACAACGAAACACCATTTGGGTTAGGGTGCGGGTTAGTGTTTGGGTTAAGGTGGGTCAAGCATTATTATTAAACAAAGAATATAATAATACTTGACCCACCCACACCCAAACGCTAACCCGCACCATAACTAAAATTTTGTGCGTTGATTTTAGAACTGTGGTAGGATTCTAGACCAGCGCCAAATATTGTAATTATTATCAGTGATACAGTACTCTAAATCGGACACATATTTCGGCGAAGCGCCTCTGCCGGCTAGGAAGTTTAACATTTTGTTTAGTGTGTAAGCTAAGCACTAAAAACTCTTAAATCTTCGCAATTTAAAGACTTGAAACGTAAAAAACGCTCTTCCCTATAAATTCACGAAAATTTTAAATTCGTCAAATGCGAAATACCTTGTATTAGTGTAAGAAAACGCACACAACAAAAGCTAGGCCACAATGTCTTATCTTCTATCACCTGGTACTGCTTCAAGTGGCGAAATTTATAAACACATATAAATTTATTTAAATTTCGGGGGTAAATTTAATTTCAAAGCTTTTTAAAATTGTCAAAGTTAAATAATTTAAATTTGTTTTAACTTTGACGCAATTATAAAATCAAAACGCAACTCAATCGAGAGGACATGTGTCACTACGGAATCAAATCTTTGTTGTTTTAGTAGGCCTATCCTCTGAAATTGAAATTGTGTTAACTTGTTTCGATCGGATAGGCCTAGTGTTTAAACATCGCAATATTGTGGATATTAAACTACAAAAATAATATTCTTTTGAGCCTTTAAGGTTGCTACAAACTGTAAAAATAAACAAAACTTGCGACAAACCGCATGCCTGCTTTAATTGCTTATTTGTATTACGAATGTGGTATTATCTAGGGTTTGAATCGTTTTACTTACCCAAATCAAGTTCGGTTCCGAGCAATTTATAATCAGCAATTTGAAACATGTTGTTAGCCTATTATGCTATTGCTTAGGTAATATAGGTAGGCCTACCATATGTCCTCTTTTAGGAGGATTTGTCCTCTTTTCTCAAGAAAACTGAATGGTCCTCCGAGGACGCTCAAAAAAGTTCAAATGTCCTCTTTTTCCGCATTTCGAGTTACTTACTTATACTTTTAACAATAATTTTGGGCGAGACGTTGTATTTATTTCCAAAAATATACTGTAGCCATGAAACATGCTTAATTGCTGGTTTAAAACAGTTTTCCAACAAATTTCCCTTCCAGCCCTACCTTCTTGATTGTTTTTACAAACATTGCGCCAGAAAAATGGCAACATAACCTCACATCTAAAAAGGCCCATTAATAAAGCAAAGGTATAAGTTTGGAAGGCCTAGTGCTAACTATCTTATTTCTTACAGAAGCTTATCTAGTTAGTCTATAACAGCGGTTCTTAACCGGGGGGGAGCCAAGCAATTCTTAGGGGGCCCGAGCTCCATGTTAAATTTTATGCAATGATTATAATGGTTTCTTTTGGGTTGTACACTACTCCTACAGCGCTATAGAAACTCTTTTTTTGCCAACTTTATTATTGAAACTGCAAATTTTTTTCTTTTTTGTAAAGTATCTTTGAATGCCATTGCATGTTTTCATATCATCAAAGGTATAACGGCCATATGTAATTACAATTTTGCTAACTCATAGATAAACGATAAAACTCTTCCACCGTTCGAACTATTTTTTAGGCATATTTTATATATGATAACAGACTATAGCAACAGGGGGACTTAAACTTTTTAGCGCGAATTGATAATGTTTTTTGTAATATTGCCGTTGTATTGTGTGTCGTCACATCTTTTGAAACACCACAGGGCATAGGAAAATAACCAAAGGTGGGCGCGACTGGAAAAAGGTCAAGAACCACTGGTCTATAGAAAGGTTAAGAAGCACTGGTCTATGCTGAAAAAAGGTTAAGAACCACAGGCATACAGGTGGTTTAGAGCAGATGCTTTCATTTTTCTTTATTATTCTTTAAATATAGACAACCATAAAGCAAAATAAGCTATAAATTATAACGCCGAAACTCTGTTTAGTGATGAGCTACGCCAGCAGTATCCTTGTTTCAGAAAGGGACGTATTAATTTCGAAGCTGAATGTATCACTTGTGGATATGGCACGTTTTTCTCAAACGTAACAGTTCTACTTTCGTTTTACTTGGAAAAAAAATGTCCTCCTTTTAGGTGCTGAAGGCAAAAAAATGTCCTCCTTTTGGGTGCTGAAAATATGGTAGCCCTAAATATAGGCCTTTTAAAAAATTTACCTTTGCAAGATAGAAATCAATGCATTGAATGAATAGCCTAAATGCCTATAATAACTCATCATAGTATCGGCACCGATACCAAACTAGTATCGGACGAATATCGATACTAAACCTGGTATCAGGTATCGGCACCAATCCGATATTATTAAACACCCTTATCAAAAACTAATAGTCTTTACGGTAAATCACCTTCATTAAGTAGCCTACTGCTTCATCGTTTTACATGTTTTTGTCTTGGTTGGTAATTCAAGTTTGTTGGACGATTTACAAATTCGGATTCCCACGAATATTAAAAACCTTGATAGTTAACAAATGCTGCCACATTTTTTATGGAAATACAGGAGTTCAGCAGAAAGCTTTCCAGCATGGTTTAACCAGGTTTTCGAATAATTTTATGTACAATTATTCTTTCCTGAAAATAATTGAAAACATTGAAGTGGGTCATTAAAAATCTGTGGTGAGTCTCTTCGTGACCCGCGGGTCAGTGGTTCGCCAACCCTGACCTAGTGTATGGGGCGCCGCTCGAAAAAACAAACGAATCGCTTATACGCAATGGATAAATTTTTGTCCGAATTAGCCTAAATAGAATTGTGATTTTGTCCTATTGTGATGTTGCATGATTTAAGGTTTATATCGAATGTAATGCTGGGTCTCTTCTACTTTATTTAATATATTCCACTTACGGCAGTTTTATGATAAGAAAACAGAGCGCTAAGGTAACCTATGTTTGTTTGTATACGCCCTAAAAGGCTAGGTTAAGTAACATGGCTTTTGTACAAGGTTTTACCTCTGCCTAATTGCTATCCATGTCCACCACACAGGATCATTTAAATTTCCCATGAAAAATATCACATTTAGGGTTTATTTTTTACTACAAGGTTCAAACGCATGAGGACTATTTTTAATGCTTTAGGGTCATGTAACAAGGGGTCTTAAATTTAACTTTATTTGTTAATGTATCGAATAATTTATTCTTACATAAGTTTAAAATTGCTTGTTTTTATCACAAATGTCTGTAAAAGCTATTAAATTAAGTATCCAAATATACAATTTAAAGTCAGTGCTTTATTATGACAAAACTGTATTGGCTCCGTTTACGTCAAGGTTATATCAAAGCCAATGCATTTCATTTACATACAATTTAAATTTGATAACCATAACTACGCTTGTATCGGATTTGTAAGAAATAAAACGTTTCATTGATTTTAAATACCATAAATGTTAGTTGTTGTGCTTCCCGGCGCAAAACAGCAATCACCACGCAAATCAGAAACAAAAATGGGGCGCAAAAATGACTAAATTTTTGTACAGACTTTGAAATTTCATTCTGCATACGGGGCTACGATTACAAAATTGGGCGACGGATTAGCGGTTAATGCACACACATAAGAGTTATAAACAATGTTATTTTACAAGTATATTTTCATGGGGGTAGCTGGAACATAATGGCGGGCCTCATGTCAAAAACTCACGCGTAATTGGGCGTTTCAAAAGAACAAAGAATAAATGCGGGTTAGATGAAATCACATATAATATCAAGCATGTATACAAAAACAACTTTTACGAAGTTATATAAAATAGATTGCAGCATACGTTTCACTAAAATGAAGCGTTGATTTTTTACTTTTTCAGTTTTAAAATGCAAACAAGTGAAAGCGATTCATTGCTATTAGCTGCGATCTTAGGCATCAAAAAACAACAACTTCTTGTGTAAACACTTAATACGTTTAGGCAGTGCCGTGGTGCAAGGATACATTATTTGGTAAGCGGAGCGCGTATGGCCTGCAAAGCACATCAGTTATAGATAACAACCCACAAAGGGATTCCCTTTTTATACTAATCGGAGTCCTCATCGCGGTAGCGCATCTTGCGGATCTGGGCTAGTTTCTCGCGAGCGGATTGCAGCTCACGCTCCTTGCGAAGGATTTCCTCCTGAGCCATCATCTCCTGAGCGATGCCACCGACAAGATGCGGGTTAATCACAACCTCCACTTCATCGTCAGATTGCGTCACATCCGACGCTGCTTTTACCAAATCCTCGGAAGCGTGTTTGACCGCGTTGCCAGCAATCTGTTGTCAAGTCCCACGTATTTTTCGCACATGTCGGGGTCAGAGGGGTGGGTGGAGGCAAGAGGGTTCGACGAATCACATGCAAACAGATGACAAGAAACAGAAACCAAAATTAAGAAACCGAAAATTTGGACATGCGATGATAACCTGTGCGTAATAACAAAATTATAAAATGCAGCATGCAAAAAAAGTAGGAATTAATTAACAGAAACTCAATAATGTTAACTAGTATAATAAAAAAAAGATTTCTGTAATTAATTTCTGATTTCTGAAAACTAAAATTACATCTTGTTAAGAAACACTCAACTGAAAATCTGGAAATACAAGCAATTTCATTCCAAAGTAATAACAATTGATTTGATGATCGGAAAACCGTCTGTTCTAAATGCAAACTAAAAACTGGCTTTATTCCAGAAAATGAAGAATATTGCCAAACAACGTAATCACTGGAAATTAAAATTCACTAACTGGTTCTCCACTATATAAAGCTGTAAAACGAAAACTCGAAACTGAATCATATTTGACATGCCAAAATAAAAATAATTTTCAAGTATGAAGGTGTTGACTGTGGTGGGGTAAGGGTGTTTAGGGGGGCTATACGGGGTGATGGATTTAATTGTGTTGGTATTTCTTTTTGCGCAACTCCATTAGTCGCGCCTGAGCATTCTTAAGCTCTTTCTCCTTGGCAAGGATCATTTCCATGGCCTGCATCTCCTGCGCTATGCTGCCAACCATTCCCTTGTTCAACTGAACTTCTTGTTCGTCCTGTTCCTGGAAAGCGGCGTCCTTCGCCGAATCGACCAGCATCTGAGTGGCTTTGTTCACAGCGTTACCTGCCACCTACCGCACCACCAATAACACACCAACCTTATTAATGGCACTTTTTCCAAAAACACACAGATAAGTTTAAAAAAATGAAGGTTTAAACGTTCGAAAGGGTTCATGTACTAGTTAAGAACTGGTTGCCTTTGTATTGCCTTCTCTAACACCTTGAAAACTTTACAAACAAGTTAGACACTTATAAAAAAGGAAAGCAACTTTTCCTTTTTATATGCCAAAACTAAAACAGTTTACATCTTTAATGCCGATAAGGCTTGTTACGGCGACAGTTGATAAAACTCTAGGTTCATCAATAAACAATCGTGGACAAACCAAATAAAAAGCATTTTAAAGTTAATAAAACACATACCATAAGCACAAGAAATGCGTTACCTGAAGACGCTTCATATTTTCGCTGTTGGGATCGGCCTTTACTTTGCAGGCCACTAACAATTGGGCAGTTGACGATGCAACCTGCTTGGCAGAGGTGACGAGCCATTCTTCACTGGCCTCACCCTGCACCGCTTGGTTTGCAGCCTCACACAGGTTGCCAGTGGCGCTTGCAACAGTTTGGGCGGCAGAGATAAGACCCTGGGACCATTGGCCGTCGTCGCGACGCATGTTCGCAGTCGAGCCCACCTGCGAACGCATAATTTAGCATTTTGGGGGGAAGCGTTCCGAATTGGAATCGGTCGTTTATATTTTAAAATATATATAAATAGATAAAAATATATTAAACAAACTATTTTCAAGGAGTATAAGCCGATTTAAGAAAGGGGTGACCAATAGCTCGTATCTAACTCAGATGCCGAAACCGACATTTTAAGTACGGTCGTGACAAGCGAAACCAAATTACGTCAAAAGTTACATGCAAGTGTAATGTTTTAGGTTGTTAAGCCGCTTTATCGATTAAAAGCCAAGTTTATTCGACTGTTGATTTAATATTTAGTGAGAAAACGTCCTTTATAACGTATAGAAAACGTTTCGTTGAATCACAAACCATGGTTGAAATACACAAACAAATTCCATAGGATTGGTACCGATGCTATTAGTATTGGAAAAGTAACTATAATTACACTTGGCATCGGGTATCCTTTCCGGTTTGATATTATCGTTCTAGTTCAGTTTGCTTAATTTATTGAATTGGTAAATATCAATTAACAATGCAATACAAAGACACACTTTTCCTTGTAAGACAAGCTCCTTCTGTGCAGCGGAAGCAGCCTTAACGAGCGCAGTGGTGGCGGTGGCGATCGATTTGGCCGCCTCAAGAATTTGCTCCTCAAAGTTGAGACTCTGATCTGCTTCCTGCGTAAAAAACGATTTTTTACTTTAACAGCAATAATTTCCTCAACAATACCCGAAACGTAGCATTTAAGTCGTTTATGACTGAAAAAAGTTCGACTGGTTTACTTGAATGTATTTGTTCAATAACAGGAAAAATAAAACAAAATACTGGAAGACTGACGTACCTTTGGTTTCTTTCTTGGTCGAAGTTGAGCGAGTTTTTTAGCGGCAGCTTCAATGGAGGAGGCGGCAGCCAAAAGCTCCTGTTCAGCAATGACATTCGGGTCGTTGGGGTCAACCCAATCGGAACCTAGGGTAAAACATCAGATAGTAATTAACTTGTTTGGCTTAGAAGTTCGCATAAACAGGAAAAATCTATACCGGTAAAGCTTAATAACAAACGTCTTTTAATGTTAGAGCAAAAAAGGTTCTATCGGTGACGTATTTCACTACCTTTATTTTTTCAGTGTTTTCTATTCTAAATCGTACGTCTAGCTTTTGACTATTTTTTTTTATAAATTTCATTAATCAATTTTTTATGTATACATTTAGCACGAGAGAAACGTAACGTGCCTCGCTGCGTAAGCTGAAGACGTCCGGTCACTTTTTATAATTCCGACAACGATATCGTATTTCAAATTCTGCTACCTTTCATACTCTCTCCAGTCCTGACCAGGTTGCTGACAGCGCTCGCGACGCTCTTCGAAAGTGGCACCAGCTTCTGCTTGAGATCGTTGTTGCCAGGTTGCTGGCTGATTGCAAGCACGTTGGAGAGCAGGTTTGCGTACGACTCGCCCACAGTCTGGCCCATTTTTAGCGCGTCCTGCTGCTGACGGGGGTCCTCGGTCGTCGCCGCGGATGCCTATTAACAACACACAGTTCAACAACGTTTTGAAAGCGACAGTCTTGTAGCAAAAGTTCAAAAAATAAGAACCGTGATCGGCAAACAGCGTACTACGACGCACTGCTATGCCGCGATACCATGTCCGGCATGCCGCGAGGTAATCAATATTTTTAAATGGCGCTTTTTCGTTTATTGTCGAATAGGCAGTACAGAATTAACCCGAAAAACGTAGCCACAATGCAGTCATATAGAACGTATGCAACAATCCTTAAATTTTATTACACTTATCTAAAAACAATTCTTTTAAACTTACAATTCGATGTCGTCATTCACCCAGAAGTGGGCGACTGGAATAGGTCGCCTAAACTTTGGATAACTATTATAGGTGCCAGAAGAGCTATTATTGAATAATATTATGCCTAGTCGCAACAGTTGATATATGATATTACGTTCAAGCCTAAAATAATGACATAATTCTAATTAGCTATCAGGCGATTAGTGTCCATTTCGAAAAGACATCAATAGGAAAAACAAATTTTGAGTAAAAAAAGTACACACTTTTAGTTTGCCTTCGCCACTGCCTCAGGCGAAATGATTAGTACTTGGATAGAAGTCACGGTTAATGATTGTACGCAGACTCATTATTATTGTTGCTTCACTGCCGTTCTCGTCAACAATCAATAATAAGGTTACCCTGCAAATGTGAATCATGTCGAAAACAGCCTTCCTTCCCATGTTGGCGCAGATAATCATGTCGTCCTGCTTGCACGACTTGCCAGCCGCCACGGCCTTGGCGGTCGCGTTCGTGATGGGCTTTGTCACGTGAATAAGCTCCTCAGGCGACGCGCGACGTTCTTCACCCTCAACCGAGTACAGCATCTGGGAAAAAAATGTTGCTTGTTCAACTTTTTGCTACGCACAAACATAATGTTTTCTCGTTGTCTGCTTTGGCACGCATTGGTTGAAGTAAGGTGCATTTTTAAGGGTTTAGCTCTGTATTAAGTTTGCCAATAGCATATAAAACAGAAAAAATGACATTTTCATAGATGTAAAACTTTGTAAGGAAAAATTAAGGCTTTACTCGCGACCCCGTAGATTCGTTGCGCGAACCCCAGCTGGGTCACGACCTCCAGTTTGAGAAGCCCTGGGTTAGCGTATCTATTCGCGTGTTCTAACTTATTTTTTCTTGATGTTGGAATTAGAGAAGTTAACAATGATTCCAAATCATAGCAGTCGCCTTTGTGTATATATTTGTTAAGGTCGGACAGGCGTAACTTATTTAGAATGTAATAAAGAAACAGGTAGGGTTTACTTTGAGCTCTTGTTTGATGGAGCCAATAGTTTGTTCGATGGCTCTTGGTCCCTTTACCGCCTCATCCTCAACCGACTTGACCGTTTTCAGCAAAGACGTCACGTTGGTAACCATTGCCTGAAACATAAAATTTTAAAATAACTTCGAATCACAATATAGCGTATATTTTGGAGCCTAATGGTTGGAGGTTCTACTGAAACGTCGTAAAAATATCAAACCAACCCATACAGAAGCCGGTATCATTTTGAACGTCTTAAATAGCTTTTTATTCATATTCAACATAGTAAAATGGCACTGATTCTAAGAATATATATTATACTGCCGGGGCAGACGGCAGAAAGAAGAAGGAAACAAGGAGAAATACATCTAAACCCGGGTAGTTAGTGTACGGCGATAAGGATGTAGGTCGTCGATACCAGAAAAGATCCAAGCATGAATATTGTTAAGATTATACCAAATATCACGGTTATATGGACCACAGACTATTTAAGATCGCTCATAGTATACAAATAACAAACACACGTGTTGGGCAATAAGAAAATACCTTAATGATATTACCTTAATTGATAGGAGCCACAAAATGATTTATAGCAGTTATGGGTGTTACCTTAGCCGAAGCTTTAAGATGAAACATAGCGCTGTCCGACGACGATTTGCCAGCAGCATCTTTGGTTGCGTTAATCAGATCGCCCAGGGCAGATGCGACATCGCGCACTGCATTGATTAAAATCACCTAGGAACAAGCAATGTTAGAACTTTTTTCTCATTTTTTCAGGGAGGTGAGTGTGTCGACGATAGGATTTACGGCACTTTATCTCTCTACTTTTAAAAAGCTTAACCTGCGTGTCTGGGTCATCCGCTCCGAGGCTGGTTGCTCCTAACTTAACAACCTCGGCCAGCTTGTTGATAGTCGTAGAGGCGGAAGATGCCGCGGCTGCAAGTCGCTCTTGACCACTTGCGGCGCCTGCCACCAGGTGTTTGGTGTCTTCCACCAGAGCTTTTGCTGTCGCCAGGATTTTCTCCCTGGTAAGTGGTCGTTCGATTAAACAACTTACATAAACCGTGTAAGATTATTTGGAATAAGAGAAATGCATCTAGAAAACACATTTATATTTTTATTGGCGATAAATAGAATTGACAATCAAGTAAAGACAAAATCCCTGCATCCCAGTTTCTTGCTTTTCTTGCGGTTGTTAACAGAGAAAATGAGTTTTTAAACCTGTAGTTGGCGAATGTTTCGGAGTCGGTCTCTGGGTTGAGCGCTCCCGACGAGACGAACATGAGAGTTGTATCGAGATCACCGATGATTCCTTGCACGTGAGTGTGCGCGTTAATGCAGGCCTGGGTGCCCCGACCTCCTTGCTGAAGCGAGGACATCACGTACGAGACCTGGGAAAAAGAAAGTGTGACTTAGATGAGAAAGCTAAACGCGCGATAAAGCGTTGTGTGTAAAAGTCAACCATTTTTTATTTCTACTAAACTTTCTTAAGTTAGGTTTGCCAATGGTTTTATTTTTGTGTGCCAACCCATGTTCAATTTGTCAACCATAAAGACAATAAGAAGTCAAAAACTTAGTATATCCAACTACTGGTAACTAAGGTTAAAGTTTACGACCCCGACCTTCTCGTTGATGTTCTTGCCGGCGTCCTTCAGTTCCTTCTTGGCTCTGACGTCACGTGGGTTACTTTGAACAGAGCCGGACGCGTTTACCAGATCCTTACAAGCTCCTCCCAACTCCTGGATGCTCTTCTTGATGTGGTCGCTAACCTGAGGGAAGGTATTACCATTAACTGTTAATAATAAACGCGGGAAAATTCTACAATCTATATCAAGTGTAACGTTTTCATAAAAATGGAAAACCTTATCAATTCAACAAATTAGGGTGTTTTAAAGGTTTCGGCAATCCCTTTCTTTTACAACGACGATTGCCTATTTGCCGAAACATTGAAAAAATACAAAAAGGTCTTGGAGGGGGGGGCTTACCTCGGTGGAGTCGGCGAGGGCCATTGCACCAGCGCCGTCGTTGGCAAGTCCCTCATATTCGCCTGTGACTTTCTTGGCCAACACCGTTAGGTCGTCTGGCTCGTTGTTCATTGCCATGCTCATGTCGCTACTGGCCACCACGATGGCGCGGCATCTTTTCATGATCCTGCCCTGATAGTTTGCGAAATTTTCATCCCGGTCGGGCGGAGGGAGAGTTTTGTTGAGCAACTGAAAACGAACACACTCGCGGTTTTTATAACTGGGTAATTCTACAAAAAGCTGACTCTTTCTGAAACAAATACTGTTATTTGCGTGTTGTAAAATTTTTAAACATACAGTAATGCTCAATACATTACCCTATTTAAGTGAGATAGTAAAACGCTATACTACCAGAATGTTGTTGTTTCCTTACAAAATCAAATCAAACAGCGAATACACTTACATCTGATGAAGAAGATATCTTGTCGACCATTCCAGACACAAGAGCCTCTGGTGCTTCTTGCACAGATTTGAGTAGGTCGTCGATCGCCTCCTTGGTTGCTTCTGATGCTTCATCGACCGCTTCGTGCGCATTCTCCGCCTGTAACATGTACGTGGATATTTTATTTTAGACGACGGTTGATGCTGCCACCTTTAAGGTTGCATTGCTTTATGTCCCACTGTCAATCAAAATACTGGTTCACTACGGTGTCAAACGGGTGTAAGTAAAAAGGATCTGGTTTTTCAGGGATGATTTTAGGTGGTTAGTCGGTTGATTGATAACCTAAATTGACAGATATTATTAGATCGGCTATAAAGATTTTTGTAAACTAGATATGTCCACAACCCAAATCAGGGAGAATTATTTTTAAAAATTACCCTTTATACATTTTTTGAAATTAACCTTTATAAAACTTTTGTATAATGTAAAAAGAACATAGTAAGGTATTTGAAATAATTCTGCAGACCATTTTTTTCAACTGTCTTAAGTAATAAATTATGAAAGTAATCAAAACACATTTCACATTAAATTATGCAATACAATACAAAACAAAATGTAACAATATTTTGACAAATATTATTAAACAATGAATAATCAATTTGTAAATATATAGTTTTGAGAATATAAGTCAATTTTATTGAGGAAAAAAATATTATTAACTTATATGTTTGAGCTGTGAAAATAAATCTATATCAGAGGTTCCGAACCAACAACAACATCTTTTTTCTAGTAATTGAGATTTGTTTAATAAAAAAAGCTAATATGACAAAGTTTGGTATGCTATTTGAGTTAGATACATAGAGAACTTAAACAAAAAGGTAGACCCGATAGTGATTTTAACAGGAACAATAACTTTTACCCTAAAGAGTACAAACCACTGGATTATAACTTTTTTCTAAAGATTTTTGTAAACCGCAAAGGAAAAATAATAAAATTCGACAGATAAGGAAAAGGGTGTTAAAAGTATAAAAAGAAAATTCCAAGTTACCCACAAGATTAATCACAAAC
This sequence comes from Ascidiella aspersa, assembly GCF_963924565.1. Taxonomy (NCBI): domain Eukaryota; kingdom Metazoa; phylum Chordata; class Ascidiacea; order Phlebobranchia; family Ascidiidae; genus Ascidiella; species Ascidiella aspersa. The sequence continues at coordinate 16,945,982 of NC_139449.1, forward strand.
AGGATATTTAAGTCATGCATAAAAATAGGAAATAAGCGTTTCGTATTATTTAAGACCAACTGGTTTAGGCAAAATCAAATAGCAATACACGAATTTACACAACAACTAAATTTGAACACAAAATTAGGCACCACACCGACAAATGTGTAACCTGTTTATATCCTCTTGTCGTTAATGGAACAGGCTAAGAAGAAACAAGCAAAGTTAGCTGTCTGATAAGCATAATAATATTATTTAGTACTATTTTCTACGCTAACCTACTGTGACCACACACGCCGATCTTATTTGTTAATACATACTCAAAAAGCCTTTTTTTAGAAAAAAAATAAAAAGATAGAAAAACATAAAATATTACATGGCGACTGTGAACAAATCATCAAACAGAGTAAACTCAAACTTTCAGTTGATTCAACTGTTTGTATGTTGCATGCAGTGAAGTAAAATAAAAACACTATAACAATTTAATGCTAAGCGAGCACAACCGCCTATGCAACAAAAAGCTAAAAAAGCGCTGAATAGAAAGTACACACCAGTGAATGCTGGTTAGGTTGGTGACGGATAAATTCGCCAGTGGTGTTATTGTGCATGTGCAGTTGCGGATCCTGCAAGTGTGAAAAAGGTAACAAAAAATACACACTGGTCTAACTGTATCATGCAGATTTTCTAGGGATGTCCGATAACACGGGATCCGGTATGATCTGATATGTATATAGCCCAAAACAAATCAACAATAATTCTTGGGTACTACTTTTGGAAATGTGAACTGGTACCGGACATCCCTAGTCGTGTCGTCGCCTAAGTATAAATACAATGGCAATTTTGTTTAAATTTAGGACATAAGTAGAAAAAAATTAATAGTTTTGTTTGAAAAAAAGCAGAAGTATATTATGAAACAAATGGCAGGAGTTCCAAACTGATGACTGTGGGATTTCATGCGAACGAACATCGGCCGATATCGCTTTTTTTAGATATATTACATTACAAGTGACAAAACTGGATTTAAATTATATTGATTTTTTAAACTAATGAAATTGTTAAGGTGTACAAGTCTTTTTCTATCAATAACATAAATCAAACCATGTGTTGACACATTCATGCAAAATTAAAGTAGTTATGGTCAGTCATCATGCAAAATAAAATTTAGTTAAAAATTACTGGTAGTGTGTGGCCACCATTTGCATATTGAGGATCTTACTATTTAGTGGCAAAATACTTTTTGATTCGCTAACCCTGACATTGGATACTGCAGGAAACGTATATTAAAGTATTCTCACCTTGGGGTTTCCACCGCTCTCTTTTGCTGCATACATAAGTTGCAAAGCGGATTCGGCAAGTGTCTTGCTGTAATCGAGAATGTCCATTTGGCGTTGATGATTGACAGAATTTGAAGCGGCCCCAATTGTGGCATTGGCAAGCGGTCCGAAATAGCTTGCCATTTGAGCAACCTTGCACAAAGTGTTTCGTTAAAGACAACAGATAGCGACAAGAGCAAAAAACAAAGAAATTCAATTTTCAAAAATTTAATTACAAAATACAGATAAAGGCAATCTAAATAATAAAAAAACGGACGTTTTCAACCTAATTACTCATTTTTATACCAAATGTTTATCTCAAAAGCACGAGCCTCCGGTCAAATTAATTAATTATTCCAATGATTACTTTTTTTAAAGTAGCCAAGCACTTTCTGCATTATCACCTGTCTGCCAAGTTGAGAGGCATCTCCCTTTGCAGCAGCTGCCAAAGGATCGACGCAAGTGTTGACCTGGTTCACCGTATCCACAACCTAAGGATGGAAGTTGAAAATTAGCACGCAACGGCGAACGATTAGGTTAGAGTTGCACTGTTACACAGCACAATCTAGCAAAATCTAAATATAGTATTTTTGTTACTTTAACTTGCTGTTACTTTTTTTAGAACTTGGAATGTAAATAAAACGTATTTTAAAACTGAAAACAAAAAACCTTTCACGCACCATTGCTTGAAATCCTTTTAATGAATTGTCGCCCCTTGCAGGCAAACTCTGATCCATAGCGGAGAGGGAGGCGTTGTTAAGGAGCTTGATGGAATCGTTGATTGTATTGATCGCTTCGTCACACTCTTGTTGTCCTGGAGCGTTGTCCCTAAATACAAACAGCAGTTTCAACCCCTTGTTTTTTAAGATGAGTATATCTTGTGTTTGTCAAATGTATTTTCTGGTTTGACTTTTTTGGTATGGTTCAGACTGATGTTTGTTTAGTTTTGTTAGAAATCGTTAAGAGGTCTGTCAACCTAGAGGCCCTTAACATAGAACAGTTGGAGGGGTGTTTTTATTAGAAGGAAGGTCAAAAATTAACTTTTTTTATTATGGATTAGTTTCCCGGCAGGTGTTTTTTGAAGGGGAAAGGGTGCTGAATGTGTCGAAAACGCTTTAGAATGGTGTAAAACAGGAGTCAGCGTCAGGGTTATTTTTGGAGAAGGGCTACTTTCGTTTGCAAAAACAAGTCAAGGGAAAGATAACACGCCACACATAGCCTTAACCACCAAATCAAAGTAAAATATATAATATTCCAAAGTAACCCTGGTAAATAACGCTGTTTATAACGACCAAAACTATTCCCTGAAAAAATACCCCCTGACAAAAAATACAACAACCGTAACCCCATTCAGTTTTCAATTGTTTTTAATTTTCATTCCCGTAACGAGGACAAACTACTTGGCCATATAGCAGATAATCCACTCTTTGTTAATGTTCGATTTTTGCTTAAATCTGTCTAGTTAGTTACTCAATGCACAATGTTACACATGAGATTATGTAGATGTAATTGTTATTCTTAGGTCGGGTAACCTTACACACCTGATGTTTGCTATTAGCTTCTTGATGGAGTCGGAAACCACCCTGGAATGGCCGGCCATAACTTGCCATGTAGGTGGGTCCTTGGGGTTGTTTGCTAGCTTTCTTGCTGTTTTAATCAACTCGCAGGAGCTTTCCAACATCTGCTTTCCTGAGTCAATGATAGGCTTTTGTGCTTCACGTGCCTGGGTTAAAAAACACTTTTCGTGAAGTAAATGGTGACAATGGTTGACGCATACTGAGTCAGTTATCATATATAGGTTACCTCAGGGGTTCCCAACCTGTGGTACGCGTACCACGAAGGTTTTTCAGGTGGTACGCGAGTAGCTTCCGTTTTTTCCACAAAACCTTGGATTCACAACTTTTTGTTTATCTGGTTTTGTTTACATAAAAACAATTCCCCTGAAGCCCATTCTTACTGTTACGTAACTATTCCTGTTGTTTCGAAATAATGCGATCTTCAAAATACAGGCCACGTTAATTGTCGGCAAGGAGCACAGATGCTTTGTAAAGCGTCCAACGCTGTGGGACAGTGGGCGTTAATTAGGCTACAAATAGCGTTGAATAATGCTAGTTGTAACCGAAAAATATATAAAAATATGATTCGATCAAATTAGTTGTTCTGCAAAAAGTGGTACGCAAGACACTACAGAGCGTCCAAGTGGTACGAGATCGTAAAAAGGTTGGGAATCCCTGGGTTACCTGGTTCGAGCGTAATGGTTTTAGATTATAAACTAAACGGTCATAAATTATAATTAGGGCGATTATTCTTTGATAAAAAAATGATGAATTTTTATCTAAAAATATATATATTTTTAAATTTGACCATAATGAATACATTGATTTAAACATTGCATTGTTCTATAAAGTGCTGCAATAGTGGTGTCGTCAGTAAATTGTTTGTGATATTTTACTGACGACCGATGAAACGCAAAATACTTAAGTTTCCGGGTTTATGCAGACGTCTTGACAATGCTTATAGGTGATACAATTTAGGCGTATCAAAAACAAATAGATATAAAATGCCGAAGAAAAACAGGAAGCTGGTTATTAGAGAAAAATGTCGAGTGAGCAGATATACAAGGTAAAAAAGTTGCACAAAATTATTAAAGACTTGGCATGTCATAGAAATAGGAAATAGAATAATCGCAAACAACCACAGAAAATATACAACAAATACTGTTCAGTCTATTAATGCAAATAATAGATACACACCTATCTGAAGCAAAAACGAAGTCTGAGTTTAACCGAATGCGATTAACTAGGCATATATACTTAGGGAATTCTGTCGTCTCGTGTATACCGTATATATTGATCCAATGAAGATAAAAGATACGGTTAAAATGGTGTTAAAATGGTGAAAAAAGTTTCAAACTAAACGACAATTTCAAAAAATAGTTTTTTAACAGTCTTTTGTGAATTTTGGATACGATTTTGACGTCAAATATTTTTGACCAATTTAAAACTAACGTATAAATTTTGACTTTTCATGTCAAGTAACAAAGTAACCACCCTTATTATTATGTAATTAACTAATTTTGATATAGAAAATCCAAATTTAAAATATATAGCACGACTAACGTATAAAACTAAACAGTTTTTTCAAAAAATCTTTTGAAAGTAAAACTACGTATAATGCATTATCAAAAACAAATCGATTTATAGGTAAACAATCTACATTACCTCATCGCTAATTTTAGCAGGAACACTGGCAAATTCGGGGTTCGATGCAAAAGTCGTGAGATTTTCAACTGCATCGGTTAAAGGTCGAGTGGCATCGGCGCAGTTAGATCGATTCTCCTCCGAAAAGTTTCCGTCCAATGCCTGCACAAAACGCAAAAGTTTCACGATTGCATAATAACAAACACTATGTAATAAATCATTTTAAGTAACAATAGTAGGCAAAGACATAAGCAATACAAATAGATGCGGAACATACCTTTATTGTCCTGACGAGGTTGGCAGTGGCGTGTGCCACTTCCTTGGCTGACTGCACGAAGTGCTTTCTTGCCACTGCGTTGGTGGTTTTGTTTGACGCCACCCGGCACACATTACACAGAGCTGAAGTATGTTTGGCAACAATGGTGGCAGCTGATAACACCTAAAACCAATGAAATGTGTATTAAATATGCGAATACCAATGGGTAATGAGTAAATAACAAGTAAACTGTAATAGCATTTAATATTCTGTAACTAAACGAATCGAACGCCTAGAACATTGGTTCTTAAACTGGGGGGCGCGCCCCCCTTGGGGGCGTGTGAGGTTCACATGGGGGGCGCGAGAAATTGACAAACTACGTATGAATTATGACTAAACATTAAGGCGAAGTGATATTTCCCTGCTACTAATACTCGAATTTAACACTTGGTATCCAAAAAACAGTTACATGCTTCGCATTTATGCAACTTACATGGAAATAAATTGCTGTTCTGCTTTATGTTTTTTTTTTTTTTTTAAACAAGGTGGGGCGCGAGTATAAAAATTGTAAAAGCTGGCCTAGAACCTACAAAATCCACTCCACCTGGCAATACAATAATGTGATAGTCTCAAGGTACAAATTCTAGACCTACTTGTGTTTGATTGCTTGAGGGATCAATTAAGCTCTGACAAGCCATTTGAATAGCTTGGTTAGCTCGAGCAAACTGAGTCTGGTCGACAAGGCCCTGGGTTCCAGCTTCACTGTTAGGATCAGCTATACCAACCAAGTAAGCGGCCTGAAAGCAATGTTTTAAAAGGAAGTGGTTACGCAGGTCTCCGCAAAAAGCAGAACAAAGAATATTAATTAATTAATTAATTAATTAATGTCACCTGTTTCACGTGAATATTGTCACAACTGTATTAGTGTTATCACCTGTGCGGCTGCCTCAGTCAATCCTATAAGTGACTTCTGTGTTGCTGTTACAGCCTCGCCGAAGCTCTCCAATTCCCTTGCCCGAGCATGCTGCGTAATTCCGCTCATCGATTCACCCAACATTTTCGAATTGTCCATCACGCTTTCCAAGCAGTCAAAGTATGAGCTGTCATTAACCGGCTCGTTTGGGTTTTCCAGCATTTCTTTTACAGTCTGTTAAAAAAAGCAATTGGACTTTTGTGAACACCATTTTAAACATTTAAAAAGGAGAAGTTAGTAGTTTAGTAACATCGAAGCAATTAGACAGTTTAGAGTTACCTTAAGTTGCCGAAGTGCATTGTCGCATTCCTTTTGACCAGGAGCTGTCTGTGTGCAATGCGTTATCAGGTTGTTTATACTCTCAGTCACAGCCCTGTTATCAACAAACACAAAATAGTTGTTTCCGATAATGTTGCTCCCACAAATTAGAGTTGATAATGTTGCTCCCACAAATTAGAGTTACCTTGCAGCAGAAGCAAGTTGATTTTTCGCGTTTGGAGCTCCAGGATCGGCCGACAAAGCTTTAGCTGCAAGAAGCAACTTGCTAGACGCCATAGAGATGCTCTTCAGGTTACCAATAACTTGATTCTGGTCTTCTTTGTCCTGTTGTTTGTAAAGGTATATTTAGTTTATACCCAAGTATATTTAGTTTGTTTCTAGAAAACACCAAAGCGTACTAAAACTCCATAAGGGTTCTTTTCCTTAATTATTTCTGAAATAAACAAAAATACAAGATTCCTAAAAAAAACTTTAACTTGTAAATTTGCTTTGCAAGAGTTACCCTTGATTGTCCAGCAACATTAAGCCCGGCATCCAAAAGGTCTTTAAATCGGTCGTCGTAGTTCGAACTCGAGTCGGCAAGTTCGTGAGGTGTTCCACGGGACGCTCCGACCAGATCGTTGGCCGCAATGTTCAGCTCCTCTGCGGTTTTGTTTAGTTGAGATTGCGCAGTTTGGAAGTTGGAAGTCGTTGCAGGGAACTAGGAAGATCGAACATCGGTTAATGAGAAAAATATATGCTATTGCATCAAACAATAATTTGGTATACTAGCTTGGGAAGAGTTCAAAACTGCGTAAGCAATAAGCACAGTTTTACAATCCGGGTGTAAAAAAGTAGTGGTAACTAAACACAGACGTGTATCAGGCAAAACTAAATTTAACTATATTAATTTCATGCATGCAAGCAAACTATTAAAAGAGTTTGCGAAGGTGCATTGTTTTTACAGATACAGCTCGTGATGCAAGTATTTACGCCCAGTCGCCCACGTCCCGATCAAGTCTTTGTAATTATATAGTAAAATGTTAATGAAAAAAATGTTCAATATTTAAACTAGAACATTCAACTCACTTTTCAATTGTGGTGCAACGGGGTGGAGGGTGTTAAAAAACGGCAAGCAACTGAATTTGGTTATGTTTTAACCAACTAGATTCGTGAATTTTAAAAGCTTAGTCAAAACATCCAGTGAAACTTGCATTTAAGGCCAAGTCACCTTATCTTGTAGTTCAACAGAAGGCAAGCGAGAATATGACGCATTACGAGAAATTATTTCATCCAGAAGCTAAATCATAAGCAAGTGGAAAAGGAAAAAGCGAGAAAATGAAAAGCATAGCAAAGTTTAAATGAAAATGAGAAATGAAAAATGAAATAATATAACAAGAGGTGAAAAATAAGAACAGACAAATAAATAACACAAGATAAGGTAAATCTTATAGAAAAGAATAAAGATAGTAGCCAACGATTTGAGCAAGCAGGTATACTTACATAAATAATATGAGTTGTTCAATTTACCTGGCCTGAAAGAAGTCGTCGGCTGCTGTCAGCAATATTCTTTAGTGCTTTGTCAACATCCTTTTGACCCGGCAAGCAGTTAATGCAGTTGTTTAGCGCATGTGATACCGCCTTGGCAACCTAAAAATAACAATAGCTTACCGAAAGGCAGTCCATATTTGTTTTAAATTTGATAAAGATATTAAAGTATTTCTTGTGCAACCTCGCGTGTAGGTCTACTTAAGGGTCACTTTGAACAGTTCTTAGAGATTTAAGTGAAATAAGACATAAGAGTGGATTTGCCTAAACTATCCTCTTTGAATGTTAATTATTGATAATAAATCAATTTTAAAGCCAAAAAGGTCAAGTAGACATCACATTCATTTGTATGGTCTTTAGTTAATGTGACTGAGAAGTAAACCAAAATATTACTTATAAAATGGTTAAAGGTGGAAGTTAATAATTTATATTGATGCTTTAAAAGTAATTACAGGGACAAATATCAAACAAAATGTTCAAATACTTGTGCAAGTCGTTGTCTGTTCTCGGGGTTCTCCGGGTCGTCCACCGCAAGTTTTGCTTCCTGCATGAGATTCACCGACTTGTCCATGACGTCGCGACAGGTCTCCAGCAAATGTAACTGCGATTTGAGGTCTGGTAAGTTTGCAGCCACTCCACGCGCAGCAGCGACCAGTGAACGAAGGGCATTGGCAGTATCACGTGCCGCCATGCCGGTGTAGTCTTCATTGCCCTAAAATGTTTCACATACATTCGATCAACGTTGATTGAAACCTTTGCTTAACTCAATAGCATGTCGAAACAATTTTATCGAAAAAGCAAAACAAGGGGCTAATTGATGTTGGAGATTCGGCTAACCTATGAGTACAAAGTTGGAACAAATTTCGTAACTGTAACGATAATGCTATTCGGGACACAATTTGTTTTACCAAAATGATTGCAAAAAAGCAACACTGTGTACTAAAAATAAAGACAGGTTGACGCACCTGAGCAGCGGCTGTGAGCAGTTGGGCCATAGAAGCTCCAACAGTTTTCGATGTTGCTCCAAGGTCCTGTGCGCACGATTTCATTGTTTGTCCTGGAAGAGGCTGAAGGTTTCCCGATTTGGCATCGGTTGAATAATCAGACAACTGCCTATCCAGTACACGAACAGTCTCCAAGGCCGCGTCAATTCCACTTGGACCGCAAACCTCACTTGCCTAAAGTCGATTTAAGAGATTCATTTATTTCCAAATTACTAAAATAAAAATATATTTATCATATATATTTTTTACGGGAAACCTTTAGCATTTTAGGAAATTCTCCTAGAAGGTTTAACAGTCCTAACATTTGAGAAAATACCTTTATGGCGGCGGTTTTTAGTTCTGCAATTGAAATTGCCAACTTCTTGGTGCAACCAGCAAGTTGAAGAGCAGTGGCTTGGTCGCTTATAGTTGGCACTACCGCTTTGGAACAACCAACCATACGAGTTCCAGGCTAAAAATAAAATACAGATTTTTATTTATTTTGAAATTTTAAATATCCAACTTGAACAACAATACCATACAAAAATATTCTTTTATGTAAATAACCATGTTATATGCTTACCGGAACAAACTCATTGGCGGCATTAATGAGATTTTGCTGTGCGGCAGGATTTTCTGCATCTACGGAGGCGCCATTAATTCCTTGCAGAAGTTTAGGAATGTGTTCTTGTTGAAGGGTCTACAACAAAATAATAGAGTTTTTGCTTCATGCCTAATTATGAAACCTAATTTTTGGAATATAGCGATCCAAAATAAAACCGGGTTCTATCCGGTTTCGACTTTAGAAGTTTTTTCTATTCGACAAACCTAAGTAAATTAAAGCGCGTTTAATCCCTCTTGTCATCTACAACATATAAAAGTTTGCCATTTATGCTACCTTGCTATGTGTGATCAATTGATTTTGGCTCGCTTTGTTTGTGTTAAATTCCTCAGCAGCGTGGGCAGCAGCAATGGTTTGAGTGGCGGCCACTGCAGTTTGACGAGCTGCTGCTTCCAGTCTGTGGACAAGCTTCTTCCTTAAGGCGTTTTGTGTGGCTGCGTTTGTGGCTGCCCGCAAATTTTCAGCAGCAAGTTTAAGGTTTTGCTGTTGAAGTGAGTCATGCGGATTGCTTGCAGCGCCCTGTTAAAATTCAAAGCGTGAAAATGCGGATTTTCCTTTGATGTTTATATACTTGTAAAACTTTTAAAAATTAATCTGAGAACAGCAGGATATTATAAAACTCCGAGAGTATAAAAAACTTTTTTATTTTACCTTGGCAGCTTCGACCATTTTTGCGGTTGCATCTGCAAGCAGTTTTGCAGCTCCCAGTAACTTCTTTCTCCAATCATCGTCTGATTCGTGTTCTGCTTCCATTTTTAACATGTTCACCAGGTCTGAAGTTGTCTGTGGTGAAATTATGTTTTGTTGATTAGTAAGCAATTATCGTACAATTTTTGGATTAAAAATAATTTGTTTTCTGTTACAACTTACTTGTCCCAATAAACGAGCCTGTTTCACCATGACGGCAGCGTTTCCCATGCTGTTGCAAAGTTTGTCTGTTGCATTAAGAATCACTTCACACTGATCATCATACTTGCCATTAGAGCCGCCTGAACCCTAAATTAGAGGTATTTACAGAACGTTACAAACACTTACGACTTTGCTGTAATGTCCCCATTTCATGAAATACAGTTTTTAAGGCTTTTTATTCATGAACAAAGATTTATTTAACTACTAAACCCGACGAATGATAAGTAGGCAATTGGATAACAAAAAAATTATGTCCGAATATCCAGTTATGAAAAAAATAACCTGTTTCACATGGTTGATAAGGTCATTAAGAGCCATTCCAACATTTGTAGCGGCATCTCCGAGTGCTCCCATTAAGCTGGGGTCGGAAGTAGCAAGTTGCGTGGCTTCAACACAGCCGTCCACGGATTCAGAAACTTCGCGTGCAGCATCTATCAGCTGTTCTTGACATGATGGATTGCTAATAGTGGGTCCAACAACCTGGAAGGAAATGACAATCATTTTTGTCTAGAGGCTTGCGTAGTTGCCATGGCAATAATGAATCATTTCGACGAAATAAACTACAACCAAGATTTTTATAACAAATTGGTCGTTACGTATTAGACAACCAATGTAAAGAGTAAAGTACTTTATATGAGTTGGTTTTTAGCATAAAGCAGTTCTTTGGTCGGCAACAACAAACCGGAAACAAACCTTGGTGCACGCCACGAGTTGCGATGTTGACAACGCACATTTAGTGGCTGTAGCTATGACTTGATTTTTTTGGGCTTGGTCATTGTTTTGTCCTGCCACGGTCCTGGCTTGTAAAACAAGTGCAGCAGTTGCATTGGCTACTGCTTTCGCCAGGGTCATCAAAATATCCTACAGATTAAAAAAGAAAATACATTTAGCATATTTTTAAGAGAAAAATGACATAAACTAACTACAGTCCAGACCAACTTTTCTTCTTTATTATAAAAATACATAGCATAAAACTATAGGGAGGGTCGGAATAAAATAGATTAATTGTTTTCTGATATCAAACCAACCTGGAAGTTGTCATCTCCCTCTCCGATATATTTGAGGATATCATGACTTGCATCGCCCACCTTTCCGGCAGCGGCCAGGAGGTTTTGTCGGGATTCTCCACTGTTTGGCTGGGCAGCCCGCAATAGGTCATTAATTGCAGACGTCAGATCACGAGCAGCCTTTAGGGTTTTTCATTAGAACAAAAAAAATATTTAGCTTTATAGAAGTTTTACAAATTAAATGTAAGTTCCACACATTATACGTCACAAAGATCAATTTCTATTAAATAACTTACTATTTCCCCTATTACTATACCTTCATAAGGTTGTCAGCATCATTGTCATTCTCCAGCAAAGCAGCCATAAGTCGAAGACCGTTAGTTAGATCGCTTAGATTGGATGTTATCGTTGTTACAGCTGATCCAACTGTTGTGTAGTTTGTACCTTCCGAATCACCTGAAACAAAACATAGTGCTTTTTTCTTTCTTGCTAATTTTGTTTAACATTGATCTTTAAAAAACATTCTTTACAAATGAAACTCTAACGCTTTAAAAAAAGTTTATGTTTTGCCTTATTAAAAAATTATGTTTTGCCTTATTAAAAAATTATGTTTTGCCTTAATTTAAAATACAAACAAGAACTAAATGTTTTACTTGATTTAGTGATGACAAGGGCAGCAGCAGCATCAATTGCAGCAAGATTTGATTGAATATTGTGTCGGTTTTCCTCGATTGCATTTAACTTCCATTGTTTTGAGGCCTATAAAAACAAAAATACTACTTGACATACACAGCAGGTAAAACCTAGAAACTTTAAACTAAACAATGCAACAAACAAAATAAACAGCAATGCACGGCTTAAAATAAAAGTAAACAGCACTACACGTCTCACAAAGACAAACATAAAACATGTGTTAAGCAGAATGGCATAAAGCTGGAGACTTTGAAACTACACCCACTAAAACACAAATGATTTTTTTTTCTTTTTGCTTTTTATATTGATGATTTATTGTTAGAAAACAATTTTGTTTTAGGGCAATTAGCAAATAATTTAAACCATTTAAGATAACATTTTGTTGTTATGGTCGAGATTTTGTGTAATGTGGCAAGTGGTTACTCTAAAAATATCTAAGAATTATTTAGACAGTTAATAATGTTTAACGCTCAGCGTTAACAAGCAATAACTTAAAGTTAACACAAAATTGCCAGTTTGAAATATGCTAAACCAGCATGGAAAAAGCAAGTGACGGTTAACTATCATTTTTAATTATTAGGGTTTTTCTGCATGCTACTGTGGTTAATGATATATATTTTTAATCTTAATAGTGAACAAATTTAATTGCTGTTACTAATTGCATTTTTATATGCTCTAATTTTTATTCTATAAAAATACAATGCAACATCATTAAACAATACTGCTTCCTAGGTGGTATAACCGTACAGTCCAAAAATGTTTAGTTTAACATTGGTTGGTTGACTTTTTATATTTCAATTTGTTATGCAAATAAAAACTTAGTGCACATGGATGCCCACAGTATTATAGCAGGCTGACAAGAAAGCAATTAAGCATTACAACACTTCCTTCTCAGTTAAAAAGTCAAATAAGGGTAAAGAGTTGCAATTTCCTTTATACAGAAACTGAACTATACAAAGAATAAATGCTGCTAAATGCAGCTAAATGGTCGTCTTCTATCACATGTTATTAATATCCCAGTATCAATAACAAATTGTAGCACTGCAAAAGAAGCAAATTCTTTTGAAGTGTAAGAACTTTTACATTGTACTTACATTTGATAGGCTACTATTTTCCTGAAATTCATTTAAAATATGTAAACTATCTTTAATAAACATCAAATTAATTATCAACGATATTGCATGAAACAGAAACACATCTTAGTCAATTTTAATAAACTACATAAAATTGCAAAATATGTGATTTAGTAATTTAGACTAAAAATAGTAAAAATACTCACTACACGGTTATTCAACCTTAAGTACATGCTAACAGTTACGAGCCTAAAAAATTCACAATGAGCATTTCTAAAACAATACATGTTGACATATATAGTTAAAATATGTATATACTTGTTTTAATAAAATTTTATTCTTGAAATCTACCTAATAGCAGCAAATTTTATATAAAACAATAAATAAACACTATAAAAAGTAACAAAAGTGTAACCTACTGCATCGGAACCAAGAGGTGGTAGGTGAGCTTTGGTGTTAAATCCTTCATGGGCAGCCCGACATGCATTAAACCCATGCTCTATGTTGCCCATAAATGCCTGTTGTGCAGCAGTCTGTATGTTTAGGAAAGTTTAGATTAAATAGAAGATTTAGCAGGAATATTTCAGAAGGGCCATGGCAGTATGACAGAAAGGTGGCGAATTGGCGACTATGTCGGCCGAAGAATCAGACAGCCAAAAAAAAAAAAAAAAAAAAAGAAATTAGCCAAAAAAAAAAGTTTTAATTTTTTTTTTTTTTTGAAAGATCGATTTTCTAAAAAGACGTGTGCTTGTTCTACACATATTCATATCTGTATGAACATTATGCACTAAAATTGGCAGGAAATAATTTTTTTGTGCCATTCTGAAAAAAGTTAGGGAAGTACGAAGCACGATGTTTAGCAGGGAAAAGCCAGTGTTAGGCATATAGATTGTTTATTAGTTTAAAAAGTACTAAACTTCGATAAAACTGTTGTGAATTTGCAGTTTTACTTGATTTGGCAAGTACTTCTTTATTAAGTTAAAAAAGCAATCATGATAGTCGCCATTCCTGTTAAATAGACAGGTATGACATTTGCATGGGGATAACGAGGATGCACTATGCCATGCTGTTCCATGTAAGGCTAAAACTATATTTTTGGCTGTTTTAATTACGTAAACGCAAAAAATGTTTGCCCTTTGCGCGAACTTCACCTTCCTTTAGGTATGCTTGTTTCTCTCCTAGACATGTTCACTCCCAGTCCAAGCTGTACTTGGGCATACCACATATTTATTTCTTTATGTTACAACAAATTTTGGCTAATTCATTTACTTCTTAATAGTCTTGTTTATCGCCTAAACATGGCAAGGTACACATTCCTTTGACGAACACATAATATAAGTTTAGGGGCACGAATTTACGCCAAAAATGCTTGTCACCAGAAGGCTGGCAAGATTCTGCCAGCCTGGGCCATGGCACCCTTGTCATAATAGGTAAATATTTTGTAATTTTATTTTTGTCATATCCTGTTTTTTAACACTTGGTTTGTCACAAATTGTGGTTTAAATATAACCTTTCAGCCCCCCTGCTTAATTTATATTTAGAGGACAAAACACATATATACTTACAAAGCGTAAGAAGAAAAGCGTTAGAAAAAAAAACAATTGCTACGTTGGCTTACTATAGACTGAGTGTATACCTGGAGGTGGAGAAGAAATAGTTCCTCTCACAAACTGACTAGGAGAACAATAAATCGTGTTGTGATTCTGAGACACGTTACATTAGAAATATTTTTAAATATTTAACTTGACCGGGCCTGGAAAAAATGGCTTCCGTTCGTATCTTCGCCAAAAACAGCTGATTAGCCCTGGCATAAAAGGCCAGTGTAAAAATTCTTACCAATGGTTGTCCACCATAAGAAAGGTTGTTATGAGTTGTGACGTGCGAGGGTGGTTGCATTGCACCCATTGAATAAGAATCTGGGGTCGCTGATGAGTTACGAATAACCCCTGGCATTGCAACTGACCCAGAGTGGTACTGGCCCGCTGAACCTCCGTGCATCCCAACCATTTGGGCTCTGCAAGAAGAATACAGCATTTGACAAATCTAGCAATCGTTCTTATTGTTATAAATATTTGTGAAATCTAGCAAAGCTTCTTTGTTATTGTATAAACAATGCTGCGTTAAGACAATGTTCAAAAAATGTCTGCAGGCTAGGTCAACAATTTTTAAAAATATTTGTTTTTTAGATTATTTAACTTAATTTTAGCAAACCTTCGTGGTGAAACAACGTCTTCAACCATTGCTGCATCTTCATCCATGTCAACTCCATAGTTGTCTTTGGCTTGCCGCTTCTTCAAGATAATATCAATATATCCTGCAATGAGTTGTGCTATCTGATCACCTTCAGTGGTTTGAACGCTGTAGTAGCCATCTTGGTAGTCACCAAAATCCTAAAAAAAATTAAAAAAAAATCAAGATTAAAGTAATTTAGAAACAGACAAACTCGAGAAACAACAATACGAATTATACAACAGAAAACAAATTAATAAAAATTACCAATGTGAAAGATTTTGGTGAGGCTGCCCAACGTTTGACGGAAGTGAGTGGCCAGACTTTAATCATGTCTTTTGTACGTTCATCTACTCGCATAACGGATTCACGCGTTATACCAAGCAGACGAGGAACCAACTTGTTACGTCCTTTCATTTTTTCCTGTTACATGTTTTTTCATAGTAAACATTTCTATATTTATACTGACTTAAGTTAGTTTTAAACATATTTACAAAGATATATTTTTCCATAGCACACGAAGTAAGTCGATTAAAACTTTAAAATACATAGTAAGTGACAATGAGACGACATACGTTGCAGCAAGTAAACATACACTAAAAATCGTTATTATGTTATTACCTTGACCAGAAAAAATGTGACACCATATGTCTTGAGAGCTCTACACTTTTTGGTGTATTTCACCTTGGCCTCAATCTCATTAAGCATGTCCAATGCCTTATGTTCACCAAAAATTTTCTTCTCAATGCCTCTGCTTCTTACATATTCCTTGGGCAAAAAGTCTTTCAATCTGTGAAAAACACAATGTATAGCACCGGGGTGGGGATGCAAACCAAACGGCCCGCGGCAAAATTAATACGTTTCTTTTACATACTGGGCACCAGGCGATACAACATATTTTTTGGCTACTTTAACTTTGTAAATGCATTTTTTCCTACCCTAGGTCTCACGTTTGTGACCCGTAACAAATTATGTTTATCTTAAACGACTGAAGGCAAATTATTTTGTTTAATGCCTTACAATACACTCTTGCGCAACTTAACAAAAATTAAACCATACGCATCACGTGGTACAAAAGAGCACGTGGTACAAAAAATATATTTAGCGCTGTGGAAATGACATAAAATATCACTAAACAATAGCGAACTATAAAGACCGATTAATGTGGATAAAAAAAATACCAGCAACATGCCACGATGACACTCTCCATCCATATGACTTGTTTATTGTTGGGAAATTAGCTTTCTTAACTTACCATTTTTATCCCTTTTTATTTCAAAAGGAAAATATGATTTGCGTGCTGCATGTCGATAGAGGGGAATTTTAAAAAAAAAAGTCTACTTAACGGCATGTGAAGAAGAACGTTATAAAGGTATGTTTTGAGTGTTTACAGTGACAGCTCCATGACGCGAACTGTGACAAAAAAAAAAGATTTAAAAAACATGTTTTTTTTATTTGTCCAGAACCGTTGTAATGACTATAAATCTATGAATAGATTTCTCATCAATAGTTCAAATCATCGTTAATTAAGTCGCATGTGCACTTGTGGTCGTCAGGATTTCGGATAAAATCGTTAGTTAGTGTCGAGCAAATAACTACATACCATTTATCCATTCATGCGTGTAAAAAACACACTGTATTGCAGTTTAAAAACCCACCCAAATAGTAAAGAAGTTTAAATTATTAAAAAACAATTGGGATAGATTTTGGCGGACGGCGTGCCGGCATTTTTGACAACTGTCATTTCGTTCAGGTGAGTGCTGATTGGTACGCCTGACTCCCGAATGGCGAATGCAAACTTTAATTCAATGCCAACGTTGAACTTGAATTTAACCCATCAGAATGAAACTTACTCTATATAACCGGTCTTGTGCTTTTTTTCGTCATGTGGGCCAAGTTGAATTTGACATTGTAGGGCAGCAAAGGCAGTTGCGTCCTTTTCATTGATTGGATATTGTCCCTTGATGATGCCATCGCGTGACTAAATACAATAAAAAAAGCTAAGAGACTTATCCAACATAAAATTCTGTAAAAGTGGCTTTGATAATGTATTGAATGGCTATTGTTATAAGTTTTAGAACTACACGAAAGTAGTAAATACCTGAACATAAAGTAAGTTTAGTTGAATAGGATCTCTGGAGTCAACGTTTTGATCAGAATAAAAGTATTTCCTTCTAAGAATCAAGGTTTCCATCTCTTCAACTCCCTGTTCGCGCAGTGTTTGTCCATGATTTAACCAGTTTACTGAACAACACATGACTGGTTATTACAAGTTTGTGGCGACCATTGGCATTAGTATTCTACACATGGTGAGGACCCAGTGTAACTGCGGTAGTTTGCTTTATTGGATAAATGCGAACAATATTACACCAAAACTTTGACACAATTGTAGCGATTACGGTTTAAAATAAGTTAATTTAAACTATTTAATTTTGGTTAATTTTCAGTTTTAACCTCTATTTTTCTTTAATTTATCGCTAAGTTTTATTAATTTACGATTGTCATGTGGGCAACGATAAGCTCTGCAGTGGGTACTTAGGTTTTGATCATTGTGGCATTTAAACAAAGGTTGCACACAAAATACACCTGTAGTTAGATCACAACAGTTCTAACATATTTTGTGGTGTGCTCTTACATTCATCATCTGTATGGAGCTTCTTTTTCAAAGTTTCAAATTTCCTGTCTGTAGTTCCTGGTCTGAGCAATGTCCCAGTATCCTGTTTAACAATACATCAGAAAAAATATTACAACAACCTTGGCACAGCCAAGGTTCTTAAAACGTTAGTTAAAAACCTTTTAATTATATCACACAGAACCGGTTTCTTATATTCTTATGTACTCCATTGGCGTCCACAAAATAATGTTATGTATATTGTTATTATACCAACTGTAACAAGAAAATTACTTTTGCAGTAATTCAGTCAGCTTTACTAGAATTAAGCTTCCCAAATCTTTTATAAACTTAAATTAACAGTTTAAAACATCGTAAGGCGCTTTTCAAAAAAAAAAATTAATGCTTTGTTCTGAAAAAGTAAGATGCTTTAAATTAGGAGTTCCTAAACTGGGGTTGGTGCCTAATAATCATATGAATAACGTGACAGCGTTTAGGTAACAGCTTTGGCGATGTTTAGCCAACGCCCCACTGTAACTTTTTTAGTCCTTTCTAACTTTTTCATAAAAAAAATGTTTTTACTAAAGCGAGTGCGCACCTGCAATAAAACTACGAACGTATAGTTGCAATCTACTTTGCTCAAAATAAAGAAACTGCCCTTTGCGCTGAACAATAAACTTACTTGATATTCTATTTTTTCACAATACCCAATTGATAAGCGTCGCTAAAACTAATTGCAGTTTAACGATTAGCACGAGAGTTAGTGACGTTAACACTTACTGCAACTAAACTTACAAAATGTGAATGTTTTTTATGATAAAAATACCAAATAACGAGTGTATAAGAGTTATTTAAAGGGCGATTTTTTTATCTTATCTTGCATTTCACACATTTTCAACTTTGTTAAACAAACATTCCTATAGTTTAAAAGCTCAACGTTGTAAGATATTTGTTTTTGTCGCATTGAACGTGAACGCCACGGCGTATTTTTTTTACAATTTAATGTTTAGTTAAATAAACCAGTGTCTTATATTGTTTGCCAAATTAAGCAAAAATATTGCAAATTCGATTGCCTTAGTTTCCAATTTTGGCGTTTTTACGATTTAAAAGTTCAAATTCAAGTTTCTCAGTTACGGTTTAGATTGTCAATTGAACGAACATTGAGGAAACTTTATATTTTATTTTTTAAGGTTGAAACAAGACAGGGTTGATATTCAGTTAAAATTTGCACTCGCCAGTCGGATGAGTGTCGATCAATCAACACTAGGCCGGAAGAAATACAACTCGCAAAAAATGTCAATACGCCGTCTGAAACGTCCTCATGTTTTTTGACCAATCAACCTATTTTTAATTTCATGGATTTAACATAGTACTCGTATCGTCGGCCTCGATTGTTTACTGAACATTTTTAAATGATTAGTACTTTTTGTCATGCCTAATGCTCTTGTTTAATTCGCTTTTGTAGTAGCACAAGCATGAATCGCTAGAGACTTACGCAATAATTTGCCTTTCGTATTGGCTGTAAGATAATTTATCGTAGATCAATTAAAATGATTCCAGTACTAATTTATTAATTCGTAACAAATTATGTCTAACTTTAATTACTGACGGCCAAACGTATCGTTAAATGGCTTACGATACACTTTTGCGCAACTACAACAAGAAAATGACCAAACGCTTCGCACGTGGTAAAAAGTCCTTAGCTTACAATATGTCGATCACGATCGAAAACGGTCTACTGCAGTAGGGAAAAGTTATTTCTACGAGCCTCTGATCTGTTTAATATTACTTCAGGAGAGAATTTGCGAAGCGAAAATGACGTAACAAAATCTCACTAAATAATAGGTTTAGAAAGACCGATTGAAGTAAATAAAAAAAAAACTACCCGCAACATACCAAGACCGGAGCACGAATTGTTATAAAAAATGAATCTTTATAACTTTGTCCAGTAGGTTAATAATGACTATAAAACTATAAGTCTGCTTTAGGGATTAAACAACCGCTATTGATTATAATTCAAAGTATAATTAATTTAGTCCACTTGTCTACTTGGGGGCTGAGGCCTCAGGCGGTTATCCAGTAACGTTAATTTTCAGCTAAATTTGTTTTGTAAATTGTGCATTTCTTTCGGACGAAAAAAGCGCATGGAACAAAAAATGTTACCTTTTTAGCAGCATTTTGATCTTCCGCTAGCATAACATCACGGACTAGTGAATATTCTTCATGATTTACAATTCCTAAAACATAAAAAAAAATCCCAGTGCTACTCATTCAGGTAAAGTCTTTACATACAAATAGTAATGATTTCTGCATAAAATAACATCAACAATAGCATCATATTAAAATTGCACTTTAGAAATAAACAATTAAAATGCCAGGTAGTTATAGTTAAAACCCTACTGCATCACTGGATAAAATCAAGTAGCATAATAGGTATTTAGCCTGAAGCAACAATATGTTTATTAACTACTAACAGGATGAATTTAGTGACAGTTTTAGAAAAAAAATGCATTAGAAGTAATCTCCTTTTTGTGGAAAATGTAATAAATAAGATGTGAAAACCAAATGTTTAAAACAAAATATCGTGTAGCCCTTGTTAACAAAATGTGACGTGTCTCCGATTACATAGGCACAGTAAATGCAAAATGACGTGACTTTGGGATTATTAGATTCAGGAAATCATTCCAGCCAACAACAGACAACATCCCCAAACAAACTGTGGGAAAGAATGTCCTATAGAAGTGCACGTGAGTAGACACGCCTACCTAATCTCGTGCAAATTGTTATCATCAGTTGGCCAACAGTGTTGCTGTCATCGATCTAAAACAACAAGTAAATATATTATATATGAAAATGCGACACAGTGCAAATAAGGTTTCAATAAAATACAATTATACCATGACTGTTTTGATGGACGCGTCCAGGGTACGGATTTTCAAAGGCCGATGCTTCTGTTTATATTCGAGCACATCCTGAAATATTACCAAGAATCAAATCGATTATAAATGTTATGCCAGTACGCGTTACGTTATAACAGTAATGCAAAGTTTTCCGTTTTCTGTTTTCGCGTAAAATTATAGCACGTACCCCTTTTCTCAGCAGGTAATATTCCAGTGGACGACGGGACTCCAACCAGACTCCCTTTTTAGGATCCTTATCCGATAGAAACAGGCTGTAATCTTGAGCTGACAACACAATAAAGATGTTTCATATTGTAAAACATACCCGACCGCAGGTTATAAAATCAATGACAAGTGGTAACGGCGCGGTATTCTTAAGCTATAAAAACTGATTGTAAAACAAAAATCAGAATGGCACACAGCCAGTTGTAACACGTATGTCGTATAAACTTGACAACCCGGATTCCCGCAAACGAGGCAACGCATTATGTTTAAGTTTAACTGCATAAAGTGTAAGTTAGTAGCGTACTGTGGATACCAGCACAAAAATGACATGCTTAAAGCGCATCTAGCTGTTAAAGAGGGCAGTAGATATATAACAGTCGCTTGCGAATCAACGTACGAATTTGCCATATATGGAATGAAGGAAGGCGTGTTTTACTGCGCGAAGACCCGTGACAGGGGCAAACGTCAATCAATTCCAAAAGAGAGTGTTTGGTAATTAATTTCACTAAAAAGGCTTGGAAGAAAACAAGCTTAATTAGCACAAACGACAATGAGTAAAACAAAGGCTATAAATGAGTTCTAGGTCAGCCGCAATGAACACTGATCCTTTCATTATACAGTTTTTTACCACAAAATGTGGGACGATGTTATTTTAATGCTAAATGGCCAAGAACATTTAAAAAACGCATTATTCACAAAGAGGGGCGATAATTAATATTTTTTAAAAACGAATGTGAAACAGGTTCATTTCGTTTTTGCTGGCGATAACAGCTTGGATTAACAGCCAAGCCTCTTAGAAATTTCAGATACAAATTAGCTGAAGCCTTACGCTTTACCTACCTTGACCAAGTTGGGCCTCAGGCGCCTTCTCCCTTATAATGCGACAGGCATCATATACTATGCAGGAAGGATCGAAGTTCATCGTCTTTGTGGCACTTGCCTGTTTGATGTGAATCTTTAGCGCTAGTTTTTCCATGATGGCACTTTCGCTGTCGTTCTGCTACCGAGGCAAAGGTTTAATAACCATATAATTGGAATTATAAAACGTTATCACCAGAAGTTATGCGTCCTAAAACATCCGGGTTAGTCTGTCAAAAAAACATCGGACAGTTAGCTTGTGCTGTGAATAGTTTTTTATTTAAACCAACAAATTTTTAATAACGAAAAACAAGTTTTTTACCATCGGAAAAAGCGCTTGCTTTCTATCGAAAAGGTATAACGCATATTCACATTTCGCAGATAATATTGTGAATTGACAACTCTTATTTAACCACAATGCAATTTCAGCACGAAATACTAGTTAATTATACATAACATTAGTAAAATCATTAAATGTCTCGGAGTAACACAGCCAGTAGATAATGGAAACAATAATACCAGTTACAAATAAACCAATATATATCATCAAAGCGCATTTAGCCCGAATATATCGCACGTCTAAAACCGGATTTCAAGTTAGGTCGTTTCAATGACGCGCTTAGTTTCGCCAAAGTACTGGTCGTTTGTAGTCGCGGATATGACATCATCAATACTCAAGATGGGGGTACTTCGTTTTGCTTACATATGGAAGCTGGTGAGAGCCAACGAAAACAACATTCGCGTCTGAATATACCATAAGAAAAAAGTCCTGTAACACAAAAGCAGCGGTATACGGATGGCCATAAAAAACTATTTCATTGCAAATTCGAATTTTATTCTGACTCCAAAACAATTTAAAGTTTTTAACAAACCGCCAAATAACACCACGCCCACCAGACGCAAGGTGGTTAACACCATCTTACCGTCACGTATGTTCAGCACGATAATTATATCTTTACTTCAGCACAGTGATGCTACTGCGAAAATGCATTTTTATTGCACAAGCAATCTAGCTAACTTTTAAACTTCTCGTAAGTAATGGAACTTCATTGAACTAAAATAAAAAGTTTTACGGATAAAAAACGTTGTGGAAGAGCCGTCTTTTCAAATAATGTTGCTGCTTCAGTGCAACTTCGTGGACTGAGAGCTACATTTCAGTCTAGCGTTCACACAGGTCACTAGTATTTGCTGCATAAACACCCAGCGTCGAGATCGCAGTTTCATGCCCACTCTAACGCAAACACTAACAGCGGGGCAAGCAAAGAACAGAAACCCGCCGTTTTTAACGCGCCTGGCAAGTGCAAAAAGTCACCAGAGCGCTCTAACCCAGCCGCAGTTTGTCGTGTCACGCTCGAGTGATCGTCAAGTATTCCCACTCGGCATTTCGCGCAAGCCGGGAGGCCTCTGTCAGGTATTTTCTCTAAAAAGTGCGATACACCTTACAAGAATTAGCTTTAACAGCAACTGAAGGATTTTACTTCGTCCACTTCTTGTCGCAAATGTACAGATTTCCTAATTCAAATGAAAGAATAATAATTAACGAATCACGACATTGGCTATATCAGCATCGCCCAGTGCTTGGCAACAATTCAGTCTAATGAGTTTGTGCTTCCAAAAAATACGTTCTGCAAATTTGGTTAAAGCATGCTTGTGAGCCTTTCTGCTGGCTTATGTTTATCCTGATCCACACAAATTCGTGACTCGCAAACTCACATATATAATGGCAATATAAATGTCAAACAAAAGGGAAGTTTATTCGCATAACTGTTTAAAAAGGATACATGTACTATTCAGCATAACCAGTGCTAAATTAGGATAAAACGTGCAAGTTCAGAAATAACATGTAAAGTGCCACCAAGCAGGATTAACTTATTGTTTCCAAATAATAACAGTCTTGGGTGTAGAGTTTTTATCAAATTAAAAAAATTTAACATTATATATACCAATTACATGCAGAATTATAATAGTGCAACAGAATCAAATAATATGAGAAATAGAAAATAATAAGATACAGACTGGGAAAGCTCTAAAATATAGAAAAAAAAATTAAAAAAACAGCTTTGCTAAATGCAGTACCACTGAAATTACCATGAAGGACCTCATCTTTTCTCAGTCAAAACCTCTTTCTAAAGACAACACTTTTTTGGTTTAAAAGCAATTGGCTGTCGGCTATTGGCAACTGAGTACACTTTATTTGCACTGGTTATGATAATAACAAATCAAGATTATAAAAAAGTTCTCAGTGTCTGACATGTTTAACAAGTTAGCTTTGTTAACAAGGCTAAAGTATCCATATAGTTGTGTTGCAATAAAGAGTAAAATAATTAAAGTGATTTTTCAAAAAGATAATTAAATATACTGTTTACTGGAAAAATATTTAAAATCTTTCTTCGAGTAATATCAATAGGTGCATGTTTGAGTCAGATCAGGAAAATTATGCAATATTGTGTATAATGTAATGGGAAGCAACAGTATATTCATATTGTAATATCTCTTATATTTTCTCGACTCTTGTCATGTTGTATCTGCTTTTTGTAAAGCAGTGATTCCCATAGTACACTGTTTTTTTTACATTTCCTTCTGTTATCCCGAGATAGCACATTTGTTAAAGAATTTGCAAAAATTTTACTAATCCACTCTCATACTAAACAACACTTTTACAAAATTGTCAGTTGACGGTGATTGGTCACTTTACATTTTGGTCATGCTTAGTTTAATTAAGAAAACACAATCTTTCATAAAAATAAAATCCAAACAGTTGCTCTAAAGCAAAATAACAGCTTGATTAGAGGTAATTAGTTGTATATAGTTCATTCCAATTGCAAAAGGTATGTCCACTCTTCATACTAAACAACATTTTTACAAAATTGTCAGTTGACGGTCATTAGTCACTTTAAATTTTGGTCATGCTTAGTTTAATTAAGAAAACACCATCTTACATAAAAATACAATCCAAAAAGTTGCTCTAAAGCAAAATAACAGCTTGATTAGAGGTAATTAGTTCTATATAATTCATTCCAATAGCAAAAGTTATGCATTCTATTACAATTAGTAAACATTTAAATTATTTAGATTCTTTGTTGATTAAAACCGCATTTATCTACCAATTCTAGGCATACAACATTGACTGCCAAAATCGTGTTATATGTAACTTAAATTCACAAGGGTTCCTTGATTACTAAAATGTTCATACTTGAAATGGCAAAAAACAAAAGCAAACAAAATAGTTCGGACATATCAGTGAAACTTGTTTATATATAGATAGGTTTAGCAAATAATGCCTATAATTTTAGGTTTAGCAAATAATGCTTACACGCGAAATAATTTTCAGTTATTTTATGAAAAACAATAGCCATAAAACAACTATATATATACCAAAAGTTTGCGTAATTATTTAACACACAATTAGTGACAGCCACTAATGTTAAAAGAGTCTAAAGTTGTTTTCTTATTTTTTAATGAAAACATTACTAAATGGACAGAGACCACTAAAAACACAGTACTACAAAACAGTTTTAGACATTTATAATTTAACATAAGCAAGTTGAAAATACACCTATCAAAAGTTAATTTAATATGACTCATAACAATTTAAAGACAAGACTTCTAAAGTTAAGACATATATCCACAGCATGTGTGTTTATGTTGCTCTGTATTATTATATGTAAGTGTTTTGAACAATTTTGAAATGTTGTACCATATAGAAACTGATAAACCATAACTTTAGACTACCACAAGTAGAGAGTTTTAATTGTTTACTGTATTTAAAAAAACAAGAAAAATATTACAAATATAAGCAACCTAGTAGCCTGTATATTTTTTTCTGCTTTTACAACTTACAAAAAAATATGACTACCTAAATGCTGGTAACTTCCTACTCAGGTGGCATTAATAGTCCTTTCTGCGAAAGATACTTCAATGGCAGACAATCCACTATTAACTGGAGCCAGTCTGAAAGATCTCAGGTGTGTGGCGCAAAATTTTATTCAACCTTTTTTAAAGGTGAGGGTTATATTGGTTAGGGTGCGGGTTTGCGTTTGGGTCGGTCAAGTTTCGTTATTATAAATATTCTCTCATATTTATTTCTTTATTACAATTTC
This sequence comes from Ascidiella aspersa, assembly GCF_963924565.1. Classification (NCBI taxonomy): domain Eukaryota; kingdom Metazoa; phylum Chordata; class Ascidiacea; order Phlebobranchia; family Ascidiidae; genus Ascidiella; species Ascidiella aspersa. The sequence continues at coordinate 16,971,719 of NC_139449.1, forward strand.
CTGCGCTATTCTAGAATCCTATCACAGGTATTAAATCAAAGCACAATATTTGGATTAGGGTGAGAGTTAGCGTTTGGGTGTGGGTGGGTCAAGTATTATTATAGTCATTATTTAATAATAATACTTGACCCACCCTAACCTAAACGCGGCGCTGGTCTAGAAACCTACCACAGTTCTAAAATCAACGCACAAAATTTGAGTTAGGATGTGGGTTAGCGTTTGGGTGTGGGTGGGTCAAGTATTATTATATTCTTTATTTAATAATAATACTTGACCCACCTTAACCCAAACGCTAACCCGCACCCTAACCCAAATGGTGTTTCGTTGTGGTAGGATTCTAGACCAGCGCCCTAAACGCTAACCCGCACCCTAACCCAAATAATTTGCGTTGTGGTAGGATTCTAGACCAACGCAAAAAATTGCCTTATCTACATACAAACGACACAATGTTTGTCCATGAGCTGCAATATCGACTTGAAGAGACGCTGGGTAAGATTTATTGATACTTCTAAAATTTGTTTACCCAGATATGTTTAAAACAAAGAAAAAATATTAATCACACGCACTGCGTGAATACTATGCTTATATGGTTTACGATCAATGCAGAAATTAAACTTTTAAACAGTTCTCAAACAAATTTAACTTCCAAAACAGTTCTGATACAAAAATGAAAATGGGCGGCTGCTTAGGCGATACAATATTTGGCCACTAGGAGTGTTTAGCAACATGAGTGGATTTTCCGACTTTCCGTGTTGTGTGCAGGGAGTCGAACCGTTTGACTTTTCCGGTTCAGGTTCGGTTCGGGTTCAAGGAATTTTTCGGAATCCGGTTCAGTTCCGGTTTCGGTTCGGAGGAATTTAAAAGTTCCGGTTCAGCTCCGGTTCAACCATCGTTATTTTAAAACCGGTTCATAAAGTTCCGGTTCAGATAGAATATAATTTGCGTTAAATCTCAAAATGTGGGTCGATAAATGTAAAGAATAATCTTTGAATTGTAAGTCATTTAATCTAAGTTACGTTACTTATTGAAAAAACAGCAATTCATTATTGAAATATCTAAAAAAAATAGAAAATAAACGATTTTTTCATTCAATATTCATATTTTTTCATTCAATTTCGAACAAGGCGAAACTTGACTTTGTAAAATAGAAGTTGTGACGTCATGCAGGAGCGAACCGCTTTTGTTTACAGGTCATTCTTGTACTAAAATTGTTGAAAGAACAGTCTCGGATACGCAGTTAATATAAACAATACCTTGCATTTTTTATGGGCATAAGACAGTTTTCTGAACAAAAACCCTGTACGCAGAAAAATGTCTTGTATGGCAAACACGTCATTTCGTTATCTAAATGTTAAAATCACAACTAAAAAACTGAATTAGTTGTTTTCTCTAAATTTGCGAATGTAATCGGTAATATCAACGCAATGTTCAACGTCTGGTCGTCCCCGAACTCTTTTGGCCCGTATATAAATTTTAAAAAGCCTTGTGATCCCAACGCTAATATACAAGGTTATGTTTTACTAATTAATTTTCCGAATTGTTTAAAAAAAAAGTTATCAACTTTTTTATTCCAGTTTATCTGGATATACAGATGGGCAAGAATTGCAGAGGCAAACTGATCGCAAACCTCCAACTGAGAGGTGCAAGCATGTTAGATATCGAAACGTATAATTTAACTTTTTTATTGTCAAGCGGCACTTTTATTGTTTCAAAAAATACTCAAAAATAAATGTATTAATTATTAACGGTAAAAATGACAGTTTTTAGTTTAATGTTATATATTTATATTGAAGCCGAGCTGGAACGCTAAAAACGGTTTTGAAAATAAATTGGACCGTACAATAGCTGAACCGTAACCTTACAATTGCTTTAAACCGCAAAGTAACCGGTTTCTGAAAAAAAACATCTTGAATCCGAATCGAACCTGAACCGGAAAAATTTAATTGTTTGACTCCTTGGTGGTCGTTATAGCCGTCAGTAAATTTCGAGTCGCATTGTTACCTGCAGAGAGGGCTGTTCAAACTCTGCTCCGCTTGAGGTTTTCTAAATCGGTTGATAGAAATCCGTATCAGGTTCTGTATAACCTAATTAATTTACAAAAAAAACTTTGGGTATGAAATGGTAGCCTCAATAATAATTAGGTAGGGTATTGTAACATAAATGTTCCATAAAGTATTAAAAATAAGCAGCTAATTATTAAAACTTATAAACAACAAAAATGCATCCTTCTATTTAATGGAGACAATATTCAGTGATTTGTCGCCATTTTTCACGCTGTTGCGTCACTGCTTTGTAAGTTACTGTAGGCAGACTGTTTATTTGTCCGGTAGGCTAATACTTTTAAGCATCTCGGTATTTTAAGCACGTTTTGTCATCATATTTTTATCATAAGGAACAAGCAGGATAAAAAGTTGTCTTAAGAAATATTTTTAAACTGCCCAATTTTAAACATATTAACAGTTAACAGTTCGCACCCGAACCGGTTAATAAAGATCCATGTCTGGTTCAGTTCGACACCCTGCTCCAACTCTCAACTCAGTTAGAGATTGTGAATTATTTTCGAACAAGGCCCGAATAACTTTTCAAGTTAAGATAAAATATTAAGTAGCTTATGCTAACCTAAGCTGTTAGTCAACGAGTGTTTAAAAAGTATTGCAACTCAAAACTAATCTCAGTTTCTTTTGTGGTTGTATCAATATATTGTCGTTTGTTGTAAACTTGCATTAATCTTCGTTAATCTGCGAAAGCCCCTAAAAGTAGTTTAAGGTATGACAAAAATATCACAGCCGTTTTACCATGGTATATCTCATGTAGCACCAGTTTTTCAACTATTCACCAGATCATAATGGTTATCAATGCAAGAGTTGCGGGTGAAAGTTTAAAAAGTGTCTTACAGGTACCGATTTTCCTATAACCTTGAGGGGTTCTGTTCGTTACTACGACTGCACGTAATATTTTCTTTAAATTATTATTATTGGCAAAGTTTATTAAATTATTAATAATTTAGTAGGCCTAGTATATAGCGGTTAAAATATTGTAGGCTAATTTGACAACACACTTTGAAACCGTATCAAAGCCGGGTATTTTAACTTCACTATAAAGTAAAAATGACAATATCGCATCGAAGACAATTCTTAAATCCAAGTGAAAGGATCGGTACTCGTCCGATACTAGGATGGTATTGGTGCTGCTATCAAAATAAAAACAGCAATTTCAGCCATAAATCTGCGTTCAAACGCAGCAAATTCTACTTTGAATGGTAAACTTATCAAAAACAGTAGTTAGCGTTCATTTTTATTTACATCACGAATTGGCCAGCCCTGCCCTAGACTCTAGGGGTAATTTAAACTAGCCAACAAGTTTACTTGACCATAAGAAACAAACAATAAATCATTGCTCTTACGCAGTATAATACATTGCTATCATAATCTGGTCAAAGAACGCAGTAAGATAATAATTGAATGAGTGTTGAATAAAGTTTTTCGCCCCTAAAGTGTGATAATTAATGAAACACGTGAAACTAAAACAAAACAAACAGCATACACCTGAATATAAGCACAAGTGGCATGGAATGGTAACCATGATATTCGACCATTGTGATAAAATTTTAGTAGCGCCAAGGCCGTGCATCTCACCGCATCCTTCAAAATTTAAGTTTTGGCTTAAACAATATAAAGGCGTTTTATCTCTTTGAGCAAATCGATGAAACATTTTTATGTTATGTTGCTCTAGTATTGTGAATAACAACTTTTCTACCAGAAACTTATTAAAACTAAAAAAACGCACTTTGTGGTGTTTTAAGGTGACTAATTTTTGAAGTCACATTTTTATGTAACTGAATGAAGTCACGTCAGTCCCGACAAAAAAAACCTGGATCCTCCCCAAATCCCTGGGGTCTTTATTGTTTTTGTAACCTGAATATATGACGATTTTTTAAAGTAAAACATCTGTAATATACTCTAGTGATATTCTACAGACCCGGGCCTGTTTTCGGCTCTTTATGTGCTGGTCAAATTTATATTTGGTTACAACACACATATTCTATGGGAATGATGAAATGTATTTTAAATGTCATGAATATTAATTATGCCATTACTTCGCCCAGCTCCAAACACGGCACAGATTGATTATAATAACAAATGATGTACATATAATTACGTGACTAATCTAAATCAACGGTAATGCGCGAATTGCCTTTGACAATCACCACACTGCTTATCATCCGCGGAACGGATATTTCAAGGACATCATCAAGTTGGTTACTGGACATCGATGGCCTGGTTAGTTCGACTTCATTAGATTCCAAGCGAGTTCGCTTATTTCTTATCATCGGCTCTATACCGACAACTTCTCTCTTAACTTGAGGCGAACTCGCCACCACATCTTCCGAACCTCCATTGTTTCTCGCGTCGCTTTCAGTATCAGAGTGCCGAGGTGACGACGAGGCTGTGGGGCTACATGATACGGGGGTAACATTCTCGCTAGTATCCGCATATGGCATACTTACTGGCGGTGTTTTTTTCGCGCGTGACAAATGTAGGACAGCATGAGCCAGACGGTCGTATATGTTGGCTCCAAGAATTGGATTTGGACTAGGTTTGTGTGACGCAAAAGCGCTTAGGTTGATTGAAGGTTGCGCGACTGGCCAGTTTATCTGTTGGTGCTGTTTGGTGAGGCCGTCCAATCGAGTGGTGTCGAAGATGTGCTTAATCATCGCACGGAGTCTGTTTTTTCCGATCCATTGGTCAGAGAAACGCATTGTGCGGTCAACCAGGGTCGGTTCCTGGGGATGGCGATAAAATGCTCCGTCGTCGGACACGAGTGACATGTATTTTTGGTAGATTTTTACTGGACATCTCGGATTGCTTACCTCTGCATAAATTCGCTTGTCCTGCGACATTCCCCGCTTGACGAACGTTGTGTCCCTGGTAGGTAGGAACTCAACATACTCCTTTTCTCCGCACCCGCCTAATTCGAAATGCCGAATCTTTAAATTCCAGTGGTCGTCGATGGTTCGAATCCCGAACGAAACCGTGTTATGGAAGAAGACTGCGTTTAGCAGACCCAACGCCGTATCAAAACCTAGGATGCCAGCTTCCCATAGTGCCGACTCTTCTGGATAATGCGACGAGTTGCTACTCGGCTGTAAAGATTTTCCCGACAACGGTAAGATACTGTTTTTTCTCCCGGTCTTTCCTGAAGTCACACCATCATTTGTGAGTTCCTTGATGCGAGTGTCTAGCACTGCACGGAAGCCGCTGTACGTCGGGTTGCTGCGATCTAGAATGCATATTGAAGGCCTCCCGGCCTGTTGACGCAAGTATCGTTGTATTCCCATAACGATTTGCATGAGAGTGTGTGGTGGATAGGGATTTCCGTCTTTGCGCCTAACTTCCTGGAACACAAACACGACACAGTTGGAACCACGTCTTATAACATACTTCTCAACTATGCGGATAAAGTCATGAAAATATTATTTTCGTTTGTATTTACATATTTTCGTTTGTATTTACATTTGAATTACCTTTACAAACTTGGAAAGCCAATGGTCCAATTCCGTTTCGGATGCTTTTCCGACGTCCAGTGGTACGTTGTACTCGTTTTGCAATTCACAACTCTGTTAAAAAACATTGACTTTGATAATGCGTATAGACACGACTATAAGTAACTTGGGAGTTTATCAAACCACCCTATAAAGTATGCTAAAAATGACTAGCCAATTAACGATCTTAAACAGTCATGTGTTACTGCAATGTATAGACTTACTCCAATATTTCTTTTGCGAGCCCATTCCCTCCATACGTTGAAGGCCCATCGATTCTGTTTCTTTGTACGCTCTGGAATTCCAGGCATGTCCCGCGGTTGCACATCGTCCGCACTACGACTTGCCTTAAATTCGCCTGATCTCATCTTGTTTTTCGATGCAAACATGTGGCTGTTGTCGCCGTTAATACGTCCACAGTAGTTCTTCGCGAGATTCGGGTTCACTGGAAATTTTTTGAACATTTTTACAGGGTCAAACTTGGAATCGTTGTAAACTTCAATACTGCTGTTATTGCTATTCTTATTGCTGCTGTTGTTGTTGTTGTTACTATTGTTGGTATTTCTGATCAATGTCTCCGAGAAATTTGGTCTCTTTAGAAGCCGTTGATCTTCTCCAAAATTGAAAGTTACGACTTCGTTGGACTTTGTTATATTATCGTCACCAAGATGAGCTGGAGAATGGAAACCGCTTACATTAGGGGTAAAGCGCCCTACATCATATTCAGGGGTTGCTAGGTTTTCCAACGAAGAGGCATCTCGAACCATTAACAAATCACTATCACTATAGGACTGTCTGGTTGCAGTTTCAGAATTATGTTGGTTGTCGAACAAATCTGACTGACTAGATTCAGAATTAAAGTCGATTTCCACACGATTTAGTACGACGTTCTGTCTCCTTTGGGGTAGCTGAGCTTTTCGACGATTCTTTTTTTCACCAACACTTAAATCTAGTATATCCATTTTATGAGTATCACAATATTCTATAAATAAACGTATAGTTACCTATTTTTTATAGCTACACCTTGCCATTAAGCGACAATAACCAAGTCGGCATGACCTAATACTCAACGAGCCTGATCAAGTTTCACCTTATTGTTATATGTTAGGAGCACAACGTGATTGTGTGTCTAATATACTGTAAGTTTCAAATAACCAACGTCGGTAAGGGGCAATCTATGGGATGGCAAGGAAAGGTTATTTTAATTACTCCAATTTAGCACGCGAAATGCGGTCGTGGCCATAAAAACATACAGTATACACGCCAACAAATCACGGTTAAAGTGCATTTCTATTAATCATCAATGGAAAACTCTCTTCACAATGCGTCCAATGAACGTCAAATATTTCGGTTCACACTCGCTAAACGGAAACACGGCTTTGTGAGAAACCAGCAGGTTAGACACTCCCGCAATTAGATTACACAATATTGCGAAACGGCAATAATATTTTGGTCATAGCTTACGAACGATTAAATCTTGCTTAGCAGGTGTTTTTGCGTGCTAAGACCTGTTAAGACGCGAATTCATACATAGAAATAATTGCTACAAATAAACTGACTATACTAACAAGTTTCTCCACTGATCCAATGGACGTCGCAGGAAATTAGTTTTGCTTATACGTTAACCTTAAAAGAAAACGAGCTGCCTAAAGGATAATTATGCTGCGTTATGAGGCGCTTTTGCTTCGTTCCAAAGCGCATGTTATAAACTATTGTCCCTGTTATTCGAGACTGTATATCAGATCGCCAGACAAGTTGGAATGCCAATTGTTCTGAGGGCAATCGGGAATCGACTTAGCCCTATGCGTTAGAGCTGTTGAAAAATCCATCGCGAATGATTAGAAATGCCGCAAACGTTTGTATGAAGTGTTCGGGTGCGTTATAACGCCAGAAACAAAGGGGCTCGGGTTATAGAACGGTTTGTTGAAGTCGAATGGTTAGGTTGTCTATTCAACAATAGCGCAAATTAAAATGGTGTTTGGAACAATGATAAATGGACTTGGACAGGGTTATAAAGTCAAGAAGGTCACTTTAGTATGGTACTAAACTCTATATCAAACGAAATTAAAAGTAATGACCATCCTACTTGCTATAATCAGGCGCATCAAAGTTCATCATCCTACATTTCAACTTATTAAAATATCTAATTTTTTTGTAAAATATCGTGTTTTTAAAATGTAAAAATATATTATTTTTAATGTTTGCCCCTGCGGTGCCGCTGTTAGCAATAACACAAATCTTAAACAAATCGCTGCGTCATCAGCTTTGTACAATTGTTTAACTTTTATTTATAGCAAACAATAGGTCCACCGAATTTTAGTATTATAATATTGTCTAATATTTTGCTTTTCTTTGTCATGCGCAACATATAAGGGCATCCGTTTCAATTAAATCGCACTACTCCGAGCCAGTCGCCTCAAAACCGCTGAACATAAAGCTGACTTATTTGAACTGGCATACTTAACCAATATGTTGCAACAACAGGATAACAGCGTCGATTCTGTCAGAAGCTTGGCTCGACTCGGAACGAAGCTAATCTATTTTAAATGTGGTCCTACTTCGCCTTACTCTCGTCTTATTTAGGCGCCACAAATAATTTCCTGTACGTTTTCATACGGATATCGGTGTCAACGAGTGCGCTGCACTTTCCCTGCGCGTTTAGATTTTCAGTCGGGCGTCCAAAATCCGCTGTGGTGCCTGCGATTGCTTTTCTTGCCAAGCGATAATGAAAGGAGACCCTTTGTTGTATCCTACCTTTTTCATTATTTATAAATATAGGCTATTCAGCAATTAAAATGAGGATGATTGTAACATATTGAAAATCTTTCGCCGTGCTTAGAACAAGTCTTAAAGTCAAACAATAGCAGACTGAATAAACACATGTCAAGTTATTTATATCCGGTGTTAAGTAAAAGATAATATATGTAATCATGTTTTATTCCTTCCCCCTTTGACATGAAAATCAGTTCCCTGTAGTGGAGACCTACTTGAGTCGGCACTAACGCCTCACCAGACTTTGGGACCCAGTCTAGCGGCGGAAGTGCTCGCCCTCCGAATAGTGCTGCATGCCGTTTCCCATGCGCACGCGCTCTCCTAAAAGGCACGTTAGATTCTCGATTACCCGAGCCTCAGGAAACAGACGCGTTTCAATAACTTTGTTTTGCAAGCAGGATTCCTGACTTGCCAACGCCTACGGTAGCGCGAAGGAACCTTTGTTTGGCGGGCATGATCGTTTTATACGCCACCATTGCGAGGCTTGTGCAATGTGCAGCAAAGTTCGTCGGCAGCGAGAATTTGGGCGACTAATATGACATGTTTATAGAGACGGGGAAAGACAATGACACTGACACAACATGTTATAACTTTTTTCATAAACCGCTGTAACGTGATTGCCGGTCCGTTTTTAACACCATTAAAGCCCGAATCCAAATTTAAAACTGAAATAAACTCGTTCCTTATAGCCACGATCATACAGCACACCAAATCGTTTTGGTTGTACCGAAAACAACACTCAGTAGTTTGCTTCCGCTAGTTTCGCTCATCGATTTTTGACTTAAAAAAAATGTGGTTAAAATTTACACGCTAGGTCAAAATTTGTCAAAATTAATTCCATCAAAATTGTCTACGAACTACATAAAAATCGTAAATTACTAAAAATAATAATGATCTTTTTCATCAATTTTAGTTTTGAATTCCATCCAACAACATTTTAACTTTATTATATTTTCATTAGAGCAGTACGCCAGCCGACAGAATAAATTCACAGGTCTGGTTTATCGCATTAGGTTCAGCTCAAACTTAACTGATTTGAGTTTCACCGGTCGTCAGTAAAACATCAAAAATTCCTGACGACGCCAAGACACCAAGAGAGTACGTCAATACAACAAACCGTTGTTTATATCAGTATTTCAATAGGTTATTAATTTGTTAAAAATCACTACTTTTAGGTCAAAATTTGTCAAAATCTTATTTTTATAGTCAAAAATTTATCGCCCTACTAATGGGTAGACACTTTTTAAAACTACATCTTCGTTTGGCTGTTTGAAACATATTAAAATAGTCCCTATTCGAATACGTGGTACACAATCGAAGAAAGAGTGCGTTTAAAAAAGGTAAAAAAGTTTGAAAGAGGAAATAGCGTAATTTCAGTAATACACTTTGCGTCCGTGAGAAAACTTTTACCAGGATCAATCTAGCCTAGCGTAAAAATTGAAAGAATTGTTTCATTTTCATAAATAATGTGTCAAGAATTGTTCCTATATTAGCAAAGGCAACCCTAAACCTAGTATGAATTTTTACCAGCAAGTGGCAAGAATTGAGACCACCCACTCTCACTTACAAAACACTTGCTGACATCAAATTAAATTCTTAATCAATGTAGTTTATTTCGCACTTTGTATTTCATAAAAAAAACTTTTAGGCTACATAAATGGATTTTTGCGCATATGATCTTTGATCGATGTAATTAAAATCGATTATTATGCATTGCTTTTATTAATTTGTTATGTTCATCGTGTTCGGAGTTTAAAGCAAAATTTCAGAACCGACGGCGAACTACACCGCCTGCGAAAATAAAATCGCTATTACCCAAATTTGTAAAATAATATGAGTAATGGCTCATAATTCACTGAAAGAAAGTTATTATTGTTTTCGCTTTTGTGATGTAAGTAACGTAAGCAATATGTGGTTACATTAAAATTGGTAAATCAATAATTTACCAAGTATCAAAAATTTGTATAAACGATTTTGGTTTCATTTGGTCAGCAATCCAGTGTTTAAAAAGCTAATCACTTTTGGTGTCAAATAGCAGATTTATATCATGACGGTAGCCTATATGATTGAAAATATCCAGTAGAAACACAACAAGCTTCTGCAAACTAAAAGCGCCTTGCGAAGAATGTCACAAATCGCGCCCTGCACTAATTAACACAACTCGCGTCGCGTTTTCGACTTTTTGCGAATTCCGAAACTGCAATTGAAGCAAGTGCATGGAAAGAAAAGCAGTCGTAATTACTATGGAATTGCAAGCGGTGAGCTGATCCATTGTATCAGATAGAAGTAAAAACAACTTCGTGTGGCTTGTAGAAGAGGATACAGTGGCCGACCGATCGACGCGAGTTCGGCTTGTTAACCCAGCATTCGAGTGCTGTCGAGTAGGCATAAGAACAACACCAGCGACATCATCAGCACATCATCAACCGGCGTTTATGAAAAAATTAAACACACAGGGAACTGCCGAAACTGTGGAGAGATAAGGACGCGTACAGAACCCAAAGCGCGTGGACTTAAAAACCGGACAAGTTATACTTGGATGTCCGAGTGCATGCTTGAAAACAACGTTGTTGAGCTTTTACTTATCGAAAGAATTAGCTGGATTTTATACTGCAATTTCTCCCTGTATTCACCATGAAAGGAAACAATTCTAAACAGCAGCAACACTATTGTGACATTCTGGTTTTGTTTTATTGCGTCACAACAGGCAACAGCTCCCCGGAGCTACTTGGTAGTGATGAGAGTGAACTGGTAGTGATCGTATGGCAACTAATCGACTTGAATCAAAACCAGGTGTGAACGTAGAATGTGAGGACGTGAAACAATAAGGCCTAAGTATCAATAGGCTGTTTGTTTAATTTTAAATATTTTTTGCAAAGAGAAGTCACGGACTTTATACGTAGCCAGACAAAATATAACGCAAAAAATCATAGGTGAATGTTTCTCATTTAGTGGAACTAAATAAGTAGTTAACGTCTGTTGATAACTACGGTTACGTGTGCTAGGCCAGAGGTCCACAATTTAAATTCACTTACTTAAAAGTATTAACTGGGATCGTTCATTCCTGACTCGCTTATGTGGTATATCTTGTACAGCGTATCACAGTTTCTTTGTGGAATCAATAGCATCGAGTAATTCGAAGTTACAAACAAAAACCGTAGACAAATCTTATTTTAAAATATTTGGTAACAAGCTTTTTTGTGAGTTTAGTCGTTTTTAAAATCGTATACTAAGTTTACAACATTGCTAGTTTATTTAGAACTCTGCAAACATAGCATTGGAATATTCATGCTAACTCTAAAACAAAATTTTGATCAGTATAAAATTTCTTTGGAAGAACACTGGCACAAGTAGTATTAAACTTAACTGTGTACAACCATTTCACGCTAAACGAAATCATGGTTTAATAATATCCTGTTTAACATGCTTTTGCACGTTTTATGTTTTTAATTTTACTAATTTAACTGTAGAATGATGTTATTTGGTACCGAAATAAAATAAGAAAATTTCGAACGACCCTAACAGGTTTTAATATTTTGATTTAGACTGGCGATATCCATTACATTTACGTGAAGCCGTCGAGCAATACAACATTGACAAAAGAATGGAGTGACAAGACCGGGATAGTGCAAGAAATGCTTCAGAATGCACCAACGTTTGAAAACGCCGTCCATCAGGTGAGTGGGCCTTGCTATAAACTTGCTAAGTAATCAAATATCTTGATTCTAGATCCTAGAACAGTGGTTTCCAACCTGGGGGCCGCAAGGGGTTGTCTGTAGTAATTGATGAAGAAAAATTTATTAAGAAATATGAACTAAAATTTAGCAGTATAGAAGAAAAAAAGCAACCACCGGTCTAGTATTTGTGTTTATGTGGCTTTTGCTGCAGAGAACCAGTCGTTTATGACGACACCATTACACTTTTTAATTAATAAATCAGGCCTACCTTCAGTCAAACAATGTCTAATAAAAATGAATTGACGCTTAAACCGTGACTTTAGCTTGTTGTGCAAAACTTTATAGCCAAATTTCGCTACAATCTAGATTTTGGCCTAACTTGAATTTTGAGATGTGTTTTTTTATTATGTATCATACACTATAATTGGGGGGTCGCGCAAGTTATCGAAAACCTAAAAGGGGTCGCGAGAACAAAAAGGTTGGGAAAACCACTGTTCTAGATTATTGAAGACAGGAACTTTTTCATTAAAACCGCAATGAAAACTGTAATGCTCGTGTAATTTTTTTGGCTAAATATACCGTAATGCACTTAATTAAGACACTGTTTGAATGATTTTACTTGTAGTAGCCTACTTTGGGCAAAATGACTTGAGCTCGACTTATGTCTTTGAGCCAAGCGACTTGACTTTAGAGTTTAGACTAAAGAGTTTTTAAATACTATTGTAAAATTTGCTTAGTTTTTACATAATTTCTGCCAATAAAGACAGTGTGCTCGTTAAAAAAGTGAATTGTTTTTGCTAATCAAAATATTGCTCCGGATCGGACTAGTTTATCAGTTTTATTAGTTAAACGTTGATTTTGATGCAAATGGGTTTACTTGGACCTAACTTGCTATGACAATAACTTGAACTGGGACTCGACCCACGTTTTTCGCAAATGATTTTACAGGGATCAAAATCCTTTCAAAATTATTTAATTATAACTTTGATTAAACACACTGAAGGCTATTTAATACTTTACTATTTGCGACACAATACTTGTTATTTCAGTTTGAACAAACTTTAAGAAATGAATTGAATGACCAAGGAAAAACTTGTAGCTTTACGCTTTGTACGGACGGACAATGCCATCTCAGGCAAGTCCTAATGCCTGCATCCGTACGGTGGGAATCAATTTTACCGGATTTCTGTTTTAGGTAAGATCAACTTTTGTAAGCGAATTTCGCCAACAGGGGTATTAGAAATCTCCCTGTGCAGACAACAACGCCAAAAGACGCATCCGACACAGCAGACACACATTTATAATAGTTCAGTGCCACCTGATTTCTCTATAATAGTTTAAATTTCCCTTTATAGCGTTTAGAGTTAGATAAAGGTGTATTGCAAAACGAGTCACAAAATATACGATGCAGTCCAATATGCAATTGCACAAAGTAAATCTATTTTGTTTCAGTTTCTTTGATTTAAAAAAAGAGTTTCGACGTTGCTTTGACGATCGGCCAAACGCAATGGAAACGACGAGCGAAAGTAGTAGCAATCCGCCTACGCCTACATCAGTGGAGGACATGCTCAATTGTATCCTTTTTAATGTTAAATGAATAAAAATAGTATATCAGTCGATGTCATTTTAAGGAGAAGTAAATAAAAAGTTAATATTTTTTTAATAAATTTTGGGGTGACAAGCCAAGAAAGCTAAATATTTAACGTTATATTTTTTTTAGGTGGGTACCATACATGGTAAGAGACGTTATAAGATTAGGCGATTGAGACAGCACCTAATATAAATGTTGTTAAAACTAGACATGCAAAAAAACTATTCAGTATACTTATTGTGTGAACATTTTGACAGTTAACGATTTGTTTAATATTACTACCGAGAATTTAGTTTTTTTTTTAAATCAGAGTCAGTTACCTTTAAATCATACACAACAACAGACATTCAGACAGCCTTATACATTTTTCATCGTTAAAACTTGTGATTATAAATTCAGAGTGATGGGATTTGTTGTTTGGTACACCTGGCCCATTTGGTGTTGCTTCCCAAGGGACAGAGGAGACAATGTCCAATCAAAGTGATGCGATACAGTTATAGCGACAATACGGCGATGGCGTTGTTTTAGGCTTAGGTCCTTGTCACCGATGTTTGTATAGAGCGCGATCTGTTAAACAGAAGCAGACAGGTGCACAAAACCCGTCGTTACCAAATCGCCCTAATGTCGTTAGAATGTATGCCTAACTCGCCACTAGCTTCTTATAACATGCTGTAACCATTCCCTCTACTGTGTAACTTTCTGGTATAATTACCTTTTCAAAAACCCGGCATCAAATATTTGACAAATTGATAACATAACCACGTGAACGGTTGTCGACTTTCCCAGGTTCCCTATGCCACATGTCAAAATAGAGCAGGCTTCCATTTCAAGATAATTCTGTTTGTCAACTTCACCAAATGGTACGCACGTACCTCTAATTTTGGAATTTTTCTGTTACCAAGTTTCAATAAGTTGTATATAAAGGTGACGCATTCGTTCGGTAATGCTATGTAAACAGAAACAACTGGTTTGAGAAGCAAGGTGCGGTAACGCGTTCTTTGCTGTCATACCTATCCTAAAATAATCACACGACTACGTGGCGTATATTTACTAAACTTTTTGAGTTATATTTCTTTACTGCCTATACTATACCTAGATCTGGAAATCAATTTGGAAGAGCTTGGGACCTTTGGGGTCGATCATGTGAGAAAAATGAGCTCCGTAATCCAGGTTCTTATTTCAGATCAGTACGGTAAGATATTTAAAAGCGAGTGTTTTTCGCCGTAAAATGCCTTTTAATATAGATGCACATATATTAACCATGTACACATTTTTATCTAGTGATTTAGGCAGCGTATAACCTGTTAAAAATGTATTTTTTTAGCAGGTCACATATTTAGGGGACCAGAAAGAATCGTTGACCGATTGGAAACAGGGCCTTGGTGAGTGCCGTCTTTAACCTACTATGCACAGTTTACAAAGTTTTTTATGCCTCTACAAAATCCTGTAAAATGTATGACATATGTACACTGTTTGTTCAAGTAACCAGGAAATTTGTCCGCAACATTAATTGAACTTGTATACAATGTTCTGCTTGGTTCAGTTTAAATAAATTTCTGAATACCAGATTTGCAACTTCAGTAGAGCTTTAATTTAAAATTAGTTTGACCTCGTTTTAGTCGGATTTCTTGTAATTGTATTTTTGCAGCCTTTCACACAGAAACATATGTCGTGAAAGTTTTACGTAGAATGTTTCTTTCCAGTATGACGTCTGACGTAATATTAGACGATACAGTTGTTCGCGCGCGCGGTTTGCCTTGGCAAGCATCCGACCACGACGTGGCAAAGTTTTTCAAGGGTCTCAACATACCGAGGTAAAAGTCTAAGCGTCGAGGTGTTCAAGGTTTTATTAAAATCTGATGGATGTTAGAACTGTGCTTACATGTATGAATGTTTGGTTTCGACAGTGGTTCTTTACAAGGAAACATCTTTACGATGTTCCTCCAGTTTTTTATACTAATATGTTGTAGGGCTTTAGGAAAAACACGTTGCTTATTAAAATCCCTAAAAAAATCACATTTGGCACGATATATCACAAACTGTTGTCCGCAAAGCAATGTTTTTCTTGTTTTCTTTTCCTCACATGTTCGTTGGTGTTTTGCTGGTGGCGGCTCGGTGATACTCACTCACGCACTCACACGGTGAACGTCAAATCGACAAATTCGACCTTGGTGTGCGATCTCACCGACAACGCACGCGTCTTGAATTTGGTGCTTGTATTTGTGTACATGGTCCTCATTAAATGCGATGCTTCGGCAAATTTTGAAACGATCAAATATCATGACTCCCGGGTATATATGGGCGTATAAACGATGCAAACCGACAGAGGGGGTGCAGCCTTGGTTCTAAATCCACAGGGGCGCAGAAACGGGGAGGCATTGGTGCGTTTCGAAAATGTCGATCAGCGGGACTTGGCCCTTCTGCGCCACAAGCACTATATGGGAAGCCGATACATCGAGGTGAGAACCTAATTATCAATTAATACTGCCAGGAAACGGCCGTCCACGTATCGTTGGGATTCAAGGCATTCGCTATTGATTCAAAACTAAATGAGTTGGGCCAAAGCTTTGGCCGCTATGTGTAGCACATTCGTTGGCGTAAATCTTAACCTCTGTCACGTGGACGGCCGTTTATTGAATGCAGGTCGTATTTTTGTGTTTTTGCGTGGTAATATTTGCGTGGTTATTTCAAACGTAGAGGGTTTGTGTTATAGATCGTAGATTTAGTTGTTGGTTAGAGGCCATAGTCGGGTAATTTATTTTAATAACTAATTTTGTTAATAAGATAAAAACGTAATGTGATAAAAAAACGTTTGACAAACAAGGGCGGATCCAGGGGGACACGAATCCATGGCCACCCAAATTGTATCACAATTGGTATTTTTGCTTAATATAACCATTAAGTAAAATCACTTTAATTTGACGTCACGTTTTATATGTAAGGTTGTGACGTTACCATCATGTTATGACGTAGCTTTAAGACGTCATTTATGAAAAAAGCGTCATGCACCCCAAACAAAACTCCTTGATCCGCGCCTGCTGACAAGCATGTATTGTTTTGCGAGAGGGTCTTTATAACAAGACGATTAAAGTACTACAAGGTATTCAAATCATTGCAATGTAAAGGAACAGCCTGTACGTTATATGTAGATGGTACGCAAAACAATCGGCCCGAATACACTAAGCTTGTCAGCGTTATGCATAAGTTGTAGATATTTAATGGTAGAATGAGCCGTTCTTATGGGGATTCAATTGACGTCAGTATTAAAACCAGTTATTATATTAACATTTGCAGATTTAATCTTTCGCATGTATTGGTTTAGTTTGTATCTTTTAGTACATTCTTTTTAAGATTTCAAATCATTATTAAGCAATTTTCTACCTAATCGGGTTCATATTGTACTATATAATTAAAAGATTGCAGCCAATTGAAAATATACCACACTGTAATGTATTTCAAGGCAAAGATGCTTCGCATAAGAGGCTGCATCTAAACAATGGCTTCGAATAAAGCAACAGATGACATACAGCCCGCGAATAGGAAACGTGAATCAGATTGCGTGCTTCCCAAACAGGGTTTTTATACGTTTTTCGCCGACACGTTGCATCCATTTGCGCCTATATCGTCGCCAGTCCCAGTAGCTTATGTTTAAGCGTTTGAAGAAACTGGCATCGTATGGCATTTTTCGTTTAGTTCAAACGGATAGTTGTAAATGTATTATATACAGCTATGAAATGTCTAAACGGATTAAGGATGGGCCGTATGTTCGAGAAACCTGTATTTATTCAGTTATCTGGAACGAATTGCTGATTTAGTGTTTTTATCAAACTATAGGTCCACACATTTTTAATATGCCGATAGTAATTATATTGCAGCGACACCTACTAGAATATAATATACCCCCAACAGAGATATATTGACGAAGAGTATTTATAGTACCTTTAACAAAACAGCACAACTAGCATAAGAAGTATTAACATGTTAGGAGTATCGTCATAATTAATGAACGTGCAATACAGTACAATTGCGTATCTATAGGCTTACATGTTTTAGGACACAATATTCGCTTTTTACAGTTGGTAGGTTTTGTCTAAAAACATTTATGGTGCAACCAGTTGCTGTTGTTTGACAGGTATACAGGGCGACAGGAGATGAGTTTCTCAAGGTCGCAACAGGTATTTGACTTCTTTATACGCCAAATATACGAATTGTAAATTGTTGAGATTATGATTTCTTCATAGTCAACTAACTTTTGGTATATAACTTCAAGGCGAGGCGGATACGAAGCCCTAGTTTGGTAACGGTACTATTATACTAAGTTATTCGTTTGACAAAAAATAAGCAGCGAATATGCTGCAATAGCAAGGCATGTATTTTAAGTTTAGAGATACTTTTAAATAATTTATATCATGTTTATTATTCACGCCAAGAGAGACCTATTTTTGAAGGTCTAAGTTTAATCCAAGAAACTAATAATTTATCGTGTTTTTGTTTCTGTGCAAAAATAATGGACGAACTATGTTGCCAGGACCATCTTGCGAAGCCATTCATTTTCTATCCAAAGATAGCGACGCTATAGTTCGTATGCGTGGACTGCCATTTTGCACAACTGCTCAAGACGTAGTGAGTGTACAAAACTAGTGTGTGTTTTTAACATACAGTAAAATATCTGTTTCTACCAAGCATAGTAATAATAATCTTAAGCAGCTTATCTGTTACAGTAATTGCAATTGTTAACCAACGTTTTTCAAATCGAGCGTTTTGAATAGGGTGCCGATACAGTATAATGCTGTTGTATACTTGTATAGTAAAATAAAGCCAATTTCGCTTAATTCATCTTTACTTTACTACATGGTCAATATAATAAATTTGCAGTTTATCTTACTTTTCAATATTTGCCTACAATCTGATCGACAAATATAATTCACAGATCGAGTTTTTCGGCAGTGAAGCCCCGGTTGCCCACGAAGAAGAAGGAGTATTGTTCGTAAAATATCCCGACGGCAGATTTACTGGCGACGCATTCGTCCTCTTTGCAGACGAAACGGTATGCGCAAAAAGAAAAAAATACGCAAAGCGTTGGCGTTGTTGAATTAATCCTGCGATCTACGTATAGTTACAATTGACAACTACAATATTAGAGTATAGGCCTACGTGACGACATAACAATTAACTGCTCAAAAAACGAAGCATCGTGATACGATTATAAAAATCTTTTGGTTTTCATATAGTTGAATGTTGACTGTACTGAACATGTACTGTACACCTCACTTACTAAACTGGAAGGCAATTCCCATTGCAATATGACATTGTTAGGTGAAAAAGTGTGGTCACCAATGTTAGGTGAAAAGTGTGGTTACCAAGAGTGCTATTCAATTAGTGTTAAGAAAGCATTGGTCGTCTTAAAGATTTAAGCATCATTTCAATACCTATTGAAGTATTTGTCACCGCTGACTTCAAAATAAATTTT
The DNA here is from genome assembly GCF_963924565.1 of Ascidiella aspersa. Lineage (NCBI taxonomy): Eukaryota > Metazoa > Chordata > Ascidiacea > Phlebobranchia > Ascidiidae > Ascidiella > Ascidiella aspersa. Next base: position 16,990,771 of record NC_139449.1, read on the forward strand.
AAAGAGTAAGGGCGATTTAAGGTAGAGTTATTTTCTAATGGAACACGAGTCAGTTACTCGTTGCAAAACAAACAAGAAAAACAATGTTTTTCATTATACAGATAGTTTTACACCTTTTACCTTGCAGTGCTGCGCCTGATGTGAAAACCTGTAATTGTCATATAATGAGGACGGCTATAGGTGGCATCGCAATCTCTCCATCACGCATCGATATTGTCATTTTAAACACTTACTATTTTAGGCTCAAAAATTTCCAATATATATCACATGTAAGCGGTGCTATATTGTGTCGTAAAGGCCATTTCCCTCGTTTAGAATGTCCACGTTTTGATTACAGTTGTGGTACGTGTTTACTTGAAATTTCGCTTAATGATTTAAAAAAAATGATTGGTTCTATTTGTAATGTAGTACGGTTTTTCAATTGACCCACTTTTTCTCCTTATAATCCTTGTCGAGCGTTTCGAATATGTTTAAAACCTTAAAAAGGTTTGCAGGAACTTTGGTCACATTGCTCTATTGTTATTAGGTTTCTTTCGAATTTCTAATTTCGCACATAATTTTTTACAAATTTAACGTAAAATCTTTGTATTACCAAGGGACAAAAAGCCTTGCAAAGAAGATGCAGCAGCAAGTTTGTTCAGAATGAGCAAGGGCCATATTTTGCAATACTAGATTGAATACAGTCAAAGAAACAATAAATACTTACTCGAGTGTTTAAGTTTGTTATTTCACATTAAAAAAAGTGTAAGTTTACCTAATATACCACAAGCAACAACCATAAAATTTACTCCTGCAGGACGCAGCGGTTGCCCTTAGCAAACACAAGAGAACTCTGGGAAAGCGTTACGTAGAAATCTTCAAGAGTACCGCCGCCGAAGTACAACAAGTAGGTTTTAATATGATTCGAAAGTTTGGATTAGGAGTTTGCAGGCGCATAAAATTGTGTCGTTATTTAAGGTAAATGGTTACCAAGAAGATTGTGTTAAAATCGTTATATAATAACATTCGTGTGACCTAAACCTGTTTTACGAACTGATGGTTTGTTTATGTAAACCGAATGACCTTCATTTGACGTGCTCGTAGCCTCGTCTAATCGTCTTGTCATTGTTTTCCTCCGCTTCAGACTCAACCAAATTGCGGTTTAACAACCCCGTATGATCGTTTCGTGACGAACAGTGAAATGTTGACTGCCCTGAAAGCATCGCAAATTAGCGCTTTCAGTTTACTTTCTATCGTCGTTGAGACGCTTTTAAAATCTGCTATAGCCGGAGGGCTGCTGCCAGAACCTTTGCATGTAGACTATTGTCTCTTTCGAGCGAGCCAGGTCGCGGAATAACATATCGCTCTAGCGAATTGTTCATATGACCCAAGGCGAAATACTACACGGGAGAAAAAAAGCGATCGGACGATATACAGTGCTTATATCATACCTGTCCTGAGATCTGTATTAGTTACATTTTGCATACTGTGTAAATACAAAGCGGTGCATTTCCAAGTTATTGCGGTGTGGTATAACAGTGGTGTCGCGGGTGATTTATATGGTGAATTTTTTTTAACTTTAATCATTGGCAAATCGACGCTTAGAGCTCTGAGTACTATCCTGCAAGAAAAGTTTACGAAGTAAGTTTTATTTTTATCGTTAATGTGTACAGGATATCCGCATGTAGAATTAAGTTTTGACCTTAACGAAAACTTAACGACACATTAATAAATCTACGAGAAGAATGTTTTTGTTTTGATATGTATACCATGTTATTATGATTATGTTAAAGTTATCTGATAATGTAAACTTAATGTTTCTGTAGTTATGATATTGTTTTATTATATCATTGGTAAACGAAATCTTCTCGTGGATTTATAGATTTGTCGTTAAATTAGGTCAGAACTTCATTCTACATTTTTTTAGTTTACAGTACTCAACATCTATGCACTCGCCCATAACTGCCTAATAAACTTAAAACATAAAGTGTCGTTACATTTACTGCGGGTCAGTAAGTGTACGGATTTCACGAGCAGCTTGATTATTGTTATTATCGCAGTAACCTTACGTGGCAGTAGCCGGAGGCGCAGTTCTCTCAGTGCTAATGTTCATGTGCAACGACCCTGCCTTTAAGTAATTATTGGATACGATCAGGAGCACTCTTGATTTCTTCTGTAACGTGATCTACCGAGAGTCCGCTTATTAAATCTAATATTATGGTTCTGCATCGTTTATACTTTGTTGTTACTTTCCGACATCGATTTGTTGATTACTGAATGTAATTCACAACAAATTTTTATTAAACATACTAATGTCTTGTTTGCTAAACGTATCCAACTATTAACTTTGATTCCCATTGAACCAAATATTACTCCTATAAGAAAAAGAAGAAAAAAACTTTTTACTTGAAAAAATAGATAATTAGACATCTTCTTACTTATTTGATGAACAACGTAATTTATTTAAAATTAAAAATATAGGCGTTCCTTTGTTCCAGGTAGCAACAACGTATATATATTTTAAATTAAATAAAAATATCATAATTATGAGCGTTTCCTTGTTTTAGGTCTTGAGTCGCCACATGTCAACTCCGCTCATCCCAAACATGCCGGCTGCAATGCAGATCGCACTCTTTCCGCACAGCCACCAGCCAGTAGTCAGCTCACCAACTCAACTCAGTCCAACGATCCAGAATGTGATCAGTCCCGGAGCAGTGCGAAACTGCATTAGGTGGGCATAGCGTTAACCCAATCAAAATAAAACTAGCCAATAAACTTATTTTAATCAAGGTAGTCTTATTTCATGAATACTATACACTAGGAAAGTTGCCTAACGGTTTTCAATTTGTTTGAAGATTGAGAGGCATGCCCTACTCCGCAACAATTGAAGATATAATGGGATTTCTCGGAGATCTTGCGTCCTACATTCTCCCTCATGGCATTCACATGGTTTTAAACCAACAGGTTAGATTTTCTTTATAAAAATACTGATGTCACGTTATAGCTTTCCGGGTAGTTTCCACTTGGTTGAAAATTGAATAAATACGAAGTTTGAAAGTCACAATGTGTACTGTTTGATAGCCTAACGCCAATTTTGTGGTTACAAACAACAGTACTGGATGAGCAGCGGACAGCTTTCTTGTATCAATTTTCTCTTTATTGAACAATAAGTCGTTGACTACTGGTTTAATTAAAACTAAAAAGGCGTTTATTTTATTTTTTATATAAAGTACAGCTATCTGTTAAATTTGTTTAAACAGTGTAAGCTTCTCACAGAAAAATGGGTGAATCAAGAATAACCAATTATACATTTGTTTTTTGCAGGGCCGACCGTCGGGCGACGCATTCATTCAGTTGCAGACGCCTGAAAAGGCGTCCCAAGCCGGTTTGGACGTAAGTAAGGGTGGCTGCCACAAGAGGCACATGGGTGAGCGTTATGTGGAGGTTTTCCAGTGCTCAGGCGATGAAATGAATCTGGTGTTAATGGGTGGAACGCTTAACAGGAATGGAATGGTGCCCCCACCTGGAATGAGTACGTCCAAGAGTTGCTGCTCTTTTGCCTTCACCTGATTATTTCTATGTTATACAGCAACAAGCACACGGGAGATCTCCCATTGATAAAAAGCATTAGATATTAGTTTGCTCTGGTGTACTGATTAATTTGTATTCATAAGGTTTCATTGTGCAACGAATCCGATGTCAATGCGTCCGTTTTAAATGGGCTGATTTGGTTTTCGTTATGGTGTTGCTGCATGATGCTTAATAAGATCAATTCATTTATTGATATATGGTGTGCTAATTTTATTGCAGCAATGTTACAGCAAGAGCAGCCCTTGATTTCCCCCACTCCAGCGATACACATGCCACCAATAGCCGCACCACCACCACCATCAACTAGCCAAATTGCGGCGCCGTTTATTATCCAAACCCCACACGGGGCTTTGCTTATGCAACCCTCCATGGCTGCATACCCTGCGGCTCCCCCACTTACTTCGCAGTTCGACATCCTACAAACGCAGGCGTTACTGGCCGCTGCGTCTCAGCAGAGAACGGCGCTGTACGGACAGGTAGATTCAGTTTTACTTTTTCTTATTGTAGTTTTTGTTTTAAAAAAATTGTTGCACGTGTATTATCATACTAAACGACCACTAGTAATTAAGTTACAAACAGTCTATTACATAAAACTTGTTGTCTTCTTTTAGCCAGCCTACATTCCATATGCACAATACTTGACCACTCCTCCAGTATCCCCGACAAACGCGACCACACCAGTTGGCGGGGTCCCGGTTTCGACACCATCCGGACAAGTTCCTGGTACTTCATTCGGATTGCCAGCAGGAATCCAGGTCCGCATGCAAGGAATGCCGTATAGCGCTGGAATTACGGAAATTCTTTCCTTTTTCAAGGGACACAATGTAAGCAAATTTATTGATAGACGTAATGATTGACAGAAACCATTCGCCTAATTTGAAGAGTTTTTTTTTTTTTTTTTTTTTTGCAACTTTCAAAGAAACTAACTATATCCTAACGTAGCCTACTATCAGACGTAATTTATTTATTATAGGTTAATAAACGTTTGCTTTTAAGTAAAAGGCCTACCAATTTTTTTTTTGATAACAGGTAACTACCAGCTCGATCAAACTGCTCTATAACGATAAGCTTCGTCCAACCGGCGAGGCGCTGATTACTTTCCCGACGCTGGAGGACGCTCACAGGGCGGTGGTCGAAAATAATCGAAAGCCTATGGGAAATCGTTACGTTGAGTTGTTACTCATGTAAAGTTACTCATGTAAAGAACAACTGATCCTTTTCAATAGACTTTAAAGAACTCATTCTGCTATAAACTTTAAACAGTTACAGCCCTTCCACTTACAAGTTTTTGGGATGCTTGACAACATTGAACAAGTGTTTCGAACATCATCACGCATTGCCCTAGTCACATCTTAAATAATGTTTACCTTGATTTATATTTTTATGTTTTACGTTGTTCATTCAAACTGGGCATAAATACGTTGATAACATTTTTTTAGTTTTCATACAACTGATGTTCCCTGGTTATTTTTATCGCTCTTATCAAATGGTAAATCTAGGAAAAACAAAATTTATTTCCTACAAAATATTTTCATCAGAAAATTTACGCACCAAAACGAATTTCAGAATCACGAATATTTATATTTTGGTTTAAAAAAAAATATTTCCTAACATAAAATTGTTGCGTGTTCCTAATTTTTACCGTTTTAAGGGCGTCGCTGATCAATTTACTGTTTTATTTCGACCTTTTTTTAATATTTTTTTCGGTACTATATCAGTTTGCACACTTGAAACTTAACGTTTCTTTTAGAACATGTTTTACTATCGTATCAAAACTAGCAATGCGTGTTCATGGAATTTGTGATACGCGTGCTTACCACTTTTGTCATAGAGAACTTTAACAGCCTCTACTATTTTATCTACCTTTAAATGTGTAAAATGTTTCATTTATAGAACTGTGTTTTCTTTGTTTTGTTTCCTCCAACTCGTACATAACGCGTAAGTTAATACCGATTGATGTCCACATTTAGTTTTTGTGCATTTCTGTTGCTGCTTATTTATTCCACGTCGGATTCGAGCGATGCTGTCTCTGTGCCTTAGCGTCAATGGTATATGTGGCGTTTTTTTGTGTATTTACTTTCGTCCGGGACCACCGCTTTACGCTTAGCTTGATCAACATTAATCGTGTAGAATACATCCTATTATACATGTACCACTTTGGACAGCGTTATTCAGACACTTTACACAAAAAATTGCAGTAATATTTAGTATAAATTAGTATGTCGGATTGATTAGAAAGTAATAAGGTCAGCAAAAATGCTAATTCAGATACCGCTGAGATATTTGTGTCTCCTGAATTTATACCTTAAAAAACGTTATTGAATTTATAAGATTTTAATTCTACCGGGCACACCGAAAACAAATCCAAATTTATTAACCCAGTGGTTATTAATATTTTTTCAGCTCGCCATCTTTTGTAATTTACCTGAGCCTTGTGCTCTATCAGATATTAAATAAGTATCATACATTGTTGTAATGACTTGAATTAGGTGTACTTTAGTCAGTAGGCTAATTCTAAATGACTTGACTTGAAGTTCAGACATGTGATAAAAATGCTTAAAAATGCCGTTTATCAAGATATTTTTTTTACTTTTATAACGATGTGGAAGTGTTATTAACTCTGCAGCTATAGGTACATATATAAACCACGAGTGAATTTTGCGAGCAAAAACAGTTTGCATAGCGTTTTTTATGGTTTAAAAATGGCAATGCTCACAATGCACCGAGCATAGGCTATTACAAAAAAAAACATTTGGCTACAGATTCGTACATGCGGTAGAATATGCTTGTCACAAAAAAATTGTCAGAGAAACACTTAGTCTTAGGGGAAACAGAACACTTTTTATCGTTTATCATACAACTGTATGCTAACAGTTTTGAGCAAAAAATGTCTACAAAATAGAGAAAACAAACCTATTAAATAAAAGATTCTGCCAAGTGCAAAAAAAATTGGGATGACATTTTTAAAGGTAAAAAATATATAGTTTTTTTCAGGGAAGGAGGCACGACCTGATGTTAAACCTCTGCGACACAATTTAGATCTCCATCAAAAAAGTACCAGATTTTTCTGACTAAATCCAGTCCAAATCGATGTAAAAACAAGCAAATATAAATAAAACTGCCCAAACATCGAAAAACTATTACATTATATAGACAGGGCCGGATTTACCAATAGGCTAGGCAGGCTGAAGCCTAGGGCCTCAACGTCCAGGGACCTCGAAATTCGGTTTCGAAGTTGACAAAACTTGACAAGTTTAAACCCTACCTAAACCTAAAGTATATTCAAGAGTAGAAAATTCTATACACAACTGGTTTCAACCACGTTGTAAACCAGGGTTCGGCAACCTACGGCCCACGGGCCCGCCGATGTAATTCATCCGGCTCGCCGCCTCTTTGACAAACTTAGACTACTCCATTTAACATACTTTTTGACTATTTTTACTACTTAATTGCGATAATTTTTCGCGCTTTGCGCGAATGTTCGTTCTACGTCCGCTTTGTTTAGTTTGATGCTGCGTTTTCAACTAGATCAGCGCTTTGCCGCGGAAGGCTGCCAAGTGCGACGCGAAAAATCGGAAAATGTATTAAAAATATTAGACATATATTTTTTAACATTTTTTATTTTCGGCATTAATAAAAAGTTTTGCGCAACACTTTACTGCCTCTGTAAATGTAATTCAACACGTCTTTAAGTGCAAAAAATATCCAAGGCCCACCTGATTCACAGTTGTTCTAACATTTCAAAAATACAATTGTTAGTTAACATTTTGTGCGGCCCGCAGAGACCTTTCTGAGTGTGGTTTTGGTCCGAGACTAGAAAAAGGTTGCCGACCCCTGTGGTAAACAGTCATTATTACGTCGTTTGCATCTTTATAAGGGGGGCGCAGTGCTATAGGTCGTTTTCATATGGTTAGCAAAGTTCTTCAGAAATCTGAATCGTTATTAAGTCCGAATTGTACAGTTCACTTGTGACTTTCTAAGCGAAATTAGAGATGGGTTTGACGTGTTTAATCAGGAAGCAAAAGCAACCTTGCCGAATATTAACTACAGACCTGTCACTAGGAGACAAAGAAATGCACCTGACGCTTTAAGTGAACTTTCTGCAAAGGAAATGTTTAAAATAAATTCCTTTGTCCCTATATGCTCGACGCACTTGAAGCCAATTTAAAAAGAAGAGATAATGTGTACAGTGACATTGCACAAATGTTCCTCTTTCTTGCTATTCTGAAAGCAACTAAGGTAGAAATTGTACGAGGCGTAGAATTTTTAAAGGAAGCGTATCCGTAAGATGTTGACCCGAAACTTACTGACGAGGCTTCTACAATTTAATTTGTACGTGAGACAAACACAAAACCAAGGGCTTACCGGTACAGAAGAGCAATCTATTTCTTTGTCTCATGGAGACAAGGAAAAAAATAAACACTGCCGTTCCTAATGTGGAAGCAATATTAAGACTTTGAAACACTATATACGGATCTGTTCATAAGTTTAATGGTGAAAATGCTTTTTTTTTCCACATGGCCTTCATATCACTGATGATGGCATTAGAAATTGCTGAAACGTTTGAAAATAAAGCATGTCGCTTTTAACGTCTATTTGGGCCGTTATTTTCACCATTAAATATTAAGACTGTTTCTAAGATTAATGGTCACTAATGCTCAGGAGAGAGATTTTTCTCAAGGCTCAAAAGCATCAAAAATAAACTGAGATCGACAATGTCTCAAGAAAGATTGTCCGCACTGAGCATTCTGTGCATTGAGAGTGACAAACTTAAACAGATAAATTTTGCTGAAATTTTGTATGATTTTGCTTTGACGAAAGCTAGAAAAAAAAATTGTAGCCTATAGTCTTACTCTATTTGATGGCTGCTGTAAGCCTGGAACTATTTCTTATTGATCCTCATAAATAAACTTTACAAATATTGTAACGGTTGTTTGATCAAAGAAATTAAAATTAAAAGCGTGGAAAATGAAAAAGAACGACAAATCAAGAATATCTAAATCAGATTATAATCCATCTATAATATAGGTTACCATAGTAGGCCTATTAAGACCACCGACATAATAACGCCATATTTGCAGTAATAACCACGACAGTATAATATTTAAAATAGCCTAGATAAGACCTAAACATGTCGAAACATTAAGTCCAAAATTAATCGGAATAAGACAAATAACGATTTTAATCTTAAAGGCTCAAGTCCCTTCAAAGATATGCAACTATAAAACCTATATAATAAAAAAATTAAAGGCAATTTAAGAGAAATACCGGTACACCTAAAAAATTTCGCGCTCGCGTCGCTTGCAAGGTGCGCCGCCATGTTTTTGTACGTCTCTAGGTGCGCCCCCAAGTAAAAAAGGTTAAGAAACACTGGACTAGAAGCTCAAAAAGTCACATATTCACGAACCATATATCCCAGATGCACGTTTTTATTTCCTTTAAATTTGAATGTAATTGTAACGTACTATATATAGCCTGTAATTGGTCCAGTGGTTGGGTACGATATGAGGTGACTTGACCTGGACTTTAGTCATTGAGTCCAATGACATGGGTTAAAAATAAGTGTTTTTATTTAACATTTTATTATAAATTTGAACTATTTATCTCAATTTTTAGACGTAAAACGATTATATTGCTACATGTTACTTTTTGTTATTTTTAATTGAGTTATTGCTCATAATCGGACGAGTTTACCATTTTAATAGTTTATCATTTCGTTCCATACCAGTGATATGACTTGGAGTTGACTTGACCTGGTATTTTTTTAAAAGACTTTGACTTTGACTTTAATACGTCAAAATTTAGTGACAAAACGTTGCACTGGTAGGCCTATAGATCAGTGAGCAACTTAGGTGCCGCGATACCTTACTGTAAGGATGTTGCGGCATTTCCGGAGGTTTATTACTTGCGCTTTTCAAAAGGATTGTCTTATAGTCAACGGAGTTAAGACGAGAAACGTACACCACACAGGTGTTTTAAGCGTCTACAATAATTCAATTTATGAACTACACCTATCATCGTTCAAATGTTGTATCATGCCGATCAACTTATATTGGCCCAATCAAACGTAATGTACAACTGCGTATGGATAATCACGACGAAATTCTGTTCACATTTAGACTTCAGACTCTTATAAAGAGACCTGTTGAAATATTACGTCACAATCCCGATATCCTTGTTTGCCAAGCCTCAATACCATTATTTCTTTTTAATGGCAAAGTTGTCAGCGACCTACATCTTATCGCTGCACACTAACTACCTGGTTTAGACAGCGTATTTCTCCTGGTTTCCTTTTTTCTACAGTATGTGGATAAATATACTCAGAATCAGTGCCTTCTCACCATGTTGAAAATAGACAAAGATATATTGAACGTTGAATATGCTGCCTAGTTTATAGTTAATGCAACCTCCAAACATTACCCTTCAATGGATATAATTTGTTTCATGACTTAAATTTGTGAATTTTATCCCCCAAACAAAAACCTGGATCCCTTCTTGGTCACCTAAAAAAGCGTGCTTATTTTTTGGTCTTGCCAGATGGTAACCCTGCCTATGTGGTCTCAGTAAAGATTTGTGCCTTCGAAATTTTGGTGGCCCGTCAGTAAAACGATTTTGTAGTTTTGCCGGTCCGGCAGTGTCAGATGGTTAAGAACCATTACTAAGATTACTAGTGTAGCGCTATAAGTAATAATTAGTGGATAATTTGGAATTTATTGCATTGTGTATTTATCAAATATGTTACGATTTATGATTTGTCACTTTTTCACGCCTTTTACCAAACACTCGCTGTCATTCTGAGAACAAAGCATTCGGCTGTTTCACACATGAATAATGTTATATCGCGACACATACTTCCGTTATAGATAAAAGTATTTCACCTGTGTGAACGAGTTATTGTAACAGTTCCCGGCTGACAAAAAGGCTTCGGGATATGAAACATTTCCGCTTTTCTGTGTCGCCTTTGTTTTTGTTCATGCAAATTATCACCTTTTATAAGCAGCGCGTTATACCAATATATACCAATCCAGTCTTGTCTAGTTAATACAGTAAGCGGTTGTGTTGCTTGTCGGCTTCTGGCTGGCCAGCTCAACACCAGCCAACAAAATCATTGTGGATTTGTAATCAGACTACAACAATACTTATTAAAGCAATAGCGAGGTTGATTGGCCGAGGCAAATTAGTTTAATGAGACTTGCAATTAAATCAGCCTGCCTCACTAGTAACTCCTTTTAAATGGGCAGCAAAGGCTATAAACGCTATAAAGTTGTACGTGCCTTCACACGTTTCAGGCTTATTTAAATGTTTTATATTAAAAATAATTATTTCAAATAAAACTACTAAAACTAAAGTTGCTGTTTTGCTGGATAGCCAATTTCAATACAAAATCGCTGCCGGAAAGACTACATATAAACAACGAAAAATCGGGAAATCGTTGAAAATTCCCAAGAGCGGCCGGGTAAAAGCAAGTTCGTTTTTTTACGGTTGAGCTTGCTTGTCGATTGGCGCCCTAGCAAAGCAATATTTTTTAACTAAACAAGGTACTAAAAGTGTTTGGCAAATAAAAGTTTGTTAGAGTCTGTAACTATGTAAAATGGGTAAAAAAAAAAAAAAAAAAAAATTTGAAGCAACCAGAGTTCATATAAAATTAAGTAAGACTCCCGCCAAAAAATAAACTATAAACTATATTGACTGAGTAAGCTAATTTTAAGTTGTAATTGATATACAATCTTAAACTTTATTGGGTATTTTTTAAACCAATAGTATTTTCATACTCCAAAACGAAACAAATAAAAAACACAGCAAATCACGTCCAGTGGTCGCGATTATCAGGAAACCATGTCATTAACTTAGGTCTCTCTAGAGGCCGTGTTACTTGTCTCCACCAAAATGGAGGGTATCCATCCATTTCATCTGATGCTGGCATCGCATCAGTAATTGGAAGCCCCTGCAAACACAAAATTTTGAACAAGGGGTTGGAAACCTGACCGAATCCGGCCCGTCAAAGTAATCCAGCCCACCACCTCCGCCATGAAGTGCTCACAAAGCCAATTCGAATATTTTTTTTATCTAATTTGTTTTCGCTATACATTTAGTGGGTTTGCGTTTCACAAAATCTTTTCAGCCTAAAGGCGCTATGCAAACCCTGGAACTGGAACTATCAACAAAGTAACTTTCGCCAACTTAGTGTATCTAAATTATAAATTGATTAATGAGCTTTGTAGTAATTTGGTGCCTCTTACTATTTTAAACCTGCTAAAAGTTTCTAGGTTTGCCTTGGTTAAATAGTTTTTTTTCATAAAATGCTTAAAAACTACACACTTTAAACCTTGTTGAGTTTGGCCTTGGCCCGCAACTAGGAAAAGGTTGCACACCCCTGTTTAAAAACCTTGATCCCCAAAATATAAGCCCTTTTTAATTATGTGTAGTGAAAATACTCACATTCTCTATGTTATTTTTGTCCCATTTCTGCAAACACTCCATTTCTTTCTTCCAAGTATTTTGTCTAATATTGTACCACTTCTCCCTGTTAGCGAAATAGTCTGGAAACATTGCTCTATCTTCTGGCAACCAATGATCCATGTATACTTCAGGGGTCTTTAAAATAATATATTCAATGGCTTAACTGGGGTAGGGGTGTGTGTAAATCCTAATTAAGTTAAACGGTCACATTAAAATGTAACCATTTAGTTTCAACTTTTAGCGTACAACCACTTACCTGATTTTTTATAGCTCGTTCATATGTCACACCACCAGGCTCATTTGCAAACAAAATAGGCATTGGATGTTGGTTAGTCCAAAATTCTTCTTCACCAAGCCTAAGGAGTTGAGTTGCTTTTATTGGATCCGATTCATTCTTATGTTTGTCAAAGCGGGCTCTGAGCAAGGTTCTTTCATAGGCATATACTTCTCTGTAAAATATATACATAAAAATGCAAACAACTTAATAACACAACCACACATGTAACCTTTTATGTTAAAAAATATCATATTAATTTGAAAACTCTGGCTGTGTAGCGCAGCACATTCGACATTAAATGTAATATTACAAGAACATAGGCTTTTTGATAACATATTATTTGGAGAAGGGATTGCAATGCAAGCATATGCGCGAATGTGAGTGTGCAGAGTGTTTTTCGACGCCCTGGATTCCTCGTGGGGTATTATAACACTCTAAAATTTGACCAAATTTTCAATAAATGGGCAAAATAATTCCTGTAGCACAGTTTTAGTAAACTAAAAGTGTTTAAAACTTTTCTGAATTACCATATAGGTAGAGGCCATAGAATCCCAAAACTATGTTTTTTATGTTTCGTGCGATTTTTATTTCACATTATTGTTACGTTTTGCCTATTTTAGGGAAGCTTTTTTAGCTTAGTTAAAGGTGAAAAAAAGTTAAATGGTTGGCTCAGTGATAACAGGCAACAGCTGTTATCTAAGAGCTCCCATTTTTTGTAATTAATTAGCAGTTTTGCACTGTCTAGAAAATAACGCCCTTGAATTTTGAAAGTTTGGCGCCTATGATTGAAAGTTTTTACAAAAGATGTTAAAAGAAGAGCATCGTAAAATTTATCCATGTGTTCTTGATATATATTATTTTGACCCTGTACACTATTCTGTTGTAACCTGTACCTTTTACTGGATGCACAATAAAATTCAAGGTGACGCTGAGCTTTTTTATATAGTGAGAGCACTTTGCGCTTGTGTGAAAGAAACCTATACAATGACCCAGCAGGCACTACATTAGCCATGAGTTTTGTTTCTTCTTTTATTACATTCTATGAATCCTAAAAAAAGAACATTATTGCCTTACATAACTTCAACCTAATTAACCATTAACATAAATAAAATAAAAATATTTAAAGGCTGTTCCAAAGTCACCACTTAAAAAATATTTTAGGGAGATATATTTTACCAATATTGACATTTTTTGCAGGGCTGGGGAGCTGGAGCACAATACTCTGGAGCCAAGCATTTTCGCTTGAACCAGAGCCGGAGCCATTTTATAGAGCCAGAGCTACAGCTTTGAATTTTTTATCTGCTATTATTAAATTGCTCAAATGAAAACTGCTAAACAGTTAGTGTGGCAAATTTAACTTGATTTAGCCTGTGCTGGAAAAACTTTACAAATATAAACGCTATGGAGACTGAGCCTTCGATATGTGTTTGGTTTGGTGGCTCCGGAGCCATTGGTTCAGTGTTTAATGGATCCGGAGCTGGAGCCAATGCTGTCCTACTGTTGCTCCTCAGCCCTGATTTTTAGTCACAAAATATGATTAATATCTAAACCCAATACATTCATGTTTAATACATCATTTTCAGTCATTTGCAAGAAAAGTTATTTTTAGTCATTTTGCAAGTTTTAGTAAGCTATTACACTATGCTTGGAAACAAAAAATATAACATCAGAATTTCAGTTTTTAAATTACTGTTCACAGCTTTACCAATAAATATTATTGTAATTTTGTCCAGTAAATTTTGACAAATTTTAACCTAACCTGTAAATTTTAACAAAATATAACTTTTTTGCCAAGTCATAAAATAATGGATGATATTCACCCCGACACCAAATTAGTTCAAATCGACGTATAATCACTTACAGGTGCAAGCATAAACGAGCAAACTATTAAAAGAGTCTATAGGCCAGTCTGGAAAGTATGGCAGATTTCGATGAGATCTCGCGGGTGAACGGCTGTAAAAATCCGGGTGACTGGGTGCAACAAACTTTAAAAAAAGTGCACCTTTTCACTTTCAAATTTCCGGGTGCACTTTATGATTTTCAGCATGCATTGCACTGTAAACGTATGCTGTACAAGCATTGTGCGTATTTGGGGTGCAGTTCAAATTTTTTTCGGGGGCACTTTTAAAAGGTTAAAAACAACTCGCGTGTGCACTTGCCATACTTTCCACAGTGGTCAATAGGCACATGAGGCTATTTACCCAGCTAACAAAGCAATTTAAAATTTCCAAAAAAATCATTAAAATTATGCAAAACTGGAAAATATATCTAATACTACCACCAAAACTCAAACCAAATGCCAACCCTAACCCAGATCAATAAATAATCACGTATTGGGGTTTAGGGTGCGGGTTAGCGTTTGGGTATGGGCCAGTCTGGAAAGTATGGCAGATTTCGACGAGATCTTGCGGGTGCACGGCCAAAAAAATCTGGGTGACCAGGTGCAGCCAAGGTTAAAAAATGCACCTCGGGTGCTCTTTATGATTTTGCGATGCACTCTGTATTGCATACATTGGACTGTAAACGTTTGCTTCACAAGCATTTTACATATTTGGGGTGTAGTCTGAATGTTTTTCGGGGTGCACTGTTAAAAGATTGAAAAAAAATCGCGGGTGCACTTGCCACACTTTCCACAGTTAGGTATGTATGGGTAGGTTAAGCAATATTATTAAATAATAAAACTTGATCAACCCTCACCCAAACACTAACCGACACTCTTACCCAAATAATGTGCGTTGCTTTAATAATTGTTTCAACACTGTGGTAGGATTCTGGGCGCTCTTTCACTATTGTACGTGAAAATTTATGCAAAAAAACAAATAATAATAATACTGCATACCACAACGCATATTGTTTGGGTTAAGGTGCGGGTTAGCGTTTGGGTGAGGGTGGGTCAAGTTATTATTAATAATAAAGATAATATTACTTGACCCACCCTCACCCAAACGCTAACCCGCACCCTAACCCAAACAATATGTGTTGTAGTATGCGGAATTTGAAGAAATTTTTTTTTTTATTAATTTTACGTACAATAGTGAAAGAGCGCCGGATTCTGGACCAGCGCCAAAATAAGTCCTATGCAAATGTGAGATATTAAAACAAAAGTTTTGAAAAAGTAAACGTATGCGATTTGATTAGTTGTAGTAAGCGTTTACAAAAAGGCAAATAAATTTTCTGACGCCAACCACGTTAAAAAAGAGCCAGATATCCAGAATTTGGCTTAAAAAATACTATTAGACAAGCCTTTTAAAAAGTGTTGTAAAGTAATTTGAGTTACCAAAATGCAACTATGAGGTAATCAGTTTAAGTACACCAAGCGTGACTCTTACAACCTTCCAAATAAAATCCCTAAGGTTGGTTCCACTGATCTCTATGAAACCTGGATAGCGCAACTAGTGGCACACGTGAGTGGTTTTTGGAGCCAATTAGAAAGCTCTGACGCCATCTTGAAAGGTTCCAAAAGTGCGTAAATTTTGCATTACGGTTATGGGAGAGATATCTTAAAATTGTCTTTATGGCAATATTTGGTGATTATTTTACCGAATTTTTATAAATTGACACAATAGATTTGTCGGTTTACCGTTGTCCTGAAAAGTCTCATGCCCTTAAAATTCTGGGACTTGTCACGATAACCCCTAGTGAATTTTTTTATCTTTAAGCTTAAACTGACTTAAAAAAAAAGAAAAAAAAAAACTTTAAGAAACTTGTAGAAGCCATTTTGTCATATTGTGTTTACACAGAGAATTTTTGTTTTAATCGATGTGTCGTAACGGAAAATTTTCAGTAAAAATCTATGGCCTAAATTCTTTGTAACCATATTCTAATGTTTACGTTACTCCTTGCAGCCAATGTGCAAACGATAAGCGGAAAGTTTTCGGTAAAATTCCGTTACGTAGATTTCTTGCAACCACATAATATTTGCAGCGAATTTGCAAAATTCAAATCGTTGACACCAATTTTTATGCGTCAAGTTATTTACATCCGTTTTTTTTGTATATGTTTCAAAACACCGCGGTCTGAACATTAGTCGGTTTCCCCGGTTGTGTGATTTTAAACTGTTGACATTTTAACTGCAGACAGAGGCTGTTTCGCAATCGCATTTTGACGTAAAATTTGTATGTTTCGCGTCAGAAATAAGTGTGAAAAAGGTTTAAACCACGCCTTGTTATCACGTGATATTTTGTTAAGTATTATAAGAATTAATGACGTAAATCTTTTCTTTATCGCAGAAATTTTCTTAACTGATTCTCGTCTATAAATAGCGTGTTCAATCAATATAAAATGGCTTTTATAGCTACTACTCAGACAGCAAACTCGGGTGCTTTTGTGACTGGACCAGATAGAGGCTACTCACCCGAACCGCAGCAAGCGGACAGAACAGGGTTTGTACGCCGAGAACCAGAGTTCTCGCCAATCAGTTCTGCAAGCTCAGATTCAAGCAGAAATTCTCCTGTCCAGAAGGTACGTAAACCCTTCGTTAATCTTGATAGACTTCAAGCATCTACTTCAGCAACTGCTAATCATACAGCGAAAATACAATTGAGCAAGCCATCTCGAGGTCCAAGAACTCCACCTTTGATTAGACGAATTTCAGGATCCAGATCGCCCATAAGATCTAGATCACCATCAAGCAGAAGATCACAATCAAGCAGAAGATCACCACCAATAAGAAGATATCCATCGGAAAGAAGAAACAATTACAGAAGAAATAGCCACGAACGTTCCCCGGAATCCGAAGATTCTTACGAACTGTATCTCCCGCCAGCTCCAAGACCTTCGTGGCGAATCCACGTCCCGTTTAGTGCAGGCACATCAAGAGAGCAAATTGCTTCCGATCGGCTACTTGAAAATCAGGAATCTTGCCCTTTTGTCGATTCTTATTTCAAAGCTCGTGCAGTAACTACCCAACAAATCAGACTTCAAAACGGTTCTTTTGAGGCCATTATCAAGAGGACGGCCTTTGACCATTTTGCTATTCCTAGCATCAGAGAATTCCGGCATATCAGCAATATAGACAATCTTGGAATTGTGGCTGTGCATTCTCTGCAAGCCAACAACGAACCAGGAGACGTGTTCGTGTGGCGATCAAGTCATACTCCAACATCTATTGAAGGCAAGGTCTTAACAGAGACGTTCTTGGCATTAAGAATATTCCTTAGTGTTCCATTACGTCTTGTAACAAGTCTTGTTACTTCAAATTGGCGCGACCCGAGTGAGGAACGAACCACCTGCAAACTCATTAATCGGACCCACACCTCTAACAAATTGATGCCCGCGTGTGACGAACGAACCACCTGCAAACTACTTTCCCAAGAAGACTGAAGAAACGAAGCTCAAAGAAAAAAATATGTGCCTTAATCTGTATGGACCACCTACAAACGGCCGCCTAAAAACTGTCATGTTTGGAACTTGCAAGAAGCCAGCTTTAGAAGAAAATAATCTCATCGAAAGATACGTGAAGAGACGCTCCATAGCGTCAGCAAAGCATTTGCTTGGAATTCGAAACACGAAATACAAACAAGCGTTGTCGATAAAGACATCACCACCGTTTGGAATCATGGAAAACGAAACGGAATTATGGATTTCACAATAACTGATTCTGCCTAGTTTATCAGGTGAAAATCTTATACTTTTAATATATATATGTATAATTATTAAAATACCGACCGAAAGGTCTGTAAATTGTTTTAGTGCGACTTTTTATTAAACCATTATGTATCGCATTTCGCAAATTATGTATAGTCTATATCTATGAAGTCTAAGCTTAAACATCGATCGCACGATATTTTGATAAATGTTATAAGAGCTTAATTTTTGTGCTTGGAGCTCAACAGTTTGAAATCAACGCGTTAAACTTGTGAATCACGACTTAATTTTGTTGTGCACGAAATAATTTCGTGTTAAAGTTCCGAATTCTTTTAAACATTTGGTACGTTTTGGGTTTTTGTCTGTTTTTCTCTCATCACGCAGCCGCGTTTACACACGAGTTTAAATACCTCGTATCAAAAAGCATAATGATTTATCCACACGCGAAACATTAGCTTTCAAATCACAACTTTAGGAACACCCCATTTCCTGCCTTTTGTTGAAAGCAATAGTGAATAAGCAGCAACTTCAAAGCGTATTTTCTTGTGATGCGTCGTTATTTTAAAACTTACATTGAACGAATTGTGCAAACTAAAAAAAAAAAATGCAAAATTTTAAGGAAATGTTGCTCAATGTTAAAAATCAAAAGAATTTAATTTTGTATTGAATCGCAAAAGATGTAACGTGAGTAATTACAAATTGCAGTAATTAATTGTCTCAAACTTTAAGTGTAACCTGTCGCGCCTATGTATATATATAAGTATAGAAAATATGTGTGTCTATAACCAAAATATAAATAACTTGAATACTGAGTGTTGCTACAGATAATTTCGAACACACATCTGCCGAAAAATATTTCGCATTTTTCAGAATACAAAAGCACGTTGGACAGCGAAAGGTCACAGCACAGCGCAGCGCACAATGAATGGCTTTCCGGTGACGTCAAAATTACAACGCACCAAACAGGGAGTTTCCCCTGCTGCCGCACAGATCGCCTGAAAAGCTCAATCCTCAGCAATGCAATGGTGTGTCAAGCACACAACAATTTCGAGCAACTCAGCGAACGCTGACATCAAAGTCCTCGGTTGCTAATTCAGGCACCAAAGAGAAAACTTTCTCGAGGAATCAGGAATCTGACTAAAACAATTGCGCAAATGCGTTATGTGATCGAACAATTTTCGCGTCCACGTGTCCACACACATTTCACAAACAAATAACCAGCTTTTAATATGCAAGCTGTTCCAAAATCTAGCGTGGGAATATTTGTAGAAGCCATTTTGTCATATTGTGTTTACACAGAGAATTTTTGTTTTAATCGATGTGTCGTAACGGAAAATTTTCAGTAAAAATCTATGGCCTAAATTCTTTGTAACCATATGTAATGTTTACGTCACTCCTTGCAGCCAATGTGCAAACGATAAGCGGAAAGTTTTCGGTAAAATTCCGTTACGTAGATTTCTTGCAACGAATGCCTTGTTACACCAATTTTTATGCGTCAGAGCTGAATGTGATGTTACGTATATCCGTTTAATGTGAGCGCTTTGTTTTGAAATTCGCCTTATTGTCAACAATCCATTATTTTAGAATCGAACGCCAGTTACGTCGCAATGTAGAGCGAAGCGCTTTTGTTCAAGCCATATTTGGACAAAAATATTATTTCCGTCTATAAGAGTCGAGAGAAAAAGGTTTAGACCACGCCTTGTTGTCACGTGATTTATTATTGAAAATCGTAAGAATATCTACGTCAATATTTCCTGTGCATTTTAGAAATATTTTCGCCAATAAGTATAGTCGCTCAATCGAATAAAAATCAGTATCAACCAGTATCACCCAGTACTGCCTAGTGCAGAGGAGGCTTTTACAGCTGTTACTAAGACAGCAAAATTGACTGTTCATGTATCTGAACTAAAGGAAAGAATTGGACCTGAATGGCCTCACGAAGACAGGCCATCTCGAATCTTGTAGGAGTGTGGTCGATTCATCTTGGCAATTATATAAATGAAGACTCATTTAATCCTGACCCGCACCCCTACAAACTCATACAGGGCGAACTGAGCGATAAAGTCCAAATGCCACACCAGGAAGTCGAATCGATTGGCTTTTCCGGTTTAGGTTTGGGGTTGAAATAGTTTTTTTAAATCTTGTCCACGATCCATGCAGGTACGGTTTCGGTTGACAACAATTTAATTCGATTCTGGTTTAGCTTCAGTTCGGCCAAGGTGGTTTCAATACCGGTTCATCAATAAAAACAGGCCTACGTAATTATACTACCCACACACATAATATTAAGTTCTCATAATAGTTATATTTTTTTAATTACTTTTCTGGTAGTCTTTTAAAATGATTTGTTTATAACACTGTCTCTGTCACTACATTTTGCGTATTTTCGTCTTGATGTACTGGCTGTCCCTAGAAACACATCCCTGTAATTTGTACGCGCCTTTAATTGCGCGGACTGGCCAGTTTTAAGATATCTCAGCTAATAAAAGCTGTCACCCCGCAAAATGCAGGCCCACAAGCATGGGTGCCCGCACGAGAGGGGGGGGGGCACTTGCCCCACCTGGAATTTCAAAATGCGATTATTACTATTATTTATAAGTGTAATTTGTATTACTTATCAAGGTTAAAAATATTATACATTATCCATTGCCCCCAGTGGCGTATCCAGGGGCGCGGGAGTTCTTACCCCCTTTTGTAGAGGAGGGGTCGTGACTTTTTATTGACACCCTGTCAGTGTCACCAAATTGATGACACCTGTCACCCAATTAGGTGACACCCTGTCATCGATTCCGTAACACCCTGTCACGGATTTGGTGACATCCTGTCACTCATTCTTTTTAAATCTGGAAAAAGTTTGCAGTGGACAAAAGCGCACTTTTATGTGGTTTAAAGCGCAGTAGTTTGTTCCGCAGTAGTTAATTTGTTACCCATAACTAAGTCCAGTTTCATACTGTATTTGACATGTCAACTGTTAACACCCTACAAACCAGTTTGCCAACATTTCAGTACTAATCCTGAAATAGACACATTGGTA
Organism: Ascidiella aspersa; assembly: GCF_963924565.1. Classification (NCBI taxonomy): domain Eukaryota; kingdom Metazoa; phylum Chordata; class Ascidiacea; order Phlebobranchia; family Ascidiidae; genus Ascidiella; species Ascidiella aspersa. The sequence continues at coordinate 17,011,698 of NC_139449.1, forward strand.
GTCACAATGTATAACGTCTTTGTTTTGTTACTTTTAACGTTATTAAGAATTTTTCTAATGTTAAATGATCTTTATGGGAATCCGGAAACTTTATTTTAAGTAGTTCGCTCCAAGTAGAATACCCAATAATATCCTTACTGCGTTTCTTTTCTATGCCAATAAATGATTTACAGCAAATAGGGAAAACGCAAAATTGGAAAAAAAATTATAAACCAAATAGACTTCTTGATTGTTTATTACTCTTATAGACGTGTAATATAACAGTCATCACATTTAAACACAGATATTATAACGTTCGTTATATGCGCCCCGGTCTATGCGCAGAAAGCTATATGAGGCTAAATTCTTGTAGCGAAACGCGTCTCCTATTTCAGCCTCTTAAACAACCAAACACAGTTTGAATTGAAACTTGTTGTTGAACTGAAGAAAGAATCAACGAAGCTGGCACAATACGGGAAGGAGACGGTTTCTATACAAAAGGCAATGTGTCAAAAACGAACTCGTGGTACAATTTCAAATATTATGCTCACCAACTATTTGGGTAACCCGGAGAATGTGAAGCAAACAGCGTCAGTACATAACATGTCAAACGCCTAAATAAAACAAGCAATTTAACAAACAATGCTTCATTATGACGTCACACGCATAAATATAAACTTACCAAGAGTTAAGGCAAATGCAGTCAACAAAGAGCAAATTTACACTCTTTTAAAGTTCACAAGAAAAGGCACTGCAAAACAAGAGCAGCGTAAATACTACATAAAGGATGTTATTATATACACAAGGAAAATAATGCTGGGCGAACTGACTACTTGTGTCATCGTAGAAACTTTAGCAAAGGTTACATTTACATAATATAGACATATACCCAGGGCTGCAAACCCATATTATTCACAACGCAACTCACCAAGAATAACCTTGCGAGTGACAAATTCGTCCTGTTACACAAAAAACAGCAATACAAACTTGCGCCACGCAGGGCTGCCACTCAGATTTTTAATTTATCTCAAGGTTTCATGTCTAAAAATCCCAAGAATTGCAAAAAAAACCCAAGATTAAAAAAGCTGAAATATAAGAGACTGTGGCGGACTTTGAGGTGTGCATCCAAGTGTATTGAAGCTCTAACACAGGTTTTGGCAACCTTTTTTCTAGTCGCCGGCCAAATGCCAAACTGGTACCGGTAAAGGTCTCTGCGGGCCGCACACAAAGTTAATGAAGAAGCGTGGTATTAAAATGTTAGAACAACTGTGAATCAGGCGGGCCTCGATTTTTTTGCACTTGAAGACGTGTTTGATTACATTCAAGGAGGCAGTAAATTGTTTTTTCGAGTCCACACCTCGTCATCCATACTACTAATGAAAAGTGTAATAAACCTACTTCGAAGAAACGCGATAACTTTACCTCTAGCGAAGCGAGCTTGATTTTTTTTTAGGTATACCGGTATTTTTTATAAATTTCTTTTAAGTTTTTTATTACATTGCCAAAAATACTAAAATGTTGATATTTTTTAATCCGTTTTCCGTTTGTCCGCAACGCAATTGTCAGCCTTCAACGTCGCAACGGTAAGGAAGCGCTGTGTTCAGTGACGTAGCCATCCGAAAATTTTTTTTGGGGGGGCAAAAAGTTTGGACTTTTTTGTCCAGCTTTTGTCATTGTATTAACTCATGTAACGAACACAAAAACAATGCTAGCAAACCTTTTCGAACAGCATCTAAATGAGTGTTAAACGCAATACCCAAAACCATTAAAAGAGCAAAAACTGTCTAAAAGTAGTAAAACTACATTAATGTATAGCAAACGTAATATTAACTATATCGTTTGTGACGTAACATTGCTAACAATTAAAGGTGTTGTATGTCTGTGATCGAATGTTATGGTACTGCTCATAAATGCTAAAAAACAAATTATTAAGAATAAATTCAAACAAACCGAATGCACTAAGATCATCCTCTTACGTATAGTTAAAATAGTCAAAAAGACACTTACGTATAGTTAAAATAGTCAAAAAGCAAATTGACTCGTGTCTACTTTGTCAAATAGGCGGCGGGACGGATCCGGCGGTAGGTGCCCCTTCTCTAATAGCTCTCATTATTATCGTCGATTGGGTCTGGAGCATTAACGCCGTCACACAAGCTAGTACCGGTAAATAAACAGTTTCGTCTAACAAGCAAGTAATAGCATTGTTACGTCACATAAGTAATGTATGCGTATATCCACGAGCCAGGCAAATAGCTACTTCCTCATTCTTATTAGGAAATGAGTCCTTAAATACAAGTAAAAAAAATATTTGTAATTTCATCCTGTTAATGAATTAAAATTCCCAAGATATGGAACAGATATCCCCAGATCCCAAGGTCTAGGCTGAAATCCCAAGATCTTGGGAAAAATCCCAAGGAGTGGCAGCCCTGGCGCCACGACAGTCAGGCGAAAATGAAAGACCGCATGTATCAAAAAGTTAGTTCACAACGGTAAAGCACCAATGTCTCATAGAAATCGTTAATTACTGGCAAATACGATGTAACAGATATTGTTTAGGCAAAACCGTTGTAAAACTGTGCTTGTTAAAAACTTTGTCATAATTGTTAATTGTGGATTTTCATAATTGAGAAATTCTACTGTTTAAATTAATGCTTTTTGATGGTTGACATTTTTAGCCTGATCATATAGGCAGCTCTTTTAATCCAGCGGCTGGTAAGTTAAAAACATAACTTACAAAATTTATACAACATCATACATTGAATGTTTTAATTAAGTGATCTGGAGATCCTTTGTTGAACCAGAAATTGTTAAAGAAGTCAAGTAGTGCAAGAATAAAATGGGTAATTTTATCTTGCTGGCAGTGTGGAGAGTCCACATTGCATCTTTAAGGAAGACCATGCAACATGCAGCCTTTTGATCATAAGATGACTCTAATTTCTCCAAGAATAATACCTATCAGACTGTAATTCTGTAGGAAACAATTTTATAGTGTTTTGTGAATAATATTATATATATTATAGTTATCCCTCGTTTATTTATACCCCGAAGTTCCTAAGCTTAATTATTGTGAGCTTCTTAGTAGACCAGTATATGCAAAACGTTCGCTCTGGCGTCCAAAATGGCATAAAACAAGTTAGCTTCGAAGTCAGTAATTAACCTTGTTCGTACGTCAACTTGACGTTTTAATCAGGTTGCTTTGTGGTCCGCCAAAACGTTAAAAAATACCATTTTAAAACGTTTGAAATGACGTCAAAAGTGACTGAAAAGACGTTAGTTTTGACGTCAGTAAACAACGTTTTTTATACGTCATTTATGACGTTTTAAAATTAGTTGCATTTGGTTTGTCTCAACGTTATAAAAGAACGTTAGTAAAACGTTTAAAATTACGTTGTCTAAAACAAGTTAATTTTGATATCAAAAAATAACGTTATTTCTACTTCACGTTTGACGTTCTAAACTGGTTGCATTATAGTTTTACGCTACGTTAAAATAAAGCGTTAGTTTAATGTGTAACGTTGTAAATTTGTTTCATTGTGGTTCGTCGCAACGTTTAAAAATAACGTTCATAATACGTTTAGTGACGTCCGTAATAATGTAACACATGTTAGGTTCGACGTCTGGAACCAACGTCGTTTTTTACGTTACAAATGACGTTAAAATTTTGTCGCATTGCGGTTCGTTTGAACACATTCCCACAACGTTTACGTCAAAAAAACGCTGTGTGTTAGCTGGGACATTCTGTCGATAAACAGCAATCAAAGATAAATTTTGAGGCACAGGTTCTAAGATGTAAACTAAGTAAAAAATAAAACCACGGTTGACAGTGCTTGTTTTTGCACATCTATCTAACTAAATTTAAAAGTTTGTCCGCCGGTCGGCCGACCACCACACATTGCGCACATGTTCGCCGCTCGGTCGCTGACAGGCAATCTTTAAGGAGAGAGACAGAGCAACGTCGCTCATACAGCATGCTGCTCTTAAGCGAGACGCCGGGCGAGTGGGTAAAATAGAAAGAAACTCGTGTGCTCCCAGACAGAAAATAAATGTTTCTTTCTATGTGAGAAAGTCTTCTTATAGCCTTTAAGTTTTACTGATTTCTCTATTTTATATAATGCAACAATTGAAGACTCAATAAAAAGTCATGTTGTTGCACACTTTGTAAACATAATTTAAAAAAGTGTTATATCAAATAGTAGCCTAGTAATGTTTTTTCAACTGATTTAGCATGAAGAAGTATGAATACTTTGAATAGTGTTGTAACTTTGTGCGACGTACCCTACTCTATGCTATTTATGTTTATTTGTGCCTTTGTTGTGTTGCGGGTTATGTTTATTAAAACGCTGTTAATAAAAGCCTAGCAATCCCTAGGTAACCGCAAATAGTATGATTTAAGTCAGTGGCCGGCAAACTTTTTTCGTCGCGGCCCAAAGTACTTTTTTCGGAGCTCTTTAAGGCCCATTACGTAAAGCCACCACGTAAACGGTGCCAGGATATTTGTTTTAAGTTGGGGGCATTAGAATGACGTCCCAAAGTTAGAAATACTTGTTTTACTCGAACGCACTCGTGCGCAAATATGAAGCTAAATTAAGTTCAGTTGAATTGAGTGTATAAAAAAATAAAAAAATAAAAAACATACTTAGGTTGATTCGTTTTACATTGGCAAAACTTCAATTAAAAGGATATGTGACGCATAAGTCACATACAAGAATTCGAATATTGCTCAAAATAACAGCATTTATTGTAACATTTAACAGAAATTGGACTGTACCAGTTATGAGTCACAGGATGCAAGAAATTATAGAACACGAGCTTTTGGGCTGAATAGATTAAAGTATATAACTTAAGTACATAAAAATCCCTACATTTGACGTCCCAAGTAACGCCGTAGTTCAAGTAATTTAATAAACGTGTATGTTGTTCTCGAACCAACCAGTATGGTATTATTTAACTAAAGCAAGTTTATCTCGCAAAACGCTTAAAAATTGCGTCTATTTGTTTTTAGTTGGCGAATCTCTTACCATAGACGTGTGCTTAAATGCATAAAAGATTAACACTATATATCAATTACAAAGCTGAATGGCGGCACCCGCAATCACGTAAAACGTTCGCACGAAACGCGTAAAAGAAATTCATTACGTTAGTCATGTTATAAAATTTGGATAAATGTTACTCATGATACGCGCCATATTAAGTTGAACAGAAAATTATTTTCAACTACATTTATTTTAGTAGAAATTGCATTTTGCAGGGAGTTTAACTAAGTTCATTCAGTTTAGGCTGTTGACACCAAGAAAAGGTGAAATATTATACGACTCCTTGATGCCGAAAACACTGCCCGAGACAATGTAAAAATACTTAGCCACACCAACTTTTAAATACAGTGTAATAAATGTACGGCTATCACGCGGCACACAACTACATGATAACACTAATTCAAAAGTGACTCGCGGCTCACCAAAAATAGCTCTGCGGCCTACATTTGGGCCGCGGCCCACAGTTTGCCGACCACTGATTTAACATGATCGTTTATTCAATATTGCAAGTTACTGATGAAATTCATAAAAAAATGGCAAATAAAGCATTTGCTTTTTTGAGTAATTCTACCATGCTATGCTTCCTCTAACTGCAATATAGGCCTACCTGTATTTGTTTTGTTGTTTAAAATGTGTAATACTAACATATTAAACCAATAAAGAGGTCTGTTTGTTTTGTCGCTTGGTTTTAAAAGTGTGCTTTCTCTATATGCTGAAACACGTATATGCAAAATTTCTCTATATGCTGAAACACGTATATGCAAGTACATTAGGGGTATTTGTTAGGTTTTATTTTGTCGCCCGACAGCACATTTTAAAGAGTGTGCTACTACTACAGGAATAACCGATTAACAACCAAGAGTAGTACAGTTAGAAAGTGATAAAGGCATCTGCAGAATGTAAAAACAAACATATTTTTACCCATATCAGCCGATTTAAACTTTCATTTTGGTAAAGATTAAACTAAGTATAGAACTTAGCAAACCGAAAATCAGTTTGTTTGTATGTAATAAAAAACAATGGTTTTTCCCACAAATAAACTTATTACACAGAGTAAAACCATAAAACTACATCAATGTTTAAACTGTAAAAATTTCGGTATTTACGTTGCGTCTTGTGTTATATGTAATGAACAATATGTTGGCCAAACTAAAAATTCGTTCTCCACCAGATGGAATAGCCACAGAGGGACGTGGAAAACCTTTTCTTTGTCGAAAGACGGCGACAAAGCTGCTCTTTTAAAACATTATGCTTCCTACCATGCCCACATTTTTGCCTCCAAGCCGCCTTTAAGTAATTGTTTCAAGGTGGCTTTTGTAGAGCAACCCGAGGTCAACCAACTAGACCTGTGCGAGGACAAATGGCTTAACCTTATAAATGCTAGCATAAACATCCAAAAAATGATTTTACCTCGTTTTAAATAGTGTTTTGTTTTGCTGTTTTACTTTGTTTTCTCTATTTGCCCTCTCTTTTTTATTTTCCACCTCATGGCGCGCATTTATCTGTCTTATCAGTTTACGTCACTTTACTGATTGCATCGTCATTTAGTTGCAGCAGTTGCGGCTTGCATAGTGCACCACTTGCCTAGAACAGTTGGTTTAGGTTTTTATAGCGTATTCTTGTCTTATGTTGTGTTATGTTTTTAGATACTGAAGATGCTTTATAGCGAAATATATTTATCTTTTTATTACATACAAACAAACTGATTTTCGGTTTGCTAAGTTCTATACTTAGTTTAATCTTTATCATTGATGTGCAACCAGAATCGTTTGTTTTCACCATTCGGATTCAGGCAGATTTTGTTATTTGAAAGAATACTTTGATTATATTCATTTTGGTAAAGGACACTTTTTTACAGATTTTGAGAAGTCGGCGACAGGGTGTCATCTAGTTGTTGACAGGGTGTCACTGATTCAGTGACAGCGTGTCACCGAATCAGTCACAGGGTGTCACTAAATCGACGACAGGTGTCACCGAATTGGTGACAGGGTGTCACTAATCAGTGACAGGGTGTCACCGAATCGGTGACAGGAAGTCACGGAAGCGGTGACAGGTGTCACGAAATAGGTGACAGGTGTCAGCATTTTGGTGACATTGACAGGGTATCAGTAAAAAGTCACAACCCCTGTTGCTTTCGTAAGTGATATTATCGTTTTTTGTTCGTTTTCGTCATGGTTTAACAAACTGTTCGAAGCGTGCTTTTCAAGTAATTGGTCACGCGTCTTAATCTAATGCAGCGCTTCTCAACCGGTGCGCCGCGGCGCACTGGTGCGCCATGGAAGGCTGCCAGGTGCGCCGCGAGCTGAAGGAAAAAATAATTTAATATATAAAAGATGTATTTATACGTTTCTGTTAAGCTTAGCTCATTGATTCCACAGTACCTTTAAGTAGGAAACACAATAAAACCTACAAAGTAACAGCATCTAAGTCAGATAATCCATAATACCATAGTACTAAGACTACGGACATAATAACGCCAAATTTGCAGTAGACTAATAACCACGACAGAGCATAATCTAAAATACACTAAATAAGACCTAAACAAGTCGAATTAAGCCCAAAATTAATCGAAATTAGACTTAAATTGACAAAATTACGGCAAGGACTGTAGTGAAAGGGTATGGGATGATTGGGGAACACCTGTTTGGTTTTGGCAGTTTGCTATCGACATTTGGTCGCCGCTGTTTTGGCCCCGAATTTTCTGCCTCTGTTTGGGATTATGGGTGGTAGTTGGTGGTGTCAGCAATTGGGTTAGAGTTGAAAATATTCTAGGGTTATTGATAGCTATGTATGGTGTTTTCGGTTAGATAAAAGGTTGTATAGGCCTTATTTTGGTCATTTAGGTCTGATTTCGTCATTATTACGGCTATTAGGTATTACTCCTATTTACGCCTATTCCTAACTGTCTTTTATTCCGAAGTTGGCGTTGTTCTTATTTTGGTCTCAAGGCTGAAGTCTCTTTAAAGATATGCAACTATAAAGCCTATATAATAAAAAACTGCAAGCAATTTAACAGAAATGAAGGTACACCTCAAAAATTTCGCGCTCGCTGAGCTCGCAAGGAGCGCCGCCACGTTTTCAAATGTCTCTAGGTGCGTCCCCAAGTAAAAAAGGTTAAGAAACACTGATCTAATGCGAAACCAAAATCGAGCGCAAAACGCCGTTTTTCGTCTTTTGTTTGGTCGACCGTAAACGCTGGAAGTTTTTCTCTTTCGTTATTTGTTTAGGTTGACTGATTAGCAAGTGTGTATTCGACAATTGACAACCCTAAGTCAAACCTTCTTTCTTTTTTTCTCGCTAAAAAACGTCGAGTTATACGCAGTATGTTCCTCGCTGTTCGGTCTCTGCGCTAATATCCGATGTTGGTGTAACATCGACATTTGTTTAACTGAAGCAGATTCTTAAAAGGAGGTATTATGGTGACTGTCGTGCGCGTTTCAAAGTCTCCATTTTGAAGTAATAATGGTTAACGCAAAATTATGCTCTTTCAGCATACTGTAAGACCACGTGCTAAGTGTGCAATAGACACAACTTATTTACCATCAACCGCAGCTTGTAATTTATCTGACTTGGCACACAGCTCGGCGCAGATGTTGCGCTAATCGTGGCATAATAACACCCTGAAAAAAAGCTCTTTGTTTAGTATTGCAGGTGGTGAAAAGACATGCTTGTAATTTAGCGCTCGTTCCGTTCATGGACCTTGAAAACTGCGCTACTGATAGTCGAATTATGTGTGGTTCTACCACAATTAGTCACACATATTTCACGGTCTTCGTTTGTTTTTTCGCCCCAAGTTAACTATTGCACACCGTGATTTCGCAGCTGGCGCCTAACAGGATTGTCGACGACGCAGCGTTCGCTTTTGCTGGACGTATTTGGCTGTTTCTAATTAGTTTGTTTATCACGTCTTGCAATCACCATTCTATGACGTCATACTGTCACTGTTTTATGACGTCATCATTTATTAACGTCAGACGAAAAATAGAGGAATTCCCTAAGTTGAAAATTTAGGACCCCCCTTTTTGATTTTCTGGTTACGCTCCTGATTGCCCACCCCCTGGAAAATTTTCTGCAGGCGCCCCTGCCCACAAGTATGTCTCGTTTGCGACCTTCGTAATAAAAAAGGTTCGAGTGGTCCCTGCAAACATACCCATGACATAGTTTTGTAGCCAATGTTTGCGCAAAACATAAATAATTACTGAAATGTTTTGCACATTTTAGAAAGAATTGTATTTAGCAAGACATTTTTGACAAAACATTCAAGTCGTGAAGGACCCAGCTGTATCGCTGTACAGAAACTACATAATACACGGCAATTTTTGATTTATTATTGTCACGACGTAAAAGATTAGCACAAAGCGCAAAAATTTGGCTAAATTGGCAAATATTCCATACAAAAAAACCTACCGCCGGCGTCGTATCAAAATGATGTAATAAAATTGTTTTCGATAAACGAGATAAATTTGTTTACCTATAGTTCAAAGTTGGCAAAATTCATTATATGCCACCGATATACTTGCATAGTTGTGTGTCCATATGTTAACTTCTTGCATTTGGTTTTCATAAGACGTTGTCACAGATAAATCGAAATCAAAATATTGTTGTATGATGAGTCCTTTTATGTACGGGCCTACTGAATTCCAAATATTTATTGAAGTTTATTTTTAAACTGATCTGTCCGTAGGGATAAAAACGAGAGTTTGAACCATTTTGGTTAGCGTTTGCCATTGTATATAAACTGCCGTATTGAACACAAATAAACATGCTAGCAAACCGTTTCGAGGAGCAGCTGACTGAGTTTTAACGCAATACTAAAAAAACATTCAAAGAGCAAAAACAAAATGACTAAAAAGTAGTACTACATTAATAAGAATAGCAGACGTAATAATAACTACATCCTTTGTGGTGTAACAACTAACAATACATGACAATTGAAGGTGTGGCATGCCGGTGATCGACTGTTGTGGTATTGCTCACAAATGCTACAAAACAAATAGTGAGTACCGTTTTCCAAATTTTGTGTACAATATTAAAAAAAATCACCTGGCCACACCTATGCTCATAAGGCTTTGTAGCGCACGGCTATTGACCGACTAAGAGATTTTGTGTTTATTGTGCAATTTACGCTGTAACGGCTTAGGCCCCAGATTTATTGTCTACTCGCACCAAAGTGTAAATTCTAAATGTGCTGTTCCGCGATTATCTCGGCGGTCAGCAGTTCGATGGTCTGTGGCTAGTTAAGGCCGCTATCCGCTTGTAAACAAGGCCTCTTCTCAGTTAACGTGTTGTGCGGTTGACAGCGCTGTGCTGTTCACAGCGCTGTGTTGTTAACAGTGTAGATTGTCCGCCTTCTATAGTTTTCAACGGGATGCGTGTGGGCACTATAGGCATGCAGCCATTACACGAAAGGCTACCGGGCTTCCAGTTACGTGACTGATGTAATTTATTTTACGTTTTAAAAATCGAAACATATTTAGAATGTCAGTTTTGTAAAACCGGTACATTTAACATGACATTTTTATCACTGAATTTTGAAATAATTATTCAAAAGTTAAATTACGACGGACTTAAAAAGCACCCCATCCGTCAGAAATCAGTGCAGTTCTAAGCAAAAATGTCTACGACAATCAGTGCATTCAAAGGATCAAAAAGTCCGACTTTTAGACTTTGAAGTCTTGAACAATGCACTAATTTGACTTAACAAATGTGCATAAGAAGATTAAGTTTAACAATACTTGACCCAACCAAACCCAAATGCTAACCAGCGCCCTAACCCAAATAATGTGCGATAATTTAATAATTATAACGGTTCAGGCCCCAATACCTCAATTTGTGACGTAATAATCTTAAATACAATGGACGAGAAACCATCTTATGCCCATCCGAGTTTGGGATTTTTTCCCCAGCATTTAAAGAATTATTAAAATAACGAATATTATTTGGGTTAGCGTTAGGGTTTAGGTGGGTCAAGTGTTATTAATCCTATCTCATATTTTTTGTTATCTTTTCTGAACTTTTAATGAATATTTTAATTTATCTACGCCGGGAGTTTACCTCAAGGTCTAAAAGTCTAGACTTTTCTGCCATTGGATGCCCTGATTGTCGTAGACCTTTTTGCTTAGAAATGCACTGATTTCTAACGCATCGGGTGTAAAAAGCATATCGATGTTGCAAGGATTAAAATGTAATGCAGAAGTATAGTTTTATGACATAATCAAGGCTGATCCCGCAGTAAGAAAGAATGGCTAGCCAGATGTCTTACAAAAGTTTTTTTACGTCTGCCAGAAGGGATATCCCTGCAGCAGAAAGTGAGGCCTCACAGAATCAGAGTTAATCAAAATCTGCTGACGACAAGTTGGCATTTCCTCCAGCTACTACTATACATATAGTAATAATTAGAAGCGAAATTTTCAAAGTTGGTGGAAAAAAGTTTATTCTTGGATTAAACATGACGAAATCTGACTAGCCTACTGCAGTGCGTGTAAGGCAGGGGGTTCTTCAACTTTTTTTACCGCGGACCCCTAAAACACTTTTTGCTTCGCACGGACCAGCACAGGCAAGAAACTTTTAGTGGCGACGTCATAATACAAACAGACTTCACAAATTTGCTGTTTTCGGTCCAAAAAATTTCAAATGAAATAAAGTCCAAGTATATTCAGTGCAAAAACGTATTATTTTTAACTATAGCATATTCTTTTCTTTGAAAAATAGATTGCTTGAATATACACTAATAGTTCAATTAGGCCTTCATGGACCCCCTAAAACTGGTTCACGTACCCCTCAGGGGTCCATGGACCCAAGTTAAGAACCCCTGGTGTAAGGGGTCTTAAAAACAACCGAATCTAAGAGATCGTTGATAACCGTACCGCGAAATGTTTGGATTTTCTAACTATAGAAATGCGTTGTTTATCGACGATCGCGGGACAACTTTTTATTTGATATATATTTATTTTTCCCCTAAAATTTAGAACATGGCATAAATTGACTCATTAAAGTTTAACTGACGTTCTACTTCAGTGAGCCGCCTTTTTGAAAGGTTTCGGGTAAGGTTCTTTTTAAAATATTAGTCCAAAAACCGGTTCATAAAGTTCCGACGGTTTTGGTTCCTACACCACTCCCTGTTTTGAACTGCCTGTAAGTGTAAAGTGAGTCCAGCAATGGCAATCCCTACACTGTCCAGGTAAGGTCTTTATTGGGGACTTGGGAGTCATTTGCAATTTACGATCGCTTCGTGTTTTGTTCCAACCTTGTTCGCTCTTTTGAGGTGGTTTATCATTCTTCCCGCAATGACAGTGAAGCTGATATAGCTGAAAGAAGCTTTAGGGCAGTGGTTACCAACCTGGGGGTCGCCATGTACTATTTGTCAAATAAAAAACTGACAAAAACGAGTAATATTAAGAAAAAAATAGCAGTACAAGAAGCAAGAACAACAGCGAATTCTGTTAATGACATTTGCTTCAGTTAACCAATCGTGTTTATGACGTCACATTTACTCGGTTTAAATCAAAGCAAAACACATAGCTGCAGTCTAACATTTTGCCTTGTCTAATAAAAATAGCAACGGTGACTATTCGACCACAGAAAACACTTTTATGACACTTGATAAAACTGTGTAACACCATGTATACACAATTGAATTATCTGTAACAACATTATTCTCCACTTGAATATTCGTTCAGAAAAACAAACAAATAATATAAAAACATACACTAAAAATACTGCTACAAAACAACTAAATAATCCTTAATAAGATCCTGTTTTAGATCTCAAACAACAAATTTTATTGTTTTGTTTAATTTACTTAAAGAGTCTACACTCTACAGGAAGTCAATTTGTTGTTACTTCATATGCGCATGATACATGTTTTTTCTTAGGGATAAAAGAGTCGGTATAATGCAAACAAACCTTAACCTGTAACTTTATAGTCACTTATGCGTGCCTTGTAAATCCAGATATTCTTGCCAAATTGTTTTATAATTGTAATACAACAAAATCTGGAGGGTTGCGACAACTAAAAAGTTGGGAACCAGTGCTTTAGCGGTTTGCGAAGAATAAAATATTTTCTTTGGTCAACAAAGCATTAAGCTCAATTAAACCATGTCATGTTATTGTCTATCTATAGGAGGTATTTGGACCATATCAAAACAAAACGCAATATATTGGACCAATATGGGGCATTCCCATAAATGTTAATAATCACATCTTTTGCATTGTCAGCAAATAAAAGTATTAAATACGAAAAATTTATTATAATTTACTTTAAAAAAGTCATCACCTTATTAGAGGGCTTTTTGTGCTGTCATATTTATCTCAAAATGTTGAGAAGCGAAAAACAAAAGTCAGTGTCTATGAGCAATAGGTCATATGAATAATTATGCAGAACATCTTGATGTTTAGATTTAAGATACTCTACCAATAAAGATAAAAATATTAAATCTTGTTCATTTGTATGAGATACGAAATGTATATTAAATATATTATGACAAACTTGACATAACATGTGATTGCAATAAAATAAATAAAGGAAAACAATTCTTTATGACACAGAAATACTAGTTAATGGTCCATGTAGGTAATTTGCCATTGCGCTGATTTTAGCTTTCAGTATACCAAGTCCAACTGATTTTTCAGCAAACATACAGAGAAGAAGTCCAGATGACCCGGGTTTTTGAACTGCAACAATGCCAGTCTCACAAGATGCAATGAAGCACTCCATTACATCTTCATTCATTGCATTATGGCGATTGTTATCATAAGCAGACCAAATGTTGCTGGAAATAGTTGCTTTTACTCTAACCGCACTGTCACCATGTCCAGAAAATGCCACCAAGGCACCTTGCGAGTTGACAAGAAGAGTGCTATGCACACCTCCTGTGTTTGCCTGATCCAAAATTTTAGTTAAATCTTGAGGATTCAACATTTTTTTATATTAATTGTACAAAGACTTTTGCTGCTCGATTAATAAAAAAAGTAAATACCAATAATATTTAGCAATAGACATTAGAAGAAAGTATGACAGCATTTTATAGCATATATGTGGTCATGCTTGTAATGGATTAATTGGCAATTAAACTGTCTTGGCCTTGGGCACTGTGTTTATATTTTTGTTTTAATTTTTCGATTATTATTTAAAAATATTGTGATTGTGATAAAAAAAATTACGAAATATTCTGGGTCATTTTGTTCTGTTGATATTTACTGGAGAAACAAACTCTATAATTACTTTATATTTTTTTTCAATTCTGTCCATTAATTAACATTTAACAGATAACAATATTTGCAATTACATTAAAACATTTTTCATGAATTAAAAACTTTGCATTACACGTAAGAAACAACGATTCAATAAACTAGTTGTTCTCAACTTCATCTTTAAAGTTAAAACCAGATATATGTTCTCGAAAAATATAACATTGTAGCATTTATCAAACATCACTATTTTGCATTGCTTCAATTGACGTCAATATGCACGTGATCAGTGTCCACTGAGGCGTGACCAAGAGCCGAGAAGAGCACAATCGGCGTTTCGCGATTCATTCTGCTTTATACGTCGATTCATTCTATTTTATACGTCATTTTACTTTATACGACTTGAAACACCGTACGTTTTACGTTTTCGTGTGTACTGATTGTTGTGAATATATACTAAACAAGCAATATCAACTAGGTGAAATGACTCTATCTAGAGTTCAAGAAGTTAAGGTTAAGGACAGGTTTTTAGCGCAGTGCTTGTCAACCTTTTTCGAAATGGTACACCCTTTTTACGTTTACTTAAAACCTATACACCCCAGTCCACGTAATACACCGAATCTGTAGTAGGCTAATCCTTATCGAAATAAGGATAATCAGGGCTGCAAGTATAGGAAATCCGTAGCAGTCATTTAATACAAGCGTTGCTGATGTTGAATTTTTTCAGTCATTTGTGTGAACCGAGGCAGTAGCCTTGTTTCGAGTGCTCCTATCATAAGAAAATAAACATCCCTGATAAAATTTCATTTTTGGTTTTCATTTCAACAAGGGCAGACAATCTTTCTCGCAAAGGTAGGCTATGTCATGGGCATGCGACAAGGGTGGAAATCGCTTTTTCACTGAGATTTCGAAATTTTGGAATGTTGAGAAGCGAGGACAAAAATTCCACCCGATCTATTAGAAATTAGTGCAGTTCTAAGCAATAAGGTCTACGACAATTAGGGCATCCAAGGGCAGAAAAGTCTGACTTTTAGACCTTGGGGGCGTGGCAATGCACTAATTGGACCTTTAGGTAAACTCCCGGCTTAGTTAAATTGAAAATATTCGCTGAAAGTGTTCACAAAAGATAAGAAAATGTGAGATAGAATTAATAATACTCGACCTACTTGAACTCAAACGCTAACATTAAATAATTATTAGAACGCTGGGGAAAAAGCCCAAACTCTGGGGGCTGAAAAGATGTCACACATTGATGTATTAATTGAAACCTAAAGCGTTTATGTAATTATTAAATCAACGCACAATAATTGAGTTAGGGTGCTGGTTATCGTTTGGGTTCGGGTGGGTCAAGTATTATTAAACTTCATCTTCTTGGAAATAAGTCAAATTAGTGCATTGTTTAAAAAGTCTAAAAGTCAAACTTTTCGATCCTTTGGATGCCCTTATTGTCGTAGACCTTTTTGCTTAGAACTGCACTAAGTTAACTGATTGGGTGAAAATTAAGTATAGTTTTTAAATTTTTAAACTCTGCATTTCCAAATATGATTGCAGTTTAATAAGTTCACTGGTTAAGTAGCCCAAGTTACTCTTCCCAATGCGGCCCGCGGAACCAAAATATGTGGCCCGCGGTGTGCTTTGGTTTTTGACCCGCACAACAAACATTGAGTTGCAGGCTTTTAAAATTGCTTCAGAAAAAAAAAATTTACACAAAAAAACTTGTTTTTTTTGCAATGTTTTTTTTTGCTTTTTAAAGCTTGAAGTTACCGATGTGTTAATTGCTGATCAACGGCCATATTGTAACTACGATATAAATCGTGAGAAACACACAACATCCCATTAACTATATTAGCTTAATAAAATATATTTTCAGAGTTTAGAAAACCTTTGGTGTTTCGCTTATATTTCAAAGACGGAATACTTTCGATGCGCTAAACAAATATACAAGAAAGACCAATGAGATTCGCGCGAAGCGCGAAAACAATTTCCGTTTTATTATTTAAAAATGACTAAAAATTGAATTTGGTTGGGTCATGACAAGATGCGTATCTGGAAAGAGTGTTTACGATCCAAATAAACATGTAGAAACTCGTCCTTGTTTTCGCTTAGCCTATGTATTTTAAGGAAAATAAGCCGCGGGCCGGATTAAACTGCTTGGCGGGACGGATCCGGCCCGCGGGCCGTATGTTGCCCAGGTCTGCTCTACTGTGTCACAAACTATTAATTCAGATATCCTTAAGTTACTGTTTTGTGCTGGAAAACCTTAATCGCGTACAGCAAACTGCAGATGCTTACTTTAACATCGTTTACGTCGTTTATGTCGAATAGCCACAAAGTCACGTCAAAACAACAGGCTACTACAGGTCAAACTGGTGGCACGATGATATAATAGAATAGGAATATTACCTCACAATGGTCAGGGGAGGCGGCAAATAACGCAACTGCTATCAAATATTTATAGTCATCGGCCTGTTGTCATGCGTTATCTGACACAATTCACAAATGTTTTGCACGGTTCATTTTTGTGCACTCCAAAGAGTAATTGCACGCGGGAAAAAAACACACGATATTCGTAGTTTAGTACTTAACCACGCACTCACATTTTCCCAGTATAGACACGTAACAGGACACAAATAAAACAAGTGGTACAGGGTTTCCGTTGCCTTTTTGCAAAAAGTACATTGGTTAGATTCGGTTTTACCAAACGAATAAAAGGAGTCATTTGTAACAATTGCGCCCAAGTTGAACTTTATCTGAAATCTTCTTAGTTTGTTTTCGATTGTTGAATTGTAGAGGTTGTGGTAAGTTTTTTACCATGGCAGACGTGCACTCCCGCAACTTAAGGTCCGGTGCCATTCTAATTCAGCTTTTGGAGGAAAGAGGATTGATGTTTGTATTTTTTCGTAAACCGATTTGGTGGAGTTATACTGCTGGATAAATACTTTTAATGTATGGGTTCTATACGATCGGGACGTTGTTGCGCTACCCGAATCCCAGCCTTCTAGGAGACTCGATATTAATTTTATGAATTGGACAAAATCTGTGTTGTTAGGAGTAAAGTTAAATTTATTTACCAATGCGTCATATTGTAGGTATTGGCCGTTTATATTCAATAAATCCTGGAAAAAAAAAATATTGGAATCAAGTGATGGCATGAAAAAAACATTTGAGTGGTACTTCACTTTTTTGTTTAGCCAAAGCGGACGGCTGTTTGACTGTGTATCTATGATTTCCAGGAGCTGTTTGCACGCCGTTATTGCGCAACGTAATGTTTGCATGGGGAGTATACGCCCTGTGATTGCATTGTTTGTTCCTATGTTCCCATAAAGAAGCGATTCCAATCTGTTGCCTTGGATAAAGGGGCCTTCGATTTGTTTCCAATCCGCTTCCGCGTTTTCGTCGAGTAGTGTATAGATCCATTTTGTATGTAAGGCTAACAAGTAATTATCCATATTGATCATGCCTGTCCCCCCATTTGCAATACTCGCACTCAAAGTCTATCTTTTCACCCTCTTCCATTTGGACCCCATAAAAATGTAAAGAGGATTCGTTTAACTTTGGAGATAAAGCATTTTGGTATACTAACCGGGACAACACTGCTTTTAAAGGTTAAAATTGGGATCATGAGGCTCTTAATAACTGTTTTTTTTCCGAGGAGCGAGAGACCCCTTGCGGACCAAATATTTGATACTATTTGAATTTTTTTCAGAAGTGGTGTGAAGTTTTTTTCAATTAGATCGGCGTCGTTACTCGGGCCAGTGGGAATTTCAACGCCTAAGTATTTAATAGTGCCTGATGGCCATAGAAGACCACTTTGTTCCATGGGTTTGTGACTGTTTTTACGATTTGTCCCGATGAAAAACGCATTTGATTTGAACATATTTACTTTGCAGCCTGACATTTCGCCGAAGTCTTCGATTATTCTAAAGTAAAATTAACTGTAAAATCCTGATCACTACCCGAAAGAAATACTGTGGTGTCGTCAGCAAGGGACGCTTTAAATTCCTTGCCATTTATCGTGATGCCGTTGTAAAGGCCCTGTCTTAAAGCAGCGGCAAGGCATTCAATGCACAGACCAAATAAGATTGAAGAGAGAGGATCTCCCTGGCGTACGCCACGTTCAACGTTGAATGATTGTGATAGAAAGTTGTTATTGACAATTACGCACAACGGATTTTGATAAAAACATTCGATTAATTTAATAATCTCATGACCGAAACCGAAAGCAACTAAGGCTGCATATATGAAGTCCCAATTCACCGTGCAGCCTTTTCCTTGACCAGTTGTTGGTAAGCTTCGGTGTGCTTGACTTGAGGTTGGCGTTGTTTTCAGAGTTGAAGTCCGGGGAGTTCTTATCAGCATCGTTTAGAATGCTGCTTACGGCTGTTGTAGAGTGTGGATTGTTATCAGCGTTGTTGACGCCAGCGCTAGATTGGGGGGCATCTGCGTTATCGTTTGTCTCTCCGTGTGCTTTGGCTTGCTTGTGCTCTTCTTGTCTTTTTACTAGCCGAGGAAAATCTTTTTGACGTTTGGGACAGTTTGCTTGTTTGTGACCTTTCTCATCACAATACTTGCAAGTGAACACTTGCCCATGATATGTTACGTAAAATTCACAGTCCGCCATCCTAATATAACTTGGTAAAGGGTTTTCTTCGACGTCCGTTGAATTCATTGTCAAGATTCTCATTCCGGTTAGCAACCCAACCTTGTCCTTCCTGTGTGTCACCTTTTCCATATTTAGCCGATATTTCCTCTGCTATGAGTTCACTGGGGAAAGGGATAGGCACCCAGCCAACTGCGATGTTAATCTTGTCATTTTCGTATAGTTTAACAAATTTTACTGATTCTGCTGCGCATAGCTTTGTGTAAAGTTCGAAAACATTTTGTCTATTGGTGCAAGTTATGTCGACGTTTTGGCCTCGCATTTCTGCAATCCCAACTAATTTCTTCAGCGGATAATCGATACTTTTTATAAGATTCAGAATTTCGTCTCTTTTCAATAAATTAACTGTCCTCATACTTAGTCAATTCGGCCTCTTAAAGCTGGCCGCATTTTATTCACTGCCTGAGCGTAACTTGCTCTGCTTGCCATTTTTCGCTCCGCACTCCACGAGCGCCAGACTTGGAATATTTTCTGCGAACCTTGAGCTAATCCGCAACCCATTATACCCGGTGCGGCATCTAGCGGATGGATTAATGAACCCTATTGTAAAACGGAGGCAAACCTCACTATTAAACATTTTAAAACGAATTCCTAAGGGTAAAGAGAGCTTTCTAGAAGTGCACATTGTCTCGTAAAAATTCTCCTGCTTTAAAATAGGATTTGCCTCTCAACAGCCAGAAACTGATTACCGTACGTAAAGAAGATGCAAAAGTTAAATGTGTCTCATGTGTTGCACAAGCTTTACATTCAGTGTTGTAATGTCAAAAGACCTAAGTACACTTAACTCTGTTTTCAAATGACTTGACTTAACTTAAGTCTTTTGGGAAAATGACTTGGGTTAGGTGTTTTTATTAAACATTTTATAAGAAAATTGGGTTATTTATCCCAATTTTTGCACAAAAAACGATTTGCTTAAAACGATTTACCTTTTGGGTATTTTTAGTCAGGGTATTGCTCATAATCGTACGAGTTTACCTAATGTTAATAGCCTTAACGTGTAATTTTTATGACAAGGATTTGCCTTGGAATTGACTTGCTATTTATTCAAAACGACTTGACTTGGAATTCAGTTATTCTACATATGACTTGACTGGGACTTGAGTCATTTCAAAATGACTTGTTTACAACACTGCATTTTCGGACTCCCAATTAATTTTTGAGAGAATTGTTGCCCTCTCAATCATTTTAAAAATAATTAACCTTGTTTTAGGATAATAAATTCCACTTAAATTATTACCCTGCGATATATATTCATTCATGAAACCTTATTATTTGGAATATTCATTGTTCAAAAAACAGAAAAAATTGCCCGGTGCCCTACCCCTAGTGCCTATAATGCTGAAATAATATATATTTGGTACTTACCTTCTATAACTTTGGTCGTAAACTAAAAACCAAATTATTTAAGTCTATATTGGACCCTACGTAGCAACTAAGAGTAAAAAGAAGCAAAGTTGTGGCAAACATGATAGATTTTGAATCCTATATTTTAGCTTTAAACCAAGAAATTAGTTATTTGATCCCTTTTACAAAAAACCTGTAAGAAACTCTTCTGCCTGGGAGTCGTCTTGATTATGATTTGTTGAATTGCTTAATATTGTTGTGTGCGCGGTTTGTTACCGTTGTAAGTATGCAAAGATTTCTACGTTTGTTTTTATTCTCAAATCTGAAAATGGAATATATGTGTGCTTTAAACTCAACAAACTCGAAATTAAAAAATTAGGTTGACTGGCCTTTAGTCCAACCTGTCGCTTCTTGATAGGTGCTATTTGTTTAATCAATTTCGTATCTTTACTTTGTTGTTTAAGCGTTATAGTAATAATAATAAAACGGATATCCAGTTGCAACGGTTGCGGGGCATTTTGGTCAAGCAGTGCATGGTCGCGCCCACACCAGGGCTGGTATAGCCAATGTCGCCTGGCTGTGTGTTTCATTCAAACAATCAGCATGTTGCTGAGTTGACCAGTTTTTGAAATTTTATGCCCGATTTCCCAGTTGTTTTGTTTTTCGCGTTTGCTAAAAGATAACCACTAACATCTGGCCAATGTAAGCAAAGAGCCGGTAAAAACCATAGCAGTCGTCATTTAATATTTGTAGCAGTCGTCTTTCTGTTGTTTTGTTGAGTCGGGTAGCCTACTCGATTTCGAGGTCAATATTGTTGAATATTTTGTAAGTAGCCATATTGTGTAAGTACTTTGTCTTTGTTTAATTTGGATATTCTACACCAGTCAATTTCACTGAAAGTCTACTTTTCGAGGAAAAGCCTCAGTTTATGAAAATGCTAATCAATAAGATATATATAAACACCTGCGTTCTTTCAAGTTTCAAGTAGCCTATTCTTTTTATTTGTGAAATCCCAAATAAAATAAATTGTTTCGTGGTAATAAACGATTTTTCTAAAATCGACATAAATTTGGCGCTCTTGTGGCCTAATCGATTTAAAAATTGAAAAGAGATAAATGATACAGGGTTGCCAGATTGGCCCTTTAAGGACCAAATTTCTCGAATTTGTTTTTTACAGTCTGTTGCCCTTTTAGAAATTATAGTCTACTTTTGGCCTTAAATTTGTTTTTGTTTAAAGTGCATAATAATCAACATTTCTCATATATCGTAACCTTACCATGTGAAACCATATTTAATCAATTTCAATTTTCATGTTAGTTGTAAAAAAAAACATGAAAGCTAAAAAGTAATTTTTTACCACAAACACCTCGATCTAAACAAGCTTCCACAGCTGAGAAAATTTGTCGCTACAAAGATGGCACTGTTCGGTTTCAACGTGCGCGTGTGAACCATTTTTTTTCGAACACGAAATCCCCTCATCGCAAAGAACTGACTAATGTACACCTGGACAATTAAAGTGAACCTGGATAGGTTGGTTGGAAAAGCAAGCCAGCTTCAAAGCTCACTTTAAAGTTTAAACTCAGTTAAAGTGATTTTAAAATACTTTCCGTTGATTGGCAATAAACTAAAAACGAAACTGTTTTCTTTTCGTGATAGTCACTAACAGGTATAGTCGACGAGATATGCAAGTGGCCCGTGGTCTAGCTCGAATGCGCATATTTTGCCCGGCAGTATGAAAGGTTACACGCCCCTGAGCTAGTCTATAAGACCACCCCATCCGTTAGAAATTAGTGCAGTTCTAAGCAAAAAGGTTTACGACAATTAGTGCATCCAAAGGATCAAAAGTCCTAATTTTACATTTTGAGGTCTTGGACAATGCGCTAATTTGACTTAACCCACCCAAACGCTAACCAGCACGCTAACCCAAATAATGTGCGTTGATTTAAATGCCTCAATTTGTGACGTATCAATCCGATATACCAAGGACGAAAAACTATCGGACTCCAGCCATAATACCGAGATAAGAAAAACACCAACGTCAGAATAAAACACAATCCTGAATAAGGCCAAAATAGGACTAATAACTAATAGTAGTAGGCCTATAGGCCTATTAAAAGGCCTTATACCGTCTAAATCGGAATAAGTCCTTAATCCGTCCGAATAAGACCTAAAAGGTCAGCAGCCTAAACAACACTTCAACTAACCCCAAACCCACCCCTGAGTACATCGCTACTTCCCCTAATATTTTTAACACTAATTCCATGTTCTACCCCCACCCAATACCCACCAAAAACCCCAAACAGGACTAATAATATTTAGCATGAACCTAGTGCAAGACTATGGAGGTAACTTTTCTTGGTGATCAGCCAAAATTCCTTACAAATTTACAAAACGGTTAGTCGTTAACAGCAGTGCAATAATAAAGCTGTCTGTAAATTCTATTTCTCTTAGCCAAAACGGCAAGACCAAAATTTTATTACCGGTATTCTGTGGATGTTTTGGAAAAGGCTATTTAAATGTTATGATACCGCTGAGAAGTAGAAATACGTTGCCTGTAACCTACTAGCACAAATGTTATTGTTACTTGGCCTAAATTTCAATTTGGAACTAAAGCGCCCTATACTACACCTGACGTTTTAGTACTGCAGAAAATTATTGCAGAAATACGCATCAAAATCGCGCGAAGCGCGAACAATTTTTCAATTAACGTTGTTAAAGTTGGTACAAACAAAGTTTGTAGGCCTCGTGAGCCCGTGGTTTTACTTCATCCCAAAATGTTTCAAATAAATTCGGCCAAATTAGGACAGAAAGCTTACTGCCCTAATGATTTGCAAACCGTCGGACACAGCAGTTAAATTAGGACAATTCATTGTTTTTGGTTCAAATTTTAGGCCTTCTGGCAATCCTGGTTTGACAGCCATTCATTTTTATTATTCATCGTTTGACTGAATGTAGGCTTGATTCATTAATTGAAAAGTGTAATAGTGACGTCATAAACGCGACAGGTTCACTGCAGCAAAATCCGCACAAAGACAAATGTTAGACCGGCGGTTCTTTTGCTCCTTTTATTCTTCTAAACTGTTAGCTCATATTGCCTAATTTGCCTTAGAAATTGTACATGGCGACCCCCCAGACAGTCCTTTGCGACCTCCAGGTTGAGAACCACTGGAATAGGATAAGAATCGCATTTGAATTTTGTATTCTACTATGACGTACCTAGTGATGACTAAGTATATTACTGATCATAGACTTGTAACAAAAGAATGTCTTATGCAACAAGTAATTTGATTAGTGTAGAAATGTTTACTTGCATACATACATGAATTTATCTTGATTTATTGGTGACATTTTAATATTTATTGCTTTCAGATTTGACATTCTTATGAAAAGTGTTCAGCTCTGTTTGACATTAAGACCCTTCCTGTTGGACAATTCCTTTTAGATTCAGACCTTTGTTAAATATATGTTAGCCTTTCTGTAAAGATAAGTGTTGGCCATGTTCCAAGATGGAGATTTCTTTACATCCTACAAACTGGTTTCAAACAAACTTAAGAAGTAATTCATTTAAAAAATTTGGGGCACTGGTCTAGAATTCAACCACTTTTTTAGAGTAACAAAACGTGTTGTTAAAGTTAAAATTGCAGGGAAGAAATAAATATAGGAGAAGAAATATAAGAATATTACTTGACCCACCATACCCAAACTCGCACCCTAACCCAAGTAATGTTAGAAATATAAACCCCTGGATGAAAATGTGGTGGGATTCTAGACCAGTTTCTATTTTTAATTTAAATCTACCAACGTTTCATTGTCGGCATCAAATTAATGTCTATTTACTACTAAAACATCCACTCTCTTATATCTGTAAAGAAAGGTTGCTGAGTGCACAATTGCTTGTGGTTATACTAAATAAATTTGAAATCATAAACTGCTTTTTAAGGAGGTTGACTGGTCAACGGTTAGTACTCGTAGCCCAACTGAAAAGTATGGCAAGTGCACCCCAATAGTGTAACAAATGGGTTTTATTTGGGGTGCATATTTGATTTTTGGAGTGCACTTTTGAACTTCAATACACCCTGAAATTTTTGGCCAGGCACCACCCAAATCTGCTATTTTTTCCAGACTGGAAAGCAACTGGACTACTTATTTGCACTAGTGGGGGGAGGTCGCTAAAGAACTTAAACTAATTTACTTTTTGCTATTACAGGCGTTTTATGAAAAAGCCAAATTACTCTGAAGCAAGCAACGAGTTTAACCAGATTGCAAAATCACTTTCAAACAATGGTTTAAGTGCATATTCTGCATTTTGTGGTCAAGCTGTTGCAAGGTATTTAAAGATTCTTAATTTTTATATTAAAATAGAAAGTTTTCAAGACGTCTACCCTTTTTCAGATGTGAACAATCAATGGGAAATACACCTGGTCAAATCTTCCACTTACTAAAAGCCACTAAATCCTTTTTAGAGGCTCACAAAAGTATGGAAAATCTTCATTGTCCAAATGGCGGCGAATTCCTGATATCTGCATTGTGTTGCTGTGACACAATTGTCAAAGTAAGTTGTAGTTACCTCATCCTAATTCATAAAAATAAATTATTGATTCTATTATTTATAAAAAATGCTTTTATGTCATTTAGGTTTGTACTGAAAATGACTTAACAGTCGAAGCAGCTTCTCTGTGTTGGGAGCTTGGTGAATGGCTCCAGGTAAACATTAGAATGTTAAGTATACATAATTATTTATGGCCTGCGAACATTACTTTATAATTGTATATGCGCACCATTAAAGGGTTTTATCCAAGATTGGTAATTAATGAACAGCAAGCTTGTTCAAATTGTTTGGATATGATTGAAATTTGTCAGGGTACACGTGTAAATAAACTGAATCCAAACAATTAGAGGAGGGGGTTACAAAAAATTGTGCTACCTTTGGTATGTGTAGACCGGGAAATATTTTTTACATGTTTTATCTCTGACTTTATTTTGAATGTTAATCATTAATGCTTTTTTTCCATAACTTTTTAAGTTTTTTTAAACATTGATAAATATCCTTGCATCGACTGCAAACCCGCAGTGCTGGTTTGTGGCCCCCCATACTGTCAACCTCGGACCACACTGGTTTATATTATTGTTTTTTTTTATTATTGCAGAATAATCACCAATATGATAAGGCGGTTTGTCAGTTCCATCACTGCATTGCATTACATGTCATGAATCCTCTACAATCAGCTCTAGCCCATAAAAAACTTATGACACTGTATTTATTGCTTAGTAAGTACCGTAATTATTGTACCACCTTATACTTTCCCGTGTAACATGCGTGTTTCAATAGATGATTATCATTCCGCTCTCAACCATGGTACAACCCTGCTTGAAACTTGCCAAGTTTACTCTGAAAACTCACATTATAGTCCATTCGGTAAAAATAAATTATTTAGTAATCTATACATATCATTGTTTATAATTTGACATTTAAATGTTTAGGTTCCTATTCCAAACTATTAAGTGAGTGTGAAATCACCCTGATTTTGTTGATAATGTTGCTAAATCCACACCCATTCAAAGTAAAAGAGAAGCATTCATTAATTTTGAAAAAATATACATGGAATGAAAGTTATTTTGATGGTACACATTCAACAAAGAGTTATATGGATGAAAATTTATTTATACTGATGCAGTCAGTTGTGGTGAGTAAAAAGACATCGTTTGAGACAATTATGTATGTAAACCATAAATTATTTTTGTTTGTAAGCAATTGACCCAACTCCAAACAAAGATAATCAAAATGTTGTTAGCAGAGCTTCTGTCTAGTAGTGACTGGTGGTTAATCCTTAAGATTGTTTTTTTTAGATTGCTTGTTCTGGAAAAGACGTTTCAGTCCTACAAATTCTGAAAGAGGAGCTTGGGTACAGTTAGTTTACAGTGTTTTTAAAAGTGAAATATTTATAACCAAATTATTTTTAATTTTCAGTTTTTATTTCACACCAGAGCAAGCAGGTTTGATGGATAAAATAATTTCTGAATTTGAACATCCATCTGGAATGGGATTCTAGTTAGGGACTTGTTTTAACAGTAGAATCTGGAAAAAAAGTTTACCTCCAACAGACGGTGGTGTCGAAATTGACACCACTCTAAAAAATGAACACTTTTAGTAATTTTTTTGAAAAAACTCATAGGGAATGATTTCGGGATGACTTTAGGATGTATTTTGCGTGTACAGATGACAAGAAGCAAGACTACAGCAAGTCGATTTTAAATTTTTACATTATTAGCGTCAAGAAACAAAAAACATTCTTATGGCAGGTCCTATGCAAAATGTTAACTACTGCGAAAAAAATCATATAGTTCGTATGTAACATATGGTATGTCTTAAAAGTTTATATCAGGACCCACGTTGAACATTTTATGGCAGTTTGGGCATTCTGTAAACTGCCAATCGCCGTTACCACACACTCCATAAGTTGGCCTAGGTAGCAGTGGCTGCAAACTGTAACAGTATTATTTTGGCAACCTTGTCCCGCACACTTCCTGAGCTTTCCAGATGGCCTTATCTGCACTGGGCCAACATCTCTCTGGACTACCTTCCGCTTTAAATCATTTCTAAACCCCTCGATAAGCTGGTGTTATCAAGCTTCGTAAGTTGATATTCCTACCCAGTGGCGTATCCAGGGGTTCGGACCCCCCCCCCCCCCTTTTCGTAAGTGACATTATCGTTTTTTGTTCGTTTTTGCCAGAGTTTTACTTACCGTCCGAAGCTGCGTGTTTTTAAATGTAATTGGGTCACGCTTCTTAAGCTAATGCGAAACCAAAATTAAACGCAAAAAGCGTTTTTTTCTTTTGTTTGGTCGACCGTAAACGCTAGATAGATTTTCTCTTTCACTTTTAGTTATTCGTTCGGGTTGGCTAATCAGCAAGTGTGTGTTCGACAATTAATAATATAAATCAAGCGGTTTCCGCTTTTTTCTCCCTGAAAACGTCGAGTTATAGTAGACGGTGCTGATGTTTCTCGCTGTTTGTTGTCTGCGTTAATGTCAAATGTTGGTGCAAGACTGGGGTCGGCAACCAACTGATATTCATCGGGCCCCTCGCCTCTTTGACAAACTATACACGAGTTCATTTCAAATACTTTTGACTATTTTAACTACGTAAGTGCGAAAAATTTTCGCGCTTCGCCGAATGTTTTTACTACGTCCGGTTTGTTAACGTTTTGATGCTGTATTTTGAACTAGATCAGCGCTTCTTTACTTTTGCGCCGTGGAAAGCTGCCAAGTGCGTCGCGGACAAACCAAAAACGTATTCAAAAATATTTGACATTATAACATTTTTTATTTTCGGCAATGTAATAAAAACTTGCAAGAAATTTAAAAGAAATGCCGTTATACCAAAAAAAAAAATCACACTTGCTTCGCTCGCCAGGTGCGAAAAACTTAAAACGGTTATCAAACGCTGAACTAGATTAACTAACTATTAAAGTTATACCGTTTCTTCGAAGTAGTTTTATATGTCGCGCTAATCGAAAAACACCTGGGAAAAATGATCTCTGTTTAGTATTGCAGGGGGCGACAGACGTGCTTGTAATTTAGCTAGTCCCGTACATGGATCTATCAAAATTAATCACAGATATTTCACGGTCTTGGTTTAGTTTTTCGCCTAAAGTTAACGATTGCACACTAAGCGGTTTCGCAGTTGGCGCCTGACAGGATTGTCGACATCGCACGTGTTAGCTTTGGGTCTAAAAATGTTCGCTTTTGCTGGACGTTAATTGGCTTTTTGGGATGATTTTTTTTCTTGTTTATGAAGTCATTACCATCGCTATTTTATGAAGTCATATCCGTCATTATTTTATGACATCATTAACGCCACACGAAAAAATAACGGGGAATTCCCTAAGTTGAAAATTCGGAACCCCCCCTTTTCGAATTTCTGGATACGCCCCTGTTCCTGCCGGACGTTTTTTGTACAGTGTAGAGAAACGACGCATGCTTGTTTGTGCTTGTAATTTTATCATGTTCGCCTGTTAAAGTGTTAAATATTTCACTTCAATACCCTATTTCTTTCCTGGCCGTTCTGGCAAATCCAGCCGGCATTTTGGCTTAGCTAATCCCCAACGCAGTCGCTCTTGTGCTATATAGTGTCACGCGGCTGCTTGATCAAAAACTACAGTCAACGATGCACTCCTTTATGGAAACACGTGTTTTTACTGCGCTGTAAGCTATTTTATTGAAAACGAACTATGCTGAATTATGTGAAAGCACAATAAATCTATAAGCGACTTGACAGTATGCCCTTTGAAATACAATGACAGTTTGTTTTAGTTTCGATGTAGTGGAGTTCATATAGTACGGTTGTCATGTTCTCCTGTCACGCCAAAATCGGTCCGGCCGGAGTATACAGTTTGTCTCAGAGCGCCAAGGTATGGCAAGATATTACAAACGTATTTGGAGCTCACCTCCGCTAGTACCCAAAAGTTATATGTTGTCATAAAATGGAAGGACACCTGTTTGTCGGAAACAACTGTTCATCCACTGTCAAACTCAAATCCGGCCTGTAGTTCCTTATGTAATTACGGACCAATGCTTGCATAGGCTCACGAATGTGAATAAACTTACTGGCCACCAACTACGACAAGCTTTATAGCGAACACTAGAATTTACACCTGATCTAACCCGCACTAACTTTGAATGATTGGAACGTACTACTCTTGCACACAGTAAAGGCGCCCACTTCTCTCTATTTCTGGCTATGTATTGTACTGAAATGAGCTTCCAATAACGCTGTGATCGTTGGAAGAACTGCCAGAATCATCATCAGCAGCATCATGCAAATCTTCATCATAACTTGAAGAGTCTCATGTGCTTGAAGCCCTTCTTCAGGCATATGTTCTTCATCGTCAGACTGGTCAATTTCAGAATCTTCTAGAATGATTTTTATGTCTTCGGCCGCAATGTATAAATAAACCTGTGTGGTGACATATTCTACTCTAACACCGAAACATAAACGTGCATACAAAACTGTACAATATTACTGAAACTATAGTTTTCTGCATGCAGACTGCGTTGTGTTGAAACAGCCTTACGCTGCTATTACGCGTATGAAACAACAAAAGCTAATATTGGGTGTTGTTACTTTTACAAATCGCTTTTACACAGAAAAGTAGGAGAATAATAGTCTTATAACGTACAAACTGCACATAGCGCAAAACCTGCCGTGAGAATTTCCGAAGTTAGTGTCATCTGCCAACAGATCAAATATGCATAAAGTACCTATAATACGTCTTAAACTCGTCATAAACGTTGTATCTAAATAAGATAAACAATCACTGGACAGAATAAAGGCCCCAGGATAATCAAATATAAAGGCTGATAGTGCAAACGTATGGTTGTATTTCCAAAATTCGTTTGGTGTCGATTTCGACACGTCGGCCGATGGAGGTATAACAGGTTATAAAAAATAAATTAAAAACTAGACAGGGTGTGCGGTTTTTGTATATTTTGCTAGGGGTGTATAGCGCGGTTCTACTATATTATACCAGGGGGGTATAGCGCAGTTCCACTATACTTTACCAGGGTGTTATACCTTAGTTATTCTATATTCTTTCAACGGGTCTTATTTGTCAGTGTCCATATACTCCCAATGTTGTGCTTCCAGTTTCGGTGCTTTAGCAGGCAAAAGCGGATGTGGCCCGAAGTTGCGTGTTATAGGTTGGACATGGTGCACTTTTACAAGATTGATTGCCAGTGGTCTTTATATAAATTTTGGTGCGAAGCAAACCTATAACTTGTCTTTATAATTAAAAAATATTTGACAATTTTTCCTTGCACCCCTGTACGCCTCTCATTGGGAACAAAAGTCAATAGTGTGACGATTCGATTTAGTTCTTTACAGCTATCTACTCCAATCTAGCGGCAGAAAACCTTCAATACAGAATTCGTTCATATCTGGCTGCCTACTGTGCTTTTTTTGTCCAGCGCGTGCAACATTCATTGTGCGAAGTGGCTTGTCTCAGTGAAACTAAGCGCGTGCGACTTGCCTTTTAAAAAAGGCTTCTCTTAGTAAATTAACTTATTGCTTTTACAAAACAACATATTTTACCGCCGCAAGTTTAAATGAAAAAATCTGCCAGGCAGTGTACACCACTCTGCTTCCAGTTTTTATTCTATAAATGAAATCACTTTAATTTCTATATTTTTGTTTAGTTATTTTCCCCCATAGGTTAATTATTTTAAATTGAAGTTCAAAATTTGCCTGAGGAGCAATCTATAATTTGTCTTTATAATTGAAAACTATTTAACAATGTTTTCTTTAGTTTTTTAGACACCTCTAAACACAAAAACGGCCGAATTTTAATTTTGTCCCCCTAAATTACTCCCCTTTTTTTCTAGAGGTAAAATTTTTATTTTAACATCAGCTTCAAATGGTTCTCTAACATTTGTGAAGTTTTAAGATGTTTTTCTAGTGTAAATATATCATTGAAATTTCCTAAAGTGTTTTACATTTTGACACCCCGCATGATCAGTTCAGGGGTAAAGTTTAAAATTTTGTTATTTAGCATTGTATATGTAATGTATCCATCATCCATAAATATATCAGATTTTTTTTGCATTTTTTTATCTCTGAAAAATGATCAAAACCAAAATTAACAAAAAATGAAAGTTTTGCCCCCCTAAAAACCACCCCTTATAACCTGGGCAAATTTTTTTTATATTAGAAACAACTTTGGGATGGTATTTAACAGTTGTGAAATTTTCATGTTCTAGCTATGTTTTTTTCCTTGTCAAAAGTGTGCCACAAAAAAATTGACTGAAAAAAAAAAAAAATAATTCAGACAAAAACAACATGTGTCCAAAATTTTTTTTTTTGGGCCACATAAATATAGTGGTTAAAATAAATCTTATTCATACTCTTTGAAGAAAGTTAGGCTATTGAAAATCTTTTGAAGAAAGTTAAGCTATTGAAAATTTATATTGTAGTAATCTTATTAAGTAGCAAAAAATATACATCAAAATTTGAAGTGTCGAAATCGACACCTCGGCCGTTCTGGTGTTAAATGTACAATAAAGCACAATTAAAATTGCAAATAGTACAAAGCATTTATTAATCGCACTGCAGTAAACGAACCACACACAAAAGTTCACAGGAATGCAGCAATGGTCATATATTTTCAGACAGCAAAATAAAATGAAACTCTGTTGAGGGGAGCAGCAGTAATAAATGACATATTTACTTTTTAGGCACTTTTTACATTGGCGTATTCTTTGGGCCCATTAGTTCACAGAAGCACTTATTTTTCTTGTGGAGGCCCATGCATCAAACACATCTCTGCAGAAATAAATGTTGAATTAGTTTGCATGTCAAAAGTGTTTTCATTTTTTTAAATTTGGTTACTTGTAACAATTAGCCTGCACAGTTATTGCTTATAATTACTCGAGTTTACCAATTTTAATATCAGAGATTCGACTTGGAGTTCACTTGACCTAGGCAACCGATGGAACTTAAAATGACTTTTTTACAAAACCCTGTTTATAATTCTGAAGTATGTCTACTGGTAGATAGGTCCTACCTGCAATGTGTAACAACACATTCACTTGAACAATATTCATCATTCCACTGTGGGTCTGATACAGCAAAATTGTTACAACCATCACGAATACACATTTGTACCGGCTTTGAATCAACTTCTTGATGGTTTCCTCTGGCATGAGACTACCAAGATGCATAAAAAAAATGTAAAAATTACAAATTGGATACAAATAAAAAAAATTAAATTTTCTAAAATAATATATTATTTATTGCAACCATAGCAGACGTACAATGCAAGACTACGTTATTATTTCAAACTACAAACTGTTAATTTTTTATATAATAAAGAAAGTTGGTTCAAATATTACAGTTATTCAATAAAACTGGGTTAATAAAATTAATTTTACGTCTTACTGAATTTTACATAGATTTAATAGGTAGGGACTAGAATAAAGCAGTAAACGTATAAATGCCCAAAAAATATCTTAAAATTACTTTTATTTTATTTTTTTGAAGTTTTAAACACTTACTAGTAAAGCTGGGGGTGTTGGTAATTGGGTAAGGTCAACATATTCCAGTTTTCCATGAATATCATTTTGGCCAGGCTCAGATTGGATGTTCTGAATACATTGGAAATAGTAATTCAATACCCTGGATGTAAATAGATTAACTTACCCCTTCTGATTCCCCAACTTCACTTTCCTGGGCCAACATTTGTAGTATTGGTTGAACACTGCAGGTATCCTGTTGGTATAAAAATAGTTGAAATGTATAAATAATTTGTATAATATGAAATTGACTTGCACTTCCTTAAGGGTCAGCAATTACTTTTTGATAAGACACATAAAATAGATTGCAGACCATAATATTTGAAATTTTTTGGAAAATATGTAGAAGGTTTGTGATTTTTAAACTGTATGCCTAAAGTGTGTTGCAAAACTTTTGGTAATTTAGAAAATATGTTTTGTATCACAATTAGGCATAACAGTGTAGCAGTGTAGCTGTTTTTGTATTATAACAAGTCTAAATGTGAGTGCTAAAACACAATAATATCTGCAATCATTTTATTATAGCAATGATGTTAAGATGCTAACAGAACACTGGTCAACAGCAAATTTTAAACAGAGATGTGAAAAAGTGTTTTCGGTGCTGATTCTGAAAGTGCCCTCATTTTTTCTAGCACATCAGGTTTATGAAATATTTGCATTTCAATGTATTGCCTTATTATTAATATACAGCTTCCGAGCGGAGTATAACTGTTGTTTCATAGCACTACAGCAGAAAAACTCGACATGAATAAATGTTTGGCAATACCATATTTTAATCAGTAGTATGGTTAATTATTGTTTTAAAATTTGTGTGCTCATCATTTTAGATATTAATATGTTGAACAATTGTACTTGAGCTCTTAAATTTAACAAGGCGACCTGTACTACATAATGCCCCAATGCATATTTCACTTCCTTCTCACGGAAGTCTTGTATTCTCAAAAGATGTTGGTGAAATAGGTTAATAATAACAAAACGAAAGTTCAAAACCAATTCTGTTTTCCAGACAGATTTAACAGCCTTACTAGAAATCTGTCTCTTTCAACAGTATTTAGAACAGCTTGTATTAGGATTAAAATAAAACAACTTGCTTGAGATTAATGTAGTAATAAGACATTACAAATTGGACCTACAGTAGACACACATTTTTGCTACTACGGCCGTGCTACCAAATGCATTACTTTAAAAGAGACTATAAGCCTGAGAACCGTAAGCAACTGATATTACAAACGTTACACCCCCTATAAAATTTTCTTGCTCAAGGAATAGAAAAGTGGGAGTTTTATGTTGAGCATTTCTCTACAGAGGTTTTCACCACTAAGCTAATTAAAATGAAAATAATCTTGATGGGCCGTAATATGAGGTAATTCTAACAGATACACATCGTAAAAAGGTGGAATTACACACTTGACTGGCATTTAGTGACTGTGTACTAATTGTTTTTTTAATCGAAATCTTTTCCAGAAGGTGTTGATGATCTACTTGGGTTTACACGTTGATGGGTTATGAACGTCACTTAAATTCCAGAGTACCTTTAGTTACATGACAAACAAAAACAACATTTTGAGCTATAACATCCTGTCAGCAAGGATTTTTATGTGTATAAAAGTTATATGACAGACGTTTTTAAGAGCCATGTAGCATAACTGTGCATTGTTTTTAATGCGTTTTATCGAGAAATTTAAATTGGACGATATCTAAAAAAATGTGATATGCTACAGAAAAAGGGGTATATTCAAAATCAGTGCGAAAAATAATCTAATATAAAATACTCACATTCTCCTTGAAAAAAAAGTGAAATTTTGTTGACCAGTGTACATAATCCTTGAGTGCCACACACAGTTTAACAAACTCTGGCCCAACAGTATTAGTGGCAATTGTCAAGATATGATATTAACATTGTAAGAATGTGCTGCGAATATTTTTTTGATTACTGCAAGCCAAAAAAAGAGAACCACTGCTTTAGAGACTTAATCAAATGTGGAACAATAGAAACATTTCTAACTAAGCAGCATCTATTTCCACAACATACTAAATTATTAACTTAGTTCAAATTAATAGGCCTAAAGAATTGGTTAAAGTTGGATTGTGACCCACTATTTACGAACCCTTTAAAAAAAAAAAAAAATTGAGGCAGTTTTGAAATTCACAACAAAATCAGTACCTCTCCTGTGGACCTAGAAGCTGTGGTTGTAACAGGGCGTAGCATGTCAGCCATTTTAATAATTCTACTTCTTCCAGCTTGCGAACTGGTGATTGATGCAGCCTTTACAAACAACAAAAAGGGAGATACAAACAGGTCATCCACCGAGAATTTAAAAACATGAAAATTGATTTGAGGGATAACATACTTGACTTGCTGGAAGAACTTTAATAACTTGACCAGGTTTGCTGGGGAAAAATGCAATTGGAGAAGTGGCTTTTGGGACCATATTGCGTAGCTGTATTGGAGGTGGGCCGACACATGAAGAACCAGCAGAAGGTGATATGTTAGAACTGTTCACCTGAGATGAAAGGATAATTCCTTGATGAGCAGAAGTCATGGTCCCTGCTGTTGGAATAGGAGAAATTCTGTCAGGACATGGAGTGACATCATTTTGTCTCATGGTAGACAGATTAGTTTCGGGTATGTTCATAGATGACCATTCTGCCAAAGAAATATTGTTAGGCTATGGCACATTTAATGAGAATCATATTTTTATGGAACTTACAATGCTCCAAATCTACTTAGATCAGTTATATACCTCTTTGTCTTGATGGGGCAATCTGAAGCTTTGGCATTGGAGGCAGTGATGGCTGGCGCTGATTGCCCACTTCTTTCATCTGCATTTTTAGTACAGACAGTGGCTGGCTGTCGTCATCCACATCTAAACCACCCTAAAGAATGTATGCGGTTTAGTAATTCGGCCAACCAGTAGCACTGTTAAGAACTAATATGCATTGTATCAATTGATTAAATTGCATCTAATTCTGTGGTTATTGTTTTTCCACGACACTGAAATTGTTGGACCCAATAAATAAATTTTCAATGAAGTAGTTCAAGGTAAAAAAGTTGTTATTAAAGACCGCATCCCAAAAAGGAAGCATATATATATAACGGTAATATTTTTTGTTACTTGGTACATTAAATACTAGTCTTATACATATATTCTAAACGACAGAAAAGGCCTTAGTTTAAACACTTTAAGCGGTTCTTGAATGTAACACTATTTGCATTAAACATTATTACATTTACCCGTGAAACAAGGTTTGCTCTGTAAGCTGCAAGTTGCTTCAAGTAATCACGCTTTGCAGTTTCCGTTTTTTGTTTGTACACCTGAAAACAGAAGCAGAAATTAAATTAACTAACAATAAGTGACTAAAGACCACATTCAAATGTTTGGTCAATTGCATTTTTTTGTATAACAGACAACCAGAATTGCCACACTTCGCAAAACTCTTTAGAATAGGTTTTTCACATTTATGCTTATTAACCTGTTTTGCTTCTTCACTTAAACTGTCCCACATTGAAGCAACAATCTTTGATATTTCTCCAAAAGTTGCATTTGGATTTTCTGCTTTGATAGCAGCCTGCGTATCACTGTAGGAATAAGGTAGTTTAGAAAAGGTATTCTTTTTAGTCATCGCCAAAGTAACAAAAATGTTACGTTAGACTTACCGAAAAAATAATGCATATGCAGAAACTGGCTTTTGGGGTTCATTTGCACCCTTTTTCTTTCTCTTTTTTGGTCCCTTTTTCTTGGCTTCAGGACTTACCTTAAAAAAATAAGCATATGATGAAAATACATTTAGGACTGGTTAATATTTTATACCAAAGAAATAGAATTCTTCTTCTTACCCAACACAAAACTGTGTTATTCAATATCAAAAAGCCCGTTGTCCAAACTCAAACACAAAGAATCTTGGAACAAATGTGCTTAATCATGCAGCAATAAAATTGGATAAAAAAGATTATCAGGAGTTAAGTAATGATTCACCATTTTCCTAGGTACAGCATTAAACCCGCAATTTAAACAAAATCTTTCTAAAGTTTTGTTCTCTAAACTCATTTGATAAATTTTAATGACTGAAAATTTTTTTTTTTTTGATACAACAAAGTGACTTGGATAAGCAGGGTCTATCATCGCTCCAATACTATCTGAAAATTTGGATATGCATTAGTGAGATGTTGATGGGCCTTAAAAATGTGCGGCTGTTATACAGTTGATGTTAAAATTGAGGCAGGGTTGAATATAAAAAATAGCAAGTGCAACTGAGTTTTGTGAGTTTTTAAGGTTGAACACATTTCATGATGATTTTCCACTAAAAATGCACTGCTACAGCCACAAGCCATAGTGATAAATTCCCTGCGCAGGCCGAAATTTCCAATCTGAAAAGCACACAATTACAGTACTGAAAATCATCACCAAAATTTGACATACCTCAAATTCGACTTCAGGACTTGAAGCAGACTCATCCTAAATATATATTGTTCATTTGACTTTTTACTAATTTTAAACTAAAACAAACTACAAACGATGTGTTTTGTTTGTAAAAAAAATATTTGGAGGTTCTTAAGTGGGAATGTTTAAAGTGGAATCCCAAGGTTTTCTACAATATTACATTTTCAATCTATAATAACAAATCCAGAATGTTGAATCCTAGTATATTTTTAATATATTAGTTACTTTGAATAACATTAGTATCAAAAAAGTGAATTACAAACTGATTAACATTCTAAGCAACTGCCATTTAAAACAGTTGTTTAAACTGTGATGCACAACTACACTAAAGACATACAAAATTATAGAAAGTTGTTGCCCCAACCTTTTTTGCCCATATAGTGTGTGCAAGGCAACACAATGACCTCTTAAATTTAGGTCATTTTTAAGACATTTTTGTGCTTCAGTTTTACTGTATTACAAATGTGATCTGTCAAACAATATTTTGCAAAGAATACAAGTTAGTCAATGTTGGCCAAAATTTAAGCTTCATTAACCCCGTAGCATACTTTGTGTGTTTTATGATGGAATGTTACTTTTCCAACTTAACACCAAATCGCTGAATCTCTGTACCAGGCATTACACTTTTGCCACTTGCCCAATAACATTTGATTGACACTTAAAGATAAGGTGAAGGTAACGCCTAAAAAAATGCTGATGCTACACTGCATGGCTACATTTAAAGCAAGCACAGTAATTAATCCAAAACATGCCACTTGTGTATGTACTATTAGGCTTAACCTTTCCGTAGTAAAACAAACACTTTATAACGGTACTAATTACCCGAAATAAACAGCAAGATTTGGATCCAAGGATATGATATTCTACCTTAAACATCGCTATAGTTTTAAAAAGAATGTAAGTGCACTGATCAATTGTTCACATTATATTGTGTATCACGGTGATAATAAGAAATCTAACCATAATTTGGGGGCACAAGAATCCTGTCCTTTGGAAGCCTCCTGTTGAATGGGGGTGGACTGCCAAATCTAAACCAAAAATCAATACACAACACATTAACAGAAATCTGAATACAAAATATGTTAGTTTACATGCAACCTCAGTCTAAAATAAATAAAAGCTAAAAAAACATAAACTAACATATTTATATAGAAAGGTTTTCTAAACAGATAAGCATAATACCCAAATTTATAAATTAATGTTGGATTGAAGTAGGGTTCCTCTTCGGGAAATTCCCGGGATTTCCCGCGAATTAACATCCCGAATCCCGGGAAATTTTTTTTAATCCCAGTTATTCGGCAACATAGCAAAAATTTGTCGTTTTTGACTAATATATAGAAAAAAATATTACCAACCCTGTTAGGCTGAATCCCCATCGGTTAAACAAAAACGCTTTAACGCAGACTGATCGCGACTAATGAGAAGGAACACTATTTATTTTGTTGTCGCGTCTCCACCGACCAGACTTGACGCAAATTTTACGCACAGCAGACAGACACGACTGAACGCGTTTTTAGCGAGATAGCGCGTGCACTACTTTTCGCCGTAACTAAAGATGTTTTTTGATAGAAACCACAAGTATTTTACAAGTTTTCTGTTAGGAATGTTATTTTGAAAGGTTAAGCAGAATTTTTTTTAAATTATTATGGAAATATAATCCTGGAACGGTTGAAAAGCCTTTTATAGTTTGTTCTAATTGTAATTTTACATACGTTTAAACGCTGTTTGTATTTTTCCAACTTAAATAGGAATTTAATCTACCCTATAATACAATTTTAACTTTAAAAGTTCTAACCTGCGGTCAAAAAATATTTTGACAAAATTCTTGTGCAATTTTGAAATTAAAAAATCATGTTTCAATACAGTTTAAAAAAGTGACTAGAAAGAACCACCTTCTTAATATATTTTTGCAAATAGGGTGTACCTAGCACTTGTGTTGCCGTATAAACCAGGGCTGGGGAGCCGGAGCTGGAGCCAGGAGCCCGGAGCTAAGCATTTTCTCTGGAGCCAGAGCCGGAGCCGGAGCCATTGTTATTATTTTTGTGGAGCTGGAGCCGGAGCCGGAGCCATTTTTATTATTTTTGTGGAGCTGGAGCCGGAGCCGGAGCCATTTTTATTATTTTTGTGGAGCTGGAGCCGGAGCCCTTTTTATTATTTTTGTGGAGCTGGGGCCATAGTTTGTGGTGCTAAAGCTAAGAAATTATATTTTGTTCCATCTCCAACGTTAGTTAGCCAAAAGTTTTTTTAAAAACTTTTTAAAACTTGCCATTGAATAAGTGACTGGTGGCACCGGAGCTGGAGCTGGAGCCGGAGTCATTGGGTGTGTGTTTGATGGCTCCGGAGCTGGAGCCGGAGCCAAAGGATTTGAGTTTTACTACCTAGGAGCTGGAGCCGGAGCCAAAGGATTGAGTTTTACGACTCCGGAGCTGGAGCCGGAGCCATTTAATAATTGCCTGATGGCTCCGGAGCTGGAGCCGGAGCTAATGCTATTTTACGGTGGCTCCCCAGCCCTGGTATAAACCGCTTGTTACGTTTCCAAATCCATATTTCTCCCAAAGTTTTCATTTCATTTCATATCGCTTAGTTTTTACCAGTTTAAGGGTTGCGTGCTTTGTCGGTGGGAATTGGACAGAGTCGCTTTTAGGCACGACGCGACAAGTCAACAGTCAGACATGTTTCGTCGGGTCGTGTCTGAAGACTGGTGGGGATCCAGCCTTAAAGTCGTTGACTAATTGCTTTATTTGTGCTTACCACCGAAATAACTTCATTAAATTTATTCTACCAAAAAAAATGTGCTTTTTATTAAATAAAAACAAAAAATGGTGCTGACTTTAATACGAGAAGGTCTTGTAAGATTGAAGCAAGACTTCAGAACATAAATGAGCTTGATTAAATCTTTGGAGCTAATATAAAATCATTTTAAACGTCATAAAGACGATATTTCAGGTATAATTTTTTCGTCGGGATTCCCGGGAATTTTCATTTTTCAATCCCGTTTCCCGGGAGTGAAAAAATCCGGGAAAAAGAGAAAACC
Source organism: Ascidiella aspersa (assembly GCF_963924565.1). NCBI lineage: Eukaryota > Metazoa > Chordata > Ascidiacea > Phlebobranchia > Ascidiidae > Ascidiella > Ascidiella aspersa. Next base: position 17,051,444 of record NC_139449.1, read on the forward strand.
TAGATTGAAGGTGCCAAACATGATTTCTATATTTCTCAAAAATGATTAAAAGGATCACAGTATATGAAATTAACCCTTATAGGGTTAGGTTTACAATGGCAATTCACTTTGTTTTTATATTGATGCAAACATATTTACCTTTATACTCAGAAGGCCAACAATTCGTTTGGAAGTTGCTTCCTCCAGTAAACGTTTCTTTTGTAGTCGAAAATTGTTGGTATGTAGTCTATATTTGTAAACGCGGCATAATTGAGATTACATTGTAAACCTTTTAACGTGGAACCTTCTACCTTATTTACGACCTAAAACTTGCCAAATCGTCTCCACGTTTACTTATTTGGTTTTTATTTTGATGTTTTATTTTCTCAATTTCGGGTAAGTACCACAATAGCAATGGATATATTGTTTCTACATTTTTCCTAAAAAACGGAGCACATAACACAAATTAATAGCTTTACACGTCAGACTCCACTTTAAAATGATTTTGCTGATTGTGTTACCTACTTTTAGTTTTCGCAGAGATAAATATACACGCAAATTATATTAACAAGTCCAATAAGTTATTCATTAAAAAAGTTCAAGTTTTTTAACTTTTTTTTTTTTATTTTTCGTTTTAGCAATGATAGGTTACTACAGTATCATTGGTTTCAGACCTAAAAGCGTATATGGTCAACCTGAACAAACAACGCAAAATAATATTTACCCTTTTAAAAATATATGCGCCAAGCATAACACGAAAACTGCATGGTATACGAAATTATCGAACCTGGTATGCGTTTGACGAACCTATTCCTGAATATAGCGCTTGAGCTTCGATGTTGTTGCAATTATTGCCGTTATACGAAGCTGTGCTTGTACAAATAAAGTTGGAAGACCCGTTTTGCTGAGAACCGCCGAGGTCGTTGAAACAACAGTTGACTTGTTGCTTATGGTGAATTGGGTAACTTGTCGGTAGAGAATTAGAATATTGATGCTGGGCGTAATTGACTTGAATTTGACTAGAAGATGAAGTATCCACGTAGTTATTGTGCTGCTGTTCCTGCTGCAAATGATGGTACGGGTGATATCGGACAGATTGTGATACTGACTTTAAAGTGTCAGTATAGGACGTGCCGAAGTTTCCACTGATTGTACCTGGCTGTTGATTTCCTTGATATGTATGTTGTAATACGTGGGAGGGAGATACTGTGCCTTGGCTTTGCTGTTCGTTGTATGAAGAATATCCAGAGCAGTCGACTAAATGCGGCTGTTGTTTTCCAAAATAATTAACAGGATCGGTCCTGCCATTCATTATAACGAAGTAAAAGTCTGAAAGCAAATAATAATATTAATTGTTGTTCAAAATTTCCAGCAGGAACTTCAGGTAAGAAAAATGTCGTAACTTCTTATGATGAGGTGTTAAGCTCGCAGGCTCCTCTACAACTGGAACTAAATCGCTCAAATTTACACTAAACGTAACTTTGCCAAACGAAATGTTTTAACTGCTATGTTTACCATATATTTTCTCTACCTAAACTTTTTGAACTTCACAAATTACCATATTGTGTTACTTTGAACTATATCGTTTTTACTGTAGAGATGCGCTTTCGCTTAAGTTTAAATATTGTCATAAACTTAACTTAAATACAACGGGCTTCAAATTTATAAGCTAAAAACCTCATTAGGCAAATGTGTGCCAAGGCCACAGCACCAAAGTACGATAATGACTAATTATTGCGAGACTGGAATATTTTCCGCGTTTTTGCCTTCTCTCCCATTTAAGGCGCCTGTAGTTTGCCTTACAATTTTTTACTTCTTTACCGACCTTTTAAAATGCGGCATGATACGCGCCCCGGAGCTGGCATATGGCGGCGTAGATAAGATTGTTTGCGACGCCTTTCATCTACGATAGCGCCTGGGGAAAAAGGGCAAAATAAAATTACGCCCGTACACAAGCCATTTATCACTCCTTCTCTGGATTTAAATATATTCAGTCTGCATTTGCTGGTAACAGATTGTTGCAGACGGGGTAACAAAACATGGCAATGTTATGTTCTTAAATATCCTCATATCAGCATTATCCAATTAGGAACAGACTGGTCAATGTTTCTCGCCAATTGTTTTTTTTTTCGTTTTGCAAGCATATCAATTTCGCTTTGGTTTATTTTGACAAAAACTAATAACTATCCTTATAGTCACATCACAAAACCTGGTTATATAAAGGCAAATATTGGTATTTTATAGAGCCAGGATTTATTCAACTTAACAACATATAATATCCAGCACGGTTTTACGAAACATGGTTGTGAAATCATTAACGATTTTACCATGTTGTTTGTTAAAGATCACTTTTGTTAAATTTATCAACGTGGCGTAATCTGGGTTTATTCAACAACAAACAAAAAAACGCGTGAAACAAAACATAAAAAACTCGAGAATTCTCACGATTTAATTCCGTTGAAGAATAAATTATTGAATGATCAGTGATGCGTAGCGCAGCACCTGCCGCTTCGGTGGCAGGTGCAAGGATCGGCAACGTGTCATTTCAACGGCGCCAGGATGGCGGGCGGTGCCTTGCCAGAATTTGATCATAAACAAACGCGTTTTAGAAAAGAAAATTCGCTGACCGAGATTTGTAAATAAACACACCTGGGATGTAATGTAATTTAATGTGTGATTGGTCAACGGCGCATTTGATGGGAACAGTTCGCAATCGAATCCAATTAACAATCTCTAACTTAATGCTTTTAAAACTTCCTTCTTAAGGCCTTAATGAAGGCAGAATTGTGTATGCTGACTTCTCAGTATTTGCTCGTTTAACAACGTCAAACACGCTATTAGCCTTACGTTAAAAGTAATATCCCAGGAAATCTTGCACTTTAAATGACAACAAGCGTACGCCCGATAAGCGTATGGCGACAGCGAAACTTTATCTCGTTGTTAAAAAGGTACGCATATTTAATTTATGAAGACTAAATTGTTATTTTTGCAAATGGCTTTTCGACATCCAAGATAAAACAACAATAAAGTGCATTGACCTAAATTCAACAATCAATGGTAATGTTTGGTTTTGTTTTGTGAAAATCAACAATGCGAACGCGTTCTTTAAACGTAGCAATCTTCTTTAAGTTAGAACTGTTATTATCACCACGAATAAGTTGCGTGGCTTATATAGTTATTATGCAAACCAATCATCTTTTTTTGCGTTGCGACATTGTGTCTCGTCAATGTTTTTTTATTCAAAGTAGAATCTAGTTTAGTAGAATACAAGTAGCCTAATGAAGCCGATCACGCATTAAAGTGAAATTTATTAGTACGAAACTTTTTTTTTTTTAATTTATTTGAAAGTAAACTTTCTATTGACATCAGACATAGACTACTTTGTGTACTTCCTTGAAAAAAATTGAAAATGAACTAACTACATTCATTAAAGTAATGACTGTAAATACAGTAGGCCTATGTGATTTACTCTCTCTTTGAACGTGGTTGCATTTATGTCGTGGCGTTTCTTCTATTAGTTTTATTATATATTGCGGTATTCTTTTTTACCATTTGTCCACTCGTTGAGACAATTTGTCCACTTGCATGACGTGTATAGCCGACAATACCCAGCATGCCAACGTACTTTGGAGCAACGCACTCGTACGTTCAGACACTTTTGGAATACAACAATACAAGAGATAGATTGTAAGAAACAACGAGTATTTTTGCCGGGTTACTCTTTTGTTTAATCAATCGACAGATCGCAGAATATAACGTTTTTCAATCTAATTCTTTGCAATATTCTATTGCATACTAAAAAAAGGCTAATCAGTTTTTCTTACCTTTTAGTAAGATAATTCAGAACATAGTGATTCTTAATCATTTTTTATCGTGACCCTTGGCCCCTTCAGGTATACAAAGTAAAACAAATTGCGACAAAGTTATTGCAGCTTTTTTATGTGGCTAAGAATTATTTTCTCAGCGTGGTTCAGGCCATCAGCGTCCCAAATGTGGCCCTGGAAATGCCTGTCAAAGTATATTTATGCCTACTTTAACTATGTAAACGCAAATTTTTTCGCGCTTTGCACGTCGTATATTCTTCGTTTTATAGTATGTTTTACATTATGGCAATGTACCAACATATATCTGGTTATTGTAATTTCTATTCAACATTGTAAAATAGCTATTGTATCGTGAGTAACATTTATTCAAATTTAAAAACAAGATTAGAGTAATGTATGCATTTTTCCGTTACGTGCCATGATTTCGGTTGCTTCCATTTAGCTGCGGAGATGATATAGTGTTAATCTTTCAAGTAGAAAGTATACGTCTTAGGTAAACGTTTCGCCAATTGCAACCAAATAGACGCATTTTTTGCGTTTCGTGCGATAAACTTGGTTAAGTTGCATAATACCACACCGGTTTGTTTGTGAACAACACGTTTCTTAAATTACTTGAACTATGACGTTACTCGTGCCGTCAAATGTAAGGATTTTTATGTAGTTCATCAGTTTTACTTATATTCAACCCAAAGGCGATATTCTAATTTTCTTGCGCTGTGTAACTTGTAAATTTACAGTCCAATATTGTTGAATTAATGCCATTATTTCGGGCAAATTCAAATCCTATTATGTGCCATATGCGTCACGTATTCTTTTGATTGTAGTTTTGCCAATTTTAAACAAATAAACACATTTTTTTCGTGATACGCGCAATTCAACTGAATTTTAGCTTCATATTTGCGCACGAGTTTGTTCGAGAACAACAGGTACGTTTCTTGGAACAATTGTTTTATGACCTAACTTTGTGGCGATATTCTAATCACTCCAACTCAAAACAAATGGAGGAGGCGTGTTATTAAGGGGCGTTTATTATATCTCTCAATCTACAATTCAATTCAATAAAACGCTACAAGCCACAGTGAATTATATGTTATGTTAACCGCCAAGAGCCATGCCAAAAATATGAGCAATGTAGACGACATAGGCGAGTTCCACTGTTCAGAGTGCAATGTACATCTGAAAGTTAAAAAAGGCTCGCGATACGTGGGTACCAACAAAAAAGCGTTTCTTCTTTCCAACCTTCTATCATCAAAAAGTAGAAACAAAATAACGTCAAGATACTTGCAATATGTGAACAGCACGTGTTGGGGCAAAATAAATTTTCGGCCCATATAATAACGGCAAAAACAAGATATGTCCCGAAAATAAATTTTCGGCCCATATAATTAATTGCTAAGTTAGTTTTGTCATTCGAATGTGACAAGCATTAGTCATTAAACCTAAACTTTTTTTTAGCAAATTAAAGGCCTAGTTATAAAGGTGTGCATTTCAACAGGGGGCCATGATCAAAATCAAAATGTGCACATTGTGCGCTCAATGTGCACTTGTCACATGTGCTTGAACCAAAACATGCACATTATGCGCACAATGTGCACTTGCGAGATATGTGCACGGTTCAGTGCCTATTTGAAGGTGCACATTGTGCACTTGCGATATTTGCACCGAATGTGCACTAAATCTGCATCTAATGTGCGCCTTGCGTGAACTTAATGTGCATGTGCGCCAAAAGTGGTTAAAAAGGTTCACACTTTGTGTTCCGCAGGGCTGCGGAGTCGGAGTCGGACGGAGTCGGAAAGACCGCATAAAACTACCCGAGTCCCAAGTCCGATATCGCAAGATTGTGCGCAAAATGTGCACGTTTTGGTTTTAAGTCCTGTTGAAAAACGTCTCGCTGGTGATGTATTTCGTTGTCTATTACAGTGGAATTCGAAAAAAAAACGTCGCAAGAAAAGCAAATGCGTTGGGGATTAACTGGTCAGTTAAAGACCTCGGTAGGAAGGATACAAATGGGAAAAGGAAAGAGCCAGAACGCTTTTAAACAGACTTTTCGAATGCGCACGCAAAATAAGCTCGTAGAAAAACAAATACAGATGCCCGCTCGTTAAAACAACCTAATTTTAGGCCTTCTTCCGATGAATTTAGGCCTTACGCCGATGAATTTAGGCGTTTTGAGGGTGTACTGGATATTATTGCTTCTTTTGACTGTATTATGTTGTTGGTCGTAATACTATGGTTTTATAGATTTTTCTGCTTTAGGTATTGTTGCTTTTTAGGTCTTATTGTGTGTTCTCCTTAAATTTTGTAGGCCGCGGGCATCATAGTAGCCTATACCACCTACAAATTTTAGTTTTAAGTGGATTCGCATTAAACTTATTTTTCTGCATTAATTAAATGCAACTCAGCATTTTCAAATAGCCTGTTTCTGCAGAAAAAATCTCAACAACGACAACGTAGCCAGGGTCCCGAAGCATTACTTCGATAACCCACTTAGTAGTCTCAGGTGTTCACAGTATAAAAAGGGCACGGCATTTTTCAGACGAATTTTCACAATGTTTCGTCATAACGTGAAATCATTAAGTGAATATTTATACAAAAAACAGAGTTCTCAAGCGTACTCGTGATCCTACGTACAAAGAAGACTCGTATATTTCCATTCTGGAATATGAGTTCATACAAAGCAACTATATGCAAATAGCGTGCATGTCGTACGTGTTTGGGCTGAATTCAAATGTTTTCTTGAAACGGGCAAAAACATTGGCTGTGCTAGCCTAAAATTTGGCGTGTAAGGTAAAATGAGGCAAAAAATATAGTTTGGGTGACTTCACCTGGTGCCCTCCGTTCGAGCAATCTGACAAAGCTGTTCTTTGGCGTGTCACAATGAGGTCAGTGGTAAAAGAAAATAGTAAACGGGAAAAAAATTGTATCACTGAGGACAATAGATACAGCGATTGGCATAAAAGTGTCAATAACATAAAAAGTAGGTTTAAAAAAGATATTCGTGTTATGAAAACTTAATAATAAATAATTAAAAAAGTGTTTTTTCCCTGCAAAGCTTCCGTAAAGTTTAAGAACCCCTGATTTACAAAATTGCTCATTATACTTTTTGGCATGTGCAACTTTCTTCAAGAAGTTTTAATTAGTTTTTTTTTCTCAAAAGTTACAGCAGGCCATTTGGCTATCCTACTAAAATAATACTGAACTAGCTAATGCGCTATCAATCAACCAAGCACTGGGCCAATAGTACTCTAGGGACATAATAATTATATTTAGATTTACTGCAAAGAAATAAAAACGCACATCCGGTATCATTGTTGATCAAGTTTGGAAATAACGTTTACAACAAGCTAATATCCGTGCAATATATCAGGAAAATATTGCGGTTGACTTGTTACGTGCTTAATTAGCAACCGGTGATAATTTTTTAATTAGCACTACAAAATTATCACCGGTTGCTAATTACGCACGTAACATGACTAAAACCCGGAAAGTTTTGGTTGACTTATCGGGACGCCGGGTCAAAGCCCTTAAATTCGGGACTGTCCCGGCTAACCGGGACAGATGGTAAGCCTACTGTTAAGTATTGTTGCTTATGTTACATTGTGCTCTAAAATGAGGTAGGTTTGTTGGCCGCCAAGAGAAGGAATACACGACCCTTCTCCGTTATTTCAAACTTCACCTGCCCCAACACGTGCTGTTCACATATTGCAAGTATCTTGACGTTATTTTGTTTCTACTTTTTGATGATAGAAGGTTGGAAAGAAGAAACGCTTTTTTGTTGGTACCTGCGTATGGCGAGCCTTTTTTAACTTTCAGATGTACATTGCACTCTGAACAGTGGAACTCGCCTATGTCGTCTACATTGCTCATATTTTTGGCATGGCTCTTGGCGGTTAACATAACATATAATTTACTGTGGCTTGTAGCGTTTTATTGAATTGAATTTTAGATTGAGAGATATAATAAACGCCCCTTAATAACACGCCTCCCCCCATTTGTTTTGAGTTGGAGTGATTAGAATATCGCCACAAAGTTAGGTCATAAAACAATTGTTCCAAGAAACGTACCTGTTGTTCTCGAACAAACTCGTGCGCAAATATGAAGCTAAAATTCAGTTGAATTGCGCGTATCACGAAAAAAATGTGTTTATTTGTTTAAAATTGGCAAAACTACAATCAAAAGAATACGTGACGCATATGGCACATAATAGGATTTGAATTTGCCCGAAATAATGGCATTAATTCAACAATATTGGACTGTAAATTTACAAGTTACACAGCGCAAGAAAATTAGAATATCGCCTTTGGGTTGAATATAAGTAAAACTGATGAACTACATAAAAATCCTTACATTTGACGGCACGAGTAACGTCATAGTTCAAGTAATTTAAGAAACGTGTTGTTCACAAACAAACCGGTGTGGTATTATGCAACTTAACCAAGTTTATCGCGCGAAACGCAAAAAATGCGTCTATTTGGTTGCAATTGGCGAAACGTTTACCTAAGACGTATACTTTCTACTTGAAAGATTAACACTATATCATCTCCGCAGCTAAATGGAAGCAACCGAAATCATGGCACGTAACGGAAAAATGCATACATTACTCTAATCTTGTTTTTAAATTTGAATAAATGTTACTCACGATACAATAGATATTTTGCAATGTTGAATAGAAATTACAATAACCAGATATATGTTGGTACATTGCCATAATGTAAAACATACTATAAAACGAAGAATATACGACGTGCAAAGCGCGAAAAAATTTGCGTTTACATAGTTAAAGTAGGCATAAATATACTTTGACAGGCATTTCCAGGGCCACATTTGGGACGCTGATGGCCTGAACCACGCTGAGAAAATAATTCTTAGCCACATAAAAAGCTGCAATAACTTTGTCGCAATTTGTTTTACTTTGTATACCTGAAGGGGCCAAGGGTCACGATAAAAAATGATTAAGAATCACTATGTTCTGAATTATCTTACTAAAAGGTAAGAAAAACTGATTAGCCTTTTTTTAGTATGCAATAGAATATTGCAAAGAATTAGATTGAAAAACGTTATATTCTGCGATCTGTCGATTGATTAAACAAAAGAGTAACCCGGCAAAAATACTCGTTGTTTCTTACAATCTATCTCTTGTATTGTTGTATTCCAAAAGTGTCTGAACGTACGAGTGCGTTGCTCCAAAGTACGTTGGCATGCTGGGTATTGTCGGCTATACACGTCATGCAAGTGGACAAATTGTCTCAACGAGTGGACAAATGGTAAAAAAGAATACCGCAATATATAATAAAACTAATAGAAGAAACGCCACGACATAAATGCAACCACGTTCAAAGAGAGAGCAAATCACATAGGCCTACTGTATTTACAGTCATTACTTTAATGAATGTAGTTAGTTCATTTTTATTTTTTTTCAAGGAAGTACACAAAGTAGTCTATGTCTGATGTCAATAGAAAGTTTACTTTCAAATAAATTATGACCAGTCAGCTGTAGTCAAAACCTTCGCTCATGACCTCCAAAAAGCCGTTTCGTCGGCCCTTGGGGAGAACGCGGATTGATAAACCCTGCTGATAGATTATAAGCTTTTTCAAATCACTCGTGGTTCGAACCAAATAAGAACGTGATTTTTGATACTTATTTAGTTAGGTGCTCAACACTTTACGATAAAATTCGATTGGCATTTATTGTATTTTTTGTCTTTGCAAAACGTAAAAAAAAAAAATATGCATGCTACAAGCACCTGCTGAAGGTCTAGAGGCAGTCGCTAATTATTTTCTTATCGTTTTGTTGCTCGCGTTTATTTCTGCTTTTTTTCCTTTCCATTTATTGTACGAGCGTTCAGTGTCAATCATCCTGACGAAGGCGGCTTGTATAGCAACAGGACTCAAAACCAAAACGTGCACATTGTGCGCACAATGTGCACTTGCGATATGTGCACGGTTCGGTGCACATTCCAAGGTGCACATTGTGCGCACATTGTGCACTTGTGATATGTACGCAAACCGAAATGTGCACATTGTGCGCACAATGTGCACTTGCGATATGTGACGATTAAGTGCACATTGTGTACTATCGCTCAATGTGCAACTTACAATGTATCAGTGAACGTTATACAGAAAAATAAATAACTTCATATTAAACAATTTTTCCGATGATGTTTTTGTATGAAAAAGATCAAGTAATACATGTTATTTTTCGTGCCATTCTTTTTATTATGATATATTTTCTATTTGAGTTCGGATTTCCGATTATATGGAGTGGATTTATTATGCATGTTATTTTTCGATCGATTCTTTTTATAATTCTTTTTTTTAATTGAGTCCCAATTGTATGGATTTTCGATTATATGGGTTAAATTTACCAAACAAATAATTTAACAACTGGGTGTAACTAAACCTGCAAATTTAGCCTTAAAACCCGTAAAAGTATTTTTAAACGTTCATAATTTTTAACTACTCTGCATATGTGGGCATGGTTATGACGTCATTGGGTATCGGATTGTGATACTTTTTGTTCACGATTTTGGTTATCGGAAAAAATGTCACGTTTTGGGCACCCCTAACCAATTGCATGTTAATAGGACATTTTAAACGTAAGGCAACACTTCTTGTATTTAAAGATCTATGTTTGACCATTTTTAATCTAATTCAACTGCACTATTGGATTTTAATTTTGTTAACTTAGAAAAAAATTGGTTAGAATTAGTTGAACATTGAATGGCGATACGTCTGCTTAGGTTGTTTGTGTTTGTTTTTAAATGATCAATGAATTCTAAAAATAACTTTCGTAATTAGCGGCTCTATCGACCTCGTAATTGGCGGCTCTATCGAATTTAAAAAACTTCAACACAAAAGTTTATTTTATAAAAACAGAAAATTGAAGGCGTCACGGCACACATTTAGCACAAAAGCAATTAGGGAACAAAACAATACTCACTTCAGGGCGAAATACCAAAGATAAAAAGTTGGAAATGGTTGAATAGAAAAATTTTAAACGGAAAACTGCAGCAGCAATATTTGTGAAATACTTTAAGCAAGATTATGAACGAAATACTATCGATAGGTAGGTAATATGAAAATGCGACAGAAACGAATTAAATATAACCTCAAATGACAAAGGAAAATAAAATTATATGACTTTACAATTCAAAAATTATTCTTGCCTCTAACCAACGAAATTGCAAACCGTGCTCAAAATGCGTCCGATTCTCTCGGTATCCACCCGACGAATGACGATGCAACACAACGCCATCCAAAACGCAACCGCACACAAAGTTGTCACGCAGCGCTAGAAAAACTGAGACTTCGAAATTCACACAAAGTCCTATCCCTGAGGGAAAACCAAGTCGGTGGGTAGCTGACCCGAACGGCGATTCCTGCGGACAAACGCATTAGTCCGGAACAAAGGGTCTACAATAATAAAATTTGTGACAATCTGTATATCTTCTGGTAAGTAAGAAAAGTACAAATCCTACATCTGCCTGTCTGTCTGTTTTTATTTTTTAAGTTCGATAATAATGATCGGCTGCCGGACAAATAGCGTCTTACCATCACACGCTGTGAAAAAAGTGATCACGGAAAAAAGAGTGTGCAACTTTTTAGCCACCTTTGCCGCACCGGCACATTAAAAACACATCAAATTCAAGTGAGGTGCACATTAGATGCAGATTTAATGTACATTTGGCGCAAATATCGCAAGTGCACAATGTGCACATTTTGGTTCGTGCACATATGACAAGTGCACATTGTGCGCACAATGTGCACCTTCGAATGCGGTGCACATATAACAAGTGCACATTGTGCGCACAATGTGCACATTTTGGTTCGTGCACATATGACAAGTGCACATTGTGCGCACAATGTGCACCTTCGAATGCGGTGCACATATAGCAAGTGCACATTGTGCGCACAATGTGCACATTTTGGTTTAGAGCCCGTCTCTTGTATAGGTTGCCGAAACGTTGGTTAACAATTACACTTACCAGAGGAGCTGTTTTTTGATTTATATTAAAATTGTGTGTTGATATGTTGGATTGGAGTAACATACTATACAGGTGCAAATAGCAAATATTCTCCAAATACGATTTTTTTTAAATATTCTTCAAATTGTATTTCATCGTATTGTCGCGGTAATACAAAAAGAGGTAAGGCCGTGAATAAAGTTTCACCCACCGTACAATTAAAGCAGGGAAGCATTTCGAGTAGGGATGTTCAAGGCAGAATATCGGCGACACATTTATAATGCTTGCTTTAAATGCGGCGTCAGCATTTTTTGGGGCGACCAATTACTTTGCGATAAGCTTCGCCTAATAATGAAGTGTCAATAGGGTGGATTTACCGCCGCAAATTTAAATGCGAAATCTTAAGGCAGTGTACGCCTCTCTGTTAGTACCTGTTGTGCATGTTGCTCCAACCAACATACCAATATCAGGCCTAAACAACTAGCAAAACTTTCGATTTAATAGTTTGCGTATTAGGCACATAATAGTGTGTTTCATATTGTTTGAAACTACAGATTTAAAGTCTGTTTTAACAGCGATTGCTCGGACCAAGCCATGGTAAAAATTTGCCGAGTAAAAGTTGTAGCTCAGTGCAGCTGTAGCGCAGCTCAGTGCAGCTGTAGTGTAAACGGGCCTTAACAATCACTATTATTTAAAGTAGTAACCAAGTAGTGGGGGAATGTGACAGAATGTGGCCGCAGGCCACAATATCGGGTAATACTAATTTACGGAATAATGAATGGTCGGAATGGTCGGAACTCTCACTAATTTAAGTGTTACCCCGTTAAAACAATTATTAAACCAACGCACAATATTTGAGTTAGGGTGGGGTTAGCGTTTGGGTGAAGGTGGGTCAAGTGTTATTATATTTAATAATAATAATGTGAGTGTTCCGACCATTCATCATTCCGTAAATTAGTGTTACCCCACAATATCATGTAAGACCGGAAACTGTCTGTGGGACGCTCAAAATCTTGTCGCGGACCTGACCCACGGGCCGTATGTTGCCCGCGCCTGGCGTAATGCGTACTGCAGTATTTACTTGAGTTAGGGTGCTGGTTAGCGTTTGGTTTGGACTGGGTCAAGTATTTAATTATCCTTAGAGCCGTTAGAGGTCAATGGAACCAGAAGCTACACAGCACCTAGATTGAAAACTTTGGATTTTGCGCGGGGGAGACTATTTTGCAGCTTGAAATTGCCCGGCTGTAATAACATTTCTGCCCAAGTTTGCGCATCTAAACAATTACAAAATAACGTTATTAAATTTGCATGGCTCAAAAAAAAAATTTGTAAAATTTGCATGACTGAAAATGGAGTACTATACTGAAAACCATTAGCACGATGAAAGTTTTGTGCGTTTGAGCGATTTTTCGCGGCTGACCGCATTTAACGTTGACTTTACACAAAATGCGCGGATATGACCGCAGCTGAGCGCAGACTTTACTTACCAACCTGGCACAGCTCAAAAATATACCAAAAAATATGTAAAATATATATTTTAACGTTGCAAATGGCTGCATTAAGCATTACGTCACACCTTATCATGCCTAGGACTCAACATTTGGTCAAAATATTTTCCCATGAGAAACAGAAAATGTCTTGACTGGCCTAGTCAAACTGGGAACTTAAATACACAAAACAATTAGGTGCTCCATCAATTTGGTGTATAGAATGTAACATAAAAAAAATCTATAAATATACCACAACGCACATTATTTAGGTTAACCTGTCGGTTAGCGTTTGCTTTTGGGTGCTTGATCTATTTTTTTTTTCGATAAAAGCCTGATTGCCGGATAAGATATGTCGCATTAAGTAATGTGTGAAAATTTTGGTTATTTCTCGAGGTATGGGACTTTTGCTTTTTAGCCCAATTTAATATTTTTTAACGTTCATGAATTTTTGAACAAATATAAACAACCTATGTCTGGATAACTAGCGGTTGAGTCATGGGTCTTGCACATATCAATCTTATATATTGATACCTGAGTGATTGCATGTCCGTGCTTCTAGATCTTTGGCAAGGATGCTTAAACCATGCAATGGATGTCATTTAGTTAGCATGTACAGTAGGGGTCGGCAACCTTTTGTATGCAGTGTGCCAGTTTATAACTAATGTCAAAATATCAACAACTCGCGTGCCAAACACTTTTCTATGTTTGGTTGTGCACTGGCAACCAGGGCTGCGTAGTCGGATAAAAGCCACCTCGAGTCCGGCTCAGACTCTACAACCTGTATTTCACCGATTTACGTAACTAAAATGAGATGGATATCCACAATTCACTTATTGGGGTCATGGAAAATATGCCACCATATGCTATTCCACCCAAATTAATTAATTGCCATAAGCCAAATCTTAGAGTTCATATTAATATTAAGTCATATTACGAATTGATAAATAGGGTTTTAGATTAGCGCGTTCTAGCTTTCGCATAATCAAATTTATTATTGGTTGAATAATATAATATTTTATGATGTAACGTTTTCCTTATTGAGTTCGCTCGCCTCGTTTTAAACTTGTCATTTAAGCTTTAATCTATAACTGTCAGTCTTGCGGGCGGTGTTCTCACGATCTGTAAAACAAGCCACTTGTTTTGCTGGCGTCCCACTCACGCTGCAAATTGGCCTTTAGAATGGCCGCTGTAATCTTAAAACAGTGCCGGCCAGTCTTAAATGGCCAAATATGACTTGTAACTTTCTTGTTTTATATACAGTGTCTTAGCGTTTTTTTCAGGAAGTCTATGAAGTGTTTAGCTGATAGTCGCTGCAATAGGTGGCGGCTGTCTGTCTCACATTAACTTGAATACAAATATACATTCACTAATTATATTTGATAACATTTTACTTCACATTATAATAATATACTTTTGATTGAAGTTTTAGTTGTAGTTTTGACAGGTAGCATATCCGACCAGAAGCCTTTGCAAACCAACAAGAACTCACTCGGTTTCGACCCGCCGGACAACTGTGTGGGGTCAGGCGCCAGGCCCTATGCGCAAGGCGCGGTGGGCGCAAAATGTGTTATGTCCCTAACAATTTACAGTTATTTATCAGTTTCGAAATAACCCTCTGTAAAAAATGAACTGTCACGAACACAATAAACTCTGTAGAAACAAAACTCTGCGCTCTATTTTGGAATATACTTGGACGCTTTTTAGCCAATACCGAGAAGTGTTAACTATCAGTTTCGTCGTTTTTAGCTTGGTTTTTAAGTCGCACAAAAACACACATGCTTACTTTTAATGTAGATACCCTGCTTTATTGCATTGCACATCACGCCAATTTTGGGCCATTGTGACGTAATACGAATGGTTAGTGGTAAACAACAAGTTTAACGCCCACAAAAAATAATGTTAAATACAACAGTTAAGACACTAATTTGTGACACAAACTGGAAATGTGTGCAACCATTCAGTTAACGCTAGTGTTAGTTTAATAGGATAATATTTTATTTGGAACGTCAAAAAACAAAAACAAAAAACGAGAATCGCCGAAATCACAATGTTTTGAAATATTTGACGTTCCCAGGAGACAGCGAAAGACCGTAAGGTTCATCGAGTCAGCTAATAGTGATGTCATAATAATGTTAATGATGTAGTAGTGAATGGTTGCACTTTGTTGAGGTAATATAACGTGTGCGTTAAATCATTTGGCACGCATGCCAGGGGTTGCCGACCTCTGGCATACAGTGTTGACATGTGGCAATAAAAAATAACATTTCTGGGTTGCTTATTGCATAATTTTTTGGTTAGGATTGTGTCGTTTTTTTGGCGACTAAACACTTGATGATAACCTTCGCATAGTCTTTAAGTGTCAATTAGGTGTTATTTAGCAAGCAACTAATGGTAAATGCCAGGTGCAGAGTTTACACTTACCTTGCTCAAGTTGGGAAAGTAACATTTCATCGTAAAATTCGCAAAGTATTCTACTGGCTTACTCAAGGTCAACTTTGGCCAAAAGAGTTATACATATTATAATATGGGCCAAAAATTTATTTTCGGGACATATCTTGTTTTTGCCGCTATTCTTTTTTGGTTTCCTATGGTTTCCTATGGTATGTTTCAGACCGATTTTTGTCCGAAGCTTTATAGAAAAAGTATACATCGTAGAACCTTCAAATTTTCAGACATGGCGTAGAGTGGTATGTAGGTGCTTTGTAGAAGTTTATGAGGCTGCACCCCCAAGGGCCTTTGCTTGGGGGGCAAAAACCTGAAATATTGCGTTTTAGCACTTTGTAGCTAACGACTGCCATCTAGCAACAGAAAAACTTTCATACAGAATTCGTTCATATTCGCTTGCTTTGTCCAGCTTGTGAAGTGACGAAGCGACTCACCGCCTGCTGCGCTTTATTGTCCCGTGCGTGAGACTTTCATTGTGCGAAGTGGCAGGTCCAAAACTGGGCTCGTGCGACTTGCATTTTAAAAAGAGGCTTCTCTTTAGTATGTCTTGGTCTTACGAAACAACTTATTTTACCGCCGCAAATTTAAATGCGAAATCTGGTGGCAACTCTAATCCAACATATCAACACCAGGCCTACACAACTTAAAATTGTGTGTTGATATGTTGGATTGGAGTAACATACTATACAGATGCAAATAGCAAATATTCTCCAAATACGATTTTTCCAATATTCTCCAAATCGTGTTTCATCGTATTGTCGCGATAATACACAAAGAGGTAAGGCCGTGAATAAAGTTTCACCCACCGTACAATTAACGGGGCGAAGCATTGCGAGTACAGATGTTCAAAGCAGAATATCGGCGACTCATTTATAATGCTTGCTTTCAATGCGGCGTTAGTTTTTTTTCGGGCGACCAATTACTTCGCGATAATCTTCGCCTAATAATCAAGTGTCAATAGGGTGTATTTACCGCGCAAGTTTAAATGCGAAATCTTAAGGCAGTCTTTGCCTCTCTGTTAGCACCTGTCGTGCATCTTGCTCCAACCAGCATACTACCAACATCAGGCCTAAACATCTAGCAAAACTTTCGATTTAATAGTTTGCATATTCAAAACATAATAGTGTTTTTCATATTGTTTAAAACTACAGATTTAAAGCCTGTTTTAACAGTGATTGCTCGGACCATGCCATGGTAAAAAATTACCTAGTAAAAGTTTGCAAAGTATAGCAAACGATAGGCGTTAAACCATTTTAAGTCTTTAGGAGAATGATAATATTTGCTTTTCAAACACGTAAGCTGGCCAAAATGTAATAAAATGGCCATACACATTATCTACGTAAATTCTATTTATCAAATATATGTTTCGATCATTCCCCAAATTCTACGCCATATTTGAACCCCTTTCGCATCAAAGGCATATTTTAAGTGGGGAAGTTTTCGGCCCATATCTGTTTTTGCTTGCAGAAACAAGTTAAGGGAAATAAAAAACAAAATATATAATATAAAGTACACAATACAAAATAAAAAAATAAAAAAAATAAAATAAAAAAAATAAAATAAAGTAAAAATTGAAAATAAACACTAAGCCCTGAGAATATACCCCCTGACAAAATATACAACAACCGCACCCCCGTCTAGTTTTACCTTGCTTTTGTATCCAACATGTTTTAGGTATTTGTCCCTAACTCAGCTTCACCCTGTTCGCAGGTGCCATGTCACAAATTACTGTCGGCTTAGATCGCAGTTTAGCAAAATTTGATATTTTTTGTGTTGTTTGATTTGAAGGTTGCGAATATCTGGTCAGGCAGGCATCCAATGCTGTATTTTTGCCTATTTTAATTAATACAAAAACAATTCCTAATTTTGTTTCTAGTAGGCTATGTCTTAACTCATTTTGTGAAATTAATTTTGCTCAAAGGCACTGTGCGTCTCATAGCACCCTCAAAACAGTTTTGTTAACTTTTGATATCAAGGTGTTTTCTCACTTTGCATAAATAACATGTTTGTAATGTAGATTTTGTATGTATTTAAAGAAAATGTAACATAGAGACATCACAATGGATGTTTAAAGTATGAATCCTAGGCTATTCTAGAATATTAGGTTTCAAATCTAGAATACCAAATCCAGAATATTGAATCCTAGTATATTTTTAGGGGGTTCAAATATCACAATATATCAGTTAGGGACAAAAACAACTATTTGCTAGTATACAGATATTGTAATCAAAATATTAATGACAAATGTTTAACATTCTAAACACCTGGCATTTTAAGCAGTTGTTTAAATTGTGATACCTAACTTCACAAAAAACAAAACATAGAAATAAAAACATGATGGAGGTTGTTTCTTATAATGTATAAGTCACAAAGACTATAATGTTTGAAGGCACATTAGTTCTTAGCTGCTTGTCCAACTTAATTTTCTGTTTTGGTTTTTGGATGGTTCTTTACATGGAAACTTGTTTGTGCAACGCTTGTCGGAAAAAGTTTGATACCAGAACCTGTGTTGCCAGACAACTTTCATCTCTTAAAATTGTATGTCAAGGCTATATACACCTAAATTTATCTTGTTACAGATAAATAAGGGTGAATGATACTTAACATATGACATGGATGATATATTTCTTCGAAAACAGGATATTGAGGATAAGTTGGAAGAAGTAAGTTTAACATTTTTTTTGTAATTAAAAAAAATATATTCTTCAGTAAGATCTGGCATATCATCAAATGCTTTAACTTCATTAGCTGTAAAGGGAAAAACATTTTGCCTAAAATAGCATCATTATTCTCTGAAACAGGGATTGGCAACCTTTTTCGCATTGTGGAACATAATAAATTTAGAGTAGTTTTAAGCATTTTATTAAAACAACTGTTTAGTTAAATTGGAGTGAATTGAAAAACAGTACAAATACATTTAAGAAAGGTGGTATTTGCCAATAGTGCTTCAAAAAAATTGAAACTAAATCAATTATTTTGTGTAAAACCCACAAAAAATACTTAGTAGATATGTTTGCCATATTTTAGAAAAACTATCAACTACAGGGTTGTTCCTAAGAAAAAAATTGCACTCGCCAGCCTGGCGAGCGGCTATCAATCAGCACTCGCCCGGACGAAATAACACTCTCCAAATTTGTTGGCATTCAGTCTGCAAATTACCGTCCTAGCGCGGTAATTTCTTGGGTTATCGTTAACCTGTCTTATGGTTTCTATACATAAACATTAGTGTTTATAAAAGTCTGGTCGTTTATTTCCATGCATGGATGAACAAATTAATTCCCCATAAAGCAGTTTACGCTTAAAACTATGTTTTTCAGCCGAAATATTTTTTACAGTCTTTAGTGAAAAAATAACATTGACAATTTAGTAGCCACGGCATGCCTGTTTTCCAATTTTTTAAATGCTCGCGCTCTTTTTTATCGTATTCTGGTTTTTCTGTGCTTCAAGGACATTTCACCGCTGGTTGTTTCGCGCTAGAAACAAAACGCCACATTTCGCCTAACATTATAGTTACTGGTTGAACAGCAACACAAAATAATTGTAAATTTACAACTAAACCATTCACAGTTAACAACCATATGCCAGAGATTCTGTGCTGCGCGACGCCCTATGGTGGCTCGTTTCAATTTTCCAAGGGCGTCCGCAATGGTTTCGATTCGTATCTTAACATAATTGCGATATGAAATATTCACAGACAGTTATTTTTTCAGCTTTGGCTTGGTTGACCGCTATGAGCTTAAAATATCGCAGCAACATACTTACGTAGACTCATTATTAATTCTCAGCTACAGTTACACAAGTAGGCGATATTTTAAAATACCGTAGTGTTCAGTGGGCCATTTCGGTCCCTCAAAACCTTCTTAAAAAAGACTGCTTACAAATAATATACGACATTTTCATTCGAACTTATTGTTGCGCAATGCAGCAATTGCTTATAATTTTCTTATACAAACAATTCAATCAATACAGAAAAGTAAACTTCTTATCGCTGGGTACATCGCAAGTTTAGTAAACTTTTCGCCAGTCGGGCGAGTGGGTGTCAATCAGTACTCGCCCGGAGCGATTTGCACTCGCATTGGCGAGCGGGCGAGTGCTTAAGCCCAACCCTGCAACGATAAGAAAAACAAGACGATGGTTATTTTAGAAAAATGTTGTGTAAACAGTTGAAATACAAAAATAAAAATAATTGCAGAAAAGTAATGAAGAGTTAATCACCCACCCCCAAAATAATGGAAGTTAAATTAATAAAAAAAAATATACTAGGATTCAATATTCTCGGTTCATTATGCTAGATGATTTTTTGAGATAAATGAGTATAACTCTAGACTAGGAGATTCTAATAATATATTCAGAAAATATTCAAGTGCAAAACTTGTTTTGTCTGCCTTCTTATCATGGTAACTAAACGTAAACAATAGGCAGACGCTACCTAGGGTTAATAAATAGGTTTACAATCATTTCTAATTTATGTGGTGATCAAAAGTGGCCACCAGCACATGGCTGCTTTAAAGTTCTGCGACACAGAACCTTATATATTAGATAGATAGATATTTTATTTGCACGTTTTGTAGTGATTTTGCAAAACAAATACAAAGAAACGAAGAAATAAACGTGCAGGGTGACGAAAGACCCGAAGGTCACCAAGTCAGCCACCCCTTAAAACATGATAGATTGTATAATGTATACGGGTACGGGTACTGCGAAGAAACACAGAACTATAGAAAAAAAAAACAGTAAAGAAAACTTGAGAAAAAAAGATTTTCGATAAAACAAACAATAATTATAGCAGGTTCAATATTACGAAATAAGGAGAGAGAAGCAACATTAAACAAAATTTGCGTTGTCGCATAGGATTTTTTTTAACTTGCGCAGATTTCCATGACAACACACATGCTCACATTGAGTTTTTACGAAGTTTAATTATTAAGAAAGTCATATTTTATAAAGGAAACAATTTTTTGTATGGTAGTTGTTTGGCTGTGTTGGGTATGAGTTTCCATAGATTAACTGCAACAAATTTTAAGCTTCTTTTCCCTGCATCGGTTTTAATTTGGGGATGGAAGTAGTTTTTTGATTTATTTTGCCTTGTGTTATGACCGTGGATGTTGGAAGTTTGACAAAAATAGGAATTGAAAACTAAAGGTAAGCCTTGTTTTTCAAATTTATACATGAACTTAAATTTCTAATTCTACTAACTGGTGAATTTGGAGTATGGCGAGTCTATTGTAAATAGGTTTGATTGGCGTTGTAATGTGGGTGTTCGTAATTATTCTTATTGATTTGTTTTGAAGTGCTTGGATGTGGTTAAGGTTTGTAGTATAGGTGCGCCCCCAACTGATTACGCAATATTGGAGATAAGGATGAATTAATGCATAATATAATGTTAGAAGAGTAGGTTGATTAACATATTTCTTTATTTTCACTAATATGCCTATGTTACAGGCTATTTGGGATGATATATATGATATGTGGTTTTTCCAAGTTAGTTGTTCATCTATATAAAGTCCGAGATATTTAGTAATGCCTGTTTTGGTAATTATTTTTGTTCCTATTTTAATTGAAAACTCTTGTAAATCAGGTGGCCGTGTGTAGTGAAATATCATGTAATTGGTTTTGCTGTAATTTATTGATATTTGATTACATCTCATCCATATGTCTGCATGTTTTATTCCAGTTTGTATTTTTGTTTGAAGTTCTGTTAACTGTTTATGAGATTGAAACAGAATTGCGTCATCCGCAAATAGTCTACATTGTAAAGGATTGGTTTCTGGTAAGTCATTAACATATAGTTGGAATAAAAGTGGAGATAAAATACTGCCCTGTGGCAAGCCATAGGTTGGTGTCATTGAGGAAAGTAGAACAAAATGACGCAGTCATTGTATAGAGCAGTTAAAT
Organism: Ascidiella aspersa; assembly: GCF_963924565.1. NCBI lineage: Eukaryota > Metazoa > Chordata > Ascidiacea > Phlebobranchia > Ascidiidae > Ascidiella > Ascidiella aspersa. Next base: position 17,073,041 of record NC_139449.1, read on the forward strand.
ATGGTGTTATAACTTCAATTGCCATTTTTATAAATCGTACTGGAATGTGGTGCGGGCCCTCTGATTTTTTATTATTAAGTTGTTTTATCTGTATTTTTACATTAAATTCTGTTATAGGTGCAAGGAAAAGGGAGTTTAAGCAAGAATGTTGTAAAAAATCGCTAAAATGTTGTTGTGTCGGTTCAATATTGTCTGCCAAAGTTTGCCCAATAGTTGAAAAGTGTTTGTTCATTTGCTCTGCTATTTCCTGGTGGTCTGTAATTAGCTTCCCATCTTGTGTAATGTTGTTTATGCTAGTTTCATGTGTTTTGTTGTTAATTATTTTTTTTATGGTTGACCAAGTTTGTGTTGATGATTTACTTTCTTGTAGTTGTTTTTGAAAGTACTGCTGTTTTGCTATTTGTTTAATTTGAGTTAATTTTTTGCTATACTTTTTGTGTTTACTTATTTTATTTACATTTTTGCATCTGTAGCACTCTCAAAATAATTTATTTTTTGTTTTAATAGATTTAAGTATTGCTTTAGTTATCCAGGACTTTTGTTTAAGTTTTTTTACTCTCTGGAAAATGATCTTAAAGGAGCATGTTCATTGAGAGTACTTGTGAATATATTAATGAATGATGTGAAATTCTTATCAAGGTATTGTTTGTTTAAGTGAGATAAACTTGACATTTCCCACTGCAACCTGTTGTTTAGATCTGCTTTAAAATTTTCCGCATTAAAGTGTCGCATAGATCGAATAGGTAGTAAAGTTTGATTTATTTGTGGACTTTCTTTAATATGTACTTGCATTAGAATAGGAAGGTGATCGGATACATCATACCTGAGAATTGCTGGCTCTACTTGGTGTAATGTGTTTGTGTAAAAGTGGCTGAGTATAGATGGCTTACTGTTTGAACTGTATCTGGTAGGTTTGTTTATTGCAAAGTTGCATCCTGTGCTGTGTATTACATTAATGTAGTTTTTTATATTTTTGGACTGTATAATTCACCTACGTTAATGTTAATGTCTCCACCTGTATAATATGTGTAATTTAGTTATTGAAGGTTGTCTCTGGCATTTTACTATAGCTATTTCAAAGTCTTTTAAATTATTATTAGGGTGGCAGTAGATTACCCCAACTATAATGGGTTTTTGGCTCCCTGTATAATTGGCTTCAGCCCAAGGTCTTCACATTGATTGACAGTATTTATGTGCAAGTCATTTCTTAAGTTAATAGATATATTGTCTTTTACATATATACCGACACCTCCTGCATTTGTTGTAGAATCTGAGTGATAAAACTCATACCCATCTATGTTAACATTAAATGGTGCTTGTAAAACATTTATTTTTGTTTCTGATATTAAAATAAAAGTGGGTTGTATTGTCATTTTAGTCAAAATTTCCTCAAGTTTATGCTTGTTTTTTGTCAAACTTCGCATGTTACAGTGAATAATAGTAAGTTGGTCAAGGTGTTTTAGAAATAACGCGTTTAAGTTGTTTATTGTGTAACTTTACATTCAGCTATATTGTTAAGTGTTTTGTTTCGAATATCACACATTTCTGTATTGCACTTAGAAATACTTAATAAATCATTGTATAAAACCATTTTTAAGGTTTAAACAAAACAAAAACATCATGAATAGTTATTTTCTTACTTAACTTTCATAAATTTTTTGGATAATTTCATAAATTTTTTGGTTAACCCAATCAATCTCTAGTCCAGTATTCATTAGATCTTCTGGTGATTCAATTTGTGACCATTTTCCATTAATTTTAATGCTCACTCGTCCATATGAGGATCCGGTTGCCTCTACCTGTGAAAATTCTTTTAAATAATGCATCAGTTTGTACCTTATAGGGGTTAAATCTTCATTGATGTAAATTTTCTTTGATCTTTGTTGGCCTTTTTTTATCATAAACTCCTGTCGCTTTTTAAACGAAATAAATTTTACAATGATTGGTCTTGGTGACTCCCTCTTTTTCCGATTCTATGAGCTCTCTGAACGTCCATTGGAGACAAGGTTATGGATAATTCTTTTGCAATTTCCATTAGCTGTTCCTCCCCATCATCACCATCGTTGGTTGATTCTTTGCGGCCATATATTCTTATGCTCTCTCGTCGACCATACTGCTCTAATCTATCCATTTTGTAAATTGATTTGTTAAGTTGTTGCTTTAATTTCCCATTTTCTTCTCTGCTTATGTGTAGTTCTGCTTTAGTCGGATTCAATTCTTGTCGTAATTGCTTGGTTTCTTTGTTTGCTTCATGTAGTGCCTCTTTTATTTCCTCGACGTTGGATTGCACATTAAATAATATATTAAGCTTTTTTTGTATTTCTTGCAGCTCTTGCTGGAGTTCCTTTAGTGCAGTGGTTCTCAACCTTTTTGTTCTCGCGACCCGTTTTAAGTTTTCGATAACTTGCGCGACCCCCCAATTATAGTGTGTGATACATAAACCTGAGTAAATAATAAACACACTTTAAAATTGCCAAAATTCATATAAGGAAAAAATCCAGTCTAGGATTGTATCGAAATTTGGCTAAAATGCGCTATGCACAACAAGCTAAAGTTACAGCTTGAGCCAGGGTTGCCCGAAATTTGCATTTTAGGACAAATAATATTTAGTATAAACCTAGTGCGAGACCAAAGGGAATCAATAGAAGTAAGCAGCCAAAATTCCTTACAATTTACAAAACGGTTAGTCGGTAACAGCAGTGCAATTATAAAGCTTTCTGTAAATTCAATTTCCGTTTTCCAAAACGGCAACACCAAAATTTTATTACCGACATTCTGCGGGTGTTTTGGAAAAGGCTATGTAAAAAGTTATGATACCGCTGAAAAGTCGAAATACTTTGCCTGCAACCTATTCTAAACCTAGCACAAATTTTATTGTTATTTGACCTAATTTTCAATATGGAACCAAAGCGCCCTATACTATACCTGACGATTTTGTACTGCACAAAATCATTGTAAAAAAACGCATCATATTCGCGCTTCAAGCGACCAATTTTTTGAATTTACGTTGGTAAAGTAGGTATAAACAAAGTTTGGAGGCCTCGTGAGCACATCCCACAGTGTTTCAAATAAATTCGGCCAAATTAGGACAGAAAGCTCACTGTCCTTAATGATTTACAAACCGTCGGACACAGCAGTTAAATTAGGACAATTTATTGTTTTTGGTCCAAATTTTAGGCCATCTGGCAACCCTGACTTTGTGTGTCCATTCATTTTATTAGAGATTGATTAACTGAAGCTACGCTTGATTAATTAATTTAAAAGTGTAATGGTGACGTCATGAGTGTAATGGTGACGTCATAACATGTTCACCGCAGCAAAAGCCACACAAATATTAGCCTGGCGGTTGCTTTTGCTCCTTCTGTACTGCTAAACTTTTAGTTCATATAGCCTAATTCTTATGATTATTTTCTTAATGAATTCTACATGGCGACCCCCCAGACAACCCCTTGCGACCCCCCTTGGGGGGCGCGACCCCCAGGTTGAGAACCACTGCTTTAGTGTCATGTTATTACCAATCAGTAGTTATCTTATACCTTATTCAAATAGAATCTTCCTCGCTATGAAACTGTTTTCAATGTTTTCGTTATTTTTTATTTAATAAATGGGTATTTTTTTAACCTGTTACACAATTTTTAAAACAATTTTTTTATTCTTTTTTTAAGGAGAGGAGAAGATCTGAAATGATCAAAGACAGCTTGGCTAAAGCACAAATGTTAACTGATAACATGGTAATAATTGCACAAAATGTTTATTCAGATTTGCAATCAGGACTCCATATCTATTTTTTTAGATTTTAATTAATATAAGTAAAATATGTTTTAACTGTTAATTATTTTTTTATAAAAGAACATTGTTTTATTTATATTTATTTCAAACCCTGGTGGCAAACTCTGTCAAAAAGAGGTCCACCAGAAATAATTGTCATTTATATTCCTTTAGAAAATACTTCCAAATCAAAACTAACTTGTATGTTGTTTTTCATCAATGAACTATTTAGGTGTTTTGTGTCATATTAAAAAACAGTAATTTAAATATAATATTGATTGTGTGAAATGTTTAAAAAAAATTAGAATGTTTATATGGTGTAGGTCACAATTCTAAATCAGTTTGATGACCGGCTACACACCTTGGAGGATACTATTTTACCAGTACACAGAAAAACAAAAGATTTGCAGAGACTACAAGATAGTATCCTTTAGTTAAAATATAAATTTGTGTTTAATAAGATTATCTAAAAAATATATTGCTGTGAAACATGCTACACAATTAAATATGTTAAACAATGTCATGTTTATTTATTCTTGAACTATAGTGCTCAGACATTGAAAAAACAACAGCCGCTCTGGACAATGTAATAAGCTATCATCATGTTGTACATGATGTAGAAGTTACTATGAGACAAGGGTATGAAAAAGTTTGTGTTTTAACAGATTAATTTGTTTTCTAAATTTGTTTTTAAATTTACGATTTCAGACCCAGCAGACAAGTAGATGGTTACCTGTCGTGTATGGAACAACTGGAAAAATCAATTCTATTTTTTTCTGAAAACAATCCTGACAGTCCCGAACTCAATGCAGTGGTAAGGTGTTATTTAACATATTAGATAATTAATGTTAAAGCTAGGAAGATGAGAGATATGTAGGGGTATGGGTCCGATTAATGAGTCTTCATTTATATAATTGCCAAGATGAATCGACCACACTCCTACAAGATTTGAGATGGCCTGTCTTCGTGAGGCCATTCAGGTCCAATTCTTTCCTTTAGTTCAGATACATGAACAGTCAATTTTTGCTGTCTTCAGTCAAAGCTGTAAAAGCCTCTCTGTTTTATATTGATTGAACACGCTATTTATAGACGAGAATCAGTTAAGAAAATTTCTGCGAACGAAGAAAGATTTACGTCATTAATTCTTATAATACTTAACAAAATATCACGTGATAACAAGGCGTGGTCTAAACCTTTTTCACACTTATTTCTGACGCGAAACATACAAATTTTACGTCAAAATGCGATTGCGAAACAGCCTCTGACTCCAGTTAAATGTCAACAGTTTGAAAATCACACGACCGGGGAAACCGACTAATGTTCAGACCGCGGTGTTTTGAAACATATACAAAAAAAACGGATGTAAATACCTTGACGCATAAAAATTGGTGTCAGCAATTTGAATTTTTGCAAATTCGCTGCAAATATATCCCAAACATTACAATGTGGTTGCAAAGAATTTAGGCCATAGATTTTTACTGAAAATTTTCCGTTACGACACATCGATTAAAAACAAAAATTCTCTGTGTAAACACAATATGACAAAGTGGCTTCTACAGATAACAACATAAAATTTAATTTCTGTGAACAGCAAAATAGACTAAAATGTTTTGTACATTGTTAAGAAAAATTACTAGAGCTTCATTCCAAGCAAGTTGTTTTTTAAGCAAAAAAAGCATTTTCGGAATAAGAAATGCTAAAAGAATGAAATTTTAGATTTTTTTTTCAGTATTTTCTGTAAAAAAAAAATTAAAAGTGTTATTAAAGACATACAAATCCCTACAGTAACATTTAAAAAACAAACTTCAAATAGTTTTTGGTCACTGCTTGGCAAAAAAATTAACAAGCTAAAACAGAATTGGTTAGCTTAAGTGATCCTTACCATGAACTTGATAAATTAAGCTAAAATATGGATTTGGTTTAATTATATCAGCATATGATGAAACATTTGAATGGTCCACTTGGCCTAAATTGCCCCATGTGTGATCTGACCCATATAAGGGACGGTATAAACTATTTAGCTATTGTTTAGTTTGCAATACCTTGTTTATTATAATATTATGGGTTTCTCTTTTTTTTTAGGTTTTTAAGTTAATATCCGCTTTTACATCATTACTTATTTTTAACCTAATAAAAGCTGTGAGTGTGAGAAACATGTACTTGTGTGAAAGTTATCACAGTTAGTTTTGTCTAAACATTGCAAATTAAAATCAACATTTTTAAGGCTTCAATATTTCTAAGAAAATAAAGGTAAATTATTTGTTTGTCAAACATAGTAATTTTATCAATGTTTGAAGTTTACAAATTTAAGAAACAATGTTAAGTTTTATGAAATAACACACTTTGTTTGTCATTAGATGGTTTAAAGCAAGGATGACCAACCTTTTCACAGAAAGGGTCGCATTGCCACTTTATAAATTTTGATGGGCCGCAAACCCTGTTTAATTAAAGGGGTGACGTCATAAGCTACGTCATATCGTGACGTCATAAAACAACTTAACTTATAAACACCCCCTCTTCGAGAGTGAACTTGTGTGCAAATATGCAAGTAAATCTTGCCCTTATCGCATAAAGCGTGAAAAAGATGAGTTTACACGCCATGGTACGACACCTTTGGGCTGATATATTTCCTTAAAAGGTCCCCAAAAACACACATCTTGCTTAACAATGATGGGTGCACAAGAGTTTGATTGATGTTGAAATGCGACATTAGACTCGATTAATAGTCTCAGAAAAAATATAAGATTGGGCCCACATCAACTACTTCGCGTTCAACAGGTTTTAATGATAGTCAAAACTATTGTTTTAAATAAAGACTTCTGGAAGTGAAAATAAGTGGTGGGCCGCACGTGAACGTCAGGCGGGTTGGACATCCCTGGTTTAAAGAATGGTTTTCTTATTTTGCATGCATGCACAAACTCTTGATTTTAAATATAACTCTAACTTTGGTAATACATTCAGAAACTTACGTCAACGTTATATAAATATTCAAATCTTTTTTTTAGAATACTCTGTTTGTAAGTGGCAAAGACTCTCTGGAAAAGGAATTCCAAGCACAGTTAAGTCGTCAAACGAAGATATTCACACCAGATATAATAACAGACCTTGAACCCAGTGACCTGTCCAGTGAAGGTATTTCAACCCCTGTGCAAATAGATGAGAAACAAATGTGATTTTTTGATGATGTTTAATTATTTTGTTAGATTTAATATAACATTTATTCCCAAAGCCGTCTTCATTTAATCATGCTAAAAGTTATTTGTTTTAGTCGAGGCCAGCTCTAAATGTGGCTCATAAAATAGAATATTTGTATATATAAAGTAGATTGCTGTATACTTTCTTTTTTACAGTAGTAAGTTTATAAATAATTTAACTTATCTAGATCAGTGAACAGAAGGGTTACCAACTGAGTAAAATAATTGAGCATTTTAAATATCAAGTGACATAAATCTTTCTTTCCTGTTTCGTATATTGAGTTGCAGTGACCTGAATGTGGCAGGATTAGGGTTGTAAAGGGGTGGAAAGTTTCCTGGAATTTTGGAAACTTTTCCGGAAACTTTCCGGGAATTTTAAGGGACCCGGGAATAATGGGAATATTGGGAATTTTCAAATTTGGCATTTATTATGTTTGAAACTTTTGCTTAATATTTCATCAACCAAAAAAACAAATTAAAAACCTATCTTGAGCATTTCTAGATGAGCAGGTGGAGATGCTAACCGGCAGCAACTAGTACAACGACTTTGTAACTCACAAAACAACAAATGTTAAAGATTTAGCTACCGTAAGCTGGGGATATTTTGGCCCAGAACAGTCGGTGTTGTTTTTGTTTGTAAAAAAAAAACAGATTGGTGATGATTAAAAAAACAGATTGGTGATAATTAGGGCCATTTTTATTTTGACCTAAAAATTTTTTTTTTGACTTTATTTTGACTTAACGAAATTGCTGATTTGTAGAGGCCACAGTTCTTCCTTGAATTGATGCCAGTTATCCAAACATAATATTTTGTTGATTTCAGACCCAAAAGTAATATTTTGTCTTATGGATTATAAAAGTGCGTCGTGTTTTTGGCGATAGATTTAGCTTGCTTAGGCATTTTTGTATTACAGAATGTCAGTAGGCTATTCCTAAAATCCAAACTGTTGATCTTCGAAAAGACCACGTTTATGAATAGGAAATGTTTTTATAAGAATTATATAAATACGTAACAATAAATAAAAAAAATGGACAATTAGCGATAAAAGTTAGTGCTGATCCAAGTGGGCATTGTGACACATTTCTTGCTTTTATGGGTTAATATGGTTTAATTGTGTCACAGTTCCTGATTTACAATGTCTCCACAACATTTTTTACAAAAATTACTCTCAAGAAACACAAAAACTTTTTTAAAAGCCATAATGTGACATTTGACTTTATTGAAAATGTTGACTTTATTGTAAATTTTGACTTTATTTTGACCTATAAACTTCTTGTAAACAGTCCCCTAGGTGCTAAACAAACTTTATTCTTTGATTCGTAGACAGTTGAGGTCCTTAAAAAATTTTGACTTTATTGACTTTTGCAGGCCCTAGTGATGATTCATTTTTGCAGTTAATAAACTAAACCATGTGTTTGTATGTTCTTAAGTATTTTAGTTATACATAGTACTTTTAATCTAAACAATATAAGGCCATTATTTTCCTGTTCAATATCAAATTAAGATTGTTTTAAAAGTTTCCGAAAATTTCCTAAAATTCCCCAAAATTCCCGTTAATTTCCAAAATTTCCATGGAAAGTTTCGGCTCTGAAAATTCCCGGGAATTTTGCAACCCTAGGCAGGATACCTATTATGCACACTGTACAGTGCTGTCAAATCTGTTTTGGGGTAGAACCACACCCTGCCCAACCAAAAGTTACATTTTTGCCAACTTTTCTTTATGAATGCAAAAAAGATTTTACAATAAAAAAAATCTTTTATGTGCCCATTGCATGTTTAGTGCACGATTTTGCCCGAGAACAGTAGGTGATAAACTATGGTATGACTTCATGTTATGATTAGTGATGTCATCTGTAAAACTTTCATCTTTTTTTACCCATGGCTGTTCTTGGCCGCTGTTGTGCCGATCAACTTTACATGTTGGACTTGTTTTTCACCTAATATTTGATTTTGCATAATTAATAGTTCGTAACTTGGCTCAAATCTAATATGTTAATGGCAATTTTGATGTTTTATGGATGCTGATGTACATAATTACATTGTGAAACTAATATTTTTAGCCAGATAAATCTGCAGTACACAAAGCAGACCATTCTGCATTGAAAGTAAGTGTGAAAGCACATTGACTTTGTGGCTATAAAACTTATTATTTGAAGAGGTAGTCGGTGAGTTTCAGTGAAATATGTCAAGGGGGTTGCAACACAAAAAGTTTAAAAAATCCTGATCTAGATTTTTTGGCTTTTGTTGTATATTTTTGAGATTTTTTTGATACCAGCGATATGCAAGCTTTGTATAAAACCTTCAAACGGACTGTGATTTTTAATGGTGAACATTACTTATATTAAAAACAATGTCCCGCTGGGCACAGATAATAATGACACACTAGCCTGGGTTTGGACCAGCTGGTTACAGGCTATGCGAGTTAAGAATTTTAAATATAAGAAACACATGTAGTGTTGATTTGTTTGTAACGTCTTCTTTTGTAATTTCTATTTCATTAAGGAATTCTTTTGTTAGATATTTACCAGTATCTATCAGAGAAATCAATTGCAAGCTTGTCAAAAATTGCTCAATGGCTTTATGGTCCAGGAAAAACAAGAGGTATATAACTTGAATAGTTTTTTTGTTGCTAATTGTGTTACAACGAATTGTAAGACTGCAGTCATACTTTTTAATTAAAGGAAATTACAAGAAGTGAAACAACACCACCAACACCATTTTTGTGCCAAAAATTAAATCTGTAATGACCTTGGTTTTTTATAAATTTTTGAGATATTCCATAGTTTTGCCTAAAAAAGTGCTAAAAACATGCAAATTTAATAATAATGTTGATATCTCAAAAATAGAGCCAATTTAAAGAATTAGATGTTCTAACTGGTAAAATATCTTTTGGTTTTAAAAAACGGGATTTACTGTTTTTTGTTGTTGACCAGTCACCAGTGTAACAATTGTATTTTTGATACCTACTATATATTTTATATTTGAAGGTTTTATGAAAATATATTCTAACATCCGTTCCAACAACTTTGTGCAGTCATTGGAAAGGTTTGATTGTTTGTGCAATTTGTGAACTGTTGCCATTAAATCCTGAAAAAATACTTTTTATTTTAAATTGTTTTATATTAACATATTTACCATTTATCTGTTCTAAATTGGAAAGTTGAACTCATAAAGTATTGTTTCTTTGTTTGTAGGTTGAAAGAAAATGCAAAGCACAAGGCGGCGGGTGGCGTAAGTTTTTTAGTTAAATGTTTTTGAAAATGCAGCTTGATATACTGGTGCTGTCCTGGCAATTTAAACTATTGCTCCTTAATAACGATTACGTATTTTATGTTTTAATATCTTCTGGTAACAGTGCTGAAGCCTTATGTTATGTTTGATAATCTGAAGAATTATTACTCAACATGTAACCAAAAAGTAGTGTGAAGTATAGTGTTACATTTTGTTTTCATATTACTTCCCTATAATTGTTAACAAAAATAAATCGTACACCAAAACAGGCAATTTAACCACATGCAACAAATTAGGTAAAACTTTATTCAAACATTCTGTTAATGACTAAACTTTAACCTTTTACTTATGGACGAACAACTATTTCTGTATATATTAAAGGTGCTTAATGTTGTGTAAATCGTTTTTTTCTCACACTGCTTAAAATTGTGATGGTTTAATTTGATAAAATTCTGTGACTGTTTTATTTTACGAAACTGATTGTTTACTATTAATTCCTAAGATAAATAAGGTTTACCTTTTGTTAGCACCCTTTAGCAATTGTGTTCCAAAATTCTAAAAAGGATGGTTCTCAATTATTTACTTAGGGAATTTCCCTGAATTTTTCATCTGAAGTTAAAGGCCAATGACATTATAAAATAGTGACAATGATATTGTAGGCGCACATAAAACAAATGACATGCTACAGTATCATAAATTAGTGACGGAAATTTATAGGAAAAAAAATAATCAGCAGGCAAATGTCTCTTTGTTAAACTTTCTTCTTGACAAGTGCAAGCGGCATACTTCATGTCCAGAACTACAGCTAAAAAACTTGATTGGACTGAGATTCAAACATGTAACGACGACTATTCCTAGGATGTCGCTTAATTAACCAAAGTACTCATGGGGCAATTAAGTTTACAAACAACTGTGGTACTGCTACCTTCTGAGTTCTAAATGTACTGTGAGAACTTCAATCGATCAAACAAATGTAGACTTGTGTAGTGTTTATTTCTACTAAAATAATTTAAGCCACTTTATAGTGATACTGTCTCCCTATCTTTAGACACCAGGTTACCCATATGGATGCTGTGTTTTAATCGTGTTTTCATACTTTAGTTTACGTGTTTAAATACATGTCAATGGGGCAATAAACGACAAGCAAAGAATTGCTGTAATTGTTGCAGATTCTGTAAAATACATTATTTATAGAATTAAAATAAAGTTTTTAGTTTGACTCAAAATGCCACATTTCCAGGGAATTTAATTTTTGGTTTTCTCATTAAACAGGTAACTAAAAAAGTTGGTAATATTGGTGGTACTCCCCGCAAGCCAGGTGCTAGAAGAGCCAGGTAACATTTATTGCTTAAATAATAACAGTTTCATTTGTATTTTTTAGTTACAGAGTTTTAATTTAAGGAATACTACTATATTTTGTATGGAACTAGCATAAACATTTCCCCAGAATAGTGATTTAATTTCGTTATAAGGCAATAACTGATGTCAACCGCTGCATTTTTAAGCAAAAACCAAACTATTGTTAGGAATGTTAGGAAAGTAAGACTACAATTTTGCAAATAATTAACTCACTTTTGTCTCGAATTTATTATTTTAATATTTCACTCAAATAAATTTAACATAAAGCATTAATTTTTAATTATTAATTAAACATATTTTTTTTAAGAAACTTTTTATTGCAGTAATTTTGCAAGAAAGACAAGTACACTGTTAAGAAAAGAGTCCCTGCAAAGCTTAAGTAGTGTGGGAGGTACAAATCTTAGCCTTTTTAAAATATTTTTGGTGACAGTATGTATGGTTTTCTATTATAATTCCTCATACCAGAATCTTGTTTTTTAATTTTTTTTTATTAATTTTACCCAACATGTTGCAGTCGGCTTTATTTAATATTAGTGTAATAACATAAGATATGGTGGAACTCCTGTAGTTTGTGTAGCATTGCTTGTAAATATAGTATAAAACGTTTTCTGTTTTTTTTTTAAAGTTTAGGATTTAATAATGACTTGCAAATGTTGATACTGTATGTTTGTCAATTTGACAGGCATAAATTTATGTCATTTCTATAGAAACAATCGAAAAAGAACCACATAGGTTAAAAAAGGTTTGTCTAAAACAACAAAAAAAATGATGTGTTTTTATGTTTGCAGTAAATCCAAAATTTAACTAGAGTTTATAAAAGGGATTGGGCAAATTTACCCCACTGGCCTGGCCTTTGTTTTGAACAAATGAATTATTTATCAGCGTTTGGCGGACTTCTTTAGCGTAAAGAATTAGGAATAACAACGACGAAAGATGGTTTTAATTCAATCTTTTAACATAAGTATTATATGGTGGCCATGTTTATTACAGGTTTTTGTGTACGCTTAGTGTTTCACATTTATAACATTCAATTTTTGTGTCACTAAAATTGCTTTAATATTACAAAAGTTTTAGCTGGCAATGAGTAACAGCTATGGCATATATCACAAAATGTACTTTACTTTTAAAGTTTTTGACAGTAAATGCTTATTATATTAGATATACTATTTCCTTTACAGACAAGGAAAATAGTATATACAAATAATAATAAAGTTTGACACAGTTAATGCTCTTTTTTTCGTAAGTAAAAAAACATGTTGTTGAATATAACAGCATAACTGCTGTATTTACAGAGGCTATGATCGCAAGAAAGATGCAGGTTAAAATGCACTTCGCTTATCAGTTTGCCTAATCGCTGCTTTTTTATGTCTTTTGGTACTCATTTCTTAATAGAATATTTTTCTTAAAAAACTTGTTTTACTATTCTGGCTGATTTTGACCTAAACACACTTTGAAAATATTTAGTTCATTTTGATCACTTTTACAAACTGTTTTATTATCATTTATGTAAAAACTTGGGTCTTAATAAAGCTATGTTTTGGACTGACCTGGTCATTTCTCTTCAAATTAAACTATATATACACTTTTTTTCTTCGTTTAATTTTAACCAAACAAAATATGGATGGTCAGGAAACACATGGATAATACTACATCAGGAACATGCAAAAAGATCTATAACGGCACCAGTTTGCTCTTGTTTAGTGTTAGGAGTGGGTACTAATTGGTGGGGTTAAAAATTAGGTTAGGAATAGGGTTGATAAATTTATGGTTGCTGGTTGGGCTTCAGGTTTTATTCTGATGTAGGTCTGGTTCCTAATATTATTTTACATCTTATGATCTCTAGTTTAAACCGTTGTTTCTAAAACTTTTTTTCTTGTGACACCTTGAAAATGAATGAATCTTTTAGCATTGATTTTGGGCCACTCTTGGAAATATTTTGGGACTCCTACCAGCATTTCGAATTTCACTGAATTGATGTAGTTTTTTCTAAACAATAAGAGTAGTGTTTTTCCACCAAAATTTGGTCGCTATTAGATTTGGTTGCCTTGTTAATGTTAACTGCAGTAATTCACCTGATTAGATTTTTGAGATTGGATCTGAGTAGGATTTTTCCAATGTTTTAGAAAAAAATGATTGCTTTGTAAGCAGTATAATGACATGGCTCATAATAATTAGGTTTGAACTTACTCATGCCAAATGTATGATGTTTTGTTTGCTAACAATAAGTTAAAAAAATCCTAGCTGTTATACTTGTAATTATTTTTTTCGGGCGCTGCAAAAAAAATATTCAGAAACCATGTTCGTGGGATAATAATAATAACTTTTTTTTTTTAGATTTTTTTACTGCATTGAGTTAAGATACAAAATAGAATGTTTGGAAATTAAACTGGTGTATGAAGGCATTGCAACATGTAAGGTTTAAAACCTCTGGTTTAACTGTATATTAATGCTTTATTTCCGACAAAAATGCTAAAATCTTCCAAACTTATCAAAGTGTGTTTAAGTCAAACATGGGTGTAAAACTCAACCACAATGATTGAGTATATTCACTGTATCAGTCAATATGCCTTCCGATTTCCATGTTTGCAAAATTTTATGCAAATTTTGTAACTGTGTTGCATGCTCTGCTTTTGTAATAAATTTATGTTTAACTTTGTTTTCCAAGTAATAATAATTATTGTGTGAGCCAATTGAATGTTTTTGCCAACTTTGTCAGTTTTGTACCTTTTATTTCAAAAAGCAGGCCATGTTTTATTATTAGTTTTTACCATTTTTTTATTATGCAGAAAATAAATATGTGATAATTAATTTTAAGCATACTTGAGAAAAGGCAGTCTGCACCAGCCAATTCGTGAAACACTGCACTAAAAACCTAGCAATTTTAAAATGTGTTGTACCAGACTAAAATTAACATGAATTGCCAAAAAATGCATGTGTGCATGTAGTTTAATCCAAGTGCATTGCTATATATATTTATGTAAAGTTGTAAAACATTGTACAATTCAAATATAACTTTAACTTTTGTAAATTTATTTTTTGAATAATTCAAAAGGAATAGGCAAGTCATCATTTGCCCCTATCTCAGAAGAGGATGTTGTGGATGTTGAGATTGAACCATTTCTTGCAATACTGGAAGGTTGCTTACGAATACTAATGGTTAGTTGTATAAAAATCATAGAACTGCAACAGGTAACACTTTAGATTAGTGTAAAGAACAACTAAATGACAATCTTAAACTTAAGAAGCCAAGTAAATTAAAACCTAAAACTTGAAGTTAATAAGGGAACACCCTGTTGTTAGTGGCGATTTTTTAAGCATTGTATATTAAGAGCAATTCGTAAAGCAAAATAGCATTAGGTAAATAATAAAAAAATTGCATCAAAAGGAAAGGGTTTTAACTAGGGTTGCGTGATGATATCGGAGTGGAGCAAATGCCAAATTGAAGTTTTGTTACTTCTTCAGGACTAAGGTTGGTCCTGATTTAATAAGAATTGGTAGTCTTGATTTGCGACTCAATCTAGTTATTTGTAATTTTAGTTAAAAATAGATGGTCAACCACTGGAGATAATTAAACTTGGCATTCAATCAAAGTTTGATCTTATCAAATACCTAATGACCTGATTTAATATCAGAATTGAATCACATATCAAAACTTTGCATATGGTTGTCAGAATAAAAGTATTAGACATTCCTAGTTTTGACAAACCTCCATTTTAGTTGAATCATATTTTATGCAGGGCTTGTGAACAGATTTCTCTACTAGAGTTACTTACAGTATTAAAGTTTAACACAATTTTAACTTCCAGATTCGAGTTTAATTTTCTTAATATGTTTATAATTCTTATTAGGCCATTTTTTTCAGGTAGAAAAGCTAATTATTCAAAATGTTATGCCGGAGTTCTGCAGAAGAAAAGTTTTTGATACAACAATTAAAGCTTCCCTTGATCTTCTGGTCAATGATGGGAATGTAAGGCAACCTATCTTAAGTAATTATTTGTTGTCAATTAATTAAAACATGTCATTGCAAGAACGTATACTTTAATAATAATTTTAATAGTAGTTAAATTTGCCACCTTGCTTGCAGAAATGTGTCCAGTTTGCTAAGCAGTGTATTACAAGGCGGGACCACCCTTCTGTCGTGACAATCTTTCCTATACTCAAGCGGTTAAAAGAAGTTTTTCCTTTGTATATGGAAATACTAGAGGTTTATTTTTGTTAGGCATTTATTTGTCTTTTTTTCACTAAAACCACTTTGCTTTTTGTTTTAAAGTGGGGCATTGTCTTTTTATTTGAACTGTCTTATATTTCCACTGTATATAATTTGTATAAATGCGACATTTTAAAAATATTTTTTTTTTTTGAATTTCGGAAACTTTTACCGCTTGTATAATCAGAAGAAAAAACAATATTTATGAACAGACATCAGAGTCAGGCAAGATGGAACTTCGCCAGCTCATCTCTGATTTAGAGTCAAATGGCGTCAAATTACTACAGGATTTCACAGATTGCATCAAAGTAACCTCTTGATTTGTGTAAAAGTATAATTAAGATTGGATTTTAGAAGTTTATTACTACAATATAAAATCCAGTAAATGTTTAGAGGTAAAAGGGAAGCTGTTATAGTGATTATTGTTAGTCTTATGGGGAGGCTTTTTTGGGTTTTTGCTCTAAAGCCATATGTAATATGTAAAGTTATTTTGCAACTCAGAGTGACCCAGAAAAGGAATCTAATATGCCGAAGGATGGAATTGTTCATGAGCTTACAAGCAATGTGAGTTATGTTTTATTTAGTTATCACAGGATGTCCAAATATTGAAAACGGTCATATATGTTCTATATAAGTTATTTTTAATATCTGTTGAATATAAAACGTTTTTATATAAAAATAAAAAATAAAATACCACTGAAACATAAATAAATTATACCAGGGTTGCTTAACCAGGGATGCTCACAACCCCTAGTGGTTTGAGAACTATTCCTGGGGGTACGGGGATTCTGAAGACACAGAAAATGTATTACTGTAATTTATTTCGTTGCTCAGTTAAATGTAAAACTAACTCGCATTTTGATAGTGTGTTACTTGCGTCAGTTACTTGTATAAAAATTAAATTACAATGACTTTGTTATTTAAGCAATTTCTATTGTTTTCGCATTAGCTAGTTGATTATTAGCAGTAAGACAGTAGAGTGTGTTATTTTTCTAGTGTAAGTTTAGCAATATAGTATTTCAGAATAATGACATTTAAACTGGTTGCGTCATAGCTCGTTAATAAAAACGATATTTACAAAAAAGCAAAGAAATCCTATTATTTAGAAAGTTAAATTTCTGATTCGATAGTATGCCTATATGTGGTTACTGGCCAGTGTGAACAATACTTAGTACAAGTTGTATATATATTTTTTGCAAAACAGCACAGCACATATTTTCTAATTATTAGGCGATGCTCTTTATGCAACAACTTGCACAAAACGCCGAAGTGTCTGGAGGAATGTTGGCATCACAGCAAAAAGAGCCTGCCAAAAAGTGCCTCTCTATCTACATATGTAAGTGTTGCTTTACCCGTTTTCCAACCCTACTTTTTCTGCCTGTGCGGTATACGTTATTGCGATTTGAAAGCCTTAACAAAATATAATAACGCACGTTGGGCTAGAAACTATATTTTATTTTTTTGCTTTGTTGGACCATCCAAATGTTTTCACTTGACCAATTTTTAAGAACGCCAAACAAGTAAAGTCTTTCGTGTAACAAAGAGGCAGTTAACGGAATGTTCTATTTGCAAAGTTTAAACCGACAATTAGATAAAACAAACAGCGGATAAACAGTAAAATATCAACTATAGCTGGGTTTAACTGCAATATTTGTTGAAAAATATACTAAAGTATGCATTTTCACGGATTGGTTGCCACCAAATCTTTGATTCTTTAAAAGTCTTTGAAAAACCCATGTTTTATTAAAAATATCTGAATCTATTTTATGTCAAGTTTAAGTTACGTATTTTGAAAGTGCCGTTAAAAAAACAAATTACTGCTTTGTTTTCGAATTATATTCACAAATTGTCCAGCGATCTAGTTTAAGGTCATAAAATTGTGTGGTAACAATTATTAAGTATGTTTGTACGATTTAATAACCGCTATTACTTTACAGGTGAAGTTCTTGCCGCATTGAAGCTGAACTTGAAAAACAAGTCTAGAGTTTATGTGGACCAATCACTAGCCTCAGTGTTTTTGCTCAACAACTTCCACTTTATATTAACTGCCTTAAATAGGTAATATATGTGTTTGAAATACAAACGTTATTTGTTTTGATTCTCTAAAACAGCTTGGTCCACCTATATTTTGTTGCGGGCCAACGAAAGCGATTCGTTTCATATAGCAGGTCAAAATTGCAAGGGCGTTTTCGAATTTAACAATCACGTCACCATTCAAGATATGCTAATAAGGACTCGAAATAACTGGTGTTCATGCAGTTGTAGCGACTTTAATCGAAAAAAGCGCTTATTTGGTTTCATTATGCGTTAAGTATTTCCGCACCTGAATGGCTGAACCTAAATCACGTAAAAGTTATAACGAAGCATCGATAATTTGGTAAAACTTCATTTTTGTAGAGTCTTTGATTCGTCTATGGAGCACTAGGCTGTGCACACATGACAGAAGTGAAAATATTGCAGGGCGCGCCTGCATGCATTCGCGTGCCATAATGCAAAACATACTGCAAAATCGAAGAATGTTCGCGAAAAAAAAACTAATCCTTTTAAATAGATAAATTTCACTTAAAGTTTTTGGGCGAACTTACAACTAAGGGAGCAAAGGCATCATTGTGTTACCGGGCGATTTGATCACGGGCCCAAAAATAGTAATCTATTTGATTTCACTACATAGAAATAAGATCGTTAGCCAGTAAAAAGAGACGCGCGACAGTCGGCTGCGGTTCTGTAGTTGGGCCACGCTGCTTTAAAACCCAGCTAATGTGCACGTTAGAAACCCTATTTCTTACAACTACACTGCTTGTAGTGTAAATTATTGCGTGGGGACTAGTGTAATGAGGATGGCTAGTTTTATCAATAGGTCCACTACATATATACCGGAGTACCTTTAACATTTACAGACATGACTTGCTCTTCCTCGTACAACTAACCGCGGGTAATATCGAGACGATCTATAACGAATCCATCGACGAACAGAAGTTTGATTACCTCAGGTGTTGGGACAAAGTGGCCGCACATCTATCGGATGAGGGGAGGGGTAATTTGAGCCATGTGCACGCCGGAATGAAGGTATGTATAACTAAACAAACCTAAAATTGTACACCTGCTTAGCAAAGTTCATTGATTGAGGACACTCTTAACGTGGTTGGTCTTTAATTTGCGTTTTATTGAAGTTAAAAAATCTGCTCTTTGCTGCTGATTGTAGTTCTTTCAATTAATTTGAAAAGCGGCATACTTGTTAGGTGGGTGCAGGTTTTTTTTAAGTTTTGGTTTGTGTGACCCCCAGTAGTTTTAAGAGACCGCAAGTGTTTTATTTAAATACCAAAAAGTTGCAAGTCCAAAATTTGGGAAACCGCTGGAGAAATTTGGGGGACCGTTTCGGCTATTACTCTATCGAAAATACGAAATTTTAAGAAAGTCATTGAATAGAATGATGTGAGTTGGCAACGCGTATATGTAAAAGTCATTCTCCTTCTTTTAGCTCAAGGACAAGGACAAACAGGCGGTTAAAGAAAAGTTTAGACAATTCAACAACGAGTTCGAAGACCTTGTGAAGACACACCAGCAGTGGGCAATGCCAAGCAGCGATGTTAAAAGGGAAATTCGAGCTTCCGTTAAACAGAAGATAGTTGCGCCGTACGCTCAATTTAACAACAAGTATGTTACCATATTAGTGCAGGTTTCGGATACTTAACAGCATTTAGAATTTTAAATTACAACCATTTTTTTGACTTCTTCGCGCTTTAACGCCCGTTGTTATGTACTAAGATATCGAATGGTGCAGTTTACGAAGAACATAGAAAAATATCTCAAATACACAGCAGAATCAGTCGAAGAAAACTTGGATCGGCTCTTTGATCAATGCACAACTTGAATGGAGTTTATGTTCAAGTGCCTATATATATGGACATCTTATTCAAGTGCTACAACTTAAATCTTTATAATTATTATGTGTGATACAAGTTTCAACTTTGTTGATATAGATATTTAGGTCTATTTTTTTATTGGTAAAAAATGGATTTTCCATGTGCAACTTTTTCTACTAAAAATCTTAAATAATAATTTGCAAAACCGACTTTTTGTCAAAATAAAGGTTTATTACCGTCATATTGTGACTATACTTTTTTATAATAATATGTGCCCCAGTATCTATTTGTAACGCAAATGTGCAATGAATACAATTTTTCTCATAAATCAAATAAGTTTTTGACGTGTAATTAAAATTAGGTGAAACTATTTTAAAAAGTGCAAAAACCTCTAAAAAACGAGAGCCGGCGCCACCGTGCCTACAACCTTCCTTATCACACGTTCTGGTACTGATTTACTGGATAGAACAGTTGTTTCAAGCGTTTTCATTCCTTGAATCTGGGATAGGCAATTATGTTTTACTGCGGGTCGGCTAAGAAACATAAATGTTGTGACCGGCCTTGGTCAAAAAGAGGATCTCAAGTTTTTTTCAGGAGTTTATTCGGCCAGCCGATGTTATTTTTACCTGAATTATGACGTCACGCAATGGTATACTTTTGTGACGTCATATCTGAAAAAATTTCATGGCCCTCCCCAAACTGAAATCCTAGATCCGCGCCTGTTCATAACGTACGGCTGCCATATTTTTAGCACCCAAACAGAGGACAGAGGACATTTTTTTCAGGCAAGTAAAACGAAAGTAGAATGGTTACGTTTGAGTTTGATGATTTTTTCGCTTTTTGGACGTTTCGAATGACTGTTTATTCATTTTCAACTTAGTGAGAAGGCACCGCGATGCCACTTGGTGTCGACTATTGATAAAAGGAACTATATAAATATCACGTAGCAATCCCGATGTTATTGCAGAACAAGCATCTATCCCAGTGGTTCTCAACCGGGGCTCCGCGGACCCTGTGGGTCCGATAAACGTTTTCAGGGGACAAAAACTTCTGAAAAACCTTTATCAAATCAATTAACGCTGGTAAACATGCTTAATCACAATCTTGGTAAGTGATAAAATAACATTGTAACATGCTGTAAATCGCGTTGAGTGTGACGTAACACTTCCATTGTGATGTCACATAAATAGATTGTAAAATACCACAACCTACATTATTTGAGTCCTGGGCGCGGATTAGCGTTTGGGTTTAGGTTGGTCAAGCATTATTGATATTAACAAATATAATAATACTTGACCCACCCACACCCTAACTCAAATAATGTGCGTTGCGGTATGCGGTAGTTATAGTAGGCCTACCATACGTCCTCTTTTCTTGAGAAAACTAAATGGTCCTCCGCGGACGCTCAAAAATGTCCAAATGTCCTCCTTTTTCGCTTTTCGAGTTAGTTGCTTAAACTTTTAACAAGGCTTTTAGACGAGAGGGGGGGTACATATGTCCCCGGGCGCCAAGGTAGAGGGCGCCAAAATGAGGCTTACAAATTTTTCACAACAAGGGTAGAAAACCGACCACAAGCAAGATAGCACCAGCGGCTATGGCAGACGTCATCTGATACGCCACCCACACCCAGACTGATGCTGTTACCAGCCATCACAGCAGCCAAGATACTGATTCTGCGTGCAGCTGGTTTCGTCTAACTTAGTGGTTCTTAGCCTTTAGCCTAACCGCGCCTCCTTTGGTAATTGTCCTGCGCTTTGCGCCCCCTACGAAAAGCAATTCGGTAATTTGGAATTACATATTAGTTGGACAACATAAAAAAGAGTAAATGTGTATTGTTGGTCGCACGTAGCGCGAAAAAGTTCTGTTAAACATGCGATGGTACTAACAGAGACTTTGTGCTAAATACAACGGTCAACAAAACAGGAAAAAAAAACAAGAAAATAAACGAGAACTTTTTTGAAGATTCAATCGTTAATTTGGGCAAAAAAACGGAGTTTGTACAGGCGTAATAGTGGAGCCCAACCCAATTGCACAACTATACCGTATAATTGTTCCGACTAAACATAGCCCTAATCGGTCGTAAAAGTAGCAATTATAGTCCAACAACTGAAACACTATTAAAAATTAGTAGCAAAGATCGCAAATCGCAAATCCATGAACTATGTCTTCAGTCACCTACACGTGTAATTTTAATGTAAAATATGGGACATCATGAAAATCAGAATGAACACAAAACTAAACCATTAAAATCACTGTAAAAGCCAAGACTCATTTCGTGATGATTTAAGCCAAGCTGCTGTATAGCAGGCCAAAACAAAACACTCGATCTGGGGATTGAGGTGGACCGACGAATCAGGCGACGTAAGAGAATGCCTGGAGAACTGGCAAGAGATGCAGTGGTCTTTATCAGAAGAAGAAATTGTGCGCGTTATGAAGAATGTATTTGATCGGCTTCAATATGAGATGTCAACACGATTTTTCACGACTAAAAGACTATTTGCTGGACGTTAAAGACTGTTCTATCTGACGCAAATGGGATGCAATGCGTCGAAATTGTGCAGATTTTGCAAATTTCTACGACACGAACATCAATGGCAACGATCTTTTCATTGAAATGTGTTATTGCTGAATGTTGCTGAGTAATTGAACTGAAGCGCTACCAAAAACTCCTTTGGAGTTTCTTGGTTTTATTGTGTTTTATGGAGATGACGTATTTCCGAATCTGCGAATTCCGCTACAAATTCTGTTAACAATAGCAGTTTCAATTGCAAGCTGTGAGCGGTCGTTCAGCAGATTGAAACTTATTTTGTCTTATCTGCGTGCATCAATGGGACAGGATCGTCTCAGTAATCTTGCTATTCTTAGCGTTGAACGAGAAACATTGGAAACAACAGATTTCGATGACGTGATTAACCAGTTTGCGACAGTGAAATCAAGAAAAATAATCTATAGTTGTAAATCATTCATGTTTGACAGTGACTAAGTGAGTCATACGTGTAGTTTGTATAACCAAAACGCTTCTTCTTTAAATACATTGTTCTACTAAAATTTGAACTGTTTTCCATATAATTAAGAACGGTATGTTATGTTAATTCAATAAAAAACATGATTAAACATGGAAGAGGGGGCGCCAAATTTATAGTTTGCTCCCGGGCGCAAAATACCCTCGCTGCGCCTCTGACAGAACCTCACATTTAATAAAGCAAAGGTGTGAGTTATGTAGGCCTAGCCTACTATCACTGTAAAACTGAAAAAAATTTTCGCGCTTCGCGCCAAACTTATGCTTTTTACTTTTGTGTCTCTTTGAGTGCAATTGCATGTTTTCAAGTCATCGAAGGCATAACAACCCTATTTAATTATAATTTTGCTAACTTATAGATAAACGATAAAAGTTATAATTGGATAACAGGCTATAGCAACAGGGGGACTCAAACTTTTTTGGGCGAATCAATAATGTTTTTGCAATATTGCCGTTATATTGTGTGTCGTCACATCTTTTGAAACACGATAACGCAAAGTTTAATTTTTTCGCTTGACATTTTTATTTGCGCTCGACATCACAGTCTTACAACAGTTGAGTAAATGCCCTCACAACACGTTTGTCAAAATCACCTCGTGCACGAGCAATTTGTTGTGTGCCGCGAAAAGCCTCCTGAATTCAGTTTAGCGCCAACTCAACCAATTAAACTCAATTTTTTCGCGCTGCGCGCGACCATAAACAGACTTCTCTCAGTGATATTTAAATGAAAATGCCGAATTGCTTTTTGTATAGGGGGCGCAAGGCATAGAAAAATTACCAAAGGGGGCGCGACTAGAAAAGAGGTTAAGAACCACTGGTCTATAGCATACAGTACAGGTGGTTCTCAGCAGATGCTTTCATTTTTCTTTATTATTCTTTAATTTTAGACAACCATAAAGCAAAATAAACTATAAATTATAATGCTGAAGAGGAAAACTCTGTTTACTGATTAGCTACGCCAGAAGTAGGCCTATCCTTGTTTCAGAAAATGACGTATTAATTTCGAAGCTGAATGCATTACATGTGGATATGGTACGTTTTTCTCAAACGTAACTATTCTACTTTCCTTTCACTTGCAGGCAAAAAAATGTCCTCTTTTTGGGTGCTGAAAATATGGTAGCCCTAATTTATAGACCGTTTTACGATACTTTCTAGTTTCTACGCACCAAGTAGAAAGAGATAAACTGAATTATTAAAATGAACGAATCACAGATATTACAGTAGAAAAACGTAAGGGGTCCGCGACTATTTGAAAGCATCAAAAGGGGGCCACGGGTAGAAAACGGTTGAGAAACACTGATCTATCCACTATTTGTGTTAATATCTGAGTCACGTGGATGGTCCTTATCTAACACTGATAGTAGACTAGACCTACCAAACTCACACCTTTGCTTTATTTATAGGCCTTTTTACATGTCAGATTCTGTTAGAATTTTACTGGCGCAATGTTTGCAACAATGTATGCAATAACAATCAAGAAGGTAGGGCTGGTAAGGCAATTTGTTTGGAAATCTTTTTTAAACCAGAAATTCAGCATGTTTTGGCTACAGTAATTTTTGGGCAATAAATACAACGTCTCGCCTAAAAGTCTTTTGAAAGTATAATCAACTAACTCCTGGTGCGAAAAAGAGGATATTTGAGCATTTTTAAGCGTCCTCGGAGGACCATTAATTTTTCTTATGAAAAGTGGGCAAATCCTCCTCAAGAGGACATATGGTAGGCCTTTCATAGCGTAACTTTGTGACGCCATGCCTAACAAAATTAGTTGAAGTAATATGCCTTCAATCAACTAAAAATTGGGCTGTTTAAAATGTGCGCATGTTCTGAAAAAATGCTTATATTTTTCAAGGCATTTTAAAATGTGCACTTATTTTTGCGCTTTTTTCTAATATTTTTTCAAAAACGCTACGTTCCCTGTTGCCTCAGCCCTGTAAAACAAGGATGGCCACCTGGGGAGTGTAGCCATTAGTTACTTTAGTAATTATCGTAGTACTTCAACAGACTACTAAATTGTGCTAGCTATAACTGCATTAATTAAAAAGACAAAAAGTTCATCGTAGCATTTGGCACGCTTGTCCTATATTACCAGCATCAGGAAACAATATTATTTGCGGGTTTTTTGTATGCCGCACATAATAAGCGTGGTAACATAGCCAACTTTGCTCCATCTCGCTAAAACGTGCTAATTTCTGGACATTTGAGAAAAGCCGGTCCAGGCCACAGTTTCTTCAACGCGTGCTTTACGCCAGGTGCGTGTTACCCAGCTTCATCTTCTTTAGAAACTCTGCTACAGTTAAGCAGCAACCAGTCTTTTCGCTGTTAACGTTTTCAGTACCAGGAAGTGTGTTTTCGACAAATTACAGTTTAAACGCAGCTAGCGGCGGTAACGGTATCCTTTTTAGTCCGCTGGCTATACCTGTTACAGGTTTTGGTATTACCAGTTTTACACTGTATAGTGATCTGCTAGAATTTAGATCGACATTCCTTTTTGGGTGGTTTTTCTTGGATCACCGGTAGTTTTTTTAAATCACTGGAAGTTTGTCATGAGTCGTCACTTGATTTCTTTATCGATTTACACCAAATTTATCTAACAAACAGTAAAAAGTTTAAAATAAAAATGTAGAATGTTCGTGGCGAAAAGTACAACCTACAGATTGAAACACTGAAAGTAAATAAATACCATTTTATTTCGGCAAAACAGTTTGGCTTGTGCAAAGAGCGTAATAAACGAAAAATTGCTAACTTTAAATAATTTCAACTCAGTTTTGGTGAAAATGTCACAGGGAAAAGGTTTCAGCACCGGGTAATGCAAGAAGCAAACAAGAAGATGTGTATACCAAAACAGTAGGAAAGAATAAAACAAACGAACAGTATAATGAAGGAGATAAAATATAAATTAGATGTTACCAAAAACAAATAGTAGCGTTGTTATTTCGTCTCCCTAATAATGGAATGTGGCAGTAACGGTTAAAACAACAAAATATAAATTAAGTTTGTCGCTAAACACACACAATGGCTACCTGTAATTAAACGTTAATACCCTGTAATTAAACGTTAAGTAAAATCAACCGGGTGTAATGGAATAAATGAAAACAAGACAACCCCGATTGTTCATAAAAAAAACATATTTAGACAACAGAGTAAGCACGACCGCACAAACAAAAGCATTTACAAAAAAGTTATAAATAAACTTTAGTTAAATTTGTTAGACAAGAATCGACCAACATATTTAAATAATATACAACTACAACAGGTATGAAAAAGATTGCACCTAATTGCTTAAATAGAGGGAAATCGGTTCCGTTTGATTGACACCGGAGCCTACAAGCAGAACGCCGGAAATAAGATGAAAACAGTCAATACAAACTTCCATCTTACGCCCATTCCACGCCTTGAAGTAGAGGCTTGACTCTTGGTTGTTTTTTCGCACCTGGTTTCGAAGAATCGACCAGCCACCCCCCGGCATGTAAAGATCGCTGGTACCAAAAAGTAATGGCGTGAATTGTAGAATACTATGTTAGTTACGAATAACGTAGAAAATACGTCTACAACTTGGAGCTAAAGTATGACACATTTGTAGAAGATAAAAATAAATGCTTCTCACATTCGTCGAATTATTGTCACAAGATTAGCGCATAATACCAACCTCTTTTTAAGCTGATTTTCATCCCAGTCTTTCTTATGGTTAATAGGATGAGGCGTAAGTGCAAAAACGGGAGTTTGGAGGTACTTTTCCGTTGGAGCTTGCAGCTGCGAAATCATACAATTAAATGGCGTCTATTTTAACCCACAGTAAAAACCATAACCAAGAGAACGCAATAGCTAAACCATACATAAATTAGAACTTTACAGTAAAATTAATTAACAAAATGATTTAGTTTTAAGATCGAAAAAATGTACTGCCAAGCAACAACTTGACGGCCCTAGGGTAAACAGGTTAGTAATGATTTAAAACCTTACCTTTCGCAGACATTTGCCACATACTTTTCGACGGCATATCTCACACGAGTGCGCCCAAGAAAATAGGGAGAACTTCTTTAACTTGCAACTGAAGCAGATCTAATGAATTAAACAAAAATTACGCGAAATAAAAATGTGTACTGTTTGCGCAATATCACACAGAAAAAAAGCTGTTTTAGCCGCCTAATCAAAGTAAAATTTTCTTGAAACGTCGTTTTCAAGATTAAAAACACGGAATAGAATTTCGTCGAAACGCTCCCTATTCTGTAAATCCAGAGTTTTAATTCGCCAAGCATAAACACCTAAGGCTTTTTGGCTTCTTATTATAAAGCGGTAACCTTTTCGGTTTTCAGTGCACTGTAGAGTTCTTTGGAATATTGAAACTTCTCCAGGTCTGCTCTCGTAAGGACTTGTCGAATGTGCATAACTTCTTCCACTGTGAGTGACAAGCATTCCACCTGATTCGGTTTGTAATCACGGTCCTGTAAATAGCATTGAAATTAACATCAACCTAACTATAGTTTATGCTTTTAAAAAGAAACAAAACTGGTTTGTGTTGCTAGCCTTAAATAAGAGCATCTATGAAATTTAAAGAACAGTATTAAAATCGTTTTCTTTAATACGATAAAAAATAAGGCTTGAGCCACAATAAGCACAAGGAGTAGCTTTGACGTCAAGCTTGCCATGTCTTGTGAGATTTTGGGAAAGTATATCGCCGGGGGCGCGATTTCTATGGTTGACATTAAAGATGTGTGACTAATTACGTCAACCGAGAAGGTGGTGAAATTAAAATAGCTAAAAACGTATAATGTGCACTGTAAAGGAAGACCACCAAACTGTGATACGTGCCATGCTTCGACCATATTACATCGGGTCAAATCCTTGTGGTAAGCCCAAAATTAAAGTACTATAGTGCAGAAATGGTAAACACACAAACATACAAGGTATCTGTCTGTTATTATAGAAACTCAGAAGATCTTTGTTTTTTTTCAATTGCAGTAATTTGTCATATAATTTTGTTTTTAAGAAACTTACGCACAATACTTTTATAGTTTTTTTAATAAAAGTTTCTGGTCTAAATTCCCTCGCTGTTTTCACCAAAACTTATTTCATAGATTCTTGTCTACTTAGGGACAAATCTTTGCTAAGACGCTAGCAAAATGACTCGTGGTGACGCAGCGCGTTGCTTTACTTCGATGCACTTACATCAACAGAAGTGCTTCCACGTGGCGGCGCCACAGCGCGTCTCCAGTGTCCAAAAGTGGACGGTGCTTGCATGCTGGAAGGCCGATTAGGAAGCCGACACGATCTGCGGCCGAAGCTGCGATTAAAGGCGGAGTCGTGGCTGGTCGTATCAGGAGAGTTCCGAGGCTCCTCGGCGCTCATGTTGAGCCTAGAAGGAATCCGGTGTCTTCGAGCGCTGTTGGACCTCGTCAATTCTCCCCTGGCGCGCACAAGGGAAGGCAGGGTATCGCGCATGTACGAGGTGTGGTCCTCGGGAGGTAGCACTGTGAATGATGGTAGAAAAATACATTTTCTTGCTGATGCTTTACTTGTTTGCTGATTAACAAACATAGCTGCAAGGTATTTTTATTATCGGGACTATGTAGAATATTCACTTTGTGGTAACTTTCTCGAAATGTAGTCTGGTAAATATAAATTAGCATGCATGTCACTTGCATTTCTGCAGCAGTTTTTCATCAAAACATTCAATAAGTTTACACAAAATATTAGAGATTTAAATTTACCAACTACATAAAAAGTATTCGCTTTAGTATTTATCAAACGCCGTTATTGTTCATTTTAATAGCTGAAACTTACGTTGTTTTCTTCGCACCGAATCTGTGAAGCGCACGGAACAAGTTCGCTGTAAACACATCGTGGAACTGCTGTCGGTAAACCGCAACGAATCTACAACGAGCGTGTTGATGTCAAAGAAAAGTTTTTTGTCTGTTTTACAGATGTACACATTTACAGAGAAACATTTACAGATGTGTCTGTTTTACAGATGTACAAAGTAAACCCAAAACGAACCGTGACAAAGAATAATGAAATCTCCCACAACGGACTTACCCATTGAATTACAGGTGCTTGGGTTTCGCAGTGCTTGTAGTCTACGATCAACTCTTGACAAATCGCTTTCGGAATAAGTCGATTGAACCAGTTCGTGCTGTACACAAAAATAATTTGTTTTACTCACAAAATCCAAGGAACTTTTGTCAACTATCGTGGTTTGGCAGTTGGCCCAAAATATAAAATAAAACAAAGATTGTACGACAAGCGCAGAACTTGAAAGTTTAAACTTGTATAAGTCAATAATGTAGAAGGAAATACTTTTGATTCGGTTACGTCGAGGATTACTTCGTCAAAATTTGGAGGGATGAGACGACGTTTGCTCGATGCTTGCAAAAAGGAACCTAAAAAAATTGTGGAATGTGGATACTGTGTTAAAAGCAAATATATTAAAAAATGAAGTTTACTTTACGACAATACAATTAAATCTATACTTGCTGGGATCAATATATGCTGATTTATTTCCTAAATGTTGTGATCTGACTTATAAATTGTACGACCACAAGATAACCACAAGGAGAAAAAATTATGGCAAACTTCATAGGAGTTGGGTAGCATGGGTAATTGGGTAAGTTTATATTGCCTTCTACGCAGGATCTTCAAAAAATAGGTCTGATCATTTAGAAATTTACTAAAACCGCCGATAGACACTTATCTTTCCTACTCGTTTTTTATGAATAATCATAATATGTATTATCAAAGGAGTTTGACATCGAAGGAACGTGATACTATCAAGCATCACATGCGCAAATACTTTCAGGTGTTCTATCCTTACATTACAAATCTGCATTTTGTGGGAACCGTAAAATACCGAGGTCCGAGGGGCTTGCCTAGATCACACCTCACGAATGCTTCGCATCGGGACTTTCGTGGCTTTTCAAATATAGAATTTTAAAATAACATTGTCTTTTATAAATCGCCGCTTGACCGCAATCCTTGGCTGTCTTGTTTGGTAACTCAATATGAGTCGTGACTCGTTGTACATAGGGGATCATGGCTATCGCCAGGGCGTCGGAAGGCTTGTTTTAAAGTAACGAAAAAAAGTCTTTACTATTTTGGAAAATTTCATTTTGACCAGTTAATTGTAAACTGGGGTCCATGAAAAAAAGGCGCGGGCAACAAATAATTCATTGACTAACAAATTCGAACAGCCACAGAACAAGTGGTCTCAATACTGAAAATAGTTTATAATTAAACAATTTGTACTGCTTAAAAAACAAGCAAACAACATACCGTTAGACGTCAAAAACAAAACAAATTGCTTATAATTTGCTTTTGTTCATTGGGCCAAGTTGTCGATCTGCCAACTCTTTTAAAGAAATACCGTTGAAACAAAGTTATTTGACGTTGGTGGGCAGCATTTACTATTTGACGTTTCAAAGCGCTTATAAATTGAAAATTTGCGGTTCAAGTCATGTTTGCGTACAATGCCAATTATTCCTCAAACGTTAAACATTAATAAAGCAGCAATCCATACGTCAAGTTATAGGTCTTAAGGGCTCCAACCAAACCAGAGGTACCACTTAGCAAATTTTCCAATTTTATTTTAAAAATTGTGTAACTTTCTTTCATCGTTTGGAACTCAAAAACTTTTCGAAAGATCAAACAGGAAAAGAAAAGATTCACAAAACCGTATCCCTTGATTAACTGAATGGCCAAAAACGATTGCTCTGTTTTTGCCAATGAGAAACTCCATGGCAAATGTATCTCACGGGCCATGGCTATTAGTTACCCGCCTTTCCTCGCACGACCAGATGCGCAAGACAAGCGAATTATTATCGCTAACAACCAGGTACGCCGAAAAGTAATTTCAAGAGATTTGTCAAGTGTGTGATCTCACGTTTCGATCTGGCAAGGTTTATAGCGGGGATAGGCGCAAATTAAGTTTTATGGGCGCGAGTGAATTTGCCATGGCAAGGTTAAAGTACACGAAACGCGAGCATATCAAAGTCTTTTCCATAAAAGGCTGTAAAAAGTCGAACGAAGATGAAATAAAGGTCACGTTAGCGGTAAGCCGGCTAGGCTAATCCGACGACACGTATATTCTTCCGTTTTTTAATTGGTTATATGTTTATTTGCGTTTGTTTATTGTGTAAGATTACTGAGCAAATACACAACCAACACAAACAATTATAACACCCACAGTCCCACATATATTTCAAAGATACTTTGTATAAAACCGGAGTCTGTCGCCCAGTTTAAGCAAGCAAGGTAAAATAGCGGGGCCTTTTATTGAAAATTTATTTCAAAGTTTAACATATTCCATTACATATCAAAAATGTAATAAAAACAACACCTGAGTAGTATTAGATTCGCTTCCTTTATAAAAAAATTTATTAACATCATTCACTCAAATAAGCGTCGCGATCAAAATGTTGCTCTGGGTGGAGTTTACATCAAAAGTAGTACAGGTTAACTTTAATTTTACTTACGCTATATAGACCATAGCTTTGCAAGCGTGACACCCTGGGCTCATCTCAGACAGACAGGCTTTTATCGTGTTATACACAATCAAGATAAAGCAAAGTTTTACTTCAATAATAATAAAAAATAGTTGAACATAATATAATGTTGTGGCCGTGGGACATTACGTAAGGGCACAGAATCATTAAGACATTACGTAAGGACACAGAATCGATATTGATTTTGCAGGAGTAGGTTGATCAATTCGGAAAACGAGTGGCTAGAAAACATTGCCAGCATAACTCTGTTTCTACAATAAAACCTGTATTCGGTCGAAAATATTAATTTATTAACGGGTTTTATTCTACGGCATAATTAACTTATAACGAAAAGCTCTCTGTGAATAAAGCCAGTTCGTGCACATACATGCTAAACGTCTAGTGTTTTAGTCTATCTCAGTAATCAGTCATGTCATTTTTAGGTTTTAAATGTAAAACAATATTATTTGATTCACTGTTTTATTTAGTAGATAAAAAATCCTTTCCGATATAAAAGGCACGGACACTACAATGAAATACGTGGGGCTTAACTGTTTGCCTAATGACGCGAAGCGAAATGCGTCTCAACCTTCGAATGTGACGCAATAAAAGTTTTTTTCGCGTCAATTGATATGTTTAGGTTGCCGCCCACGGTTTAACTCAGGGAGTTCGTCTTTATTAGGAAATACTCTAAAGCAGTTGTTCTTAACCTTTTATGGTTTGTGAACACTTGTGCCTTGTGATCTTTTATTTAATACGTCATACTAGTGACAAATGATGCCCAATCAAATTCTATTGAAACAAAATCACATTCAATGAAAGTTCGTAAACACACGTGCATTTAAATACAATAAATTATATCTTATTTCTTATTGGCACAATTAATTATAGGCATTTGATATGAAAAACATCGGTTAGTGAAAGTTAAGCACTAATATGTGCACTAAATATATATTAAAAGCTTTATAGAAACCAGATAATGTTTATTGTCCATCCAGAATAATTGAAGATATACAAAGTCGTGAAAAAAGGTTGTTCTGGAAGACGGGAATACAGATTGTTATGATCGTAATAATTTACCGGATAACCGTAACTTTTTTGTCGTAAAAAGATTTGCATTTTGGTGTTTTGGCACCTGATCTAGACTTGCTTAAGAGCTGTAAATTTCCCCTGCCCTAAATGTCATGTAAAAACATTTTTTTCTTCAATGAAATATACTACATTATTAAAAGTCATTAATATGAGTTGATAAGACATGACATATTTTTCCAACAAACTACATGTTCGAAAAATAAAATCGTAAAACAACCTATTTCAAATGAACAAAAATAAAAATGTTTAGTCAAAATTCGGATAATATTTTCCGTTTTAATTTTACCTTTGACGTCAAATGTTTGTGAGGTTGTAATTCGTCCGTTTGTTTGGTTGTGCACTGGTTTAAGCAGGTCGGCCGAGTGTTCGTGAATTTGGTCGATCAATCGCTCATGGAGTGACTTGGACCTGGGAGGACAAGGCCGCAACACTCGCTTGTGCGCCTGCAACGACACTGTTCGTTCAGTCGGACTCGATAACTTGAACTAGGGTCATATCAACAGGTTTTACAAATACAACGCCGCAAATGTGAAATGGCATAAGGTTGCTTTGCACTCGCTCCGAGTAGTGATTGGCCTAAGTAATGTTGTTGTTATCACAACTACTAGAAACAATTTGTTAATCTGCGATCTTAAACGTAAAATATGAAAGGCCGACTATTGCGTTATTCGCTAACGATTACAAACTACAGCAATAAATTACAATCTAGAACGTGGACCGAAATCATCAATTGAAATAGATCGGAAATCAACAGACAGAGTTCTTAC
The DNA here is from genome assembly GCF_963924565.1 of Ascidiella aspersa. Classification (NCBI taxonomy): domain Eukaryota; kingdom Metazoa; phylum Chordata; class Ascidiacea; order Phlebobranchia; family Ascidiidae; genus Ascidiella; species Ascidiella aspersa. The sequence goes on from NC_139449.1 coordinate 17,106,016, forward strand.
ATTTTTAAACGAGTGTAATTTTGTAGCGAATGAAAATTGTAATTCTATACCAATCCAGTACAATAATTCTAAACACTTATTATTTTGAAACCGTTTGACTCGCAGCAGTATATGGTTGCTTAGAATGTCTATGCATTCCTATAAAAACGTCATAATAATAACACACTTACCGGCGATAGCTCGGGTTTGGATCGGATGAAGTTTAGAATTTCGTCGTGTACACTAGGATGCAATAGACCCTTACTACATCGCTCCATGGACGTTGTCTGCGTTATAAAGACCAGAATTAATTCGCTATTGTTGAGACTTTGTTTGATACCATTATTGTAAAGCAAAATCGTTTCACGCGGAGCTTTAATGATAATTGGCGGCACACAGGGACAACCTACTTTCAATTCAAAAGGTAGATTATTGCGGTGGTTGAATTAGACGCCCTATTAGTAAAGCTAAAGAAAAAAAAGAAAGTTACACATAATTGTTTTGGCTTGTTTTCACGTTATAGCAATCGGTCAAGGTTTTCTTTAGCAAAGCAAATGCCTTAGTTTTGCACCACAAAAATGGCGCTTAGCACGCTCACCTTTCTCAAGTTGAACTTCTTTTGTTTTATTTCGCGCATGAGAAGCTCGTACTGTGTAAGACGAAACTCCTTGTTGGATGTGGGTAAGACCTCGACCTTGCGGAGAAGTCGGGCGCCTTGTCGCAGGTCGCTTAACACCTGTACCCACAGACGAGCCTGGCATAAAAACAAGCTAATTACAGGTCTGTACTTGTTGGTTGTCAGTAGCGTAAAGAGCACGCAAAACCACTGACTATTTAGTATTAATAGAAATTAGCCTAATCCACTGTGGGTTTCTGCCACAGTTTTATCATAATCCAGAACCTATAAATTAGAGAAGACATAAACGAAGCCAATCTCAACCAAATCTTAAAAAATATGTAACTTTTATTTGTTTCATTTTCCTGCTGTTTTTTGTTGTTATAATGTAAATATCTTGACTGACAAAACCAGTGTTAGTCAATTTACGTGACTGCATATTTTGCAAGTAATTGATGTTAATTAGGGAGAATATTTTTTGACCTAAAAAATGAGAAATTTTGACGTAAAATATTGAAATTTTACATTTTTACCTAAAACCTTTTTTTGACAAAATTTTGACCCATTAGAAATACATTGATTTAAACAACGTATTGTTGTTGAAGCACTGCATTAGTGTCTTGAGGTCGTCAACCACCTGCTTTTGACATTTTACTGACTACTGGTGAAACACAGTTCAGTTGTTTTTTCGGGTTTATGCAAAACTCTTGGAAATGTGTAGTTGTTATTTTTGTTATTTTAAAAAGACAAAAACTAGAAGAATACCAAACAAAAAAAGGTTCAATACATTTTTTCGAATCAGACATACTCACTTACATAAAGCAAAAATGAAGTGCAAGCTCAACCTAACGCAATAAACTACGTCTGGGTGGTTTTAATTCTGCCAGCTTGCGTGTAGCGTATATTGCTCTAATGAACTATTTTTTATTATAAAATATTAACTGAACGACAATTACAAAAAAATTACTATAGTTTACGATTTATGAGTATTTTCAATCGCTTTGGACTTGAAATAATTTTGACAAATTTTGACCTATTGTGTAAATTATGCCAAAAACTTTTGACTTTTTTTGACGAGTCAAAAAATAATCACCCTAACAAAAAGATTTTTCATTTATATAACTAAATACAATCTTTTATTGTCCAACAAAAAGAATTTACTGAGGGAGAAATAAAAAAAACTATTGTTGGTGTTTATATTCTTACTGCAATATAACAACAAATAGGCCCATAATGGAAGATGACATGTTAAAAAGAACATGTAAAATAGGCAACATTATACAAAAAATTAGGTTTAAAACTAATGCCACATATGTCTCTCTATCACAACAGTATAAAATTTCTCTTTGCTGCCCTGAATGTGAAGTGCTTTTAGCATTATCTCTGGAGAAAAACGTGTATATTTTTCAGCGTTTTGGCCTGAATCTTTATTGAAGTAGTTTATATTAGAAGCCACAGCATTTTTACTTCAAATAGTGGTAAATTACAATAATATGTTGTTATTTTGTGCAATAAAAAATAAAATACAAAGTTTAGCATGAACAGATTTTAAAATAAGAATAATATAATACTTTTTTTGTTACAAGCACAAAAAGAATCTCTTTTGTTTTACCAAACCAAAATGTATGATATAAATACTTGAATGCTTTATATCTGTATAATTATGTTGATTCCTTGTTATTGAATTGTGCTGCCTTCAATTAATAAACGGGCTAGTGGCATGCATTATTTAACAGTGAGTTGGTAGCACTTAGCAAATAGATCTAACTTTGCAGGTACATACAATTAGATTTTAGCAAGACAAAGTATTTATATTAGGGGTGTACAATATGAGGCACATGTGCCAAATGTGGCATGCAACCTAATAAAAAATGGCATGCAAGCCCCCCAAAAAGTACAGCCAATTGTCAAAAAAGCTAAACTTGTTCTACAGCCAATTGTCATTGTTTATTCACAATACAAAGCAATCCCAGCAATTAGACAAGAAACAATTACTTCTGATATTATAACATTATACTGTTTTTATTTTTTGTATGGAAGCACTTTTAATGTTAGAAAAAAAGTAGTTGCTAAACTTTGGCACCGGAAGAAGTTATAAGATAAAAATTGGCACGTTGGCATGTTTGAGTTGGACACCCCTGATTTATAAAAATTAAAAAAAAAACTTTGGTACAGTCTTATAAATAGTATACAAATATAGTCAAAACCAAAACAAAGTGGAGTCAGTTCTCTGTACAATATGTACCACAATAAAAAAATTCTAAATAGTAATAGAAACCATAATTTGTTTAATTTTATATAATTATGTCTTACCCAACTTTGAAATTCAAGGTTTGCATGGTTGTTTGACTCACAAATCTTGTTTGCATCATTTCCCAAGTCATGGTCTAGCTTTTGAAGTGCCTTTTAATTCAAAAGAGGAAATTCAATCCTTAAGTTGTATTAGAAAAATTCACATGATGCAACCCTGGGTGACCAACCTTTGGCACATCTGCCAACAGTGGCAAATTATAGCCTAGAACTAGTTCAAGAAATGGCATGCATGCCCCAAAAAACAAATTAAAACAAAATAATACATATAATAAAAAAGGGCACATTAAAGGCAGTTTTCTTGTATAAATCAACCAAGATTTTTTATGAAAACTGTCAACAGTGCTCATACATTACTAGTAGTATATTTTTGAAAATAACAAAGTAAAATAATCATGCCAATTTTAAAATAAAAATAATAGTAAAAAAGTTTTTTTTTGGTGGGGAGGTGGTCGCTTCTTTTACAGTACCTGTTTCGGTCTAAACCAGTTGTAAAAAAAAAATTGAAAAAGATATAGTGAGATACTCACTTTTGTTGTAGTGACAACTTGGTCAAGAAGTGTTTTCAAAACCAGGGCATCATTATAAAGGGTTACACAGATTGAGGTGTAGCGGTCTTCATTTGACGAAAAGTTTTTCTTGCATGACTGTGCCGATATAAAATATATATATGTTTACAAGTGACTTTGTACGCTAGGATATCATTGATACTAAATCATAATCACTGCATAGTGTATATATATATATATATATATAAATAAACACAACTTTGAGATTATAAAGTTTCATTACTAGGGCCGTTACAACAATAAGTTTTAGCATGGTTATGTTGTATATATATATTTTTTATACATAATTTGTACTTTTTGCTTGGGCTGCATTGCAAGTCCTGCAAACATTTTGTAAATTTGTTATTGTCATTTGCGACAACATACCTCTCAGAAAATAAGACCACAATCATAAAAACGAACCACCACAATTCCCACAACATAAGATGCACCCAGTACCAAAATGCACATTTTTATAAGAATATATATAAGATGCTGAATTTATTTTTTCTGTTCCTTATGATTTGTGACATCTGTAAGTGTTTGCTTTGTAAACAAAATAGAAATGTTTTTTTGTTTAAGTGTAAATGTTATGAATTTGTTTATTACTATTAGGTCATCACAGTCAAGGGAAAAGGTTAACAACCACTAGTTAAGAACCGGGGTCACAAAACTATTGCCTGCAAGTCGGAACTTGGCTACAGAGTTAATTTTACTGGCCGCGACATATTTCCCCAATGAAGTTGAACTTATTTCTTGATAATATTTTTTATGGCAGAACAATTTTTAAAAAGTTTTTAAGCTATTTTTTGTATGTTACATAGTTTAAGGTCATTTTAGGTTTTAAACCAACCTCAATTACTGTTTCTAATGTACATTTTGCATCAGCATAAACCGGTTTTTCGTCATTGTAGCCTTCATCACAGCTGTCTGGATCAACTGGACTCAAAATATCACTTGTCATAAATGATATCAAGTTTTCTAGTTCAGGTGAAATGAGTTGTTCTTCATCTTCCCCTAACCCATAATCCAGCGCTTTAAAGAGTACTAGTCCAAGACTGCTTAACATCTAATAAATATTATTGATAATATTATACCTATATCCATGGAGTAACACTAATTTACGGAATGATGAATGGTCGGAACGCTCACTAAATTACGGAATGGTCGGAATTGTTGGAATGGAATGAATAGGGCCGAAACTAATTTGATGAATGGTCGGAACGGAATGAACTGTCGGAACAGAATGAACTGTCGGAATGGAATGAACTGTCGGAATGGAATGAACTGTCGGAATGGAATGAACTGTCAGAATAGGTTTTATGCAGACCCGAGGTTTACAAACAACTCAACTTATTTCAAAACTGGGCGCTGGTCTAGAATCCTACCACAACGCACATTATTTGGGTTAGGTTAGCGGGTTACCGTTTGGGTTAAGGTGGGTCAAGTATTATTATTAAATAAAGAATATAGTAATACTTGATCCACCCACACCCAAACGCTAACCCGCAACCTAACTCAATTTTGTGCGTTGATTTCATAACTGTGGTAGGATTCTAGACCAGTGCCCAAAATTGGAATTTGCATTTAACTAATTCAGGTTCATTTCATTCCGACAGTTCATTCTGTTCCTACAGCTTCTTCATTTCATTCCGACAGTTCATTCCGTTCCGACCATTCATCAAATTAGTTTCGGCCCTATTCATTCCATTCCGACAATTCCGACCATTCCATAAATTAGTGTGCGTTCCGACCATTCATCATTCCGTAAATTAGTATTACCCATATTCATGTGTTTGTTTAGAAAAAATGTTCGACATCTAGGTGAATACTAATATAGTATTACTAATTATCTCTATTTATTTAAACAAAAAATATAAAAGCTTTTTTAATAATACAAAATCAAGGTTTGTCAAATTTCACAGATGACTATAATATCTTACATTGCTTTCCTGTTTTACAAAATTTTCCATTATTACAACATTTCCAGTGAGATTAACCAGAACAGACTGTAGTCCATTTGGGCAAAGATATCTTTTCTCTGTTTCTTCGAGGAACTGGATATGTGAGTTCCTTTTAGATACATTTTTAATAAGAGTTGCACACTTGTAGCATATAGTCCACACTTGAGCTTCCTTTAACGGGTTGTTGTTACATTCAAGTATTTCAAGTAAGTTCATCAGGATTTTCTTTCTGTTTGTGAAGAAACGTACAATTAATTGTAAAAAGCAAAATATAAATTACCTTCTAAATTAAGTTTACTTACTGAAAAAAAAAAAAAAGTTGACGCTGGTCTAGAATCCTACCACGTTTATTTAACAGTAACAATACAAGTTGTCAAGATGATGAAATTGCAAGGAAGGCATAAATATGTAAGAATAAAGATAAAATACTTGACCCAACCAAACCAAACGCTAACTCTTACCCTAACAATTTAACTTACCCACATGCCACTATCCACAAACGCTAACCATAACACCCTAACCCAAATAATGTGATTTGTGGTAGACCAGCGCCAGCAAATTTAACCAACCTATGCGTAGGCTGCAAAATTCACTTACGTCAAAGTAAAAAATAAAAGGTAACACGTCTACTTGTCGAGTTGACACTGCCGTTTGGTTGTTTTGAACTTCGTGCTTGTGGCAAGATTTGGTGCTGTTGATATGTGCAATGTATAAGTTGTAAGTATTCTATTTTTAAAAGGCAGGATTTTCAATTTTTAACAGAAGCAGTGTGACCATAGAGCACTAATATATGGTGTCTATGGTGTGACCAATGCGCCATGTCGCGATAGAATATCTTAATAAACTATAATGTTACATAATATTACCAGAGGTTCTTAAACTGCGCGTCTTTTCCGAAGGTCATCGCACAATAATCCCGTTTTACATCTGAACATCGTTAACCTATGGCAATAAAATGCCCAGATAGGTATATTATTTTTTTCCCTGCATGTGTGTAGGAAAGAACCTTCTTCTTCTTCGTTTCTAAATAAGTCGAATTGTGGACTTCCAGTATTTAACGCGTGCTTTTGAGGTGTTGTTGGATATAGCAATTAAAGATTTCATGCATTCCATCTTTTCTTTCAAAAAGCGGACATACATGAAGGTGTTGCATTGACTGCTCTTGTCCACAGTAACAAATGGTCGATTAGTCTGAATAGGCCTACCGGTATATCTTGCCATGGAGATCTTCCAGCGGCCGATGCATAATCTGAGTCGGTTAAGACAGTGCCAGAGCAACCATGGTGCGTCGTAACCAGGATATAGTTTTTCTCTGGCGTGATCTCCATTGCCTTGGCCGTGTCAGTGCCAAGCCAAGTTTGCCAAAGCTGCATCCTTTTTAATATAGCGTCCTACTCTAGCGGATCGACTGCACCAAGAAAACTTTTTCGTTATTTTAATCTGCTGCGTAATACCTTTGGCCGAATAGGGAGTGTTGATCATCATTCGCTTGTCGATGCCTTTCCCGTCTACTCGTCACTAATCTCCAGATGGCCGGTGGAGCAATTCCGGAGACAGTTATAGGCCTACAGGCAGGACCGGATTAAGGTTATCATGGACCTGGGGCTGTATGTTAGTCAGGGGCCTATGGGTCTATATTCATTCTGTTTACTGTTCCAGCCACAATTAATATAAAATAAAAGCATAGCTATAGAAAAGCTGTGTATTTTTTCCAAAATCTCGTTTTTTTTAATTGGAGCTAGTGAATGCAACCTATTCTGAACCGCATATACCAACGCATTTGGTTCTTTACTTTTTTAAGGACTGAAAATGAACATTTGCCTAAACAATTGGTAATTAATAGACCAAGATGCATCCTCAATACAACAGATACATTAGAAAACGCATACATGAACTCATTTCCGCTAACTAATCTAAATATTTGAGCTTATTTGCTACTTTCGACGTTAAAATGGTGTTCTTTTAGCAGTGAAGAAAAATTAATCATCTCATCAGGAAGTGATTTTTCCAGATCATCTGGGTAAAATAAGCAAATGTTCAGCACTCTCTTTAATATTACGGTTAGACCAGACTTGGTATCCAGTTCCGCCAAAAACGAAAAAAAGCAAATACGAATGTTCTTTAAATCTGTTTGGTGGTACAGGGGATGTGTTTTCACATTTCTCCTCGCTTACCAATCACACTTTTTCTCTTTTCTAAATTCTTGCTTTTCACCACTTTTGTATTTTTTCATATATTAGTCTTATCTACTAACACCAGGTATTAGTCCTATGTTGGCCTTATTCCGAATTGTGTTTTATTCTGACGTTGGTGTTGTTCTTATCTCGGTCTTATGGCTGGAGTCCAGGCCCACCGCTAACAACTTAATTTGACCAGCCGAAGTTATCTTTGTATAAAAAGTTATATTCTAGAGCAGAGGCGTGCAACATACGGCCCACGGGCCACAGCACGGCTTGCGAGACCTATTTACGTGGCCCGCACAGACTACGTGAAGTAGCCCATTGTTTTTTTAAATTTTTCACTGTTTAAGAAGTTATTTGTAACGGAATCATTGGCATTTATCAATTTGTATTACGTCACACTGTCCGAACCTCCATTATTGCGTCATAGTGTGCATTGTAGTAAAACTGCCTTGTTTTGCTGGCAAAAAAGAAAGGTTGATTATTAAAGGTGGAAATTCAAGCAAGATGTAGTTTGCCTGCTTTGTCAAAACGTTATATCAGTAATAAAAGAGTATAATTTCTAAGGGACACTATAGTTAAAAACACTATGCTAATTATGATAGCGTTGTAGGTCAATTGCGGGTTGATAAAATGCTGCAATTGAAAAAGTCTTTGAGCAAAACAAGAGGTATTTCATTGTTATAAGAAAGACGTTGAGCTTGTTACAAAACTGGGCTATAAGTTATCGAAAGCAATTGCCGAAAAAGGAAAGCCTGTTCAAGACAAAATTCAGGAATCAGCTCACAGATGAGCGCTTGTTAAGTGATCTTCGAGTTGGCAATTCTGCCAAAACTAACAAGATCTCTGGTGAGAGAAGATATCACACATCTCATTAATCGCTTAATGAGTAACTTGATTCTACGCAGTTTTCCAATAAAAAATTTGTTTAAAAAATATATCTGTTGTTCGATTGTCCGGCCCGTACCACCATCATAGTTATACATTATAGCCCGCTGCGATAAACAGTTGCACGCCCCTGTTCTAGAGATTTTACCACATCTTGTCTATTTTAAGGCCGTCAGACCCGTGAACTTGTGACGTCTATGCCTGTTTGTTACTTCATAAATTAAGCTACTAAATGCGAAAACAATCCTATAACAAACCACAATGAGCTACTTTAACTAACGTTTAGCTCAGCCAGATTGTTACAATACCTAAAAATCGTGAATGTTTCAATTTCAAATAATAATTGCGGTGGTGTGCGAGAATGTCTTAAGGTAACCATCCTCAGTAGGTCACGTTCAAAGAATTTGTTATGCAGAGGAGTGTTACAAAAACATGTTGGAATGTGATTTAAGTATTACGGTTGGACTAATCTTCGTGTTTCATGCTAAATTACATAAGTTCGAATATACGGTATCAAAATAATTCAAGATTATAAAGGCATATGAGACCAGATCACCTATTACAAAGAACTTGTTTATTCTGTTTTGCGTTTCAAAATCTTGGTGGTGCGGTACCATGAGTGGAACTTTACTTTCTGCACAGCTATTTGAATTACTTTGCAGAAAAAAGTGAAGAGCAAGATGAAGGATTTCTTTAAAATGTAAAAATCATCGCAAAAATGTGATTGGTTGCGATACTTTTAGGTGTGTTTCAGAGGCGTAGCTAGGGGTGTGCGGTGGGGTACATATGTCCCCGGGCGCCAAGGTGCAGGGGCGCCAAAATGAGGCTTAAAATGCCAAAATGAGGGTGCTTCTTCTTTAAATACAATGTTGTATTAAAATTTGAATCGTTTTTTTTTTATATAAAGTAAGGTATATTATGTTATTGTGATAGAAAATGTGATTAAACATGGAGGAGGGGGCGCCAATTTTATAGTTTGCCCCCGGGCGCAAAATACCCTGGCTACGCCTCTGGTGTGTTTGGTTGTCTTGTATAGTTCATTGCATGATGGAAGGTCGCAAAGTAGCGATGAGTAAACGACACCAAAGCTAGGTTGCTTTGACCTGGCCTGGAGGCAAGGGAGGTCTCCCCCACAGAGAGTAAAGACAACCTGAAACAAGAAGGTATAGATAAAGCTACCGCTAGGTGAAGATAGAGAAGTTACCAATGCATCAAAATCACTGTTTGTGTTTTATAAGAAATAAGGATGCGATGCCCTATAGGCTACATTCTCGAAAGTCAAAAAAATGAAAATTTTTAATAAAATATTGTTTATTCCAGTATTGTCCGACTAGATAGAAAAAAATCTTGGACTTATTTTTGAAATCAACAAGGATGAAATAACCAAAACCATTATTCACGCTTTATTTGTGTGTTTTTTTTACGCTTCGTTCAAACTTTCGGTGCAGCCATTAAAGTTTATCTGTTGAGTCAATAGTGCTGATCTGTTTATATGCCTAATGCGTCAAGAGTATACTTTTAAACTTTTGAATCTAAAGTTTTACAATTGAAATTCGAATAGAATTTTTTTCATTTCGTTAACATACTTGAATTCTGACGTCATGTTACGACGTATAACTTGTAATCAAGTAGTACGTCTAGGATTTTCATATCAGGGCTGATTGTAGACATGCTGTCGTGGCGCTTTACGTGAATGAGTGGCGATTTACGTGATGAATATAAAAATGAATCCCTAATAATGCTATTAGGCGAGCTTATATTTAAAACTTTGGCAGTCCGAATTTTAAGCTTACGGCCCTACGCAAAAGCTTGCATTAAACAAATAGAAAGGTAAACTACTACGTATATTTATCAGCCAGGCAATGTTCCAGTTATTTTTTGCCAACCTTACTTTGTATGTAGGCTACAAAAATAAATTCGCCTCAGTTTTGTCTGTTTTAAACTTTTAAGCCGATATAAATTCACATTTAAACTGGGCAACGCCATGTATTTCGTTCAGTAGGTACAAGTTTACGCGTTACATCTGCTACAATTCTTAAGGCGTATAAGCAGTGTATGTTGCGTCACGTATTGTAAATGTAACTACTATTATAAATAAATTGAACTCGACACACGAGGTCACACTCTCTCCACAAAGTCAACAGTTCTCGATTCGCGTTCGATTCGTCAATAATAAATTTCCCTCACTATAATGTTATTCTATGAAATCGCGACGAGCCGTGACAAGTCACGTGATCGATTTTCCATGTTGTTTACGAGAGTTGACCCCTGGGAAGTGTTTTGTAATGAAGACGTAAAGAGTGTTTTCATATTCATTGTTTCAATCTTGCTTGTATTAGCTTGCCATTGCATTTTACTTATATACAATACATTTACCATATTTGATTAAAATTCTTATTCCTCAAATCTTAATCTAATATGATCTATGTTGGTATTTTTTATACACCTCTAAATGAATCGAGAAACGAGTATTTTCATTTCTTTGTTAAACGCTTACGTTGGCGCCATGTATTAGAAAAACGAGACCTTTTATAACAATTGGATGTAAAATGTTAAGATATAAATTTTTCACAAATGGTGGAAAAGATGTCTTTGCCTCTAGTCTAGAATCCTACCACAGTTATTAAATCAACACACAATATCTGGGTTAGGGTTCGAGTTTGGGTCTGGATTGGTCAAGTAATATTATATTTGTTATTTAATTCTATTGCATAAATCCTAAATGCTAACACTACCCCAGATAATGTGGGTTGTGGCTAGTCTGGATAATATGGCAGATCACAAGGAGATCTCGCAGGCTCGTTTGGAAAGTATGGCAGATCTCGACGAGATCTCGCGGGTGCACGGCTGAAAAAGTTGGCGTGACCGGGTGCAACTGAGGTCAAAAGTGCACCCCGCTTTTATAACATATAGGAAAACTGGGTGCATATTTAATTTCCAGGGGTGCAGATCTAGTCTGTTGAGAAAAAAATCGCGGGTGCACTTGCCATACTTTCCATAGTGGCTCGCAGGTACACGACCGAAAAAATCCAGGTGACCGGGTGCAACAAGGGTAAAAAAGTGCACTTTATAATTTTCTGATGCATTCTGTATTGCAAACTTTGCACTGTAAACACATAAATAAGGGTGCACTTTTGAAAGATTACACTTGCCATACTTTTCACAGTGGGATTGTGGTAGGATTCTAGTTAGACTCTAATAAATGCTGCAACGCTGTATCTTCTATTTCATGTAGTGTTCACAAGAACAATAAAACAGTCCGCATTTTGTGGCAGGGATGCATCCGACGTTGTTTTCAAGCAATTTGTGTTCACACCTAAATTAGTAGCTTGCACACATAAATTTAAAAAAAAGTTTGATAAGTTAACTTGTGGTAGGATTTTAAAACAAAAAAACATGATTGAGCAAATAAAATTTGATGCTTGACACCAGATCTTGGTTTGAAGTGCCATGAAATGTCAACTTGGTGTATCCATTGATTAACAACTTTTATAGACCTTACTTTGACGCTTTATGGACCCCGCTTTATTACAGTTCTCAACTATCAAATTTATCACACTTAAAAAAAAATGTTAAACTGTAGTTGTTTAAAACTTTTTTTAAGATTAAAAACAAGAATACTAATGCAACACATTAAATTCAACATTGTTCCTGGCATAACAAGTAACTTGCTGCTAATAATGAAACAATTTTATTGCATGGAAGTTATGTTCATTTGAGCTATGTTATACCAATGACTGCATTTCAAAAACATTTTTTCTCTATAACTCAAATATTGTTAATAGTGTTCAACAGGATCCAGATTTGACAGTAAAACTTACCATTTGGGATTAGGTGGGTCCAGTATTATTATATTTATTTTCCCATATTTATTTCTTTTTTGTAATGACAATTGTGACAACTTGTTTTGGTTACTGTTAAAAAGTGGTAGGATTTTAGACCAGCGCGGTTGTCAAAGAGTAATAAATTGGTGCATAAATGGCAGATAACACTGACTGCATTTCAAAACCATTTTTCTCTATAACTTTATTGTTAATAGTGTTATCTTAATAGGATACTGATTTGACAGTAAAACTTACCATTTGGGTTTAGGTAGGTTCAGTATTATTATTATATTTATTCTCGCAAATTTATTTCTCTTTTGTAATGTCAATTGTGACAGCTTGTTTTTTACTGTTAAAAAAATGGCAGGATTCTAAAACGGCAGATTTTATTCTGTTAGTTTTGCAAATCATAAGAGTTTAGCATTTTTAACGGTGTTATCCAATCTTGCTTATCACATACTATTATTACCATCTTTAGATGTAGTAATGTTGGTTCTAAAAAACAATATAAACCTCTTTTTGCAGATGATGCTATAATAAAACAAAATGAAGTTAAAATCTAGTAATGTGTTTTTTATAATGTGTATTCTGCTTTCAATGATTTATTTTGCTCAACCTGCAAGTCAGAAAGTAAAGGAGAGTGAGCAATTTGTTCACTCTCTCCAACAGGTGGCTAATAAAAAACAATCACATATGTTTCCTCACCCTCAACTGAAACGGAGCCGTCGACAGGCAGATACAGATAGCAACAATACTTATTATCCTATTGATTGGGACTACCAAAAAGAATATTTTGGTGGACCAGGCAAGTTGTTTTTCTTGTATTTGTTATAGTTTTGTGAAACTGTAGGCTCAAACAAATGACATGTGGCCTTATCATGTCAAATTGCTACTAAGCATGTCAGGCTCAGGATTCTTTTTGAATAGTTTATAAATAGTCTTACTCTAGTTTAGATAATGAAAAATATACCTTGGTATACTTTCAGCTATGTGTCCATACTAATAACAGTGTGCCATTTAATTTAATGGAACACCAATCCCAATAAAAGAGCCAATTCTAAGTAAACTTACCAATTTAAAGATGCATTTACATAATCAGGCCCTAAAATCTTAAATTGAATGTCTTAGTCTCTCCCTTTAAAACAGCTTCAAAGTAGGTAAAATTACTCCCATATCCTTTTCTCCAAAAAATATTTTGTTTCTGAGTATGCATGTCAGATAATATCAGCTATCTAACTAATTGTCTTGATGATCAAGCAAATTTTGACCTCTTAATCTGAAAACAAAAACCTTAAATACTATGATTAGGCATCAAGGCGGATTGTCATATTATTAGTCCTAAATATTGGGTTGTCAAGTATTAGAATTAGATTGGTTATATCGGAGTTCCTTATTCCCCCAGTGTGAGCTAGAAAAAATAATATTGCTTTATTGTGTTGCCTTTGATGTTAGGCAGCCAATGTTTGTATTGTTCTAAAACAGTGGTTCCCAAACGTTTTGTTCTTGTGACCCTCTTTTCAGTTTTTGAAAACTTACATGACCCCACAATTTTTGTGAGTTCATTGGAATCCTGCTTAAATTGGCAAAAAATTAACATTTTAAAACAGAATATTTCAACACTTAGGTAAAATGCCCGGAACCACATCAAAAGTATGCAAAACTAGCTAAAGTTACGGTTTAAGCAATTAAGCATCCTGTTGGCGCATTTTGTTTTTGTGAGACCAAAATATTGAACTGAAACTGTGATTGATTAAAACAAGAGTACTGTTGATGTCAAAATCACGGCTGGTTTACTGCATCAAATGCAACATAAACTCAAATTTTAGACTGGTGCTTGCTCTTGCCCCTTCTACTGCTAAACTTTTAGTTTATATTTTTTGTGTCAGTGTTTCCTTAATCATATACTACATCCCCCAGACAATCCTCTTCTGACCTCCTGGTTAGGAAGTTGTCCGTTTCACGGTTGTTCCTATGCAAAAATTTACACTCGCCAGTCGGACGAGCGGCTATCAATCAGCACATGCCCGGACGAAATAACACTCGCCAAATTTGTTGGCACGCCGTCTGCAAATTTCCGTCCTAGATCAGTCATTTCTTGGGTTATCGTTAAACTGTCTTATGGTTTCGATACATAAACACTAGGTTTTTTTATAAGTCTGGTCGTTTACCAATAGAGTAGTTTACGCTTAAAACAATGCTTTTAGCCGGGATATTTTTTACAATCTTTATTGAAAAAACAACACTGACAATTAAGTAGCCACAGGGTGCCTGTTTTCCATTTTTTTAAATCCTTGTGTTCTCTTTTTTTTTGTATTCTTTTTTTTCTGTGCCTGAAGTACGTTCTACCGCAGATTGCTTAGCGCCACAAACAAAACGCCACATTTCGCCTAACACTATAGCTACTGGTTGATTAGCAAATAAAGACAAAATAATTGTAAATTTACAACTAAACCATTCATTCGCAAAGTTAACAACCATATGCACCAGAGGTTCTGTGCTGTGGACGCCCAATAGAAGGTCGCTTCCTGGCTGGCAGAACCTTGACAGCCTTCTGGTGACAAGCATTTTGGGCCTAAATTCTTCGGTTTTTTGGTTGCGTCCCTAAATTGAAATAATGCGTTCGCTTAAGGATTGTTTCAACCTTGCTATGTTTAGGCGATAAACAAGACAATTATTAAGGTAATTAATTAAGAAATTTTTTTTGTGACATAAACAAATATATAAGGCCTAAGGGGCATGCTAAACTACAACCTGGGGCCTGGGGGTGCACATGTCTGCTTTTCTTACTCTAACATTATGACGGTACATAGATAAGCCAATTTCAGGCGAATGTATGTGAAAACATGCCGGTCAAAATCAGTTTGGGAGATTTTTTCAAATGATAAACAATCTATATGCCTAACACTGGCTTTTACCCCCAAACAATGTGCTTCGCACTTCCATCGCTTAGAATGACACAACAAAATTAATTCGTGCCAATTGATTGTACTGCGTAATGTTCCTACATATTCTACATTTCAAAAATATATGTGGCTAAATGTTTGTAGAAACAAGTTTTGTAAAAGTTATTCTTTCAAAAAAAAATTAATTTAAAAATTATTATTATTATTTTTTTTTGTAATAAATTTTTTTGCACTAATTTATTCGGTTTTCTGGCTCATTCTTCGGCCGACATAGTCGCCAAGTCGCCAGCATTCTGCCATACTGGTCGTTTCAATTTTCTAAGGGCGTCCGCAATGGTTTTGATTCGTATCTAAACATAATTGAGATAAAAAATATTTACTAACAGTTCTTTTTTAAGCTTTGTCTTGGTTGATCGATGAACTAAGAGATCGCAACAATATACTTATGTAGACTAATTGTTAATTGTCAGCTGTAGTTAAACAAGTAGGCGATATTTTAAAATATCGTAGTGTTCAGGGTGCTGTTTCGGTCCCGCAAAACATCCCAAAAAACACTGATTACAAATATTATTACAAGACATTTGCATTCAAACTCATTGTTACCAAAAATACAGCATTTGAATTTTCTTATACAAACATATCAATAAATACAGAAAAGGAAAATTCTAGGAGCTGGGTATACCGCAAGTCCAATAAACTTTTCCAAAGGCGTCAACGACAGGGTTAAAGATTTAAAAATTAACAATGTTTAAGTTAAACAATAAACCTCATAACTATTTACCACTGCAGCAATGACATCTTCGATTGTTTGCCGATACACAATTTTTCTTTAAAACAGGACAAAGAGTCTTTATTACAATCATACAACTGGACAAAGAATGTTTATTACGAGCTTTGAATGTGACTTAGAATAACGTTATTATTTGTGTAGTTTTGAATGTATTTGCGCCTTAGTGTGCTGGCGACTCTGTTGGCTAAAGAATTAGACGGAAAACTTAAAATTGAAAAAAAAGTATTTTGTTTAAAACATTTTTAAAATATCAATATAACACCTCATGTTAAACAAGTTAAAAAGTGCTTATGCTTGCCTTTGAGGTTAGGCAGCTAGAATTTGTGGGAATTAATTTTGTTACCATTCAGAAAAAATGGTGAAAAATGCAGTATTAAGCATATCATTAGAAAAGTTAAATATTTTAAATTTGTATCGATGTTGGTTTTGTAAACATTTTTCTATTTTTACAGTTTGCGAGTTGATTGAAATTCGTCACTCTGAAGAAGCTTTTAAAGATCTGGACAATTGTGTGATAGTCAACGGTTTTGTCCAGCTGATATTTTTGAATGACCATAACCCAAGTGGAAAAGTAAAAAAATTAAAGTAAGTTTCTCTCATACCAAATTTTAGGATTAGTTATTGATCAAAGTTTACATTTATTTGGAATCGAGTTTTAATGTAGCAAAGCGTTATGTTCTAAACTTTACCTCCACTCAACAGGTTTTGAGTTTTAGTTATAAAAAAATTATTGATGACAGATATGTGCGAATATTTAAAATTTAACATTAAATACATTTATTTTTTCTATAGTTTTTTAAATGCTTAAAAAAACCTGGTAGTTTGACATGGTCTTACTTGTGTCCGGAGTACAACTTCAGCAAAACAAATTGAATGCAAGCCCTGCATGATAGTGCTATGAATAATGCAATAATTTATTTTCGTATAAGGCAGTTTGCTTCATAACTTTACATTTTTATACATTGATCTGTTATAGAGACTTTTATTTTCAGTTATACTTTCCCGAAGCTAAGGGTCATCACCGATTACCTCCTTGTGTATCGTGTCTATGGATTGGAAACCCTTAATCAACTATTTCCCAATTTGGTTATGATTGGAGGCAACAGTCTTTTTTATCAAAAATATTCACTAGTTATATTTGAAAATCCTGATCTAGTGGATGTGAGTGTAATTTTGTTCAGTTACTTAATTTAAAACATTTTTTAAAGTAAAATTTTGATAAAAATTAACAATTTATTTTTTGTGTTGAAACCAGAAGTGCAAGGTATTTCAAACTTTTTGCTCGGATAAACAGTTAAAACCCTTGCTCTGTTAAGTCACACAAGTTGTAGGCTACACCAGTGCTCTGCAAACTTTTTTTTATGGCACACTAAATATTTGGCCGCACACCAAAAAAATTATTTATGTAATTCGACCATAGACAGCAAACTATGGGCCGCAAGGTATTTTTTACTTAAGTTTTATCATGTAGTTGTTGGCCACATGATAGCCCTACATTGATTCTACTGTATTTTGAAAGGGAGTTTTTATCTTGGCTCTTTTTTACCTAAGTTGAACTATGGCATGCTATTCTTTTACTTGAATCTGTTTTGCTGAAAGGCTATGCACTCTGTGGCATCTTGCGTAGTGTAACTCATAACTCCACATTCCATTAAGTGGTGTTATGTATCCTGTTAATTGAACTTTTGCCAATTTAAAACAAATAACAACAGTTTTTTTCTATATGCGCAAGTATACAGGATTTTAGCTACATTTTTGTGCGTTAGTTAGGTTCAGCTCGAACTTTGTTTTTTTGCATTATGTAGTAGTTTATGTCTGATTTAAAAAAATGTATTGAACAGTTTTGCTGTATTTTTTCGCTTATGATTTTCAACTACCACATTTCCTATTTTAGATAACCAGGTCTTTAATTTTGCTGCAATAATTTTGATGTTGTATAATTAATTAACTGTGTTCTTTGGCATTTTTGTAGTTGTTCGTATTTTTTAAATGATAAAAATATCAACCAAACACTTTTTAGTTTTACATACACCCGAAAAAAATAACCGATTCGTGTTTGACCTTAAGTCAGAAAAACATCTAAAGTTTGTGGTTGCCAAAGCGAAAACATTAATGCAGTACTTAAAAAAAAAAAGTTTACCCACCACTGCTATAGCGCATTAGAGGTTATTAAGGGATTTCTAAAAGCATCCTAAAAAATTAAACCTGACAATTGTGTTTGTTCTTTTTTATTGGCTGGTTAAATGTATTTATGTAAAAAGATCATTTTAGTTTGTGGTACTTTGACACCTGAGCCAATGCTATGAAAATACCGCAGGTCAATCCCATGATAATAATTGATAACACACTCCAAAAATTAAGATTTGAATTGTTTTCCATGAGTTATGAATTGATTTGCTCCGAACAACCAAACCATATGCTAATATAGGCTGACTGTGAAGTTAAAATTAGAAGAGTCAGAAAACAGGCATGTAACTTAAAACAAAATTATTTTTATCCTTTTTGATATTTTGAAAATAGTTTCTATTAATTTGTCTAAATAGTTTATACCATGATGCCCATTCGTTAGCATCAATGCGGACAAACGCTCTTTGCCGCAGGTCGCCCTGTTGAGCCAAAAATAAAAAAAAAGCTAAAATTTTGAAAAGGAACATTCGCCTGTTGTGGTTGTAACAGGCAATATTATTGCCATATACAACAAAACATTATTTTGCAGAAAGTTTTACTTTTGGAATTATGCTAATGGTTAATGATGTTATAATTGTATATTATAACTTAGGCAACAAAATCACAGTATGCCACCAGCTTGGCTGATTCATAAAAAACACAGCTAAAGCATGAGGCAAGTCAAAAAATTGTAGCTTGCAAGACTGTAGCTTCCGAACATATATTTTTGTACCGTAAGAATCGTTTTTGCACATTTTCTGTATGGTATAAATCTTTTTTTAATCTGTCACTGATGGCTTATTACTTGTCTTGAATTTAATAGCAATTTTGTATGCTTCAGCTATGTTAACTAAGTTGTTAGAAATGCGACAAAATACTTGTTAATTTGGGTTCGATATATTTGTGGGATCATACATTTTGTCCAGCATCCACAGAATTAACAAAAAATTGCTGCCTGGAAACATTTACACTAACATAATTTTTATCATGGCTCTACCTCTACGTGAGTGCATTAAAAAGTGCGCCAAAGTGGTTGGATCCACATGACTTAAAAAGGCGAAAAGCAGTGAAGAGAAATACTTTGTTGAGAAATACTTTTGAAATAACTACTTAACAAAAATGTGACTTGAGAAATACTCTATTGAGAATACTTTACAAAAATGTGAAGGACACTTCGCCGCACTGGCGAGGATAAATTTTGATATGTTGCAAACCTTGCTAATATAAACTTACAGTGTAAAAGCTAACAAATTTGCCTCCCCAACAGTTATATTACAGGGTATATCAAAGGAGGCAATATTGATACATAGAATACTGACTTGGACATGTATGACTGGTTTTAAGAGCTGTTTTTGTTTTTAGATTGGACTTAACAGTTTAAAATACATCAGGAAAGGAAGTGTGCGAATTCAAAACAATGGAAATCTTTGTTATGTCAACACCATCGATTGGAAACTGCTTGGCACTGTTGGCATTGTATGTTGACTAATTTTTTTTTTTAATTTACAGCCACTTAGTTAAGTTAAAATTAATAAATTTAATGATAGTACTAGTTTTGATGTAAGGTTTACATAGCTCATTTCAAGTGCTTAGCATGCTTCACTGTATATGGAGCAGAAGATGTAAAAAATGATAATTGTACTACTACAATAAACCAATTAAACTGCTGCAGTTTATGTGGCTCACCCGAGAGCCTTGTACAAGGGATAGAACTAAATATGCATAGATGAAATAAAACTTTGTATTTTAGAAAGTTCTCCATATTACTTAATTCACTTTTTATTACATATTTGTCACAATGAAATCACTGTTTAACTTTTTGAGACATGTCTAGTCAAACCGTACTAATCAATTTTATGAATCTTAATATTTTGATTCCAGTGGCCATCAACTATTGATGTATGTTTTTCTTCCCAAAAAACATTATCTCACAGAATAGCACTGGCCAATAACCTTTGGCCCAATATATTCTGTTAAATATATTTCCATGCTAAATAATTATATTGGTTTGCAACCTGATTTTTTTATTTTTGGTCAAAAATCAAAAAACAAACAAAACTCGTCAAAACACTTGTGAAAGTTTACTGTTAAACAATCATCGCAATTGGCACCTCACCTTTCCCAAAAATATTATATGCAATATGCTAGTTGAACTAATTGTATCACTCAGACCCTATCACCCTAAACCAGTGGTTCTTAACCACGGTTCGACGCAGCTGTTTCAAGGGTTCGGCGAAAACTGCTCTTGAAACATAAATGCTGTTATTTCAAGATAAATTTGAATCCCTTTTATATGCCAAGGTGTCACATTACGTTACAAGTTGAAAGTTTGGCCAATTTAACATCTGTAAATGCAAATTTATAATTTGATTAAGCCTAGTTTCAGCTGCGAGGAGGAAGAAACTAATACTGAGCGAAAATTTGGGGTTCGACGAACGCTTGCAGAATAACATAGGGGATCGACAGGCTACCAAAGGTTAAGAACTACTGCCCTAAACATTCATCAACTTCTCGTACAATTAGAAAATATATTCTGCATTTTTTTAAACATATTGAATTGACAAACATTTCATAAGGTATATGAGCCAGGACTTTAATTTGTTAGCAAACCCCAAAGATTTAGCGAAGAAGAAAAACGAAAGGCAAACTATATACTTTTTTTGACAGTTGTGGAGCTAGTTGGCAAGCTCTGTTTGGAGCTAGAAAAAAAGTTCCTAATCCTTAGCTACGATGTCCATGTTTGTGCTAAGAGCTACACACATAATGCAAATCTGTCTATTTAATATCTATAAAATAAATTTTAACAACCTTCCCCATTACAACACAGTAACATAATGTTTTAACATGGTTTTTATTTAAAAAAAGAACAACAAAACTTTGATAAGAGGACACTGAAAAAACGTTTTTATGTTCAGAATTTTGCTGTGTGTAGCATACTTGTAAAAACTTGAAGACATTTTTGTTTTAATCTTTTCCTTGGTTAACACTGAATGCAGTAATAAAAGTCACTTTTTATAAGATCCTTATCCTTGTTTAGCTCTGTAGTGGGATTATACTTTAACAGTACACTTTAAGTACAACCTGCGACGTGGACTGACAATAAAATTCATGTGTGAAAATATTTCTTTACACAAGTAAGTGGATCCAAATGCAGATAGCAAAGCTATTGGCATCTCTCTTGAGACACCTAAACTTATCCAACAAAGATTCCCAGCATGTCGATCTGTTGATTTGTTTGCATTCAATCATTTCCAGCGATTTCCGCAATTCAACAAATTTTGATGTTCTCAATAAAGATGCTTAAAGTCTGTTGTATCTGAGAATATCTTCATTATATCAATCTCTTATTTATCAAAAGTGAAGCTGCCATCTTTTCGTCCAGTAGTGCCTTAAATTGGTTTCATGCAACCAAACTCTACTACACCTCCTTCACTGTAGTAGGCCTACTAAGTTACGATCGCTAAACGTGCATTGTCATTAGTGTCTTTGCTCTCGTCTAGAGCTACGCTGAAAACATTTATAGCTTTTAACACAACATTTTGTTGCTTATTTACACAAGCAGCCATGCCCGTCATGCGTCTCTCCACTGTCAAGAGAAAAACGGGCATATATCCTTGATCCTCCAAGTTATTGTGCGTTTGTTCAGTAAATCATCAAACAACACAGCGGTGCAACTAAGAAAGGCCTTTTTTACAAACTTCCCCTCAGTAAATGGTTATCCATGTTTAGCAATGACCTCAGGAACTTTGTAGCTACTTTCGATTGTTCGATTTGTGCTATGAATCACCTTGTTGAAAATGCTCACTTTGTTTTTAGTTAGATACTCCCTTTTTCAGTGATTTGATCAAGTAGTGAGGAAATGTAGGGCAAGTAGTGAGGAAATGTAGAGTTGCATCAGCTTCAGCAATTGTTTGGACGACCAGTAACTTGACAAAATTACATGTTATTTGTTTAGCTGCTAACATGCAATGCCAGGTTTGGGTGTTTCACAAATTCATTAAATGCATAAAGTTGCAAAAGTAACGCTATATCAACAGCAACTATTTGTTACTAATGTCAACTGGAAATTACTTATAAGTAAACCATTACTGGCAGTAGTAACTTTGTGTGCTTTGTAGCATATTATTTGACTGCTTAAAAGATTATATAACGGAGTGTTGCTCAATAGTTAAATTTGTGATACTCTTCAAGCAGTATATATAATAGATCGACGTTTCGACGTGCTATACAGAACGTCTTCATCAGGATACTGACGTATTGTGCAAAACAGATTAGCACGTCGAAACGTCGATCTATTATCTATACTGCTGGAAGAGTGTCACAAATTTAACTATTGTGGACCTTTTGTGCCGAACTAATGCGTTTTGCCGCGGGAATCGCCATTCGGGTTGGCTACTCACCGACTTGGTTTTCCCTCAGGGATAGGACATTGTATTTCTCAGCGATGCGTGATATCTTTGTGTGCGATTTCGTTTTGGATTGCGTTGTGTAGCATTATCATTCGTCGGGTGGATACCGAGAGAATCGGACGCATTTTGAGCACAGTTTGCAATCTCGTTGGTTAGAGACAAGCTGTAGCCTTAAATGCGAGCACTTGGTGTGCATGGTTATTTGCTGTATACTGATTATCGTTCTGTCCAATAAACGTCTTGCTCGAGAAAGTAAAGTCATTCCTATCCTTAGCAGCTCCTTTGGGGATTGTGTCCCGATCTAGTCTGCGACAATTCATTATACGGCAAATAACCATGCACACCAAGTGCTCGCATAAGGCTACAGCTTGTCTCTAACCAACGAGATTGCAAACTGTGCTCAAAATGCGTCCGATTCTCTCGGTATCCACCCGACAGGGTTGTATTGGAACTAAAATTGTCAATTATAACCAGGCGAGTGCAAGATTTAAAAATAAGAGTACACAATTCGCAACACTAAATCAAGCCTTTTTTTTCGGTAATAACAGCCAGTTAGGCTCAGTTGAGTCACTTGAGTGCTGCTCGCCATCTCCGTTAAAATTTGATGTTGCTTTTACAATCGCCTTTTTCAAAAATGCTGATAATTTAAAAATGTTGTAACCTTCTATTCTAAAATGCCTCAGGATTGTACTGTAAACATCCATGTGTTTTATATGATTATAGAAAGATGAAAACACTGCAATCCAAAAGCCTGATATACTTGATAACCAGGAGAGCTGCATTGACCAATGTAGCAATACAATTGGAGATTGTTACTTAAATAGTGATGGAACACAGATTTCACGATGCTGGAAGTTTAGGCTGTGCCAAAAAAGTTTGTTTTGGTGTTTTTTGAAGTTGTGTTTTGTAGTTCTAATAATGTGCTTGATAAGTAAAATATTATTTATAAGCAATATACTTTATTTTTTTCAATATTTTGGTAATAATTAAATTTTTATACTTGACATTGAAATAAAAACAGAGAATGAATAGTTTAATGTACATAAAATAGTATAATACAGAACTTTATGTTGTTTTACGTATGTGGCAGTTTAAAGCAACTTTATGCTTAATCTCTACCGGCAGGAGATCTACTAAAAAACGTTATAAAATGCAGTAAAATGTGTGTTGTTTAGCAGCAAAATTAAAAACTAATGTTGAAGTATAAAAAATTGTTGCTTCCAGCCAAAATTCGCCTGTAAAGGTAATAACATTAGGAGTTACCTTTGTCTACCTCAATTGCATGGTTTTTGATCAAAAACGATTGCAAAGAGCCTGCGAAAAGTATAGCTTGCATTAAAAGGCATATGGTTCATGGCACAGGGAAGATAGTAAAATTTAGTGGCCTTGTTAAGGATAAACAGTTTTTTTTAATACCCCCTATGGCTAAGGTATTCATACTGTTTCTTACTTAATATTTCTATAGAGCCATGTCCAAAGTCATGTCCACACTCTTGCAATGAAACAACTAATGGAACAACATGCAACTGCCACAACCAATGTCTTGGGGGTTGTAGCTCTGCTCACAATGCCTCGAGCTGCTTTGCATGTTATAAATACTATCATGATGGCACTTGTGTGGATTCCTGTCCTGCAGGCACTTTGTTGGTAGGTGTTTGCTTTTAAAGAGTTACCAAATATCAATATTTACAACAGTGGGTTATCCAGAATTTAAAAAAGGAGGTCCAATTTTCACTTGGGGAATTCCCCCATTGTCCATCTGGTGTTATAGATTAGTAAAGGCATAAAATAATGTGGGTATGACGTCATAAAATAGTGAATATAATGATGTCATAAATAGGAAAAAGTAATCCGAAACAACCAATTAATTTGACATGTGCGTTGTCAACACTCTTCTCAGGTGCCAGCTGTGAAACTTTTGGTGTAACGATCATACATAAAAATAGACACTTTAAAAACGACAGTCACAGTTAGACACTTTTAGGAGAAACTAGGATTGATTTTATGTTCTTGAGCAAGACGTTTATTGGACAGTATGACAATCAGTATAAGGCAAACCCATGCACACCAAGAGCTCGCATTAGGCTACAGTATATTTCTAACCACTAGATTACAAATCGTGCTCAAAATGCATCCGATTCTCTTGTGATCCACTAAACGAATAAAGATGCAACACAACGCAGTCCAAAACGACATCGCACAAAGATATCATGCAGCGCTGAGAAAACGGAGGCTGCGGAATTTGCACATTGTCCTACTCATAGGCGCCGAACTTTTAAAATCTCAGGCTGTTTTTTGAACCAGTCCTTAAAAAGGTGGTCCAGAAATTTAGGGAAATTCCCCTGTTTTTTCCCTGACATTACTATATAAGGACGTCATAAAATAGTGATTCTAATGACGTCAAAAAAAGACGCAAAGCGCACATGTCTGTCGAAACCGTTCAAACAAAGACCGTAAAGTATGTGTGATTGATTTTGGTAGAATGATGTTTCGACTATCAGCAGCGCAGTTTTACAAGTTTCATGTACGGCACTATGCTTAATTACAAGCACGCCTTTCTCCACCTGCAAAACTAAACAGAGATCGTTTTTCCCGAGTATTATTGTGCCATGATTAGCGCAACATCTGTGCCGAGATGTGTGCCAAGTCGGCTAAAATGCAAGATGCTGTTGAGAGAAAATAAGTTGTGTCAATTACAAACCAAACACGTGGTCTTTTGATATGAAAATAATTTTGCTGTGACTATCATTACATAAAAAGGGCGACTTTAAACAGTCACAGTAAGACCACCTTGGAAGAGAATTTGCTTTTGTTACAAAAATTCTGTTGTTACACCAACATTGGATACTAGCGCAGACAGCGAACAGCGAGAAACAGTAGTCCAACTCAACGTTTTTAGCGAGAAAAAAGGAAGGTCAAGACGTGTGACCCAATTACATTCAACCGAGCTCCCCGAGCTTTCCTTGCCCGGCGTGGTAATCTCTTGGTTGTTCATCACATGTTTTGCGACAAGCGACGGATGCAAAGCACCTGCGTATTGCACCTTTGTAACACTATTCCCTGTGGTAGGCACCTCTTCGACTACTTCTGCTTTCGTTTCCACTTTGACTTGTAGATTTTCCAACTTTCGGTTCATCTTCTCTTGACTATGATCGGAAGTGTTTTGCTTATACTCTCTGTTCTCTAATTCGACCAGGTTTAATAGGATTGGTCTCCGATGCTGAAGTTGAGCCAATGGATAAGAAATGACTTTACATTCTTGAACAAGACGTTTATGGGATAGTACGACAATCAGTAAGGCAAAGATATGCACAACATGCCCCAAATGCGTCCGATTCTTTCTGTATCCACGAGACGAAGATAACAATCCAGCACAACGCAATCCAAAACGAAATTGCACAAAGACATCATGCACTGCTGAAAAAACGGAGGCTGCGAAATTCACACATTGTCCTACGCCCCTAGGAAAACCAAGTCGGCAGGTAGCCAATCTTAATAGTAATTACCGCGGCCAAAAGCATTATCTCGGCACAAAAAGGATGCAATAATTTTGACACTGCTCAACCTCGTAAAATAATAATAAATTTTCTTGTATAACATTGTGTATTGTTTTAGATGTGCATGAGATTTGACACTATGACAGTTATCGAAACAACTATTTAGCAATAACAAGCGATTTAGAAAAACACTTTCCTAGCCTATTAATAAACTACCAGCGTTTACAACAACATCATGCAGGCCGTTATTCGTTAAAACAAAAACAAATGAATCATTAAGGGGCATTTCTCTAAAATAAAATTGATCTTTTTATTGCATTTATCCAGCAATGAAAGTTTTTAATACCAAAACTTAAAATATTTCTTACTCACATATGAACTAATATTTCCGTCAGGCGTATAGTGACAGCATATTTATCCAAAAATTTGAAGCACCCTTGTGAAAAACAAAAGTCGACATCTGTGACCGCAGGCAGCGAACAGTCATGAAGAAACTTTCACTTCATCTCTACCGGCAGGAGATCTACTAAAAAAAGTTATAAATTGTAGCAGTAGAATTAACACCTAACTCAATGTTTTTAGCAACGGTTTTAGCAAGAACAAAAAGAGTGACTGCTTGATTTAGTGTTGTCACTTGTTGAAAACAAACTTGCTGATCAACCAACCTGAAGAATAAAGAAAGTCTAAAGCGAAATCGTATCCTGCGTTTATGCTCGACCCAAACAAAGATAAAAAGACATTTCCGAATTTTCAACTTAGGGAATTCCTCGATGTTAATGACATCATAAAATAGCGATGGTAATGACGTCATAAAATAGCAATGGTAATGACGTCGTTATCAAGAACAAATATCATCACACACAGGGAATTAACGTCCAGCAAAAGCGAACATTTAGACGCAAAGCGTACACATGCGTTATCGACAATCCTGCCAGGCGCCAGCTGCGAAACCGCTTAGTGTGCAATCGTTAACTTCAGGCGAAAAACTAAACCAAGACTGTAAAATCTGTGTGATTGATTTTGGTAGATCCATGTACGGGACTAGGCTAAATTCTAATCACGTCTTTCGCCACCTGCAATACTAAACGGAGATCGTTTTTCCCGGGTGTTTTTCAATTAGCGTGACATATAAAACTACTTCAGAGAAACGGTATAACTTTAATAGTTAGTTAATCTAGTTCAGCGTTTGATAACAACTTAAGTTTGGGCACAGCTGGCGAGCGCGATTTGTTTTTTAGTATAACGGCATTTCTTTAAGGTGGTATAACGGCATTTCTTTAAAAATGGTTTTCCAGGCATACACTTGGCAGTGCATAGCTGAAGAGCTATGTGATGATTATGAAATGTTCAGACATAATGGATCATGTTTAGCAGTATGTCCAACTGGTTTTAAGAAAAAGAAACAAGGAATCTCTTTTTTCTGTGTACCATGTCAGGGTCAATGTACTAAAGGTAAGCAGAACATTTTTTTCATTGTTAAAAAGCCCCCCTTCAGTCCCTAGTATTCCTACATGATTGAAAAGTGTATATTTGCTGAAAATTCACAAAAGATAAAAAAATGTGAAATATAGTTATTAATACTTAAAACCCACCCTAACCCAAATGCTAACCAGCACCCTAACTCAAATAATTTAATTTAATAATTTTAATAATTATTTAAACGCTGGGAAAAAGCCCAAACTCTGGTGCTCATAATATAATTTCCCGTCCAGATTATATAGGATTGTTACATCACAAATTGATGTATTAGGACCGAAAGCTTTATAATTACTAAATCAACGCACAATTTTGGTTAGGGTGCTGGTTAGCGTTTGAGTTTGGCAAAGTATTATTAAATCAAATTAGTGCATTGTCCAAGACTTAAGTCAAACTTTTACATCCTTCGGATGCGCTAATTGTCGTAGACCTTTTTGCTTAGAACTGCACTAATTTCTGACGGAACAGAGTTTAGGAACAAAATTTGGTTCGTTTTTGAGTTACTAATTTTGATTAGTTCTCAGTGTCTATAGGCTCATTTAACTCATATTTGCATCTTTAACGACGGATTTGGGCTTATTTGTCAGAAGAAGGTAGTACAGTTAACAGCGGTGGTCGGCAAACTGTGGGCAGCGGCCCAAATGTGGGCCGTAGAGCCATTTTTAGTGAGCCACGAGTTAGTTTTGAATAGCCTAGTGTTATCTTGTGGTTATGTGCCGCGTGATAGCCGTACATTCATTGCACTTTATTTTAAAAGTTCCTGTGGCCTAGAATTTTTATATGTCTCAGCATGGTTCAGACCCACATGCCAAATGGGTCCTATTTTTTGCCAACTTCAACTATTATGTTAGCGTAAATTTTTCCTGCTTCGCATGTATATTCTTCGTTTTATAGTATGTTTTACATTATGGTATGACAGTGTTTTGGGTATCAAAGCACCGTGTAATTAAATACAAATATCCTGAATCCGCCACTGTTTCCGTGTTGGTTTTACATAGTGAGCCTTCTATAGCACTGAAAAGAGTACTTTGGGCCACAACAAAAAAGGTTTGACACCAGGCCATGGTTCTCAGTTTTGGGAATTTTTTTTGCGAACGTGCGAATCTTTTGTTTTATAACTTTCTCTTATCCTAATTTGTAGATATATTTTAGCTCAAGGTAGAAAGTACTTTATATGAAAAACCTTGTTTTGTAATACCCTTAAACTTATTTAAACCAAATGATTGAAATTATCTGCGACATGCTTTTATTTGCAAAAAACAACTTTTCATGTTGATTTTAACTCTTAAAAGGTTAGGACTGTCCGGAGATAAAACATTTAGTGCACAATGCAAAAATATAATATAACTCAAAAAAGCAATGTTGCGTGTTGTGTTAACTAAAGAAGTAGCTTGAATTTATTTCAATATAAACAGGAAAGACATGAGGGCGAAATCTTATTTTAATTAAAGTTATCAACTTAAGAAAAATGCATAACCTGATTAAAAGTTAAAAATGCTTACTGCTAAAACCGCTGCACTACGCGCGATAATTACCTTGACCATTGCAGTTACACGGCACTACGCTTGACTAAGTCCGCCACACAAAATACCAAGCGAAATCGCAGCTCAAGCGAGTGCAATACTGCAAATAAAGAGACTCATTTTTATGTCTGGGAGAAATTAATTAAGTTTATTGCGACTGTTGTGCTCTCCGGCATATTGCTCCGCCTGTCCATTGCAACAAAAACATCCGTCCGATAGACAAAGCAAGCCAAAAGTAATTGCAGATTGTATTACTAATTATTAGTGAAAAAGTGCGGATATTAACAGACTAAAAAAGTCTAACGTGTATTGTCAGGTGCAACTAATGTGTATTGTCAGGTGCGAAGTTTGCAATTTTCCTAAATGCGTTAAGTTGCAAAAGTAACATTAAATTGTAGAACGTGCTGACCGTAGACAAAATGCCCTATAGCAGGGGTCGGCAACCCCTGGCATGCATGCATGCCACTTGTGGCACGCAAGATGATTTTTCAGGGCACACCAATCGATTTAACGCGACCGTTATATCACCTTAAGAAAGCACAACCATTACATCACTACCACATCATTAACATTATTATTATATCACTAACACTAGCGCTAACTAAATAGTTACACGCATTGCCAGTTCGTGTCACAAATAAGTGTCTTAACTATTGTATGTAACATTTTTTTGTGAGCATTAAACTTGTTGTTTACGACTAACTTTTCGTATTACGTCACAATGCCCCAAAAGTGGCGTGAAGTTTACTGCGTTGAAGCAGGGCTTTCTTCATCGGTGGTTCACAACTGCCAGTCCGCAATATATGTTTCAATCTTATATATCAATTGCAAAATGCAAGATGTTGAAGGCTGCTTGTACATCAAATTTAAAACTTCAGTTCCGTAATTCGCCAGCTCTGTAATTTGCAGTATTATGATGTAACATAGAGGTAATGGACTACTTTGGACCTTATCGTACGCCACAATCCTGCAAGTGTTGTGCCCAACTGTTTAAAATTAGGCTACAACTCGTTAAGTCTTTAACTTTTAAGTCCAGACTTAAAAAAACTTCAATAGAACCACGTATGATATCAAAAAGACAGCAGCAAATTGCTTATTAAATTGAAGTTTCCGTTATTTGCTTTTAAGTTGCATACTTTTGTCGTAATAACATTTTGGGTTGATTTTAATTTTTGAAGGTCAACCGGTCCGCAAAATTTGATTTAAAGTTTTACCGGTCTGTTTTATATTAAGCGTAAGCACTGTTCTACATTAAAAGTAAGCATGTGTGTTTTTGTGCGACTGAGAAACCAACAAAAAGCGAAACTAATAGTTATGACTTCTAGGTATCGGCTGAAAGAATCGAAGTATATTCCAAAAAAGATAGATAAATTAGATGTCAGTTCACAGTAGGGCTGCGGAGTCGGACTCAGGACTTGATGGCGGACGTTTGCGCATGCGCAGTACCAAATTTCAGCAAAAACTGTAAATTGCTAAGGTGCAAACTGTAAATTGTAAGGTGGAATAACATATGCTGGTGGCATATTTTCCATGAGCCCTATAAGTGGATTGCGGAATATCCATCTTGTTTAAGTTACGTAAATTGGTGAAATACAGGCTGTAGAGTCGGAGCCGGACTCGGGACTCAATGAAATTGCATATTCGGCCGGAGTCGGACTCGGGTTGTTTTCAACCAACTCTGTCAAATAAAAATCTACTGCAAAGAATACGAAGTTACTATTGACATAACGAATACTTGACAATTACGCTTTGCATAACTGCGTAACCTCGCTGAATGAATATTGGCTTAAAGTTGACCTTAAGTAACCCTATAGGGCATTTTGTCGACGGTCAGCAGGTTCTACAATGTTACTTTTACAGCTTAATGCATTTAGGGAAATTGCGAACTACCCACCTGGCATTACATGTTAGTCGCTCGCCCAATAACGCCTAATGGACACTTATTATTAGACGAAGGTTATCTCGCGATACACGTAATTGGTCGCCTGAAAAAACGCTGACACTGTACTACAACGCTGCATTTAAAGCAAGCACTATAAATGTGTCGCTACAGCGACAGGCTTTTATCAAAACTTGCCACTCACGTATCTACAATTAGGTGCAACCATCGGCGGTAAAGCATTAAATTATATCGGTTCCAATTACCCGAAATAGACACTGGTTTCACTGCGCTACGCTTGAGTAAGTCTTTCACACTAACTACCAAGCGAAACGCATTTCGAACGAGCGCAATACTCCAAAAAAAGAGACTCATTTTTATGTCTGGGAGAAATTAATTAAGTTTATTGCAACGCCTCTCGTGCTCTCCTGTGAATATTGCCCCATCTCTCCCTTGCAACAAAAACATCCGTCCTATAGACAAAGCAAGCCAAAAATAATTACAGATTATATTTAAGAGTTAATAAAAACAGAAGTTCCCAAATAATTATTATTTATTTGCATATGGCAACAACTTTTGTAGGATTTGCAAGTCAGGTGAATTCAATTGTACCTTCAAGATGTGGTCTTAGAATATTCTTACAAAGAAAAATTTGCGGTAATTATCATAACATAAAAACAGCGACTTTGAAACGCACAAGACAGTCACAGTTCACCTGTAAGGAAACTGCTTCGGTTAAAAAAACATGCCGTTGTTTCACCAACATCGGATATTAGCACAGACAGCGAACAGGACCATTAGCTGCCTAACTCGACGCTTTTAGCAAGAAAAAAGAAAGAAAAAAAGGTCTGTCTTAGCGTTTTCAATTGTCTAATACGCACTTGCTAATCCAACCTGAACGATTAACAAAAGAGAAAAAATATCCTGCGTTTACGGTCCATCAAACAAAAGATGAAAAACGGCGTTTTGCGTTTTATTTTGGTTTATGACGCGTGACCTAATTACATTAAAAACATTGCCTCTTAGGACAGTTTGTAAACCCTGATGGTATGAAAACCTAATCCTAGCGGGTACGGAAGGAGCCTGAAATTTTTTTACGTTTAGTGTATTCTAGACGTTGAAAACAGCGATTATTAGTAGCTTACGGCTGTTAAAATTGTCTGTTTGAATCTAGAAAACGCAACTCCTCGTTGACTCATTAACGTCCGAATGTCACATGATTTTAATTGTGTTAAAAAAATATGGAATTGTGGTGTCAGAACAGCTCTGTGACGTATCAATCACAAACTGTTGCTCTTCGTTGTCAGCAAAATTAACGATGCTTATCAACAAATTTGGTGATTTGTAGTTTGATTTCGCCGATTGTATAAAGCAGGCAATGACTCTGCCTGTTACAACTGCCAGTGACAGGCGAAATGCTAAATGAAACAATGATAACAAGCGTTGATTAGGTGGTTGCGGCGATAAGCACCGACGACCAACGTGTTTTAGATGCCAGGTGCAATGTTTCCGATGTAACATCGCAGCAATCACGGATTTAGTTTTGTGAATATTGTTTACTGAGATTTCAAAGGGGGGTGTCAAGACTCCTAGACACCCCCCCACGCTACGCCCCTGGGAACACTGCACACACCCCTCATGTTGTTATTCCTGTTTTAGCTTACAACAGCCACATATATATATATGTGCATGTGTGTGTGTGAATATGAACTAGGTTGAGAAGTCTTGGTATTTGACTTCTTGCTCAAAAATACTTTGTATGTTATACAGTTTGCACAGACGAAAGATATGAAGTGACCAATGTTCTATCGTTGCACAAAGTTCACAGATGCACTCATATTACTGGTACACTAATCATTAGTGTTGGCGGAGGATGTAAGTATTAAAAAAATAGATTTTTTTATTTTGAGTCACTAGTTTTTTTAAATTTCTGGTGTAAATTACTGCAGGTATTGTTACATTTTGCGATTTTTTGCACTTTTTGCTTGCGCACTACAAAACAAATTAAACAAGCGAACCATAAAAGGCAGGATATATCATTGGTAAAACAATTAGATAAAATAAAAGTTTGCAGCATGCCAATATTTTGGAAGTGTTTGCACTGCTGTTACTGAACCTCACAATAAATGTAGTAAAATTTAAACTAATTCTTATGACTCATAATTATTTCAAGTCAATTTAGTTTACGGCACTAAAATCTAAGAAAGTTAAAATACATTGTTAATATTTGGAAAATTGTTGAATTATAGCAAACATCGTGGAGAAGCTGAACGAGTCGTTAAGTGAACTGCAGCAAGTTGGAGCTCTTGTGGTCAAACGTTCAATCCCACTTGTCTCGTTGTCGTTTCTAGGAAAACTTCGCTACATCACAGGGGAAACAAAATACCAGCAAAAAAAGTAATTTACCATTGCTGTGTAAAATTAAATTCATGGTCACCACTTTATTAGGTTATATCCTCAGTATAAATAGTATATAAAATCCCTCTATAGACTATCAAAAATAGTGCAATACATGTTTCCCAGTTTTTTTTACTAGGTTTTAAGCATTATTAAGTGGTGCAAATATTCAGATTATACAAATTTTGTAAAATTACACAAATACTGTTTGCTAATTTTGCTATATTGCATAGCTAAAATAATTTTAACATGTTCAACATGATGACTTGAAGTTCAATGACTTGTTTTAGCAAAATAATTTTTTATGAAAGGTCACAAAAAAGTTTATGTTAGCTGTAGTAAACAGTGTAGAATGTTTGTTGCTCACTTTAATTTTCTTAAGTTTTTTAATGTTTGGGTCACCAACTACTGTAGTTCATACATGCAGATTTATTTTGATTGGTTATGAGCTAAATCTCTCCATAAGTTGAAAAAAAAAATGTTTAAGCAATACAAAGACATGGCTCAAATTAATTAAATTCAAATTCATAATGTAATTTTGAAATTAAATTATTTCCAAAATTTACAAATGTATTGTTGATTTTAGAGTTACAGAATGTTTAGTATTTAAGATAATTGGAAAACCCAAGTGACACAATTACACTTACTCTAAGTATTTGAGTCGCCGCAAAAATGTTAATAAACACTGTTCTAATTGAATAATATAAGGTGACTGTGATGTTCGTACCAACATCTCCATAAAAAATCATTATTTTTCAGTGGAGATGTTGGATACAGTGTGTATGTGGTCGACAACCTAAACCTGAAAGAGTTGTGGGACTTCAATGATGGTGGCAGTAATCTAACCATTGGTGGTGGCCGGGCTTTCTTCCATTTTAATCCACATCTTTGTCTAGATAAAATTCGGAAATTAAGTAATTTAATTAAGAAAGAAGAGCCAATTGATATTTCCGAAACAACAAATGGTGACAGAGTAGCATGTAAGACATCAATTTGTATAATTTTTTAACTGCTTCACAGTGTTGTGCATAAATTTTTATTTCAATCCAAGTAAAACCTGCATATACTCTTGTTAAGAAAAAATCCGTTTTTAATTTAAATGACCTAATTTAGCTTATAGATTCAAGTTGTTTTACAATAGCGAATTTCTTACAGTTAAAATAACAACTATAAAATTGCAATAGATGGCAAAGTGTTCAGAGCATCATTGGTTATTTTGTAAAAATAGCACATTTATTATTATTGTGCCTCGGCACACAGTTAGACAACCAGACAACCACTGCCATTTACCCTTTGAGATTGGTCTCATTATAAAGAATTTTACATTCGGCAATTTTAATTGGCAAAATTGAATGTTCTGTCATGAGAGCGTCGTAATCCAGAGTAAAATCCTTAAACTGTCGTAAATTTGAAATTTAGGATTGGCACTTAGCCTCATAGTTAAGCTAATGTCCACAGTAAAAATTTAATAATTTTGTAAATTTGTCACACAATACATGACCTCGTTTTAATGTTAAGCTTTTAACTTATGTAAAATAAATAAAATTATGAATTGTCTCTGATGTCAGGGATTGCCAACCTCTTGATTCCCTACTTAAATTACAAACAGTTAACATTGTTCATCAAATGGTGCAAAAATGTATATAATTTAAACAAGTGTTTTGTAAACAACCAAATACCACCTAAATTTGCCTATTGTTGCGCTTTGGTGAGAAATTACACCAATGTTTCACAATAAAAACAAAAAAATTTAAATTTATGAACTCGTATGATTATCAAATGGTATTACAATGTGACATTAGAGCTTAAAAAGTTTCACAAAACTTTTAAATTTATTTTAATTTTTATTTGAATATAACATGATACTGTGTTGACAAAAATGTGCACAATATTTACTGTTACTGATAAATACTGTATTGAAAATCAATAAACTGTGCTGTGAAGCATTTCATTTATTTAATGAGACTGGGTAAACTATTTGGTTTGTTATAAAAACATGTTACATAATTTTATATACAGGCAATGTTGAAGTTCTTAATGTTACTGAACTCCGTGTGGTTGCACTTGGTGGGGTAAAAGTCAAGATTAGATGGATAAATCCAAATATCGGGGACTATCGTAATCTGATTGGATATCAAGTTTATTTCAAGAAAAGGTAACCGTACAAACAACTCATTTCCTAAAAAAAATGTGATTTTTATTTTCTTTAGTGTTAAAGGAAAGTGAGGGTTTAAGTTAGACAACAAATTTTACTTGGACCCTTTGCAATTTAAATATTTCTACAATATTTTTCCAAAAAGGTCCAACTTTTTGGTAAATCTTACTTTCCTATTCCAGTTCTAATATGCATTTAGACAGCTTTTATTTGGATTTAAAAACAAAAGTTAAAACTGTTGCAATTTGATGTGACTATTTTGGCATTTTTTCTGGTTATTGTACTAGGGTAGTTTGTGGTTATTCTAATATCTCTCATGAGTGGGACGATAATTTTTTGACATATTAGAAAAACCTTGATTTAGACAACATGTTGTTTGAAGTACTGCATCAGTGGTCTTGGCGTTATCCACGACACGTTTTTGATGTTTTATCGACTACCCACCGAACACAAATCAGTTATGTTTATGGTTTATGCAAAACTGAAAAAAAATATTTAGTTGATATTTTTTCATTTCAAAAAGACAAACAACTATAAAAATGCCAAAAAAAAAAAAAAAACGCTGGTATTTAAAAAAAAATAAAAAAAAAAAAATTTGTGTAAACAGTTAAAATACAAGGTAAAAATAATTGCAGAAAATTAACAAGAAATCTAGCATATTATTGAAATAGGAAATTGGATAATTGCAAAGCACAAGTGAAAAATACAGCAAATACTGTTCAATACATTTGTCCAGATCAGAGATGCACAATTAAAGCAAAAACGAAGTATGAACCTAATGTGATAAACTAGGTCTGGGTGGTTAATTCTGCTGGCTTGCGTCTACTGTATTTCTCTAATGAAGATATAATACAGTTAAAATGTTGTTCAATGTAATTCAAACCTAACTTGTTTTAATAAAGTTTTCAACTGAAAGTGGCTGTGCAGAAAAGTACAGTTTTTCCACTCAGGTTACAACCTAGTTTTTGAAATGCTCACAGCAGAATAAACAATTTCTTTGTAACTAGGTGATTTTGTCTTTTCCAAAATGTTACTCACAAGCTGGCTATAGCATACCCACCTTCTTTCTCATTAGAAACTTGTCTCTCATAAGCTGTTTTATTTTTGGCCCATCAAATTTCCTTTTCATTACTCAATACAGTAATTTGTTGGCAATGAACCGAAAAATGTCTCATGCCCATTCAGGCTTTTCACATACTGCTTCATTATCGCAAGCTTATGGGGGGGGGGGCACTTGCCCCTCCCCCCTGGAATTTCAAAAAGCGATTATTAGTATTATTTATAAGGGTAATATGTATTACTTATGAAGTTTAAAAATGCATTATCCATTGCACCAGTGGCGTATCCAGGGGTCGGGAGTTCTTACTCCCTTTTTGTAAGTGATATTATCGTTTTTTGTTCGTTGTCATCGTAACAAACTGTTCGAAACGGCGTGCTTTTTAAGTAATTTGGTCACGCGTCTTAATCTAATGCGAAACCAAAATCGAGCGTAAAACGCCGTTTTTCGTCTTTTATTTGGTCGACCGTAAACGATGGAATTTTTTCTCTTTCGTTATTTGTTTAGGACTTAGGTTGACTGATTAGCAAGTGTGTATTCGACAATTGACAACGCTAAGTCAAACCTTCTTTTTTTTGTCGCTAAAAAACGTCAAGTTATACGCAGTATGTTCCTCGCTATTCGGTCTCTGCGCTAATATCCGATGTTGGTGTAAAATCGACATTTGTTTAACTGAAGCAGATTCTTAAAAGGAGGTATAATGGTGAATGTCGTGCGCATTTTAAAGTCTCCTTTTAAGTAAATGATGGTTACTGCAAAATTATGTTATTTAAGCATACTCTAAGACCACGTGCTAAGTGTGCAATGGACACAACTTATTTCCCCTCAACCACAGCTTGTAATTTAGCTGAATTGGCACACAGCTCGGCGCAGATGTTGCGCTAATCGTGGCATAATAACACCCGGGAAAAACGATCTTCCTGTAGTATTGCAGGTGGTGAAAGACGTGCTTGTAATTTAGAGCTCGTTTCGTTCATGGAACTTAAAACTGCGCTGCTGACAGTCAAATTATGTGTGATTCTACCACAATTAATCACACTTATTTCACGGTCTTGGTTTGTTTTTTTGCCTGAAGTTAACGATTGCACACCGTGATTTCGCAGCTGGCACCTGACAGGATTGTCGACGACGCACGTGGTCTCTTTTGCTGGACGTATTTGGCTGTTTCTGATTAGTTTTTTTTCTCACGTCTTGCAATCACCATTCTATGATGTCATACTGTAACTGTTTTATGACGTCATTATTCAATAACGTCATACGAAAAATAGGTTAATTCCCTAAGTTGAAAATTCAGTACCCCCCTTTTTGATTTTCTGGTTACGCCCCGGATTACCCCCTGGAAATTTTTTGGCGGGCGCCCCTGTCTGTATTATACTACAACCATTTAACAAAACTTTGTATGGCACTAAGAAAGACACCTGGTTGCTTGATAAATCCGAAACTTAGATAAAAAAGATATGATTGTTTAACTTGCAAAATAATTTTTGTGTGTTGCTTAGCCCTCCTGGTGTCAACGCTACTTACTCAAGGGGAATTTCAGCCTGTGATGAAAGGTAAGATTTTACCTAGAAATTTTGATAGCTTACTATCGCATTATATTGCAATTGTGTTTTAGCTTCAAATTTAAGTGGTAAAAGCCACACTCTTTTGGTATTACTTATTTGCTACAAGCAATTTTAGAGCACTGTAAAAAATAAAATTATAAAGACATGCTAAAAATTGATTACTACCATTTTTAGTTGGACAATCGTTGATGTGGACAAAGGAAAGGAAAGTGACCCAGACATCGTCACTTTCACCGATACCTATGTGTATCAGTTGGCACCTTATACACGCTATGCATTTTATGTGAAAACATCCACCATTTCCACTGCAAAGACTGGAGCGCTCTCCAAGATTTATTATATTGAAACCCCGCCAAGTGGTCAGTGTGATCCGCATAAACATTATATTAAATTTATATATTAGTTATTTTTTAACACAACATGTTATCTGTGTTGGTTGAACTGAAAAACAAGTGGTGCTGTAGACAACTGTATTTTAAAGTTGACAAGCTTTTGCTCAACTGTGCTTTTAGGTCAGTGAAAATCAGCGAAGTAAGTGCAGAAGCGCACAAAGAAAAGACTATAAATTGTAGCCAGACTGACAAGATCCTTGTGCCTCTACTTTGCTGTCTACACTTTTACTCGTTTTTAAGTTCATGATTCTGTTTTCAATCACAAACTACCCCTATTAAGTCTAAACAATTATTTTTAATGTGTAGCAATGCAATAAACATACAACATATGACAATAAATTTGAATAATACTTGACATTGTCTTTTGTTATAGTCTATATTGCTTTCTTTTAGTAATGTTCTTCATATATTTACCCATTTAGAACCAAGTCCACCACGTGATGTATTAGTGAGAGCCTTAAATGATACAACAATGGTAATCAAGTGGCAAGAGCCCATGTTACCAAATGGACGCATCACATATTACACCATTCGGTGGAAAAGAGAAATAGAGACTCAAATTCAACTGGTGAATGAAATGGATATGTGCAGCAGAGGTGGGCAGCTGTAACACAGTCGAAATACAAGCATTTTAGTCCAAAATGTTTCCTTTTAATTAAACTTTCTAAATAGAAAAATGTGTGATTTACTGTACAGTGTAGAACAGTGGTTCTCAAAGTATGGGTCACGACCCAAACATAGGTTGCGCAAGGTAAAAAAATGGATCGCTCTATGGTGATTCAATCCTGCGCAAACAAACTTTTTTCATTTCATTTTTCAAGTATTTTCTATTCAATCATAACTGAATTATTGCACGATAAGCTTTTCACGTGGCTTCAAATCTATAACCTGGATTAATGCATCATAAGTGGTTTTATGATCGTTTTGATGGCAGCCAGCTACAGTATGGCCATAGCCGAAGCCAACTACAGTAGCTGCTAAGACTGGTGTAAGCTTTTAGTCACCACAACAAGCCACACTGATAATATAAAGGAAAAAATTTAGTTTCACCAATCACACTAAAATCAATCAATCATTTGTTTGTAATCATAGAACTGTGTAGGCTACTATATCTGGTTGTAGTGTCTTTTTTATTTCATGCATATCAAAAAATACTTTTTTTGATGTTTGAGGCTTGGGTCATGAGATGCTCATAAAACTCAGATTTGGGTCGCGCTCAAAAAAGTTTGAGAACCACTGGTGTAGAACTTGTGCAGCTGTCAAATAACTTGCCAAACTATACCGCTTCAGAAAATGTATCCTTTTAGATTAATAACTAGAAAAATATTACCATATTATAGTAATTTACAAGAGTACATGAAAACATTTTGCAAGAATTTCACTAGTTTTTTGATAAATGTATTTATTTATTGTGATGCTACAATATCCAGTTAACTTAATTGATAAAATAGAAAAATATTTCGTTTTCCCCCTTCTGGTGTCTGTAGTTTACATTGAATATCTCAGGCATCACGTAACCATAGATTTTTTAATGTATACCTTCTTAGTAGCCTTGTGTTTTTGATGTCTTTTATTTATAGTGTTTTTTAATCTTTATATCAGTGTTTTTTAACCAGGGTTCGATCGAACCCCTGGGCTTCAGCAAAGCTGTTTCAGTGTTTCAGGCGAACGTCCACGAAGCCTACTTAAAAAACTTCTTAACGACTTTCTTAAATGGTCCGCGGCTTCTCCCAAACTATGTTTTTGCCATTTTTACCTATGTATATACAAGTGTTTTGCGCTCCGCACGAACTTCTACCCCTTTTACAAATTATATATAATAAATCGGTTAGTAGATGCTGTACATGTTTTTCAACAGTAAGTGTGGTGACTCAGAATGCGCCCTCACAAACCCCTGCATCACACAACATTCCTGATCAATCAACTGTAAGTTGTCAGTACATTATTTTAAGATTGGTTAAAGGGTTCTAAGAAACTATCTTTATTGTTAAGAATGGAACCTGTAGGTTTATTTTGATTTTATTTTATCTTTTATTTGGCATTAGGATAAGTGTAACTGCGACCAACGTCCTGTCACAAAACCAAAGAAATCAGATCAACATCTTATTGAATCTCAAAAATTTGAAGATTTCCTAATTGATAACTTGGTTATCGGGTAAATATTTTCACACTTTCGTTCTGTTATTTTTTCTGTTGTATATTGTAGCCCATTGTTATTTCAGACAATGTTCGATCGATATTTACTAACAATGCTAGATAATACTTTTTGTTTATAAACACAGCACTTTTGAAAGCGACTGGGAAGACGACTTCCAAATGCGCGAGGACAAAGCACTGGACCAAGAAAAGCTTGCGGAGGATTCCATAACAGAGAGGTTAATAAATTTAGTTTGATTTGGCCCATGTTTGTACATTGTACAATAAATCTACACCTGCATATTTTGCATTATACAATTTTGGGATCTCTTGATTAGCATGGCTTATAATTACAGGGCTACTAGTCCGTGGCGTTTTCTAAGATTTGTGCATATTTTCAAGTACGTTGTCTTACAGTACAAAACAGTAATGTGCATATTTCTAAAAAATGCGCTCAGTTTGTGTTCGTATATTTCTGAGAATTTTCATCATAAATCGGTTCTTGTGAAAACATTAACTCATTCATTTTTGTACTAGTTTTTTGATCATATTAGAAAAACAAAAGAACCCTGTTTATAAAATATTGAGATTATAAATACTTACGTAATGATGCATAGCATTTTTTGTAAGTCACTGAAGTTTACAAATTTAAGTATTTTTTCAATATTTATCACATAAACGAAGCACATTTGTAGAAAACGGATACGTTTTTGGTTTAAACGACTTTTTGTGTTGGATGTAAGTGTTGAATTTAATTACGTGTTCACTCTTTTTTACAGGCGAAGACGAAGCTTAAATTCAACAAATGGTATATCTGTTAAAGAATCGAACAACACTACCTTTGATGACAATGAAGAAGGTTTGAATAAATCTATGTTTGTAGTTTGGTTTGATAGCTCACTGTATATGTTTCACATATTAATTTGGTAATTTTATTTAGTGTAGATTTTTCTTAGTGTACGGATTATGTGTTTGCCTTTCATTGGATTAACAAAATATTTATTACAGACAACAGCACTTATGTGGATGAATGGCATGATATAAATGTGACTGACAGCAACTACACTTTAGTTGGGTAAGTAGTACTAGAATGTTATTTTACTCCCTTCTTTTAAAAACATACAATTTTTATAAGAATTATTAGGCATGTTTAAATCAAAACGTATTAAAATCAGGAAATTTGTACTTTCCACCAATGCAAACTACGAAAAACATTATTCTACCCCAATATTCCATTCGTTTAACTGCTTGTTTTAAAACAAATTGGATAAAAAAATCGTAACATAGAGCTATATATACCTTTTTTTAATTTTATTATAATACAAGAAAATAGATATAAACGAATGGTTTGTCAGGTTATGGGACTGAAGTGGCGAAATATTGCAAGAGAAGTATTATATGTCGGTAATCAAGAGTAGCTTTATATAGTGTCGGGGGTAAAAGTAGTTACAATGAAAAGACTGTTAAATTTGTTAGGAAGACCATAATAGATTGAAAACATGTTTTGCATTGACCGGTCCTGAAATAATCCACATGCAGTCATACAAACTGAAAACTAATTGGCCCGATCCTATACTGAAGTCTTTTATCAGTGTACATAATTTAATTTAAAACACAATGTCTTACTTATCGGGTTCATATCTTATTTCCAAGAATAAAAACAATGTTATTAAAACGGAAACAACATCAGAGTGTTAAACATCATTCCCAAACACTTAAAAAAACTACCACTGTAAAGTCCTACCGCAACAAGGTAGTACAACAAGTGCCGTTTAGGACAACTACAATGTCAAGGCACCA
Organism: Ascidiella aspersa; assembly: GCF_963924565.1. NCBI lineage: Eukaryota > Metazoa > Chordata > Ascidiacea > Phlebobranchia > Ascidiidae > Ascidiella > Ascidiella aspersa. The sequence goes on from NC_139449.1 coordinate 17,148,470, forward strand.
TCTGATCAGTGACCTTTGACCGTTTGACCCTAATTAATAGAATGCTTACATAGTTAGATAAGTGATAATCACTTACCAAAATGCTCAAGGTTAACACCCACTTACACTCATGCTAAAAATGGTCCCTGTATCCCGCAAATACTTCTGAAAAAGGCAGAACTTCATCGCGAAAAATTTCGAATGCTAGAAGTAAAATTTCTTTATTGAAATGTTTGGTCGCTTTAGTTCTACCATGGATTCACGTTTGGGTTAAGTAATACTACAACTTCAAATGATTGGAACGAACTGACTATAGGTTTTAGAGTACAAGTTAGGAATGGAAAAAATATATATCCAACTTAACACAACCTGTTGCATTGATCAGAAATACCAAATGCAGTTTTCTTGAAACTGCTCTACTTTTATTTTTACACAGTCCTGCGTTTTCATCAACCAACTGTAAACTAACTTTATATTGTTTTTACTACGGCAGACTGCATCATTTCACAAGGTATGCTTTTCAAATTGTGGCTTGTAATGACGGTGGTTACTGCAGTGTACCATCCATCTCGGCTCGCAAGACTAGAAAAGCGTCTGGCGTTGACATAATAAAACCTGGCTCCCTGGTGTACAAGGAAAAAGCCACTATGGTAAGTAAATGAAGTCCCTAATTCAATTTGTGTATATGCACTATGCAGCAATGTTGCGACCTAACATCAAGCTTATCTGTGTTGTTTTTATTGCGTTTTATGTAGCGTTTCCTAAATTGGACAGCACCTTCTGACCCGAATGGTGCCATCGAGTATTACCTGATGGAGATTAAAGATACCAACACGGAGGTGAGCAATAAAATGAAGAAATTTTGTTTAAACGATAGGGGTTAATTAAATATGTTTTAAAGTTACAAAACGATAAAAATATAAATTGGTTTTGCTTGTGTATTTTTTAACGTTTAGTTTTATGATATATCTCATTTAGGTCCAGCTTTCTGCTTTTTATGAGCTGAGCGGTTGCATATGCCGTAACTAGGTTTTTTTTTTAAATCAGCTTCTTAGCCTGGTATTGTCGCCTACGCGGCTATAATGCATTAAACTTCGATTTGTATTAAACTAGCATTGCTTCGATAAAGTTTTTATTTGCTGTACCCAACGTGATTTCCGGGCCTTTTTTAGAAAAAACTAAATCATTGCTGCTCTGCAATGGATTTCAACAAGAACAAGTACTGTATATTGCCGTCGGGAATCATCAGAGGTGAACATAGGGTCCGGATCCTCCCGTCGTCCATGGCTGCACCTGGCGATTGGTCCGAATATCTCACCTTTTCTGTTACTTTCTCTGATCCGAGCCCCGCGAGTCCACATATTTATATAATGGTGGTCATCGTCTTCCTTATTCTTGCTGGAACGGTCCTGTTTATGATATGCTGGAAACGAAGGTGGTTATTCTTAACAAAAAGTTTATTGTGTGATAGCAAGTTGCAGTGGGTATAGTTTCTTACTTTCCTCGTTACAGTTTTAACTATGCCTTAGTTAGTCCACTAAACATTTTTCATAAAGATGCGGATCACTGTAACAATGGATTATGGCTGGCCGGATATGAAATTTTGTGTCGAATTTAGAAACCAAATTATCATTAAACGATGGAAATATAAATAATTACTTAACGACAAGTTTAAAAGTTTCATTTTGGAAATATTCCGATAATTGGTAGAGTTAACCTCGCAGGGCCGTTTGGTGACCCCTTCCTAAGTAAAACATTGCATATTATGTTAAGCAACGATTTTTAAGCAGATCTGTAGTTTGGGCCGTTTTGACAGACGTTTGTGGACTGTTGTTACAACTATTATCAATGCTTGATGTTTTTAATTAACTGTTCAGGATCGAGAATTCAAAGAAACACCAAATATATGCGTCAGTCAACCCAGAGTATTCCAGCATCGGTTTATATGAACCAGATGAGTACGAAATACCTGTGGAGAACATAGAGCTGCTAAGAGAAATAGGCCATGGTCACTTTGGAAAGGTTTGTGGTGTTACTTTGTCTAATTTTTGGTTAGAACTACTATTAGGATTTTATTTATTTTAATTTATTTTATTTAGGTATATGAAGGTCTTGCCAAGGAGGTTGTCAAGGGACAACAAGAAACCAAAGTGGCCGTCAAAACGCTACACGGAAATGACACTTTGTCAAAAAGGTACATTAACTTCCTGTTTGGTCTGTAGGCGTAAATTCCTGTTACGATTGCCTTTTTAAATGCATTATGGTTAAATCATGTAGGAGTTCAAAAACTATGTTATAGTTGAGCTAACTATATAAAAGCATATACGTGTTTCTTTTTTTGTTTGTTCATATTATGGCATGTTTGGCAACATCGTTTTTTCGTCAGGATGGAATTTCTCAAGGAGGCCAGCGTCATGAAAGCGTTTAACTCGCATCACGTGGTTAGGCTCCTCGGGGTTGTTTCAATCACCAATAAACCGATGGTCGTCATGGAATTCATGGAGCACGGCGACTTGAAATCGTTCTTGAGATCAACAAGGCCCGATGCGGAGGTAAACTGCGCCGATAGAGTATTTTGTGTGCGCAAACACTTTTAGTTGTTGTTAATCAAACAGTCTTACGTTTTGTAGGTACGGTGCTTACAATAGATAAATCTATTATTTATATAACGCTCTATGAATAATAAACTTTCCAGAAATAGGTGGTTTAAATTATCGAGGCATCTTTACTCTTACAGCTTGGTTTGCAATATTGTTCAATTTTTAGCCCATTAGGTTTCTCAGAATGCAATTATGGTACTATAACGTAAGGAGAAAATGCGTTAGTCTGTTCCTTAAAATGCTAAAGCTGACTTAAAGCTACCCACGACAGCATGCGAAACGCTGGCCTGAAATAGCTACACATTGTTTTTGCTTTGTTTGCTAACTACGACAGAATGATTCCAAATAGTATCGTTTATTTTAAAGGAGAAGAAGCATGAGCCGCTGACGTTGCAACAGAAGCTCCAGATGTGCGGTGAAATCGCTGACGGCATGGCGTACCTCTCCGAGACCAAGTTCGTGCACAGGGACCTCGCTGCGCGCAACTGTCTCGTCAACATCGACATGACTGTCAAAATTGGCGACTTTGGGCTAACGAGGGACGTGTACGAAACCGATTACTATCGCATCGATAGTAGAGGTTTGGAGAACTCTTTGTGTTTTGTTTGTTGAACTACAAAAATATCCAGGGTAACCCAAACCGCATTTAACCTAAATTATTTTTGTGGTTTCCTAATTGCCGAAACTTTTTTCTAGGTTCGCTTGGACTTCAACCTAATTATCCGTTACCTAGAACCACAACCGTAACAAAAATCAATCCCAAAGTGTGGCAACGTTTATTACAACCAGTTAATACCAATTTCAGGCATTCTGCCGGTTCGCTGGATGGCGCCCGAGTCACTAAAAGATGGAGTGTTTGACTCGCGAAGCGACGCGTGGTCATACGGCATAGTTTTATGGGAGATTGCCACCCTGGCTGAACAGCCCTACCAAGGCCTCCAACACGACCAAGTAACCAGGTTCGTCATCGATGGTGGATACATGGAGCAGCCGAAGGATTGCCCACAAAAAATGTAAGAAAATACAGTAGTTTATCAGTGTTCGATAGTAAGTTTTTGCGATTAACTTATGGCTATCAAAACAAGATGCCTGCACTTGTGAAGTTACCCTGAGTTGTTATTTAAAACCAGCTGTTTATTTGTAGATACGACCTTATGCTGATGTGCTGGCACTACAGCCCTAGCATGAGACCCACCTTTCTTGAGATAGTTTCCTCGTTGTCGCCAGACCTAAGCGACAAGTTCAAGGAACTGTCGTACTTTAACGAGAGAAAAGAGTACGTATATGCGGACACCTGACCTGTTTTTGTTGTTTTTAGTTTTAATTTTAGATATTAACGAAATATTTTTGTTAATTGTAATATATTGCGCTATACCTGTGATGGACTTCAAGAGTGTGAAACCACTTTAAACTTCACGGTGTATCATTTTTTGTCATGATGCGGTTTTCAATTTTCTGTTTTTAAGAACGTTTCGTTTCGGACTCCTTGCATTTTTTATTTAAGATTCGCGGTCCTTGCAGTAAAAACAATTTAAAAAAGGGAAAATGTCACTATATGAAGACCGCCGTAAAATAAATTAAAACTTAATAAAGGGACTTATATCTAACGAAGTTCAGATGGCTTCACTACTTTGCTTTATTCTGTTTACTTATTTTGAGTCGGGTTTAGGACTCCAAATTAGTCCCAGACCCCACTTTGAGAACCACCGTACTGAACAATATGTTGTTGATCCAATGTCCTGTATGGGCCAAGTTACGAGACGTGCCCTTAACAATACAAATCCCGAAAAGAGCTAACAGTGTAAACTTGCTTCTGATTTCAATGCAAGTTTTTTAATTTGCAATAGGTCGGCGCAAGAAAGGCCGCGCGAAAGTGAGGATGAAGAGCTGTTGTCCGGTTCGCTTAAAACTAACGACAGCGACATGCACTCGTCGCTGCTCACAACCTCAACAGCTGTCGAGGTCCACGAAGAGTCGGAAGAAACTGCTCCTTACAGCGATATGCTCGCTACCGGGGACAACGATACCGATCTGGGGTATCGACCAATCAATGGCCTTCATCGGCCAGATGGTGTTACACACCAGCCTGACAAGGCAAACGGCAAGGACACGTCGCCACGTTATGCGCGTGAGCCGACTAAACATCGCAAATCATCGACAATATGCTGATGATGGCGACCGCTTTTTCTATATTCTTGTTTTTTATCATTCTACTTATTATTACAATTACCTTGTATCTTGTGTGTTTATTTGTGTTTTGCGATGCGACTTTTTTATTTATCATCACCGATTAAACCTTGATGGTCTTGTTTTCCTTTCGCTGTTGAAGGATCACTAATCAATCCCGCTATACACTGGTACGGAAAACTCACAATTACACATTATTTGTTCACATATGTTGTCACTCCAATCTCCAAACAGTTTAGAAATACCCTGGCAAACCGAAAAAAAGTGGCCAAAACTTTATGAAATGAAATCATTACGCCTTTGCTATCTGTCTAACAGTCGCGGTGCTCGAATCAAATAGCCTCGGTGCAGATGGGGAAGAACATGAAATGAATATCCCATAACTTCGTATGTTACAGTTTGGTGCGTTAATCGACTTGTGCTCTGTCTTAAAAATTCAAAATCTCGCTTACCGACAAACTCTGCGCAAATATGCCTCCTTTTTTAATTAATTTTCAAGTGAACTCTGTAAGTTACCTGCTCTGGCTTATATATTACAATTTGTGCTTAGTAGCTTGTTTGCTGGGCGACGGTTTTAGGAGGGTTCGGGTAGTGTTGGTGCTCCTCCGTTTATTCTTATGTTGTGATTTCAATAAGTTCTTTGTGTGTTACGATTTTGTAAATATCCCGCTATTTTTAAGTGTTATGTAAGCGAGTTGATGGGATGCATTCAATGCCATAAAAAATCATTTACATCTTAAGTTTTTAATGGACTTTCTTTCTTTCTTGTATTAGTAACATTGTTAAAATCGGTCTGTAACGTATATTATTTAATAAAAAGATACAAGTTTAAATTGCAGCCTAAGCATATATTTTTATCTTGTTAAATCTTGTACATTGCCAAATATTTTCGACCACCTCCAACAAGCATAACTTTATTTTCATATTTACCATGCTATTGTTGCAAAACACAGCTGTTGAAACAAGAAAAATCGTGTCAATTCCAGTGGGCACTGAATATTGTTTTTGCTGTTAGATATTGTCTCTGCCTCCCCTGTACAGTTATTATCTATTTATTTGTGAACTGACATACCGTGTGCTTTGGATATTTGGCAAGGCGCTCAAACCTAAGGTTTGGCCAGTGTTGCAATGGATGTGGTTAAATGATTTGTTAGGAAAGTACTGTTTTCTTCTTGATAGCATTATGTCGAACTCCACTTTTTTTAGTTTAAGTGAAAAACTATTACATCACCTTTTTTCCAATTTGCATTGCAAGTTTTAAATTTTTGTTCATATAAATAATGAACTTACATGCCTCTTGTATTTTGTTATCGTGTTTGTTGGCCTGTTTCCTTATGTGTTTCAACCTGTGCTTGTTTTGTTGGTGCCCTAAGACTGAACAAGTGCCAGCAAAGTACTGTATTTGATTAGTAAAACCATTATTTTGTGATGGCATTGGTCAGTGCTCTAGTTGAACGGCTTGTCAATAAACCCCAAGTTGTTTGGTCAACTGGTGTAAGACCTGATGTTATATAAGTTTAGATAAAGCCACATGGTTCCAAAAATAAGCTTCTTATCTTAATGTAGGTTTTGTTAGAGCATCAAAACAATCGCATTTTAAGACTTCAAGCTGTACTTCCACATTTCCTTGCTCTGTCCTATGCTGGCTACCATCTATTGGTGTCTTTTAGCGATATCATCACAAAACAAAACATCCAGGCATACTGAGGCCTATTATTAATCGCATTAGAAAAAATAATAACACAAGGAACAACAAAAAGTATAAACACAACACCCAGAATAAACAAGTTGTGCAACGACAATGTGCTCACCTCCAAACTTAAACATACGTCAGTGACCGGAGCAGAATCACACAAAATACTTGAATAATTTTAGAAATTAAAAAGGTAGATTAACCACTGATAGTTGTGCTAAGGTATGGTTGTGTAGCAGCATACCCATGGCAAAGCAAGAAAACAGTTCAGTGGAAAATATTGAACTGTCCTTATGGAAATCAGTCAATTAAAAATATTGTGTAGCATTATGTCATATTTATAGCCACAAGCCAAGGCAGGTAAACGGCACCCAGATTTGAATTAAAGGAACAGCATTGTAATATTTTTTTTTTATTAGAGGATTTAATATATAGCAGTGTGGAAATATCCTTTGGTTGCTGTGGCAAACAACATGCAAAGTTTGTGTTCATCAACCTCCAACATTGTGAGGTAGCCGCTAATCATTTATGCCTGAAAAGTAAAAAAGTTGGTGGTTATCAAAAAAGCAGGAGAAAGAAATTTGCACAGCAAAAGCTATATCATAGGAAATATGATTCTAAATGAATTAAAGTTTATTGAACTAAATCGTTATCTATTTAATGTGCATACAGGAAAAGATATTACCTTTCCCTTGTTTTGCACTGGTAAGTAAAGCTTAAATTCAGCTGGAAGTTCATCTTCTGAATATAATCGATCTGAGAAATAAACCCTTCGAATTCGGCAATTTGCATGTATCTGAAATAATTAATACGGAAGTACAGTAAAAAACAAATTGTACAGTCGTTATTTTACACCATGCTAGACTGAAACAGTTTAGGAAGTTTTGTGTCAGTGGTTCTCAATACTTTTTCACCTGCGGACCCCTTTTGCCTTCTTGAAATAATGTACCCATCAATTTATAAAACAAGAAAATTAAAAAAAGCAACCTGTTAAATGATGATTCATTATCATAAAAACTCAATAGGAAAAATGTTCAGTTTAAAAATAATTTTTAGTCAATAAATTTAAAAGACTTGCTTGACCCACCTAAAAGTTCCTTATGGAACACTAGGGGTTTGTAGATGGCAGTTTTAGGACTTAAACAGTTATACATTAAATTACCTGGACACGCAGGGTTTCAATGTAGTTTGTTCCATATGCTCTTCTTGTGAAATCAGATAAGTTGAATTGGATTTGATTCCAGCCATCATCAAGCCTCATCGGCATCGTGCAAATAAAGGGCTTGACCCGTGTTGTGCTTTGGTAATTAGAAGCACGGAACCGGCGTCGAACATTTTTATCATCTAGGACCTTTTGTAAAACAAACATGGCATGTAAAAAAACTGCTGAGGTAAAACATTAGTAAAGTTTTTAAAAAAACAAACCTGCACTTCAAATGTAAAATACTTCTTCAGGTTTTTTATGATCATAACAAGAAAGGGTAGCTTAATGCCAAGGGTTTTGCCTGGATCAGCTGGACATGTGATAAATGTGGTACTGACATTTGTGCCTTCAATTTCTAACACAAGGGACTGAATGTCATTGTCTGTTATTCTTTTGATATGTCCATTTCGTACCTGAACAAATGTAAAATATTGTTATAAAACAAACACAATCAATTTTCACCAATATCTAAATAATAAATCGACACGGTTGGACACCTCTGGAGATACCTAATAGAGCTTTAGGTCAAGATTTACAATAAACTTCATATTATTACCAAATAATAAGAAACTATGCCAAACACTATAGCGAGATATTCATAACAAAAAGCGGAAATATTTGTTATTGCATTTGTACCTTTAAAGTTACAGCACAATATTAATACTAAATCTATGTATCCTAATAGTTGAGGCACTATTTTTTACAAAAAAAAAATAGTCACCTAAATTAAATATTTTTATTCGGCATACCTTTTATTGCACAGGCTAAAATTGCACTAAACTAAAAATTAATCATGTAAGAGTTTGTTTGCATTGTTTTGCATGGAGCTGTGTTTCATAATCAATCAATATTTTCCAATATCCTAAACCTAAACTATTCCTACTTAACTCTTTTGGTTTAAACAATTTTGTTTGTAGCATATTCAGCCTAATATACATAATATACTCTGAAAACTATTTCCAAATGCTATAATTTTTTGTGTACATTACAAAGTTGGAACCAAAGTACTTCTATTTATAAAATCTCTTTCTTTGAAATGTGAGTTTTTGGGTTGCAACCTTTATGTTGCGAAGCCCATTGTACTAAATGTAGCAACAAATAATAAAGTTCCTACAAGCTTTATATCTACAAGTTTTATATTTGCCATAATATGTAGCTAAAATGTACATTAATAATTTTTTTCGGTCATCCTCTATATGACCTAACTAATTAACCAATTTTAATGCTGGGAACAACATAACAAGCAATGTCTGCATAGTATATATAAAACCAATTAAATAATTTGTAATAGGAAATAGCTACAGTTTGGGCACTGGTCTATAGAATTCTACTTTTTTGTCTGGGGGGTTTATATTGCTAACAATATTAGTGTTAGGGTGCGTCTTACCGTTTGGCTTGGGTGGGTCAAGTTTTATTTTTATATTTATTTCTACATATTTATGCTTTCTTTGCAGTTTCAACTTTGACAAATCGCTTTGTCAGTGTTAAAATAAATGGGCGCTGGTCTAGAATCCTACCACAACGAAACACCATTTGGGTTAGGGTGCGGGTTAGCGTTTGGGTTAAGGTGGGTCAAGTGTTATTATTAAACAAAGAATATAATAATACTTGACCCACCCACACCCAAACGCTAACCCGCACCCTAACTCAAATTTTGTGCGTTGATTTTAGAACTGTGGTAGGATTCTAGACCAGCGCCAATAAATGTGGTATAGGATTCCAGACCAGCACCACATTTTGTGTTCTATGTATTGATGCATGTATACTAACCTTTTTGTCCCAGATTTGTAAAGGTTTACTGCCTATGCTGTATAGAATGGATAAAAATCCGCTTTGAAATGTATTCTTGAACATTGTTGAGTGCTTTTGTTTCCTTCAGAGTCTTAGTTAAAACAGCGCAGAATACAGTAACTCCTTCACCAGTTAAACACCACTGCCTGCTTCAAACGCGATATGAGAATGTCTTCAATGTCTGTGATAGCGTGAACAGACAAATCAGCAGTAACAACAATATCCCCAGTTACTCGCTACGTTTCCAGGCAGAAATGTGGTTGTTACGTAGTGATTAAAATTGACAGTTACTACGCACCTGTAGGAATGTAATATATTCATCCGCGTTTATACATTTTCCATATTTTTTATCGAAAAATTCAACATATACTAAATTTTAAATACGTTTTGAAATATCTTGAAAAAATGCAATTTATATTAGTTGGTTTTTGAATTTTTGGTAGCTATTTTGCTAGTTTAAAGTCAAATATAACGGTAACCCTGAACAACGGTTCTTCCTTATATCCATTTACTCGATCATGCAGAACCACGGTGTTGCTAAGGGAAGAATGTTAACTCATGCGAATCATGAACGCTATTATAACTTAAATAAAAGGGTAATACATTTTATTAGTAAGAATATATTACCTAAAAACATAAATAATCAAAATCATATTAGTGTATTCGAAAATAATATATATTAATTATGAGTTACATAAGTATGTTTGCGAGAACCGTTTGACTTTAAGGCTGTATTTTTAAACTAGTTCTTCATTACAATATTTTTACGTCTTAGTAATAACTTTACATCCCTTCAAATAAAAGTGCAAAAAGGCATGAAAAAAATGAAGTGATAACATTGCAAATTTAAATTATTACATTAAACAATAAAGCAAGTAACCATAAGAACTAAAAATAAAGTAGAATATTTTTCTTACCGGAAAAGATGAAATATTTTATGAATTACATCACAAAGCAACGTCACAACGGGTTTTAGGGGCTCTTCTAAAAACTGTAAACTTAGGAAAATTGAGTTTATTTTTCGATTTTGTGCACAATTTGCTACTGAAATCTTACTTTAAATACATTCACGGAAGTGGCGGATGGCCTGGTGAAATAGAGTGATGACTTGGTAAATTAAATAACATTTTCTTTTCGATTCGGCGTAAATGCAAAGAAATATTCAGAACCGTTCCGGCTTACATTCACCACTGGTGTAAATTAAACATGTGGGCCTAACGACGCAAATTTTTCATTATTATGTTTAACTTGCTGAACAAGTATTTAGAGGAGATGTGATATATTGATCGTATGGCAAACAAGTTGTGAGCTATTTACCCAACAGTTTTATGGTTTCACAAATAAACACCGTGGTAGGCCTAGTTTTCTTGAAGAAAAAATTTTTTTTCTCAGTTAGTGTCAACATATAAATACACATAAAAGATTTGCACAAAAAGCAAAAATAATTGCATTACGTGGTTAAAACAGGCAAACATTATAGTCATGGGGACATGACCTTAATTGCTACCCTGCCCGTGAAGTAAAAAAAAAAGTAAAAAAAAAATATTATTTAGTATTTTACTAGGTTATCATATCTGTCCACAATAACAGAGCGATTTTAAATAAGGCGGGACTGTGCCTTCGTAAAAGCCTAAAAATAGAACAGATCTCAAATTAAATAACAAAACATATATTATGTCACAGTTGTGGCATATGCGTGATACTGACCTAATCTGTATACCTTTGTAAACCTTGCGTCAGTAGATACCATAGCTTTGATCTGGAATGTACCTACTTGGGTATAGTGTAAAAGAACCGCTTAAAAGTTTAAGTTAGGTTCGTTTTATTTAGAAATCTGGTCAGTTCCGGTTTTTATTGAAAAAAAATAGATTTTTGTTTAGTTTCGGTTTAACCAAATTGTTTTAAAAACAAGGTTTACAAATTTTAGGTTCATGTTTGATATAGTTTACACTTTACAGTCAACCTAAAACTGTTAGTTAATTCCTAATTGAATTGTCAGTTCTAGTCTAATTTCACAGGGATAACAAAATCGAAAGAGGCAGGTATGCTTGATAAAACCGCAAAAAGTATTAAATGCACCGTTTTATTTTACCAATATTGGTTGTTTTGCTATCATCTTACCGTACCCATTATTTTTTGGTAGGCTACATAAATTATTAAAACTTACTAGATTGTTGTTTAAAACATGTTTATTTGACTACATTTTAGACGTATTAAAGGGTTCTTTATCGCCACATAGGGGAGGTGCGGGACTCATGGAATGGATTGTTTTTTTCGGTGATTTCTTTTGAATTAGGCTACAACTAAAAAAAACGCGACTATTTTCTTTGGAAAGCTTACAGCATGGGTACCTGCAAGTAAAAAATAATTGAAATCTGACATATCCAGCTTCTACGTTTTTTTTAATATAAACAACATAACTCTTTGTTTTTTGGGTCCTATCCCACAGGACTCATGGAACAGAGCATGACTGCATCTAAACAAACTGTGCTGAGTATTGCTGAAATGCATGTACCTGCTTAATTAATGTTCTATAAATAGTGGCACAAGAAAAGGTGTTTACAAGAAACAAAATAAAAAAAACACTTGGCAACAATAAAGCACAAAATAAAGAAATTATATTTTTTTATTGCTGGCAGAATTTGCGACCCAGGTTTATTCTATCAATTCTTTTTCTTCTTCAGGGGACATATCTTCAGAAATAATAATAAAAAATATGTGCGATTTCGTCGAATCCCGAGTCCGACTCTGACTCTACAACAGCCTGTATTTCGTTAATTTACGATACGGCGAATAATCAGCAATCCACTCATAGGGTTGCAATAATTACACCACTCACAATAGACATGATTGGAAAATATCGACCATTTGCTATTTCGCCTTTACAATTTACATTTGGTGGACAAACTAGTTTAAAAAAGTGGTACTGCGCATGCGCACGTCGGACTCGGGGCTCGGGTAGTTTTACGTGGTCTTACTCGAGTCCCGAGTCCGACTCCAGCAAAACCAACCGACTCCGCAGCCCTGGTCGTCAGTAGACAATCCTTTATTAGATGTTTTGGTCTTAAAAGTTGGCATACCAGTATCCTTAAAATCTAAGATATGATCACAAAAATGATCGAGGGTCCAATGGAACAGACTGGTTCCGGGTCCTTTAATCGCCATTTCTAAGACAATCACTCGTGGCTAGCCAGTAGGCCTACGCTGAACCAAATGAAATAAACTATAACTTTCAACATGTAGCTATGGATATCTCCTCTTTCCACAAAACAAAATTCACTGCTTTATTAATATTACCTAAAGACTATCAAAACACCTTACGAATATCAAGCTAACAATTAGTGAATTTTTTACCTAAAAATGGAAAAATTGTAGTAAATCAACCATTTCCCACCTTAGACGAAGTTATGTAGGATCGCATTCCAACAACCAAAATTTGATTCAGTTTCGCCAACGGTGGCGCATTATTTAAGCGTTCCATTGGTCATCATGTTTCATGGGTTCCGCGCCCCTCTAAAGAGTATCAAGCGGCCTCAATGACTCCAAATACTTACAAAACCTAAAATATACAGTAGAAAGAAGGGTGTTATGGAAATTTTCCTTGATACAGTAAGCGTATATAGCATAAGCGCATATCATACTATAATATATATTTTAATTTATAGTAAGATTATTCAGTTTTGGACTTGAAACTTGTTATAGACAATAATATTTTTAGTTTAAGTTACTTTTAGGCACTTTACGAGTTTGCAGGTTTTTTTGTTTTCCTTCAAGCCGGAACTTTATATTCCGGTAGTTACTTAGTGATAAAAATGCCACTTTAAAAAGTCCCAGTCTATAAGCATCTTTAAAACAAATTTTAAATCAAAAAAACACCAAGTCAAGCCCCAGTCCAAGTAATCAGTTGCCCAAGTTAATTCCAAGTTAATTAGTTATTATTAGAACATTTTAAATCCAATTCAAATTAGTGATACTAAAAGATAACAAGAAACTCTTAAATTGATAAACTCGGCCGATGAGCAACAATTCAACTATACCAACACAATTATTCTTGCACGCGTTTTTTCAACTGATTTTAGTGTACTTTTCGATCTCAACTGACCCCAAATCTGTCATTAGTGTTTTCCCCTCACATTAAGTTTTAGAGTTATGGAATTTAATCTATATTCAGCGAAAACTGCTATTTTAAGCTCTAAATAAAAAAATACTTTCGGATAACAATATTATAAATCGATAATGAACCTATCTCTAATTGGATTTCCTAATCGCATTAAATTCCTGTTTAAATATGCTGAGTAGCCATGTATTCATTCCCTTGATATCACTTCTCCATCAGCTTGATATCCTGATAGAATATCGTTTACCCTCCTCGCTAAAGTCGCCAAGATTTTGCGGGAATACGTTGAGGCGACGTACGCACTTCATGTTACACCGCAGTGATTGCAAGATGAGCAGGCGAGTTCCTTTATAATCTCTGGGTAGATGTGAGACTTCTTGTTCCCAGGAAAGTATTTTTGATCACTTAAGCGAATGCGTTACAAGGTTAAACTTTAAGACTGGTCATCGTTTGTAACAAAATTGCGTTCTCTATAAGCATTGTAAATATTCAATCCTTCGAATATCCCAACTCTCTTCTGCTCGTCGAAAATCCCAGGAAAAAAGTGTAAGCAAAACTGTCTGATTCGTGAACAAGAGATTTAACTACATGCTTCATCAATCCGAGTTTCATGTGCAATGGTGGCACTGGTGGGAGAGTGAAGTTTTTGCGGTCAACCAGTGGTTGAAATATTAAAATTAATTTTTATAGGGCATTATACTTAAATTTATTTTTATGTCCACGCAGGTATATTGCGCTTGGGAAAAAAGTTTTGCACGGTTTAAGTTAAGAGTTTTAGGGGAAGGTTGCCCATGATGGGACACGTTTTTTTCAAATGATTGTAGTTCTCAGTTATAACAATAATTTTGAATAATATCATTTCTACTTGATACCTCTGCCCTTTACGCTTAAAAAACACTTATAACTTTGCCTCTAACGTTTAAACTTTTTTTATAAAATCGTCTTACAAAAAACGTTGTTGTGTCCCATCTTTAGAAACCAGAGTTTCATATGATGGGACAGGAAGAATCCGATGTTTTAAATTGATCAATTTGTACCACAAGCATTAAAAATAACTTTAACTCCACCTGCTACACTAACATAAGTTTAAAACTAGCCTGTTTAGAACAATTTCACAGAATCTTAGAACGAATTTGCTGTGGTAAGCGAAATTCAATATTTTTAAATTAACAGGACAAGTGCGTGGCAAAGAGTGACTGTCGTGGAACTTTAGTTTTGTTGTGTCTATATTTTCACATTGAATACGTTATACAAATATTCTGCCTGTGTTGATAGCTTTCAACACACACGACCTATAGGCCAAATCTTGTCTGTTTGCTCGTTTGTTTTTTAGTGGACTTTTAAACAATAATTTGTTTTAATTCGAATTAGTATGGATTTTGTCAAGTGAAGTTTTACCTGCATTTACAATATTTCTTACAAACATGTTGATACGGTGATCCAATTTAACCAGGTGCATTTCTTAATGTATTTTATGGATAGGGAAACCGTATAAAATGTTTTACGTCACACATCAAAAATTTAAAACCAACCATATTAAAATTTGTTAGTTGAAAACTTTTGAACTATAACAAAATGTTAGCTTTTTAAAAAGAGGTAATAGTAAGTCCATTTTTTGTCACAATAACCCAAAGTGTAGGTTGCAACAAATAGTTCCTCACTTGGGAACAGCCTGTCCCATCTTACGCACCCCCCATCACCATATACAGAAGATATACTGGCTGCTTATAGGTGCAAGATAATATGAAAAACTTCCCTGTATAAGTAAGCCTGGGAAATTACCCATATATTAGTAAAAAATGAATTTTATACAACTTCAACAAATATGACATAACTCAGATAGAAAAATGGCTACTATTATGGGTGCTTTCAAAAAATAATTAGGAATTGACCTAATGGCACGTGGATGTAATCCCCAAGTCCCGACTCAGGCAACGTCCCATAGGGCAACCTTCCCCTACAATTTGTCGCGCGCGCGCCCGTGCAGAAAAGGTCCTTTTTTTAGGCGACGATGACGTTGCTCTGTCTGCCTAGTTTAGGATCGCATGCCAGCGACCGACCGGACGAACACATGGCACCACGTAAAACAAAACGACACAAAAAGGGAGAATCATGCAATAACCAACCTACCAAATGAAAAGCGATAAGAACAACGAAGCACAACTCAGTTGTTATCTTTTAACACCTGTTTAGATGGGGCTATTCATGGTATCCGTCCGCTGGTGAATATTCCGGAACTCACGAAGCAGACGTTTATCATATATTGATCTTCTTTCGCAAAAACAGAACCACTAGAAAGAATAATATTGTGATGAAATTTGCACAAATGCTGAGCCAAAGCTGACAAAAAAATGTAGCAAAAGTTTGTTTTACATTCATTTACTAGGTTTTGGTTTACATGTGCGCCCATCTTGCGAGGTCTTCACACCCCTTGTTTTGCTTCTGGCTTTTTAGCGTCTGGCGCAAAACGCTTGCGTCGTCAGCGTTAACTGCAAATTTCCTCGCTTCTAACCGAAACCTTCAATGGTAAAATATTTCAATTTTTCGCAACCGAAACCGCTTTTCTATGCTTTGGGCGTCCACGTTTTCCGTTAACGCCAGAGGGATTTTTAGGAATGACCTTTTTGTTATATTTTTTTCTGTCGCACTCTGGTGCGCCTAGTGTTAGTGGAAATTTACATAACGAGTGACAGGATGTGGAACCTGGAATTAAGTAACCTTTCAACATAAGTTCTTTTTCACTTTAATTAAATTTCTTTTCACCCATGGAAAAAGCTTACCACTGCACGGAATGTTCAATGTCAAAACAACCCTTCAAACTAATCAGTTTTCTAAGGTATTCGGCCGATAATCCCTCGGGTTTTATCACACTTTTTTGTGTTAATTTTACATGCTTGAAGTAAGTCGCTGCTAATTTTGTCACGTCTGTCGTACCGATTTATTTTAGGTGTTACAATACAGTACCTAATTTGAATCCGAAGTGATAGTCCTTCGTTGGCTTTCCTTGTTGTTTGGTGCAGTTTTAAAAGTTTCATTTGAAAAAGCTCAGCTATTTATTTTTGTCAGTTGGTGGTTTTTAAACTTATCCTACTAGGTGATTTTTGCTTTTTGGCGCTGGTCTAGAATCCTACCACAACGAACATTATTCAGGTTAGGGTGCTGGTTAGCATTTTATTATGGGTAGGTTAAGAAGTATTATTAAATAATAATAGTTAACCCACCTTCAACCAAACACTAACCAACACCCTAACCCAAATATTGTGCGCTTTAATAATTGTTTTAACGCTGTGATAGGATTCTAGACCAGCATCGCTTTTTAAATCTAAACAATTAACCAAATCAGTGAGTTTTTTGGATGTATTTTCACCAGAATTTGGACTTTAGGAAAGCATGTCATTTACAGTTAAGGCTGTAAAATACATTAAAACATGTTTGCATCTGACTTACATAACAGGAAGGTATGTAATTATTTTACCGAGATATATGCCATTCAACTTCACCTTTAAACTAGAAAGCAAATATTTGCTTGGATCACTTAGTAGATCGAATTACCTCGGATTGCGGGGGAGACGATTTTGTAACTTGAAATTGTGCAGCTGTAATAACACCAGGTTGGAAAGTAAGGCATTTCTGCCCAAATTTACATGGCTGTAATAACCTTATTTGTAAAATTTGACGGCTGAAAGTGGAGTACTTAACTAAAAACCGTTAGCGCGTACATTTTACGTTGACTTTACATAAAATGAGCGGCTATGACCGTGGCCGAGCGGGAAACTACACGGGGATAAATCTTGCGGGATAACAAAGTCCTTACTTTCCAACCTGGAATTTACCTAACTATTGCATAGTATTTTCTTTGCTATGCGCCTCATTATTTGTTTTTTGTAGATACCAAGCAAGAATTGTTAGGGATTTAGACATAATTAGCCCTAAGTCGAAACACCACACATCAACTGTGCACAACATAGGAAAATCTACTTAATTGTATTAGGTTTATCCTGACTAAATAATAATCTAAAGGAGTATAGAAATGAAACCCCAGTTAGGAACCACTGATATAATATATTAATTTCTCTTGAGAATTGATTTTTTAATTATATATTCATTTTGTAATTCCTTTCAGAAAACAGAAGACAAAAAGAAAACAAATAGGAGATGGTATTTTTGATATGCTTAGCACATGTATAACGGATTTATATTAAACATAGAAACATGCTGCATTTTCTATAAACTAATTTTATTGCCTGGTTGGTTTATTGAGATTGGTGATTTGTTCAAAGCTGGTAAAATCTATATGGATGTGATTTCAGCTTGCAGTATATTCATAGTTTTATTACTTTTTTATAGATTTATGAATATGACGTTTGTCGTTGTTAAGCATAAATAAACTACATAAAGTGATTAATGTCAATGGGATATTAAACCACAACTGCAACTGAATAAGCATGCCAGCACTGTTAAGCAGTGACTACAATATAAATACCTGATTACAAAAAATGGCGCTGTTCTAGAATCCTACCACAACGAAACATCATTCGAGTAAGGGTGGGTCAAGTATCATTATTAAATAAAGAATATAATAATACTCGACCCACCCACACCCAAATGCTAACTCGCACCCTAACTCAAATTTTGTGCGTTGATTTTAGAACTATGGTAGGATTCTAGACCAGCGCCCAAAAATACATACTTCATTGCTTCTGCTAAGGAAATGCTTTATTAAAGTTATTTTATTTATTTAAAAAAAATAGCCTACCCACAAATTAGGTCATTTGTTTCTACCAATTATATGTGACCAACGAACTAACCAATAATATATTTAAAAAAAAATACATTTAAAAAGCTAATCTGTGTTTGAGATATTTAGGAAGTAATAATGACCAACATAAATAAAAAGTGCCACATATGGGCCAAATGGGTAAATTTTTAACACGTTTATTTACTGAAACTTCAAGAAACCAATTTTCAACTTTATGCATTTAAAATACTATACACTGCAAGTTATGTTATGCATTGCTTGGACTTTACTGTATTTTTGTATGATGCATTTCATGATGAAATATTACTGTTTTACAGTGTATGTAAGGTTAGTTATTTCTTGCTTGCTGACTGTTTTGTTTGTGAAATCTTTTAAATACTCCTGCAGCAAAATTAAAGGTAAAGTTGATATTATATCCATCTAATCCATAAATTTTGTTATAGTTTTATATACCTGTCAATGTGTAAACAGATTAAAATACCAGTGCTAAATCTTATTCCATTACAAACAAAGGTATTTTTATTACAGCGAAAGGCAAAAAAATGGCCATTCCAAGCCGTGCAAGGGTGTATCACGACGTGAATACACACCGACCACGTGACTACTGGGACTATGAATCACATGTTGTTGAGTGGGGGTAAGATACAAAATAGACAATTGCTTATTAAATTGAAGTTTCCATTCTTTGCTATTAAGTTGCTTGCTTTTGTCATAAAATTTATTTTACCGGCCCGCAAGCTAAAAAGGTTGAGAACCACTGCTGTAGAGTATGTTAGGATTAATCCCTCCCTCAAACAAAATAAAATATTTTAAATACTTTCGAGATATTTTTCCGCATTCATCTTAAGCTCATCATTTCCTTTCAAATTTAAATAATAACACTGAGTTTTGTATGTCATTTTTTTAACAGAAACCAAGATGATTATCAGCTGGTTAGAAAGCTTGGACGTGGAAAGTATAGTGAAGTTTTTGAAGCTTTTAATGTCACTGAAAACAAAAAAGTTGTAATAAAAATATTAAAGGTAAGATTGAAACATGAGAAAACAAATTTATATTTAATGTAATAATTTTCAACATTTCAGTTACATTTTAAGTTCATGATTATTTTTTAAAGGAACTGTAAATATCAGTCAAAACATTTTTTTTTCATGTAGCCCGTAAAAACAAAAAAGATCAAACGGGAAATCAAGATCTTGCAGAATTTACGAGGAGGTGGCCCTAACATTATTACACTGCTTGATATAGTTAAAGACCCAGTGGTAAGTTGAAATTCTTTACTTGTAATATATATATATCCCTTAATTGTAATATATGTATAATGGTATTGTTGGTGTTGAATAATACTTAATCGAGAAATTGTCTTCCTGAATTTTCCTAGATACAGAAAGCTTTTAAAAAGTTTTACAAAGTGCACAATTACTACCTAACATATTTTTCATTATTGGGCATCGGGTTTTTCATCATTGATTTTTAACTGAACAGCAATTTCATAAAATGTTCTATAGTTTTTTTTTTATATTTACTCAAAAATTAATATTATTGTATTTTTGATCCAAAATTTAAGTTAAAAAAGTTCAGCACAAAATTTTGTATTCTGCCTGATCAGGGCTTAATCACCAAAATTTGATCGAGCAATTGAAATTTGACAAAGAAAGTCTAAAAATATTCACCCTAGTCTTCACTCAAAGCAACTGACCTTCAAAATTTTTTCAAACTGTATCTGGAAGAATAAATACAAAATTTGTCATTGTCACTTAACGAAAATAAAAAACGCCATTTTAAAAATTCCAACCAAAGTCGATTTTAAAACCCCTGTGTCCATTACCACTTCTTGGGATCACTGATTGTGATCACTGACACCAAAGTAATGTGTTTAATTTACTATCCCCTTATTTTGGCCTATTTTTGACCAGCCATAGATGTGCCACCGTTTCATATTTTTTGTTGGCTAGCAATTGAGAATTTATTTTTGTTTTAATTTTTTAATTGGAAATCATCTGGTATTTCTTTGAAGTGTACACTACTAAACAAATCTTTTAACTTATCGGTAAACATGGCAAAATCTGCATCACAGTGAAACATAATTTGTTTAACAAATCACTGTTGATAAGTAATCTATTTTAGGGTGATGTAAAATTGTACCTACTTTATGAATTTATAAAAGTATATATCATTTATCCTGTTTTTAAACTGCTTTCAATTAAATTGAATTGGTGAAAAGATTTTGCTTGTGTTACAAGTTTCACCAAAGCCTAGTTGATACAAACTGTCAGTTGTAATTTAAAGCTTACTTAGCTGTTGGTGTCAGTCATTGGGGTATAGTCACAGATGGTTTTGGCAGCATATGTAATGTCCACCTTGTCTAGTTTTGTTATTCTCTTATTGCGCTACAGATTAAGTATTGATTAATGCAATATTGCAGCTTGCATTTTCACACTTTTACTTTAGCGGAGATACTTGCAAGTATCCAATCCAAATAAACTTTTCAAGTATGCACTGGCATTCAATTATTTCCAATAGGTTTATTGTATTCAGATATTGAATAATAAACACAACATCGCAATTGTGTTGCTGTTCTTTTCATTTATCATATCTAGGCGATGGGGCATTTTGCGATGGTCAGTCCTGTCATAATGAACTCTTGTATACTGGTATAATCTCTAAGATAAATTTTGCCCTTGACGCATCCCGATTGCCATGGGAATGATCGCTAAAATAAATAATTGGAATGAGAAGTGTGGCACATGTGTGTGCATTTGTGTGTTACTTACCGAGTTGTTATGCTATTGTCTGTATATATATATTTATTTTGTGATTTAATTGACCCTGATAAAGTAAGAGACAAAAGAGTAAGGTTGAGGGGCAATGCATGATATGGTTAACTAGCATGCATTTATTTTAGTATGGTTTACCCTTTGCCGCCTGATTATTTCTTTAAAAAATCTAAAGAAAATAGTTTAGGTTTTAAATACTCGTATATAGCAAGTTGCAGTCTAAAAATACAGCAGCTACTATACAGTAATGATATGTAGTAGATATGTAGTTGTTGTCAGATATTAATATTTTAAAATCTATGCACTTTGCTGCGCTTCACATTTTGGCAATGGCTGCAAGCCTGAATCCAACTCTGATTCATTTGTATTGTTACACATATGAAGCTGACAGACCACAGTTGTTATACCTAATTTGTTCTTCTTATCGTTACATTCACTGTATCACTTCAATATCGGAACCTATTAAAACAGTTTTGCATATTGTATATTCATCTATATTTAACACACTTTTGAATTTTTCTATCTTTTGAAATCCATACCACGTTTAAATTGAATGTTTTGTTATATCTTTTTTAGTCACGGACACCAGCGCTTGTCTTCGAACATGTAAATAACATCGATTTCAAGGTATGAAAAGTGTTTAATTTAAATGCAAATAACTTTTAAAGTGTCATTTAAGTTTTGTTTTAATTACTAACCTATTGCTTTTTTTATAAAGCAACTTTATCAAACCCTAACGGACTATGACATCAGATACTACATGTTTGAAATATTAAAGGTATGTGGATAAATTATTGCTTAGAAAAACTGTCTAGTCCTTTTTTTATTAGAGCAGGGGTGCACAACCTGCAGCCTTGTACAGTAACTTATGCGGCCGTACTCATGTTCAATGAAATACAAGTGGTGGGGGCCAGCTGCATGTTGATACAAACGCTACATCAAATGTGTTCCACAGTATCATTACAAAAGTGTTTTAAATAAAAAGCTTGTTTTTATATAATATTTATAAGAACTAATCAAAATAACAAATGTTTTAAACAGTTTTACAGGTTTTTAAAGTTCTGCAACATTTAACACAATATTTTCTTGAACTACGCCTTTAAAATAAAGAAGAACAATGTCAGAAAAAAATAGGGAGTTTAACTAAAACTGGGAGCTAGGCTTCTTTATAATGGCGACAGCAACTTATTCCATGATGTGTCTGATATGCAGCCAAATCGTAAAGACTGTTAAAGTGCATAATGCAAAGTAGCATTTTCGGCATCACATGTCACACACCTAAAACTTAAGGGCGAGTCTAGAAAGATCTTTGTAGAAAATTTCAAAAAGCATGTTAGGCAGCAGAAATCGTGTGTTTCTACTTTCGTTAACTGTGTGACTGAAAGTCACTGTGAAGCCGAAGACATTATCTAATCTTTGCTATTCCACATTTGGTGATGACGGAGACTGCACCAATACATCTCCAAACGGAACTGGTGGCGTTAAAATATAATTACCAACTTGTGAATCAGTTTAAAAGAGAATAAATTTGTCAGACACATGAACTTTTTGGTAGCACCTACATGTGCGAAGCAGCGTTTTCAAAAGTTAAATAACAAAAGAGCAAGTATATATTGAAGTAGATTGTTTTCGGGTAGCATTCAAGACCTAGGAAGTCATTGAAAATTAACATGGGTTTTGTTTTAAAAAAAGCATGTTGGGCAACTACCCGAATTTTTTTTTTTTTAAATTATGAGAAATTATTTACTGGCGGCCGTAAAAAAAGTTAAAATGGTATTGCGGCAGTCAATAACTAAAAGGGTTGCGCACCTCTGCTCTAGAGTAATATATTAAATTTTTATTTCCTAAAATATGTATATAAATTATGTTTTGGTGTGTATACATTTTTGTTAAGTCGTCGTTTTTTACTAGTTTGGTGTACTATAAAATGACAAATGTGATATATATTCATTTTAAGGTCTTATTAATCCAATCTATTTGCCATTCCAATACTACTACTTCTTGTTCCACACACAACTTTTGTCATTAATATTTGAACTGGCACAAATAAATTAGCTTGTACTTGTAATGGGCCTCGGGGCATGTGCTGCTGAGCAGAACTGGAGTAATATCAGTTGAAATGTCTAATTACAGACTCGAAATAGAAACTGACAAGGATGTTTATGAACAAAAAATTATTGTTTTTTTTTAAATAGGATACTTAGAGTACATTCTTAAGTAGTTAGATTTCAAAGTAAAATATCATACTTGAGTTTGTTATTATTGATAAAAATCATAAATTAGCTTAACAAAACAACACAGGTAACATAAATAATTACTTATTTATCTAATAAGTATATTACTGTTTGTTCTAAATCATAATAACTTTAATTTTATTGCTTAAAAAAATGTTTTTTCTGACAAAAAAACAAAACAAATTATGCTAATGCATGGCATACTACAATCTTGAGGATTTTCTGCTTTTTCAACACAACTTTTAACTTCATCTAGAACAGTAAACTGTGTATAGTTATTCCAAAGTGCAATTCAGGGCTTTATAACTGTTTTTTACTGGTAGCAGACTAAAAAGCCTTAAATTACAGTAGTGAAATTACACTTACAGACCTACTAAAACAACAAATAACACAAGGGTCATTTATGTATTCAATTTACCCCAAGGCGAAAGTGCATTTAACAATTATATTGATTAACGGTGTGAAAATGTTGAAGTATAACCTTCTAATTTTGCTGATTTAGTGTCCTGAAAAGTACCATTCTCAAATCTTGGGACTTGCCTGATTAACATTTTACCAAGGGGGATTAGTTGACTTTAAAGGCGTTTATATTTTTTTTGAGAAATTATTCCCTAAACCAATAGTTCTCAACCTGTGTTTTTGCCATCCCCATTCCCCAAGTGAGTCACAAGAGGTTGTCTATGTGGCCATGTATTTTTTGCTAAACAAAAATTGTCAAGAAAAAACAACAACATTCATATATAACCTAAAAAATTAGCAGTAGAAGGAGCAAGAACAACTTTAGTCTCTTGGCGTTAATGACATTTTGCTTTAGTGAACTAGTTGTGTTTAAGACATCACCATTACTTTTCAATCAATGGCCGAAGCATAGCTCAAGTCTAATGGCCTTGTCTAGTGTAACTAGTAACGGTGGCCAATTAACCTTAAAAACTCGTTTTTTGTGACACAAAATATATAAGGTTATATAACAACATTTTCACAACTTAAACAATTCAGAGAAAAGGGAGATAATTAAAAACAATAATAATACTAAAAATCTTAGTAATCTATTTAAGATTAATTTAGTTTAAAACACACTGAAGTAAATCAATTATTATTGTTTTGTTCAAGATACATTACGAGTTTATAGGAAGTCAATTTTATGGTTAATCTAGTCTACATTGGCGAAATTGAAATTTTTATATGGGTTAATATGCTCAATGATTTTAAAGATGAAAAACAATCATGAGTCAGTTATAGTAAAGTAAGGTTGTCTAAACCAGTGCTTCACAACCAATGTACCATGGGACCATGCCAGGCGTTACCGCGGCATTCCCCAAGGTGTTTACTTGCATTTTTAGGGGTACTTTTTACTGATGATTAAAATTAACATAAGATGGTTCATCAAGGCATGCATTTTGACCTGATGCATTAATCCAGATGTAACTTTATGATTTTTTTAATATTTAAAATTTTAGTTGTTTACTAACTCACCTACCTGGAGTACAAATTTACAGCCATTGTTTTCAAACTTTATACCAAAAGAGGTGATAATATGACAAGTTTATAGGTTTCTAAACTCATGCTATCCATTGTTTTTTAGGCCTTAGACTTTTGTCATAGCATGGGGATAATGCATCGAGATGTTAAACCACACAATGTCATGATTGACCATGAAAACAGAAAGGTAATTGAAAAGAGGCAGTTTCTACTCTTCGCAATTTGTATGTGTTTAAGTAATGTGATTTGTTGCAGTTACGCCTAATTGATTGGGGCCTGGCAGAGTTTTACCACCCTGGCCAAGAGTACAATGTAAGAGTGGCGTCAAGATATTTTAAGGGACCTGAGCTTTTGGTTGACTACCAGGTCTGTAGGTCTTTTTTGTATGCGTTTTACACTCGGACTGTTTTGATTTCTACTTATCAAAATTATGAACGTTTACTTTACTTGCGTATTTTCACAAAATCCCAGCATAATAACAGGTTTGTTAAACTTACTTGTTTTATATCGTTATAGTGTGACGTCTTAGTGCGCGTATTTTAGATCCTATTTTTGACCCGGCCTGCAACAACATTTTATTTTTCATATGCGACCCGCTGTAAAAAGTAATTGCCCAACCCTGGGTTACAGCGTTTCACGATGGCTAATAATATACTAATATATAAACCTTAAAATATGGGGAAAAATATAATAAAAACTTGTTTGTTGATAGTATTATGACTACTCTCTGGACATGTGGAGCTTGGGCTGCATGCTTGCCTCTATGATCTTCAGAAAAGAGCCCTTTTTTCATGGACATGATAACTACGATCAAGTATGTTTTCCAAATTTAAATTAATTTTAAAATTGTTTATTTTAATTTTACATTTAATGCATTCTCTTTGCCTAGTTGGTTCGAATAGCCAAAGTGCTTGGAACAGAGGACTTGTACGAATACTTAGACAAATACAACATTGAACTTGACCCAAGATTTAATGATATTCTTGGCAGGCAAGAAAATAAGTAGTTTTTGTTTCTTTACGTGTTTCTTTGGAATGTGTATATAATGCTAACCATTTGTTTACCTATTGAAATCTTAATCTTTAGTAGAACAAGAGTCCCATATTACCAATATAACGCTTACTGTATTAAAGTTTAGTGTTTATCAGTGACGTGCAACAACATACATACATTTACGTTTAGCCATACAGCTTACAAAAAGAACACAAACAATGTTCTTTGCAACAATCTAATAAGGCATCTTACTTAGTTTAAATTAAATGAGGCAAGTGCAAACAATAAAAACACTCTTAACTCCACATTAACACGAATAGTTATTGGCTGGACTTAAAAAGTATGCTTTCGCATATGTTTGAGGCAGACATTCTCGCAAGAGATGGGAGAGATTCGTGCACACAGAGAACACTCACCTCGTCAGTTCAGAGGCCATTGACTTTCTTGACAAATTGATCAAGTATGACCATCAAACGAGACTGACGGCTCGCGAGGCAATGGAACATCCTTATTTCTGTAAGTTGTATAACCTTATTCTGATCAAGCCGCAAAAAATCTGCGGCGTTCGAAAATTTCGCGATCTCGTTAGGTAATTATATAGCAAAAATAATTTTTATTTAAAGAAAAATTTTTAGCTATCAATGGATGACTTGTTTAATGTCATTGTTTTTTTACCGCATTAAACAAAATACTCTTCGAAAAACAATTGCGAGTAAACGATGCAATTAATATCAAAGCTGTAAGAATCGATTATTGCATCTTGATGAACCCATGTCGACCAGATCGCACAGAATTAGCTGCGGGATCCGGGACGCATAATGTCAATTGCATGTCCGAAGTAAATCTTGCGTGTTTTTTTGCCCAGACCCGGTCGTAAAGGAGCAAGGAGGTCTCTCGTCAAATGCTACCTTGCCATCTTCGTCCACACAAATTGGACAAATCGCTATTGGATCAGGTGAGCAATGAACACATTTGCTTGCCGAAAAGCAAATCTGCCAATGAATTAATTGTTGTATTAATATCCAGTGTAACGGATGTCGCCTGGATAACGAAAGTCATAAGTAACGTCGCAGTTGAAAGCGGACGGAAATCGCAAGTTTTTCACGTGACCTCCGTTTGCAAACCTACCCTTGAAATAAGTACACCTAACAAAACCACCTACTACAACCAACACACTTGGTTATTTTGTGTATTTATTTCATCTTGCATCGTTCTTATTATCCGATAGTGTTTGTTCTACGCCTCCCATGGCTCAATCGGTGGCACATAGCGGCGGCCAAACGCCTCGTTTTGTTGATTTACGTTACCGGCGCCTTATTTGTCTTATTTTGCTCTACACCGGCCTAGGCCCCAGGGCATCAAAATGTGCCCTTTGCGTTTTCTCTAAAACTTGTCAACAAGTGATTTGACGCTTTAACATTCAAAATAGCAAGTTAATTCGCTGATAGACAAAGAATATCTAGAACTTGCTACTAGGCTTAAATTAAATTTGATTTTTAAAATGGATGTACCAGATATAAATTGCCTGCTTGTAGTTACCATTCGTAGAAGTTACAGTTGCTATGCGCTTGTGTTCTAGTATGCATACATATGACAGGTCAGTTGCGTGTCATTGACGTGCAGACAATTTCAAGAGTTTAAGTAAATTTATATTTTTTGCCAAACTTCTCGTTTCAAACGAGATTGTCGAAACTACAGATATGAATTACTTTTTGTGATGAAATGTCGTTGCGCCTGGTGCCACCGTGATAAAACGCAATTAGTTCTTTTTCATGCACGTTTGCCGTTAAATTGTCGACTGTTTTTCATTTACTCTCATATTCTTGGTCGCTAAAACTCCCATTCGCCGTAATTTTTTTTATTTAGGATGCAGTATTTGGCTATTGACCGCGATTATCAGTCTCTGAAATCTTGGTGAAAATATTAACGACGTTACATGACAGTTGCTGACGTTGGGTTTGATCTCGTTGTTGCATGTCAAAATAGGCGCATTCTCATTTTTTGTTTTATTATGTGCGAATGTACGGGTATCGATTTTTGTCAAGAAAAAATTGCTGCCCTTTAGCGTTAAAATAAGGCTTCTTATTTCCCCGAATGTCGGCGACACTTCCACCGCCAGAAGGCGCACCACACCACATTTCGGCTTTCTATCGAATTTAGGGTCTTACTGTTTATTGTGTTTTTTGAAAGTAAATAAACTCATGTGGTGAATCTGTACGTTGTATTTTCGAAATTGCGGTAGCTATAGTCTGGCAAAAAGTAAACAACGTTTGGTGCTTTGTCATGTAAGGTACATAAACTTTGCAAAAATATTCGATTGCATAAATTAACCACAACCACGCAAAGGCAAAAATAAAACAAGCAAACTGTACGTGCCACTTAATCCGTTTCCAAAAAAGCGCTCAAATCATCTTTATAATTTTTAAGCAAAGCGCAACAAAATGATATTATTAAACAATAAACAATACAAAAAACGAACTAAATACATTTAGCGGACCAATGACTGAAGATGCTTGTCATTAAATGAACCGAGAGATTTTCATGCAGGCTCGCAACAAGATGCAACCATCAAGCTAAAAAAAATAAGGAGAATTACCAACTGTTTGATATACAAAAGGAGGGTGCTTAAATCCAATGTGATGGTGGCTTATAAAAGATCTGTCAAAGAGGTGGCGGGCCGTAAGTTGGCGACCCCTGCCGCGTATAAAACTGTGAAACGCAACAACAACCAACAACTTTACATAAGAAAGTCAATTATTACGTAACAATGGTCGGAAAACTACTACAAGTTCGTAGTACAAAAGTTGCAATTTAAGGTTAAAAGTTACCTGCAGTCCTGTTTGTTACTGTATTTTGCAAAATACACTGGCTACGCCTCTACCCTGTTGGTACGCGAAGGCTATTTAAGGTGTCATGAGCACGATTTTGTTTAAAATGCACAAACAAATTACCTGTTTGGTTTAAATAACCTAAAGTTTAGAATAAATTTAATATAAACTGTGGAATTCAACCGCGAAAACCAATGCATACATTAGGTTGCTTGAAATTTCATTTTAGAGCAGTGGTTCTTTCTTTTCGCGTACCACCTCGAGGTGTTATGACCTTCTCGCGTACTCACAAAAAAGCAAATTACAAAAAAACCTAACTTTACTTAAAAGTGTATATAGGTTTGTTATTGATTGAGAGGAACGGATTAGCAAAGGCAACCCTAAATTAAATTTTATAATGAATATCTCACTCCACAGGGTTATGCCGTGCCTAATATTAATTCTCTAAAAAACTGTACAAATATTAATGAAAAAAAAAGTGATCGAAAATTGTTTATTTTCCTCAAGCTGGACTAAGCGGATGAACTGAGGTCACCGCGCTTTGACAAAAATCCCTGCTCAAGTATTTTTGCTGCTGGTATAGGATTAGCGACTCAGCAATGGTATGTAACTCCAATTTTGGGTCGCATGAAGAGAAATCCAAAAGATGCTCTGACCATCCCTGCCATTTTTTAGTGGCTCTGTTTTGACTGGTCTACTCACTGTTTCTTTACATTCTCACCACTTGTCGCACCCTTCCAAAATAATAAATAGATTTGCGGCACCCCGACTGGAATTTTCGCTAGGTGTTTTACTAAAATGCCACTTTTCATGAAACTGGAATAACACTATCAACTTAAAACATGTAGAAAAATGTCATTTGATATAGTTGTCTCTAAGCGTACACAAATAGTTGTATGAAGCTTAAAAATTAGGCAAAAATCAGATTCTTAAAAATTCTCAAATAACTATCGGCACCCTTGAGCATTACAAATGGCACACCAGGGCGCCGCGGCCCCCCGGTTGAGAACCACTGGAGTGAATATAAGTGGTTCCATCCCAACCAGCAGGCCCCGAGAAGGTTTAATGGGAGTACGCGATTGCACTGAAAACTGACAAAATTGTGTATGTGCAACAACTTGTAAGCACTAAACTGAAAGCGGTCATATGTATTTAATATTTGGCTATAAGTTGTAACTTTTTTCAACAAAAACTGAGATTTGGATTTACATGTTGAGCCACATTATTTCTGATGTCACAATTAATTGACCCTGTTTTCAAGCGAAGCAATAGCAGCAAACTCAGACACAAAGCCCGTTTATATGCACGTTTAAGCCGGATTCGAATCTGATTTGTTAATTCATTCTCTCTCGTTTTGGCACTGGAATGAATTAAGTTCTCTCGTTTCTTAATCGGTCAAAATGAGTGGTTTTCAATACGAACGGCTAGTCGTAAACAAAACAAGTTTAGCGCACAAGGAAAGAACACTGAACATTACATACACTCGTTTGAATCAGATTCTAATTTGTGACAGAGGAGCTGTTCTAGAATCCACAACATAGAAAAAAAATTTATTTGGGTTAGGATGCTGGTTTGGGTAGGTTTAAATAGTAATAGTTGGCCCACCCTCACCCAAATATTCTACATTGCTTTGATAATTGTCTCAAAGCTGTGGTAGGATTCTAGGCCAGCGCCAAATACAGTTTTTATTAATGTATGGTACAGCTTATAACCTTCTTTTGTCCGCTGTGCCTTGTATATAGCGTTGGCCAGCACAAACAAGCTTAACTTTCCTGCACTTACATTCTGTGTGCCAGGTAAACTGAAGCACTATACAGTCAAACGCGTTCTTAATCGGCAAACCTAACTTAAGTAATTCTTATGTTTTTTTTCAATTTTAGGTTAATAAAAACGAACAAGCAGCAATAAATTGCTACCGCAAGGAGTAGCCTAAACCGAAAAATTGGTTGTGCGTTAGAGGTTTACTGGAATATTACGTAAAAATGCATATCAGTGCTGTTTGTACACTCAAGCTGGCTTGAATTTCGCGCCATGTAATAACGACGCTGAAACGGATTACTTTTCAAGCCGGCTTGAACCTTAATCTAATCTGCCTGAGAAAGGTGCATATAAACAGGTTACTGACAAAAGTTCAAACGAACCGGTTGTAATTGTTAGGTGGGAGAACCGCGTGTTAGCCACCCTGGGCTATTGTTTTATTCAAAAGAACGTTAGCTTTCCTAAGGGGAAGTTTAAAGCGATTATAGGAGCTCAAAACTGAATGTTTTCAGAAGAAAAAAGAAGGTCCTTTTTTAGAAACTTTGAGTCGTTTATGTATGGCCTCTTCTATATATACATAGTTATAGTAGATGTTTTCGGTCATACTAAAAAATAAGCTCTTTTGGCAATTTCTTTTTGATCATAAGAACGTTAACTTAGCAATTCACAAACCAGGTTGTAATAATAAATAATGGATGTGGCTGATAGACTCAACTCGTTTATGTTTAAGTGTCTCTCTAGAAATGTGAAATGGAAGTGATTTAAAAAACAAGTTTGTTAAATGTATCATTTAATTCAGTGGTACTCAAACTTTTTTTGTTGCGACGCCTCTGGAAAAGTTTTTTGACCTTGCGACGCACCCGATACTACTTTTAAGGAGAAGAAGGCCCTATAGCGTTTTTTTGTAGTTAACTCTTTATTTTTCAGTTTTCTAATTAAGATTTATATAGTGGACCTGCTAAAGCAGGGGTCGGCAACCTTTTTTGCTCTGCGGACCGGTTAAAAACTGAAATTTTGTCGCGGACCGGCCTTAAAAACAACAACAAATGTTCAGTAAAGGAAATATATAACAATTTTTTTAATGCGAAATTTATGCTTGTTTTGCCGCAAAGAGATGCTCCCATATAGGAATTATTGAATTTACTGAAACCAGTGGGCGGCATCCTGCCCGCCAAGCAATTCAATTTGACCCAGCCCGCAGCTCATTTCAATAAAACCTTTAGGCCTTTACATTATTCTTAAATTACACTTGTATGCCATTAAATTGCACTTGTATACTATTATTACCAATAGCATTCTTTCGAAAGAAGTTACACTTATAATGTATTTCAGATCCTATTTTTGACAGGCCCTACAGTTTCTAAAACTTAAACTTTTGGCTAAGGACCTGAAAACCCGGGACAATTATAATTTTTTACTTGAATTTATTGTCGAAACACATAAAACACGCCGTTTCGGGCAGTTCCGGCTTAACTTCTCCACTGGATTTAGGTAATTTACAAATGACTTGTTCAACCCTTTCATTCCATTAAGCCAAATTAACTGCTATCCAACGTATTGCTAACAGCGACGTAGGCCAATTGGGCAAGTCGACCATATATTAGGTTGACAGTTTCGGCTGCAAACTGTTAGGATTTATGAGGCAACAGGGACACAAAGTTACGCCATAAAGTGATGTAAAAAAGAGAAACGTGCTGTTTTCGTTATGCTAAAAATACGATGTGCGACAATATGCAACCAAAAAATTGCGTTGGGCGAACTTCGAAAAATAAATCGCGTTCATTTGGCACATTGTTTAAAATAATGCTTATTATTGTAAAAATGAAGTTGTGCAATAAAAATATAATTACGGTAATTGTTAACCTTGTAAAACTTTAAAGCAGGGTCAGTGAACCTTTTTCATAGAGGGCCGGATAATTATAATGCCTAGCGATCGCAAGCCGTATATGAAATTTTCTGTTGAACTTTATTAACTTGATTATTGCCAAACAATGATAATTGAAATAATTCTACAAAACCAATAAGCGTTATGAAATTGTCATTGAGTTTATTTGGCATCAAAATTTAGTGTTTGGCATCAAGAAAAAATAATCAAACGACTAAAAAGATATTTTCACAGCCAGTCTAACAATTTACAAATTGAAATAAGATTCGTGCGCAAGGCTAATTTTTTTTTACATAAACGTAGTTCAAATCAGGGAGTCGAACCGTTTGACTTTTGCGGTTCAGGTTCGGTTCAGGTTCAAGAATTTTTTCAAATCCGGTTCAGTTCCAGGTTCGGTTTCGAGCAATTTAATAGTTCCGGTTTAGCTCCGGTTCGACCATCGTTATTTCAAAACCGGTTCAAAAAGTTCCGGTTCGGATACAATATAAGTTGCGTTAAATCTATAAAATGTGGGTTAATAAATATAGAGACTAATCTTTGAATTGTAAGTCATTTAATCTAAGTTACGTGACGTATTAAAAAAAACAACAACTCATTATTGAAATATCTAAAAAATAAAAAATACCAACGTTGTTTTAATCAACACTTATAATTTTTGTCATAAAATTTCGAATATGTCGTAACTTACATCTGTAAAAAAAGGTTGTGACGTCATGCTGGAGTAAGCTTTTTGTTTTGGGTTCGGTTAAGGTTCATGTTCTTTCAAATTATTCGGTTCACTTCCGGTTCGGGTCCTTCTTACAAAAAACGGTTCAGGTTCGGTTACGGTTCGGAAAATTTGACCCAAAACCGGTACATCAAGTTGGGGTTCGGTTCCGGTTCGACTCACCGGTTCATATAGTAAAAACATTTTAGGGGACCATATTGGCCTCGCACCAGTGTTTCCTCTAAGGTGCGCCCCTGCTGCGCAATTTGCGCACATACATCATACTTAAATTAAAACTAAAAACCTTTACATTTTTTCCACAACAATTTTGCGCATTTCGCATTGGCCATTTTTCGTTAATGAACTCCGGGCGCATTGTCAATTGTTACGTAATGCCTGACTCTGTTGTAAATTACTGCCTATGTAGCCGATTTTTATCAACCATGCTGTAGATTTGTTTTGTCTCACGTGGAATTAAATGTTTGCACGGGAAAACCAAGCTAAAAGGTAAATTAGTTTAAAAGAGTGCTGAACACGGCAGTGGAGTATTAGACAATAATTTCAAATTAAACTAGATAAACGATAAAAATTAAGGCGACTTACATAACGCATTTTTATTACAGGATTTCTTTGCGTGGACTAACGATATCTAGTTAAAAATTTTCCTCGCTTTTTGAGCCAATCTATATTTTCTCTTTGCAATATCGCCATTGTATTGTATTGCGGGTAACACCAATCCATCTTGAAGTTTATCACGATAAACGCATGAATTTTTCGCGTCAATTGCAATTTTTTACGTGATTTCTGTGCTGTAGGGTCAATGGCCTTCACAAATTGGCAAATTCATCTTCATTTTCAAGCTTACGGACCCCTATCGTTTCCAAGACCAACCCTAACCATAATTTTGGAAAACTATATGCTAACATAATTTGTACTAGCGTTTGTTAAACGCTATATTTTGGGCAGATTAAATAAAATATACTTATTTCTTATCCATTAAAAAGTTAAGCCAGTGGTTCTCAAACTGTGCGTCGCGACGCCAAAGTGCACAAGGGCGTCGCAGAATAGTTTCGTTTTGTGGAGGAACGTTTATCTTATAAAATAAGGTTAAGTGTAGTTTTAGAACTTTTTCGAAAACCAGATAGACTAAAATTGTTCTCTATCTTTTATTCTAAATGTTTAAGATATCTATGTTACTGTGCATTTAAGCATGACTGTAACAAAGGGCAACAGTTGTAGCGTTATCTTTAGGAACATAGGATTATAAGGACCATCATGTGTTAAACTCTCTCATTTTTTTATTATACTTTATATTTCTCGGTTGTTTTTTAAAGTAAACTTTTGCCTACTCGAAACACTCAATACCGGTATTACACTAATAAAAACACTCCATCCTACGTTGAAAGTTGTGATTCATGTTTTTTAAACTATTATACTTAGCAATTTTGAAACGCTTCCTAAAGCAAAGCATATACTTGTAACTTGTTCACACTGCACTGTACACTTATAAATAGTTTGAGCTTTCCACTTAAAAAATCAAATGTAATGCAAGCCGTTAAAGAATTATCGATAGACCTTTCTGAAATTATGTCAAATCTTGACAAGATCTTCGGCGCTCCTTCAGTTATGTACATAGAAATTAACCCCCCAAAAATCAGTCTACAAATACAGCATACCGCAACGCACATTGTTTGGGTTAGCGTTTGGGAAAGGGGGGTCAAGTCGTATTATTAATAATAAATATATCACTTGACCCACCCTTACCCAAACGCTAACCCGAATAATGTGCGTTGTGGTATGCGGTATTTTTTTTTGTTTTTTTACATAACTTTCTATGTACAAAAGTAAAGGAGCGCCAGATCTTCTCACAGCTGAAAAAATGGGGGTAACCGGGTGCAATAAAGGTCAAAAGTGCACCCCACCAGTACAATATGGGAAAACTGGGTGCATATTTAGTTTTTAGGGGTGCACTTGTCATACTTTCCACTGTGATCAATAGATAGATATTTTAGTTGTACAAAGCTTTATACAAATAGGGAATAATATCAAACAAACCACAATAATTACAACCCTTTGTTTGTATATAGAATGTGCTAAATATTGTTGTTGTTGCAACAGGTATGCTGAATTTTTGCTGTTAAATAACTGTTTTTTGAACCGCAAAATTGAGCAAGCTTGCTGAACCAATTTACATAATAGAAAAATTGTTTATAGACAAAACTTCCAGATGCATAAAAGATTCATTGTGTAACACAAAGTCTAGACAGTTATGCTAGAAAAAAAGGAAGCTGTTTCAATTTTGGAGAAAGCTGATTATCATTCTGACAAAGATGAAGAAACTTTAGCATTGTCATTACATTTTGCACGGCTTTCCAAATATGAAAGATTAAAGAAAATTGCTGATGATGCAACTAGCATTCTTATGAAGTCTGTTTGTGCTGCAATAGAGTTATCAAGAATTTGGAGAGGTTTTCACTGCAGGTAAAGTGGGTTAAGAAAAATATGACCCTGACCCCCTGTGTTGTAAATATAAAATATTAGTGTACATTCTATTAACATCAGCAGTGTTTTTTTTTTGTAGAAAACACCTTCATCAAGTTTTTGGACATGATAAACTGATACGAGAAAAAATCCCGGCAATCCCTACAGTATTTTCAATACGGGTTAAGCCTTCTTCAGTCTTGGATTTGCATCAAGAGTCAGAGAGTAGCTTAAGGCAAAATGAATCACTGGTATGTACACAATACCACTTAACAAAATAGTAAGCACAAATTCTAAAAAAACTAATAGCCTAGAGCTAAAAAGATGGTATTTTTTTGTAATGTTTAAAGTTCTGTTTTAAAAGCTTGTAATACTTAACACTTTCATTTTTTCTATAAGCAACAAGAATTAAAAGTTCAAATGTAGATGGGTTACCTTATTAGGAGGGGGTCAACTTTTCACAAGTCAAAGGTAAAAAATAATTCAAAATTTGTAATATTTTTTTTATTTTGGTTTAAAATCTCACAAGCAACTGCTTTAGATTTGCTTTTAAAATTTGATTTTCAATTCATAGCATTGTTCTAGATTTGCAATTACATTATATTCTTATATGTTTTTTTTCATATGACAGTTTCCTTTTAATTATAATTCACTAAAAACCCTAACATTTTTGGTGAAAATTCAAGTTGTTTATTGAATTTAACATTTATTAATAGATTGTGCAAGTAATTCACATTATAATTTTTTTAATGAAATAATATGCTCCTTATTAATAATAACCTAAAAAAGCCAGTTTAAACATGTATTTACATTAATTGCACAAGAATACATTAATTAATCCTTATGAAAAGCTAGACTTGTTTCCTTAAACATAAAACCTACTATGAGCAACAGCAGATAATTGACCAGGAAACCAAAAAACTCAACAAAAAAGTTAAACAACATAATGCTTTGTACTTGTGATCCAAAATCTTACCCTTACAAACTTCTTATAGGATGGATAATAATCTTCATAGCAACACACAAAATTCTACCACACAAAACATGCAACCTTTAACAAAAATACTGTCTTCTCCAAATTCACTGGATATAGCATTTATATAACATTTTTTGCCTCAGAATAAACCGTTGTAAAAATCACCTCACACGCGTATTTATTTATTCACATTTTGGTTTTCTAAATGACCATGTCTTCTCTGAGTCATGGAAGAACAACAAAAAAAAATAAGTTTTGTGAATCAAAATAAGTACAGACAAGTTTGTTTTAACAAAGGTGTTGAATGACCTGTTTTTCCAACCACTTCTTCCAAATTTTACTTTACCTGAAAGTGCAATCCAAAGTCTGTACAAATAAGGCTGTGAAAAACAGGTATAATGTATTGGTGGAATGGTCAAAAGTATGATTATTTTTTGTACATAACAAAACAAAGGAAAACACAAAACAGTTGTGAAGATTACATCATAAAAGCAAAACACAAAAGATGCACAATAAAAAATACATAGAAAAATGAAAGTCACAAGGCAATATACTAAATTATTTCCAAGAGAGTACAATCTTAAGCAAAATTACTGCTATTTTAAAATTTAAAGCAAATAACACGTTTCAAACACATGGGGCATCAACTAATCACAAAAAGTATTTTGGGCAAAGGCTTAAATCTAGTCTGTAGGTGGCACATATTTTTGTAGCACAATGGTTGTACTGCCGTTTACAGCAGGTGGTGGTTCTACACCACTGGTTTACAACAAAAGTTTTAGTCCGAGAATTACTATTTTTACATAAAATATACATTTAATTTTAATGTAAAAAAACCCTTATTACAGGAAGGTCTTACATATTCCATTTCGGCCAACTGTGTAAGAAAGCACTTTACCAGAGACTAGTAAATTTTCTCTTGGAAATAGTTTTTTAATAGTTATATCAATTGTCAAGTGGTAGAATCAGGCTCGTCTATACTTGGGTGACCATCCAGTGCCAAATTCATATAAAAATTTCGGGCATAATGCTGAAGCAATTTTTTTTTGATTAAATTCCCAAATACAAATTAGTTGTTATGAGCATATTAACGATGTAATTTAGTATTTTTTGCTTGAATATATATCTGGTATCAATATCGGAAGGAAATGTCAAGTATTGGATTTCTCAAGTTAATATATGAATGTTTTATTTTTCAGAAAGAAGTTAAAACTGCTGAGGCTGAAGAACAATATGTTGAGACTACTGCAAACTTTTCATCATCTGAAATTCCTAAACGTAATTCAATAAAATAAGCATATTTGTTGTTTAGAATTGTTTGTTATTACTTATTATTAGGGCGATTATTTTTTGACTTGTCAAAAAAAGTCAAAAATTGTCAAAATTTACACGTTAGGTCAAAATTTATCAAAAATTTTTTTAAGTTAAAATCGATAAAAAATGCACATAACTTGTGTCACTAATGTAGTACTGCAAACAAAATATGTTGTTTAAATCAATGTATTTCTAATAGGTCAAAATTTTGTCAAAAAAATATATTTATATTAAAATTTGTCAAATTTTAAATTTTTAGGTCAAATTTT
Organism: Ascidiella aspersa; assembly: GCF_963924565.1. Taxonomy (NCBI): domain Eukaryota; kingdom Metazoa; phylum Chordata; class Ascidiacea; order Phlebobranchia; family Ascidiidae; genus Ascidiella; species Ascidiella aspersa. Next base: position 17,186,497 of record NC_139449.1, read on the forward strand.
TGTCATTTTTTAGGTCAAAAAATAATCGCCTTACTTATTATATTATCATATTTTGTAAAAATGTAAAAAATCTACTCATGTCTGTTGTTTGTTTTGTAGTGTATTTAATAAAAATGAATATAACTGTTTTATAGTTAGTAATACCATCAAAGCTAAACCAAAGGTAACTCGTGTTATAACAAACAAATCCGAAGCAGCAGCAATCATACAACGATCCTGGAGAAAACACATAGTAAGTATTTTTATGGTTTGTTGGTTTTTAAATCACAATCATCATATTTTAATTCCTATGTTAAGTTAATTGCTATTTGTCCTAATAGTGTTAAAATCACAAATAAATGTTTAATTTTTGCAGGATATGCAAGTGTTTCGCTATTATCGTGATTTGATAAACTTTCGTGGCCAAGGAGACCCAGGTCTAATGCTTCGGTGCATCAACCCCACAGAGGCCAAACTACTTGATGCGGCTGCTGGAGTCCATATTAGGTTTCGCCTTGCAGGGGTAAATACATGATTTTCAGACAAACACTGCCATGATGTTATTAACACAGACAATTGTTTTTATTTGGAAATTTACTGAAAACTAGGTTAGTTCAGATATTGATAACAGGTGACAGATATATCTGGATATTTATATTTTGAACTAACCCAAAACCTAAATTTGACATTCATGTTGTCATGTCTACTAATGATTTAGAGATTCACATACCGTTTCTTCCTATACTGAAATAAAGGCGACATGTAAACTGTCTTTTATTACCAATTTCAGAACTAGATCTTGTTATTCCAAAATAATATTTGTCTTAGCAGCGTCACAAGAGCGTATACTTTCCTATTGTTTCAATAGGCGCCGCACATATCAAGCCTGTTCTCCATAGGAAATTGGGATGAAATAAATATTGAATTAGAACTATTAGACAAACAATAGTTTGTGACCTTTAATACTAGACTTAAGAGATGACAACTTTGCAGACCTAAATTAGAGAGAGTTTTGCACAAACGTTTAAATTTCTTAAAACAGACGATTGAAAATATTTGTTTTTCCGACCACTAAGGTGACAGAAGATTCTGATACGTTTCTTTATTATAACTTTCATTTTTCGGAAGTATTTCCAGAGGGCTGTTCTAACATGTCTTGAAATCTAGAATTATTACAGCAAATTTGTTTTACCTTTTAACAGGATGTCATTTAAAAAAGACTTTAGTGGAAAATTGTAACCACCTGTTTTACCTTCTCTATTTCAACAACCAATTTTTTTTGCCGCATTAGGCGTTTTATTGTTGCCCTTCCTGAATTAATGTGATAAAACCGTAGGGCAGATTTTAAAGTGCAACAGAACAGATTTTTTCAAATAAAATATTTTCATTATTATTGCTTTTTGATACTTTTTTCACTTATTCCTTGCCAAATATCTTAAGCAAAAATACAAACAAGCCAAAATGGTGGAAATATGCATTGACACTTTTATTTTTTTTTGAATGACAAGTTATATAACTGGCTAAAAATACTTGGTTAATATGTTTACTGCCTAACTGATGCTTAATGCCTTTAATTTTAAATACATGTTTCAGGTTAGGCCAGTGCTCCGCAACCTTTTTTCACCTACGGCACACCAACAGAGCTAAAAAAATTGGCGGCACACCTGCGAAATATATGAAGATCAACAATACACAAAAAGGCAAACATACTAGGCAACCTATAGATAAAGGAGCGATTAATGATTGAACGCGCCGGAAATTTGATGTATTACATTTTTTTTATGTTTTGATTTTGATATTTTACGGTCTTCGTAAAACAGGGGTCGGGAACCTTTTTTAGCCCAAGGGAGCCATAAAAACCAAATATTCTTGGTTGTATTTCCGTGAGAGCAAACTGAGCAGGGCCGTTTATTTTGTTCTCATTTAAAGGACAGAACATGCTATGCCACAAAATGGAATTAGCTAAGTTTGTACAACTTTGATTACAAAGTTTCGTTGAAAAAATAGGGGCTTTTGGATATTAAGAGACACCTTCAAACGGGATAACAGTCTCTAAAAATAAATAGAATTTGCGCGAAGCGCCAAAAATTTGCTACTATGTGAAAAAAAGGTAATATAAGGTAAGGAAAGCCGCACAGTTCGCAATAAGACCAAAATAATATCTAATTGTCGTAAAAACGTCTAAATCGGAAAGTCCCGTGGGAAAAAGACCTAACTAGCTAGAATAAGGCCTATACAATATTTTACCTGACCTAAAACCCCACCCCTAATTCCATCACTAACTTCACCTATCTCCAACCATACCTTAATTTCTAACCCAACCTATAACCCACCAATAACACCAAACAGGGGCAAACAAGCCAATGCATATTCAAACTAAAGGAGTCGAAGCGTCAAAACCAAATCATCCTATGCCAGACCAATGGCCCCCGGTCGTCTAAAACACTCTCACTACAGTTCAAGCGTTATTTTGTCCATTTAGGCCGTATTCCCATGAACTTAGGACTTATTCGAGTGATTATAATTATTCAAGAGTGTCCTTAAAAACGCAAGTAACACACCTCAAGGAATGTCGCGGCACACCTGGCATGGTCTTGACACACCGGTTGCGGAGCACTGGGTTAGGCAGTATGATAAGTATTTTTTATAATAACAATATCCATAGGGAATGGTGTTAAAAATCGTGAGCATAGGTTTATGGTTTTTTACATGACTACTTTAATTGTCACATTTTGGTATTGATTAGTTAATTTAATCCAGTGCTTTAATGACTTGACTTAAGTACTGTTTTCAAATGATTGACTTGGTCTTTTGGACAGCTTCGGTTAAACAAAGTGTTTTTATCAAGCATTTTTTTTATTAAATTGGGTTATTTATCGTAACTTTTGCTGGAGGTTACCAATTTTAATATTTCACTGTTTTATTATTATGACAATGACTTGACTTTGAGTTGACTTGCTCTAGTTATGACTTAACTGGTACTTGACTTGAGCAACTGATGACTTGGACTGGGACTTGACTTCTTATTTATTAAAAAAGACATCACTTGGACTTGTTCTAATTTCTTTAAATAAGTTGACTGGGACTTTATTTATTTCAAAATTACTTGTTTAAAACTCAGATTTATTCATTACCAAAGCTAAATTTTGAAAGTTCTAAAATATTTTCGGAATTAAAAAATAGCTAAATTACAAATTACATAGTCATGAGTAGGCCGATAAAGCACTTTAAGTTACCACCACTTTTTTATGACACCCCACAAATTTGCAAGTTTTTTACCTCTGAATTAACATTGCTTACACTTTTTTAAAGGAAAAATTTCCTCCAAATATATATTACAAAATATATACTCATCGGCCCATTGTTGACATGTGTGCTAACAGTCCGAAAGACTATACAGCCCCAGATGCAAAATCACTATCTTCAAAACAAGTACACAACAAGTAAGTAGGATTGTGGTGTTCTGTGCGAAAATATAACTATGAAGTTGTTGCCACTAAAAGAACAAAATAACTTTGTAACTTACCTTAGGATAACGTCTAAAAAGTATATTTTTAGTTCAAAACTACATTAAAACCTTAATTTTTTTGTTAGGAATATGTGTTTGGAAACTCAGACTGTTAAAAAAAGTGGTTGGTATGTTCGCAACGAGAACAATGGCTGGAGGCTTGTATCTGATCGACTTATTTATGCCTCTATGGTTTGTATGTTGGTAACCCTTGGTGTAGTGATATCCCTTTTTCTAATTTTGAGGTGTTATTAAGTTCATCCAGTCTGCATTTTATGACACTTCACATCCCGATCTTGGGTGTGCAATCAAGGTTTTAGGCACACCTGAGGGTTGGAATTTTAGCACAATTTATTTTTTTTCATGGGTTTAAGTGTACAAGTTACTAATTGAAGTTTGCACTTAAATTTAGAAAAAGACTTTGGGTGTTGCTATAGGAAAAGTCTTGGGTGTGCACCTGCCACAGAATGCAGACCGGACATTCATATGGTATTGATTTGTATTTTCTAATTTTTCACTTGCCTGGGAAAAAAAATTAGAGAACGGTGTTTCTCAACTGATTTGTGAAATTCGTTGTATATATATAAACCCAAAAACATTTCAATATAAATATGAACCAAAAAAATAAAATAAAATAAATATGCCGGAGGAAAGACGCTATTTTGGATTGTCAAAACGGCCGCCAGTGTCATTTCATGTCAATTCACTGAAGGCCAGTTTTTTGCAAACTTTTTGGCTTGCGGCACCCTGCAGAAATTATAAATAGTTCGCTGCATCTTTGCTCGTATTTTTAACGTTACCATAAACGAAATTAAAACAGCACATCAACTATACAACAAGATTGATAAAACCTTTTTAATTATTGGCACTTTTATCGTACACAACAAATTGTATCAAAAAGCTTGGCAATAAAGCAAAAATTAGAATCCTAAAGAATTTAAAATATCTCTCGGCACCCTTGAGTATTTAAAATGGCAACCCGTTTGAGAACCACTGCACTAGGCTAAACTATGGTTTCAGATGCTCTGAATTGTTATTGAATATGGTAGGACAATCCCTAATAAATATACTTTATTTTCCGTAAATAATTTATACATCCGGAAACATAGGCGCCGAACGGGACTGTGCGGAGCGTTTTTGGCGCCCTGGATTTTTGACATGGCAAAACGTGAATTTGACTAAATTTACACTCGTAATGTACAAATTCCACTTCTGAAAAACTATAACAAATACGCCAACAGTTGCACAGTTTAGGTTCACTAAACTATTGTGCGAAACTCACAGCTTGGAGAAGTGTCTATTGGCACCTGCAGATATACAAACTTAAGTGATGAGCTCGCAAAATACCCACCAATGTAAATCATCCGGCCTGCAACCTTTTGCAAACTGGTCACGAAGCCGTTCGTCATATTTTGTTAGGTATTTTAACCAAGTAAATAGAATTTTTTTTGCCCGCGAATCTTATTCCTGTATCTGGTCAGTAGCGTTTGAGGAAATGTTTTCACCCTATAGGCGCCACGCATACCCTGAACATATAAACAATCAAACTTTCATCACTTCGTATATCGTAATGTATTTAACCGCATTCTTATTTTATTTCGACCCATTTTCAATTAAAAAGAAACAGTTGTGGATACAAATTTATTACGGGCCCGTCGAAACATGTTATGGTTTGGCTTTGACAGGCGTCTAAAAAGTTCCCGAACCCTATTTGAGGTCAAGCTTATAGCCTGATAAGAATTTTGTGTTTGCGGTAAAACTTCTGGTAAAATATGCACCAACCTATCAACTGAGCATGAAATAGTCAAAATGTCAACCTATTTTTTTCTGACTTTGATACGCCCTATAACACACTGCTTTGTGTAAGGTAATAATTCCTAAATCTTAAAACACGCTTTGACGCTCGGCACGCTTTTTAAATCCTTTGTTGTACTTTAAACGTGCTAATTAATTGGAAGTAAATATGACTTTCGACATAAACGTAACATAGGTTTGAAAAAGTTTCCAGGAAAGTTAATATTATAGGAAACTGTTCAAAAGCCCCACTTCGGTGCACATGGTCGCCTTAATTCTTCTAACTAAAATGCACCTTTAAAACAACGCAAGTATAAAACCTCCGAGGACACTGCGGCAAACCGGTTGCGGAGCATTGATCTATAACGCCTCGGTTTTACGACCAACGAAACAACAAAGACCAAAACGCAATAATATCTATGACCTAAACTCTTCGGGTTAAAACCAAAACCTTCAGATCAAAGCGATTTAGGTCGTATTTACATGTAAGTCTTAATACGACTTATTGGTTAGTCTAGTTTTGGCCTGTACCCGAATTTGGTTTTAATCTGAATATTGATGTTACTTCAACTTCACCAGAAGCAAAGTAAAAGTAGCCTAATTTATTAAAAACACGTAAAAAAGGCGGTAACTTTAGCGAACCCCGCAGGCACAAGTTTGCTAATACATGCAACAGACAAACCTGGTGGACGCGTAAAGTATCCGTAGGTTTAGTATATCGCTGCATGCGGTGCAAAATTGTGCCATGAAGCCAAAATCACCATTTAACAGATCTTTTTTTACAATGCTATATTTAAGTGTAAGCCCCTCATAGGTACCCTTGAATAAATGTTAGACTGGCTACAATTTATTTCGTTATTTCAATTGCCTTTTCTCTTACTTTGAACTGACGAAACACATTTGTGCGAGAGCTTAAAAAAATTGTAATTTAATTTGTCGTCGAACAGTAGCATTGGATTGTATCTTTGTAGGCTAAAATTACAAAATATCGACCTACATGTAAATAAAACATGAACTACCTTGATTTGACAGGTTTCAATTTTTTCTGATGAGTTAGGTCCTAATCTGTTATTATTGCGCACTACATCCCTAATAAGCCTAAACGAAAGCCTATATTCTAATTAATATTAAACCACATATGTATTGTAAACATATGTTTTTAGCAAGATGATTTGGTGCTATATCGAAAAACACGTTTCCTAATAAAGCTAATTAAATTATCGTTCCGCTTATGTTAAAAACATAAAAAACAATAAACAACTAGTAAAATGTAATAAACAACAAATTCCAGTGCTGTAACGTCAAATGCACACGCATTGATGTTCGTTTACAACTTATTCGAACCTTTAGCGAGTCATATCATATCACATAGAAATAGCTATTAACTGATGACATCAGGTTTTGCTTTTTTAGTTATGCTTAAATGAACACAAAAATGACCTAACGAAAAAAGCCATGTACTGTAGGCTATATCTACGAATACAGAAAGTATTTGAGTAAAACAAATACCTCATTTTTTTCTCAAAGAGACTTGTTTTACGCAATTTGATATTAATTTTGAGGATTTAAAAAATAGGGCTACTATTGTCATACAGATTTTTGTCTTTGGTGAAATTAATTACCACTCAACGATTCAACAAACAAATGCTCGAGTCCGAGTTACAGCTAAGATAGTAATGATAATCGAATTGCGGCAGGACCCAGTGACTTGGGAAACGTCAAGAAAAAATGTCGAATTTCACCATGTCAAGTTGCAACGTAAAGCTGACGTTGAGCACCGAAGAAGACAGCGCAAGATACAATGGATGAAAAAGATGTACAAGTATGTCAACAATGGTTCCAAGTTAAACTTTGATTTAAAGTACGAGAAAAACAAACAAACAAAAAACTAAAGTAAATTAAATGCTTTGCATATTCTAAACACATCAAAAGCCAAAAGACAACACGGTTGATTTGTATGATGTTAATTAAAATCATTGCGGTCGCTCATTTCTTAAAAAATCGCCTTTTATTCGCGGTAACTTGGCAAGTAAAAAGGGTAAAACTTAAGCCACGCTTACAGTTTTAGGTATAGTAATTTATCTACAGCCGCGCAAACTGTAACATTTACTGGTTTCTCGCAGCGCTTTGGAGCAGGCGTAAATGTTAAAGCTCCGGGGCTCCGGCTCCAAAGCTCTGATTTACAGACACGCAATTTTAATTTATTAAACGTCTGCCGCGTAATTTTCCAATCTGGCTTGTGTGCCGTGCCACATGAGTCACATAGCAATGTTCAAAACATTCCCAATTTTTTTACCTTTAGGAAGGCCCAGTAATCTTTGGTATTATTGGGCAAGAGTGTACTATTTTTTTGTATTTGTCAAGTTGTGATTCATGGGATGTTTGAAACCCTTGGTATAATATATTAAAAATAGTTCACACTTCACAGTATAATGATTTTTGGTGTTCAGGAGCTCAACCGATAAATTCCAATAAGATAAATCGTAAGAAAGATATTAATAAAAATGTTTGTGGTTGAACCGAAATTTTAAACCGAATTTCGTCCTTTGAGATCATTTTATTCCTTTCTTGCTGTGACGCGTTAAGGTTTACCAGGTTAAGGTCGAATTGTGACTGAACGTATAGGTCTTCAAATACTGATTTTTGGTCTGTATAGATGTGGTTACCATTTTAAAGAGGGTTGATTAACTTTTCCCGCATGACGTTTTTTTTTTTTTAAATTATCTTATGTTTTTATTTCCCCTTTCGGCTAAAACGCGCTGCTTCTAACTATCGCCTCTTTGGTTGGTTTTCTACTATTGATCCAATCTGCTTCTAGATTGCGTTAACTTGATCGCAGGACTGTTTGCACCACCTATTCGTCTTCGAGCTCTTCTTTATTTATCTTCAGTTCATTCTGGCGTGTTTTATTTTTTTTAATCTAGCACCAAATTCGTTTGGAACGCCACGTAGGACAGCTTTAAGGGCAGCCCACCTAAATCTTACCTAACGTGGTAAATGACGTGATTTACTGGATTAGTTGTAATCGTTGTTTTTCTGATTCAAGTCAGTTTGTTGTTTGTTATTCGACAAACGTGTTTTAAACTTCCCATATCCCTTACCGTGTTCATTCGAAGCTATAGCTTTAAAGACAAATCACGATCGGTTTTGTTGGAATTCTCGAATGTTTTCTTTTCGCACCTTGCAGATGACGAAAGGCATTATGTAATTTAAGCGCATTCATGTGAGCCCATGCGCAGCATCTCGCGATGTTATGTTTGTATGCCTGGGCGCACGACTTTTATGTAAACTAGGATTTAAGATGATATTGAAATCCCCTCCTATCATGTAGCCGTCAGAAACTGTGATAAGGTGTGCCAAAAATGTCAAAAAGTCTTGAATATTATCATTGTTTGGCCCGTAATTATTTGTTAGCGTTAATTTCTTATTTCCGAGTTGATCATTGTAATTTAAAACCTCTCGCCTGGATTAGCTGTCTGTTTAGTTTAACAATATAAAATGGGTACACCCTTGCTATAATTTGTACCACGTGACCAAACAAATTCTTCTTCCCATATCATCTGCCAAACTTGTTCATCGCTGTGTGAAATGTGTTTCCTGTTTAAAAGGTATAATATGACCTGTCATTGGACTGATGGTGTGATTTATCTCTGATATACTTAAAAAAGATTTATCTCATTTTTTTTAAATTCATCTCATTTTAGTCTTATCACGGATTCCATTAATGTTAAACGAGGCTGTAGTGATAGACATTTTGATAACTAAAGAAAATCACAAAAATAAAACATACACAATTCCGCTTTGATATCTGTTTCACCTCAAGCGCTATGTTCCATCCATGGGTCAATGGGCATCGAGATAGTTTACTTAAAGTTCGATACATTTGTTCGATTTTTTACCGCAACTACAATTAATTAATTTACAGTTACACGAGTCTTTGGAGCACTTTTTGCTTGTTTGTTTTATTTGGAACTGAAATAAATGTTTTACATATACATGCAATTGAGTTCGTGTTGAATTGCACGCATTCGAATAGGTTGCTCTTCGTCCTAAACTCCGACTGGAATTGTTTGCAGCAGGGCATTCAATTCATCACCACTTGAAATTTCCTTCAGTGAATCGCTTTTTCCTAAATAGGAACCAAAATGGTTGTTTCTTCGTCGCAGCAGGCGCTTGATGTGATGTTAAACTCATGTTTGTTCTTGTAGCAATATAAATGGGTTGCTTCTGGGGCCAGGCAACTTTCGGTATATAGCGTTTTAGGCATTCGAGTAGGATCGGTGTTTTACTTAAGCTTTGTGATTTGTTGTTTTGTAAGGATTCAGAACTTTCTCGGCTTCTCTTTTAAGAATTCGTACTATTTGCGATTGATTTACCCTAAAGTCTAGAAATCATGAGGTAGGTGAACTGTTCCATATGTTGACTCAATATTCCTGCAATTACTTTATTTTGGAAGGCTGTAGAAACCCAGCCAATTCCTAGATTAAAGTAATCACTTTCCACTTTCATTGAGTCGAACATTTTATGTAGGATACTTACGCAAGCTTAGTTTGGAATTCTAAAATGTCTTGTCTACTCGTGCAGGTTACATCTACATGCGTCCCTTTTGTTTAGCAATTGCCGAGAACTTTTTGAAAGGATAATCAGCTTCTTTCAATGACTACCATAATTCGCCTAGTTTGAGAATTCTATTAGGCTAAAAAACTTAGACAGTTTGACCTTTTTTGCGCACTCCCTGCGCTTTTTACTGCCGCTTGTTGGTAGATCGTGCTTGCCTTCTCCATTTAGACGTGCACTACACGTGTGACTGTGGTGCTCAAATTTCACAAGTTGTGGTGTATCCACTAGTCCAGTGATCTCCAACCTTTTTAATATTCGACTCCAATTTAAATAAAATAAAATCAAAATTTACACTGCGACCAGAGGCGTAGCCAGGGTATTTTGCGCCCGGGGGCAAACTATAAAATTGGCGCCCCCTCCTTTATGTTTAATCACATTTTCTATTACAATAACATAATATACCTTACTTTATACGAAAAAACGATTCAAATTTTAATACAACATTGTATTTAAAGAAGAATCAGCCTTATTTTGGCTTTTTAAAGCTTATTTTGGCGCCCCTGTAGCTTGGCGCCCGGGGACATATGTACCCCACCGCACCCCCCTAGCTACGCCTCTGACTGCGACCCTAAGTTTGTTTTCAAATTACATAATTCAAGAGAACTGTGGTACATGTGCATCAAAATAAAATTTCAGTGCCATGGTTGCGCCTGCAAAGAGCCAATAGTTTGGCAAACGCGGCTCAACTTTGCATAAGCATAACTAGATGTAATGCTCTACTTCCAAGCGATTACGATTTTTTTTTTTTAAATCCTTATTGCGCTGGATCTCGCTTCACAAAGCCATGTGGTTGAAAACGGAATGAGTAGTTCAATAACAAAAATAAACAGAATCAGGTATGATTGCATCGAAGTCCAAAAGACTATTTTCTTTAGATGAGTTATACATGCGGTTTCTGTAAATTCTTCCACAAAACGTAGGGTCAGCTTTGGCAAAGGCATGACACAAAAACGATCTATTAACCAGTCTTGTTCGTTGGACGGTGTCAGGCTGTCGCCATATAGTAGTGCTTTTTTCTGAGTTGACCACGTGATAACCGAACCCATCTGGTCTCACCAACAAGAAAATAAACGCTGGTTTAGTGGTATACGACTTTGTGACTGCTTTCAAAGTATTATGCAGTTCTTCAGATAAACTTTAGCTGCCGCTCCATCGATACATATTCCAGCACATTTTCCCCGGGATATAGAATTTTCGTTAAAGAACTTACTAAGTTATGAATTTTCGCCTCCAGTATGCAACTGCAGTAATTGCAAAACAGAAGCTCTTCGGATAATACTTCTTCTTTGGTATAAATTGAATCAATACAGAAAATTAAATTGCATACGATTGAGAAGCATTTACTTGTATGGGCTTTTTAGCTTTGCAATTTGATAAGAGGCGACATACAAAGAACAAATAGCAACTTTATTGACTGCAGTAAATGCTTTCATGGCGCCTTCTTGTGATTCAAGAGATTGCAATTTACGTTCAAAACACTTAGCTTGTTTATTTACGCTGCCTGAATATTTTATTACTAACTAACGTCCCAGTTTAAGCAAACCAAACAGCAAACATCCAGTGGCTGTGCTGCACCTCATTATCACAAAGATACGATTTTTTATTATTTTACCACAGCCGATTAATTGTGACACAAGGTAGAGGAATCTGTTCTGTTAAGTCAGAAACAAATTTACTTTTTATTGACTGAAATTATGAATATAAAGCTTCTTATATAACCACGTTATCCAAGTTTAGTGAAAAAACAGCCGTTTTGATAACTCATTAAAGAATGTGACTTTCTCTGCGCTAAATCAAGGAAGTCTAATTTTGTGAAATGTCACGTTACCTGATTTAGCAGCTTTTAAAAGCTAAAAACAGCAATTTTATTTAGAAGAAAGCTTGTCTCCGCTATTAACTCAGTCACGTTTATCAGTGTGACGCCATTTTAAATAAAGCGAAATACATAAATCGTACTAAAACACCAGAGAAATAATGAGTTGTATGTTTATGGTAATGACCAAAAATCACTTTTGGTCAACAATTTTAACAATAGTACAACACCTAGAACAGCTACTAAATAGAACTGAAGCTACTTTGTGCATTTGTTACGCACTCTATGTTGTAACTTTAATCACTAAACTTTGTTCTACAGCTGTTGATATTGCAATTGGATGGTTCGTTCGAATGACAGACTCTAAAACACAAATCGGTTTAAAAAGGCACTAAATACTACTTTGTGTGAACTCAGACATCCATTTAAGGCGACCCCGCAAAACTTTTAGGCGACCCCACTCGGGGTCGCGACCCACAGGTTGGAGACCACTGCACTAGTCCATAACGTGTACACAGATTTTATTTGGTTCTACTGCTAGCAGTCAGTTGATCAATTTTATTTGGAAGGAAATTTTGTCAAATTTTGCTTGTTTAAAACGAAAATGTTTATTAGGATAAAAAGTGGCCATAACGCATCCGTGTTATAACATTTTTTCAAGCCGTTTTAACACCCCGCAACTGCCGATGTTGCGAAAGCAGCGAAGGGCCTTAATTTACAAAATGTAGACTGGTATTTGTATGGTGGCAAATTCATTTTGTAAAAATACAAGTAAATAAGTTAATTTTGTAGTTGAGATAATTGTAAATAGCCTTTAGTGTCGGGCTAGCGCATATAAACTTTTCCCAAAATGACACGGTTTCGCTTCAGAGAGGGAATGCTGAAGGCGAAGGAATCGGACCAGGAAACGAGTGAGTTGGTGGAGAAGGCGGCTCGAGGTTTGGTCAATACCGTCAACGTACAAGGCCCTCAAGCCGTCATGGACTGGGAGGTAAGGTATTTTGTCTGCTTTTTTCGGTACTTTTTAAAACAAGGTTTTATGTGTTTTAAGCAGAAAGTGAAAGTGTTTATCCGGTTTGTATTCGTTTTGGGTTCAACTGTTGTTTTTTCTAAAGCGACGCAGTATCGGTTTTGGTTTGGGGTGGAAAAAAGAAACTTACGTTAAACCTTAAACAGTAAAGTCCACACAGTTTAAATGTTGGACCGCGTATAACATTATGGATACATTTATTTTTAAACATTTTAACTATTTTAAATTGTAACCCGATTTGCACAGTTGCATTCATTGGGTGCTCTGAAGTTTAGCGTGGTCTGTTACTCGATTATTTTTAATCGTTTTTCCAGGACAACAATTTAATAAATTTTGGTCCACAATCAACATCTGCCTATACTTTCGCTGTAGTTTGTTTTGAATTATTTGCAAGGCACGGGTCTTTTTTTTGATTTTTTGTTTAAAACCATAAATTTTCTTTAAAATGTCTTTCATTGTCTTTCGATTTTTAAAAATAAAATAGTGTGGCTACCCTGCTTTAATAGTTTGCCACAGCAGACGATTGCACGTCACTAAACTGAACGAGCTCAATGTTGAACAGGTTGACGAGCTGCTCCAGTGGACGACGGCACTCAACTTCGACGACTACCTCGAGTCCTGGAAGGAGACGGCCACCAGCGACATGTCGGAACACGAAATCGCAAACAATAAATCAGGCCTGCAGCGCTCCGGCCCGGGCGAGTCCAGTGGCGCCGTCGGATCGCAGTTCCACCCTTTCGACCTGACCCGCACCTCCTCGGTCGGCCTGCGCCAATCGCCTCCCAAGAATTTTCCTGAAGCAAGCGGGTCGGCGTTTCGCAGCGATTCGCGTCCTATGCTGGAAAGCCACGAGACGCGCGCCACCGACGACGAGTTAGTCGCAACTGCTGGAAGTTCAGCACCTCGTCGCGCCAGTGTCGTTTTGGTTGGATGAACAAACTATGGCTATAGATTTTGTGTCTTGAATAACTAAATAATTCCTAAAATTGAGTTCGACTATAAATTCCTACAAAATTTAAGTAAACTGGCTACAAATATGAAATTTAGTGCTGCATTTTTAATGGAAATCTCACGTTTAGAAGGTTTTACAAAACCTTCTTGATGTATTTTAACAAGGCTCTTCTGTATAGATAGTTTCCAATCCTTGGCCACTTGTCGGAATATTTGCGTTAAGTTCAAGTGGTAACTGAAAATATACTGATTAATTATATTATCTATATTTTCTGTAATCACGCTACGTGCATACTGTGAGTGTATTCCCGATTTTCCTATTCTTAACAAAAAATGTATGTCTGGAAAATTTATTGAGATACTGTTGGAGTACTTGCTACCATTAAGTATTCATTTATTTAGTATTACATTTGCCACATAGATATGAAGTGTTTTCTTTCCAAAAAATGCGATTTGATTTTTCACATATAAATAATTAATGTATTTAAAAACGTCTCGTATGGGTGTAACTAGGCCTTGATTTGCAACATTATTCCATTCATCATATATGGCGATAGTCCTGTCAAGTTTTTACGTTATTTCACGCGTAAAAATAAACGCCAATCTAAAACAGTGTTTTATTTGCCAGAATTGTGATTGTAGTCGATTTGGTTTATTTATTGCGATGGTCACGGTAAAAAATAAACGTTTGCGATAACACAATGAACTGATATAATAAAAACTTGCAGCCTTCTCTTTTATCTATTTCCACTTGATCCAAGCGATTCTTGTTGTGAGATCTGCAAAGGTATTAAAATATTTATTTTTTATAAAAAGAAAAATTCACTTAGCAAAACAATTCTATGGTAACAAATAAATTATGTTTAATAACTACTTTTGTACTTCCATTTTAGTAATAATTAATTTATTTTTCTTTTATTGCCAAGTTTTACCACTTATATCCCATGATGCTGAGGCGTCCAATCTTCCTTCTGTGAATTCATACAGAAACTGTCGTGGTGCAAGTTCGGATGTAAGCACGTCCTTAAGAAGAGCGATATAGGCAAGTGCAAGTCTGAGCGTGTCGATCTGTCATAAAAAAATAAGGTACATAAATATAACGTGACAGTGTTGTTATACCTATACACAGTTTTACAATCTCTCGATTTGCATCAACACTTACCCCCCATTACATAAAGAGTTAACGGAGAGACAAAATGACAGCTTCAAATTTTACAACACATGTTGACTCAAATGTGATAGTGTTGTTTTGAAATGACTTACAGTCTATCTAACTGCTAAATAACGTAAATTCAAGTCAAGTATCAGGCCAAGTCACAGTGTATTTTATCAGTCACACAAGCCCAGTCCAGGTAAAACTGTTTGCAGTGTACAAGTATTTAATTCATCTGATGGAGAACAGTAAGTGATGGTTACCTTGGAAAGCCGTTTTTCGTAAGGAAATGTTGGGACTACTTCTCTTAGTTCATCAAAAGCACTATTGATATTCAGCATTCTTCTGCGCTCCCTGTCGCTGGCGATAGTTCGGGTATCATGAAAAGACACAACCCCAACTCTCTCGGATTCAGCATTCTGCCTACGCCTGCATATGCGAACAAAATACGTTTCAAATTTAAAGTCTAAGCAAATGTTTCTTTAAAAAAAATTGACGAGGAGATGTAGCAATTCGTGTCATTGCCTGTAGCAATTCGATTAATAGCTTCAGGTGGCACGTTAGCCAAAATATGTATACCACTGATACAGGCTACATTAAAGAAATTACAATGTATAGTCTGATGCAAAACAAAACTTACCGTTTTTTAACCATCTCTTTTTTCGACGCTTGTCTTTCCGACCTTCGCTTTCTAGAGATATGTAACGTGTCGACATCGTGTCCATACTAACATTTGATATAAACATTGCTTGTAAATATTTGCTACAAATAAATAAAAAAACTGACATTTATTTTGTCATACCTGAGACACAACATTTGTGATGTTGCTGACCGTATCAAGCACCGATGGCAAATTTTCTAGGTAGTCCTTCTGTGATATGGAATTCAGGAAGTTTTCATGGCATTCATCACCCATGGGAGGCGTGTCGTGTTTTGCTTCTTTATATGTAGAAAGTAAAATTATATATTGCAAAATAAAATGGCTTGAACGATTTAACTGTAACGCCACGCATACCTATTAGTTGTGCTGGTGCAATATTTTATATGGCATTTATTTTATAATCGGAACATTCCGGGCACCTTACCTGTGGGGTCTATCCAGTCCAAGGCTTCCACATGATCATCCTCTAGCTTCGATGTTTCGATGTTAGGATTTTTACAAAATTCTAATTGTGGGCGAAACGTTTCCATCTTTAGAGAATACCATTTCATTATAAATATTTTACCTTTAATTTTGAGTAAAGCTGAAATCGTCTAAGTTCGTCGAATCTTTTTATATAATTGATATTCACATTCAACTCACCTCGTGAAAACTTTTTGTAACATCATCTTCTGCTTCGTCGTCGGTTGTTGCCAGGTAATCCGACGTCACTCCTTCAACAAAGATTTTACCAACTGACGGGCAACTAGCTAAGTGACTAAACACGGACATGTCCTGCTCGTTGTATCTGTCGCGTGAAGAAGTTTCGATGCTTTCCGAATCCACTGAAACGCAGTCTAGGACAACCCCCTCGTTTTGTTCCATGGTATACGTTGACGAAATTACACTGACTGCAAATAAAGATTTCTGACAGCTTTGCTATAGCGTTGGACTTTTTATATTTATTTGTAATTTCTTCGGATGTTGGATTATCATTAAACGATGAGATAGTAATTTGATGTATAAAAGCCAGCGTTTTTGTTTTCTTCTTTCATTGCGAATTAACTGCAGATGGTGTCTCCTATTTATTTAAGCCGCAGCTGTATTCGAACGCAAGGTTTCAGAAACACAAGCAGGATATGTCAGATACATTCAAAAGACCGGTAAGTACCAAATCGCGATGAATTGCTTGATAATTATGATTCACAAGAAAAACGTTGGTATTTCAGACTTACTTATTCTAAACAAATGTATTTAGAATAACTGGCTTGCTAAGTAATGTATGGTTTGCACATTGTTTAGAGATGTAATCTACTACGTTCAGGCTACGGTATATATCGATTGTGACTAAAATCCCATTTTTTTTATTAAATTTGAAGTTATTATTCAATGGACTTTATAATACGAAATGTTTACGTGAAGTACTCAAATATGCATATATATGTGAACCTGTTGCATTCTGCGTGTAAGGTTATAGAGCGTAAAAGGAAGTGATTTGCTGTTCCAGCTGAGAAAGATAAAGGCCCTTAAGGATTGCGACAAGCTAAAGCGCTATCTCAATGTGCTGCGGAATTGTTCGTCTAAACGTCTGTGAGACACGATCGCTATTTCGATTTTAGTAGCGTAATCCGACGCTTGGAAAACGTAATACAGGATATCATCTTTACATCTTTTGTGAATTACTTTTTGTCAATTTAGACAAAGACTGATAAACTTGATTATTTCTATTGCAATTTTTTCAAGTCTTTATTGAAACCATTCCATTTTGTCAAAAAATATTTTTTTCTTAAATACTAGAGCATGCAAAAATAACTGCAGTTTAATTACCTTAATAACACGAGGGCAATTACCAAGTTTACCTTTACAGTCAAACTTTATATGTAATTCAAACTTGCTAAAGTCCACACTCAAAATAATTTTAATACATAACCGATATATTTGACTCTTTTCTCCGTAAGGTTATACTACGAAAAGTAGAGTTTTGCGTTTAATAAAACATGACATAAACGAATTCTTAACATCCGAATAATGTGCCAATTAAGTAAAACAGTTGCACCACAAAGCGCTGCTTTCTAAAATTTTACAAATTTCTGACCGACTCGTTGTTATATGTATATTCCGTATAATTGGAAAAGAAAAACAGCAAAACAAATTTACCACGCTATAGTATAGTGTAATCTATTTCAATCCATTTTGTAAAACGTGTATACTACATATTGTAAAATAGCAATATTAAGAAAATGTTAAAGTCAAAACAAAATATTTTAAAATTGATCGATTTACGAACTATGGTAAGTAGTATTGTGTCGAAACGAAAACACAACAAAACATTAAATTGCCAGCATCAAACATGTGTGGTAATCTGGCACCTTTGGTTTGACGTGCTTTTACAATATTGCATTGGATTAAGAGTATAACGATCATATTTGTAATGTTGGCATATTTAAATAAACTTGTGTGTCAGAGAAAGATGACTTGGGAAATATATTAGGTTAAAGAATATGATAGCAACAATGTAGGTCTATACATGTTTATTCGTTTTTATGGAACGTATTGCGGAGGATCCTCGCAATTAACATCTTCTACGTTTTCAATTGGTATGACATCTACCAAGGTTGGAAGGTTGTAGCAAGTTTTGCACTCTACAGGAAGCTCTTCTGATTTGTGAGAGTAATCTGAATAATTAGTGTAAAAATTAAAATATGGAAGGATGATACAGCGTCTTGATTGTCGAAGAACTAATATAGTTTTGCTTTAAAACGCTTTGAGAATACAATACTATAAGCATATTTCTGCTTAGATTCGAATTTGCAAAAGCTGGCACAGTCTATTATGTCAGACATAACATTGTTAGCAAAATATCCAATTGTCGATAGTGGCAACAACTTGCAGGTTACAAATTGCGTCCAAGTATTACTCTGGTTTTGCTTTCATCTTATTTCTCGTATGTAAACATATTTTATCAATATAAAAAAGAATATTAACTTGGTAGCTTGTTGCATCCCTTTGAACAACATTTGTAGGGAACGACTCCTGGGATTGGGTTGAAATTTCTTTCATTTGAACGTCCTTTGATTTTTCGCATGAGAATCACAACAGTTAAGCCGCAAGCTATCCTGCAAAAGAGTTTGGGCGAACGTTACACCGTGTAGATGCAGTGATATCCTGGTATATATTAAAATAATGAACTCTACAATATATTCAATAGTAAAAAAGTTTACTTAGTGTTGCCAAATAACGTAGCAACGAGAAATTTACAAACAAGAAACCTAAAGAAACTTGCTCGTCCAGTTAACTTATGAGAATATTTTAAACTAATATAAAGTAGTGTTTTGTTTAGGTTAATTAAGTCAAAAGTTTTACGCGACCAATTAAAAAGAAAATAAGTTATATAAAGATTTGAAAAAAATATATTCGAAGTTATATTGGCATAACTTTTAAGTTGAGGGGAATTTAGCTTTAAGCTTTTTATCAGTTAACGCAGGGGTCGGCAACCTTTTTGGCACTGCGGACCGGTTTAAAACTGAAATTTTGTCGCGTACCGGCCTTAAAAAACAACAAATGTCCAGGAAAAGAAATTTATTACAACTTTCAATGCGAACTTTATGCTTGTTTTGCCGCAAAGAGATGCTCCTACCTAGGAATTAATAAACTAACGGAAACCCGCGGGCGGCATCCGGCCCGCCAAGCAATTTAATTTAACGCAGCCCGCTGCTCATTTCAATAAAACTTTTAGGCCATAACGTTTTTTCTTAAACTACACTTGTATACCATTATTGCCAATTCCTATACTCTTACCAACTTGTCAAACTAAGGATATTTAGCGCATTCCTTAAAAAGAAGTCACACTTTTCTATAACATATAATAATGTATGATTCCATTTCCAGGCCCTACACGACACTTTCAATAGTTAGCCTACGTAATATAAAAATGAATAAATGGCACTATGAAAAAGTACGAACCACAGACCGACACCTGAAAAGTATAGGATAGACATACGTACATGGCTTGCCAGAATGGCTTGTTTGACAACAAAAAATCATTTTTTAACGTGGTTGATGTCAGAAAAATCGTTAGACTTTTTGTTTTTGTCATTTTTAAGTCTAAAACTAATTAATATACATACGTTTTTTCGAAACCTTTTCTGCCTAAATGTCAAAATAATAAATTATTTCATTATGGGACATATAGTTTATAAACATTGTTGGCATGAAATTCTATTGCACTTTAAGGTTAGCACGCTTAAAATTAAAATACGTGATATTTTAGTCCATTTTTCGATATATTGTAAGTACTAGAAGTTAGATTTTGTAATAAAAAATGCAATAAGGATGTTGTGAACGTGCTATGTAACTCATATGGCCACAACACACTATAGTTGTTTAGAATCTCACGAGAGATTGATACTATAATTGAGATTTTTTATCAAACCAATCAACCATGGAGTAGTAGGCTATATTGAAACGAAGGTAAATGTGTTTTAAATATAAAAATACATTTAATTATTTTTGACTTTTTATCAGGTTTTTACGTACAGTTCGTGTTTAAACAAAATTTTAATTTGACAACCCTGCTACGGACCGGTAACCAACTCCTCGCGGACCGGTACCGGTCCGCGGACCGGCGTTTGCCGACCACTGGGTTAACGTAAACTACCGACAAATTCAAAATGCGTTTATCTCTATTTGGTTTGTATAACTTCCATTTTGGAGAATATCATGGTCTTCAGGGCGTTATTTTACTCGATATTTTACACAAAAACTACCGCGGTCTGATTTTATAGCAAATGACGTCACTAGTAAGCTCAAGCAAAATAGATTAAATTTAAACGTTTAACAGTCAGTTTTATCCAGGTTATTATACTAAAGTTTACTATTAGTTTTTCGAAATTTAGTTCTAGATCAGGGGACGGCAGGATCAATCCCGCCAGTGTGAATTATCTCCCCCGCGACCTCTTTTACAAACTGAAAACAAGGTCATGTCCCATATTTTTAATAAACTTAACTAAACAAAAATGAATAAAAATTCGAGCTCCGTGGGAATCTCGTTTACTGTATAGTGTATTTGCATTTTGAGGGACTCCTGTCAGGCCAAAGCGACGTGAGCATGAAAACTATTGGAATTTTTTTTTTTTTTTTTCGCGCGTTGATACCTTTTTGAGTTTAATTAGACTCATTTTATTTTATAAACATATAGGTTGGCTCCTGATTAACCGTGGTTATCATGAAATGCATATGAGTGTGGTTTGTCCCGCGACACGCAAAACATTGCCGACCCCTGCTATACAGTAGGTGGTAATTAACCTACTATAGTTCGAAAACAAAATTAACCATGCAACATACAGAACGCGGTTTTGCCACAAGTACCTATTCTACTTTTACGACGTGGCACCGGGTATCTCTGGTCCACTATTATTGGACATTCATATTAGGAATCAGGTAATAATTATGTTGCCAAACGTTGGATAAACATAAATCACATCGGGAGTGATTGGTCAATTAATGTCAACTTATACATTTCCAATTAATTACGTTTATTGTATTTACCACTTCTATATTTTAATATATTTAAACTTAAATACGCACAGGAAAACGGCGTGGCCAATAACTGAATATAGGGAAGATGTAAAACTTGGCTTGACAAGCCAACCCTGATTTTGTTGCCACCATTGCTGATCCACATTGACGTTTTCACTTTCACCTCTTTGATTTTGATCAGACTCCAGCGAGCTTTTGCTATCATCAACTATTATAAAAATGTTACAAGTCAGAATGTATATCAGAGTTGTCCGATAATATCGGATCGTAGCCGATGCCGCATGCCAAGTTTTGGTATACTATCGTGCAGTATCGGTACTAATCCGATTCCAAATTAATTTTAGCATTGTAGTAATGATTTGAGATCCATAACTGAATGTCTTTCACTTCGTTAGGCTTCGGATCGGCAGTATATTTTGCCTAAACTATCTAGTAACGGCATCGAAATGAAGTACAAAGTGGCATCGGTATCGAAATAAAGTCTGATATATCTTAATGTATATTCACATCAGTAAGTTAAATGTAATCAAAAAGCACGTGGCCGCTTTTACAACGAAATGCGAAAGAAAATATTTTTTAAATACTTATTAAAGTTTTATCAAATAAAACATATTATTTTCATTCTATTTTGAAATTCATTCAGTCTGTTTTTACATTAGAGTGATTGTGGGGGGAATATAGAATATGACAGTTAAACAAAGTTTTCATTAGTTTAAGGCAAGAGTTCTACAATACCCATAAAAAAGGCAATTAATGTAGATTATGTAAAATAAATAAAAATATGAAAAAATATTAGGAAATCGAAAGTTAGGGGTCGAGTTAATGCTACATATATAATAGTCTTAGTTGTTTGATATGTGTATTTCTTGTTTGGTAACTGCATACAAAAAGCATTTTAATTAAACGTGTTTATTGCCAGCAACACTTGTGTCTGTCAACTGCCAGCTGCACTATTGTGCGGGCACGAAAGAAATCTTTAAATAAGTGTCCAAGTAAGACCTGTTTTTCGCACAAAGCTGTTTTTTTTAGCAATAGGCAAGCTTTAAAACGCTAAGCTGTAGTGAATTCAGTGGAGATTAAATATTTCCTTACATGTTTTTGTATATACTATTTTTATACTATTCGCAAATGGTCGTTCAATGCTTGACTTTTTCAATAGCTATAATCTTAATGAAAGTCATTAATCAACTTACCATAGAACGGACCAATGGTTTTTGTAATTAAATTGTCAACATCATTGCTATCTTCATTATTCTGTCGCTTTCTGCGTGACGCTGTGCATACTGGGTTACAAGCATCAGTGGTGTCAGAATCCATACATACACGGAACATGCAGTGGATATACACCGGAGGCTTCTGTGCACTCTAAAGAGAAATCGACAAAAATAGTTTATCAATTTTGCACTAATTTTAATGGTTAGACTCAGGCCTATTGCGTTTAGGCTCTATAGTCGCCAGCAAAAAAATGTTCAAAGAGATTCCCCCGGCTTTTGTATGGTGTTTATTGTGGAATCACAACCAAATTAATACCTTTAAACGTTTTAATTTAATTTTTAGCAATAGTATCGCATCGGATCGCGATATATTTTGCCTATAATTTTGGGTAGTGGTATTGTTGCACCGATTATTTTATTGTTTGCGGTTGGTATTGTTTATTTGCTTTGTCGTTTGTACTCTTGTTGTTCTTTTCACTCTTTCTTTCTCACTCACTGTATATCGCTTTTCCACTTTTACACCTCACCTTTCACGTTTTTATTCTTATCTTATCACGTTTTCCGTTGGCACCTAATAATTAGTTACGTTTGAACCTTAAACCATTTCTTTCTCTCGTTGTTGTGATTCGCGTAGCAGTCGAAAATGAATGTGGTCAGTCGGGTTTTGGGGAGCTTAAGAAAACATTTAGAAAGCTTGATAACGTTTTCGCCACCTTTTAAGACGTTGGCCGCTCTTATCGTTTTATGTGTTTTATTTTTTATTTACGTTATGTAATATTAGTACAGCTTATGACACGTGTAGCACTTGGCTTACCGACAGGTCGTAAAGTCGGTAGCCTGAAACTTTAATGTAACAGTATCGGATAAAAACGTGTGTCGCACATCCCTTAGGTGGACTATTTAATGAGAGAAAATAGTTTTTAATTTATTAAGATGCTTCGTAAAGTAGCTGTAAAATAAGTGTGTCGTAGCCTATTTAAAATTATTTATTGTTCATAAGGTTTAACCTTAACAGCGTAGTAGCCTAACGTTGTATAAACCAACTACCAGAGCATTTAGAAATAACAAAAATATTTATGATTATCTAAAATTCTAAATTGTAGCCTAATCCCTAACACAATAATTTCCACTCAAAACATGCAGCGGTATAATTAAATGTTAACATTTTGTTTATAAGTAAAATGGTTTCGTTTTTTGTGGCTAAGGCACAATATAGGCTACAAAATTAAACTTAGATTAAAATCTCTTTAGTGTATAGCGGTTCGTACCCGGTTCGTACCCAGAGAGGTTAGACCGCTGGGGCGTGCTGTAATTGTATTGCGAAGGTTTTAATTTACATCGTTTTTGCTTTTCAGGTTATATTTTGATAACCCTCCACCCACCCCTGGCAATCTCTGGATTGGAAAACCCAGTACTTACTTTTCCTAAAGTAATACACTGTCACTGAAAAGCTCCCAAATAATTTCATGGTTTTGGTTAATAGTTGCGGGTAATAATTGTAATCAGTACCCCAAGAAAGTGGATGACAAAATAAATAACTTTTTAGTGCGATGATGTATCGAGGAGCTAAATAAAAGTTATCAATGGCCATTACCGGCTTGCCGACTCCGGTGGCAAACTCAAACATCTCAAAGACAAAGCGAACAGTATGAGGAGTTGGCTTGGGCAAGAAAAAGAACGTTGGGTCTTGCCTACAGCCAGAAGTAACAAGGTCGTAAGTAACCAAGTCGTTAGGGTCTGAAGAGGGCGTGGCATAGCACATTGTGGTCACAAGACTGACCCCTTGTTGCAGAACGCTGTTAGCCTCAACAAACACCTTACAGCCAATGACTATCTGCAACATACGTACACATAACTTTAAATTATGAAACAAATATAAATACCTTGGCTCCTCTCCAAAAACTAGGTAGACCGCAACAAAGACAGCAGTTTAAGTATGAAACGAAAGGTTTACAAATATTAAAAAAAATACTGTTATAAATATTCATTTTAGGTTTACCGGAGATGCTTGTGAAATCAAATTTGTAAATCCATCGTCGCTAAACGACTCCATGGAAAGAGAGTAACTGGATAACTTGCTTATGTTTTGGTTGATGATGATGCCCTGTGGCCTCAAAGCTCCAACAGAATCATTAATATTCGTTGGAAATGTGCAGGAAGCGTTAAATTCAACAAATGGGAGATTTGAACTGCCCGTCATGACTTGTTGGTACATAATAGTGTTCTCACCATCCTGAAAAATAGTATTTTATACAGCAATGGAATCTGTAGTTAGCTTGTCCTGGGTCCAATAAAAAAAAAGTTTTTAGCACAATATAGTTCGTCACAGAACAATAAGACGACCTGTGAGTATAAGAATTTCCAATAGAACTTGGATCGGAGCCGCTACCCGATCCTAAGTCGTACTAGCCAATTCTGTACTTGTAGGATACCAATTTAGGGCAGTATCGGTGCCGATCCGATACCAAATAAGTGGATAATTTAGCCGTGGTTTGAAATGCGCATGTTTTTTTATGTTTTTATAAAGGTAAGTATTTGTAAAAATTAAATTACCAAACGAATCCAACTGAACTGAACAGTTGTACTAAAGCAGTGGTTCTTATTCTTTAATTTTGGATACAAATGAAAAAAAATAGTAGTTTCTTTATAAATTATTAGGGCCTCAACATATTGTCCCCATGTATTGCAGGGAAAACTTGTATGTTTTAAAATAAAAACATGCATTTACTTTGTACGGCACAATGTCAAAAGTTCGCTTTTTTGACCCTATAAAAGACCTTATTCGTTATTGGATTGTTAAACGAACACACTTCTTGCAGGGTATTAGTTTCGGAATACGAAAGCTTAATAAAAACGATGACAGTTACTCCAAACTTTAAAATCTAATTAAATCTGAGTTTGACTCGGTAACAAATGTTTTATTTATGGGCGGCACATAATTTTAGAACAATTTACAATTTTATTTTAAAGCACTACAAGTAACTTGTATATAGTCTACTTAGTTCAACAGTATCATATACCTCCTGTATGACAGAGCCACATTTTCCAAACGGGATCACGATCACCAGGTCAGCGCCCATTACGCTTGACATTGCATTCAAATCGCACGTCGCGTTTAGGGCTACCAGGTCACTAGCTGTTAATTCTCCCAACAGATTCAGTGGTATTGTGAATGTCACCGACTCAACAGAGCAGGAAGCAGTGAAGTTAGGGCCTGCTTGTCAGGAAAACTATTTCAGTTACAGGTACATTGTATGCTTTTGTGAGTTTAGAAACGTATAGAATATAAAATAGGAAACTCATAAAATAGTTTTACGCGCAATACAGTCATACCATCTTATTGAGACAAACGACTTAATAAAGTTAAAGACACGATAATGTATGACGTAATACAACCGAAAATCGCCTGAATAAAACATAACCTGTCGAAATAAGAGCTAAATAGACAAAATAATACATATAAAAGGAGAGATGAGACGTTTTAGGGCCACCGGTCTGGCATCGGCCGTTTAGGTGAGGACGTTTCAACGCCGCTATAGTTTGGCACCGGACAACTTGCGACTGTTAGGACTAGAAAGTATGACTAGAGTTAGGGTTAGGGTTGAAATTATTAGGGTTAGTGATGCAGTTAGGGGTGGGATTTAGGGTTAAGCAAAATGGGTTGGGACCCTTTGGACTTGGTTCTTGCTATTTAGGGTTTATTCAAAAGTGTTTCGGCACTATTGCGATATAGACGTTCTTCCGACTATTACACGTATTTGTCCCATTTTGGTCTTTTCCGAACTGTGTTTTATTCGAAAGTTGATTTTTTTCTAATTTCGGTCTTTCTGCAGGAGTCCATAATATGTAATGAAATGTACTTACGGACGATATCCCGATTATTACATCTTTCAGAATCGATAACGTCTCGGATCGCTTGGACGGAGATAGGCACATTACCATCGTTGGGTTTGTCCAAGTAAAATATGAATGGACAAAATGTGGCAGTGGCGTTTCCACAAGCTGCTAGCCTTGATGTTTTGGGTAAAAATACACAAAAATTATTGTCATTATAAAGTAATAAACAGCATGTAGAAAACATGTTGTTGTCCCGCTTTTTATGTATATTCGGCTTACGAGTATCTTCCAGTTCTTAATTATAAGTGTCAAATATCCGAACTTGTTTGGCCCTCACATTTATTATGTTTAAACGCTAAATTAAAAAATCCAAAAAAATTGTCCTTCTTTTATGCAGAAACCGTGAGTTACGAAAAGCAAGTTTTACTGTATATATATAAATACTAATGTTTTAGACTTACTAATGCTTGTTTAGGTATAGGTTTCGGAAATAGTTTCGCCACGATAAGTCATCCTAAACTTAGTTGGCTTAAATTTATCTTGAACTAAGAATTATTTAGACAGTTTTGTTGGGGTGGGGCACTGGTCTATATGTGTTACCCGGAAACATCGTGCACAGCAGAAGTCTTAAACCACGGCCCTTGAATACTTTTGTGCGGCTTAAGCCGGTTAAGCGCTCTTCGCCGCAGGTCGCTTTAATGAACGCTTTGTTAGCCTCAATTTTTGAAAAAAATGGCCGTCGTAGTTGTAACAGGCAGGGTCGTTGCACGCTTTTATGCATATTGGCGAAATTAAACTACAATAACAACACATTTGTTGAAAAGCATCGTTAATTTCGCTGACAACGAAGTGGAACAGTTTGTGATTGATACGTCACAGAGGCTGTTCTGACATCGCAATTCCATAGTGTTTCACGCACAATTAAAATCACGTGACTTAAATGCGTCAACGAGGTGTTGCGTCTTTTTTGTGTTGAACAGACTATTTTAAACAACCGTAACTCCTAACAATCTTCTTTTTCAGCGGCTAGAATACACTACACGTACATTTTTACCCCGAGACGCCCTACGTTATTTGGGTTTCTGTTCATCAATGGCGTATTCAGGTTTGAGTGATAGGACCTCGCTTTTTGTAAGTGATATTATGTTTTTTGTTCGTTTTTGGTTTACAAACTGTCCGAACCGGCACTGTTTTTGATGTAATTAGGTCACGCGTCTTAAGCTAATGCGAAACTAAAATAAAACGCAAAACGCCCTTTTTCGTCTTTTGTTTGGTCGACCGTAAGCGCAGGGTATTTTTTATCTTTTGTTATTTGTTCAGGTAGGCTGAATAGCAAGCGCGTATTCGACGATTGAGACTGAAGTCAAGCCTTCTTTTTTATTCCTGCTAAAAACGAGTTAGGCAGCGAATGTTCCATCGCTGTTTGCTGTCTGCGCTAATATCCGATGTTGGTGTACAATTGACGCAACCTATTTTCCCTCAACAGCAGCTTGTTTTTGCTGACTTGGCACACAGCTTGGCGCAGATGTTGCGCTAATCGTGGTATGATACCAGCCGGAAAAAAAAAACTTCGTTTAGTATTGCAGGTGGCAAAAGGCGTGCTTGTAATTTATAGTAGTCCCATATATCAGGGGTGTGCAACCTTTCACACTGCCGGGCCAAATATATCTATTTGGATTAGACCACGGGCCACTTGGATATATCTCGTCGACCACCTGTTGTGACTACCACGAAAGTTTATTGTTAATCAACGGAAAAGTTTTTAATATTACTTTAATGAGAGCTTTGAAGCTGGTTTGCTTTCCCAACCACCCTATCCAGGTTCACTTGAAGTTTTGGAACCCGAAGTCCACTCTCCAGGTGTACATTAGTCAGTCAGATTTCGTGCACCCCAGTTCGGAAGTAAATTGTTCACACACGTACGTTGAACCGAACAATGCTATTCTTGAAGCGACAAATTTTTTCAGCTGTGGAAACTTATTTAGATCGAAAGGTTTGCGGTAAAAAAAAACAAATTTTCAGCTGCGCAGAGATAAATTTGTTTCTTGTTTTTTTACAACTAACATAAACATTGAAATTGATTGAAAGACAATTAAACTTCATACGAGCGAAAAAGATAAAACGGCCATTTTTTATTATGGTATTGCTACATAGCCCATAAGCAGCTTTTCAAATGCATCTTAAGAACAAAAAAATTGCAGCACTCAGTGTAATACACATGTTCAACTTTCACACAACTTGTACACTTTCCGCAAAAGCATCCAAAACACATTTTTGTAGTTTTATTTTGTTAACAGGTCACATTACTTTGGAGTTACGTTCGCTTTCTGCTTACGTCAGTATTTTAACATTTATACCTCAATGTTTTGTGGTGCGGGCCAAAAACAAAGTCAAAAACAACGCGGGCCACACCTTTTGTCTTCGCGGTTGCACGCCCCTGCCATATATGAAACATAGGAAACTGCCCTGCTGATAGTCGAATTATGATTCTACCAAAATCAATTACACATATTTCACAGTCTTCGTGTAGGTTTTCGCCTGAAGTTATCGATTGCACACTAAGCGATTTCGCAGCTGGTGCCTGACCTGAGTGTCAACGACTCATGGTTCGCTTTTGCTGGACGTTAATTTTTTCTGATTAGTTTTCTTATGGCGTGTCATTATTCATTACCGTCAGACGGAAAATTGGGGAATTTCCCTAAGTTGGATCCCCCTCTTTTTAATTTACTGGATACGCCCTTGCTGGTTATGTGACATCCCCTTTGAAACGGTCACGCTATGCGCCAGAAGAAAATAATTTGCATGTAGTTTTGTTGCTTTCACATAAGTGATTACTGATTACGTGAAGTTAGGAGAAAACATGTCTTTCTTGGGAACAATCGTATAGTGAGGTGTATACCAAATGTGGGATAGTTGTTTCCATAATATAATAAATTCTTCAATAAACCTCTTAACAACAAAAGATCAAACTTTTACAAAAATCGAAACCTCATTTGTTGCTCTTTGATGCTGTTTGGGGTAGAATTGTCTGTGATGATAACCAAATTGTCTAAGTGTGGACGAATGAACGACATTCTCTCTTCGATATTCGGAAGCGAAAGTACCATTTGGGTTGTGACGAAAATAATCGCTTTAAAAATGCAATAAAAGCAAAGTTAATAGGATACAATATTTTGGATTACATAAAAAAGTTATTATCAATTGCATGAAAAAATAAATACAAAGGATTTATAATACTAACGATGTTTTAGTTCAATTTACAAAATCGTAAAGAAGTATATAAGCATATGAGTTCTTTTAAGAACAACACTGAAAAATAATGAATGGCTACAAATTCTTAGCAGAACTTTATAATCGGAATGAATAGAAGGTGGAAGTGTTTGCTTTATTCCTAACAGAAACGCATTGGGGAAAGACTTTAAAAGTAGACTTTGTTAATGCCTCAGCAGATATAGGATAACTTTTGTTTGAAAAAACGAATTGATGTTTGCTGTGCGTTGTATTTTTGTGATTTATTTTCTTGTAATGGTTTATTTAGAAATGTCTTGAGCAGCAAGGCCTTAAGTAGAACGGTAAAACAGTGTTTTAAGTGTTTAACATTTTAAGAAAAATGCAGGCCTTTTATTGAAATGTAATTTGTGGATTTTGTTTAGGTCGTTACATCACAGAGCTAAACTTACCCGTAAATGTGGTGCTTTCAAAAGGTCGTAATGATGCGGGCCCCTCGTATCCCCAGTTTGTAAATTGAGCGTTGGAGCGTATTGCCTGGCCAAGAATCTCCACCCACTCAGATTTTCCAGTACAAAGTGGGGTTGCTCTGGTTTGTAAATCCATAATCGCAGCCGTAAAGTTTGGGGAAGTATCGTAACTGTAAATAAAAACTTTATTTATTACCAACGGGATACTGGGATCCAATTTTCCTTTAAAGGCCGTCGTTCTGTGATCCAACACAGTTTTGACAATTGGTATAAAATTAAAAAAAAACTTTAAATCTACGCCTTTGTGCTATGACTTAATTTGCTGGTAAGATACTTATTTAAACTTAAAAACACTCTTACTTTCCAATTGTAACCGCCTGGCTACTCCATAATTGCACACCAGCGTTAATCGCTGACGTGACTACATCTTCGGCGAAAAATTCAAGAACTGCACTGACCCGACGACGCCAGTCCTATTAAAAAAAGAGAAACGTCAGATAAATATTATGCATCAACTAAATCAATGTTTCAACTTATATTAGGCAGTGTTTTCCAAACTTGTTTCAGCTCATCGCAAATCTACCTACTGTATCGCAGCCATTTCGTGCCGAACTAATGACTAAAAGTATTTGGGCGCGGGAAATGCCATTCCAGGTCGGCAACCCGCCGACTCGGTTTCCCTGGGTATAGCCTTATGTGACTTTTAGAGCCTCAGATTTCCTCAGCGCTACGTGGTTTCTTGATGTGCGATTAACTAGTGAGTATACGATAGCGTTGGCATTCGTCGTATGGAGACCGATGGGACACGACGCATTTTAAGCACTGCTTGCAACTTTTCGCCGCCAACACTGGTACTTCATTTTTTAAAGTTATGATACCTTTTTATTCAGCTCAAATAGGGTGTACTAGAATATGTTTTACCCTTGTATAAATGGTTTAATTAAAAAAAATGGCTTATACAGTAACCAGGGGTTAGAATGATAAAATGATGCAAATACAACACAAAACTAGACGGGGGTGCGGTTGTGTTTTGTCAGGGTGTATTTTACAGGGCCTTATTTTTATGGGTGGTTAAAAATGAGGTCGTTATAAACAGGGTTATTTACCAGGTTAATTTTCGTAATATTAAATATTACACTTTGGTTTATTCGTTTTACGGTTTATATTAAGCTGTACTTTTTCTTGATTTGCTTCTGCAAGCAAAAACAGATATGGGCCGAAAATTTTCTGCCATCACTTCTGACGTAAATGTAAATATTTTTTCCACAAAAAAACGCTTATTGATTTAACCCCCTCTTCCCCGTCCCCCTCAAACCAAATAAAAAAACAATTAATCACCCCTCATATTAGTAAAAAACCTACAATCAATTAAAAAAATATGTGTTTGATGCCCCAGACACCATAGATCAGTTGTTGTCAAACTTTTTTTGTTGCGGCCCAAAGCATTATTTTCAGAGCTATTGAAAGGCCCACTCCGAAAACAGTGGCGCATTTAGAATAATTTTTTAACGTGAAATATTACACGGCGCCTTGATGCTGAAAAAACACCATGCCTTATTGTACAACATACTATAAAACGAGGATTATACGCGCGAAGCGCGCACAATTTTTTGTTTATATATAATTAAAGTTAGCAAAAATATTGTTCGACAGGCTCTCAGGGCCATATTTGGCACGTGAGTCTGAACCACGTGAGACAATATAAAAAAAATTTGCCACACTAAGTCTTAAAATAAAGGCAATGAATGTACGGCTATCACGCGGCCCACTAAAAATGGCTCTGCGGCCCACTGTTTGCCGACCACTGCCATAGATAAACGATAAACATAAACGTATTCTGCTCCCGGGAGTAAATATTTCATTAACAAAACAATATTTTTAAAATTTATTTTTTTAAACCCCCTTCAAAATAACGCACCCAACCCTTGGCACAAACCGCAAAAATCTACAACCTTTTTAAACATTCTGTTTTTATCTAAATTCGAATTAAGTACAATCAACAGTTTTCTTATAAATCAACGTTTTGTACTAGTTTGCCATAAAACGACCCGATTGTTGGGTTGTTCACCCTTGAAAAACAAACAAGGGATTCGTAGTATCATTTTTATGGTTTACTTGCGATTTGATTTACATAAATAGAATATTGGCGAACATCACAAACGGGAGATATATTGCTAGATATTACTGTCGCTAGATGGGCGTAGAGAGCTTCAAATAACTTAACAGACTATTTTATAGCGAAAAAATACGACCCGTTCATAATTGGACCTATAAACCCAATTAACGTAATAAACATTAATTTTTAAGATGAAAGCCGAATATTTCAAGTTTTAAAGTTTAACTTTATGAGTACCAGAATAGATCAAAACTATTTGAAGCGCAATTTGACTAAATCCGCCTTTTTATGACCCTTAAACCAGGGGTCGGCAACCTTTTTTTGCACTGCGGACCGGTTTAAAACTAAAATTTTGTCGCGGACTGGCCTTAAAAA
Source organism: Ascidiella aspersa (assembly GCF_963924565.1). Taxonomy (NCBI): domain Eukaryota; kingdom Metazoa; phylum Chordata; class Ascidiacea; order Phlebobranchia; family Ascidiidae; genus Ascidiella; species Ascidiella aspersa. Next base: position 17,218,763 of record NC_139449.1, read on the forward strand.
ACAACAAATGTTCAGAAAAGAAAAATAATTATACAACTTTCAATACGAACTTCGCTTGTTTTGCCGCAAAGAGATGCTCCCATCTATAGGAATTATTGAACTTACTGAAACCCGCGGGCGGCATCCGGCCAGCCAAACAATTTAATTTAACCCAGCCCGCGGCTCATTTTAATAAAACTTCCTATGTTCTTAGCCTACCAGCTTGTCAAAATAAGGATATTTAAAGCATTCTTTCAAAAGAGGTCACACTTTTGTATAACATATAATAATGTATGATCCCAGTTTTGACCAGGCCCTACGCGACACTTTTATTAGTTAGCCTACGTAATATAAAAATGAAAAAAAAATAATGGCAATATGAAAAAGTACGAACTACAGACCGACACCTGAAAAGTATAGGATAGACATACGTACAAGGCTTGCCAGAATGTTTTTTTTTTGACAACAAAAATAATTTTTTTAACGTGGTTGATGTCAGAAAAATCATGATTTTTTTGGCTTTTTTGTCATTTTTATAGAGTCTAAAACTATAGAGGCTAAAACTAATTAATATACATTCGTGTTTTCGAAACCTTTCCTGCCCAAATTTCAAAATAATTAATTATTTCATTATGGGACATAGTTTTATAAACATTGTTTGCATGAATTTATTCTATTGCACTTTAAGGTGAGCTCGCTTAAAATTAAAACACATGATATTTTAGTCCATTTTTCGATATATTTTAAGCACTAGAAGTAAGATTTTGTAATAAAAATATGCATTATGGATGTTGTGAACGTGCTATGTAACTCATATAGCCACAACACACTATTTGTTTTGAACCTCACGAGAGCTTGATACTAATTGTGATTTTTTATCAAAACAATCAACCATGGAGTAGTAGGCTATATTAAAACGAAATACATTTAATTATTTTTGACTTTGTACAGTTCGTGTTTAAACAAAATGTTAATCTGATAACCCTGCTACGGACCGGTAACCAACTCCTCGCGGACCGGCGTTTGCCGACCACTGCCTTAAACCATCATATTGTTTATCAGCGATTATGTAAAAAATTTGGCCACCCTAGTAAATAGTATTCCACGACAGATTTTGTTTTGTTTCACTATTCATTAGGTATTTTCGTTCCCCTGTCTGGAGGTCACTATAACCACATTACCGCAGTTTGTACGCGAAAATAAACAGAAATTAGATTGCGTTACGCGGTGTCTGTTTGGGGCGGCCAGGCATCAGTTTCAAGATTATGCAGCCAACCAAAGATCGTTTCATTTTCACATTATCATTTTTGTCAGGGTGTAATGCACCGTCGAAAGCGGCGTTGTTTTTAATGTAATTGGGTCACGCGTCTCGAGCTATTTCTAAATCAAAATCAAATTTTTATGTAATAATAGTTATCGCAAATTCATTCTCTATCAGCATAAAAGACCACGTATTTAGTGTGCAATTGACACAACTCATTTTGCCCCAACCGCAGCTTCTATTTTAGCTGACTTGGCACACAGCGTTGCGCTAATCGTGGCATAACAACACCCGTGAAAAACAATCTTCGTTTAGTATTGCAGGTGGCGAAAGACGTGCTTGTAATTTAGCGTAGTCCCATACGTCGAACGTACGAAACTGCGCGGCTAATAGTCAAAACACGATTCTACCAAAATAAATCACACATACTTCATCGTCTTGGTTTAGTTTTTCGCTATATATTATTTTAATTTGGTAAACGATTTATGTGTATTTTTATTCGATTTTGACGTGTCAATTTTAACAAGTCAAAAAATAATCGCCCTAGTGATTACATATTCATTTAATGTGATTGTTGAGCTGTACCATTGTTGAAAACTTACATTCACAACGATATGTTGATGGGAAAGGCAACAGCTATGGCATGACACTTTTGTTGTCATGTAGATATGTAAAGCCAAGCTTAAGATAACTTTCATCCTACTTTATTTTAGCAGGGGTAGTAGCGATTGCGCAAATTTTAAAATATTAATATTAATAAATCTAAAAGTAAAACAAAGAAAGTAAACTCAAGATCAACAAGTAACTTATTGCTGTACTAGTATTTTTATTAAATTTTGATTTATTTCTTTTGTTGTACTGGAGTAGCCCCCAGGTTGGGAACCCCTGGTGTAAGGCTACAATTATTCCGTCGATAATATATTTAATTTTATTCTCTTACCAGCCATTGGACCCAAGTCTTTGGTATAATATCCAGTGAAATAGCTGCACAATCACCGGGGTCTATGTCGCTCGATGCGTCAATCAGGAAATACATATCGTGATTACATGTTTGGGCAATGGCTGCAACACAGTAGCACATGTTTTGACGTTATGCGTTATACAAACAGGAGGTTGCATAAATTTATCAGATGGTTTTATAAAGAAAGTACCGTTGTTATGAAAAATTCTAAAAGGCAATAAGTTTAACTTAAATCTGAGATAATCTTTAAAGTACTGTGTTTGCTTACCTTTGTTTGGAATAGCTGCCGCCAAAAGAACAAAACAAAGCAGCTTCACCAAAATCATGATTTTGTAAGCAGAAATAAAAAAAAATCAATTTGGCCTTACTTTAACGCAGTTTCAACCGTCTACAATCGAAACAAGTCTGTTGAAATACAGGAAAAAGGTTTACCAAACACGCAAAAAATACTTTAAGCTATAATATGCGGATGATAGTTTATTTTGTACACCTTATTTTTAATTTTTAAAACGGTTAAGATAGAATGAAAATTACTGTGCATTTTTAGTCTTACCTTTCAAGATTTACGAAAAATTTGGTCTTAAAAATAACATGACAATCGAAATTGCGCTCTACCAGGAAACATTTTAGTGCTAGGCCAGATTTGGACGAATTCGCGTCACGTATTTTTTTCCGTTTGGCGCACATAGCAATTGGTTTAAATGTGCTTCGCTTTGTAGAGATGAAATTTCCTCTCTTTTAAGGTTTAAATAGGGTAAGCCAAACTTTCCTTTGTAGTACTATATACCTATATGAATGTTATACATGTTATGAAGCCATCAAGCTTGTGCATATTATGTAACGTTGCACTGTACGCGTTTTCGTTTGCTAATGCCGCGTGTTATAGCCAATGATCTAGAATTACATTTTTTTTTACAAAAATTGTGTCAATTTAACATGTTATCAATGGTAACGTTATTACTCGGGTTGAGTGCAGAAGCAATAAAGAGAACATAATTATGGTATGAAATGCTTTGTGTGTGATATTGGCTGTTTCAGAAAGTGATATGGGCCAGCGAAAAACTTTTCAACAACTGTAGCAAAAACTTCAAAAGGATTGACATAAAAAATAAGGTTTTTTTTAAAGTTTATTTGTTTATAACTCGAGGAAAAAGTATGTTAAATTCAACGTAACAACCAATACATGTGGAAGTTGAAATCGACTTGCGTAATATTCAAACCGTACTTATTACAGGTACCAAGTTGTTCTCGGGCAGGTTATTTAAAGGGCGCGGCCCATAAGCAGCGTAAAAATCTCCGTTACCTATATTTTAAAAATCGTTCAACACAGGCAATACCAAAAAGCGCTCACAAGAAGTAATGAAATGCCTGAATTTATATCAAGGGAAAATGAAAAATGGCACTCATTATAGGCCCAGTCGGATCGCAAAGTTTTTGCACCCAACGAGTTGTAATATTCTTAACGCCACATAAATAAGTTTGAATCGAAGTCCTGGTTACGGTTACGTAGTAAATGTTGCTGTTTTATGTTGTTAAAGTTGTTTTATTTATTATTAAGTTTTGTTTCCAATTGTAAATACAACAAATAATATTTCGGATCTATGGCAGGCTACTTTGCAAAATAAATAGATTTTTAGTTGAGCAATTCAAAGCGTAGAACTAACATCAACCAAAAACATATGTTGAATTATGTAAAATAAGTACAATTTTATAACCGCGATTCTTCGCAAACTTCACAGCCTCACATACTTCTAACGGAAGCCCACGGAAGCTCAACAGAGAAAATGTTGATTTACTAAGATGAGCGATCGACAACAAAGCTGTTTCTAAAATGTTAATTTATAGTTACGTTTTTTCGACTTTTCATAAATATTCTTTGTTACGAATATAAACTTGTCAGATAAAAAAACGTAAATTATTAAATTTTTTTTCAAAAAATCGCAGTTTGTTAGACTCCGAAACGTTCCCGCAATGTTTTCCATGAAAACATTTTTGCATGTAAAATAAACAAATATACGTTTTTTTCTTAGAAAGACATAATTATATTCAAAAACAAATTTCTTTAAACAAACTCTTCTCGGAGATACAAACTGACGAAATGTTTTTGTAAGCCTGCACCTACCTCACACGGTCACGTCATTTGATGTCGCTACACTTTTTCTTCATAAATAGCATATTCGTTAATGGGCCAGAATTTTTATAATGCAATGCTAGCAACTAAGGGTTCGAATTGTGTACTGCTGATACCTGACTATTAGCAAATGTTTCGCTCACACTAAAGCTCGCACCCAGCCACCAACGGATCGGTGACTAACGAAACGGAAATATCGATGCCTAGAAACAATTGCTCGCAGCCGTACACGTCTTCCGGCACTGATTCCATTCCAACCAACACAACGCGTCAGATATACCTCTTTTATGCATCGCTGCTCCTTTAAAGCGTTGTATCACGGATCTACATGGCATGTTGCAAGTTTGCTTCAAACGATCTTAATTACATTACATTGAATTTTTTTCCCTTCGACACAAGGTCTTACGAAATGCATTTTCTTTTGGCTCTTCAACAGGGTTTAAAATTCTCGGCGCCACACCTACAACAGTCTACTTAAAACGACCAGAAACACATGGGTTTATAACCAGCGAAGAAAACGGAGAAGGGGATGTTTGTGGTTATTTGGCCAAAGCCTCGCGATTGTTACTATTATTTCCCTGAAGATTTTACTATGATCCTGAAAAATTGCAAGCCGCTGAAGGTCCTGAATGGGACGTTGTATCCTACACAAGGACGTATCTGTGAATATTGACGACTTACATTTGGCATTTAGAAAATAAAACTCAATTATATATTGTACTTTAAAGCTTAAATTGCCTTTTGAAACACCAAGCAAGATAAATTAATTGAACGCCAAACAAAATAAAATACTTTACATTGCAAACCGAGGCAGAAAAAAACAGAACAATGCCTTATATTTTGCTAGAATAGTTTTAGCCCACAGGCGCCTTGAATCTCATTGCATATCCCAAAATGGCAGTTGGCAGAACTTAAGCGGTATAATGGCTTTAAAATCTAAAGCACGAAACCGACTTCACAGGTTGAATCTGATATTCGTTGTGATGCATTATCTACTAATTACCAGACCTTGAACAACTTGTTGCCAAATAGCAAGGGTAGCCGTCGCACTTACTTTAACTGATGTTATTTGTTGCTTTCGTTTTTTTAATAAATGAGCACCACTTTATATATTGGGGGTAAATGTGATATTCATTTTCGTCCAGTGGGTAAAACATACAAAAAAGGTCAAGAATCCCTGGTGTATAGTGTTCTTAATGTGACTTCTTGGGACGTCACGTTATGACATAATTTTAATTTTATACACGCCAAACCTAAATTCTCGATCCGCACCTGCTAGCCGTGTGGTTATGGTATTAATAGTACCAAATTTTAAACAGCACATTTTTGAAAACCGCCTATAAAATAATTTGGGTATACCGGTTGCTAATAGTAATATACTGGGTGCCTTTAGAAAGGCTGTTACCAAAAGGGCATTACTAAAAGTGACTGAGCATGGAATCGACATGGGTAAATACTGTAATCTAACCTTTCTGAAGTAATACTCAGCCTTACTCATTATATTATACCGACAAACGACACATGTGCTTCATTAGACATTTTTCCCAGTAAACGTTTTTTCTACCATGCACTTGTAGAATGTGGTATCTATCAAGATTGAGCAACGTACCTGGATAGAGTGTATATAAAAATAAAAGAAGCTATAATGTGCTAAATGTGTACTTTCGTAATATGGTTCATTTTTGATCTTACTATTTTCATTGTTTATGAAGTTTGTAAGCCTTTTCTAAGGCTAATATTATCCTAAATTAACATTTATGAAGAAAATATCCTACAGAAAACACTGCAGAGTATAACAAATAAAACAAAAATGACCCTCTTACGTTAAAGTATGTTTTCAGAGCACATTTTATGTATATATATATATATTTCTACAGGTTTTCGGTGTAAACTTTATTGTTTATTTTTCCCATAGTTGAGCGGAAGTTAGCAGTTGCCAACTGTGATGTCGCATTGTTTCTTTTTTGCCTAAAAAAGTTTTATAATACAACTGAATGGCAAATAATCCAGTTGTTCACATTTATGTTATAGCACGGGCTAAACGTTTGGTCGATTTCTGTTTTTTGCCATCATACCACGAAAATAAAAACTTTATTTTTTAACACTCATATTAGTGGTTCCTTAACTTTGTTTCTCTCTTTTTTCGACGAAAAAGTTTGTTGGACTTGTCAAGCACCAAGCGATGGGAATTTTAATTATTTATCTTGTTTGTTTGTAATAGAAAATAAAAATAAATCGAAACACTTTTTTCGTAAAAAAGACTTTGAATGCAGATGTCATAATATTATTTTTGGCAGATTTTTCATTTAAACTTGCGGCGGTAAATATGTTGTTTTGTAAAAGCAATAAGTTAATTTACTAAGAGAAGCCTCTTTCTAAAGGGCATGTCACACGCGCTTAGTTTCACTAAGACGAGGCACTTTGCACAATGGATGTTGCACGCGCTGGACAAAGTAGGCACAGCAGGAAGCTAGCCGCTTCGCGGCCAGAATAAAGCAAGCGATATGAACGACTACTTTATTGAAGGTTTTCTGCCGCTAGATTGGAGTAGATAGCTGTAAAGAACTAAATCGATTACGTCACACTATTGACTTTTGTCCCCTATTAGAGGAGTATAAGGGTGCAAGAAAAAATTGTCAAATATCTTTTAATTGTAAAGACAAGATATAGGTTTGCTTCGCAGCAAAATTTAGATAAAGACCACTGGCCATCAATCTTGTAAAAGTGCACCATGTCCAACCAATAACACGCAACTTCGGTCCACATCCGCTTTTGCCTGCTAAAGCACCGAAACTGGAAGCACAACATTGGGAAGATATGGGAACTGAAAAATAAGACCCGTTGAAAGAATATAGAATAACACTCTGGTAAAATATAGTGTAACTGCGCTCTACCCCCCTGGTATAATATAGTACAACCGCACTATACCCCTTGATATAATATAGTAGAACCGCGCTATACCCCCTAGAAAAATATACAAAAACCGCACACCCTGGCTAGTTTTCTTACGTTTCTGTTGTTAAAAAAATTATAGGTTTTCTATTGTTATTACGATGGCTGTAAGGACGGCAACATTTGTGTGGGTCTGAGCAGGGCCCGCGGACAGGAATCTTGCACACTTAAAAAAATCGATACCTATACTGCTATACTCTATACTACCCTTTAACAATAAAAAAAATATATATATATTTTTCGAAAGTTTATTACGATTTATTAAAATTTTGTGTTAATTAATTATTCGTATGGCCCTGTAGGCCTAAAGTCACTCGGGTTGCCATTGCTTGGTATAAACTTAAATCAACCTTGTGTAGCAGGGTAGTGTAAATTATGTAATTAACCAATTTGATAAATGAACGACTTTAATTGGGTTATGCAAGTTGTCTACTCTAGTGCGCTTGGACTGAAAAAAAAAATCTGTAGTTCTGCTTCATATGATGCAAATAACCAATCATCATCCAACGTAGCCTATATTTGCGAAAAAAGAACAAAAGTGCTTGTGCTAACAATAAAATATAAATTTCAACTGGATCGCTACTTTGAAGTGAAAGAGGCGGGCACGAGGCAATTTAAACAAACCAACTGTTTTATGTAACTATAATATTTTGCGCTTCTTGGAAATATTTATTGATTTTTTTATCCAAATTCAGCGCCGTAGGAAATTATATGATCTTTTTTATTTAACATTTCTCACTTCTCTACATAAGTTGGCTGCATATGGGATTTAACTTGTCTTTAACGTGTTTTGCGTGTCAGTAAATTCCACGTAGGAAAGATGGAAAATATTTTTAGCACAGGATTTAATCGCAAATAGCACCAGAAGCATTATTATTTTTATTTTTTTAATAACCGATGAAATTTACCTGATGGCTGAATCACATGAACGATCCCAAATCATAAGCGACAACCTTTTTAATAAAGGGCCAAACTAAAATGTTGCGTTTTTCGGCTGAAACTTCTTGAGAATTATTTTTTTCCTGTAGTCAGCCTTATTTGTGATTTTTGTTACTTATTATTACAACTAAATAATTTACACCTGAAACTTCCTAAAACGACCAAGTGGATGTTAGACACATGACAGTTTTTGTACGGCAATGCGTAGCAATTTGACATCAAAAGTACAAAGACAATGGAACCACTGTACATCTTTGCTGTGTGTCTGCGATGCAATTAACAACTCTGGTTTTGACACATTAGGCTTCAGCTACGTCGTCAGTCAGTTTCATGTGTTCTATTTTTAAAGGCAGACTATTTAGTACTAAAGTGTGTACGAAATCGTTTGTGCAATATCGTACGATGGTTTGTCGAGGTAGTACGCCTACTACTGATAACTGCGGAAGTAACGAAATTCCCCACCTATTCAGTTCTATTTTCCAGGCCGCGAAGTCAAAACAACAGCTGCATGAATCCACACTTTGCAAACTACCAGCTCATCGACTAGTGTTGGATTGTTACCAGCGCAAAAAACAAACCCGGAGATCATGCTGAGCGCACTGCATCCCGGACATTATCAATAGTTCGTTACTATACAGAGAAATATGCAGATCGAGGATTAGTCGTCGTGAGTACATTTAACGCGTAGCTGAAGAGCTTGGTGGAACGTCACCAAACAACCAAACTGAGGAAGCTAAAGCGGACCTAAGTAGTGTTAATTGGAAAACCTAAACTTCGATTTTTCTCCACATTGTCTGCTTATTATAATATTATTCCAGTGACCGTGATTTTTTGTTAAGCTAGAGAAGTATGTTGGCTTTGCTTGACGCTGCACTTAGTATGCTTAAACTTTGTCCTTGTCACAAATCGTTGGAAACAATTTCGTCCTCGGTGTATCAGGACTGCAATATCCCAATGGAAGCCGAACGAGTTTAGTTCTTACAAATTTAGATTACTCATATTTTTGCGCATTTGGTTTTACTACGTCGTGGTGGTCGTAATACCATTGCGTTTTAGCTTTATAAGCGATTAGGCGTCCTTAGTATTTATGAATTTTCGGCGCAATAATTATTACGAATACAAACACCCTTAAAAAAGGCAAACCTATATTAAACCACATAAGTAGCGCAGATACATGCTTCCAGCAAGACAATTTGTTGTTAAATCAAAATTTAGGTTTTCTAATGAAAGCAAATTAATTATTTTTCCGCTTCAAGGATTTCGTGAACAAGGTTAAAAACAACTTGTTAAATTGAATGAAAAACAAATTTCACTGTAACCACAAACGCAAACGTCTTGGTGTTTTTTTACAACTTGTTTGATCCTTGTTGGAGTCATGTAACAGATAAAATGCGCAAAAGTGACATAATGCCAAGTTTCATTTTTTAGTTACGCATCAATGAGCACAAAGGTAACATTTTGAAAAAGGCCATATCTCGAAATTTAAAAAGTATTTGAGTTATATAAATACGTTGTTTTTCTAAAAAAAATGTGCTACGCCATGTAATATTAATTTTGAGAATCTGATTTCGTGTGTTAGATAGTCTGGAGAATTGACATATAGAATGACCTTGGCCTTTTGAATATCCAAAGTTCTTTACCTAGGTCAGAATGGGTGGACCTTTTAGTTAGTTAAGAAAAACTCAATTTTTTCTCAGATTGACCTTTTTGGCCTTATAATAGAGATACTACTAGTTTTAAACCGTGTTTTTAAAGTAATATGATAAAAAAGCGAATTATTCTCAAGTTCAACGAAGAGCTTAAAGTTTATAAATCGCTCTAAAACCTTTACACAACTAAGCCAAATTACGTCACAGTAGTAAGGATTCAAAGTCTTAGAACATAATAAAATTGTAGGCCTTTTAAGCTGAAAACGTAGGCTTGTTTGGGCTGCGGAGTTGGTAATCATAGGAGTCCGACTACGGCCGAAAAATTAACGCGAGTCCGACTCCCGAGTCCCTAGTCCGACTTTCCAACATGTATTCCGCCGATTTACGAAAATAAATACGGTGGATATTCAGCAATCCACTTATAGGGGAGTCATATTCATTTACGAACAGTAAATTGGTGGAAAATATCTCGCATATGCTAATATCTAACACAGGGTGGTCCAAACCCAGGCCCGCGGGCCACAATGTGGACATCATTGTTCGTGGCCCGCGAAGCAATGTTGAATTATTGCAATGCGTACCTATGAGGGTTTATTAAAATAAATCGAAGTGACCAACGAACAGTAAGCATACTACAATTGTTCGGTTATGATAACATTTTTCCGGTTATACCATGAATAAACCAGTTTCCTATCGCTCACCAAATTCGAAACCAGGGGGTGGCAAAAACGCCTAATTTTTGGTATGTGTTAGACCGGTTTGAGAGAAGCCGCAGTGCGTCCTATAAGAAACTTTCCTTCTAAATGGCTGTTTTGCCAACTTATAAGTTATATTTGCGTCTTAAAGCAAATGTACGGAAAAATATATATTGCGTACTGTTCTATAGGTTTTCACTGTGACTTTAGGCTAAAGGCCCTGATCCTTTCCAAGATACAAATTCAACTAAATTGACCTGGTTTATAAATCTTTTTGCGAGAAATGATAACGCCTTCTACGCTTATAAAACGCAGTTTTCTAAATTAAAATTTTTATCAAATACGCAAAATTTTCGCGCTTCGCGCGCAATATTTTCCCCAGTCTCATAATTTTTGATTTTGTTTGCGCACAAGTTCGACGATAAAAGCAAATTTCTGGAACCTCGATGTTACTTTGTGACGTCATCTTGAAACATTTTATAAACCGACCAAACGAAAAACGTTAAACCGCTCCTTGTACGCATGTAGGCTACTTTACGTGGCCCGCAATGAATTTGCAAGAAATATTGTGGCCCGCGACGCAATCAACCTTGGACCACCCTGATCTAACATATGCTACCAATTTTACAATTTAAAGTTGGGGTCATATCAGTTCAAACAGATGGTACTTCACATGCGCATGTCAGACTTAGACTTCGGGTAGTTTTACGTGGTCTTACTCGAGTCCCGAGTCCGACTCCAGAAAAACAAACCGACTCTGTCGAGTCCCAAGTCCGACTACGCAGCCCTGCTTTAGAAAAAACAAAATTATAATACTTTTTGTCACAACAGGATTCACATTTTTTATATTCACCAATTTTGCCCAACGAGTTTTTTAATAAGTCAGAGAGTAAAGCAAAGCCAAATGATTTACAGCTTCGCTTGGCCTCATCTGGTGCAAAATTGACTATCCCGTGTAAGATTATTATTATCAAAATACCCAAAATTGGTTTAGTCAATGAATAAAATGTAAAATCTCCAGCTTTTGATGCAAGGTTCTTAATGATAAAAACCCCTAAACTATTTAACGCGATGCACATGGTTTGATATAAAAAACTATTTTTTAAATTATTGTTTTGGTACCCTTGTAACGTTCTATGACCCATTTTACTAAACTTTGATCCATAGAAGGGGGCAAAAAGTGTTGAGAGCAATCCCTTTCAAGTGGTTGAGAACCACTCTATCTATATAGAACCACTGTATCTATATTTTAAATGGTTGAGAACCACTGTATCTAGGCTATATAGATTCTATACCAACATCTTTTTAAATATTATTTTTAATACGTTAACTATGGGTACAGCAAGTCTTTGTGCAAGTGTAATTTTTTTTAATATATTTGATTCTACATTATGGTTTCACTGCTTAAAAACTAAAAACGCTTTCATGTAAGCCCATATGACAACGCCGACCAGCACCACCATATAGGCTACTCAGGTAAATGTGGGTACAAAAGGTATGCAACCAAATAATAGTAAATTACAATTTTTCTGTCAAAAATTAGTAAAGTACAAATTTTAAAACCAACAGGGCACTTCTATAAGGCCAGAAGCTGTTTACGGAAACAGAATATTACATATCTTCAAGAGAACCTTCGTTTCACTTTTTTTAGCAAGTTTTTCCATCCGTTTATTAAGTATTTCAACAATCATCTAAGAAAATGATAATTTCAACAAAAGTTAAAATAGTAACATTTGTTATAGTTTATCCCATTAAAGCTGGCATAATTTCCAGTGATGTTAAACACGGTATATTTACAGCAGTCGTGCGGTATTTGACATATCCTACAATAATTAGATCTGTGTTTTTCTTTCTTCTGGTTGCTTCACCAAATCGTTGATGTCGTATTTTGGTGGTAAATCCATAGGAAGGACACCTATAGTAATAAGAAGCGTTAGTTAAGATTCGAACATTATACTTTTCTCAGTTTTAATTGTATATTTGAACACGCAACGAAAGCTATAGGCAACATTGAAAAAATATGTAAAACTAACACAAAAGTACAAACTACTGTTGTTTTTAGTATTCCATTATGCATTTTAAGACAAGATTTTAATAAAACACTAGTGAGTTATTTCAGTGAAAACACTTGTGTTGTCGTTCTAAATAAATAGTTTTTTCAATAAAAAGAATTATACGGCTTGGCTTTTATTTAAAATTTCCCAAGAATTCAACCACTTACCCTGGGTTGTTGAGGCGAGTTTTGTTGTGTTGGCGCTCACTCTCGACTTCATGGTAAACAAGGCCATTGTTAGCATAACCCCAGCAACAATCCTGGTTAAAATTGTTAATGTAACATTTAGTTTGGTTCAAGACAAGTATTTGAAACGTGGCTTATTTTTAAACATTGATACAGAAATTTGTTTTACTTTTAACGATGCAATTAGTTTTGCTGTCCGACAAAGAACAGCAGATAAACATTGTTTACTTACATAACAGCTAAGTTGTCGAAAAAACTAAACCCGAAAACGCTGCCATAGGTTTCTTCCATTTCCAGCCTGACATTTCCGCTGTTCGAAATTTCCTCTTCCGCGACTGAAAGCATATTTTATTTAGCTGAGTTTAGTTAACGTTTATTCTTGTTTTTTTTTATCTGAAATTTAAAAGTAACACTCGCTGCTTCAGGCCGTAAATCATGGGTAATGTCTATATCACTTTAAAATTGTATCGGGAACTATACCACCCTAATATGAAGTACGAATACAACTTTACATTGGGTGTCTCCCCGGTACTACCGGATATCTATAAGCGTCACCTTAACAAATTGACAACCCTCGATTGTTCCATAATATTTCCTTTTTAAACGGAATTTGCTTGAACAAGGCTTGAACGTTTTAGTTCAAGTTTTTTGGACTCTGTTTAACAAACAAAGAATAAAAATAGATTACTGTTAAATGGTCCAAGAGTTCTGACTATGACATTTTCCCCTTCTTCCTCATAAACTGTTCGACGTTTTCTGGCATCACCGCAGCTCGGATCGCATCGCAACGAGTTGTCTCCTATCTGACAGGCTGTGAACGTGCAATGGATAAACACAGGCAACTTGCTGGCAGCCTAAAAAAATTGGGTAACATTAGTTCACTAAAAAAGAGGTCCGTACGAAAATGTTTTGCTTTTTTGATGAATATTGGCAACCATTTTGTTTGAGTTTTAAGTTGCCATGTTTGTGCCTTTTTTATAATATCGTCGTTGTCAAAGCATGTTTTTCCACGCCCACAATTACATAAGGTTATGCTTTCTTACGGGATTTTTGTATGTTGATAGAAACTCGAAAAATGTGAAGTCGAACTGTATTAGATCTGTGTCCGTTTGGGGGCTGATGTTAAAGGTGCTGTCCACGGGGCAGCCGAGTGCCGCCAAGGTATAGGCATTTGGGTCAGAAGGATCTGTGATCGTTGCACTGGGGGTCGCAATACAGCTTATCAGTTGAAGTCTGAACATACTCGGCAAAAGACTGGTCGCCCAAAGGTGCACAGGGCAGTCCACGGTTATCTATAATAAATGAATGATGTTAAATTTGCTAAAGACCGATACAAAAAATATATATATTTTATTATTACTGTGAAAACTAGTCTAAAAATAGGCCGGTACATTTCGTTGTTCTTGTCATTTATACATACAAAGGTCATTCAAGGTACTTACGTCAGAGTCAGGAGAAAGAGAGTTTTGCATGTCGTTGGTAAGAGAGATATGTAAAGCGAGGTTATAAAATGACGTGCCCATGTCGTTCATGGCCATTTGATTTATTGGAAACAGATCTACAGGTGGGGCGGCGGTTACCACAGGGTAGGTGCAGTTAACCTCAAACATTAAGGTAGGTAGAACGAGACCCACGGCGTTAGTTGTAGTCACCGACATGAAGAATTCAGTTCCACCAGAAACGTTCTGTATAAAGAAACGTTCTGTTTACTTATAGGCATACACAATAGGTGGAGCTTGCTTTAAAAATTTGATTTGATAAGTAAGCCTACGATCAAGGTGACACAAGTTTAGTTTTTCTGTACATAAGAACGTTAGAGTTGGAGTTGGAGTTGGAGTTGGAGTTGGAGTTGGAGTTGGAGTTGGAGTTGCAGTTGCAGTTAGAGTTAGAGTTAGAGTTAGAGTTAGAGTTAGAGTTAGAGTTAGAGTTAGAGTTAGAGTTAGAGTTAGAGTTAGAGTTAGAGTTAGAGTTAGAGTTAGAGTTAGAGTTAGAGTTAGAGTTAGAGTTAGAGTTGCGCACATTTTTGAAGCCAGTTTAAAATGTGCGCACATTGTACAAAAAAAGTTTGCATCCCTGGCTCTTAAATTTGTTGTTTCACATCTTTGCGGACTACTTACCCTGGTTACCATACCGCATCCGACAAAAGGTATAAAGACCCTTAGACTTGCGCCATCGTCCACGTACGAAATAACACAAGATGGGTCAGAATAGGTCAACTCTTCTGGAAATACACCTCCGAGCAGACATTTAGGAATAATGAGGGTCATCTGGTCCAGACATTGGACTGTTGTAATGATAGGCGTAGCTGTGTAGAAAAAATATTCATGAATAAAAAACATGAACAATGGTACTGTGCAAACTTGCAAAGACCAGTAATCCAACTGAAAGACCGCGAATCGTTTTATTGTTGAAGACTGTAAAATGCTTTTTGTTGCTGCAATTAGGAGACGGGGATGCGAACATTTTTTGCACAATTTTCGCAAAAATGTGCACAAAATGTGCAAAAAATGTGCGCACTATTTAAAGGCTGTTCAAAATGTGCGCACATGGTTAAAAAAAGTGCGCACATTTTTGAAGCCATTTTAAAATTAAACATTTTTTATACGTTAGGATATATTTTCTTTGAATATTTTAAATCATTAGTGCCAAAAAGCAAGTGTTATCAATATGCTTACCTTCAAGCTGACGTGCTAGACACCCGTCAGTAGACATTACGTTCTTTATGTTAGCTTCAGTGACATCCAGCCCGTTGTCGTTAGGCGCGTCCACGTAAAAGTATGTGTCGCACGGAATTGCAGTAGTACTTCCACAAGACACAAACCTTAAATAGTAATTTTATTTTCCAATGTCCTCTAGTAAAAGCAATTATTGATTCAAATAAAGATAAAAATATATAACTGTTTTTTTTTAGCATTCACTGAAACGACAAAATGGGTCAAAACTAAATATTGCCGTTTTAAGTGCAAACACCACTGCAAGAAAGCAATCGACCGCATGAATCAATTACAATAATCATACAAAACTTTTGCCAAAAAAATTGCGATGCCAAACTAATCCAACTCTATAAACTTTAGTATAAAGTTTTGTATTGAAATCATTTTTGCTTCTTTTTTAGGCCGACATGTAACAACTTTCTGACTCGTATGTTAAACGGCATCAATCGAGAAGTTAACACCGGTTTCCTTACGTAAAGAGTGGAATACATTCAAGCCATTATTTTTACGTCCAGTAAACGTAACACGAGAGTTTCGCGAAAGTTCTGAGGGATAAGCGTTTGTTTAAGGACAAACGAAATGAAGAAAAATTAACAAAAGTTTATAGTATTATTGCGTATGTGATAAGTTTTATTCTTTCTTTGCCTTTCTAACCGCGCAAAGCAGAACGTGGTCTATGGTAGTCTATATGAAGCAAAGGCAAATAAGTGATATCTCATTTGGACTGCCGCTGTTTTAGCCGTTGATTGTTTGCCCGTTTGGGGTTAGGTCCGGGTAATGGATGTGGTTAGAAATTGGGCTAGGGTTGAACTTATTAAGGGAGTTAGTGATAAAGTTAGGGATGGGGTTCAGGGTTATGTAAAAGGTTCTATAGGCCTTTTTACTGGTGATTTAGATGTTATTCCGACGGGTTTAGGTCTTACTCCGATTTAGACGTTATTACGACTGTTAGGTATTAGTCCTATTTCAGTCTGCTCCGATCGGTGTTTTACCCGACGTTGATGTTTGTTTAATTTAGGTATTATGGCTAAAGTCGTTTTATCTCTTTTTCTTAAAAAAACAAAAAAAAAAATTGTACGCACAACGTACCTTTAAATTGATAATATCCTACAAAACTCCCATTTCTTTCATCGCTGAGCAAGTCATTGAGAATTTAAATAAGACATTTATACTTTACATTGACTGATGACATGTTCCCTTTAAATATATTGGATAAGACACGTGCTATTTGTTTTACATCAGTGACTTGCTCTTATATATTTTCAGTGCAAATTGGAACAATAGGATGCAAATTGGAACAATACATTACTACATGTGAAGAGTTTAAAACATCGATCCGAAACTACAACCTTACACATCGATCTTACAGGGAATTATATACGACTTTGTAAGATTTAAACTTTTGAAAACAAGGTTTTCGAAAAAAAAATCTCATCACCTTTTATAGAAAGAGACATTGATTTCTAAAGATATTTTACTCAAATGCCTGATTTGGTGTACTTTAACAATGTTTAAACACTTAAATAAATTGATGTCCACGAGTATAAACCGCAGGATTGGTGCCTGTTTGGTGACGGCTCCAAATGCAATTGGAAGTACAGTTTTCTACAAAACGGCAATGCATTTGGGCCTATATTATTTTCAACAAGCTTCTAAGAAAATATGATGAATTTAAAATTGATTACACAAGATATCCTTTATCGTCATAAATGATTCATATGTGTTCTAATAAGGTTTAATTTTACCTGCACAACAGAAGGATATACAAATATTTTTTTTATATGTTTGTGAGAAAGCAAATCGGCTGCATGTTCGCGTTTTAGGGAGACACAGACAGAGCAACGTGGCTCATTTTACTCCCTCTTAAGCGAGTCGCCGATCAAGTGGGAAAAATAGAAAGAAACTCGTGTTGTCCCAGACAGAAAAAAATTTGTTTCTTTGTATGAGAGAAAGTCGCGCATCTCAAGCGAGCGCTGTCGCAAACGGTTACGATTGAGCAACTTTTATTTTTAAGGCGTTTGTAAGCAATTCTGGATCGATAAATGTCACTAGATATTTTGTTGCTGTGTATAAAAAAACGTGTGAAAAGAGTAATTTAATTTCAATCTTTATAAGTCAAGGGACGACCAACCAGCGCTTTGTGCTGCAAATCATAGGATCAAGGCAAAAAAACATAAAATGTTATGAAATTTATTGTAGACTTAAGTTTAAAACTTTTAGCAGTATATTCAACCACGCAAAATTTAGACAGAGTTCGCAAATCATCGCATTTGTTGTCGCATTTTGTACACTAGGCAGATTTACTTTTCAAACGAGGTTTTCTTTCGTTGGACGTTAAATACCACACGGGTCGTATACTAAACATACTTTGAAAAAACATCAGGAAACCTACACGTATATCGTACAACAAGCCTTCCCAGCAATGCTGTGATGTTGATTGAGGCCAAAGTCTAATGACTTCTAACAATGGGTTTAACTACGCAATACTTGGCAGAGGTCGCGAAATGTTGCGTTCATTGCAGCAGTTTAATAGAAAGCATTTGCTTTTTCAATGAGGATTTCTTACGTTTGACGCAGTTTAGCACCGGGATTACGTATTTGCTTAAATATCACGCTATCAAGCAAGCCTAAACAGCTGCTACAACCTGAAGTTTTACGTTTGAGAGTTATTGTCAATTGAAAAATAAATGTCAAGGGTTTTCGTTACTTAAAAGATGTATGACATGCTTAGCCAAGTGTTGTGTGCTATAGTCGATTATTTAGTCGTACCATTCGAAAACGTCACACAACAGTGGTTGCATGTTAACTCGAAAGGACGGGCGTGCGACTTCTCGCAAAACCTCTTGACGAAAAGGGTAAAGCGTTTTCACACATTTATAAGGCAATAACCTGCGTAAAGTGCATTGCCGTGGTAAAAATAAAGTTTCATGTGGCAAAGTTTATACTTTTATGTTTGATAGCTTTTTGCAGTTTGTTTAACCATGTAAAAGATAGTCTAAGTTCGCAAAATATTGCATTAATTGCAGCGTTTTCCTTAACATTCTTTTATGAGGCATTAAGACACTTACACAGAAAACTTACAACAACCCTAACCGAGTTTAAACTACGCAACATTTGGATTATGTTACCAAACTATCGCGTTTGTTGCAGCGGTTTAAACACTAAGCAAATTTACTTTTCAAACGGGATTTTTTTTCGTTGGATGCAGAATGGTATTTACCGTGATGACTTATTTGCTTGAATTTCGCGGAATTTGAACAATTGCTGCTACGACTTTTTTACGTTTGTTAGTAATTTTTGATCGGCATATGTCACGGATTTTCGTTACGTAAATTATGCAAGACGTCTTCAGCCAAGGTTGTGTGTTTAGTAGCTCCATTTTAAAAAGCACACAACGTTGCAATTTGGTTTGATGTTAAATACCCCATGTTCTTTAAAATCATCGGCAATGTCATGCGGCTTCAGCAAGCTTATACAATGCTGGTAGCACGTGAATTAGTAATTAAATGGTCACAGCGCATTCACGACTTTCGTTTAGTGACCTATTTCAGACACAAAACTGCTTTTTAGGTTATACGTTAATATTTTATCTTTAGATTGTTTTAACCAAATGAAAAAAGTACTGGGAAATTACGGAGACAAAGAATTAGATCTTTAGAGCCACACAGTTAAGTCAAAGAATTAAACACGCCTTTCCGCTTTCACATTAATGCCGCTTTTACATAGGCTGTGGGGTGTTACTCTGATTGTGGGGAAGCATAAGTTAACCATTTTAGACCCACGATATGACATGATTTGATATTTTTATTTAGTGACACGAAGTAGAAACGTTTAGGCATAAGCAAATTTGTTATGACATTTAAAAAAATATGTTTGCATTATTTATGCCACTTATGAAGATCTTATGTTATCCGTAACATCACTTTCGGATTGTATGCTGATTAGTGATTACCTAACTTAGCTTCCATAATTGTGGGCTATAACGAGGCTATTAGTTTAACATGTTACAACGTAATGTGCAATAGTAATAAAGAGCCACAGTATAATGGATTGTTTCATTTTGTTTAATCAGATAAAATTCAGGTAGACTTAGTACATTATGATGGTAAAAATTCTATTTAACCTGGGCAACGCCGGGTATTTCGTCTAGTACAAAATAAACTACACGTTTGCATAATTGTAAAACGGTTATCCAAATAAACTTAAATCGCAGAAGTGGGCACTTAAGTTTAACACCATAGGGGGTATCCGTAGCGAAAAACTAGACACAAAATTGCATTTTCTGAATGAGCGCCTGAAATTAGTTAAAATCAGTTAAATGCATTTTGGCACAATAAAAAAACTAACCTAAACGTATCGGCAAACTGGTTGTGGTGTACTTCGGAGCACTTATGTTGTGTACCACTCCAGAGGAGAAGCAATTTAATATCCTCAAACACAACACAAAACGTGTTTTGTAAAACTTATAAGGTGTACTGTATATTCTTTTCCAATGATTTGGCACCTTGCGTGCAAGTTAAATAGCGACGCTGCTAATTATCGAATTAATCTTAACTTTTCTGCAAACTTAACAGGCGTAACAGTGGATGAGTTTTTAAAGACCCTTGCTTATCCTTTCGCTAGCAGTCAAAAGGTTAGTGCGAACCCCTAAGAACCGAACCCCCACTACCGACAATAAATAAGCAGGAAATTTTTTTTCATTGCATCTCACCATTTAATTTTAAAGTCGTCGTGCTGTTTGACTTGACAGCAATATTTCGGAATAAGGTTACAAAAACAATTGCAAAGAAATCCAATAAACTGGATATCTGTACAGTATTTAATTAGGCTTCATTCGAACCAATTTATTCTTTTATTTTAATAAATAATATTCTCACTGCTTTCTAAAAAATTCCCTTTCGGTATTAATCTGACCTGTTTAGTTCGTTATTCCGTGCCACATCCTCATTGGAGCCATTTTGTTTTGAAATAACGATGATTTGGTCGAAACCTGTGTTTACTTGAGCCATACGAATGGCAAGATTGTCGTTAGTGATGTCGACTGCTCCGGCGGACATTACAATTGCTGGTAATAAGTAACATATTTTTAGATAAATATTAAATAAAGGTATTTAGGCTAAAACATTTCCAGCATAAATTATTTCAGATAAATATAAATAATTTATCTGAAATATGTCGGTTAACAGGCCGACATTCCGCTTCTACATATATAAAACAGCTATAAAACAACAAATTCTCGCTCTAACTTCGAAAAATATAGCACCGAAGAGGGTCTAGTCCCAACGACACTATAGCCAGTGTTTATATATAAAGGTGTAACATGGGTTAAATTTCAAAACACACTTTTTAAATTTTTTTTAGTAGGAAAATACTGTACCTTCAGTATGGCCATTATTCTTGCTGCTGTGCACACAGTTAAAAGTCGTATTGCAAAAAGTAGATTGACAAAATATAATTTGGGATACGGCTTCGTGCACCCTTTATTTCAGTGTGCACTTGCTTACCGATGTAACTCGTGGTAAGAGGACTTCGTCTTGTTCCGGGGCCAATATACATGTGGTTTAAAATCGCAGGATTGTTCTCGATGTCCGAGCTTAGAAAGTGTGCGTAGTATATCTGTCCAGAACATAAAGGGGTGGGTCTGGCTAATAGACTTGCCACTTCCTCATTGAGATTAAGAGCCGAGTAGCTGTAATGTCCACCCAAAAGCAGTAAAATGTTTGTATTGACAACTACTGATGGATTAATCTTACAGCGGTGCAATTATCATTTACACACAACTGGGTGCAATCTTGGTAAAAAAAAGTTCAAGAAATATTTTAAAATCTGTTTTGTTTCAACAATAGTTTTGTGTAATTAAATAAAATAGCAAACTTTTTTGTTACTATTTGTTAACTACCGAAAAGATCCTATTAAAACAATGACCTGATGATAACTTACTTATGAGGATTTATATAAGTCGTTCGGTCCGCAAAATACTGCACGCCAACGTTTGTTCGTGTAGTATTGTTGTCCACGACAAAAAATCCTTCCACATTAGCAATGTGGTCACGCCAAGGCTAAACAAACAGAACTTTGGTGTATTTGATATACTGTTTAGATTTAGAAAATAAAACTGTACTGCAACGTTTTTGGCCATACACTTTTAGTTGATTGAATATAAAAAATCAAAAACATAAATACCAATTAAAAACATAAAAGTATTGCGGCCACGGAAAATTAAAAAAATACTGCGTAAACATTGTTTTGGCATGTTATGTATACCGCTGTCATGCATCTGTTTGTAAATAATATTTTCCTTGAAACATTATACAATATTCTTATTTTTTTCTCCTTCCCTCATAAACAAAATGATGATTAGAGCCAACTTTTCTAAAGCGTTACATCCAGTTTTAGTAGGCGAACCGTAGAAAAAAAAATGAAAAAGTTTAAAAATATTATATAACTTATAGCATAACAACTTTACCTGCCAAGCGCTCCAGGTTTTGGTATATATAAAGTCCGGTATGCTTAAAAAGGGACAGTCAGCCGGATCTGCTAATCTTGACAAGTCAGCAAGAATAAGCAAATCTATGTCACAAGGCATATCGGCAACGCATGTTGAGTTGTCCACATCAAGTGACATTAGGCAAGGGCATGCGCAACTTAACACGTTATTTTGATGTTCCAAACAAAAGTGAGAACATCCACCATTGTCCACGGAACACTGACCTGCAGCAAAAAATAATGTTGTTTGTGGCCGAAATATATTACTTTAAGTATTTTTTTGTGAAATTTAGCTGTTTATCCAAATGTCTGCACATAAAGCAAATCCCTTGCTATATGTTGCGCTTTCTTAGTTTTTAGTTCAGTTATAGACTATTTTAAACCACTTATTTTTATATTTCCACTTTTATATTTTTATTTTTTTGATAAACGAATAAATAAAATACAAGGTTTAGCACTTACCGAACACTGTCAGAGCAGAACAGATAGTTAACAGACATATTCCCAAAGTGCGAGACATTTTTCCTGTCCTCTGGGTAAACAATTTTTTAAGAGTTACTTCTCAAATTAAAACTGAAATCTATACTAGCGAGTAGAAGAAACATGTAAACAATCTTAAAATATTTTTAAAACCCTTTTTAATTTACGTTTTTTAACATTATTTCAAGTATGGCTTTGCAGTATTCTGGTCTGAGAAACTTGAAGCCTGATGTATGTTTAACTTTAGCCTTTAATTAATTGGACTCGAGCGCACATTTAACAGAAGTGGCGCACATACAACCTACAGGTTCCACATATCCCTGTAGTACATGGATATAGCAGCGATGCTACCCATTCTTTCGCGAACCGAGTGCCGTTATTATCGGTGTGTGAGTCCGGATGTGTCCCGGAAACGTAAGACTCGTACAATCTTAGTCACAGCAACGGCGGATTGGTCGTAACAAGCCAGTGCCGACAAACGCACGTTGTCAAGCGTGTTACTGCTTACCAGTCAAACACCTGTTTCATTGTTTCGTTAGGTATACACATAAGAACGCGCACGTAGACTATAACTCGTAAAAAGGTTTTGGATGGACTGTATCTTTATCTCATTGCCCTTTACATCCAAAAACTTATCGCTATACGAGAAAAAACGGCACTATTAAAGTTGTTTGAATGTACAGTATTTGACGCTCCAGACAAGCACCCTTTTCTAGAAAGCAGGAGTTTGCTTACCACAAAAAACTAAAACTTTTAACTATTATACCAACTGAAATAATGACTGATTAAATTATAACTAAAAAAAGTATAGTGAGCAACAGTGGCTTAAATAACAGGTTGTGGGTGGTCAGTCAACTGCCTCATTTAAACTGTATGGCTCCAATATTGCTCGAGTTTACCATACATTTTTAGGCTTCAAGTTGGGACGCAATTGCCATATCCATCATTTTGTGGTCATTTACCTTTGATGTGAAACAAATCATCATAGCGTGAACCCCTGTTGTACACGGTTGTGTGTGTATATATTTCATAGAAAAATCTATTTTGAATTATTATCGTCGGGACAACTAAATATGTAATTCACTAAAAAGAAAAACAAATAAAGTGTGTGTATATACGAACTTACGAAAACGTCACTTTTATACTTTAGTACTGTAGCGAAGTTGTTTTTATTAATCGTGTCCAGTTAAAATAAACTGCGACACGCCAAAACGAGACACGTAGACGATACACAAGGAAAAATGCAAAACTGGAAAAAAGGCGTTTCTCACAAACGTAGGCATGTCGTCACTACAGTTTTTTAGTAGAAAAATACGACAGGATACCATTAGCATAATACTGAACTAGCTAATGCGCTAGCAATCAACCAACCCACTGGACCATTTGTACGTGATAGTAATGTACAGTGTTGTAATGACTTAAGTCAATGACTTGACTTAAGTGCACTTAAGTCACTGTTTTTAAATGACTTGACTTGACTTAAGTCATTTGGACAAAATGACTTGACTTAACTTAAGTCTTTCGGACAAATGACTTGACTTGACTTAAGTCTTTTGAACAAATGACTTGGGCTGAAATTTCTTTAAGTACTTTTTTTTATAAAATTGAGCTATTTGTCAAATTTTTGCCCCAAAAAACAAATTGCTTGCTATATGTCCCCTTTTTCTTATTTTTAGTTCAGTTATTGTTCATAATCGTACGAGTTTAAGAATTCTAATAGTTTAACTTTTTATTTTTTGACATGGACCAGACTTAAAATTGACTTGCTCTAATTATGACTTGACTGGGACTTGACTTGCGCAACTGATGACTTGGACTGGGACTTGACTTGTTATTTCATCGAAAAGACTTGACTTGGACTTAAGTTATTTTACGAATAACTTGACTGGGACTTTTTTAAATTACATCCAATAACATTTTAACTGTATTATAACTTTATTAGGACAACATACTGTATATGCGAGCCGACAGAACTATCAACGCAGGCCAGGTTTAATTATCCCATTGCTATTCTGTTTAGCCTACTGAACATTTTTTTAAATAACCTTATTTTTTTTTTATTTATAGTTGCTCGTCTTTCAGCTTTTTCAAGAGACTTTTATAAACCCAAAAACATAACTGATTTGTGTTCCACTGGTCTTCAGTAAAACATCACAAACAAGTGACGTTAAAGTTAAGACAATGTGGTTCTTTATAGTTTGTTATTAAAAAATGTATTCTTAATAGCTCATAATTTGTGAAAGTTTTGATTTTATTGATCCAAACTTTCCAGTTTTAAAAAGGAAAAAAATAATCGCCTTAGTGATAAACCTTATTGGTAAATCTGGTGTCTTATACGGTAATAATTCCTTCACGCTGAAGGCTTCGTTGCAACTTCACTGTTCTTTTACCTTGTACGCTGACAAAAATATATAAAGGAGTCAGCTTTATCGTGTAGCTTGGTGATGAGCAAATCGGGATTGGACCCACAAAGAGGGGTTTTTACACCTAGATTAAAATTAGTGGCTTCCGTTGCTGAGGTAAAATTAGAGCAGACAGTAGAAAAATATCCAGAACGAATGGAGAATGTTCTCGCTATTTGTGTCATGCTGCTTGGTCTTATCGACAAATTTGCACATGTCGCGCATGCGCAATTGGAAACGTGCCGACTGCCGAACAGACCAAGCAAATCCCACCAGCTTGGCATGGTGAGCCGCCACCGTGGCACCGTCGACGTACTGTCTTATTATGTGGGATAAAAGGCGAATTTGTCCTGTCACTGATGCTCAAAACAAATGTGTAATATTTCAGTTAACGTAGTTTAACAAAAACGTAGTTTATTTAACGGAAGGTGACATTTTCCACATAACTTTTTGAATAAATTGAATATTAAATGTTTTAGTACGGATAACATAACTTAGAAAAAAACGTGCACTTCAAAGATCATTCGTAAGTCATGGTTTTATGAGCGGTCGATAGAGTCGCCCAATAGCATCATCGATTGTGCGTCGTTTGTAATCATCCCACTCGAAAGACTGCTTCAGGTTTTTCAGAATGTCATGCTGTTTCGGAAACGGAGGAAACTGTAAGACATTTACAACTAAATATTTTTGCTGTAAATTAGTTGAAGTCGTAAAAAATATAATAATGAACTGCTAACCTGTCTTATGTAACTGTGAGGCATTCCAAAGTTACATTGTTTATAGATAATCACAGTGACAACAAATCCATGTTTTTTAGTATGGTAAAAAAAGAGTACCACCACAAAACATAACATTATAAGGACATTTCTTAGAAATAAGGACATTTAGGTTTTCTAAGACCTGGCTATTAATATTGATATGTGTGCCGTTATTGCAGGTCAGTAGTTACGAAGGAGCTTTTCTAAGCAGGTATACATATCTGCAAAGGCACAGTGACAATTAAATAGGTGTTTAAGATATTAAGGATATATAGGTATTCTGGCATTTGTTGCGTCGTTTCTAACCGTATTACTTGATTTAATTTTTTACCTTGGCCTTCGCCAATTGTGTTAAAATTTGTTACACAAAAATTATAAAAAAAAAATAACAAGTTTTGTTCGCCTATTTTTACACTTTTAACGGTACATTCACAGGTCTGTGAATGCAACAGTATAGGTCTGTGATAGCAACGGGCTGTTCGAGTAAAACAGCGTGCACGGTTTTACAAAAGGAGCCTATTTAGAATACCTCTCCAAACAACCTAAAGAAATAAAAAGTCTATTTACACAAATCTAGGACAGGCAGCACTTTGAATTTTATTTTAGCAATAAGGGTAAACATAGTTTCATTTTAACTTGTTTGTATTCTTGTTACACTGCTTGTTAAATAATTTAAGTCAATAAAAAATAAACTGTTTAAAGTAATTTATAGACCTACCTTTCGTGTTGAATTTTGTTAGTTGTACTACTGGCGCTATAACAGCGAATTACAACCGCAATTAAGGTGATAATTTGCGCAATGACCGTGATAACAAATGTTGAACTATCGTTTTAAACAAATGTATGTAATCCTTGTACTAAATTGCTTCAAACGTCAGAAAAATTCGTAACCTGTTTGAAAAGCATTATTGCCTACAAAAGTAAATTCGATATTTTGCGAACTCTGTCTAAATTTCGCGGTTAAACACTCTGTAAGAAGTCATTTTTGTCTAAATTGTTGTCGGGTTGGTACAGGTTCGGTGATGCCTAATCAATGTTTTCTAGAATTTATTTAGTTTAGATTATACCTTCATGTTGATAAGACTGTAAACAGTTTCGTCAGCATGTTTTTGAAAAAACTTTTTGTTGATTTGTATGACCTCGGCACCACAACTAACGAGACTTACACTGGCTCCACGTTGTTCTTTCGGCAAAACTGCAAGAAAGCCCTGAAATAGAATTTAGGAACGAAATACAATTGTATCCAAAAATGTAGGCCTATAGCATTCATTCAAACATTAACTTATTGCAACATAAGTGTCTGTGCAAGCAGCCGCATAAATGACTTTATCATTTCTATACTAGAGGTGGCTATATTCAATGCAACGCATTACAAAAATGGTCTTTAGGCATAATTAAAAACTATATTGATTCTTAATTTTTTACTTTAATCGTTGTTATCTTAGTATTTATGCTTGTTTCAGTTTCAAAAACACAAAGTCAAAATGACTCACGAAGCTGTCTCCTGGACCAAGGACCTCTAAAGCCACATAGGCCACATGGTCAAGATCTCGACCATACAATGAAGATAAAAAAGGGTAGTTCACTTGGTTTGGCGCAGTTTGAACACGAGATGCAGCCTGACCAAAAGTTGAATGTTTATGATTTTTTTAATTAAGTAATAGTAGCCCACTTTGATGCTTACACGAATAGCTGCTTGAACAGAGGGGTCTGGGTTGTCAAACGTCTGCGGGCGTGAAAGTGGGGTTGTAAAAAAAGTCGATGAAGGGGCAAGACCCGATCTTGTATTATCGCCAGGTGAACCTAAACAAAACCGTGTGAAAGGACAAGAACAGAACAATGTACATTTTGTGAAATGTCATTATGACACTATTTAGTCCAGGTTATGAGCTATAATAACCTTTGCAGTAATAAATCCCCTTTCCAAATATTATCAACATGACGGACTCTTGAACAAATCTTTATAACACTTACACTCAACAAATATTTTGCAAACCCTGATTGGGAATCAGCTAGTTCAGTGTTTAAAGTGCACTGTTTTGCTTATAATTGCCGTAAAAACGATGGCCTAAAACAGCGCTCTTCATCGTTTTTTGGTTTGGTTAACCCTGAAAGTTGTTGTGACAAACTCGTGCACCCTGTTTGCTTAAAAGGAAAACTGAGTTAAAAGGCGATAGAAAAAATCATTATTCATATCATTATCATCATTTCAATTAAACCGAGTTGAGCTGCCGGAGTTTTACACACTGCCGGTGAGAGTTCGATTATGGCTACAGGCTGCTTGCAAGTAGGCTACTATTAGGCCTACATGTCATAAAAGCAATCAAAAAACAAAAAGCAGGAATACAACTTGCACCACGACAGTCGGGCAAACAAAAAAAATGCCACATGTCTTAGAAAGTTGGTTTACAACGATTACAGCACCATATTGTCTTATAGAAATCGGTAATTACTGGCAAATACGATGTAATATTAATGGTTTAGTAAAAGTTTGTGGTGCACACTTGTATACCTTTTCGTAGTAGTGCACCCAATACATATTTTGGTGTACCCTAGAGTGCACCGTGCACACCGGTTAAAGAGCACTGGCCTAAAATACTGTATCATCATGGTGAGCCATAATTAAATATGAGTCTTATATTACCAGTACGTGACGCCGATTGTACACTGTTGCTCTCGATTTCCTTAATCAGCTTGTCGCGAGCCTGTTTCGCAACAAGCTTTCGGATGCGAACTGGGTCATCTTCCGGTTCTTTTGGTCTCAGACATTTTACCACTTTACTTTGCCCACTCTTTATGACATAAACCCACTCACATCTCGAGCTGTCTTCCACTATAAGAGTCCCTGAACGATAAACAACACTAAAATCATAATGGGGCGTGATCGGGTTTCGGATAATATAGTTGTTGCAATTAATGCTGTCAAGCAGGATTCATCTTGTATTAATTATTGTCATCGTAAACGACCTAACTTTATCCAAAATATGCAAACTTATTACAAAATCAATAAATACCGAGACTAAAATTGTGATTTAAACTAGATTTACCAGCTTTGTAGTTTTGCATTGTCCATGTTCCTGGATTGTCAATAAGTATCTGAATAGGCCAGTGATTGAAGACTGGGTTCTTCTTACATATTTCCAGGCTGTTTATATCCTTGGCTCCTTTCGCCAGACATATTTCTCGGTATTCCTATATTAAACAGGATAATGTAATATGTATGTGGAAATCATATACACATCAATAAAATTACATATCATCTGATAGCTACATATTTAAAGGACAGTTCAATTATTGTATTCCCCCAAAACATCTTCTCTAAAACGGGCTGCAACCCGTTTTCCAAAAAAAATATTTTTTTGTTTACGATGAAATATGCAATGCTTTCGCAAAGCATGTTTTTTAAACGAAAATGATAACTATGAATGCTAACCGCATAGTAGGGAAGTAGGGTTAGCTTTTTGTTTACCTCGTTTGACCAGGGAAGGATATAGACATACCTATTAAAACTATTTATCTTGCCAATAAAAAATTGACCCACAATTTTTTGGTGTGCTCAATGCGCCAAGTTTCCTAAACTAAAATGTGTGCTCCTGTAACCGAATTGTTTTTTAAGCTTTGCGCGAATCTGAAAATTGTAAAGTATTAAACTCAATTTCATTTACACATTTGCGCACGAGTTACAACGTAAACAGAATGTTTTGGGTACATATTTTAGAACGACAAATTATGGCATAACTTGGTGACGCAAATTTCTAAAAATTTTAATACCCCACCCCCTAAAAAATTGGACCCGTCCTAGACTCTTAGCAGCTTACCAACGAAGATCCTTTCCAAACTTGTATAGTTGCAAAGAGCTATAAAGACATGTTTTACAACGCCAAATTATGGCATAAAACTTGGTGAAGCCATCTCAAAAAATGTTAATACCAACCCCCCAAAATGTTGGATTTGCTCCAGACTTTTACCAACCTATCAAAACAACACATTTTGTTGTGCCCAAACAATGTTTGTTATTATATGTTCCTTACTTTTTCTTTGAGAACAGCACACAATTCATATTATATATATTTGAGATCTTCGCTTTGATTTGCCTATACCTAAAATAAACGCCCACCTCTTAATTTGGCCAAACAACGGTTTTAATAGTGTGGCTGGCAACCAAAAGTTAAATCAATTGCGAAATATGTTTTATTGGAGGTAAAAATAAACAATAGAAAGCAGTTTTATTGCAGTTTTTCAATATCATTTAACTTTTATTTGATTTAGTACTAGCAAGTTATTACTATTACCAGCGGCAATGTTTGTTTAACGCAGAACTGCAATTAGGCTAAACAAGCACTAATCCTTAAGACGTCTTGTGCCATTAAATAGGTTTCATACAGAAGTGCATCTATTTGCAGTTCCCAAATACAACTTCCATTTTCGACACATACTAAATTAGATAAATATTATAACATGTAATAAAAATCAATCATTCCTACGTCACCATGCACAACAAAGAGTTCAACGTCGTCCTGACTCATTACGGTGGAAGATCTGTTGCATCCGGATCCTAACTCTTCTTCCCCGAATTTATCACCCCTCTTGAGGAGAGTGGTCACGGTATGTCCGTTGTCCTCTTCCCCGTTTGATACCACTGCAAGAATACCAATACGCTACGATTCGCAAATATACCTTGTCAACATTTATGCACGTTTTGTATTGCATTTATAAAACAATAAGAAAGTATCCGTTATTTGTTTGCACATATAATATACCATGATTGAAGTGTAAATATAATTTCAATATAGGTTAGGATGATTGGGTTTCAAGAAAGTTTTATCTCTATGCCGAAAACACGTAAAAGGTGTTCAATACCCGTACATAAAAAAAAAACAATTTCTACATAAAACTGAGTTTACATTGTTTGCAGTCGGTTCAAATTATTAGACAAGCGGTCGTCGAAAACTTCCAAGCTTAAACGACAAACAACAAAGGCTGGTGGTGGTGGCGTATACACAGTATTAGTAGGACGACATAATAAAGCCAGAACAAAACCCGTCGGAATAAAACCCAAAACCCTAGAGGCCTAGAAAGAGGGTATAGGACGTTTGGGGACCATAGTTCTGGCATCGGCCGTCCTTGTTACGCTTTGAATTTGGTAGGGTTAGTAGTGGAATCAGATGTGGCATTTGGGTTTGTGTAAGAGGCTGTTTAGCACTTATTCCTATGTAAATGTTATTTCGATTGTCAGCTCTTAGTCCTATTTTTTAGCGAACTGCATTTTTTTCGACATTGGCGGTGTTTTAGTTTGGGCATAAAAGAGTCCGGCTGATGCTTACGTACGGTACATAAATATTTAACTTTGTTCAATGTTTTCCAAGACTTTTAAAATGATATTTTTTCAACTAAGGTATGCTGATCTTTCAACAACAGGAATAGTACGGTTAACTTACGCCGTCCAGAAACAACGAAATAGAAACACGAAGCACGATGGCCAACTCGCAAGATCACCCGGTTGGCATCAAAGTCCTCTAGCCACGCTTTTGAGCATAGTTTACGTTGAATGCCAAGCGGATAACGTGCAAAAAGCTCCAGCTTCTGCATGCTTCTCATTATCTATACAATTTGAACTCTTAGTGAAAATAAATTTTCGTCAAAGTCAGTATTCAATACAATGTAAATGGATTTCTGTGAAGAAATATTTTTTTAGGAATTGAAACTAGAAAAATGCTACGAATACGTTGTTATATTTTGACAAACATATTTATATTCGTTTCAAATTGCAGATATGAACTTTTAAGATGTAAAATATAGTGAAGGGTTCTACATTAGCATTTTCGTCCACGGTCCTTTCGCTTGGCTTCTTTCGCAATAGTTCCTTTATTTTTAATGGCATTTCGTCGTGATCTTTTGACGCTCTGCGAAACTTGTTGAGATCAAAGGTCAACTCGGGGTCACCGGTGTTCAAATCTTTCCAAAGCATATTATAACAATTAATCAATAGTGCTGGTATGACAAATATAGATATCCTTAATGACGTTATTACTATAAGAAAATTTGATTAAATATTAACTTGCAAACGTAATTATTTTGGTTGATGGCGCTTGGAAACTTATATAGTTCGTTTTTCGTTAATTTGCTATTTTCTAAAAAAAGGAATTTTACAGTGGAAAACGCTCAGTGTTAGATCGCAAAACATTGCTGAACTGCTGAAATTAATTTGGTGTCAAGTCGGCATTGTTTGCCTAGTACCGATACTATATACCATTTGGCACGGGGTATCGTCTCCTATCCGTTGCTATAGTAGCAATAGCGGTTTTTCGTGGCTATTTATGTTAGACTGAACACTGTTAGCTCAGTCACACCTTTTTTGGTTGAGTCCTGTTGATCTTTGCTTACGTCGCTTTCGCGCAAAAGTGCTTCTTTGAGTGCAACCCAGCTATTTTGTGACACGGAGTAAGTCAGGCTCCTTAAACATACATAAACAATGCTAGCAACTTCATAATTATCAAATTGAAATATTGCATTTATTTTGTCGTCTAACAAACGTTTATGCTTTGCAGCAGGAAATCATTTAAAATACAGTCAGGTATACATATCATTACAATTTCTAGTATTTTAATTCAAATCAAAATTTATTGTTGACCAAAGTTTTACCTTTAACAAATTTTAAATAGGAACTCCTCAATATTTTATCCATGTTACTTACTTCTTGCATGCGATGCAGACCATACAGAGCAGACGCACAATTTTAGCCGCTCGACGAAATCGAATAATTGGCTACAAATATTTCGAAAGTTGATAATTGGACAAATTTAAATTCATCTACTGGGTATTCTCACCTAAAATCTCCTAAATGTTGCACAGTAAAATAAAAAAAAATGTTTTAATGTCACTTCTTGGTACTAACCAGGGGCGTGAAACGAATATAAATTGCTGGTCAAATTCCAATATAAAATGTTATCATGCCCTCATTGATTATAAAAAAAAAATACTTTATCACTGTTCAATGTCGTGAGTGTGGCGAAATATACTGCAAACTATACCAGTATCAAAAGCGAAAAACTAATTGTTTTGTTAAATGTAATGTCAGTGTGACTAAATGATTGATTTCAAGTAATGCGAGGTCAATATTGCAAACTATAAGTGTTGTAAATAAGCAATTTTGAAATGACTTATCTC
This sequence comes from Ascidiella aspersa, assembly GCF_963924565.1. Classification (NCBI taxonomy): domain Eukaryota; kingdom Metazoa; phylum Chordata; class Ascidiacea; order Phlebobranchia; family Ascidiidae; genus Ascidiella; species Ascidiella aspersa. Next base: position 17,251,576 of record NC_139449.1, read on the forward strand.
AAATCCAAGTTCAGTGTAATATCTAAAGTCTAAGTCAAGTCAAGTCCCAGTGCATGTCATCAGTTGCCTTTGACTTTAGTCAGTACAGCACTGCAAGTTATACAATTAGAAACAAAAGCATATATTACAAACTAAATAGACTACGTAAAGAGGGCTGTGTGGGCAGCACAAACGAGCAGATGACCTATATCTCTGGTAGAAACAGAACAAATTATTTCTATGTTTTTCTAAACGAATTCACTATAAACAAATGGTTACGCAAATAGCAGCTATTCTTACAGGAATGCAGGTCACTTGTATGTTGCTAAGATTCGAGGGGTGGTAATTTCGAGCGAACATCGATGCTCGCCTTACTCCTCCCACCATAGAGTGGAGTGTCCGGCGAGTGGGAGGAGAAGTAGAAGGTGCTCCGTGGATGTTGGGAAATGATCGACGTTCCGTTCCTCCAACGCCTTCAACAATACAGTCAAATAAAAAATAATAACATGCACGACTCATAAAAGGCTATAAGCCTATGCAGTGTTTTTTAAGGTGTTTTGGGGGACCGAAACGGTCCCCCAAATTTCTTCAGCGGTTTCCCAAAGTTTTTGGTATTTAAATGAAACACTTGCGGTCTCTTAAAACTATTTAGCGGTCACCCAAACCAAACCTTAAAAAAACCCTGGGCCTATGCTATGTAGCCTAAGATTTGTTAAGTTTGACAGGCTGTAACTGTTTTACCGTTGACCGCAGACGTCAATTTCATGGAAAATTGCGGTAAAATCTGTTCAGGCGGGCAAACTGGAGACGTAGAAACACGTACAACTTAGTCCGAGCTTATGATAAGTAACCACTAAATGTTAACCATTATGGACTCGGATGTAGTATTTTGCTAGTAATAAAAGGCATAAATCACAATGCACCAAGAAACATGAAACATACGTTAGAACAGCAATGCTAGTGAAAAAATTCTAAATCTATTTTGCGATGACTGAAACGTAGAGTATAGCGGGATTAACATTTTTATGACACAAAAAAATGGATAGATACAAAAGAAGGGTTAACATATCTTCAGCAGTACAACCGAAATTAGAATATCATATTCGTCAGTACAACACAGATCAGAATACGACCATTAATACAGGACTAATTCGAACCCTATATATTTCGGAAAAAATGCTTACAAACTTTAGCTATAATCAAACGTAGATTTTACCGCCAAAGAAGTTTTCAGGCCACGTTTTTGATTTTATTATATCGTTCAGCTTCGTCTAGGGCAGGGGTTCTTAAACTGGGGTCCATGGACCCCTAGGGGGTCCGTGAGGTCGTAATTAAAATGTTATTGTATTTCTAAAAGTAATAATTTATTCAAAAAAAACAGTTTAATTGAAAATAAAACGGTTTTGCGCTAACTGTATTTAGACTCCATTTCAATTTGACACTTTTTAAACTGAAATCAGCAGATTTATAACGTCTATTTGCATTGTGACGTTTATTTATGACGTCATTTTTGAAAATCTTTTACCTACCGTGGTCCACGCGAGGCAAAAAAAAAAGTTTTAGGGGTCTGCGGTAAAATAAGTTTAAAAACCCCTAGTCTAGGGTGTTTTATCCCGTTTGGATGCAATATTTTTCGCTTTTGCTTTGTGACAAGCGCAATATAGTTAATCCAGTGGTTCCCAGCCTGGCGGTCGCAAGGGGTTGTTAAGGGATCGCCGAATAATATTTGACAAAGAAAAACTAACAAGAAAAAACTACTAAGAATGGTAAAGACTGGAAGTTTGGCCCATTGTACCAATCGTGTTTATAATTTCACCATTTTCAAATAATAGCCAAAGCCTTTTAAGGGCGACAAAAAAAGGTTGGGGACCATTGGGCTAATCTTTGCGTCTTTGCAATATGCTTAAATTGTTAAGGGCTAAGCAATAAAATCTCACGTCTTTATAATATGTTTACATTGAAGGGAGGCAATAAAAGCGGAAAATGTTAAGGGAGGCAATAAAAGCGCAAAATCGCGCAAATCGTTTGATTACTTTCGAGCAATCAACTCCAATGTCAGGTTTATTTAAATTGCTTGATAAATAACATCACCTCTCATTTTTAGCTACAAGGGGGTAATGCGCTTTACGTGTATGCTGCAGGTTAAATCTATAATTCTACAAATGGAAGTAATAAAACTCTTTAAACAATCATTCACTTTCGGATGACAATGGTTATTGGCGACACAAACACAAAGGGTCGCGTTTTCTTTTGCGCGTCTCTCGAAAACAGGTGTAACAGCATGTCCCAGTAAATTAGATCGGGCGGTCCAATAACAATGTGAACAATGCGTTCCACTTGTTACAAGATACCCTTCGGGGATCAAGCGCTGTTTTCGTTGTTATAATGGCGACTTAACACTAGTAAACTTCCTGAATACACAATAGTTGTTAAATTTAGTGGAACGACTGAACACACAGGACAAACTATATTATTAATGAGCGCAATCACTCAGTCCCTGATTTCCACCAAACAAAATCTCACAACGATTTGCAATGTTAATCGAACTGAATGGGTGGCTTTGTTTTTTATAATCGAATAGTTGCGCTATATGGGTGATGAAAGAATGTTCCTATATTAGTCCTTCTAAACTCGTTGTAAAGTGCCCTGGGTAATACAACACAAAGAAACATAGGCCATGTAAGTCAGTGCAGCCTAAAAGGCTTCAAGTGCGACCCGAATAATAGAAACAAACGAGATTCAAGTGCAACGTTTGAGTGCCGCAATGCGTTTAACTTTGGTCGCAAAAGCTTTGATTTGTTATGAATTTGTTTCGACGACAATTCTAAGCGCTTAGAGTGATTTACTATTTTAATTTGATAAAATAAATGATAATACAGTATATAGCTTATTATGCCGCTCAACAATAACTATTACCTGTCTTAGCTGATTCGACATCTTCCGCTTTTAAATTGTCTGATGAGAGACTGGGAGCAAATTTCACGTGCCGAGATTTTTCGTAAGTTTTGCCATCGGATGAATGGATGGCGGTGGGAGAAATTAGGGAATGTTTACCATGCGACTGTTGTTGAATAGCCAAAGACATTTACAGCTATTTCGTCAATCGTGTTCTTTCGTTTCAAATCTAACGTCAATTCACAAATGGGAAAGTCAACTGCGCCAGTGACTAGATCCTAGGAACACAACGGGGTAGGCTCATACCAATAAAGGCACACTACCAGTCCCACCCCTTATAGATAAAGGTGATGACAACAGCTGTCATAAAAAAGTACGACAGGTTATGCCAGCAAAAATCACAACGCTGTGAAATCAAAAGTCAATACCAGCTATAGCAAAGTTGTATATATTGTTTGAAATCATTCAACGACATTTTAGTGCGGCCAAACGATTGCCGCGGTAACGAAGGGAGATGTTAAGTTTGGCAGCGAATAATTCGCAGCGCGATTGTGAACAGGTGGTGGTTTAAGAGTACGTCGTACATCGTGCTGATAAACAAATTAATTTAGCTATGTTTGATTGTCACATTGTCTATTGTGTAAGTGTTAATGGCTGGGTATTCTCTATAGCGCAAATTAATAGATTTATTTTGGAAGCATGATTGTGCCACACGTTCTTTTTCTGGTTGTCAAATTGTTTATTAAAGTCGGATATTCGAACTGTTTCTAAATTGTCGATCTTCTACGGCAAATTGAGTCATAAAACGTGTCATACCGTTGGTGTTTATCGAGGAACGTCGATCAGAGCCGCGCTGCTTTCCAGGTTGCCTTGTCATGTTGCTCTTGTTTACATTCATAGAGTTAACTGTACTTCGATGTCTGCCCGCTGCTTTACATTAAAGTCACTCAATCGTCACTCCTGTGGAACGGTAATAATTGATATTTACTTTTCGAAACTTTGCTTAACTTTCACCACAATCGCAGACCTTTGTCAAACGACACAACTCTAGCCTAACACGCTTTACTAACTGGTGACTAACCTTTCGATTTAGTAAAAGTAATGAACTATACTGGTCGCTTTTTAAATCTTTTAATCTTCCTCGAAAAGAGACAGCAAGTTGCTTTTAGTAAAACGCCCGACCTGCATTGTTTCGTACACGTTCAATGTACATTATTTAAATATTTTTATCTTTGCGAATCGTCTTTATCTACTCATCTTTCTTCAAGTGGTACTTGAAAACTCTTGTATCTTTTCTAAATCGACATTGAACACTGAAGTCACGCAAAGCTCAGTCTCAAAATTTTATCCTAGCTCTCGGGCCTCGGATATACCACAGACTAAGCTAACGACAAAATTCTCGCGCCGCCCTTCAGTGAGAGTTATGAAAGAAAGGCTTAAGCTGAAGAGGCCAATTGACCTAAGTGAACAACTTTGTCGCTGATATCAAACCAAAGTCGACTTGGGTAGATCATCTTCCATGCAAACCGGCACATTTTTTGACTTAAAATGTTTAGACACACTTGAGTTTTATGTATTGGTCTCACGAATTCAATTCTTCTTCTATCGGGATAAATCTTTTAACTACCAATCTATTTTCTGATGACTTGAATATGACAATGCGTAAAATAATTTAAGCAGTTTACATACTACTTTGCGAAATAAGGTGACCTAATCTGAAGTTTTGCTCTGGACTGAACAACTAGTACCACACTATCCCTCAGGTATTTGGTTACCACTATTTATCAACTAATTTCAAAAAAATTTGTTGTCTTTCAACATAAATATAACGTCCAATACGGATAATTTAGAAATAGTAAGCATACGTACTTCTTACGTAGCCTATAACTTTAGGACTGTTTGGTCGAAATGGAGTTAAAATTTAAAACGATACTCGGACGTAACTTCCATCATTTCAATTCGATCGAGTTAAAAAATAAATAAAAATTATATTTTAAGATAATCTGCGATTTTAAACTCGGGCTAGGCTGCATGTATGTTGTGTTGAAATACCCTTGAAAACAAAACAATATAAAACATTATTTTTACCATAAGTGCGATGGTGTAGTCATTTATAACCAAGGAAAGTTACTTTAAAAGCCTTGTAGTTGTGTATTTATCATCATTTTAAGTATGGTATAACTAACCCAATTTTTTTTAGCTTTTTCATCTTTTGATCAAAAATGCCAAGTTGAAAAAGCTTCCTTTCTAAGTTAGATGGGCGTGTTTGGTTGTTCACAGAGATAGAAAAAAATATGCATCAGAAATCAAAGCTATGTTACATATTTCAGATTTCTGGCGTTTTGTCACCACCTTGCGGATTCATTTGGTAGACAGCAATAAAATATTACGTTGTCCAGCCTGTAACATGCTATTCAAAACGATTACCCAAAACAATTGTGCATTTAAAAAATAATTAACGTGGAGTTCTTATAAACGTTATAACGCATTTCGAATGTGACATCAAAAAGACAGGAAACCTAAGAGTAAAATGTCAATTCAATTTTCATTTCTTGAAGAGCCATTATACATATTACAACACACTTTGAAAGAGGCCAAGGAACAACAAAGTTTTGATTGTATTGATACAACTACATTTACTACTCTTATTGGTTTACCTAAAAGGTAAACTGAGGTAAAAAGTGATAGAAAAAATTATTATGCATATCAATATCATCATATCAAGTAAACCAAGTGGAGCTGCCGAAGTTTTACACTGTAGGTGAGAGTTCGGTTACGGATGCAGGCTGCGTTCAAGTACTATTGTATGTCATAAAACAGCATTCTAACAAACTTAGGAAAATAGCAAAGAGACTATTCAACATTTAAAAAACCACAGAGGTTCATTTATATATCAGATAAAACCTACATCTTTTTTATAATATCCTGAATGTCAAATATTAATGGTTCAATAAAAGTTTGTGATGCACCCTTGTATACCTGTTCGTACTCGTGCACCCCATGCTTATTTTGGTGCACCCTAGGGCAGTGGTCTCCAACCTTTTTAATAAGCGACCCCAATTTAACTAAAATGGAATCACAATTTACATTGCGACCCCCTTTTGTTTTCAGATAGGAATAAAAATATTTTAAATAATCCTGGAACTGTTTTTAGGATGTCCAGTATCAATTTTCGTGTGCCTAATCTCTTAAATGCAAAAATATTTCACGCTTCGCGCGAAACTCGTTTATCTCTACATTATGATTTTTGAAAAATCGAGCGAATATGTGTGCACAAGAATGATTTCTTTTAGCAAGTGTTAAATTATGACTTTGAATTTAGAACACAAACGAACACAAAATTTCAATTTGTTTCAACGCTAAATTGCATTTATCGTGATTGTTGCACCTGCATGGTATCCACCAATTTTTGAAAACGCGGCTCCACTTTGCATAAACATAACCGTCATGCTCTACTTCCAAGCGATTACGATGTTTCGGTTTTAATATGCTCATTGCGCTGAATTTCGTTAAACAAAGGCATGTGGTTGAAAACGGAAAGAGTATAGTTAACACACAAAATTGGACGGAGTCGGGTAAATTAATTGCATCGAAGTTCAAAATTAAATTTTATTTGCAGAAATCTTTTTAACCTAGCAGCTCTTAAGAGCTAAACACCTATTTTATGTACAGGAGTTCTTAAACTTATTTTACCACGGTACCCTAACATGTTTTGTAGGGCAAAAACAAAAGGTAAAAAAAATTTTAAAAGTGACGTTATAAATTTACGTCACAATACAAATAGACTTCATAAATCTGCTGATTTCGGTCCAAAAATGGGAAAGTTACATGGAGTCTTAATATAGTCAGTGCAAAACCGTTTTATTTTTAATTAAACAGTTTTTTTTTTTTAAACTTGATTTACTTCCTAAATATACACTAATACTTTAATTAAGGGTTCATGAACCCCTAAAAATATTTTACGGACCCAAAGGGCCCATGGACCCCAGTTTAAGAACCCCTGATGTAGAAGAAAGAAAATCTTGTCTATGCTATGTACTCGGTCACGTTTATTGGTGTGACGTCGTTCTAAAAAAATATATAAATCGTACTAAAACAGCACAAATATGGTGAGTTATGGCGACCCCAGAAAAATTTCAGGCAACCCCACTTGGGGTCGCGACCCACAGGTTGGAGACCACTGTCCTAGGGTGCACCGTGCACACCGGTTGTAGAGCACTGATCTAAATACATGAAGACGGTAAAAAATGGTTAGTGCGTAGCGCGAAAAAAATAGTAGTTGTTTGGTTTAAATTGGCAAATATTCTAAGAGAGGACATGACGCATGAACACACAAAAATAGCACAGTGATTAATTTAGTGACATTAATCAAATTTTTTGGCAAACAATTGCTCAGGGTCATTGACCTATAACAGCTATAGGGCTGAACAGAAACCACGTAAAATGTTCAAGGGTAAAAAGCATACAATATGTCTGCGTTGTTAAAGTTTAAAGTTAGAGAGGTGTTATTTACGATACAAGGCCCCATTAAAAGACGTTTAATATACGCAAAGGGCGAAAAAAGCCGAAATGAATCTTGTTAAACAGGGTAAATCACTGCTAAAACGTTGTGAACACAAAAGCACAGAGTTTTTTGCGAAGCGCGTAAAAATATTGTATTGAAATAATTAAACTATACGTACCGTAATACCTGTATTGGGGAACCATGGCATTATGGTAAGCCATCATCCGCCCCTGTTCATTAAGCCCAAATTTATTATTTATTTTATTTCAGTTAATTTTGGAATATCAAAGGAGAACAGGTGTTCGAATCACAAAATATATAATTTACATTTTACCAAGACCAGTTTGCTCTATGGACTGATCCAAGTATAAGAGAGTTGAAGGTCTGGGTCCTGCCACCATTTTTTGCTACAAAAGTGCTAAATTTGTTGGAGTTTTGCTAGTATTCTACTTAACTTCTTCTGCTTTATTCCGTTTTTCACACAAAATCTTTCCGGTTATATTAGTATACAACAAACTACCACAAGGGAACAATTAACCAGTTGCCCATAGTTTGAAGATTACTGTTCAATTTAATGGTGCTATTAAAATTCAGTAATTCAAATGTTGATAATTAAACAAGTTGAATAGTAAAGTTATCCCGTTGCTAAAAACGTTTGGCTAGCTGGTTTCAAAATAAAAGTTCTGTCAGTTAATTTACAATGCAAATCCTAGCGCTTCGAACGAATCTATATAGTCTTCACAATGTGCAACATTTCATGTTTTTTCCCCTCTAAAGTTTTGTTTAGTTAACAAAATAAAAGCACTCTTTTATTGTAAAACCGTGCTTGTATGGTCCAAAGTCTCCACAAACTTTAACGTTTGGCCAATAGAAGCGAAGTAAAGCAATTTATCGAGCTTGCGAAAATTATTTAGCTGATGACTTTGATAAATAATGGAGTGGGGCAGAAATTAAATAAAGGCATTGATTTGCTTTTCGTGATTCCTTTGATGACTTAGTCAACCTGAATATATTTGGACACGAATTGAAATGCATTTTCGCGGAAGAGCTTGCAAATTTGATTTAGAACCTCAAATTATGACATAATTTGTTGACGTCAACTCTAAAGCTTTTTACGCAAGACTTGGCCACTCTTTAAAGATCAAGACTCCTTCTAAAATCTAAATGAATCAAGTTGTAGGTTGTTTGTCACCTGCTGTCAACGACATTGACTCATGAAGGTGAAAACAGCCTATATTTTTCAAAAAGTACGATTTTTTTTTGATATGTTTAATATTTACTCTAATGAAATTAACATAAGGCCTGTGACATAGGGTAGTCGCATTAAAAAAGCATTATAATCAAGTACATTAAATTCATACTTTTTATGTTTAAATCCTAGAACTTTAAATCAAGATAAGCTTTCCTTTTAAACTAAGCCTACATGAAGCTTTACATAACCAGTCGCAATTAACTTGGCGAGATTGTTATAAAACTACACTCATAGGACCTTAAAAACCTTTAAGGTTAGTAGTTTTTGCAGCTGGCAAACTTCAAACAGAATAAACCTAATCAGCACGAGACTAAAGAAGGGCCACTGAACAACTTGTTACAGTTTCGTAAGTGAAATATCGGATGTCAGAGGCACAATTAGGACGAGGTAATGTTTCCAGAAAACGCTTGTACGCCTTTGTTGACCTACATCGTAGTTGAAATCATGGCGTCTTGATCCGATAAATTTCTCATCGATTGTTTGCACGTACATTTAGAAACAAATATTCAAAAAATTAGAAAAGCAAGCCAAAAACAATTCTAACCATGGATTTGAAAGAAAAGGGGTTTAAAAATCGTGCGTTGCTTAAAACAGTGTTTCTTAATCAGGTAAATGGTTAACCCCAGAGTGAATAAATTTTTGCAGGGGTGAATTAACCAAATGTGGTGAATAAAGGTGAACGGTCATAAATGGATGATAGCTTGCGAGAAGGGCGGATATTCCGGGTGTTCAACCTGTTCAGTGAACAGGTAAGAATTTACAAATACAAAATCAATACGAAGTTATTCACAAGGGTGAATGAAATCTGTATAGATAGATGCTAGGGGTGAACGAAAGTAAAAAAGTTTCAAGTTTTAGAAGCATTGGCTTAAAGCAAAGCCGAATGCCGACTAAGTGCCATACACTTCATTCGTTTATCACTTCTTTTTAAGCGATTAAAAAAACAATCCAGGATGGCGTTTATAACATTTAATGAGCAAATGAGTATGGTCATTTTTGTGTACGTTTTGCGTTTATTTTAACTTGGAAAAATTTTGACAACATGATAATGAGACAGCCCACACAAAATGAAAATCAAAATCATTGGTAATGTATTTTTGTCTAGAAATTCGTAAAGTATATAAGTTGCGAGCTGTAATGTTTTTTAACAAGCAGCCGTCAATAATAGTTTGTCGATTGTTTGTGAAAAAGTGGTACATTTTAGCAACTGTTGTGTTTTATGATATTCGCACGCACTAACCGTTCAACTGACCGTATAAGCCGATTTTTTTACAATTAAAGTTATAAAAACGAGTAACGGTTTACACCAGGGATGTCCAACATTTTATTATAGTGGGCCGCATTGACACTTGAAATAATTAAGTGGGCCGCAGAACCTATTACGTTTCAAGATTAAGTATTGCTCTTTAGAGTTATAACGGGCCTTTAGAATTATATATGTATATATTTACCCATCCTATACTATTACTGCGCCCCTAAAAGCTGACTGGTACATTTTAATTAGGCTAATATTGAAGGTTTAAAATACTACTTGGGGAGTAAAAATGACTAGCGGGCCGCACAAAAATTTTAGACGGGCCGCAATGTGGCCCGCGGGCCGCAGGTTGGACATCCCTGGTTTACACGGTGTAGATTTGCGATGTAATAACCCTCTCATATGTGCGACGCAAAACAAACATATTTTAATTCATCTTACAAACCCTCATGAGTCGAAATACCGAAGCCTCTCTCTATTTAAGCTACATTCGGAATCGCCATGGTCAGTCACACCTTTATGTGAGCAAGCATTCGTGCTAGCAGGACCAGCATAGCGCATCGAGCATACCGTTATCCATGTGTTCCTTTATGTTCGTTCAGAAGATGACTTTAATCTAGTATTGGACAACCAGTTGTCGAAACGTGTCGGATGCACGCCGTTGCGCGCCTCTATAATGAGACATAAATTTGCAACCAGTCATTTTAGGATAGGCCTACTCGGTTGCGTTTTCAAATTCACAAGTGGGAGAACTCCATGTTTGTCTGGGTAGATATTGACCACACGACTATGTTCCAGCCACTGCGGGGATTTGATTCGTTTCGGTATATATATATATATATATATCAGACTTCAAGGTTTTTCTTTTGACAGGCCACTTCTGTCGCACCGTGATTTGCAGGTACTTTTTCTTCAATCTCCTCCAAACTTGTTAGAAAACCCACTGGACTTGTCGCCAGCGACGACGATTGTGCTGTAGTTATCTCTTTCATCAAAATGCCAGGTGTAGGGCTTGAAATTTGCAGAAGATTGCGATTGGCAGCGGTTCTATGTTGCCGGGGGTGAACTTGTGGCAGTTTTCGCGAGTAGAGGATATTCTCGTCAGTGGTCACGAGTAGCGTAGCTTATTTGCTTTGCAGCAGTATTTTCCAGCTTGAGAGTTGCGATCCAAATTTGGATTGACTAAAAACTTATTGGCCACTAGTTACGTATTTCCAGTCCAGGGAAACAAAAATAAAAACAGACAACACAGAAAAAAACAAAGGATTTATAAAAAAAAAAAAAAATATAGTTTGGGCCAATAGCTACGTGTTACACCCATGGATCAGTCCTGCAATGGAGGGAGGGTTTGGCCAACTGGCCTCCTTGCATGGTGCTTCATAATATTAAATTAAAAGCTAACTTTGTCAGCTTGAAAACAGGATTTGTTTTATAAACAATCTTTCTGAAAAATGCACAAAATTAAAACTACACCCAACGGGGATAAATGTATCTCGGCAACAATACGTCTCCGTTAACCGCCAGAAAGAGCAAATTAGCTGTCTAGTGACATTAGCAGTATAATTTGGCAAGTCAGTCGATACTGCTAAAAACGGCTAACATGGGGTGACAGTAGCTATTTAAAAGAAGGCTCGTTTCGCCGTTAGACTCTGTTTTTGTGAAGCCTAAAACGTTCAAGTGTTTTCAAAAATAATAAGTTCAACAAAACAGATAGCCTATTAAGAAAAATATTTTTATTGCAAATATATATCGTTAAAATATCATTATTGCAAAGACTTGAAACTGTATGTAAGCAGTACACAGTATGGGGTATGGCGCAGAAAAATTGTGCAAATGCTTTACCCGACGCTGTCTGTTTGCCAAACCGCGCAAGCGGATGCAAACGGTGCGCAGCTAACATCTGTAATATAAGTGCGCTATGTGTTCGACACGGGGATAGAAGGTTAAGATAAAATCATATAATGAACGAAAAAGCTGCTCATAAAGGTTATAAATGAAATATTTACAGGTTTAACATACATATTTTACAATAAAATATAGCAATGCGGCAATTTTATAAAAAAACGATTTACACTTGTATGCCGCAACAGTAATGTTATTGTGCTCTGCTAAAATAGTTTTGTCGGTCTTGTAGGTTGGTTTTCAGTAAAGGAGGCAACAAATTTTAATTGAGCAGGTGACTAAAACCAAGTGGGAAGCCCATCTATGAGATGTTTAAGGCCATCTGTGCGATGTATACTTTCGAATTAGGCTTCCATATTTTCATATAACTAATCCAAGCAGAACAGACAAAACAATTTAATAGGACGGTTTCACTGTTTCCACCGAAAAGCGCTAAAAATGTGTTTATTCATTTTTAAGGATCAACCTATTGTGACTGTGGCATATTTTAAACAAGGATGAGTGCAAAACAACTTGTACAAGCACGTTCAATTAAACCCTTTACATGTGTTTAATTTTGTAGTTGGTTTTAAAATCGACTCGCTCCAAGCCTGCAACCAGAAGGAGGTCATTCAAAGGCGTGTGGTCGTATGGATGGCAATCCCGATGAAAAAATAGTACCTTTCCATCTACAGGGTCAGAAAAATAACAATTAGTGCTAAACAATGTGAACTATACCATTAAAGCCAAATAATGGTCATTAAACAAACATTAGTCAAAATAAGAATACCAAATAAATAAGTTTGTGTTTATGTATGTGCTTGTGTGTGTACAACCTTGGTCAACAACCAGCTGACCGCCTTGCTGAAAAGGATCACCTTGCTCAACCATGCTTTTCATTGAACGCCAAACTGTTCTCCAGAATCCCATAAAAGCATTGCTTTTGATATGGGGACTGCTGTTTTCTATTATAACACAAAAATAAATAAGAAACGCTACAGCCGACCAAAAGGATGTAAAGTTGGTGACTATTGCACTTTCAATTTTGAGTTGTATTATTACACAAAAATACATACCGTCCCTGATGATTTAATTTAAGAGTTTTTGTCGATCATCTATTTAAAAACACCCTTCAAAACATAGTCCAAGTGTGCAACAACAGGAGGAATATATGTTAGTACCAATAGTTCAGGTCGGTTAAATTATTTTAGCGTCACCAGAGTCAGGCATTAAACACTGACCAAGTGCGTATGTTAAGGCAGATTTAGTCAAACAAAGAATAATAAAAATGCAGTGCAGTTGGAAAACGTGTCATTGTGGACTAAGAAGGTACATAGTCAGATGATGAAAACACTGCACAAATCCAGCACAGTTGTTGACATATAAGGTAAAAAAATAACATCTATCGGCAAGAAACTGGGCTTGAACTAATTTGCTTGCCAACATCTGCCCATGCTTACCCTTTATTTAATACCAAGTAATTGTCTAAGAAAAACAACCGATTAAATCTGTGGTGGGCAGTTATTAATTATTTAACTATGATTACATGACAACCGCAAAATGTTATGGCGGGCCAGGTCAAAAAGAGTATCTCAAATATACACAATATGACTATGCAGCTATAAAACAAGTTAGCCTAAAAAACCTGCCAATGAAATCAATTAAAGCAAAAGCAAAAAAAGGCATTGCATGAAAAAAATTGTGGCTTTGGCTTAAAATACAAACTTTAATGTAGATTTAGAGGTGGCATGACATATAAGCACAGACAAAAGCTAAACACAATAAAATGGCATCAACTAAATTAGGTTGAGAAAAATGTGAGAGTTTGAAAGAGGACCGTTATTCAAAAATTTTGTCATGTTTTCAAGATGGAATACTATCGATCAAAAGGCAACAGTGCATTTAATAACATTTAGTTTGTAAAATCTTCACTTAAAGAAGTGCCACAGCCACACTGAGTGCCTTTAAAGATGCAAAAATGGGGAAAACATACTAGAAAGTCTGCTGATATTTACAAATCAGGGAAAAAAATCGAGTTTGGGGTGACATGCCTGCATCAGCCCATAGTAAAAGTAGGGTATATAATATATATTTGTTATAACTAGGGCAACTATTTTTTGACCAAAAAATTAGACACTTATATCTAAAAAATTAAAAGAATTTTATGAGGCAAACAGGCAACCATGAATACCATTAAAAACCAAATGAATTAAAAATATTTAGAAAGTTTGACTGTGATTGGTACTCATTTTAATATTTTACCAACCAAAAAAAAAACGTCAATTAAAATTCCTTGATGTGCTACATTCCATGAAAAATAATTATTCTCAAAAACAGAAATGTCAAATTCAAATCTTACTGAGGGTCGCACAAGATAATTTGAATATTTAGTGAGCTTCATTAAAGGCTGCTATAGTTTGAGGCCGTTCCTGTTGTTTAATTGAAGCGAAATTGAAACAAAATATAATTGAAGCGAAATGTGGGCCCCTGTTGTTTAATTGAAGCGAAATGTTTTTAGTAGAGTGAACCAACACTGGTATATATCTATATATAACTTAAGAGCTTTTAGCTGCACAACACTGCATTTGACAGGTGCTGAGCGATCACTATTCCCAACAAATAGAACATTTAAATGAAAAAAAATTATTTGAAAATTTACACCGCTTACCAAAGAAAAAATTACAGTTAAAATATAGAAAATTTCATGATAATAATAAAAAAATTCTCATATACAAAACCTTTAAAACTATAAATGTGTAATATGTTTATTTTGAGCTGCCTATGGAAAACTCAAAACTAATAGTAAATTAATTTCAATTTTAAAAAGGACTTGATTGCTTGTATTACTGTGAGCAACACATATTTTTAAGAGATGAATGTTGATTACCTGAATAGGATGCCTGGTAAGTATTGTACAATCCAAGTTTAGCTTGAATCATCTTCCGTGAGTCACAAAACATCTCATGGGGATAATTGGCTTCATCACAAAATGATTGGATGAAACGTGATGCCGCACATCCAATCACCACAATTTTTACATTTTTTTTCTAATGGTAAAAAAAACAATTTATATCCACTTTATGCATGATAAAGTCATAAGCCCCAAATTATATATACTAAGATGTCAGACTTTTTTTTGTAAAACTTGTATATTCGCCAGGCGTGTTAGAAATAAGCTGTCTACTTTCATGCATTGTCATCAATGCGTAAAATATTACCAATATTACCTCTACATCTCTAAGCAATATCTTTGAGAAATCTTCTACATATTCCTTTGTTATGTAGTCTAAGAAATGCTGTAACCACAAGGTTAAAATTAAAATCCTAAATAAAAAAATTAAAATCCCAAATAATTTTTTTAATAATTATAACCTATGGATTTAAAAAATATATAAAATGTAGATAAGATATTACTGGCACATCTTTTGTTTTGTAGCACTAATAAAGTCTTATAATTTTTTTCTATTAATTCATAAAATTTTATCTCAAACAGTCTGTATGGGTTACGGGTTAAACAAGGTTTGCAAGCCCATCTATCTTTAGCCTAATTATTCAACTTAGTTTCAATGAACTTAGCTAAGGAGGTTTTTTTCATCATGATATATGACAAAACATAAAAAAGCTTTGTCTAGTTACTTGTTTTGACAAATATTTTCTTCTTTACTAACCTACAATTGATCTTGCATTGAAAATTAAAGAAAACAGTGAAAACATCTTCTCTTGTGTATGTAAAAAACAAATTTTATTTAAATACAGTGGGTCTGCTAATGTCAGTTTGTATAGCATATATATTATTTTTTATGATTTCCAAGTAAAATAGTAAGCACTTATCAACACAAAAATTAGTGTATTGATAGAATCACACTGGTAAAGTCTTTATTAGAATATGAGTTTCATGAGCAAAAAAATGGGGGGCATTGATAGATTCTAAATTTACAAAATGAAATCTAGCAATTGTATTTTGTACTTTTTCACCTGACTTTCTTTCTGAACACCGGCAAGATTAATTTATATAAGGGGACATAAGTGATGATAAAATTAAGTACAAAAATTTTAATTGTTTTACAATGCTATTTCATGGGTTAGTTGTGCTTCTGCTTTAAAATTGAAACTATTGTTGTAAAGTTTGCACATACTGAACAACACAGCTGTGCAGGTTATCTAACAATTTTTGAAGTCAGATTATTTTCCACAGACCACAGGTTGCAAATCCTTGATGTGACAGAAGTTTAACAATTTATTTATTTTTTTTTTTTTGGAGCTTTTATTGTTTAGGTGTAAGTTTAATAACAGACTTACAGGAACCCAAATAAAGCCAACCCAATCTATGAAACCATGAACTTGCCTTAAATTTGCTGATCTTTTTTAACTTTAACACTACTATATTTCACACATAATGTTATAAGATTTATCAGCAAATTACTTTAAAATGCATTACTGTTTGAACAGATCACTCTTATCCAGGTGACCACAAATATTTATGAAATAAATTTCTAAGAAAAACTCTTTAAGTTTCCCCAAGAACAACATTTGATCATTTTTCAATAAATACAATACAATTTTTTAAGACTTTTTAATACTTAGATTAATCAAAAGATAAACAAAGACATTTAAAGGTTCAAATACATTGTGGCAAACCTGTTATAGTTCCTTAATTAATGTGGATAAATTGCCTTGGGCAGACTCACTTTTTCCGAAAAGTTTGTGATGCCAATAAACTAAACACATTGTGGAATACTACACCAAGCAATAAAATGAGAATAAACAAATTACGTAAAATGTACCTAAATAAAATTCCTACTAAACATACCCGAACAAACACAAATATGCATAAATATCCTTTTCTGATGTCTTTAAATAAGACTGGTTTCCCATCTCTGTCCATTACTGAACAATTATCGATTTCACTTATATCGAAAGCCAATGTTTCAGGCATTCTGTCAATTTCCACAGCTCCCGGGGCTTCCATTGAACCAACATTAATTTTTAGTTTTTGTCTCCATCAAAAACAAAATGAAACACATAATGCTTAAAAATGAAACACATTAAGAAATCAAGTAAAGTGGGTGCTGGTCTAGAATACTACCACAATGAACAATATTTGGGTTAGGGTGTTAGCATTTGGATTTGGGTAGGTAAAGCAATATTCCTAAATGATAATAGTTGACCCACCCACACCCAAACACCAACCGGACAACCTAACCCAAACAATGTGTGATGTTTAATAATAATTGTTTCAACGCTGTGGTCGAATTTTGAACCAGCGCCGTAAAATGTTTTAAAACAGAAATACAAAGTATATAAGGTAGGTTTAAAATTAAACATAAAAATGTATTTCAGTGTCAGTTATACTTCGCTACAAACGTGATCTACAAGGTTACTACTGCCAGTAACGCCTAACACCCGATCCGTCAGAAATCAGTGCAGTTCTAAGCAAAAAGGTCTACGACAATCAGTGCATTCAAAGGATCAAAAAGTCCGACTTTTAGACTTTGAGGTCTTGGACAATGCACTAACTTGGGCGCTCGTCTAGAATCCTACCACAACGAACATTATTTGGGTTAGGGTGCCGGTTAGCGTTTGGGTTTGGGTGAGTCCAGTAATAGTGTTAAACAATATTACTTGACCTACCCACACCCAAACACTAACCGACACCCTAACCCATATTATGCATTGCTTAATAATCATTTCAACGTTGTGGTAGGATTCTAGACCAGCGCCCTAACTTGCATTAACAAATGTGCGTAAGAAGATTAAGTTTAACAATACTTGACCCAATCAAACCCAAACGCTAACCAGCGCCCTAACTTAAATAATGTGCGATAATTTAATAATTATAACGCTTCAGGCCCCAATACCTCAATTCGTGACGTAATAATCTTAAATACAATGGACGAGAAACCATCCGAGTCTGGGCTTTTTTCCCCAGCATTTAAAGAATTATTAAAATAACGCACATTATTTGGGTTAGGATTCGGGTTAGCGTTAGGGTTTAGGTGGGTCAAGTGTTATTAATCCTATCTCACATTTTTTGTTATCTTTTCTCAACTTTTAATGAATATTTTTAATTTCTCTTCGCCGGGAGTTTACCTAAAGGTCCAAATCAGTGCATTGCCAGGACCTCAAGGTCTAAAAGTCTAGACTTTTCTGCCATTGGATGCCCTGATTGTCGTAGACCTTTTTGCTTAGAAATGCACTAAATTCTAACGGATCGGGTGCGCCTAACCTAAACAATACTGCACAATAACGCTGTGAGCCAGATTGCATTCCACAATTTGTGGCCACCAAAGATTCACAGTTCACACCAAAATGCTTTTTGCTGACATTCCACGCAAAACTTGGCGATACATATGCTGGAAAGGCTTATTTTTCGTTATATTATATATATATTTTTTCATACCATATGACGTCACTGGCGAAGGTACTGGTGGAAGAGTGGAATGCAATCAGGGGTGTGGGTAAGCTTGCTGAACGTTTGGCAAAAGACCTTGGGTAACCTTGTAGCGCATTAGGCCAGCTCGTTTAACATTTGCAACTTAATGCATTTAACAGAATTTCGAACAATGCACCTGGCATAATACGTTAGTTGGTCGCCCAATAATACGTTAGTTGGTCGCCCAATAATACTTGGTTGAAACTGTGATTAGACGAACCATAGATCGGTGGTTTTCAAATGGTGGATCTCGATCCGGTTCCGGATCTTTTCAACTTTTTGTGTGGATCTTCCAATGTGGTCTTGAAAAAAAAACGTAATAAAAATAACCTTTTTAAGTAAAGGCAATGCTTTGAAAAGGCTGTGGGACCTTGGCAAAGAGTTGGTCATGTTTTTGAATAAAAACACAGCCAATCCTCGGCGCTGATTTCTTTCGGCATTACGGAATTCTCATTTACTTGAAGCGGAACAAACTTATAAAGTCGAAAACGTAAGACAGCGTGCAAACTGGCATTTCAAGCTCTGCTGGTCTCGGTTTGGTGGCATCGACAACAGCTGCAAACGCAACAGCTGCCCCCCCCCCCCGACTTTTGCGAAGGCTCAAGGCATTTCACCATACAAGCTGAATTGTGCAAAGGCGGAGTTTCAAAGTTTGTTGGATCTTGGAACTGTTCGTCGGTCTTCAAGAACATGGGCTTCTCCACTACAGATGGTGCAAAAGAAGTCCGGACACTGGAGACCATGTGGTGATTATCACAGACTAAACCAAGGTACTGTAGCCCTACCTGACCGCTATCTTATTCCTTTAATACAGGATTCATCTAAATGGAGCTACCATTTTTAGTAAAATTGATCTTGAGCATACCATCAAATTCCAGTTGCGGAAGAGAATATTCCCAAAACGGCGATAAATCACACCTTCTGGTTTATTTGAATACACGCGAATACAATAATGAAACGACACGCTACACGCGGTAAAACGAATAAATTATATTGGTTGCCATTACGTAGCGCTCAACCACGCATAAATTCCTCCCTCTAACTTCTACCGGCTTCCACACAAGCCCAAGACGCCAAAATACCAATGCCTTCTTAAAATTAAAATATCGCTAATTTAATTTCGGTTTTGACCACGAAACTTTAAAATCTACACAGAATGTGACCCGTTTATTCTTAGATTCTTCCTAATCGCCCTCGTCCCTGTCCTCCAACGTCCAGGAAATCCTCCATTTCCCCAGCCCCCATCCCATACGGAATCCGCCAAAACTTGCAGAATACGCCAGTGATGTACGGTAATCCTTACCATAGCCCACCCATACTTCTACCACCATTACTCGACATCCTGGCAAAATTTGAAACCGTAACTGGATTGTATTTAAACCCAAACAAAAGCAAAGCCACCTATACCCGCTCCCTACCGCCCTCATCATCAACCTCACCCAAATAGACGAACCTCCTCTCAATCTCTACCAACATACTCATAGGCCACCCTTCCCAAATCAGCAAGGCCTAGCAATAAACCGCACAAAAATTCAAAGACAACGCTCAAATTAAGCACCCTTTTGTAACTTTTGACTCAATAACATATTTTCTAAAACCCTCCTAATTTCACCTAAACTGTGTCCGCTAGCCATTACCTCATTCACATAACCCTAGACACCCCCACCTAGACCAAACTTGGATCAGATTTATTTTAGCTTTTTAAAATTAGATTAGAATTAGAGCATTTTAGTTTTTCCAAATTCGATTAGAATTAACCTATGTCATATTTGTTTTCTCAAATTAGATTAGAATTAGAATTATCTAATTCGAGAATCCGTCAAAATGTTTTTTTGTTCGCCGCTTAATCCGTTCGCTGCTGATAGCGTGCTTTGTCTGACGGCAAAAATCGAGCGTTGAAGTTTAATTATTTTTAACGGTTACAGCACAGTGTAAGGTAGAGTATTTCCGAAGTAAAACGTAGTTGCTTGTGTTGGACAAGGGATAACAGCAAATTTTGCACTTTCAGGCTGCTAAAGTATATCTAGAGTGGTTGTTAGTCTTATTTTTATCGTTAGGAAAATTGAAGGCGCTTGTGTGGAATCCTGCCACGGCGAACATTATTTGGGTTAGAATGCGGGTTTGGGCAGGTTAAGCAAAAGTGCCTATTATAAAATAGTAATACTTGACCCACCCTCACCCAAATATTGTGTACGGTATTGCTTCAATATTTGTCTCAACGCTGTGGTAGGATTCTAGACCACCGCCAAAATGAACTCTAAAATTTGCGGAAGTAGTTGGTCAAAGAAGAATATGCTGCTTTTAAATCTAATTAAGGAAAAACAAATACACCTAAAATCGATGGAAAAGTGGGAAAAAATAGACAATATTATCTGTAGTTGGAAGACAGTCTCAAGGACTAAAATTATACAAGAGATTGGTTACAAAAGTTTTAGAAAAATTACCTGTTCTGCAACAAAGAAACATATGCATATCAGTGCAGCTTGTACACATAAGCTGGGTTAAAATTTACGCCATATGCAATACAACCGCTGGAAAGTATTACTGTTCAATCCGAGTTGAACCCTAATCTGCCTGTGAAAGGTACATAAACTGTCCATGCTTTCCTACTGATAATTGCTTCACGCTCCCCTACTGTTAAATTAATGCATTTGCATGTTTTTTTAATCCTTTATCAATTTGTTGCATCTTGATAACCTTTATCAATTTGTTCTGCCATTTTGTAAGCTGTTACAGTTCAATTCGTTAAAAGGCATTTTGTTCGTTGTTGACTGATGAACGTCAGTGCATTGTGCATGTACTTAAAGGTGCTTAAGTGATAGCAAACCATCAAGGTAAGTTTATTAAAATAATTGCTTTGTATATACTGCCGAAATATGCAATTACAGTGGCTGTAAATGCAGTGAACTGTTAATGCCTGAAACTGTCCCTAACTCGGTAAGATACGTTGAACTTTTATTAATTCTTGGTTGCCACAGGGCCACATAAGTGACTTAGTTAAACGAGACGGGGATGCGAACATTTTTTGCACAATGTGCGAAAAAATGTGCACACCAAAATGTGCGCACATTTTGAAATGGCTTCAAAAATGTGTGCACTTTTTTAACAATGTGCGCACATTTTAAACTGTCTTCAAAAAAGTGCGCACTTTTCTTTAACAATGTGCGCACATTTTAAACTGTCTTCAAAAAAGTGCGCACTTTTTTTTAACAATGTGCGCACATTTTGAACTGCCTACAAAAATGTGCGCACTTTTTTTAACAATGTGCACACATTTTGAACTGCCTTCAAAAATGTGCGCACTTTTTTAACAATGTTCGCACATTTTGAACTGTCTTCAAAAATGGGCGCACTTTTTTTAACAATGTGCACACATTTTGAACTGTCTTCAAAAATGTGCGCACTTTTTTTTAACAAGGTGCACACATTTCAAACTGTCTTCAAAAATGTGCGCGCTTTTATTTAACAATGTGCACACATTTTAAACTGTCTTTAAAAATGTGCGCACTTTTTTAACAATGTGCACACATTTTAAACTGCATTCAAAAATGTGCGCACATTTTTAGGTTAGAGTTAGTTAGGGTTAGACTTGGGTTAGACAGAGTTAAAGTTTAGAGTACAGAGTTTAGCTAACTCTAACTCTAACTTAAAAATGTGCGCACATCTTGGAGGCATTTTAAAATGTGCCAACATTGTTAAAAAAAAGTGCACACATTTTTGGAGGCAGTTCAAAATGTGCGCACTTTGTTTAAAAAAGTGCGCACATTGTTGGTGGCAGTTTAAAACGTGCTCACATTTTTTTCACATTTTGGCGTGCACATTTTTGCGCACATTGTGCAAAATAACGCCACGTCCCCTGTTG
This sequence comes from Ascidiella aspersa, assembly GCF_963924565.1. Taxonomy (NCBI): domain Eukaryota; kingdom Metazoa; phylum Chordata; class Ascidiacea; order Phlebobranchia; family Ascidiidae; genus Ascidiella; species Ascidiella aspersa. Next base: position 17,273,637 of record NC_139449.1, read on the forward strand.
CCTGCCACGTTTTGGGTGAGTTGTGCATTGTGCATTGTGCATTGTGAAGTCATAGTGTTTCGTTGTGTTAAGATGAATTATGTTTTCAGCTTGTTGCGCTGCCACTGTGGGTTATACGGTCACGGTTTAAAACTGTTCGCGATTGCTTCACTCAAATAAAGTGATTCGTTAGAGGTTTTACATTTTCCGTGGAGACTTCGACCACGATCGGTCGCATACCTTAAAAGCAGAGGCAGCGTATGACGCAGTTATGAATCTAGTCTGGTGTGACGCAGTTAGGAACCTCGTTCGAAAAGATAATTTCCTCTTATAACCACATAATTCTAAGTAAAAAGCTCCACCCAACCCAAATGTGTCCGTTATAGAGCTCCACCCGACCCAATGTGTCCCTTATAGATCCCCAAACCTTTAGGAAAACCACCCTCTTTTCTTTTTGTCTCTTCTACTCTTCTCTCTCTTCTATTTTCACGTTTTAGCGTAAATTTTTTTTTTACCTCCACTCTCTTCTTTCGCCCTTTCAAACGCCTTTCTGAGCGGTAATGGACGCGCCATCTTGATTGTGTTTGTCTAATCCAGTGGTTCTCAACCTTTTATGGTTGGTGGCCCTATTTGAAAGGCCATCGTCCCTCGTGGCCCCTCTGCTTATGAAAAATACCTAACGTTGTGTTTAACCATAGAATACTAATTACATAGAAGGCTCACTGCCTCATTTGCATACTGTTCCGCATGAATGACACTTACTTCGGTCGTGAATGTAAACAGGCTTTGGCATCAAAAATTGTTGTATTGTGTATTGGATTTTCATCACTGACGTTCAGAACTAATTTTATCTACTAATTAAGATCAAATTAGGCTTTTACCATCGTAAAGGCCTTTCCATACAACTACGATCGTATAAAATGTATACGTATAGTCGCGGTCACCTACACCTGTGCGGTAACGAATCTGGGAACACACAATAAGACCTAAAAAGCAACAATACCTAAAGCAGAAAAATCTATAAAACCATAGTATTAAGACCAACGACATAATAAAGCCAAATACGCAGTAATATCCAGTACAGCATAATATCAAAATCGTCTAAATAAGACCTAAGGGCGTTTTGGTGACTACGTTTGGACGACCTAGTCTGACCGGCTCAGTCAGGGGGCCGGTGTTCTTAATGGGTGGAGTTAGAAAATGGGTTAGTGTTGAAATTATTAGGGGAGTTAGTGATGTACTTAGGGGTGGGGTTTGTTAAAGTATTGTTTATGCCTGATTATGAGCATTTAGGTCTTATTCCGACGGATGTCGGACTTATTCCGATTTAGACGGTACTAATACCATTACTCCATGTCCTATTTTGGTCTTATTCCGAATTGTGTTTTATTCTGACGTTGGTGTTGTTCTTATCTCGGTCTTATGGCTGGAGTCCTAAGAATCTAATTTTGGTTTTGCGCAGTTATTTTGCTACAATTTAAAAATCAACTAAATATATATATATATATATATATATATATAACAATAATTTTTAAACAAAATTTTAATATACCAACTTTTTATATGGAATAATATTTACAGATGGTTTGATATTGTAAATTGTGGAGTAAAGTGTCCAATAAAAGATGGGGCAGATGAAAATTTGGAATGGTTGGAAAATGTTTGTATTCAAGAACTAGCTTCTTGGAAGGTTGTTTAGATTAATTTGCTTAAATCTATAGCAGGCACTAACAGTTATTTTTAGTTAAATGAAAATATAGAAAAACACTACAAAGGTGAAAACAAAAGACTTATGACAAAGCCCACATTGGAAGGATTAGTGTTCACCACTAATCAGAATAAAATAAGTTTTATTCTGCTTAATAATCGTCTTTTAAAACAGCTGGATTATGTGTGCTTACACATAGAAGTATCCACCACAAAGCAAATATCAAATTGTGTTTTATTTAGAGGCAACTTGGCTACCGGGCAAGAAATCCGGATATTCACCAGGTGTCATATGGTGTAAAGCATGTAATAGAAAGAAAAAACATAAAAAAAAGCAAAGGCGGTAATACAACATATGAGATCATAAATGTCTGGATAATACTCTGTGAAGATCCCCTCCCCCCAAAAAAATAGGCAAATTGAATAATAATTTGTTGTTCTGTTATTACTTGATGTTACAAATAAAAAATTAATTGCTGTTAATGGACTGAACTTAAATAATTTAACTTTTATAATGATCCCTAATGGGCAACTAACAAATGCTAATAATGCATCAACGATAAAACAACAATCATAAATAAATAAAATACAGGGGTTCAACTTCAAGTTGAGATAACATTTATGTGCAAATAAACTGTTATATAAAAGATTTAAATATATTGTTTTTTTATTTATATTATTTTACATGCCTCTTTCTTATTTTGTTGGCATATCTCTTGAAAATCTGTAGATTTCTTATTATCCGTTTTAAAAACATTTTCAGAAAGCTTTTTACTAAAACTGTGTCCAAAACCCTTTTAAACAGCATAACCATAAAAAAACAGTCACCGTTTCGCTCTGTTCATAATCACATTTAGCCATTTCACTTAGAGTTTCATTGAACTTGCTAAAACCACTGCTAGAAAGTATGTCAATTATTACTTCATTAAAATTAATTTTATCAGCTTTTTTGGTGCATTTTATGCTAAAAGTAAAATACATATAATCAAAAAATATGAGCACCACTCAGCAGGCATCTTTAGATGGCAATTTTCTATTTCCAACCTGAAAAGAAAGGCAGAATTCGATGTTCTTTCATTTTCAGGTGCACATAAAACTTGAATAATTGGATGCAAGTCTTTGTACTTTTTGGAGACCTTGTGTATACAGTATCCAGCAACATATACTAACATTTCACTTTCAGCTTTATTTATAAATTAGGATTGTAAAGCTGTATCTTCTTCTTTGTTTTAGACAATTTCATTGAATAAATGTAAAAGTTGCTTTGCAGCTTCCAATTATGGTAAATTAAAAAATAACTTATCAGCATTACAGCAAAATTTCGGATATTGTGATATTATACAACCCGGTTGATATTTTCTTAAAAATAACTGCAACCAATCCGTAATTACTTCATAGGCTAGAAGGGAAGCTGAATCTCTCACGGCAGGGACACTAAACTGGTGGTTGCTTCTGGTGTTGGCTTGATTAGTGGTTGAAATTCCACTTCTTGGGGAACGTTAAGCAGTTCGGCTATTACCTCACTTGTCAGTAAAATACTTGACATGTTAAATCATATTAAACTGACAAAAAAACATGGATATAATTAGAAAAGTTCGTGCATTAACTGAAACGCTGAATAAAATACGCGAAAACGCGAAAATAATACGCAGGTCAACAAACGACATGAATACTCTACCTATAATTGCCGCCGAAACCCGTGTTTTTAACAAATCCTGTCAGTGTTACTCATGCGTGACGAGACCCAGTGAGCCTTCTATGTAAATTAGTATTCTATGGTTTAACTGTTTTTACTTGTTTTACTTCTTTCTTAACTTAATAACAAATATGGCTATTAATCAACGAATAAATGTACTTAGTTTCTAAAACTTATTTTCGATTTCTAAAAATTTAACAAAATCAGTAATTTTCTAAAAAATATCAAACCAGTCATTTGAATTTAAATTAACATAGTAGTCATTACAAATCATTATCTTAAAAAGTATTTTTTTACATACGGCTCTGTTTTGTACTGAGCTAAGCGAACGTTATTAGGTTCGTCGAGATGATTTCTGAATTTTCGTTTTATAAATGCGTTACTATTACTTGAGAAATACGCTGTACATAACCTCGCTAAATATTAGTCTAAAACTGACCTTGAGTAACCCTGCAACATACTTGCGTTTTACGAGTTTCTTTTGCAAGTTGATGCACTTTAAGAAAATTGCGAATTTCTGCAACTGGCATTAGGCTACACCAGTGTTCGGCAATTTTTTTCTCTTGTAGCCTAAAGTGCGAGTCCCACTACGCAAACCACTACGAAAACAGTGGATGCGTGATGCATATGGCACATGAAAGGATCCGAAAAAATCATTTATAGTATAAATTAACAGAAATTTAACTGTACAGTCATAAGTCTCACGACTTACACTGCGCTTTGATATTGAAAGCATCGGCAAGCCATAATGATAATATAAAACTAAGAAAACTGGTTACGCCCGAAGCGCGCCTAAATTTTTGCGTTCACATATAAGTTGGCAAAAAATGTAACTTGACCGGCACTCTCAGAGCCACATTTGGCACGCGGGCCTAAACCACGCTGAGGCAATATCAAAATTCTTAGCCACACCAACTTTTGAAATACATTGCAACAAATGTATAGGGCTATACCACACGGCCAACAACTACATAATAACACTAAGCAATTCAAAACAACTCGGGACCTATCAAATATGACTCTGCGGCCCACAGTTTGCAGACCACTCGGCTACACGTCAGTTGCTTGCCCAACAGCATTCGACGCACACTTTATGATTAGGCGAAGGTTGTCGGAAAGTAATAGGCCGCCTGAATGGCTCCGCACTACTTGGCTACATATAAAGCAGCAAAGTAATTGTTTAGCCATAGTGATCGGCCTTTATCCTAACTTGCCAATGGTGAACGTTCGATTAAGCGTTACTTTTCGTGATAGAACGAATCCAATATTATACTTTAAACATGCCTAATGACGCATCAAGGAACGTGTCAGAAAAATTTGTTACGAACGTTACAAGAAAGTTTTACAGTCATATTAAAAATGACACATTTAAGTTAACTTGCAAATTTCGAACCTATTGATGCTTTGGTTTTGCAATACCTATAGTTACAGAGTTCTGCCCGTTGCCCCCCAATGACCGCTCCGTTGCCCCCCAAGGGGGCCGAGAGCCACGGTTGAGAAACTCTGGTCTAATCTAACCTCTAACGACCTCGGATGGTTATATGCAGCTGAAAATCAGTCCAAACGTGCGAATCGCCAAAAATGGTTTATTTAATTTTAATTATTGCAAAAGTAAACTTTCACAGAATACGCACCGCCTTATGCAAATAAAAGCGATTCGCATAACTGCTCATATTAACGGCATTCATAGTATATTTTAACAAAAATAGCACTTTATGGAGCTTGTATAACCTAGTATGCATAGCGCTTTAGGGTTAAATAGAGTTCCTAAATACGAACAAAACAATAAAGTGCAAAAGCGCGAAAAATATTTGTATCTGCATAGTAAACTTTGACCAATTACAAATAAGCAATGACGGTTTATTAGAGTAATAGCAGAATCACTACTGGGATCAATCGCAGACACAGCTATAGGGTCAATCGCAAAACGGCCAGAGTCCCTAGGATAGCTAGAGTCGTTTATAAGCACCGCCTCTTAAATCATGTTTTGAAATCGAATCCCATATTTCAAGAAGATAGCGCCAAAGGAACAAAAATTAAAATTTAGTTGCACATAACATAATAAGAAGCACATAACATAATCTCACAAATGGCAAAAACATGTGAAATTTTGGAGCAATATTTGAGCTAAGTTCAGTTTTTGGAGATAGGTCAGTGGAGTAAATCGCCATTAACCCATTATAAACTGTTTACTGAGATTGACTAAAAAACACTAAAAACAACATAGTTTACATTATATATTTTTCGTGTCTTGGGTCGCCCGAAGTTGCCCGGACACATGACACACATTTGCGTCGCACTCAAAAAGTTTTGGAACCACTGCTATATAGGGAGCGTAGAAAGTTTCAAGTTTCTTTGGCTTAGAATCGTATAACTTTTTATGTTGATACCAACCGAAACAAAGAATTTTGTTGATTGTAATAAATTTTTACAGAGCTATCCAAAAACGAACAAAGTCGAACAAAGCATACTTAAAAGTTCGATGTCATCAATGTTGGGCTTATTCGGCATTAGTGAAATTACGGCTCGTATTACGCTTTGCTAGGCCCAGCGTACGTTGAAGCATGTGCCTGTGGATATGATAGACTTCACCATTCTTATCGCCTTTTACTCGCTTTTGTGCTTATACTTCGTGCATTTTAATTGCTTTCATTTCTACTTTGACCTGATAAGCATGGTTGTGCGAAAGCTTGTCGAGAAGACAATTCAGTTTGTCTTTATGTAGTGCCACCTGATTACCCTATCCAAAGAGGAAGCTCAAAATAGGTATAATACCTCGTCCCCTTTTTTAGCTAACGTTTATGCCGGGACCAATCCGATGGCAACACGCATCTAAACAATGGTTTTTCGCGTGGACCTATGTTTGCCCTTGCTAGCGACAATTGGTACTGGCATTGTCCATGCTTTGACGAAGTCGTTGATACCTAGCGAACCACGGCTTTATTCTCATGCAGATTAAACTACTCATTAATAATTAATGAAAAAGAATCAAAGACAGAGAAAAGCAGAATCGAAATCTAACCTGAGAACTGAAGATGGGATCGTGCATGCATAGGCCAACAAAAAGGAAATCACAAGGGTGTACTATTGCGGTATGGATGAGCAGCGGGTTGGTAGAAGTTCTGAATTACTGACAATAACTATTTCACTTTATTACCTTATGTTTTAAGATAATTGCAATGAAATTATATATGCAAGTGTTGAGAACTAATGTTGTAGCTTATATATCTTTGGTGCGCTTGAAACACAACGTTTCAACTTACGGTAAAAAACACAGCTTAATCCATTTGGAAAATTTGCAAAACTCTACTATTTCGTAAGATTATTTTTTATAATGAGCGATGGACTATATAGCTATAGTACAGGGATGGCCAAACTGCAGCTCGCGAGACACACGCGTTTCTTCAATTAGTTTTTACGATCAGGTTATTTTTGAGCTCTTATGATTAGGTCGTATTTGAGTTTTTTAAGTTGTCCAGTGTTCATTTTCGTTTACTTGAGTTTTGTTTATTTCCAATATTTAATGCCAACTTTATTCGAAAATAAATTTTCAATATATAAAAATAAGTTCTCAATATATAAGCTATTGCTGCCAGGCATAATATCAGGTTTGTAGAGCTCTTCTGGCAAATGTATAGGACGTCGAAACGTCGGAATAAAAATTACATTTGCCAGAAGAGCTCTACAAACCTGAAGTTCTCAATATGTCGTAGGATTTTCTGCGACACATTGTCAATATAGGAACGTTCTGCATTGTATGGCCGTGTATGCTGAATCTAGTGGTGATGACTTTTGTTGCACTACCTTTGAATGTATTTATGCTGCATTTTTGATTATCAAGCAATACTATTAGTGTAATAAATCTATCTGAACATAAGTAAAAAACCAAAAATATTATATTCATTTTACCCATGTGCAAGGTGCGGGGATCTTTGGGGTTAACAAAGTAGGAAATGTGAATCTTTATAGCTGACTGGTTGACCCTTAAATTTTGTTCGAAACTTCTAGCCTAACAAAATATTAACTTTCTAAGATTTAGGTAATATTCCGTTGGGAAATCGGCGAGCAGATTAGAAAAACGTTTTGTCGACCCAGGTATTAACCTCTCGTAGCGATATCAATTTCTGCGTTCCCAAGGCGCTCTGCCTGGCATCACTTTGTCGGCGAAAAAGTCTTAATTGACACTAAACGCGAAAAGAAATGCCCTACTCAGGCGCCAATATAATCGAACGCGTAATGGAGCGCTATGTTTAATGCCCAGCAGTAAGCGTGAAGTATTTTTTGCAGTCGTTTTTTTTATTTGGCGTATAACACTTATGTCGTTTTAACTCTGACATACGATTTATTGTACTTATTTAACAATTGTAGCAAATTGTGTAAGACATGGTAGGTAAGGAATTTAAATGGCTGAATTGGTAAATCGCATTGATAAGAAGAAAATTATATTGTTTGTTGTTTTGATTAAAGTTTGCGTGCACACCACACAAGCAGCTTCGTTGGTACGACAGGGTAAGCTTTTTTTGAATATTTTAACGAAGCTTTTTTTATATAATTTGTCGGACCTTGTACGGAGATAATGCTTCCTTTACATGGATAGCATGAAGGAAATAGTTTAACAAAGCTAATATAGTCACTTCTAGATCAAACCTAGGCAAAGAACCACCCGCTGGCTTGACCAGACGGCGAGGCAGCTTAATCTGGACGCGACTAATTTTCCATAAAACTTTTTCAAGCCAAAACTTACGTGTTTTCTGAGTTTAGAATATTTTATTCAATAAAATACACATGTAAGGCGTCTTTACCTATTTCTCCTCTTGCCAGCTTGTCAAAACAAGAGTATTTACAGCTTTTAAAGAAGTTACACTTTCTTATTATGCGTGTTTAAGATTCTGTTTATCCTCTCCAAGACGTTTTTTCTTCTTCTCGTGCGGCCCCTTGTCGAAAATAATTGCCCACGCCTGATCTAGATCAACAACTTAACCTTGTAGTGCTCACAGGTTTCCTGTATGATTTAGGCAGCTAGATACTATGTAGTAACTGTTGTTAAATCCATATTCGCTTTTTTCACAATTGAAAGGATGTACGTTTAAAAAACATGTTACTTGTCGTTTTTTTCAATTTACTATTGAGCGAAAAACAAATTGTCCTTACATAATATACTGCTTCGGTAACTTAACGTATAGCTCGGTGTTTGTACAAAAAGCATCGTTTATTCGCTTGACACCAAGGCGGGGATTATTTCCACCACGCGCATTAAAAGCCGCATTCTTGATTGGACGCAGGCTCGGGCCGTACGATGTGTGAGGTGCTTAGTCGAGTGACGGCGGGCGATCGATATGGTGAAGCGTCGGGTGCAGAAGGGGAGCGATTCCAGAAAACCGTCCGATGCGTATGTCCGTACGGCCAGGTAGCCGGAACTCACCGCGAAGAGCCTGCATGCGTGCCAGGTAATGTCACGGCATATTGGGCGTTTACAGTTGCCTGGTGGGCGATGTCTAAATGCACCTGAATAGTCAGTTTAACTCGACGCCTGTATAAGATTAACAAAACACTCTAACATTCGTAAGTTTATGTCTAGATTGGATTTGTCAACACCTTTTGTTAACAAAGCAAAGTTGAAATATGTATTCACATGATCAAATTTAAAACATCGATTTCGTTAGATTGAAAAGTGAGTTTTGAATATAAAATTTACATGGTGTAGGTATTACAAAACGTACGATGCGAAGCATATTTTAATTCTGTAAATTGCCAGAACAGCTGACATATAGACCACTCACATTATGACTAACAAATACTTGTACACAATAAAATAAAGCTGGATATTGCCTTGTATTTTACGATATTTTGCCCAGCAGGCTTAAACGGAATTATCTTCCTTGTATGTACTGTTTTAATTCGTTATATAGGTAATAATAATCGTGGGTAAAACAACCTCCAAATGCGTTCAAAACGATCCGTGTACGACATTGATAGTAAATCGATATGTATCGCGTTATTTCAGTTAAAAGCTTGTCACAGCGTGGTTACTCGACTATCTTATCTTCTGCAGAGCATACACATATATAGGCCTATACACAACGTTGGCCGTACGCTGACTTATTACTGTAAGCGTAACAAATTAGAACACTTAAAAGTGTTAGTTTTGGTAAAACTGTATACATACACTTTTACTTTATTGAATTTTGCTTATGAGCGTAATTTATTGGAACGACGTTTCATTTATAAATGGCATTTTATTGGAATGGCGAAGTCTTCAAACTTTGTCGAATAATAAATGTTTTAATGAAATGTCATATATAAGATTACAACGGTATACAGTATGGTTGTCTCTCCACTTGAATATTTCACCATACCTTAGTCGGAAGAACGACGGCCTTGGAATGGTCGAGGTCGTAAGTTCGAATCTCATCGCAAGTGCTTATTTGACAGCCAATGCCTTGCTTGCGAAGCAAATATATAAATTTTAGCATAATGAATGCGGATAAAATGTCAATTGGCTATCCGATGTTTTTTTAAACAATTTTTTGTGTGTTTTTGCAGAGGCTGTGTTTAAACGTCAAAGCTGGTGTGAAATGTTGCCGTGCCTCGAAACTGAAAAGTGTTTGGCTCTAGTGGCACCCAGCGGATGGCAGTGTCAGAATGGAGATTTGGTAAAAAGAACTTTTCTTAGAAAACCCGATAAAAACGCAATTGAAATGCCTCATACAGAAGAAATTTCGAACGATGCTTTATCTGAAAAAAATCTTTAAATGACACTGGTTATAACAATGCAAACGTATGAGACAAGTATATTTGGACCAAGAACAAAAATCAAGTTAAATGTTCTGAAATTCATAATTTAAGCACAGCATAATATAAACGGTGTTTTGTTGTAAGTAAACGAGCCTGTTTGTTAAGTTATACTCCAAAATATCTGAAATATCTAATTCAATTAATATTCCTATCAAACCGTGGCGGAGTTTTAATCAGCAATCCAACGAGGCTTGTACTACACGAGTTGATTCCGCAATTCTAAAGTCGCTGTTTTTTCTGTGTATCATGCTTTAAATGAAATATCAAGTAGAGTGTTTACGTGTCGGATTAAGAACATCGTGTTTACCAACATTCTCCGAACCTGGAAAAAGTACGTAAAATGTTGTGTCTTTCTATAATCAAATTTAATACGTGCGATTATGCTTAACACATCGTCTGCATGAGATATTCTATATGCCCTAACTGGCTAGCAACCATGTCAGTTGCTAAATCAAGTCAACAAACTCTTTGAAATGTATTAAGTAAACTAACGTTGAAAGGTATTTTAATATTACGACACCCGTGTACTTGTTTCTAAGTTTATTGCAAATAAATTATCTTGAATTATACAGTGTTGATTGTGATCACTATGGGTAAATATACGTAAAACTATCATTATTCCATTTTCACATGGCTAACCTTAGATATAATATTCGTGTTGCCAAATAGATGTTTACCTATAAAAGTAGTATAAAAACAAATAAAACTAATTGAATGAGTGACCTCATGTTTGATTGAAGCTCATGCAAAAACAAATTAACTGAAAAATGCTTTTCAAGTGTGGTTATCAATACGACGTGAACTCCGCAACCCCGAACAAAATGTAAGACAAACAACTTATAAAACATAATTTGAAAATGCAATTAGGCGGCTCTTCAATTTACTGCGTTTTTCACAAAGTTTATAAATTGCCTCGCTTGTTTATTGGCGCCTTGTAATAAAAGCATATTTTGTCTCCCAAATACAACAGAAAACCTTGGTTAACACCGCCTATTGTTGTTGAAATAGAATCGCGTCTGTCACAACAAGTTGCCTTATATGACTTGCTTGTTCTCTCTTACACTTTTATACCTATAGGAGTCGCCTGTAACAAGAAAAACAAGTTGACAAAAAGGTCGCCCCATTAACAATATTGGTTCATCGTAAACAAGTGAGTTAAAAAAATTAAATGAACTATGAAACTTGTTGGTGAATTATAAAAGTTGTGTATTTTAACTGGACAGCATATATAGGAGCATAGGTGAATTCGTTTTGCTGTGGAAGAATATACTCAAAGATGATACATCTGTCCAATTCTTCCCAAACCAAGCTAATTGGAATTATACTAATTCTTTTACTTGGTAAATGCAGTGTGTATTATGCAGTGATACAAGGAAGCAGGAACAATAAAAGAGTTGCTGCCGAAACGGCGTTTTGGTAGAATAACTATAGGCGTACTTAAAAATGTGTGGTGAAGTCTAAAAACTTTGTTTGCCTATTATGGCAAGACATCGATCAAATAACCTTAGGGTTCCTGAAAATTTTTTGTGTATCGGTAAGACATTTTGTTATTTTTCCGGTAAGAAAATAATTGTACTTTCACCCCCGGTATTATATTTAAATCAAACAGTAAACCATGTTACCGCGTTACCACGGATAAAGCCAATATGTCGGTGACCAATGCTGTGTTTAAATTATGAATTCCATAACTTTTAATGGCGGAAGATTTATGCTTAGGTTTTGGTCAGAAGAATGAAATCAGAGGAGCAGACGCGGCTAACAAGTCGACAGGGGCTACTATCGGTAATTTATAATATCCTAGATATATTCATTTTCGACGTATATAAAAATAATAAAAAAATAAAAAAAGATAATATAAGCAAAAACAATAAAAAGTAGGGAATTTCAGTAGGATTAATTATTTGTGGCATGTTAAAGCTAACAATATATACAGTATATAGTCTACACCAAATCAATTCAGATGGAATAACTGTGACGTGTACCGCCATGCTGATGACATTAACTATCCCTCGTGCGCACATTGAGGGTCGCGGGGAATCTTTGGCCACTGTCCATCTGCTTGACAATGCCTGCAAGGCAAGGCTAAATAACATTCAGACCCTTTTCGTCTTTACAATTGCCGGTGATCTGAGCAAGAAATGCGGCACTCGCTTAGAGGTGAAAGTGGTTCTATCATTACATTTACCCACTTTGATATTATTAGGGTATTACTCATACTGAATCAACAGCTGCCAACAGTGTTGTAATGACTTGACTTAATTGCATCTAAGTCACGGTTTTTAAGTGATTTGACTTAAATGAATATTATGACCAAAAAGACTTGACTGGACTTAAGTCTTTTGGACAAATGACTTAGATTTTAAATGTTTTAGTTAACATTTTTAATACAAGGATTCTTATCTCAATTTATGAACGTAAGACAATTTGCTCGCTGTGCGTTACGTTTTTGTCTTGGACTGGGACTTGGTATTCTTTGCAAAAGACTTGATTTGGAATTAAGTTACTTTTTTAATGACTCTACTGGGACTTAAGTCGCCTTAAAATGACTTCTTTACAACACTGGCTGCAAATATAAACTATAGCAACGACAGAAACAAACTAAAGCCATCCCAAACAAAAATGTAGTTTTCTTTTTTGGCTACTTAAACATGTGTAACAAAATTAAATGGCCGATAGTTCTATTAAAAATAAATTAACAAAAATGAAAATAATTTACTCAGTAGGACTATGTACAGCTGGTTTCCGTTAGAACTGGCTTAAACCATTGGATGGTTAATCGGTAATAAAATGTTAATTGTTTTAAACAGAGGATGCAGATTTGCCAAATTATAAAACTAAATGAAACACGCAATAGGAATACATTATAATTAGACGTTTTAAAAGGCTACTTAAAATAAGCTTGTTAAATTGTGTTACACTGAAATTGGCTATGTTTTTATTTAGATAAACAGCACCCATTTTGTGTACCACAACGAGGTTCACGCACATCTCCACCCTAGTGGAAAGATCTTAGCCAGTTCTTCATTCTACATACCTTTTGAATGTGTATTTCCTCGAAGCAAGATTATATCGTTAAACTACAGGGTACCGAGTGATGCGTAACTGCTTATTTATATGCAATCCACATATAGAGGACTAAAAGTTCATATCTCAGCAGGAAATTCAATAAACAAGAAAATTTAAACAATTTGTTCCTTTTTCACTTATTTCTATGCTATGATAACCATAATTCCTAAAGTTAATTTAATGCTGTTTGTTTTTAAGTACCGGTACATTTAAGTTTTGCTATGATGTTTATATGATGTCATGTTTTAATATTCAACTTATCATTAAACCCTAATAGGCGTAGAAATAAGTAATGAAAGAGTTTGTATTCATAAAAATGCAACATATTTAAAAATTATCCAACATTGGTGCATTTTATTTGATATAAAAAGTCAGCCGTGGAGTACCATCGGGTTCCTGCTCCAATTGGAGTTGGAAGTTTTTCTGTTGATATGTCCATATACAAGACTAGCAAATTTGTACTTAAAGAAACAAGGTCCTTGTATGAGGTACGTTTCAACCAATATGTCTTATAAAATATATAGGTTGACTGACAAAAATGGCAAGCATATTTGTTTTTCGTAATACCTGCCGTTTTTATATTTTAAATTACCTATTTTTTTAAACATGCAGTCATCTCATCTGTTCAATATTCAACTGAAACTAAAAACACAAGATTCGTCACTAGTATTGGTACTAACAAGATGTTGGGCGACCCCTACTTTGGACAGGAATGACAATGTTCAGTTTAACATCATATTGAACAGGTCAGAAATAATTAATTATATTATTCCGAAATGTTTCTTACGAAAGTTGAAAAATCTAATTACAAGCGTTTATTGTAGTCCAAATAAGCACCTATTTTAACCAAGATGTCCAGCTCCAGAGATCTTACTATCCGAAAAACTGGCTATCCTGCAAAATGGAGATGGGCCAGTAGCGAGATTCCAAGTTCGAGCATTCAAATTCCTGAGCGTTACGACCGTTTACCTTCACTGCCAAATGGAACTCTGCCAAACAACTTCCGAATCTTGTTCGCCTGTGAGCAGTTACTATATAGTAAAGGATTTGACCAAATAGTATTAAGATGGCTAACAATGTTTGAAATTTGTTTAACATGATCTCAATAGTCTTTTGTACAATCACATACCAGTTTGGTCAAACAGAATAACATGTCCTAAAATCACCAACTTATTTTACAGAATTCAAAAAAAATAAAACGGGCATAAACATTAGAAAAGCTCTAAAAACACGGATGATCTATGTGTTTTAAATTTGTATTTGTTCTCAGTTTGGTAAAATGGTATACTAAGTTAGTTTACTTTGATATGCTATCTCTGTTGAACGCTGAAAAGTAGAATTAGCCTAAGTCTATATTCTGTGTAATGTTCACACCTGCGATTTTCTTGACGCAATTCGTATGTACACTTGTAGTAGTTAATTGTGGCGTTGTGGTATATGTTATTTTAGTAGCTGTGATTTCTTTTCGAACTTGCCGTGTGAGGCGGCCAGAACATCATACCTCGTGTAAATTAATCTGATTATGTTTAATGCAGTGATTCTCAACCGGGGTGCCACAGCACATTGGGGGTGCAATTTTCAATGCCCAAGGGTGCCGATAGGTATTTGAGAATCTCTAGGAATCTGGTTTCTACTTAACTGCTGATTTACCTAAACGAAAAAATCTTGTAGGGTTGCCGCAATATGTTTATTATTTCTGAGGAGTGCCACAAGCCATAAAAGGTTGTGAACCACTGGTTTAATGTAACGAACAGATCGCAGAAATACGTGCGCCTTTTACTAAAACAAGTTTAAAGTGTGGTTGACTGCACAATGCAGCAAAATAGGCCGAGCGCATAACATGTTTAGTCATAAAAGCGAAAGCGCGGCTCTCACGATTGATACAATTTGGGTCATATAGGTTTAAAATTTATACGAGAGACATAGGCTTACCAGGTGGTTTGCAGGGGTCCAGATTCGTTTATAAAAATATTAAGTCAAGTCCCGATCTAAGTCATCAGTTGCCCAAACTCGAAGTCAAATTTATATAACAATAAAACATTAAACCAATAAAATAGGTTAACTCGTTCGATTATGGACCGAAGTCATTTGACTCAATGACTTAAGTTAAAGTCAAGTCGTTTGACTGGAATAACCAAGTCAAGTTAAGTTATTTTGTATCGCAAGTATCGCCTTTTCGAAAACGTTATCGCAGTAAACGCTATGTGGGAATGGAAACTGCATTGTGACGTCCTGTTTAGATATTACTTTGTGACGTTATCTTTGAACAATTCCCATGACTCCCACACCTCCCCAAATAAAGTTCCTCAAAAGAGAAATATCTGAATTTATAGAGAGGTGATATCTAAAAATACGATTGTTTTGTTCATATCCCAGAACATGTTTTTTGATACGTGACATAGTTTTGCTGTTCACAGTTTTTCGTATATAGTTGTTATTTGCATTATAATGATTATAGTATAATAAAACTTTTTTAACAGAATTGTCAAAACGCAACAAAAAGTGGTACAAGAGGCAGAAAACGGCGTTTTAAAGAAATGACAGTTCTTGACAAAGTAATCGGTCCTCTTCATCGCAAGCAATCTATACCAGCCTCAATCCAGAAAACAGGTCAATGTAAGGGTATAATCTCACATAAGGTTAAACTGTAGCTTGATAATGAATTCAAGGCCAAAATTATTAAGACGTTTCGATACATAGTGTAGTGTACCCTAGGTTAAACTGTCCTACTTAAATGAAAATTGCAAAGCTTTCCGGTTGGGATGTTTAAAGTTGCATCCCAAGGTTTTCTATAATAAAAGTTTCGAATGTAGAATAACGAATCCAGAATATCCAAACCTAGTGGTAGATTTTTAATTGATTACCTCTGTTTTTTGGGTGGTTTAATCCTAATAGGCTATTCCCTTTAGTGACAAAACAGCAATTAATCGAGATACATAACTACATTAAAAAACAGAACACAATTTTAATGTTCTATAGATGCTGATTTACATCATTACTTTGCCAAATTAACGTTTTGCTAACTAAAACCGCAGATAAGATAAATATTTATTCTTTATAGTTTAACATTTATAACGCCTATTTGCACTAAGCGCGGTTTATATTTAGTCTACGTGAAAACACTGCCTGTATAATGTAGACCAGGCATTGCTGCGGAGTCGGATTCGACGGAGTCAATTGGTTTTTCTGGAATCCCGAGTCTAAAAAAATAACGAACTAAAATAACGTGGATATTCAGCAATCCATTTATAGGGGTGACGTATAATTCATTCACTAACAATAGGCTACATGGTTGGAAAATATTCCACCATATGCTATTCCACCTATTACAATTTTCCAGTTGAATATCCAGTTGAAGTTTAAAAATTTGGTACTGCGCATGCGCATGACGGACTCGGGTAATTTTACGTGGTCATACCCGATTCCCGAGTCCAACCACTGCAAAACAAACCGACGCATCGAGTCCCGAGTCCGACTGCGCAGCACTGTTGCTGCATATCCACCTTAAGC
The DNA here is from genome assembly GCF_963924565.1 of Ascidiella aspersa. Classification (NCBI taxonomy): domain Eukaryota; kingdom Metazoa; phylum Chordata; class Ascidiacea; order Phlebobranchia; family Ascidiidae; genus Ascidiella; species Ascidiella aspersa. Next base: position 17,290,390 of record NC_139449.1, read on the forward strand.
AAGTTACGTAAATGGGTAAAATACAGCCTGTAGAGTCGGACTTGGGTGTCCGGACCTCGGTTTTAGTTAGTGACATTATCGTTTTTTGTTCGTTTTTTTCAGGGTTTTACTCACCGTCCTAAGCAGCAATGTTTTCAATGTAATTGGGTCACGCGTCTTAAGCTAATGCGAAACCAAAATCAAAATCAAACGCAAACGCTGTTTTTCGTCTTTTGTTTGGTCAACCGTAAACGCAGGATATTGCTTCTCTTACGCCTTTCGTTATTCGTTCAGGTTGGCTGATTAGCAGGTGTGCTCGACAATTGACAACGCAAAGTCAAGCCTTATTACTTTTGTATCGTTAAAAACGTCGAGTTAGGCGCAACTAATGTCACTCGCTGTTCGCGCTAATATCTGATGTTGGTGTAACAACGGCATTTTTTAACTGAAGCAGATTCTCTTAAGATGTGGTTAACTGTGACTTTCAAATAGGCCTTTTTTATGTAATGATTGTTATCGCCAAATTATTCTCTATAAGCATATCCTAAGACCAGTGTGTAATTGACACAACTTATTTCCTCTTAACCGCAGCTTGCTGATTCAGCACATTGCTCGGCGCAGAAGTTGCCATAATGGGTGGCAAAATAACACCAGGGGAAAACCATCTTCGTTTAGTATTGCAGGTGTCGAAAACGTGCTTGTAATTTAGTTTAGGAAAATGCGCTGGTAATAGTCTGAACATGATTCTACCGAAATCAATCACACATACTTTCCGTCTTGGTTTAGTTTTTCGCCTGAAGTTAACGATTGCACACTAAGCCGTTTAGACCCACGTATTCGCTTTTGCGTCGCTTTGCGTCGCTTTGCGTCGTAAAAGTACGCTTTACTGGATGTTAATTGGTTGTGTCTGATTATTTTTTTTGACGTCATTACAAATCACTATTTATGACGTCATGCCCGTCACTAATTTACGACGTCATTATTCAATAACCATAGATGGAAAATAGGGAAATTCCCTAAGTAAAAAATTCGGGACTCGCTTTTTTGTTCCTGGATACGCCCCTGTAGTGAGCTATTTGAAACTGACCTTTAATTTATTTTTTTTATTAAAATTTAGTTTTGAGTTACATTCAGCAACATTTTAATTGTATTAGATATCTTCATTAAAGCAATATACGCGGGACAAAATTTACTACGAAGGCTCATTTTTGGTTTTGTAAAAGTTGTTTTGCTTTAGATTTAGATAGTTGTGAGATTTGCCCAAAAACATGATTTGTGTTCCACCGGTTGTTAGTAAAACATCACAAACAAGTGACTGGTGACACTCAGCACTTATCCAGCAATGTGTTGTCTAAATTAAGGTATTCAATTGTGCACAATTTTGTAAAAAAAATCAAATTCTGAATTTTGCAGGTCTAAATTTCTGTTGTTTTTTCAGGTAAAAAATTATTTATTTACCAAGTTATTACTAAAAAAACATTAGTTGTCCTTACTTTAAGTATAAACCACACGTATTTAAATTAGGGAGTCGAACTTTACCCAAACTTTATGTCTGGGTTTTGGACCAATTTTTTGCAACTAAGCCTTAACCGAACCCAAACTTGACAAATATTTTATGAGAATCTGTACCTTTACCAATCCCAAACCTTTAAAAAGTAGTTTACTTCATCATACAACTTATATTTTGCTGAGTCAATTTCACCTATTTTTAAACTTCATAAAAAAAATAATATTCATTAAATAAAACGTTGTTTTTTTATTTTTCAGACATTTCAATAATGAGCTGCTATTTTATTACGCCATAAAACATTATTTTAATGGGAGTTATGATTCAATAATTATTTTCTAGAGTTATCAAACCACACTTTTAGATTTAACGCAATTTGTAAGCGAAAACTCAAATCTTAACAGGATAAGTCAAATGCTTCGACAGCCTGGTTTTAATGTTTATAATAATTACCACCATTCACAATAAATTGAACTACATTTAATTCTATTTAAAGGTCTGCTGGTTGCTGTATGTTTTGCTACACTTCTTGGTATCGTGGTGAAGTTGAAACTACATCAATTAATAAAAAGGATGAAAATATTCACAAAATAATTATGTTAGTATTGTACTACACATTTAGCAGAAAAAAGTGTGTTTGTGAATACTTGAGTTCTGTAAATCTGTAATTTTGTGCGCAAATAAATGTTCATATATTAAATCTTGAATATAATTTTTAAGATTAAGTCGCAGAAAGATAATGGAATTATAAGTCAGCATTTTCTGCTAAGCAACCACTGCAAAAACATTGGAATAGTGTTAATATTTGCCTTAAATTTATTGTATATGGGGACAAACAAACAATTGCCTACAAATATTATGTAGTAGTTTGCAGATTGCTTGACAACTATGGCAGTGCAATTTTGTATCACATCCTGGGGCATGCAGAAACTGAATTTACTCAGTACCACAAAAAAAGGTTTACAAATGCATTTCAGTTGATAAGAAAGCAATAGTAGAATTTTCAGAATATAAGTTCACGCATCATGTTCAATATCATGATACGCCCCAGTTAATGAAGTGTGTAATTAGTAATTACCACTGACAGGTAAGCTATTCTGAAACATAACCTTCGTTTGGTTCATCTGGCACCTCAGAAAAATGAGATGGATCAGACTTTGTTGACTCCTTTAAACGTTCCCTTATTAAATCAGCAATTGCACGCTGGGTCCTTCTTTCTAATTTGTCCAGTTTTGACTTGATGTCTCGCTTTAAATCCCAATCAAGTTTGCGTGGTGCTAAATTTAAAAGGTCCACCTCCTCATTTACAGTTGGAATTGAGGTTTGACTCTCCAGTTGGTCCTAATAAAAAAACAAAATAAACTTGTCACTAAAACATTAGAAGACACAAAATGTCTCTAAATCTTTAAAATGAAACTTTGTTACCTGAAAATATAACAGACTGTAGCCCAATATAGTTTTCATTTTAATTTTGGCTATGGTGACTGCTTGTAACAACCCACATTTTTTTTTAAACTAACATTTATATAATTCTCTGTTGTTACAGAATTGAGCTATATTTTAAGGTAGTTTTAAAAAAGTTTAGAGACTGTTTCAGCCAAAAAACTTATTTAGACATATACAAAAATTAAACCTTAATTATTTCCTCAACATTTCCAGGCTCAGCCTTGTCTACTTTTACTTCTTTCAAGTCTTCTGATGAGGGTTGGTAGTTTCTTAGTTTTAGTTCTGGCAAGGGCAAAGATTCTTTTGCTCCCTGTTGTGAATCAGGATTGTTTTTTTCCTCTCTCTGCTTTCGTAGTGCCTTTAATTTTTCTCTCCTTTTCTTTGCTTCATTCTCTAGTTTTCCAACTTTATCATCACTCATAGTTATATTAGCTTAAAATAGTTTAGGTAAGCTTTAGTAGTAAACAGATTAACTTTCATTTCAAAATAAGAAGATATTATTTGCCAGGCAACCGGTATCAAACTTTCAAAATTTAGCGGTTCACGCAGTCTATTTTCTATGGCGCTGGTTTAGAATCACACTACAGCTTTGAAACAATTATGAAAGACCAAAGGGAAGTACGCAGTTCAAAATTCTTGACGTAATATCTCCGGAAGTAACAAGATATTGATCAGAAAAAAAAATTTAACCTAAACTAGCCAGCAATCAGACTTATTTAAAAAAATATTAATATTCAGTCATATTCGGCTTTAAAATTACAATGTGCCCTAAGTGACTTTCATAGGGTGACAGCTACGAGTCTACTCTTTAAAATAATATATGACTCAATTTTTACATTTTGCTTAATCTATACCCAAACCCAAACGTTAACACGCGCCCTAACATAAATAATGTTCGTTGGGAACATTTAACGTGCAAAGAGCAGTTCCTACTAAATATTTAGGTAAACCCCCGAGTTACATAAAGTGGTTACCTGCGCGCATAGAATGGTAACGTCATATATTTTAGGCCTTTAGGGCATAAAAATATTGGCTCCAGGTATTTGAGACAAAAAATCAAATTCTGTTTATTGGTGACACTCTTGATATAACTAATAAAAATCAAATGAAGTTTTTCTACATGTTTGTTCCGTTTGCATACCACTTAGGTAAACCACTAGGAGGGACTAGGCAAAGAGTGAAATAAAAACTCTTTGGACTAGGTAAACAAAAATTCTAGTCGGGTCCTGCAATCTATTTATTATATTTGGGGGGTCCCGCAAGTTAAAAAAGTTGGGAACCACTGCTGTAAAATAACACAAATGTTGTTCGGTATTTTCAAAATCTATAAACTCTAGTTTATAAAAACCTTCCAATTACCGGTAGTGAATGCGCACTATTATCCGCGGATCTGCCAATTACATCACAATTTATTGCTTAAGGAATGGATAGTAGCCTACTTCTAACTAGATTAGCCTACTGGTCCTACCTAGATTGTTTTTATAACCTTGTAAAAGAACTCGGTATGAAAATTTTGTGTCTGAATAAATAAAAAAAAATTTATTTAAATAAAAAAAACTTAGCACTCTAACCAAAAATAAGTACGTTTCTAACAAATAATAAAATTACTATATTTTGTAAGACACTCTTATGAAAAGCACAAATTTTAGAAATGAACACGGAATATCCAACCCTGCCTATACACGTGGATTATTTTTAAAGAACAATTAAAACGCCCATTAAACATAAATATTCATTCCATATGACATTATGCATAGTGGTGCTATACATTAACGACCCATTGCAAATCTCAAATGGCAACAGCAAGTGTATTCAGTGAAGCTAATACGTAGCCTATTACACAAAAGTGATTTATAAAATTGATCAAGCACGTCTCTTATGATGAATGCAATTGATGACTTTGACATAAGTCGTCCATTCGTTGCGTAATGCAAGACAATACAGGACGAAAACCATCCCAACAGGTTTCAAAGAAGTTCGACATTTAGATTGATAATCGTCAATCATGAAATGCCGCTTCGCACAACTGTGTTGTGCAAAAAGAGTTTACCAACAGCTAATTCAGAAATGGTTGAGTATTTGCCAAAAATCACACAAAAATGTTTTATTTTTTCTCAGAAGAGATACAGGCCTATTCAAATCGTTTCCCTAAAATTTACAGACCTTATACAGTAGCATAACTCAACAACCCAAGAATACATCGCGAAAATCTTTGTAAGTCCAGACTTCTGTTCACTTTAGAACATGACAAATTCTTTCAATTGCAATAGCCTTTTTATACTATAGTCCAAGGGGAGAATTTTTTCCCACAACGGGAGAATTGGGCAGAATTTTTTACAAGAGGGGAATTTTTATTTTTTTATTAATTAAGTCATGATGTTTGAGTGAAACGTAGAGATTGTCACTGTATGTAATAATTGCGAAAAGACAGTTGTGCCGACAAAATTGGTTTTCAATGCAATAAAATGTTCGGTCAGCGACCTCCATGCATTCTATTACACGTCATTTCGCTCGACTAACTTTTATACAATTTATAGGGATGCGCTTTACGCAGGGCATATAACAAATTCTCACGAAAAACTTTCTCAAACAAGATTTTTTTATTTTCTGATAACGCAAACTTGAAAAAAAAACTCTCCAAACAGTAGAAATGAAAAAGCTTCCTGAAAAACCTTTTTCTGTGACAACAGGCTATAGCGCCATACGGAATAAAACCGTTTCAGAAAAAGCCATACAGCTAGGGGATTTTGATAAATCTAAGTAGGAAGGTCGGATTCGTAAGAAAAAAGTATCGCGAACTAATTCGATACCAAATTACGTCACTATTATACTTAAACAAGCAAAATATATGAAATTCAAACGTTTAATAGTTATCATTTGTTGGTTATTGGCCAAATATTGCTTTAGTGTTAAGAAGTTAAGTTACTTTTTGTTAACCTAATTTGTAAAATTTGCTGCATTTGCTGAGTAGGGCGAGTACCGATATTGTCATTGGCATCGGGTATCGCCTTCGATCCGATATTATCAGACATCCCGGAATCTAACTATATCGGGCAACGTGCACGCATTATATTTTATCTAACGCTTATCGTTGACATTGGAATGGGAACTGTTGACAAATTAGCACAGTCCGTATGTACTTTGGTGTAAATTATCAGAAAAGCCTTATTAAAAAAGGACCATGTCTAAATCGTATCCGAAGCAAACTAATACCTCGTTTGATATACTTTTTGAAGGAACATACAAGGCCCTCTTACAACGCCACATTGCGCTTTGTGTAATTTATGTTCTTTAACTATAGCCTACATATGCAAAAATTATACTCCCTAAAATGTCATCGAGCAAAGTTTGTTACTGACACTATACACACTGTCCAGTGTTGTCCCTTGGTCATTTTCTGGGGCCGAACCCGAGATTGGGGAACCAGGCAATGCTCACTAACCTCTGTTTATATTGATATAGAAACACTTACTATGAATGTAAACTGTAAGCAAGTGGGCTTTTTTAGCTATGAAACATATTATTCGGAAAGGGGCGCGAGTTTTGATAAATTGCGTAAAGGGGCGCAGCTCCAAAAGATTAAGAACCTCTGCTGTAAACAAATAACCGTAATTCTCGGGTGGGCGTTTACCTGCATATTTGCGCACGGGTTTGCTAGAGAACAACCGATGCTTTTATGATTAATTGTTTTATGACGTCATGTGTGACCTAACATTGTGAAGTCATCACTTTCATGGCCCTTCCCAAGTATAAATCCTGGATCCTCCCTGGTTATTGGCATATATGCTGTATAGTAGGAAGAAGGGGGACTAAACGTAAACTTGGAGTTCAACGAAAGCTTGCAGAATAACTTAGGTTAGAAAAGGTTAAGAACCACTGTTGTACAACATAAAATATTCGGCGAAAACCCTTGTCGTGAAGTCATAAGTACTTGAACACTATGAATGGCACAGTACCACAGAATAATAGGCCAGTTTTCCAGGTTGAAGGAGTAGTAACCTATAACGATGACGAAACCGGTATAGTAATCGATTTACTACACTATACAAATTATTGTGGTATGAAGTAAGGACACATAATGATTTCAACAGGTTGCATAGCCCTGTGTTTGGGGGTAACTCCTTCATTAAAAAAATCAAAGTAATTTTACATTCTAAGGTAAAAGAATTTCAACCCAAAGTGCTTTCTGTGAGTTCCCCTTAACTCATACAATTTTGCGTTTTATACAATTGGTATTGACTTTAAACAGTTACAAATTGAGTACTGTACGTAAACAGGGGTCTCTCAAATTTATCGTTTCTCGAGTGATAAAGATAACTGTTTTTAAACAGTTTATAAAATACTCATCCCCATGTTCTGTGTATGAATTATAAATTTTACTTTATATGAAAGAGTTTAAAGTTGATACGCCTTGACGACGCCATACCTTAAAGTTAGACTTATCGATTTGACCTAATAGAATTTTTTATTACCTTGATATATTCTCTAACAGAAGACTGCAAACTTTTCTTAGTCGCAGGCCAAAGCCAAACCCAAAAAGGTTTTGGCGGAACACAGACCTTTTGGTGTTGTCAAAGCATGTGGCTTTTTGTCTAGACGTTATCCATGATCACAATTAAAATCTGTAGGCCTAATAAAAATCCCCTGAGCCAAGCTTATTTGTAGAATTAAGCCAATATTATTAAAATGTATTTTTATTTATTCCCGGGGACCAGGAATTTAAATTAAAACAAAACACAGGCGTCTACATCTAACGATTGTTTAACTTAACAAGAAACCACATTATTTAAAAACACCGTTTGTCTAAAAAAAACAAATAAAGTTGAACTAATTCCTTCGAAGTACCACCTTCGTAAATAATGAAAATATGGATCTTTAAATGTTACTTCTGTGGACTTTGCTACCAGGGGCACTCACCTCCAATAAACATCAAAACAAGTAAAGAGAAAAGTGGAAGCAAAGATGGTAGATTTACATAACAACATCATTTTTTGTGGCACACCGTTTATCAGCAAACATACTCATAAAATGGCAGGTAGAACAGTATATAATTAAATGAGTTAATTAGTTTTTTATACTCTTGTTTAGGATAAAGTTCATTTGGTTAGACTAATATTGTATCATATATTTTTGTATGGTGAAAGTTTTAGTATACAATTTCGATGAAAACACTTAAAATAGGCGTTTGGCATTACCTTTCTCTAAATGGAAGTAAGTGTATATCGTAACGCCTATACTTAAAAAGTTACTTTTCAACTCAGGTAAGTTCAAATATTGTTAGAAGGATCGTTGTGCCCTTAGTCAATCCACAAGACAAAAAAGGACGTTGTCCACAAATTTAGCATACCATTCAAAATATTATTACGACGGCACGGCATGCAAGGATTTCTCCTAAACATCCTAAGTGTTGGAATCCGTTTTGTTTGGGGCACGCATGATTTGTTTTAGGCAATGAAGGTCAAGGTATGACCACACTAACTATAAGTGTAACAGACGTACGCAGCAGTGAATACATTTAAACACAACCTGCGATTTAAGCCTGAAAACCCTTTCCTTGTTGCGTGCCGTCAGGTCTGCTGATCGTCCCTCTTAGCGTGCGAGTCGAGATCTATTTCTAAATCAGGATGCTTAGACCAGTCATTACGCACCAACCAATTCAAAAGCCGTCATCACAGCGCCCCAAATCTGTGCACTATTATGCTTTACACTATAGCATTTAGCAAGTGTCACGCACGTCCATTTCCGTAAGCTCGGATTACGGTTGTATTGAACATTTCTACGGCAAAAAGTTCGCAACGTATAAACTTTCATAAGGTTAACTTAATATTTTACGCATTAATTTATCGTTGGTGCGCTTTATACAATATAACCCAGTGTTTCTCAACCTATGAGTCGCGCCCAAAAATTGGGTCGTCAATGGATTTGGTTGGGTCGCCAACTGCAGTATAGTTGTATTCGGTTAGATTTATGGAGATTGCTTCTGAGTATTTGTTCAATATTTAAGACCATTGCAGAAGCAGTACAAAAACGCGGCGTATATTAAGTGCATTTGCACTGATTGATTCTATTTTGTCACGTTTTTGTTTACCTACAAAATGTTCAGTGAAAACAATAGGTTTCATTTAGTTTGCGGGTCGCCACGAAAATAGGTTGAGAAAAACTGATATAACCGATCATATATTGCGGACCCTAATTACTGTAATTACATATATTGGTCATAATGTATAATATGCTTTCTTTAAATTGCTCTACAGGCAAAAAAAATACATTCACAGGCAGGGGCGGATCTAGGGGGGCGGCGATATGGCCATGCCCCCCCTCCCCCCCCAAACTAAAAAATATGTACATTTTTTTACTTAATAGGCAGCTTTTTTTCGCGGTTCCCTAGGTAGTATGGCCTATTTTCGCCAAAATAAGGCATATTTTTAAGCTTTGTAGTGGTGTACGAGCTTATGGCGCCATATAATGAATATTTCAAAAAAATGGTAAAATTCGTTTCGCGCACTCGCGCAAAGCGGCGTTTTTCAGATTTGCAGAGACGGCTTAAGTGACCGTACGGTACGCTGACCTCGACTATATAATAACCAACTTATATCCAAGTACTAAAAGCTTTTTTGTTGTTAATGCAAATCTGTATCAGAACCAGCCTGCACGAGTCCATTTTAAATACTTTTTGACTATTTTAAGTGTGTAAATGCAAAAAATTTTCGCGCTTCGCGCTAATCATCTTTTTACATCCAGTGTGTTACATCACATTTTGATGCTCTTTTTGAACTAGATCAGCGCTTCTTTACTGTTGCGCCGTGGAAAGCTGCCAAGTGCGTCGCGGACAAACGAAAAACGTATTCAAACATAATCGACAAACATTTTTTTTAAATGTAACAAAAACAAGAAAAAAAAAGAAATACCGGTATACCAAAAAAATCGCGCTCGCTTCGCTAGCCAGGTGTGCCCCAATTGGTTAACAAACACTAAAATAGATTAACTATAAAATTTATCGCGTTTTCTCAATATAGTTTTATTACACTTTTCAATATTAGTAGGGGGATGGCGACGTGTGGACTCGAATTTTAAACCAAGTATACGCTTTTTTAGCGAATTTGCGCCAAGACTTTACTGCCTCCTTAAAAGTAATTATAAACACGTTTTTAAAGTGCAAAAAAATCCGAGGCCCACCTGATTCACATTTGTTATAAAGTTGTAATAACACAAAATATCATTTAACATATGTTGTGCGGCCCGCAGAGACCTTTCTGAGTTTGGTTTTAGCCCGCGACTACTACACGTTGCCGACCCTTGTGTAAGGATTTGAATAACCTATCCAATGTTAGGATTAACTCTGCATAGAGTTTTGCTCATTTCAGCAACCTTATATGGCAAAAACCAGATACAGTAACATAAAAATTGAGAGAAGTGTTATAAAAGAACCACAGCTGACCGCAGCAGACAACGCTATGGTTTTATTGCGACGTGGCCTCGGCGCTTTTTCGGTGACATGTGCGGTTGCTCTCGCCTTTTCGGGAAAAAGCAAGATGTTTAGACAATAGACATGGTAGCGTCTTTCAGCGATATTCTTCATACCGGGTCAAACTAGGAAACCGGCCCACTGTAAAGGCTAACCTTATGACTTTTTCGTGCTTTCAAAAGGTCTGTTTTTCGCGTTATTTTGCAGGAGTTAGTTTATTCAACCAGCCGATGTTATTTTTACCTGAATTATGACGTCACGCAATGGTATACTTTTGTGACGTCATATCTGAAAAAATTGTGACGTCATATCTGAAAAAATTTCATAGCCCTCCCCAAACTGAAATCCTAGATCCGCGCCTGTTCACAGGCAAAAAAGTCCACAGGCAAAAAAGATATATTTTTTATATGTTGTTATATTGTAAAATAATCTCTCGAGTGGCTCAAAGTTGAAAAACAAGCCAACAGTTTTTTAGCCATGGAGAAAACACCAAAAATTAAACGATGATAACTTCTTTTAGCAATTTTCGTTGTGGTTTTCGGGTAAACAACAAACACAAAAAAAGATGAATTATTTCGACTGTTTGCATAAAGCGCACCAGCATGCAGCAATTTGCAAAAATAAAATTTGGCCAACATCTCAAGTTGACCTTTTACCATTCCCATGCTGGCAAGTTTACACTTAAGTGCCGTACGCAGATTACGAGGCAAAATCACCAACTAGCGAGTGGCAATCTCAAATTAACTACAATTTTTGCATTCCAACAAACCAGTTTAAACATAGTAATTAGGAACACGTTAAATACTGCATTAGGTCATGTCAAAGCAACCTTTCCGACTTAATTGTGGTGTATTTGTCGGACAGGTGTTATTGTTAACGAAACTGGGAAGCGAAAATAGAGCTCTTTGTTACCAATTAAGTATACTTTCGTCGTTCAGTCTTCCTTCGCTACATAGGTGACATTTGCTTCTTGTTTTTGCCTTACTATTGGCTAAGGAAAATACAACGTATGGTTTACAAAGAAACCGAACTTTCCATTTGTAACCCGCTGCGAAAATCACGCAATTTATTGATTTTGATATATTTGTTGATATGATTATTTTAGGGGAACAAAAGTGGACCCCATTTAGTGGTGGTTAACCCCTGGGTCGACACCCAAGAATGGGTCGTGGTTCTTTTAAACATGGGTGTTTCCAACTGGGTCTTAAATACGTCACTAAAAGAGGACATTTCTATGTTTGTTTAATTCCTTAGGATAAGCTTAAAGGCGTTAAAAATATACACCCATAATTCAAGTGTGTGGTATTAAATCTTATTTAGGGATATAGAAAGGAGAATAACGGATCCGAAGGATTCGAATCTCAAGGTATTCGAATTTAAATCCGCCTTCTGTTGCTGTATATCGCACAATACAAGTGCCAATTCCCAATATTGTTGCCTAATTTTCTGACTCCGATACTTTTACACCATAACTGTGACACAAACGGTTGCCAAGTTAAACAACAGGGACGTTAGGTTTCCTATTCAGAATACACTTGCAAATTAACGAGTTATTGTCGCTTGTGTGTTGAGAGGAAGTGTCCTATATAAGCGGCTTTCCTGTCAACTTGGTTTGCTATGCGAAGGTGGTCGACTGCGACCGGTGTTACATTTCCAGTCGTTTTATGTGATTGGAAAAAAATTCCGACATTTTCCAATACTGAAACAATTTTAACATCAGTATAGGTTTTCTGTGGTAATTTAAACAGAAGAAATTGCAGTATTTGCTTTCTTTGCTTTAACACACAACTTTGTAACATTATTCTATTTAAATAGGCTACAGCAAGGTAATACAACAACGCGTGCAAGGTAATACAACCTCGCTAAAATATGGATATAAGGTTGTATACATATATTTAAAATAAAGAAAAGAAAAGTGCCAATTATACAAAAAGGGTTTACGGGGATATTTGCAGCCTAAAATGTATTACATTATCCTATTTGGCACTATTTGTGCCTTTGGATATTCACACCACGATACCTGAAAGAACAAAAAGACAACTATTAAGCACTTAAGTAACAACCGGTTTGTGCGAATAACTGCTTAAGCAGGGCAAAGCCGTGCCTGCTCGAGTGCCTACAAACCTGCGTTTCCCGCTTCATAATAAAGGGTTAGGACAACGGCTAACAGGATTCTTCGATTAATTGCTTCCAGAAACAAAAAATCCTTTCACGCTGTGTGCACCGCAATTACGTGTAGTTGTGCCTTTTGCAACGTTAGGTGTATCAGCCAGAACGTGCGCCCGATCGACAACAATAATACGCATCCGGATTGGGGAAGGAAGTGATCATGTAATTTCGCTTTGCGCATCTGAGCATCACAATTTAGGATAAAATTAGGGGCGTTCGTCATGAGTGCGGTTCAAACTACAAATATTCTGGATAAAAAAGGTCGTTTCGTACGAGCCAACCAAATATTTTTGAAAGCAAGTTTTGCATTTGAATAACCGCAAACTATCAGTCGTTTGACAATTTATGTTAGTAAGAGTCATAACATTACGTAAGCACGTATACGTTTTTTTATATACCGACAAACCTTCCACAACTATAAGGCCTTCATTATTCCCCGTTGGCTGCCAATCTCGGCTCGATTTAATTAGATACAGTTGCGGTTGCGCGACCAATTTGTAGTCTGCCGGTGTTTAGGCTCGGTGTAGCTGTTTTATTTAGATGATTCAAGGCGCGACAGCACTGTTTTAGATTGCACCAATGACGCAAAACTGCGTTAAACGATGCTGGTCCATCATTCTTGTAAGTTTTCTTGTAATCCCACGCACGGGCGCACGTCTTAAACCGCCTACATTCGTATAGTTTGTGTTTTGACAGCACCGCACGAAGCCGGTGAATGTGTAAGTTGGATGATAACTTCCGTTAACTACAAGTCCTAGTGGTTTAGTTTATTGAGGCAGACAATGTTTACACGCTTCTGTAACGATTTGTGTTATCTCTAACAGTTAACAAAACTTCTACTACAGCATGTTGTGTCTAACGCTTAGGATAAGGTTTGTTATTGGCTAGGAGATAAGGAAACAGCGAAAATTTCAAGTTGTAACCGAACAAATGTTTTGTACTCAATTTCGTCATGTTAAAAATACATCGTGGTTAGGTATTGACATAACATATGCCGTACTGATATTTTTTCATAATAATGACAGTGAGATGTACATTTTGACGACCCTTATGGGCTTCATAATCAACATATGACCTTCAACGCAATAGTACTTGGGTTATAGGTATGTAGACATTAACTCTCGGAACGGCTACTTCCCTTCCCCTGCTCGGCGACAGCCAATCGGAGTGCGGCGCCTCAGTGGCAATCAAAGCCGCTCGACCGAATTACGCTTCCTGATATTATTTGCTCGCTAAGCGCCGTGACGTGACCGGCTGTCGTCGGCGCAGATGCGAGTCGTCCCATACTGGCCAACACAGTTCGGCGATCTGCGACGTGCAGAAGCTCTTTACCATCAGCGGTCTCGCTCCGCCGCACACTTGTGTGTGGGGGTGAGGAGGGGTACGGCTGGGTAGGGGTGGGTTAAGTGGGCTTCAAGCAAAGCGACACGCAGCGCTGCCGAACGCGTTTCAAAAATTTGAATCATTGTTTGACAAACAGAAACCGTAAAAGAGCCGTTTCCTTTTTGGTCGCTGAGCGATAAATAACAATAGAAGCCCGACCAGGCAGTCCGCTGCACGGGGCTTTGAAACGGGATACCTGGCGGCCATGGGCGCTTGCCACGGTTTGTAGCCTCTTCCTTTGCTAGACCTCATTAACTGTGGGAGCTGAGGTTCAGGTTGGCTCGAGTTCAGAATGTTTCTACTGTTGGCAAAACTGCATGGTCTATATAGTGTCCTAAATTAGATTCAAGTTTGTCTGATGGGGTATGGCGCTGCTCTTTTATAGAAGTTAAAATCAAATTTCTAAGACTTTCTTTAGATATTAATATTTAACATTTAACTCTTATTTATAATTTAAACTATAATAAGTATGCAGCTAATTTTTTGACTTGGCAAACAAAGTCAAAATTTTGTCAAAATTCACACGTAAGGTCAAAATTTGTCAAAACGATTTCAAGTCAAAATCGTTTACAAAATCGTTACAAAATTTAAAAAAATGTAATAAGCTTTTTAAAATTTTCGTTCAGTTTAAAACTTTATTAAAATGTACTTTTGAACTACATCCAAGAACACTTTACCGGTATTATATTTGCATTAGAGCAATATACGATATACGTTTAAGGCGTTTAGCGATCTTCGAATTGGCTGATAGTTATGTATTTCAGATTTGGACAAATGCGTTGAACAGTATTTGTGGTAAGTGTATTCGGTGATGATTTGCAATTATCACGTTTGCTATTCGATGATATATTACGACCTTTAATTTTTTGCAATTAATTTTTACCTTGTATTTCAACTAAACTCTTAACTCGGCAAATACAAAAAATGACCGGTGTTTGTTTTTTCTTCGGCATTTCTCTTGTTTTTATATCCCCAAAGAATACGATTGACGACGCTAAGATACTAATGCAGTACTTCATACAACAATGTTTTCAAAACATATTTTTAGGTCAAAATTTATCAAAATTTTAACTTTATTAATCACTGTTGAGAGGTCAATCACTCGTTGCTAACTGTTTCGATTGATGCATGACACTACAATAATTGCATCTTATTTTTTCCGAAAAAGGTTTCAATCAAATTAACTATAGCTTTTCTAGTCTGAAAAAATAAATGGGTCAACAACAATTAAGCGAATCAACGAAAAACTATTACCAAGCTTGTAAATTTATCGTCACCTTTTAAGATGGTTAAGTTTAGTTTAAACCAAATTAACAAACCTTTCACATCCAACTAAAATTTTAACAATAACATGTTAAAATTACTGGCAGGGTAAGGTAAAAATCAAAGGTAATAATCATGTTTTTAAAACAATAAAGCAATCCCAATCATATTCGGGATGCATAACTATATATAATTTATCGCTTCTTCAGGCTGAAATGGTAAAAGCTGTTTTTAATTATTTTATATTCGTGATACATTGTTATGAAAGTCTTGGTATATACTTTCGTGACGTTGTAGTATTTATCAGAGTAAAATACGAATTTTAATAATAAGAAAAGAGAAAATTCCTGTTGCTGAATACAAAACAAGGCGTCAGTATATTTAATCGAACTGACATTGCGACACGTCATAATGACAACAGTAATATCCTTAAAACGGTTATAAAACAATGGTATTATCCGTAAGATGGCGATATTGAACACTTCTTGGTAAGCCAAATCCAGGCGCTAGAATCGAATCGGCTACATCCATATTTCGTGAAGATCGCAATCTAATGTGACGGCGTAACCGGTATAATTCCTGTTTCGCATTTAATCAGCATACAAAAAGCCGACGAAAGCTCATGTTGGTCATATTGGATGGCAAGTCACGCTTCATAAACAATGCCTCGATATTGCGCCTGCAACATTTCTGCCATAGATAGTGAAGTTTGATAGTTGGAAAACTGCGAACGTTTGGAGGCGACCGCAAAAGGATAGAACAAGAGTTGACGACACGAAACTGAAGAACTGCTGAGTGACCTGCAACTCCTTCGCGAGTTTACAACCCACAGAGCTGCGGCGACTACAGGCTGCGCCTTCCAACCGGGCTTCGCTCAGATTACGGCGAGCAGGGCCATGTTTTCTCAATGGGCGTTAAAGACAGCCCGGCGTAAGACAAAATTCCTTCCGCTCTTTGACAGGTGATCGTTCAACGCTATCATAAAGGCGGATCGTGTCCCAGCATTTCAGTCTCGAAAACAATGCTTGAGAACGCCTTTTTTCCAGTTGCGGATTTATATTTATGCGTTCGGCCGTTACATGCGGACAGGCGATGACTAATTAAATTTTGCAATGCGTTATTGGTGAAGCATTGGTTAATAACAAGATTATAAAATTGTAAATAAAAAAATATTTTTTTCACAAGTAATTTTAGAAATGAATTAAATTGTGTTAGCCTTCTAATTTTGGTCGAAAATGACTAAAAACACTATCACGAGCCGGGTAACCGTTACGCTGCTTGTTTTTGTTTCCCTTAATTTTTGAAACTATTTTCCTAGGGAAGGCTATCCGTCAGTGAAGTGGCCACTCGTAGCGTAAATCGTCGTGCCGGGATGAGATAATGCCAAGTGATAGCCGGAAGAGCTAATGCACGGCGCAGTTGAGCCCTAATATACAATGATAAATTCAACTGTGACACCGCAAATGGCTATGCTGCCACAGGGCGATAAGCATCGCACCCCGATCAGTGCGGACGCGCCGCTCCTAGTTTGCGTGATCAACGGAACAAAGAGAACGGGAGCTTCGGTTTTAGGAAGATTTTTAGCGCCTGATAAAATCAGCAGACTTGGCGTGTTCGGACTGTCTTCATTTCCTCAGTGCGGACATTTTGGCGACCACGCACGACATAACATTACTGGAACAAATTGTGCATCTATACTCGAGATTTTTGCGCCACTTTTTAAAGATCTGCTTGCTATGAAATATATGATATTGTCGACTGGCCCCAATGTAATTTTAGAAAAATACATCATTAGTTAACAATATAATACAAACTTTACCTGAAAATCAGCCTTTCAATTCGACAAGGCACTAAGTATATACCATAATATAATCAGTTATCCAATGTTCAAATTGTATTAAACTTTCGGATGATTACCTGCATGCCTATTTGTAATAAGAATATAGACTATTTTCCAAACTATTGTACAAACAGTCTCATTCAATCACGCGTTTATAGATCACAATTTACGCGTCATTTTGCACGTTTTGTTCAGCGACGTCCAGGTGTTTGTTGCTCGCGTTGTTAAAAAACATTTCCATAATGTTTCTTTTTGGTTTCTATTCATCACAAGGCTTTATAACATTAATTGTTTGAGCTAAATTGGTTTAAAGTTCATTGGGGCTAACTTGCATTTTCGAATAAATGGGTTACCCAAATCCTCCTTTTAGTCGTAATGTGTTTCTGGTTTTGCGGGCTGGATGGATGCAAAGGATTATGGAGGGATTTTCTCGTTTAGCCAAGCGGAAGCTAAACGTCGTCAATACTTGACAGGGCAGCGGCAAACGTTGAAAAGATAGGCAAATTGTTACCTGTCGGGACAGCTCTTACTATAATTTCGACCCACTCAATCCGGAGGGTTATCAGTAATGATGAGCAAACCCAGAAATGAGTCTTAGACGACTTTGTGGCTTTCGAGCCCTATGCATCAAGGGCTTTTAAAACCCACAAGCAACTTCGCAATAAAGAACATACTTGAATTGCACACATTCTCGCCATATTTAGCAATACGATAACCTGAAAAATGTTGCGTTCATTATCCCAAAGAAAAAAAAACTATGCGTATGATGTAATCTGTATTAATCACTGTACATTCCAAATGTAAAACGTAACCTAATTAGTAGGGGAAGTAAACGTCATTAAAGTCATATTTTTTTGATGATACAGAAACTTGTGTAAATTATATTGGTATGTGCTCTATTTAAGAAGTTACAAAGTCATAAAAGCCTTATTTTCTGTTTTAGGTAATAAAATATGACCTTTTTATTGTACTTGAAAATTATAATATTTGGCCCTAGTAATTTCGTAGATGTAGTTAAAGCAGCCCCTGAAAACATTGAAATTTGATAATTTGTGAATGAGGAAGGCAGTGAGACTTGTCATGCTGAATTTCCCCAAGGGATTCACGGAATCTTGTCACCATGACAAACATTTATTAATGGTGAAAGTTTTTGCATCAAGTTACCCTTGGTAAAATTAAATCGCCCAGATACAAAAGCTTTTTCGAGATTTGGGACAAAGATGCCTTTCGAAACTCTCTGTCGCCTGACAGTTAAGGAATGAAGTGAAATAAATGATCAGAAGTTCGCAGAAGTTTTGATTGAGAAGCCGTTGTTTTTTGTGATAGATGTTATCTAGAATAGAAGCTGATTTTGATGTTTGTTGAAGAGCTCTACAGCTCATAATTACTCGTTGAAGGAGTTGTCTGGATGCTGTTTACTAGGCCATCTAAGCTAAGAAACTTCCACAAGTAAATATATGTTCTTTTTTAAAATATAAGTAAAAAATGAATGGGAGTTCTTCTTTTGGAGATTAGCATAAATGTGATTCTCAAAAGTAAAGTCCTATATTTCAAAAAATAAAGTCATTTTTTTGACTAAAAAAATCGCCTTTTTAATTAATTCATGTTAAAATGTTTGCTAAAATAAGAAGACTAGGAAACCAATTGATTAGATAATGTTTGGAATACACTATTTTAATATTTTATTGTATCCAAACCGTTTAATTTTCTTCAAACTTTTCCTAAAATACCATATATCACAAGCCCCTAAAGCAGCCTTTCCTAACCTGGGGTAAATCTACCCCTGGGGGTAAATTTCCTTGTTTTGGGGGTAAATCCAAGGATAGGTATTCAAGCTCTCAATATTCGGGTTCCGTTATCTTTACCTAACTTATACAAATGCGGCTTCTCTGCATTGCTTACTATAAAACCGAAACCAGGAAACCGACTTGAATGTGATATTCGTTGTGCATTATCTACTACTTTACCAGACTCATTGCCAAAAAGCAACGGCAGCTGTCGCACTGAATATAACTCATGTCATTTTTTATTTTCGTTTTTTTAATAAATGAGCATCACTTTATATGTTGGGGGTAAATCTATTATTCATCTTTGTTGAAAAGATAAAACAAACAAAAAAGGTCAAGAACCCCTGCCCTAAAGTAAAACCAATACCTTAAACAGTATATTTGAATTTCGTTTGGAATAAATGCAAAAGCTGTGTCATGCGAAAACTAAGTCGTAAAGCACGAAGGCAAGCATTTAGTATTGAAGTATTGGCGCCGAGAGAAGCAATTCGATGTTCGTGCGTCGTGTCGCCGACAACAGAAATGCGATTTAGAAAGCCTCGGAGCGATGGCGACCGGCGGAAAGGAAGTTGCGGCACATTACGGATAAACACCAAAACAAACGATCCGCGTCGAAATGCCGAGCTCTCTCTATTTTGGTAGTCTTGGTCGCTTCAGCAAATGAAGCAAGCTGCCACCGTCGAGTTATATGACATGCACGTTCAGTCATACACTTCTCAAGCAATGTTTGTATCCTGTGTATGACGAAGGTGCATTCCACTAAATCTAAAAGCGAGGTCCACGCACTCGCTCGGAGTTGAAGTCAAACTGGGTTTCCAATTAATACTGGATTTTCATCAAAAAAACAAAATTTTAAATTGAACTGCACGGTTTTGTAAGATGTGTCATCGGCCAACATAACGTAATGTACCGGAAAGATTGACCTTCAAAACAACCGATTAGGACTTGCGTGACAATATTTGCCACGTCATATCGCGGTTTCCTGTTTCGGACAAAAGCCTCATTACGCGATCGCAAGTATGTGACGAAGGTCACTGCCCAGTGCCCGCACCACTGGCCTCGAAAGATGCGCGACCGGAACATGCCTAGAACCTGTCTCTATATATCGCCGGCTTCTTCAGAAGGCATTTGACGAACAAGCAAAATCCGATGATGGTAGTTTGTGTTGTGTAAGCTCATGTTCGTGACGGCTGGGGCGTTACCCTGTCGGCTGTGTACACCAACAACAAGGTAGCGGCCCTTGCATTAAACTTGTTTGTACAAGTTTGGCGGGGAAAAGCTGACAGTCAATTAATTCCGTTTCCAATGTAAAAAACAATTTATATATCAAAATAGGTATTAAGGCTTAGTATGTGTTTTAACAACAGAATCTTCCCCTCCAACAGAACACATAATGCCTACGATGAAAGTTGTAAATGTTTTTAATAGTTTCAGAAGGGCACCGCTTCAAACAACAATCAGTCAGCAAGGTCTAAAACTTTTAATATAAATATGCATTTCGCCAAAAAATAAATGGAATCGTCAGTTTATCTATAAAAATAAATAGTAAAAATTATTATAAAATAGGTATTATGAGATTCAATATTTTCACAGAATTTGATTACTACTCAACAAAAACGATCTTGTTTTGAAATATACTAAAGCAGCTCTTAACTACATAAATAGAAAAATATCACCTTTTTGTTGAATGCTCTGTATCCAAGGCATTTCATTTGTCAAAAGTTTGAGGAGAAAAATATAGACCTTAAGAAAAGTACGATAGGAAGCAACTCTGAGGCAATGATTGAACGACAAAACCAACGAACGGGGTGCCGCCCGTCCAACGCCAATCCGTTTCCGGTCATTTTCCGCCAATATGCAGAATGCTAATTATGTTTCTCTACTGAATATCCGTACGGAGGTCTATATGCTAAGTTATAGCGGTCAGTGCACAAGCACTTAAGAACACTTATCTGCGTCTCCATCTTAAAGCTGAAGTTCGGTCTTCGTCAACCGGAATGCCAAACACTATCTTACAATCTCGCTTCGCCACTGCAATGGCGGAAAATCAACCGCTGGTTGTTGCTGGGGCAGCCAAAAGTGAACGCCTGACGGTCCTCACGTGGACAGTTCAAGAACATCACATGGCTTTTCAGAAAAAAAAACTACACCCCCTTCACTATAAAGTATGAATAGGCGCATTTATGTTATACATTTTATTGCACTGTACAGAGTGTTACAGCGCTGGGATAATTGCCTACCCGAACGTCGAGGTAGTCCCTTAATTAAAATATTATTTGTGAAAGTCAAATAAACCACGTCTCCTGGTTGTGTTATATCTATTTTAAGTGTGAAAACTATGAAAATAAGTCGACAAATTTACAGTGAAGTCTCATAAACAAAGTGCTTATCTAGGTCGTAGTAACATTTTATGGTCCAGAATACGTTAAAATTGTAGTACACAGAATGCTATTTTTGTTGCTTCACTGCAAACTATATTGTATGAGACGAACTAAATTCCGTTTAATGCTTTTTTGTCAAATTAAATTTTGAGTTAAAAAATTAATCCAACCTCAGTTTTAAACTACAAAGAATGCTTGATTTTTGCCCCCAGTGGTTTTGCCAACGGAAATCCGACACCGAGCTAGATTTAAACGCTTAGAAAGTCTGTAAGCGTGCTACGCGCTACTCCCACGGTGTGCCCGCGAGAGGTGATATCCTGAGCAGGGGTTGCGCTGCGTGCAGCGGGGCCTATCTAAGAGGTGCGGGAACAAGCACCTACTGTTCGCCATCGCTGTGGTCCTGAGGGGCTTCGGGGGGTTTGTTTTCTTGCTATAGTGCGCTGCAGTAGAAAACTCACATGCATGAAAAAGGGAGTTGACGAGACGGTTTCGTTTGCATTGTACCTCCACTGATCGTTTCTCGCTCGTCAGGTTAGCCGCACAAGAATGGTTGTTGCAATAACGTTGGCGCCTTGCGTGCAGCTTATAGACAACACAAACTGCCCCAGGAACGCAACTTGACCTGATAGGTCCTACTGTATCCCGGTTACGCGCTTGCACATTCGACAAGCAAACCAAGTGTGTTACTTACATAAGTTTGAGCCAACACGTCCCGGTGGTTTCCCGAATTTATGAACATTTTGCTACAAGTGGCATATGCGGAGAAGGTTGCCACTGCGTTACGTCGAGGTCTGAATAATGGTTTACGATGTTGTGTCAACATATTAGTGAACGTTTATTGTATTATTTCAAAGGTGTAGTTGCAATAAATTATTAAAATTATTATCGTTAAGAGTAGTAATATCAGATAATATCGGATCGGAGCTAATACACGATGCCAAATGGTAGTGCCGCTACTCGCCCGACACTAGGGTGCTATTAGTGTTGATGCGCTACCAAATTGATATGAAAATACCTGCCGTGAATTGCAAGTCAATACCGTACGTTCTACCTTAAAAGGTAAATTTATCAACAAATAGTAAACGTAAAAAACTGAAGGTACTAAAAATAAAAACGCTAATCTCAATTCTGGCCTAATAACCTATATTACTTCAGACCTTGCGATTTGATCTATCTTGCTTGTTTGGGTATATTTAAGACTTAGGCATTGGATCGCACCCTATAATAGATTTAAGGCAGTAAACGTATTGGGCATCCCTAAAATTTTACCCACGAATTAAAACGAAAGTCTGTAAAATGACTCATTAAACTTTAAGATGTATTTATGGCAACCTGAAAACATCGGCAAAACCAATGGTTCCATTTCTGGCAGTTTGAATTGATTACAACCGATCGCTAATGAAAATACTATAGCAAACAACGATTATATATGACCCTTAACTAAAATAATCAAGAGGTCAAGTACAGGGACTGAGATGATCAAATCGGTCACTGTCTGCTCCGTGCCGTACAGCAATTTCAATGTAAAAATGGTCGTTATACAGAGCGGAAGTAATTTACCCGTCACAAGACAGCAAGCAATTTACGTGTCGGTCATACCAATCGAAAATTGAGGGTGGAAAAGCTGTTTGTTCAGTGGCAAATTACTATTTCTTATAATGTGCGATTCATAAGCAAAGATAATATCTCCAATTAATCTTTGATACGCTCCGTTCCGTTTTACAATTATATTAAATCGATGATTGCTGAATAAATGCAATTATCGAATTTTCGACGGAAAAACTTAGATAGATGGGCGTTCGCTTATTTACTGCACTTCGGCTGATCAACCCGTAAATTGTTAATTTCGAGTGGACAGCAAGTGACCGTACAAGTTGTTATATTACTGAAACACTTGATAAGATGACGTGTCAACAGGCGAAAGCCTAACGTTTGTCGTTCATGCTACAATCTCCTAAAATAATCCCACATAAAGCATTGTTAAGAAACTGGCTATTTGCGAGTGGCGTCCGTTACTATAGTTTTAAGGAAGCTCTAAAACCAAGTGCAAACAAAAGTCGGAACTGAGCAAATTTATCAGACAAAAAACAAATGACCCTGATCCCAGCAGAACCCTTGTTTAATGCTTGTTGAAAGCTCCAGTTTAAATCATCGCTGGCAAAAATAACACTTTTCGGGTGGGTTACAGTAGCGAAAACAAAGGGACCATTGTCTCACACTAAGTTGCGACAGCTATACGTCACACTCGGTTGGTCGCCATCGTCTTTCGTATCCATTCATAAACAAAAACTTCCTTTTCAATTTTGTCTGTGCAAAGTGTTCTTCATACCGAAGCAGGTTTTTACCATGTCAAACGTGATGCATAACGTCGCGCCAAACCTACGAGGAATAGTTTTATATAACGTGCTCATTACACCACATAAAATCAATAGTATAATTAAATATTAGATATAGTTAAGTTGTTTTATGGGGGAGGCAGAAATAGAATACACCTTACTAACCAGCATGAAACCTCTATTCGTGCAGTTTCCCATTGCGTGCGATTTCATGGTATATTCGTCATACTAAATCGATCGAGCCACAAAATACAAGTATACTAAGTATTTGATCACTAAACCAATCATGGAAGTCATCAAACCAATTCAAACGCAATATGTTTCTACACTCGCACGAAAAGCTGAACACATTATTACAAAAAAAGTTACAGCGATTGATTTCGAGTTTTATTTTACAAAATTTCGAAAGCTGTGCACGTCGCAAATCCAAAAAATATTTCCAAAGGCGTCGCGAGAAACGCGCACACGTCATACACACAACACACAATATATATATACGGTATATCGAAGGTAGCGCGATATTTTTTTGGTAAATCGAGGAAAATTGCTTTTTAATTTTATTACATAGGACTGATTGTAATAAATCCAATTTAAATAAAGTACTGTACGCACAATTTAATACGCAGAAAGCAAAGCCTTTAATATGAAACTAATTTTAAATTATGATAGCACAAAGCACAATCCCCCTTCAAAATATCACACATTTTAATAAACCTAACTACTAATCAAACTACATACCACCAAGAAAAACAAATAAAACAGATGTTTAAATATTTTTTTCCATTTGCTTACGCGCACCCGGCAACCTTACATGGCGCACCAATGCGTCGCGTCGTACTGGTTTAATATGCGCTTATATGTACAAACACGCAAACATACATGCATACATAATACATATATACCCAACGCACTTCCATATTTATACGCATGAACTCGAACACACTTGTACGCACACACTAAAACGAAGGCCATAAAGCGATGGTGGACAGTAATAGTCTTTCAGTGGGTTGCAGCGTGGCAATTGAACGCGCAGTGAGCGCCAACAGTACAACGATTCGGAAGAGCCGTGGCAGCCATCGCGGAGCCCGAGTTAAAATTACCCGAACTCGTGAGAAAATTGCTCTGGTAGATATAGGCGATTGGAAGGCGGGGGGAGAGAGGCCATACAGCACCTACAATACGCCTTCGCCTGGGCACGACCGAATCGCCATCAATAAATTGCTGTTACCTCCATTGAAAGCTTCGATTGCTTATTGCTGCCTGCTGTATACCGAGCGAATGCAATATGAGAGTTTTTTTAAGGTGTTTTGGGAGACCGAAACGGTCCCCCAAATTTCTCCAGCGGTTACCCAAATTTTGGACTTGCAACTTTTTGGTATTTAAATGCAACACTTCCGGTCTTTTAAAACTACTTAGCGGTCACCCAAACCAAACCTTAAAAAAAAACCTGTGAGAGTCAATAGTAAAATAATATAAAACTGGCATTGGTCATCAAAAACCACGAACAATCGAACATACATAAAGTAGCAATAGTGCAACCGAAAGGCGGACGGTAAGTTAATCATTCATAAAGTAAGTTCGCCAGAACAATTTGAATACAGCGGTAGATCTTATCATGTCATGATCCAGTGTTGTAATGACTTAGTAGTCACTGTTTTCAAATGACTTGACTTGACTTAACTCTTTTGGGCAAAATGACTTGACTTGACTTAAGTCTTTTGGAAAAATGACTTGACTTGACTTAAGTCTTTTAGACAAATGACTTGGGTTAAAATTAAGTGTTTTCATTAATAATTTTGTCGTAAAATTGGGTTATTGATCCTAATTTTTTCACATAAACAATTTGCTTGCAGTCTATTGCCTTATTGGTATTTTTAGTTAAGGTATTGCTCATAATCGAACGAGTTTACCCAATTTTAATAGCTTAACGTGTAATTTTTATGACAAGGACTTGGCTTGGAATTGACTTGCTTTAATTATAACTTGACTTGCGATTTATTCAAAAAGACTTGACTTGGACTTAAGTTATTTTCCAAATGACTTGACTTGGACTTAGGTTATTTGAAAAATGACTTGACTAAAATTTAAGCCATTTTGAAAAGACTTGTTTACAACACTGGGATGAACCCCACACAAACTATATTTTTGCCAACTTTTGTTATGTAAATAAACAATATCTGGCGCTTCGCGCGAACTTTCTTCGTTTTTTCTACGATTTTGTCCATTTTTAGAAATTATAATCATCCAGAATACGCCAGTGCATACTTTTGGGTGTTATGCCGTGTGAGCTCATGAACTCTATAAAGTGTTTTTTTTTTCAAATTATACTATATATGCTGTTACTTTGAGCAAATATGCTATTTTATGTGCTTAATGCCTCACTTAGCTCTAAAACTTAAAAGTTTTGCCAATTTGAAGCAAATAAACGCATTTATTTCGATTGGACTCGGTTCGCTCGAGAAAAAAGTGTTTAAGATTGTGCGTTAGTAGTTTTATAATGTATCGTTTTAATACTAAATAGGGATTATCCGGTATTGTTATAATACACTTGTTGAATTACAAAGACATGGAAATATGCATATTATTGTTGTAAATAACTTATTTTATCTCCAAAATAAATACTCGGAGCATTTTGGGACATAATTTAAAACAAATTACAAAATCGTATGTAAAACCAAAAGCTTTTTGAGAGCCAAAGAATTCAATATACAAACCTAAACTAAATAGTATCAAATGATAATACTTAAAGGATAGAAAAGGTAAATAAAAAATCAATAAGGCTGCTTTGCATCCACTATTTTAGATAACCTTGGTAAGGCCTTTAAAAAAGAAATAAATATCCGTGAAAAAAATCGAATATTATTTTCTGGTTAGTAATAACTCTTTATTCATTTTCAACATAGAGAGAATTCACAAATGGTAAGTCTCTCTATGTTGAAAATGAATAAAGAGTTATTCGAAACGTTCAAAATGATACCTACTTCTGTATGGGCTTTGATATTCTTATTACGTCTTACTACAACCTCCAACCATTATGCTCCAAAATTTTCTGGTTAGTTTTGCCAAATGAAAAAAAATGAAAAAGCATCAAATTGTTTTGCCCAAACATAACCCTTTAAACTACTCGGCGCACAGTGAAAAGTTTGCAAAAAATCACCCAATTAGCCTAGCTAGGATACCGATGGTTTAGTTTAGGCTAATAAATCCATCTAAGAATAAATTTAAGATTTGAAACCATAAGCGACGCTTAAGTAATACTTTCAAAGTGAGTAGACGCAAAATCCTGTGTCAGGGGCACATTGGCTACTCGTTGTTGCGATGGACAGCGGAAACAACCCAAGCGAGCAGGCAGGAGCGGGGTTTTGTGGGCGTACGAGTGTCCCTGGTGACGCAAATGATGCAATAGCGCCTGCAGCTCGAGTGCGGGCTGATGAGTTTACGTAGCGATGCACTGGGCCGGTGAGAGGCCGATGATGGCAAAGCACACAACTTGCGCAACAGCTGGGCCAACCTCTGGCACACGAGCCCACGCTGCGCTGGCGAGTGGCCAACAGTTGCCCCCTTTTGCACTTAACTATGTCACGCAATGGCTTTAATGTAGGCGAGGTCAGTACTTAATGTAACTTTAATGAAACCCGTACATCGCGATGAAAACTTTATTCAATTGATGTTAGATTTATTGTGTGAAGGTCAAGCCGTTAAGGACTTTTAAAATAAAAAGGGCCAACAAC
Organism: Ascidiella aspersa; assembly: GCF_963924565.1. Classification (NCBI taxonomy): domain Eukaryota; kingdom Metazoa; phylum Chordata; class Ascidiacea; order Phlebobranchia; family Ascidiidae; genus Ascidiella; species Ascidiella aspersa. The sequence goes on from NC_139449.1 coordinate 17,317,677, forward strand.
CAGCTCAAAAAGTTTTGTTTTACGCTGCTTTTAAAAAAGGATGTATGTAGCCAAGCGTTAGACATAGCAACAAGCAGTGCCAGATTGACCATTAGGTTACTAAGGCTGTAGGCGCTGGAAAAATTCGGCCGTCATTTTTTTAGGTTAAATGTAATTTTTTTATGTATGTATTTTTATTACTTTGTAGCTTGGTTTGCAAAACTAGGCTCTCCTCTGGTAAACAGCCTTAGGCCTTTGGGCCAGCCTAAACGATTTAATATATAGCTTTAACGACTGGTTACACATATCGCCACGTCTAAACTATATTCTAAATCTGTATTCACAATTTTTCAAGGCACAGAGACAGATTAATCTGATTTTATTTTGTGTATTGGTTCTCGTATTGAAAGCCAATCGACTTAACATCGTCATAGTAATTTGTTACGAAAAGTACAACAATAACAACAATGACAACGACAAGAAACACATCGTCATCTTAAAGAAGGTGCGAAAAACGAAATGTTGAACGAAAAATAAACGAAATAAGTGAAACTGTCGTCGGAAAAAAACTAAAATGGACAACTAGTTTCCAGAGACGAAAATCTTAGGAAATTCAAACTTAATAAGCTGTTAATAGTAAAATAGGAAATCGTTTTACATGCTGTAATAATATTTAAAATCCACAATGTTACTTTCATTATTCCTCAATTATAATAAACGTTTACCAAATCAAAAGCTTTGCCTATTTGCAAAAAACAGCTGAGTAACGACATCACTTATATCAATGAAGGCTCCAATGGGTTTTACATTCTACATAGACAACCATACACATCGGTTTGTAATATTTTGCCCACAAACGTGGTTAGTCAAACTCAACATTGTACGAGCACTAGTTCATAAGGCTAGTAGTTTATAAAACTTATGCTAAGGCGTTCTTTTTAAATGTTGCAACACGCTTTAGTGGGGAGTGGTAAATCGCATCAAAACAGCACCAGCAAGTTGCGATGCATAGAGCAATAAATATAACTGATACAAATAAATAAAATGACTCAAGAGAGAACTTTGCAGCAAGCACTTCAAACTATGGAGAAAAATAAAATTAACAAAGGAAAACGCATTTGCCAGTACAGCTGAAAGTGACTGGTTGTCAATGTACTAAGAAAGAAGTTTGGATATGTTACATATAATGAGCCCCTCGTGAAATAACCTCTTTATCATTACTACTACAAAATGTCGCACTCTTTCGGTGCACCCGGGCAGTAATGTTTACGCGCAAAATGGCAGGCAATGGACGACTTTGGTAGTTCAAAGGCAACGGTTGGTTGCCTTGTCTAAGTTTCAAGGCAAGGTGTGGACTCGTTTTACTAATTGTAAGGTTATTCGAACGGCTGCCTACAGTTGATTATATCGATTACCCACTAGAAGGGAATATGTGGGCAGGAGGTAAAGAGTAGAAAAAATATGCAATAACGTAACATGTTCTTAAGTTACATGGAGGTATCGTGGTAAACGTAATTTCAAAGAAAAACAACGGGACGATATATGAGAAAAAGACGAGGCTCGCAGCACTACGCTCTCGAACAGGAACTAGAGTGTTTGTTGTAATCGAAACAATCCTTCGCGACCACAGACCTTTTCGCGACTGCCGGCCATTGGAACCTGGATCACCTGGCAAGGCCCAATACTCATAATTGGCCTGAACCCACGGTGGCTCGTCATCTGTATGATTCCTTACATCTGCAGCCAGGCTTTACGCAGTCCGCACACGAGCGACAAGCCCGAATGCAACCCCTTGCCGCTGGGTAGCAGAGCAAACAGGGGAGCACAAGGGACAGTGCAGACAGTGCGGTCCATCGCAGACAGCACTGAGAGCCGCGGCACGAACACGGTTTGTCCGTACATGTATCGTCATCATCGTAATTGGAGCAGTGGTAAAAACATGCTCGAACGCAGCAAAGACAGGTGGCTGTCTCGACGCACGAGTCCAGGCTGCAAAGGCACCTGTGGTTGCACATCCAACAGTGGCTTGCGGAGCGACGAGCTGACTCGCTTGTGTTGGGAATATCACCTTGACAACGGGGACACATACATTTTCCGCATCGAGGACACGGGTAATTGTGGTCTCCGGGTTTGGGGAAAGCCCTACACTCCCCCGAACCCGGTCCAATAAGCTGGTGATCTTCGTCGCCAATAACGTTGTCGAGCTCTGTTATCTTTTTAAGCGAAGACTTGTTAGACGACTTGTTTAGTTCGGAAGAAAGCTTTTTCTCGTCGGTCCTGATCTCGCGCGTGGAGGTCTTCGATTTGTCGCTCTTTGAATCGGCAAGTTGATCCTTGTGGGGGACCTTGGGTGCGGTTGGCTGAGTGATGACTACGTCGGAACGACTGTTCACAGAAGTTCGACTTAACGGCTGCGTCGTTTTCACACCAATGGATGTGACAATGTTAACGTGACTGTGAAGTTCTAAAGTGGGAACTCCCAAACGCGCCGCGACCTCTGGTGTAGGCGGGGGAGGGCGAGGAGGTGCTATCGACGGGTTTACTTGAAATGTGGTCGCCGGAAAATTTGAATCGGGGATGGGCGGTGGCGGTCGACTGATTAGCAAGTCAGGGGGTCCGGTATTTCGTCTTCGGGAAGGAAGGTGACCGACAGTTTGCGGATAGGGTCGCGGTGGTATGACAGGTGTGTGACCAGTGGACGATTCCAATCGATTCGAAGGTCTCGCTTGATCGATCCGCGATGGGTCTCTTGAAACGAGGTACGACGGTAAGGATGAGCTTGAAGTGTTGACTCGAGACGCTGAGCCAGGCATACGCCGCGTTCGACCCGAATGGTGCTGCTGACGTCTGGACCTTTCGGCGCCTGGGTGTCTGTGGGTTCTCGCGTGTTGGTTACTGGAATCTCTGCCGTGAATATGATCTCGCTGTCCCGTATTGGACTGTTGCACCAGTGGATGGTCGCTGTAGTCGTTGTCCACAGCCCTACTTCTGTTGCCAGCTTCGGACAATAAGGTAAGTGCGGACGTGTCGGGGGAAGGGCTGGCTTGCGAAACGGCCGTGCTACCGGTTTCGCTACGAGCAGCAGATGATGATGTCCGAGGCCTAAACATAACTGGAAATGTCGCTTTAAACTATGCCTTTATCAATGAATTATCATTGTACTGTGGAAGTTGGCAATATCCCCTTAATAGCTGACGGGCTGGTAGTTGAAGTGTTCGGCGATATCCCGAGTTTCTTTGCGCAAAATAATCCAGATGAACTTCAAGTTTGTGCTAATCAAATAGCACTTGAACCTTGGTTTGACAGTCGCAATCCCAAAGTTGAGCTAGCGATAACTTTTTAGCCTTTATTATATACAGTCGGCTTAATATCTGAAAATTAAAAAAAAAAAAGATTAGCTTACAGAAATAGGGTAAGCCTATACCAAAGTACGGAAATACAAACACGTGTAGCTTGACACAGCGTGGTCCTAATCCCTGAAATCATAAAACAAGAGAACCGCCACAGCGATACAAGCCAGACGTATCTGTTTTAACATTTGGGCCGCAGGGCTTCGACGAGGTCAAAAAGTAGGTCGAATACGCTCCTTTACAATACTAAAAGTTTCTCTGATCTGTACCGCTAGCTGCTCTTTAGAATTGCAGTTCGTTTCGTATTAAAAAAACACACACCGTGTTTTGTTGAATGAAAACTTTTAGATTGATATAATCCTAAAATATAACCTGCAAACATGAACTCAGATAACGAGACGCGCTAAAGCACAATTTAACAACATTCCAAAAATAAACAAAATCCACAATACTCGCAACTCATTTAAAACTAAACACTTTTTTGATAAGTCATAAAGCAGTTGATAAGGTTCAACTCCTAATTACAGCGCATCTACATATACAAGCTAACACAAAAATAAACACAATATTAGAACTGACATAAAAATAGCTATATTGAAGTTGTTAGACTTCTATGTAGGGCTGCGCACGCGAAATGAACTTCCCAATCTGACGCGAGATCCGTCACGAGTTGTGTCTCAAAATCGGATCGGCTCGCGCGAACACGCTCGTAAGAAAGAGATAAGGGGCCTCCGAGGCAGACGCGATAAAATCGCCGTCAAGCTCGAATGAGACCCTACTCCGGAAATTAACGAGCGGATTACGCGATTGCCTTGGGCAGGCGAAGCTGCAATCTCGAACGCTCGGAAAGTGTTTTGAAAAACGACATTGCGAACATGCGAACGCACCACGATCTACATAGGCACTTGTCGGCGAATTACTGACATTCTTTACTTGTTGCAACACAAACCTATTCGCTTCCTCCGCTTAGCGCACCTTTCCAAGTAAGCGCATTTGTTGCCTTCAACTCTCCGTTTTAATCGCTTAAGCTTGCAAATACAATAAAGCCAGCCCGTTACAATTGTCATATTGAAGAGCGACTTAACACAACTGGTGTTACCTCCAAATTCAATATTCATCTAACCTTGCAGGCGGGTGGCAAATGGGTTAAACAAAGGGCAATATAGGAATTTAAAAAAGGGGCCCAGAAGAGCGAGCGAGATAAGGCCGCTGCGGCTTTGCAAACTGTGCGGCGACGAAGGGGGATGTTTAATCAGAGGTTGGGCGGCAAGTCGATCGGACAAGCACAAAGGGACGGCGACTGTTTACTCGCGCGTTTCCGCTGTGACAGCACCGCGGGGGTTTTACTGCTCAGATCTTTGACACCTGCTAAAAGAACGAGGGCGGTTTCGTGCGGCGCAAACCATTGTTTGAAGCGTCCTACATTTTTGCCGATCGCATTAGGCGGTCACCTGTGCAACAGTATCAAAAGTTGAAGAGGCAAAAAAGAGATACAGTCTCTCGGCAGCACCAATCACCAATACAATCACAAAATGTAACACGGGAATTTTCTAAAAAGATTCGCAAGTTATCTCAAGTACGCCTTCACCAGAGTTTTGTTCCACTCATAAACCATAACTACGCTGGTCGTCAAATAAATTGTTTACGACCGGGTGCGTTCCGTCAGCGCTCTGAACAACGCCTGAATAAATCTGGCACCAAACTACGTGCGGAAAATTTATGATGGGCTAAGGATACTCTTTAAATACCAGTAAATGCGAGTCTTAGATGCCTCATATACCGCAAAGTATAGGTGGCGACAAGCCTACTCCAGTCACCGAATGACTTTTGTCGTGTCAAAACCCGTTATTAGATCAAATGCCCGCGGATGAACGGCGGCTTGAAAGCCACTATTGCGGAAGGAAATTTACGGCATGACATACTCCTGATGAACTGCGTTGCGACACCGAAAGATTGAAGTAAAATGCAGGCCACAATTCGAGTAACAGGATGTAAAAGCCACCACACAGTTAAAACCAAATATAATTACGCATAACACGAACCGCAGGTCCAATAAGACTGCAAGTAAATACTGATTCAAGTTTTTTACATATCCTTAATACTGACTTCAATATTTCACATAACTCACTATTTGTAAAACTTAAGAGGCGTAACAGAGATATCTGCTGAGTGGAAGTAGAAATATAAAGCATTCAAATAGGCATGCTGACTTCTGTAGCACAGGAGAGTATTTGAGGCTATTAGTCAATTGAGTTTTATTATATACTGAAGCTAACCTAGGGGACAGAGCGAAAAAGGCCACTATAAACATCAGGTTCATTTTTGTTACGAAGCTTTTTTATTAATAAGCACTTGATCAGGGCGCAGTGTAATAGATCAGCTTCGTTTGAGTGTCACATGGCAGAATTTTCGAAACGTCTGCAAAAAACGTTTCGACAATCACTTCTAAAAACTACATTTAAACTATTCAACATGAAAGATAAAAAACACACGTCTGAGTATGTACAAAACTCAACAAGATATTGCTGGTAACTAGTTACTCAGTTGCGACAAACCTTAAAACTCATACTGACATATGATGCAATCGTTTACCAATAATTCAGTCATTAACAATCGTCTTTGTTTCGTTTGCCCATCACAAGGAGTATTTGTGACGTTTATCGAAAAGGTCGATAACATCCGGTTCCAAATATGCCAAATCTAGTTCTGTGCGTCGCCGTTTTTAAACTACGGATTTGACTCAGGAAACGACGTATGTAATTGATCAAATTGTTGGCGGTGTTGCCCAACTTAACCTGTCAAGCGCTTTAAGACAGCTAACCTTTTTCGCGTAGTGAGTGGCTGGCAATTTTGTTCAGCCCATTGAACCCGAAACAAATTACGCCAAATGCGAAACAATAAACCCGCACATCCGGCGCCTTTAGAGCAAAGCCGCTGTAGTCGATATTAAATTTGCCACCAAGTCGTCTCCATTTGGGGCATATTTTTACGAAGCTTCCAAGGCATCAAGTGGGTTTTTGACGCTTGTAGATTTACCACGAAGGACAACATATCTATTTTTACAACCCACTTGGTTTCTTTCACCGCCTACCGAATTTACGAGCTATCTTCCGCTTCTGCTGCTGTTGCTATTGCTGCTGCTGCTGCTGCTGCTGCTGCTGCTACCTTTTGCCTTTTCGCAGTCGCCTTTTCGCGATACCATCCCGAAAACTATTTACAAACGCATCCGTGAAGCTGTTCGCGGCTCCGGTTTTCACAGTTCGGTGACGTAACGTACAACAGTCATCAGGGTGCGAGATTTTGAGCCTCTGGTTTTATAGATGTCCGACAGTGGCGCTGTGTCCCAGGGCCGAGCTGGCTCCAGCGAACGATAACAGTAAAACGGCGAAGGGGTCGAGTTACCGGATGCATGCCGCGCACCTGATCTGGCCGCGCAAGCTCTTCCCGACCTGGGTATCGAGGCTCAACGAGCCACGCTGACGTCAGACTGGAAATCGGAGCCTGGGTCCCAACCACAAGCTAACCTTGGCCAATTTCTGGCGGTCTGCGAATGGGCTTGGTCGCTCAGACAAGAAACTAAAACCGGTCAAGTTGGGACTTTAATTATTTACTTTTGACGCCCTTTTGCTAATTATAGAAACACATATTTTAAGGTGAGATACTTTTTTAGTTTTTGTTTAAGTAACGTAATTATCAATCTACTAAATTTGTTAACAGAAGTTCTAGTTTCCGGCCTGGCGCGATGCTTAGCTGCAATTTACCAATAAATACAACTTGTGACAACGCGAGAAGGGCCACGGCCACGGGAACGGCAAGCTGCTATTCTGATCTGTTTGTCGAGCTTGCGTGACCACATCCTACGCTGACTCACGGCAACACGAGAACAAAAAAGCACGCTACCTAAATCTCTACTGGTTTAGCAGACGTAGCAGACCTTTCTATATGTGTGACCTAGACTTGAGTTCGCGCCACAAACCTCCTTTTCATCTTAAAAGCTGCACACTTTTGATATTAAAAAAGGCTAGGTCAGCTGCTAGCAGTAAAAGTAGTATAACATTCTGTGATGAAGGTCAAATGTCGAGTTATCCATAGTTTTAGTATTCTGAAACTACTATGAAATAAATCCATGTGATTTTCGAAGCAAGACAATATGCTATTGAAAGTCGAAGAAAAAAGTATAACTTTTGCAAGTTTTACAAAGTATTGTGCTACCAATTAGATAAGGTTTTCCTATGGTTTCCTGTAAAACAAAAATACAAATGTTAATAATTGAACTGAAACAAAGAATAATTTAAAAGTCAAACGCACATATTGAAAACATCCACCTAATCTGCCACCAAACTGCGGCAATTCCTGCTTTAAAACACGGCGGGAAAATTTGTTGCCTTTGGTCCTAGCTTACGTGAGAGAAAAGAATGGTCGAGCGCCTCGCTTTGGAGCGAGCAACCTTTCGTCTGCACAAATCAATTCTATGCCCTTCCGCGGCCGCCTCATTTCCTTTTTCGACACGCTCGCGCGTTCTTCAGAATGTTTGGCTGACCCTCCGACTCGCAACTATGCGGGGCCCCGGGGAAACGCGGCGGCGCGGCGAATATAGAGACGGGCGCGCTTCGCATAAAAGAGAGAGGCCCTAGGAAAAAGAAAGAAACGCGAGCGGCGACGGGAGAAGATAAGCAAACGGAAGAGGAGCGGAAGAAAAACGGATAAACAAGCGGGGAGGTAAGACTCCGGCCGAAGCAAATATCACGGAATAGCGCAAAGAAAGCGCATGTGCTTAACTACTTCCTCAAAATCGGCCAAGCATCTCTCGTAGCGCTCAGCTTAACCGCCTCCAAGTCCCTTCAGGCGTCCTCGCTCCGCCATTATTGTTATTAGCGGCGTGCGCGAGGCTCCCCCTAACCGCTTGCCCGCATCCGGTTTAACCAAAAGGCCCCGCCGCGAGTAGACCGCAAGAGCAACAAGGCCACAGCGACCGAGAACTTATTACTTGTGTGTACCTTAATTCTTATATCGGCAACTAAAAAGATAACCAGATTGACCTTAATCGACCGATTAGTTAAAAACTAACACTCAACTATCTTACAAACCTTAACCCAAGAACGTCGCTGTGGCAAAACAGCCACAAAAGGCGCAAATGAGTAACAAAGCTCGTCAAAGAAATCAAACTTGCAGAATGAACAGATATTCGCCATTTTAAAAATATTGTGATTTTATTGCACCACAATAAAAATGCAACTAATTAGTGATAACAGATCGAAAAATAGATGCCGAAAATATGCGTGACATTTTCATTGTACTTATCGCCAATGGTGCTTCCGACCACGATAAGTGGCGAAAAAAATCCCCAAAGCAAAGCCACTAAAATTAAACGAATTTGTTTGGTGAGTGTCTTTTAAATAGTAAAAAAGTTGACTTTTAAACACGGTTAATCGGAGACGGTGATTGCCATAGCTTTTATTTTTCGTATTAACATGGTTTTTAAATTTGGAATAAAATATCAATTTTATGGCAAATGTTTTTGATAACCAACGTAACCCAAAGATAGAAGGTATACAAAATCAGTTAGTATTCAGCAACTAAAATTGTAATGAATTTAGCTACAAAACGTTCTTAATTTCACAAAATTTGTTTAACAATAATTCACAATGTTTGGATTTGCGCTTAACCTGATATACCTGATATATTATTTCAGTCTAAGCTTTCTATATGTGAAATTCGTTAATTGTTTAAAACAACCACCCTTACTACAAAACCTTTTTCTCAAAATATCCTTAAGGTTTCTCTTAATGCTAAGCGACTATAGTCTTTTCTCTATGGTATGAACATATCCATCGCAGATATAAACCAATGACGTGTCGGCCAAGAGATTCATTTCGATCTTATGAAAAAAAAACACGCTTGAAACAAGGATTAAATACATACACAATGAAAAAAAAATAAAGACAGCAATTTTCTCCTGGTGTGCTAGGGCTTTTAGGTAGACGAAAAATCGATCGTTTTATGGGAGAAAATTTGGCAAATGATTCGCCTCGTCAATATTTGCAAAAACTGTTCGGTTTATCAGCTACAATTCCAGGAAAATGTAAATACTCTTGGTAAAATTGTTTTGGGAGGACTTTATATTAAATCATGTTGGCTATGGAAGTGCATTTGCAGGCGAGTCCCAAGAGGAACAAGTCAAAGAGTGTGAAATGTTACAAGCCGCGATTGGCTATATTTGAAATAATCAAATTAAAAAACGACCGACCTTCCAACAACTGTTTACTGGAAAACAAGCACCCAAGCAAATCGATATAAATATGCGAATGTTGTCTTTTTATAGGCACACCCGCGTAACATTTTTTTAAAATCCTTATGAAAAATGTAAATACCTGCTGGAGCTTTGTCAATGCGTACAAAGGTTTGGTACAATAATTATGAAAATACAATTCCTCGTTGGGGTGAGGTTCGAGCCCATTGAAATCCAGTTACTAGTGGAGCGACACATATTATACAGAGGAACAACAATTATAGGCGTCAAGCCGTGAGCGGGGTATAGCATGGCTATAAATGCAAATTAAAATAACAGTTGGAATGTAACGGCATCATTCCACCTTTAAACATTCGTGACATGCGATCATGAGAAATAAACAACTCAATCGCCAAATAAGTTCATTTACTTTTGCATTATTTTATGTTTGGGAGTTTAAACAATTTTTTTGACTTTTTGGCTGTCATTATGGCGCAACGTACATAAGCACTTTACTCCACTGTCATTTCCTAGTGTATGGGTAATTACTGGCCAATTAGTGCACTAATGCGTAGAATTGTTTAGCAAAGAACCTCCTCCGACTCGATCCCAAGCATATAAACACAGGTAATAAGGCCTAGCGGCAATTAGTTGGGTGCGACAAAAAGGCAAGCGTACAGAATTTAATCAAACTAGCCATTTAAATACTTAGGTCTGTAATGAAAGGCAACGTTTTGGCTACTGAGGTGAATGACGTAAGGAAATGGGTAGACAGGATTTTTTCGCGAATTGCCTTAAACGTTACAAACACACTTATAACATGTCGGTATTTCTGACAAATTAGCCACCGTCGACGATCGCCATGATGTGGCGTCAGCTTGTTCGGTATAAACGTCGCACATAAAACACTGTATAGCAGATTGCTGGAAGAGCCTGCGTCAGTAAATAAACAAAACTGATTGGGCGATTCTTTTGTAAGATCAAAGGGTGATCTGGAACTAAGTACGCGATAACACGGACTGTTACGTATGGTACTGTGGTGTCCAATTAGCGCACCTTGTAGGATATATATCACCGGCCATGGCAGCTACCGACGTCCAGAAGTATCTTCGTCGAATTACAAGCAATCACAACTCGAATTTGTTGGAAGTCAATGAATCATGATACATGAACATCATACGTCTGTATCTGTAAATCCTCCGCAAACAGGGAAAGTTGACTTATTAATCCTTGCACATTAGGCGAACGTATATTTAAAGCATCTCTTGCTTGCGCATATGTTAATTTTCCACAATGTTGTATCCAAGATGCTTATGCTTGCCATAAGTAATTACACTGGATTTAACCTAGATTGTCCAGTGTGATTTGCGGCCCTAATCAATCTAGCAACGTTAAGCCAAGTGCGAATTCCACTCAATCTAGTCTAATATCGACATTAACCCCGAGACCTCGGGCAGGTGCGTTATTAACACTTATCACAACCAACCCTCACCATTAGAACTGACGGCGAAACAGGTGCTATGCCTTTACCGAAGTGCAATAAATGACGTGTGCTCTGACAGGATTTATCCCCAATTAGGATATACGTGGTCATCGACTAAGCGATTGTTGTGGCTTAGTCAACCCGGAAACGAATTTCGTGTGGCTTAATACGCTTGGAATTTTTAAAAGGCAGTTTTAGGTGCAAACAGGTTTGGGCTCGTTCTTTACCCGCGAACCATAGAGTAGTGACACAGATTCAAAGGGTAAATAAAATTGTCAGATTCACACAAACACGCAGTGTAAAAACTAATCTAATCGTGCCTTTTACCTCGATAATCGCTCACACATAACGTGCACATACCGAGGAGCTTGGACAAACTAAATAGTCTCGCCCTAATGAATGGCGAGAGGTTAGTGCCTTTTTAAACTTCCCCATCTTCCTGTCGGTGATTGGAGCCTATTGAGTAATTCCCGGTCGCACAATCGAAGAGCGGATATTGCGAAATTTCGCTCGATTCACCGCCGAGCGCGTCCATAATGAAAGTGAAATCGTCCCTGGTGTGAAAGGAAAGGTCCCGCGAGGTCGTTAAGCTTTCCGCCAGTCAACGCAATTCTTAGCTATACGGCCTTGCCTCGTTTCTCCCTATTGGTAACTGTTTGTTGTCGAAGCAAAACAACATCCTCTAACACGTTCAACAACAAAACAAAAGCCGCACCATGTCTTATTTAAAAGTGGCAAACAATCCGTACGTACAAAGATGAATTTACTTTAACCAAAGAAAAAATATTAATAACACAGTAAAATAATCACTTTATCGGCAAATTATGTATGATAAATGTTAAATTACTTTTTAACTGTTAATGAAGAAAAAATCACTGCGTGTCATCGTCGAAAATGTAAATAACTTTCCGCCAAAAACGTTCCATCAAGTTTACATTTTGTAGCGTTAAATACGAACATTTTAGGCAAACTGTTAAGTGTTTAAACGTCAGTTTCATCGATTATCCCAATTAAAGTAAACGTTTTAAAAGCACTCTTAAAGGCCAATGCATAAATCCTTTGATATCATATATTGGCCCACTTTAAGTTATGTCAGCAACTGTGTTAGCGCACTATGAAGTAAATACGTGCCAGCAATTGTCAACAGCAAAATGCCACAATTGTCAACGGACGGTAAAGATCATCCGGCCAGCGGACGTTAGAGCGTAGTGTATACGTGGCTCCCATCATTTTAAAGCAACAGGGCAGTCCACAAAGTGGCATTCACGTCTGCCAATATGGTAAATGTAGATGTATATGACGTAACCACCGGCGGATTAACTAGAAACCTACAAGAGAATACTGAGAGTGGCGGTCTTACGATATGGGGAGGGGAATAAGTCCACTAAGCTGATTGTCCTACACGAGATGTGAGGATGACCGGCTTTGTAGACGCACCCGCGGGAGCTTGTTTGTTTATCCGCCCCGAAAAGCATGTCCGACAACCGTTTCACAAATACGACATGCATGTTACGAAAGACATGATGATCACTGGTGTTCAGCGCGTTTCCACGGTTGCCTACATGATTTGAATGGCAAAACGCATCGACACGTACACATAGCACTCGACTATACCGCCACAGATTATTTAATTGCATTTCTCTACCAGCAAGACGACGTGACACGCAGCAAATTTACAGTACAGTTCCCCTAGCGAAATTAGGTTTATTGTTATCCATCTTTAGTTAAAAAAAAAGTTTATTCTACCTGTCCTACACGTATCAAATGTCCAGCCTACAATTCCAAAAGAATCTGACGCATGTAAACAAGTTACAAGCAGCCACAATGTGTATTGACCACCTTGCGTCACAATAACGTGTTGCGGAATGGAACATTTGACTAAATAGTTTAGTGCTATTATTTCCTCAATATTGCTTTTTGGCACATTTGTAGTTATCTGAAGAAAACATTTAAGAGTTTTGGGCTACTAACTTCTAATAGTTTCTCGGTTTTCGGACTAAATTTGCTCCTTTATATGGGTTAGAGCCCTGCTTAACCAGAAAAATATGGTAGAGTTAATAGAGACTCAAGTGGTACGCAAGAATCGGAACCGCATGCAACTCTTGTACAAAATTGTTTTTTTTTACAACTTTCAAAAAAATTAAGTCTCGGTGAATACCAATACCATGTTTTTTGTCTAATAAAAATACATATATTATGGAAAGTATAATTCAACAGTTTTTTTTCCTAACTTCCCTATTCAACAGTTTTCCCAACATTTAAATAAACGAAATAAAGCTATAAAGGATACCTTCGAAGACTATTATTGCACATTTTTATATATGACATCAGGCTGGGGACTCTTTTTTTCGCTTCAGGGGACGTGATTTTATCCAGCCTTACAACTGTGGAGTCAACGCCCTCGCAACATGTTTTTCAAAATCAGATTAATATCTAAAGCTACATGACAATTACGAAAGGGGACGCTGTAAAAAAAGCTTAGAACCACTGCACAAGACGTTCTTAATAAATTTTGAAAAACGAACGAAGTTTTGCGGAAACATAGAGTAGGTTTAGGTTTACCGACGGAACTGCATGGAGCCCTTGAGTGGATCCGTTCCGGACTCCGTTATCAGCCAAGTGGCAATATATACAGTGCAGCGACACTCGACACAACCCGGTGGTCGGAAGGGCTGGGTAGAACATTAACCCAGCCATACAAGGCTGGCTCGCGTCCATCGGCTACGACTTGCCAGCATCGACCGGATGAGGGATATTGACTGATATGAAAACTGTTTGCCCAGGGCTTGCTCGTTTATCGCGCAAATAATACGACGATGGCCGAATGTCAACATTGCCAGTGCTATGGTTGGTTCAGTTCCACAGCGGCTTGATGGCTTTGCGCACCTAGTTAGCGCTGTATCAGGTGAAGGAAAGGACTAGACGGCGCACCGTGGCATACAAAGCAGCTCGCTGAATGTCTTGTCAGTACACACGTCAGTATGTCCTTATAGCAAGAGTAAAACGTTTGTTGATAATTATTTTGGTCGGACCAAGTAAAAATCTTTTGAATAATTCATACATTGCAGTTATAGTTTCACTGAACAAGATGTTTCTTTTTTACAAAAGGTCCTACTCTATTATACTGAGGAAACGAGCAGAAACACGCAAACAATTGTATAACAAATTGGCATTTGCATAAGCCCGTTGGCAAACTCACCGAACGATCCGTTAAATTGGAATGTACTATTGTTGCTTTATCACCTTAAAAAGCACGCTTATTTTAAAATTGATCGCATACGAAAACAACACAGCGTGGGGCGCCAATATCGATCGCACCGGAAGCACTACAATATGTCGGTGTTTGCCATTCTCGCGATGCCTTCCGGGCCTCCCGCCACCAAAATAGTGGCTAGCGCGTGGAATTTATTGATCTTCCACCGCACAGGATGTTGCTCGCCCGGTCGACACAATAGGTTAAAATATAATCAGAACGTAACGGGCCATGGGCCATAGGAATTATGGATACGCACATTGGCACCGTGTAATTGGACGAGGAAATTAAGCATCACAAAACTTCAAATACACTTAATTTTTTAATTGAATTATGAGACAATTTGAGCTTTAATTTTGTTGTTACTGAAAGTCTGTATCATATAAGGCAATTCAAATTTCAAATTCTTGCTACCTTAGTACCTGTTACGGCGAGCAAAATGTGCTTGTTGCTAAATAGGAATTTTATTAGGTATTAATCCTACTAGTTTTGACCGGGATTTTCGCAGTCGCTGCAAGCAGTGATGCGATCTGACGACGTGGGTGGTAAGAAACAATCTCGGTCAATATTATTCCGTGGCCGCGATGAACCAACCAGGCAATGAGTGTAGGCTGTACAAAATTTGTCACTTCTCAGTTTTTCTTTTGGCCACAATGTAAAATATAGTAGTTAGGAGTGAATTCATCTCGTATATATATTTTCAGATTATTACTCCAAATATAAATAAGTGAGACTTGTTATACATTTCAAGATATCCACAATAAGATATTCGTATTATGTCCCTTCGAATGGTGAACATTTGGATATTTATCATGTTACGATTACTTTATTAACAAAAAACGTTTTAAAGCTCCATATGCTTTACGTCAAACATATATTACCTAGAAGGATTTACTATCTGGCCAAAAGGGCGCGAAGGCCCTTCGTCCGTGGGGGAAACAAGCAAACTGTATCTTTGGCCAACTCCTTTACATTTTGCAATTTTTTATGCAATTTTTCAGCCTGAACGCGCTGTCACATTATGCATCGCAATTGCGCAGTATGTATTAACATTAAATACGATTATATCGAGTATTACGCAAGTGTTCAATATATGACCAATGCGTTAACCAAATAAATATTTTTTTCGCGCACGGCGTGATTGGATTTAGCTTAAAGTGCATATTTGAGCACGAGTTAATTTGAGAACAGCATTTTTTCAAGATAAGTAGTTTTATGACACGTTATGACTCAACATTGTGATATCATTTCTCAAAAATTTTATGCAACCCCGAAAGGCCTGGTTTTCTACATATTGCATTTATTTTCACCTAATATGTTATTTTTGTTTTGCATAAATATTCTTTTGCAATTCCCGGGGCGCACTTGTAAACTTTTGAAAATCTGGCGGCGCACCTGACGAGCAAAAACTTTGTTTGAGTATCTTGTTATATCTCTTCGAGTGCTAAAGTTTGTTATTACATAGGCCTCCTAATTTTAATATCTAGAAAGTAGGGTATGCTCTATGAGACAAACCTAAAGCAAAAGAAACGATTAAAATATGCCTGCAATATTGTAAATCGTGAAAACACAGTATATTAGTTAGAGCTGGATGGAAAACACAATAAGACCCGCAAGGAAACATCTAAATCAGAATAATCTATTTTACCATAGCAGTAAGACCAACGACCTAACAAAGCCAAATACGCAGTAATAACCACGACAGAATAAAATTAAATCGTCTTAATAAGACCTAAATCTGTCGGAATACGCCTAAATGGACAAAATAACGCCCAAAGCACCCTGCAATTAGTGTGCAAATCCACATTTGTCATCTGCGAAAAGTGTTCATTCGCACCCACAAATAAACAAAACGCTAAAATCACGAAATACTAGCTCGCGTTAGCGTACGTCAAGCCTAAAAAGTTGATAAGAAATGTGTGTTTGAAAACAAAATTAAACGCCGTATAATACAGTGCTTCGTCTGGAGTCGAAATTCCTAATGTTAAAATACGCTGAGACGTTTGTCGTTTGGTCACTTAAATCGATTAATAAAAAAAAATATTCGATTAAAATTGACTCCAATTTTTTTTAGCCTTATAGCCCCAAAAATTTCGCACTCGCTTTGCTCGCCTTATCTGCACGTATGCCATGACGGAAAATAACTTCAAAATCACTG